>NC_044980.1:65264033-66574850 GCF_008728515.1 Papio anubis | reverse complement strand
TCCAAATAGTTAACAAGATCTGCTGATTTTATCTCCCAAATCTTTTAAAACTCCATTACGTTCACTTCACCTGAGGGAACCTCGTAAGCAAAGACAAAGATGGAAATGTTTCCATTGCCTTGCAGAGTTGCTGATTACTCCGGGAACTAACAACGGTGGACAGGAGAGGGTGCAATCTCAGAGAAGAATCTAGGTCGAAGCTTAACTGAGGGGAACTTGAGCCGGTTAAAGAATTTAGCCACTCTACTATACAGCCTGGGAAGCCCCAAGAGCATGCCAGATAATACAGAAAGGCCGGGTGTGTGGGCTCCAAATAGTTAACAAGATCTGCTGATTTTATCTCCCAAATCTTTTAAAACTCCATTACGTTCACTTCACCTGAGGGAACCTCGTAAGCAAAGACAAAGATGGAAATGTTTCCATTGCCTTGCAGAGTTGCTGATTACTCCGGGAACTAACAACGGTGGACAGGAGAGGGTGCAATCTCAGAGAAGAATCTAGGTCGAAGCTTAACTGAGGGGAACTTGAGCCGGTTAAAGAATTTAGCCACTCTACTATACAGCCTGGGAAGCCCCAAGAGCATGCCAGATAATACAGAAAGGCCGGGTGTGTGGGCTTCCCTCAATGGGAGCCGCCTTCACCTACCTCCACCGAGCCCCAAAGGGTCCGACGAGACACCTCGACCCAAGGACAATTAATCGGACTGGGCCAGCTCCCTATCCCCTGGACAGTTCAGCAGCACTGGCGTAAAATCACGTGGACCCTCAAGGAGCCGGCCACACACACAGCGAACCTAACGTCGCGCGACAATGACGTACCAGCGCACGCTCAAGATACTCACGCAACCCGGCGGCGCAGAGGCGAGTTAGGTGGGCGGGGTGATCTGGAGCAGGAGGCGTGACCGGAGGGCGAAATTGGGGCTTCCTCTGCTCTGGTGACCCAGAACCGTCAACTGAAATGACCCTATCTGTGTAGCACTCCGGCAGGATGGGCCTTGGAGCGTAAAGGCGGCAAAAAAATAAAAAAAAGGAGAGAGAAACAAAGAAAAGAAAACCTGAAAATCTCAGCTGCACTGCCACAGAACGTTTTTCAGCCAGAAGGCGAAGGAAGAAATCGGAAGTGACGTCGCGGCCAAAACAAGCCCGGGCTTGGAGGCCTGTACTGAAGCTGGCCTCAGATGGGAAGGCTCCACTCGCTGTCTGCTGTCGTCTGTGGTCGCGAGACCCTGCACTCTCACCGGGTCGGCCTCCAGCCCCCGTGTCCGGGATCCGCTCGCCGCGGATGAGCGAGAGTTTCTTCCTGGGACTTTTCGGGCACAGCTGGCGGGTGGCGACAGAACGGACTTCCTTTCCTACAAGAGTCTCCCCTCCAGCGGGCTCCTGTCTCGGGACGCTGGGACACCTGTAGCCTGTGAGGCATCATTTATTTTCATAGCACCTTCCTCTCCTTGTAGGATAATTCCAGAATCAGGAAGAAACGAGGGGCTCCTGTTATTAGCATCCGCAGAAACTAGCATAGCTGCTCACTTTATCTCCTTAGACTCTCTATCCCTTCATCCCTGGGCTCTGACAGATCGAGGGGAACCTAGCTATCTATTGCCTTACCCCCTTTTTCTCACCACCTCCTCTTCTAAGTCGTGTTTACCTCACCCCCCGCCTCCCTCACCCCCGCCTCCCTCTCCTGTTCTTCAAAATTTTGTCTTACCAATCCACTTTGCTTCTCCTCGCATTAGACTGCTGTGCCAAGATAAGAGTTCTTTTCCCACCCACCCCCTTCCCCTAAGCACATTTGCTCTTCTCCTCTTGGAGACCTGTAATTCCATCTATAAACCTTGATTTGTAACATGGAAGCTGTTTAGAGCTGGAAAGAATATTAGAAAGGCCTATTTCAACACCTTTTTATAATAGGTGAATTTCAGAAAACTTGTATTATTTATTTGTCCAGGATTGCCCAGCTCGTTAGTAGCGATGTTGGGAGTGGAAAGCCAGGTCTAATCAGCAAATGTTAGATATCGAAAAAAGAGTATGGAAAAAATTATTAAAGTTAAGATCAGAAGACATTTACGGAGCACCTGGTAGGACCAAGTACTGTTTTGTGTGCAGAGATTGGTAAGAGTGGTCCCCATCCTAGGGGAGTTTTCAATTTAGATTTATGTAAATGGTCAAGAAAATGGTAAATGCTAAAATACAGATATATGCAGGGCACTCAGCTTAGGGGAGTTGCACTTAGCCAACTGCTGGATAGGAAAAAGGGGGAGATGGTTCTTCCCTCAGGAAACACACTTGGGATTGTCCAGTACCTTTTAAGACGCATGGACTAATGCATTGCACATCCATCTCCCTTTGAATCTCTGAACTTACTTTCTTTTCTGGTTTCCTTCTTTTTGCCGAAATGTATTAACCTTCTTCCTGCCTTTTTTGTTGTTGTTGTTGTTTTTTCCTTACTATACTATGTGTTATTTATTCAACTCTCTCTTGGAGGTTTTGGCTTTGTTCAGTGCTGCCTCATTTTAATGGTCAGAGTGATGGAGTCAGAAGAGCTGAGTAAGCCCTCATAATTCATGAGCTTCCTTTTTCTCCTCTCCTAGGTGGACATATGATTATCTGACCTGCCTACTCAAAGGATTATTACAAGGATTAATCTTTGAAAATGTTTTTAAAATTGTAAAAGGTGGTTATCTGTAAATGTAGGGTTTGGTGACCCTTGCTCCACTGTGATCCTAATGCATTTTTCTTTTAATTCAAATTCCAATTTTATAACACCCTGCACCCTCTCAAAACTTCTAAGAGGCAATAAACCCTAACGTGAAAAAATTAACTGGATGTTATTAATTGCCTTCCTGTCCCAAATGATAATGTATCTAAGACAATTATACATCTTGGAAAGCCAATCCATAATCTACCTACTTTATTTTTCATGAAACCTACATTAAGTTGCTAATGCTTAATCTGAACAAAAATTGATAAATGTACCTTCAGTTCAAGAAAACCAAAGTTTTGTAAAGTCTTTCACGGTCTAGGAATCACAGGTGTTACAGATAACAATGCCAATAAACTTGGATACAACATGAATTATATCATTTCTAAATTCAAACTAAGGGCCACCTATATAAACATAGCATATTAAAGAACTAACCTTAGGTAAGAAGTTAAAGTTTATTTTCATTGTTAGCCTGATCTTTTATCCATTTGGCAATATTCAGATATAGGAAATGGGAGAAACAGTAACTAAAATTTATTGGAATTTAATGATGGAGGTGAGAATGTCACTGTCCAGTATTTCATTTGGTCTTTACCAGAACCCTGTAAGGTTAATGGTGGTATCCCTATTTTATAAACGACACGGAAACTCAGAGGGATAGAGTAACTTATACAGGTCACACAGCTAATTAATGGCAAAGCTTGGATACATACTCAGGTTTCTCTACCTCTGAACATTATATGCTTTCTATTATGTGTAGGTGCTTTCAAGAGCATTGTTTCGATACTTGATTGAAAATGATTATTTTGTGTATTTTTACCTAAGTTGATAGAATACTTTTAATTTTCTAATTTTTTTCTTTCAGATTTTTAAATATCCAAATTCCAAGAATACACTGGATATTGCTCTTATAAACCCAAGAGGAAATCATGAAGAAATGTTTTAATTATTGAAACTACAGTTGAAATCATGGCTACATCAACAAATCTGGATATTGGAGCCCAGCTTATAGTGGAAGAGTGTCCCAGCACTTATAGCCTAACTGGCATGCCAGACATTAAAATAGAACATCCACTGGACCCAAATTCAGAAGAAGGGTCAGCTCAGGGTGTTGCCATGGGAATGAAATTCATATTGCCTAACCGATTTGATATGAATGTGTGTTCTCGATTTGTGAAGTCCTTAAATGAAGAAGATAGTAAAAATATTCAAGATCAGGTTAACTCTGACCTGGAGGTGGCATCTGTCCTATTTAAAGGTTGAAAGTTATGGTATAAATATCTGCATTTGTTTTTGTTTTTGTGTATTTGGGTTTTTTCCCCAATCATGAAATTTTGAGTTTGGGAAGACAGTTTAGAAGTCATTTTTTAATATGATTTTCTGGAATCTCACAGAAGCCAAATTAAAATAATTTCAGATTATATAATATTTAAAGGAAGTACATGTTGATTTTTTTAAAAACTTCTTTTTTAATATTTGTTTACAAATTCCCTAATGAAGTTCCCTATTGTTCCTTTAAAAATCATAGGGCTGGGCACGGTGGCTCATGCCTGTAATCCCAGCACTTTGGGAGACCGAGGTGGGCAAATCACTTGAGGTCAGGAGTTCAAGACCAGCCTAGCCAACATGGTGAAACCTCGTCTCTACTAAAAATACAAAAACTAGCCAGGCGTGGTGGGACACACCTGTAATCCCAGCTACTCAGGAAGCTGAGGCACGAGAATTGCTTGAACCTGAGAGGCGGTGGTTGCAGTGAGCTGAGATTATGCCACTGCACTCCAGCCTGGGCAACAGAGTGAGACTCTGTCTCAAAAAATAAAATCATAAGAAAAAAAATTTGTGTTCCTTTTAGAAATGAATTAGTGTAATATCCCTTCCTGAATATTCCTGTTCTATGAATATTTAATGTGCATTCACTTTCTATGCTTTAATGCATTGAAGTCTGTCATCATGCCCTAGATTTGCTTTTATAATGATACCCTGAATAATAAAACTATTCTCTTAGGATAACATCACTCAAGATTAATATTTTTTTCCAGAACTTTCACTGTGGTAGTACAGTACAGCCTTTTTTATTTTTTTTTTATTTTTTTTTTATTTTTGAGTGGAAGTCTCGCTCTGTTGCCCAGGCTGGAGTGCAGTGGCGAGATCTTGGGTCACTGCAACCTCCACCTCCTGGGTTCAAGCAATTCTCCTGCCTCAGCCTCCCGAGTAGCTGGGATTACAGGTGTGTACCACCATGCCCAGCTAATTTTTTGTATTTTTAGTAGAGACGGGGTTTGACCATGTCGGCCAGGCTGGTCTCGAACTCCTGACCTCAGGTGATCCACCTGCCTTGGCCTCCCAAAGTGATGGAATTACAGGCTTGAGCACCATGCGCAGCCTGGATTAACTCGCCACTATGCAAACAAGGAAGTATGGACTTTCTATGATAAAAACAATTTAGTATCACTTGATAAATAGTTTAATTGAAGCTATTATACCTCATGTATTTCTTTTTAAATCTAGCCATTGACATAGAACTCTTATTGAAATGCTTTTAATGTGTTTACATTTGTTTTTTACTTAGCTGAATGCAATATCCATACATCTCCTTCTCCGGGAATTCAAGTAAGGCATGTCTACACCCCATCTACGACAAAGCATTTCTCACCCATAAAACAGTCAACTACTTTAACCAACAAACACAGAGGAAATGAGGTCTCTACCACACCTCTGTTAGCAAATTGTAAGTATTTGCCACTGATGTATTACTATATTCTTAATATAATACTTTCAAGAATTTGACTTTAAAACATTATTTTCATTAAATGCATATTCTTTGGATAAAGAAAATGTATTATACTACACAATGGAATACTATTCAACCTTAAAAAAGAAGGAAATTCTGTCACTTAGTGACACATGGATGAACCTGGAGGACATTATGCTAAGTGAAATAAGTCAGGCATAGAAAGATAAATACCACATGATCTCACTATATGGGACATCTGGAAAAGTAGAACTCAGTGGAAGTACACAGTAAACTGGTGTTTACCAGAGGCTGGGAGAGGTGAGTAGATGCTGAAAGGGTAGAGATATTGATCAAAGGATACAAAGTTTTAGCTAGACAGGAGGACTACTTAATGACGTATTGTGCACAATGGTGACTATAATAAATATAATGCAGTGAAGGCTGGGCATGGTGGCTTACACCTGTAATCCCAACACTTTGGGAGGCCAAGGCTGGAGGATCGCTTGAGCTCAGGAATTCGAGACTGGCCAGGGCAACACAAACTAAAAATACAAAAAATAAAAAACGCAAAAATTTTTAAAAATAGCCAGGTGTGGTGGTGCATGCCTGTGTTCCCAGCTACTTGGGAGGCTGAGGTGAGAGGATCACTTGAACCTGGGAGGAGGAGGTTGCAATGAGCTGAGATTGCACCGTTGTACTCCAGCCTGGGTGACAGAGTGAAACCCTGTCTCAGAAAAATAAAAATAAAAAATAATAATGCATTATATTTTTCAAAATTGCTAAAAGAGTAAATTTTAAATGTTTTCACCACAAAAAAGTAAGTATATGAGGTGATAGATTTGTTAATTGGCTTTAATCATTCCACAATATAAACATATATTAAAATACCCCTTTGTACTCCATAGATATACACAATTATTGTCAATTAAAAATAAATAAATAAATGCATTATACTTAAGTTTTTTGAAAGCTTAAGTGATATCCTGGTAGTTTTAGCAATTGAAAACTTTTTCATATATTATTACATTTTTTAATATTTCATGTGGGGCTAGACACAGTGGGTCACACCTATAATCCCAGCACTTTGGGATACTGAAGTAGGATTACTTGAGCTCAGGAGTTCAAGACCAGCCTAAGCAACATAACAAGATGCCATCTCTACCAAAAAAAATTTTTTAAATTAGCCAGGTGTGGTGGCATGCACCTGTAGTCCCAGATACTCAAGAGGCTAAGGCAGGAGGATCACTTGAGCCCAGGAGGTCAAGGCTGCAATGAGTTGTGATCACGCCACTGCACCCCAGCCTGAGCAGCAGAGTGAGACCCTGATTCCAATCAATCAATAATAAACAAACAGTTCATGTGTTATATTTCTCTGTTGAGAGAGCAAATACAGATTAAAATATTACGAAAACTTAAAAGTTTTACTATAGAAATGAGTTAATAATGAGATTAAAGATAATAATTCGGAGCCCTTTGAAATTAAAATACAGTCAGTGTTTTCATGTTCTTGGAGTTCAAGGCTTCACATTTTACTTATAAACCAGATCACTGATCAATAAATGATTTTGTAGTAAAAGCTGAGTGATTTGCGCTGTAATTTTGAATTTGAATATAATATGAATATGAAACCACCTCTTTTAATACCTTGAATCTACAACTTTTTAAATGTAGAGTCATTCTAGAGGAAGTAAAGTTTTTCTATTGAAACTACAAAAATATTCTATGTAGCATAAGTATGTTAAAAAGAGAAAAACAACTATTTGTGTTAGTATTTAACTGTATATATGTTACTGTATTTGAGAATGTAATATAAATATATCTATATTCTAAAGCATGACAAAATCTGTCTTTTCTTTGGAAACACTAAATCCCTCCTGATTTCTAAGTCACATACTGTAACAGTTGAGCTAGGAAGGATCTTCCCGTAGGACTCTCACCCCACTGTTGGCCATTTCTGGTTTACTTACATAAATTTGCATAGGACACCAGTTGCTTTTCTTTCTGTAGTAAGGCCATCCAATCGTATCATTGAAGTCAATGATCAAATGCTACTAATTTTTAAGGAGAACTCTCCCTATTTGGCATTGTCTTTAAAGAAGTTGTCTTAAAATAATCCACCATAGAATTTTTGAGCTAAAAACAAATACCTAAGATCATTTGATTTACATCCCACATTACAGACAAAAATGTTTAAAGTTACCCAAGATCACATAGCTAATCAGCCACAGCTGGGCCTACACTCAAGAGTTTATTCTCAGGCCAGGCGCAGTGGCTCATGCCTATAACCCTAGCATTTTGGGAGGCTGAGGCTGGCGGATTGCTTGAGCTCAGGAGTTGAAGACCTGGGCAACATGGCAAAACCCTGTCTCTACAAAAAATATGAAAATTACCCAGACATGGTGGCACCCACCTGTAGTTCCAGCTATTTAGGGGCATGAGGCAGGAAGATCACTTGAGCACAGGAGGTTGAGGATGGGTGACAAATTGAGACCCTGTCTCAAAATAAATAAATAAATTTACTCTCAAGCCTGTTTTTCATTTATGATCTCATTCCTTGTAAAAAGAAAACCCCATAGAATCTTGAAATAAAAATATTTAAGACCACAATGGGGTCAGTCAATAAAAAGACAAAAAGTAGGCCGGGCGCGGTGGCTCAAGCCTGTAATCCCAGCACTTTGGGAGGCCGAGATGGGCGGATCACAAGGTCAGGAGATCAAGACCATCCTGGCTAACGCAGTGAAACCCCATCTCTACTAAAAAATACAAAAAACTAGCCGGGCGAGGTGGCGGGAACCTGTAGTCCCAGCTACTCGGGAGGCTGAGGCAGGAGAATGGCGTAAACCCGGGAGGCGGAACTTGCAGTGAGCTGAGATCCGGCCACTGCACCCCAGCCTGGGCGACAGAGCAAGATTCCGTCTCAAAAAAAAAAAAAGACAAAAAGTGTCTTCCTGTCTTTTAGACCCATCTTCCTCATAAGTTTGGATACAGAAATAGCATTTTAAAAATTAAATACCTAAGCCATTTCTTCAGAATAGATTTCATTGATAATAACAATTTGTAGATTTTTTAAAAAGGCCGAGGCATGGGGGCTCATGCCTGTAATCCCAGCACTTTGGGAGGTCAAGGTGGGAGGATCCGCTTGAGCCCTGGAGTTCAAGGCCAACCTGAGCAACATGACGAAACCTTGTCTCATAAAAATAAAATTGTAGATATCAAAATTACCTTAAGTGAATATGAATCAATTCTCAGATACAGAATGAGTACTTGTAATTTTAGGATACTTTTTTTTTTTCTGTCACCCAGACTGGAGTGCAGTGGTGCAATCTCAGTTCACTGCAACCTCTGCCTCCCTGATTCAAGTGATTCCCCCCGCCTCAGCCTCCCAAGTAGCTGGGATTATAGGCGTGCGCCATCACACCTAGCTAATTTTTGTATTTTTTGTAGAGACAGGGTTTTGCCACATTGGCCAGGCTGGTCTCAAACTCCTGACCTCAAGTGATCCACCTGCCTCTGCCTACCAAGGTGCTGGGATTACAGGCATGAGTGACCGTGCCCAGCCTTAATTTTAGGATACATTTTAAGTTATATTTTTAAAACAGTAAAATTATAGTTTTTGTTTTGGAAAAGAAAATTGTGACACAAACAGGAACCCTGGGATGATGCAAGTGTACCCTATAGATAATGCATGAAGTATTTTCTGTACTGTTTCAGCTTTGTCTGTTCACCAGTTGGCTGCTCAGGGAGAGATGCTGTATCTGGCTACTCGTATCGAACAAGGTAATAGCCTATTTAAAAATATTTAAACAAATTCAGTAGGATTTATTAGATTTGTTATTTTATTTTAATATAAGAAAGTATAAAGACAAAAACAAATAGTTACATAAACTCACCAGGCAGATAACCCAATGGATAGTTAAAAAAAAAAAAAAAAAAAAGGAATATAAAATGTAAAAGTTCCTTTACCACCCTTGCCTTTTCCCCAAAAGCAAACATTATAAGTTTCTTACATTTTCAGAAAATTTTATGGAAAACATTTCTATTTGTGTTTCAGGTTATGTGTGAAAATGTGTATGTGCTTGTTACTTACACAAAAGGCAAAATATGCACTACATTGCACCATTTTACACTGAATACTGTGGAGAGCTTTCTATATAAGCACATATTAAAGACCTGTTTTATTGTTTTTCTAGTTCCATAAGTGTGCATTGTATTGCATGTACATGTTCTATGTTATTTGTTTTAACTGCCCCCCCTTAAGTTTTAGGTTTATACTTAAAACTTAAAGTATATCTATAGGGCAGATTCCCACAAGTAGATTTGCTGAGTCAAAGGGTGTGTGTGTGTGTGTGTGTATATATACATACATACATATATGCATATATACATATATGTGCATGTATACATACATATATATACATACAACTTATATATGTAAATATATAACATATATATCTAAAACCAGATGTGTGTCCTTACACCAGAGCTAGAGTTTCTGTTTCCCCATGCCCTCACTGATATAGGATATTAGCAGACTCCAAATTTTGCTAACCTGACGGGTGAAAAATGGCATCTCAGAGTAGTTTCATTTACATTTTTTAAGTTATGGTCTACTGGAATTTTTTGTGTGTGAACTGCCTGCTATATACTGGTATGTAAACTCTAAGGAAATTAGCTTTTTGTTGTTGTTTATGTTGCATATATTGTTCCCCAGCTTGTCATTTTTCCTTTGACTTCCTTTATGAAGTTCTGAAAGCATAACATTTGTAAGTCATAAATTTATTTTCTTCTTTGTGACTTCTGGATTTCATATCTTGCTTAGAAAGGATTTCCCATTTTAAGATTATAAATAAATTCACTCATTCCTTATTCTAGAACTTCTGGGGCTTCCTTTTTACATTTCAATCTTTAACTCACATGGAATATGTTTTGTTGTAATGAAGTAAAGATTGAGCTGTATTTTTATTTTCATGCTTTAAAAGTTAGCCAGTTGTCCTAAAACTGTTTATTGAATACAGGGAGTCTGATCAAAGAGTTTTATTTTGCTTAATCACATCATTTTTATAAGAAAGACTTAATCATTATATTTCTGTTTGTTTATGAATATTTGGAGGCTTCTTCAATCTACTAAATAAATTTAGAGACAAGACTGTGGACTTAATAACTAGTAGACAATTTAGGGAAGAAAATGGGGTTCAAGGTAGAATTGCATGGTACTGTATTTGAGACTATTCTTCATTCACATTATATTATCTGTCATCCACATAACATCGTGTTAGCAAACCACAAGAATGAGAGAAATTCACAGGCAGCAGTGTTAGCTATGGAGTAGAAGATAGCTTTAATAAGATTCAGTAAGTTTATGTATTTCTGTAATGCTGAGGGCTATCATATAATCTCATTTTTATTATGATCCTCCCAACTGTACGTCGAGGTAAGCAAGGAATTCTGTATATTGAAGAAATTAAGTGTCTTGCCCAGGGTCACATGGCTAGAAAGTGACAGAGCCAGAATTCAAACTCTGGTCTCCTGATTCTGAGACCAGTATTCTTTTGACTGCCTTGTACCTGGCATTATGTCATGTCTGGTAGTTTGTACTTTAAGTAATATGTTATCTGAACCCAGCTATGTACACTGAGGCATATTTTAATACATTCAGACTACAAATTACAACAACATGCAATAGGACACCAATCAAAAGTCAGCAAAAAGTGAACTTTGTTAAGTATTATAATCAACTCTTCGGAATGCCAGTTTTTCATAGTGATATTAAGATGTGGTTGTTAAATTAGATCACAAAAATTGCTTTTCTTTTAAATAGAAAATGTTATCAATCACACGGATGAAGAAGGATTTACTCCTCTGATGTGGGCTGCAGCACACGGGCAAATAGCTGTGGTAGAGTTCCTACTTCAGAATGTAAGGAAAATGCCTCAGAAAATGTATATGTATAGTTACTTAAGTTCAGTTAAGTCATTAGTAGAGTTTTTATATATCCAGCCAGCTAGGTATAATGGTAGAGGCTACCAAAAAAAGTTTAATGCTTTTCATATTCTCGTGGAACTTGGATCTAGTTGGGAAGGCAAGACTAATCATACATGCAACAGTAAGAAATAATTTAATGCCCAGACCTCTCTAAGTCCCACGGGAACAGAAGTACTGTCAGCTTTGAAGGAGAGGGCTTCATGGAGGAGCTGTGACTTGACTCCAGAATGAAAGGATAATTAGGATTGATACAGGACAGAGGAAGGAAGGCATCCAGGCAATCTCAATAAAAGCATCCATTAGCAAAAGTTTTCATTATTTCTATATTAAGCCCAGAACATTACCAGGCCTAGTGTTTTACTATAATTATTGTAGACAAGGATAACAATATTCTTGTTTAATTGAGAAGTCTTTTATCTCTACTTCCCATATCAGGGTGCTGATCCCCAACTTTTAGGAAAAGGTCGAGAAAGTGCACTGTCGTTGGCCTGTAGTAAAGGCTACACAGATATTGTCAAAATGCTGCTTGATTGTGGAGTTGATGTAAATGAATATGATTGGGTAAGTTTGTGATACTACATTTAAAATTACTCTAACAAGTTTTAGAATTTGTTTGGTTCAGGAGAGATGCAGTAAGTTTTATTAAAGAAGAAATAGACTGGGCATGGTGGTGTACACCTGTAGTCCCAGCTGCTTGGGAGGCTGAAGCAGGAGGATGGCTGGAGCCCAGAAGTTTGAGGCTGCAGTGAGCTATGATTGCACCACTGCACTGCAGCCTGGGTGACACAGACCCTGTTTCTAAAAAATAAATCAAAGAATAAATAAAGAAGAATAATTAATTAGCTAAATACCTAGAAGAAAAAGTGAATATCACAGACTCAATTATTAGTTCTGATTTAAGTATCCTTCACAAAATATTAAAATTACTTTAAATGATTGTATGTCCAATTCTAGTAAAACTTCTCACAGCAGCATTAAATTACTTGAGTCTTGCTCACCCTGAAAAACTCTGAATTGCCTTTTTGTTTTGCAGAATGGAGGAACACCTCTGCTTTATGCTGTACATGGAAATCATGTGAAATGTGTAAAGATGCTCTTAGGTAAGCAGATGAAAGTGAATACTATTTAGAAAATGCCATGTGAGGACTTGATTTTATTTTTTCAACCTGGCCTCCCCTGGTGCCAGGAGAATCATTAACTATTGTTAAATACATGAATCTTGCTGCTCTTCACCCCTAGAGCACCTGCTACCATAAAGTTGCCCATGTGAGAAGCAGCTCCATCACATACCACACTTGCAATTGGACCTTTTGTCCTTGTTGCTTTCATTTGGGGGGTCACATGTGAATCCACTCTGTGGCCGGGCACAGTGGCTCATGCCTGTAATCCCACACTTTGGGAGGCCAAGGTGGGTGGATTACTTGAGGTCAGGAGTTCAAACCAGTCTGGCCAACATGGTGAAACCCCATCTCTACAAAAAATATAAAAATTAGTCAGGCAGGTGGGCGCCTGTAATCCCAGCTACTCAGGATGCTAAGGCAGGAGGATCGCTTGAACCCCAGGGGCAGAGGTTGCAATGAGCCGACACTGCACCACGGCATTCCAGCCTGGGCGATGGAGCAAGGCTCTGTCAGGGGGAAAAAAAAAAAAGAAGAAAAGAAAATGAATTCACTATTGTTTTCTTTCTACAGTGTCCTTATGCATGAGCTTTATCTTTTTTTTTTTTTTTTTTTTTTTTTTTTTGAGACGGAGTCTCGCTCTGTTGCCCAGGCTGGAGTGCAGATGAGCTTTATCTTTAACTGTGTATGAGTTTCAGCTACTCCAGAGGATGCTGTTTGTTTGAAGTGTCTTCTCTCCAATCCACTAAAATAAATTCTGAGTACCCCATGCATTCTGTACTTTGTCAGACTATCCTTAAAACATTCTCCAAACTATTTCTACATGAGCCAATAATAGACAAACATATCTGCATTTTCATTTCGTTTATGTAGATTTTTCTATTTTGGTATAGAAAGTGGGGCTGACCCAACAATTGAAACTGACTCTGGATATAATTCTATGGATCTAGCTGTAGCCCTGGGCTATAGAAGTGGTAAGTATGTCGAACTCTTGTGTCTCATCTTAGTAAAGCTCTGTAAATAGTATAAGCCAGTACTCCAAACCATCTTCATCACTGTAATCCTAAAACATGTTATCCCAACTCCTGACATACACTTTTAACTTTGGGAAAAGTCCACAAATTCCTATAAAGTCTAGAAATAAGTTTGTTACTATACTTTTCACCAACTCAAATACTTAGTTACCGGAGGATAAGTGCATACATGTTTATAAGATTTATTTCATATTTTGATAGCAAACCATTTATAGGGCAACCTTAGGATAACCTTGTATTCTGGACTCTCCTTCAGTTTCAGAAATACAGAAACCAAGATACAACGTCCAGTAACTTGGACAGTTCCTCAGGGACAGACTAAGTTTCCCAAGTTTTTTGAAGTTTTGCATTGTATTATCGCCCTCAGACTATGCATGTATCCTGCTTAGAAATAACTTTATTTTAGGAAAAGATTGGGGATAAGTTAAATTTGATAGTTTTTTAAGAAATTTATAGTCAGTGTGCTGTAATCTTGATTACCTATCTGTTCTAGTTCAACAGGTTATTGAGTCACATTTGTTGAAGCTGCTTCAAAATATCAAGGAGTAGACACATTCATCAGAAAATGTCTGCCCTTTTGTTTACTTCTTGGTCCTTATAAGTGATAGTTTTGTTTACTTATAAATTTTTACCTCAGTTGCAATATTTACTGGTTTTTAGTAGGTTTTAATAAATATTTCTGTGAGTAATTCACTGGTTTATAATAAATTTAATACCCTTTTTATAACTATGTTTTACTGTATATTTAAAATTATAAATTAATGTTTCATGGCATGTAAATTTTTATGGTACAGATAGTTATCATCGGTCTTTGTATCAAGTGCTATAATTTGACATTTTCAGAAATTATTCTACCCTAGTCATCTTCACTCATGTATTAAGTCATTCACTTTATATAGGGTTTGTTATAAATCCCTAGAAAAAAATTGTTCTTATTGTTGAATTAAAAAGTGCACAGTGTGATTGTTTACAAAATGATATTATAAATAAATAAAATACTTTTTCTGTCAGTTTGCATAATAGTTTTTTTAAGTATACGAGATTATTAGAGATTTCTTTAGGATTTTTAATTTCACCCTTCTGTCCTGCCATAATACTTCATTAGATCAAACAATATATGTAATTAAAATAAACTGAATCTAAGTCAATCAACAAAGACTTACTGTCATTTCTAGAAGTATATTTAGAATATTTTTCTCTTTTAAGGAAGTTTTTCAGTAGGAAAAGACCTCTGTGAAGAGAAGTCAGTTCTTCGGTACAAGTGAGATATTCTCTAATGGCACAAAGGGAGCACTATAAATCCGTGTTTCACAGAAGCCATGAAGAGCGAGCTGTGGGTTAGAAGTTGATTTGACCACTGAGTATAGGACTTGACTTAAATCACTTCACCTGGAAAATAGATGTTTTGTCAGTTATGGTACTTGGTTATAAGCCACATAAACTTGATCTAGCTAATCTAAACAGAATGGAAGGGAAAGCTGAAGAAGCAGGCAGTCCCAAGGAATGAAAGGCAGCTAAGGATCTCGGTCAGGAAACCATGGCCAGGCATTTCGGATGCTGTTACTATGATGTTTAGCTTTAAACCCCTTGTTTGTCATTCTGCTCAGGATTTACATTCCCAGGAGGCAGAACTCTGTTAAGCATGGCATATAAATGTACCGCTGAGTTGGGGGAGAAGGGGTGACTGATTAACAACATCCAGCATTGCCCCCAGACCACAGGGAATGTGGCAGGCAAAGGTTACCTAAAGGAGAAGCAGGGGGGAAAGAAAAACAATAGATGTTTACACCAAATGCAAATCTAAATAATATGTGAGGCCGGGTGTGGTGGTGCACACCTGTAAGCCTGACACTTTGGGAGGTCAAGGTGGGCAGATCACTTGAGGTCGGGTGTTTGAGACCAGCCTGGCCAACATGGTGTAGCCCCATCTCTACTAAAAATACAAAAATTAGCTGGGTGTGGTGGCACATGCCTGTAATCCCAGCTACGCAAGAGGCTGAGGCAGGAGAATTGCTTGAACCCAGGAGACAGATTGCAGTGAGTCAAGATTGTACCACTGCACCCCAGCCTGGGTGACAGAGTGAGACTCTAAATAAATAAATAATATGTGAAAATAGTACTAATGTTTCACCCACTGTCTGTAAGACATACACTTTAAATTGATTTTCTAGTACTCTTGGTGCGTTAACCTAAAACCATTTACCCTTCCATTTGGTTCCTTTTATTACTAGTGGTACTTATCCATGAGGTGTTGATTCCTGTTCATATTATACAGTAACAAAATCCAATGATCTATTTGGGCACATCACTTTGAGTATTGCTTGCAAGTGCTTTCCCCACTGAAGAGCGACGAAACAATCTCGGCCAGAATTGACTAGCATAACCATTTCACCCCAGTGTGACTCAAGATTGACAATCAGCAGATCTCAGAATTCTCAGGCCTGGCTGGGGACTGCACCGTCGGCTTCCGTGGTTCTGAGGCTTCAGACTTGGACTGAGCCACGCTGCCAGTTTCTCTGCTTCTCCAGCTTGCAGTCAGCATGTGGTGGGACTTCTCCACCTCTGTGATTGTGTGAGCCATTTCCTCCTAATAAATGCCCTTCCATGTATCCCACCGGTTCTGTCTCTCTGGAGAAGCCTGACTAACATAGCAAGTAATTCTTGGTTGCTTTAAGGTTGCTTATAAACAAACAGATTAACATAACAAAACAGAAACAAAAAAAGACCAATAAATCGAATTCTCTGTCAAATCTCACCCAACAAAGAACAGGTCTCCCTTATTCATCCAACTGAGATAACCAAATAGACCATAAAAGCAGGTCCCCAATCATTGTTTTGTTGCTACCAATAGGGAATAAGTTACTGAAGGTGTACAAACCAGAAACAAAAACAAATATGAATACATAAAATCAGAAAGGGCAAAAGAACTAGAGAGTCAGAAAAGTTCAAGTTCTGTTGCCACCCAGGATTCACTTCGGAGGTCAAGAAAAGATGAATAGGCAAATCAGTGTCTTGGGCTCCACCAGGCTAATCCTCTCGAACATCTCAGTACATGACCTTCAAAAATGATCATGTGTAATTTCCAAAAGGTCACAAGACATGACTCTCTCTTACACATAAACACGTGACAAGGACTTTATTCAACTCATTAATTAATGAGGAAAACAATAAAATGACAACTGACTCCAAGAGCATTTGAGAAGCTGGGTAATTCTTGGCAACATTAAGATAAGATTACTGGATTGAATACAAACCTAGCTACTGTTCAACAGGGACACAAATTACCATTTGGGGGCAAAATAAATCATTTGGTTCTTTACCAGACAAAAATCTTCAAATTAACATGCGACTTCACTAATTCTAAGAACTTGAATAAATAGTAAAGACAGGGCCAGGCGCGGTGGCTCATGCCAGTAATTCCAGCACTTTGGGATGCTGAGGCAGGTGGATCACTTGAGGTCAGGAGTTCGAGACCAGCCTGGCCAACATGGCAAAACCCTGTCTCTACTAAAAATACAAAAATTAGCCAGGCATGGTGGCGCACGCCTACAATCCCAGCTACAATCCTCGGAAGGCTGAGGCAGGAGAATCAATCGAACCTAAGAGACAAAGGTTGCAGTGAGTCGAGACTGCGCCACTGCATTCTAGCCTGGATGACAGAGTAAGACTGTCTCAAAAAAAAAAAACAAAACAAGACAAAAACAAAAACAAAAAATAATAAAGACTGAATCAAATTACATTTTTCTAGATAGTGTCTTTGGGCAGCCTTTGTGCCTTATGACATGGAAGGACATGTCACCATGACCTTTAACTACTTCAGTGAAAGCCAGCTGGGGTTAAGGTAATCACCCTTGTAATTAATCTCCTTTCTTTCATGACCTGAGAGGTATAGTAACGTAGGTGTCCTGAAGTGTTGGTGACAACACTTTTCTTACATCACTCGCTGACTAGATGACGAAATTCACTCGAGAGTTACTTACTGCAAAAGAAGCTACAAGCTGCAAATCTGAGTGAAAAGGTTAATATTTTTAATATTCTTGATCTTTACAAAAGCATGCCAACAGCTTAGACACATGTATATATTTTTAGGGAAATTATAAAGGATGATTTTTAGTCATTATATGGTAAAGATTTTAAAAGTTTTTAGCTTTGAAATTTTCTCTAAAATATAAGTTAGCCTCCTAATTTTTAGAAAATACTCTTTTAAGATCTCATTATCATACCTTTTTATCTTTATATGTACAAAAAGTTAAAACTTGAAATTCTTTTGTTAGAACAAACTGCTTATAACCAGTTGGATACATATACATACACTATACATATCTAAATGTTTTGTGCAAGTTATATCATTGAATATTAATATTTCTATTGAGTGGCATTGTATTCATAGCTGTTAAGTGACTTGTTGTGTAATGAATAAAATGTTTACAAATATGAGAGTTATAAACTAAATAAAAATAGAATAAGGCAAGGTGCACTGGCTCACACCTGTAATCCTAGCACTTTCGGAGGCTGAGGTGGGAGATCACTTGTGGTCAAGAGTTCAAATCCAGCCTGGACAACATAGAAAGACCCTGTCTCTACAAAAACTAAAAAAAAAAAAGTAGCTGAGTGTGGTAGCACACGCCTGTAGTCCCAGCCACTTGGGAGGCAGAGGTGGAAGGATCACTTGAGCCCGGGAGTTCAAAGCTGCAGTGAATTGTGACCACGCCACTGCACTCCAGCCCAAGTGACAGAGTGAGAATCGACCTTTTGAAAAAAAAAGAATGAAGTACAGGACAGACTCTGGCTATTGTAAAATTATTAAATTAATTAATTGTTGGTTTACTCTTTAATATTTTCTGTGACCAGTTCTCATATTTACATATCTACTGAGAGCTTTATAAGTTATCACCTTACTCCTTTGTGGTAGATACTACTAATAAAATTCAAACTGGTAGCAGTAACTTTCTACATTTTTTCTTGTCTAGAAACTTTTACCATATGTGTGTGTTGGTTTTATAATAAAAATAACACTAAAGAGGCTGGGCGCGGTGGCTCACGCCTGTAATCCCAGCACTTTGGGAGGCCGAGGCGGGCAGATCACGAGGTCAGGAGATCAAGACCACCCTGGCTAACATGGTGAAACCCCATCTCTACTAAAAATACAAAAAAATTAGCCGGGCGCGGTGGCAGGCGCCTGTGGTCCCAGCTAGTAGGGAGGCTGAGGCAGGAAAATGGCGTGAACCCGGGAGGCGGAGCTTGCAGTGAGCCGAGATTGTGCCACTGCACTCCAGCCTGGGCGACAGAGGGAGACTCCGTCTCAAAAAATAAATAAATAATAATAATAATAACACTAAATATACGAAAAAGAACTATAGCATGATTGAAATATTTTTGGGTGTGCATTTAAACAGGAAATACAACCATTTAAGAAAAGAGGTACGTTGCAAAGAGAATTGTGTAACTATTCTTTGATTAAAGTAAACTTCGAAGGTTTATTCTGTCTTTTGCATACATTTTCCTCTTCAGATAGTAAAGTCCTTCCTATTGGAGTAAGAGCCATGTGATACCAATTGGCATGCACAGGAATGCAATCCACATGCTTTATGCCACGTTGCTATCTGGAAGCAAGAAACTATTGCTGGAGATTTTATGCTCTATGGAATTGAAATTCAAATCAGATTCATAATTATTACACTGGAAATCAAATGTTGCACAGTCATTGCCTACTGAGTTCTCCTCTCTGTAGAGTTCAGGCCACTGTATGATACATTTGCCCACGTTTTATTTTTTATTCATAAATTCAGTGAAATTGTTCTCAATTTGACAGGTTCCAAATGTTAGTTGTTCTCCAAAGTGACAGATTCACTCATGTTACTTTGTTTAAAAAATGTAAAGCACGTTAAATTTTTAGGTGTTTGTTATTTCCCCTCTTCACATCCATGAGGATGTTATAATTGGATATATTACATCTCCCACAATCAATTTATGGAAAGCATTATAAATACTTTCTTGGGGCTCAGTTGACCTGTTCACCATCTCTTCTGCAAAAGCTTAATGTAGGAAAAAGGAAATTTCCTCTTAAAGTCATCCAATCCTTCAGCAAACGTTTATGAAGCATGTACTTTGGGCTAGAGACTGGGCTGGGCCCTGGGGACACTGGAGACCAATACAGCATGGTTCCCTGCCCTACTCAGAATGATCTCCCTTCAACCCATACATCCTGGGGACAAGTTAAAAATGTCATGAGGCCGGGCGCGGTGGCTCAAGCCTGTAATCCCAGCACTTTGGGAGGCCGAGACGGGTGGATCACGAGGTCAGGAAATCGAGACCATCCTGGCTAACACGGTGAAACCCCATCTCTACTAAAAAATACAAAAAACTAGCAGGGCGAAGTGGCAGGCGCCTGTGGTCCCAGCTACTCGGGAGGCTGAGGCAGGAGAATGGCGTAAACCCGGGAGGCGGAGCTTGCAGTGAGCCGAGATCCGGCCACTGCACTCCAGCCTGGGCGACAGAGCCAGACTCAGTCTCAAAAAAAAAACAAAAACATGTCATGTGTTAACCAAGGTATGTTTGCACTTGTAATATGCCTATTACAGGTTTCTCCTATGCTAATTGTGCTGCTGTATCAACATCAATTGATTCAACAGAAGCCTCTATTTCCTGAGAATGAGAGGACTGAAGACCTTACAGTGGTGCAAGAAAGTTTCACTCCAAGGGGAATTGGTTCTCTGCCTAGGATGTTCAGTGGAATCATCTGGAGAGGTTTGAAAATACTGAAGCCAGGCCTCATCTCCAGAGGGTCTGATTTAATCAGCCTGGGCTGCCACATGGAGACTTACAATCTCTTCTCAGTTGATTCTAATGTACATCAAGGCTGGGAACCCCTGCTCTAGGGGCGATTATCTCCTGGCAGGTGGACAAGCCACATTCTCACACTTGCCTCTTGCATTGCCGTCCTGTGTATGAAAGAACTTAGTCATTTATCCTTTGTCTCTGGCCTGTTGGTACCTGCTACAATGCTTTTGTAAAGATGAACATGTTGCCTTTTAAGCCTATATGACAAAATAAGAAATTCTGAAACAGTAATCTTAACTGTGAGTTACTAATTTACCTTCTGTCACTCAATGAATTGCTTGTTGTGGTTGAGCGTCCTTTATGAATATGCATGTGAAAGAGAGCCCACTTTGTATGCCACGTGACTGTTTGCTTCCCTTGTTTATCTTCTGGATAATAAGGAGTCCTGAACATCCAGTACAGCAGTTTGTACCAACAAACACTTAAGAGCTTGTCTTGTGATTCCTTTGTTCTAGGATTTCCTTGAACATCAGACACGGGTGTTGACTGAAGCACCGCCCTTCCAGGACTCATGCCAGCTCACAGTGTCTATCCACAAGGCCAGGTAACCCCTCCTCCATGATGCATGTCTGTTATGAAATCTCTCTCCTCTTACTTGCATGTCCTGGCATTGCCCCTTTGCCAAGGAGACCGTCAGCAACAAAGAGGTCAATTGCTTGCACCCCTCTCTCAGTGAACCCCTGCCTCGAAGGTCTCTCAACTACTTCAGGAACAGGTTGTCAGTATTTAAGGAGGAGCCTGCTCACCCAATGGAGCCAGAGATTGGCCTTGCTGCCCTCTGAAAAGAATAAGCCATTCTCCTTGTGCTATTCTAGATTTTTCTTTGAAAGATAATGTTGCCATGTCTACAATGATGAGATGCTATAGGGTCCTCCCAAAGACAGCATTGTATACTTTGTCAGCTTTGACACAGCATCCTGTTTGGGGAGAAATCCAATGCATCAATCCATGTCTTATGTGAAAAAGTCCATCCGGGCGTGGTTGCATTCCCCAGTCCTCTTTTCTGCAATAAACAATGAGATTTCAGGGAGAAGAGGGGATGCAGCTGGGCTCTCTTTGGTGGGTCCAGTCTTAGGTAGATAAGGGGATATCAGAGGAGAGCCTCTTGCAGCATCTGCTGACCTTCAAGAGTCTTAAATTTAAAATATAGGCATGTCAGAGTGCCATAGAAATTCCCTGGGCTCCTTCACTATAGTTTACTGTTTAGTATAATATTGTAATGAGCTCTTATGTACATATTTGTACATTTGTGGGAATTTATCTGTGAGATAAATTTCTAGTAGTGGAATTGCCTGATCACAGGATATGCTCACCTAAAATCTCGGTAGATATTGCCAATTGCCTTCCAATTTTTTACCCCCAACTGCCTGTCCCTGCCAGTACTGAGTACGTGTTTGCCCTTTGTTCACCAACCTGTATGGTTTCTCACTGTTTGATCTTCATCATTCCAGTTATTAAAAATGGTAGTCCATTTTCATTTTAAAGTACAATTCTTTAATCACAAATAAGATAGAACACTTTTCACGTATTTATTAGCTATTTCTTTTTAAGTGCTTTTGTTCTTTGCTTTCTATTAGGTTATTATTCTTTTTCTTGATTTTAAAAATTATTTGTATACCATGAAAATTATATACTAAGAAATACTTTTTTGTACTAAGGAATATTTTAATACCTACATACTGAGATACTTGAAGACTGTTTAGTTACAAGTGTGTTTTTTTTTTTCAGTCCATCAATGAGAGATCATTCAATTACAAGAGACAGAACTCAACTCATTTAAACAACAAAGGAGCCTGGTGTGGTGGCTCACTCCTGTAATCCCAGCTCTTTGGGAGGCAAGGCAGGAAGATCACTTGAGTCCAGCAGTTCAAGACCAGCCTGGGTAACATGGTGAAACCTCTGTATCCACAAAAAATGGGGTTTTTTGTTTGTGTTTTGTTTTGTTTTGTTTTGAGATGGAGTTTCACTCTTCTTGCACAGGCTGGAGTGCAATGGCATGATCTCCGCTCAGGCTCACTGCAGCCTCTGCCTCCCAGGTTCAACTGATTCTCCTGGCTCAGCCTCCTGAGTAGCTGGGATTACAGGCACCCGCCACCATGGCCGGGCTAATTTTGTATTTTTAGTAGAGACAGGGTTTCACCATGTTGGTCAGGCTGGTCTCGAACTCCTGACCTCTGATGATCCGCCCGCCTTGGCCTCCCAAAGTGCTAGGATTACAGGTGTGAACCACTGCGCCAGGCCTAAAAATGGTTTTAAATTAGTCAGGCATGGTGGCACGTGCCTGTAGTCCCAGCTACTTGGTAGGCTGAGGTGGGAGGATTGAGCCCAGGAAGCTGAGGCTGCAGTGAGCTGTATTCCTGCCACTGCACTCCAGCCTGGGCAACAGAGCAAGACCTTGTGTCAAAAATAAATAAATAATAAAGGATATTTATTGGCTCACAAAATTAAAAAGTGATTACAATGTTAGGTGAGACCTGATCTAGCAACTGAAGAATCTCATTTCCTTATTTCCCTGTCTTCTGCTTTCCACATGGTTGGCTTCATCCATCAGCTCCAGCAACTGCAAGACCTCACTCTCACTCTATGCTTTCCAGAGAGAGATTCTGTCTTCCGGGGGCTCCTGCCCAAGTCCTGGGAATTTTTCTTTCTCTATCTCTATCTCTGTCTCTGTCTCTCTGTCTCTGTTTCTCTCTCTCTCTCTCTCTCACACACACACACACACACACACACACTCTGACATGATCATGTACCCATTCCTGATCTAATCAGTTCGGTCAAGGGGGAGAGCATGCTAATTAGTTTAAGTCAATTAGGATCCACCCCTCACCCAAAGTACCTAAATGAGAATAGGGAATTAAAAATTCCCCCAAGAGGCCGGGCGCTGTGGCTCACGCCTGTAATCCCAGCACTTTGGGAGGCCGAGGTGGGTGGATCACGAGGTCAGGAGATTGAGACCATCCTGGTCAACACGGTGAAATCCCGTCTCTACTAAAAATACAAAAAATTAGCCGGGCGCGGTGGTGGGCGCCTGTAGTCCCAGCTACTCGGGAGGCTGAGGCAGGAGAATGGCGTAAACCCGGGAGGCAGAGCTTGCAGTGAGCCGAGATTGCGCCACTGCACTCCAGCCTGGGTGACAGAGCGAGACTCTGTCTCAGAAAAAAAAAAAAAAAAAAAAAAATTCCCCCAAGAAAAATGAGCCTCTATGAATAACTTCAGGATCAGGGGGTTATGAGCATCCATTGTATAAGAGGAGACCAGTACAGCCTCAGAGTCCCTTATGAGTTTACCAAGTCATAGATTTCCCTAAGGCCTGCCTGAGCTTTTGGACTCAATTCTAGCAAATGGAATTCTGTGGCTTTAAAAGGCAAGTCCTCCTAACTGCAGACAAGAGAGAAAAGAGCTACTGATGCCAGCAGGAAAGATGAAATGCTAGACCTAATTTTTAAAATTTTCATTAAATTTGGAGGCTAAAATGTTTACAAAAATGCAATCCTATTTTATATTTAGTAACCATAACAGTTTCCTTGTGAGGTCTGTAAAAAGTCCTTTTCCAAGATTGTCTGGCTTTCATAGTTTGATATAACTCCTGCAAAATAAGATTCTAATCTCTAAAAACCTTGAATGCTGACTGGCAGTCCTGGATAACTCTATTCAAACTGAGATTTGTAATTTTATAAGTATAAACTACCATTCTATTCTTTGTTAAGCACAATCATCTTAGAACACCCTCTTTCTCTCTTCTCCTTTTGTGCATAAAGGTAAGTAAATAGATGGCTGACTGATTCGTCTTGAAACAATGTGTTCCAGGAAGTTTATTCCAACAGCCAGTTTATCTTTCAGCTTTATGTTAATGTTTTCAGAGCAGGCTGTGTGTGTGTGTGTGTGTGTGTGTGTGTGTGTGTGTGTGTGTGTGTGGAAATTTACCAGTACTCCGGTGCTCCCAAAACAACGTCTCAAATTGGCTAAGCAGTGTGGGTTTCCTTTGGTAAACCACATGGTACTGAGCAGGAAAATGGTGCACATTTGTGGACCTTTTTGACTCTCCACCTCCTTTTAAGAAAGCCAAAGAGTCCAGTCTTTCCACCCCAGCCTTCCTCTTCCAGCCTCCCTTGCAGCTGGAGTACAAGGATGTGATCTGGGCTTAACCAGTCAGACATGCTAGCCCCGGAGTTTTGAATTGGTGGCTGCTGATCCAAAGCAGCCTGGGAAATGGAGTCAGAGTGGCTACAGCAATAACTGGTTTCCGGGAGCAGCAGATGCTGCACAAAACATGACGGCCATGTCCTCACTGGCAAGATTTTGGCTGTGGACCTGCAGCCGCCTGGTCTCGCTAATTCCTGACCCTTTCTCCTGTCTGCTTCTCAAGATTTCCCCATGTTTCTGTGAACCGGGTGCTCTTCAGTCAGTTCCTTTTTGGTTTAACCAGAGTTGGTTTCTGATGCTAAGAATGTTGACAGTTACAAGAAATAAAGAGAACATCCCTGCCCTAGACTCTGTGTCCCATTTTGCCACCTGAGCACCAGGAGTCCTTTGTGAAGACAGTCCATCTGGTTCTGGTCATGTTTGCTGTCTTGTTCCCTCCCCTCTTCCCCTCCTTCCTTCTTTCCTTCTTTCCTTTTTTCCCTCCTCCTCTCCTCCTTCTCTCCTCTCTGAGGGACGAGCATCAGAGACACTCACCACACGCTCCCACCATGCCTCACTGGCTCAATATCCTCCACAAACCTTCCCTGAGAAGAGGCTCCACCCTGTACAACACAGCCTTCATCAGCAGAGCCCTGGGGCCACCCATTCCACTGGTTCATCCATCATGCCCAGACTCACCGCCAGGCGAGGACCCAAGTTGTACCTAGTTTGCAACCCCCCAAATACTGAGAAATGAATTACTTTGGGAAATACTTTTCCTTTTTCTGAAAAGATCCTTCCAGATTATCTTTGGCAGCGCTAAATTATTCCAGCTGAGCCTGACACCTGCTTCCTGAAGGCTCGGACCCTGGCACTTACCTCCCTCCCTCCCTCAACACTCCCTCCTTTCCTTTTCATAAGCATTCACTGAGCATCTCCTAGGAATGAGACAAGATGATGGAGTCTCAGCTCAACTCTCTGTCACTGAAGTCTCCATCTAGTAAAGCGCATTTACTCCAGTATGTCCTGTAACCCACAACGAGTCACCGCGTTCAGTGCAGTCAACGCTATTCCTTCTCTTGTAGGTAACAGGAGCCTCTTCTCTTTCCACTGCAAAGGATGTGCCTTCGGATCATCTGAATCATAAAAATGGTGATATTCCTACTTTTTTCAAAAATAAATAAAAGAGCCCTCCTAAGCAGGAACCCCTCAGTTATGTCACAAGAGCTGTCCAGTAACAACTTCTCTCTGTCATAGCCAATGGCTTAAAGGCACCTAAAGTCCCAGTAAGGTTTTCCCAGACTCTAGTTCCTGGGAACCTTTACCTGGAGGACAGTTGCAGGTAAAAGCCAAGCAACCAAGCTGATGAGGAAGAAACCCACTGCCTGGGCCATGCTCAGTCCTTCAGGGTTTCCAGGGACCAAAGATGATGCACAAGAACAGGCCAGTTATATCCACTACCAGTCACTTCCAATAACCAACTTTGCATAAATGTGTCTGCTGCTGACATATACAGAACATGCACCCATATGCACATCTTTATAATAGTTTCATTATAAAGACATACTTTCAAAAAGTTATTGGCGTACATAAACATATGCCCATCTCCAATTAAAATAAACATATACTGAAGCTGTTTTTAGTTTTTGCTTCATAAGTTATAAATAGACTAAACCATTTACAAAATAATAAAACCCAGCACTAATCTTTTCTCTGCCGAAGACCTCTTTCTGTGATCCTTACCTGAGTGCATTTTTCACAGGCCACAGGGCTGGAGGGTCAGATTTCCTGCATCTCCAGGTGCCTGGGTCATGCTGGTTTACAATCCTTCTGGCAGCTGGGCACAGTGGTGCATGCCTGTAATCCTGGCACCTTGGGAGGCCAAAGCAGGTGGATCACTTTAGGCCAGGAGTTTGAGACCAGCCTGGCCAACATGGTGAAACCCCACCTGTACTAAAAATGCAGCAATTAGCTAGGCATGATGGTGCACACCTGTCATCCCAGCTACTGGGATGGCTGGGACAGAAGAATCTCTTGAACCTGGGAGGCAGAGGTTACAGTGAGCCAATCTGTGACACTGCACTGTAGCCTGGGCAACGGAATGAGACTCTGTTGGGGGAAAAAAAAAAAAAAAAAAAAGGCCTTCTGGCAGAAATTTAGTCAGGACCTGGGAAGGATTATTTAAAACTAGGTCCATCAAGAGGAAAAGGGGAAAGGAATTCCCAAGTGACACCACCCCTCCCACCCCACGACAGTTTGAGGATGCCTCTGTCTTCACCTGCTTTGTGCAGATCTAGGTTCATTGTCTCCAAGGAACTAGCTTCCCTGCAGCTTCTAGAAGGGTCCATTTCGGAAACTACAGGGGGCTCTGAGGTTTGGCTTTCTGAAGTTCTGAGAGAGGTATCTGCTGCAGCTCAGGAGGTCCCTACGCACCTGCCAAGTAAATGCAAGTTTACCTGGGAGAGAATCAAGCCTGCTCTTGAGTCCTAGAGCTTAAAGTCTCAGCAGCTTACACAGAAAACTGTGTTCCTCAGCCCACTCACTGAGCAGGACTTTAAGTCCTTGGCAATACTCTAATGGCAATCCCTTAGGAAAATAATTTGTCATCAATTTAAACCCTAAAAATAGACTGCATTCCTTATACTACATAGATTTACAACCAACCTTTTTGATTGTTTTCCAAATAGTTTATTTTATTTTATTTTTGAGACAGGGTCTTACTCTGTCACCCAGGTTGGAGTGCAGTGGCATGGTCGGGGGTCATAGCAGTCTCGACTTCCCTGGGCTCAGGCGATAGGCCCACCTCAGCCTCTGGAGTAGTTAGGACTACAGGCACACGCCACCATGCCAGGTTAATTTTGTTCTATTTTTTGCAGAGATAGAGGTTTCATCATGTTGCCCAGGCTGGTCCTGAACTCCGGGACTCAAGGGGTCCACCCGCCTCGGCCTCCCGAAGTGCTGGGATTACAGGTGTGAGCCACTGCACCTGACCTCAGATATTTTAAGTAAAAAAAAATTTTACCAGAAAAAATTTGTTTCAACTGCCAGGCACTTGGCAAAACACTCTCCAAATATTATTTCAGTGATTCTCATCATACATTTGTATAGAACTTTAAATAGTTACCAATGGCCAGGTGCACAGGCTCACACCTGTAATCCCAGCACTTTGGGACGCTGAGGCGGGCGGATCGCTTGAGGTCAAGAGTTGCTGATCAGCCTGGCCAACACAGCAAAACCCCGTCTCCACAAAAAATACAAAAATTAGCTGGGTATGTTGGCACATGCCTGTAGTACTAGCTACTTGGGGAGGCTGAGGCAGGAGAATCACTTGAACCTGGGAGGTGGAGGCTGCAGTGAGCAGAGATCGAGCCACTGCACTCCAGCCTGGGCAACAGAGCGAAACTTGTCTCAAAAACAAACAAACAAACAAAAAAGGCTGGGTGCAGTGGCTCACGCCTGTAATCCAGCATTTTGGGAGGCTGAGGTGGGCAGATCACCTGAGGTCAGGAATTTGAGACCAGCTTGGCCAACATGGTGAAACCTGTCTCTACTAAAAATACAAAATTAGCCAGGTGTGGTGACACATACCTTAATCCCAGCTACTTGAGAGGCTGAAGTGGGAGAATCACTTGAACCTGGGAGGCAGAGATTGCAGTGAGCCGGGTTAATGCCATTGCACTCCAGCCTGGGCAACAAGAGTGAAACTCCGTCTCAAAAAAAAAAAAAAAAAAGTTACCAACATGTTTCCACACATGGCCTCATTGGATTCCCCCAGGAGACCCTCAGAGTTGGTAGGACTTGGAAGCATTGATATGACAAGCGAGGAAACTAAGACCCAAAGGGTTATAAAGACTTGCACAGCTAGTAAATAACAGCAAAGCGCTCGGGCCTCCCAAGCGTTTTCAAAGTTCATGCTCAACATAGAAATGGAGGACTCTATCTTGTCATTTTCTAAGTTGAAATTTTCTAAGCTGAGGCAAAAAAAAAACCCAAACAAAACAGGAAGGCTATCTTCTGAGACCTGCTATTAAATTTTTTATTTGAGAGAGAAGATGCCAACCGTAAATAATTTCCTATTGTCTACATTTTCCAAAAGAAAGAACGAAAGAATAACAGGACTAAACGTAAGTTCTGACATAAGAGCCTTCTCTTTCAGCAGCTTAGAGGCGGCCACATGTGCTGCTCCTCCGCAGTGAGCTGCGCACTTGTCACTTGCTTTGCACAACAGTGATATGCCATCAATGCTGTGTGCCAGCTAGGATTCAGGAAGTCAAATTATAGTTTAGGGTCAGGATCATTATTTAAAAGTGTACTATGGTAAATTTTTTTCCCCTCATTTTAACCGCTCTGAAAGCAGGATGCAGTCAATGCTGTCATACAACAACTGTCCGCCAGGTGGCAGTCGTGATGTAGTACGAAATGTGAAAAATCCCTGACATCTGTTACGAACAAGTAATCGTTGGCTGGGCGCGGTGGCTCACGCCTGTAATCCCAACACTTTGGGAGGCCGAGGCGGGTGGATCACCTGAGGTCAGGAGTTACAGGCACGCACCGTCATATCCAGCTAATTAATTTTAAAAAAAATTTTTTTTTTGTCTCACTATGTTGCCCAGGCTGGTGTCAAATTTCTAGACTTAAGCAATCCTCCTGCCTTGACTTCTCAAAGTGCTAGGATTACAGGTATGAGCCACTGCACCTAGCCAGGTTCACTCTTATGGATGGCAATAACAATTATAATGCAAACATTTTAGCTGTTAGCTTGTGGGACAAACCTCTTCCAGGGTGGAGAGTGGGGTCAGCAGTACACATGTATCACCCTTTCATCCCTCAGTAGTTTCCTATTCACGCCTCTACAAATTATCTCAAATTTAGTGGCTTAAAACACACAAATTTGTTCTCTTAGAATTCTGTAGAAGTCCAATGAGAATCCCTCTTTCCTAAGATCAAGGTGTTGGCAGGTCTGTGCATCTCCCTTTCTGAAAGGCTTAGGGGAGCATCCACTTCCTCACTCTTTCCAGTGTTTAGAGGCTGCCACAGCTCCGGGCTCTCAGCCTCTTCTCCATCTGTAAAGCCAGGAATGCTGCATCACTCTGGCCCCACTTCTGTCATCTTAGCTCCCTCTGCTTCTCTCTTATGCCTCCCTCTTTGACTTTTAAGAGTGGTTGTGCGGCCAGGTGCGGTGGCTCACACCTGTAATCCCAGTACTTTGGGAGGCCAAGGCGGGTGGATCACCTGAGGTCAGGAGTTCGAGACCAGCCTGACCAACACAGAGAAACCGCCTCTCTACTAAAAATGCAAAATTAGCCAGAGGTGGTGGCGCAAGCCTGTAATCCCAGCTACTCAGGAGCCTGAGGCAAGACAATCACTTGAACCCGGGAGGTGGAGGCTGTGGTGAGCCAAGACTGTGCCATTGCACTCAAGCCTGGACAACAAGAGTGAGACTCTGTCTCAAAAAAAAAAAAAAAAAAAAGAACTGTTGTGCTTACACTGGGCCCACTCAGATAATCTAGGATAGTCTTCCTATTTTAAGGTCAACTGATTAGCAACCTTAAATCCTCTCTGCCATGTAACCTAACAAAGTCACAGGTCCTGGGAGTTAGGATGTGGATATCTTTGATCTCTGGGGGCCTGTTATTCTGCCTACTAAAGTCCCTGTCTATCTTCTACAGTACTTAAAGCCCCGGTTTAAGAAAAAAGTGGCCATTTCCCCTTTCTCTTATCCTTCTCCTTGAGTGGTTGCCACGATCTTCAAAGAGAGGCTCTGAGCTCATTACTGTCTCCCATCTATGGTGTTAAAAAGATGCTTCAATTTCTTTCCAGGATGAGGAAGTCATTTCAATTTGCCATAAATCTCTGTACCCATCACTGCCCCAACCTTGTAATAACTAAATCCGCTACAAGTCTTTTTCCCTTTCAATAGCTAACCTCAACCCTCCTCCTGAGGAAAAGCATCTGCCCTCAGCCTTCTCAGAGTGTCTATCACCTTACTTTCTCTCTGTCTCGATGGTTTATGGGAAATCTTTTGACTAAAAGACAATTATTTGCTCTTGTTTTTTAAGCTGCCTTCATTTTGCTGAGTTTCTGATTATTTTCCTCCTCCCACTGTGGTTTTTTCCAGAGTCAGAGAGTTCCAGGCACAGACAGAGCTTTTCTCTAAGCTCTCAGCATGTAACTACTCTACCAAGTTGTTTAACCATCTCAATCCAAGAAGAGGATACAATCTTTGTATAATAGGAGTCCCCATTCCTCTTTTTCTGTTCATTGAGAAAATCCTTATGTTAAACTGAACCCATAATCTGGGTCCTTGACACCCAAGGACATACTCAGAATTTATTTAATGACTATGTGAGGTGTTGAGCAATCAGGTTAGTCAATTAGAACAACAACCCACACTGAGAGTAATAGTCAAGGCTTTATTCACTTACTGTAATAGTGCAAGCAAGAGAAGTGCTGGCTTCCTAGGGTTCCATTTTCATCATGGAACAGCATTGAAAAATAAAAATGAAATCCTAAGCCCCCCAACTGATGGAACAGACCTCTCCTTGGCCAAGGAGACCCCAGAGAAACCTTGAGCCTGAGTTCCCAACAGTGATGGGATGGAAGGGCAGACACACCTCGTTATGCACCTTCCCTCCCTCACTGACTGCCACTGGGCTTTCCTCCATAAGGGCTTAACAGAAACCAGCCCTTTCAAAGACCCCACCATGGATAACCACCAACAGCCCGACACTGCCCCTCCTTTTTTGCCTGATAAATGACCACTGACCAGTGGTTCTGGCCAGTCTACAGAAATGTACCATGAGGGTTTTTGTGTCCTCTGTCACACCTTTGGACATCAGAGGGCTGAAAACTCCACCCTCAGATGATACTAATGCTGACATTGTTTGAACATGAGTCCCATGGAGAGGCGTGAAGCTCCATTGCACATGCACATATTTTTTCTTTCATAAATATCCATGACTCCTCCTTGAGTATGTATATTTAACCACCCTGCTCAGCATGAATTCCTGTTCCCTTTGCCTCTCCCTCAAAGTGTCTGTTTCTGGCTTCTGGCCAGAGGCTATGCTTCCCAGCCTGTCAGAATGGCCACCCTGCAGGCTGCAACCCTTTATGAGAAATAAAGCTCTCCTTTCCACATGTAGGGACTTCATCATTCTTCAGTTGACAGCATGGAGCAAATTGGGTGAGTCACCATTGGGTGAGTCACTCATTGGGTGAGTCACCACACTGCCCAGAATTCAAGAATAGAAGGCTTGTGCCTCTTCATGACTGCCTGTGGATTTGGGGAGAGAGAAGAGTGTGGGGGCCAAGGCCCTTGACTCCCTTAATGTTCACTGAAAAAACTACTGACATGAGGCAGATTAATAGGAGACAAGGCATATGAATTTATTTAATGTGTACATATAAGTGCCTTCAGAATGAAGACCCAAGCTCCCAGTGAGGTACAGAAGCTTTTATACTGTGGATGAAAAGAGCCAAACTCCATAAAATTTTGAAAAGATTAGTTCTGAGTAAAATATGAGTGACCATGGCCCAAGGTGTGGTCTCAAAAGATCCTGAGAACATGAGTCCAAGGTAGTTGGGTTATAGCTTAGTTTTATATGTTTTAGGGAGACATGAGACATCAATCATAATGTACAATATACATTGGTTCCATCTGAAAAGGCAGGACAACTCAAAGTAGGGTGGTGAGGGGCTTACGGATCATAGGTGGATTCAAAGATTTTCTGATATGCAATTGGTTGAAAGAGTCAAGTTACCTAAAAACCTGTTTAATAGAAATTCTTTACAGATGCAAATTTTCTCCCACAAAAGAAGGCTTTGTGGAGCCATTTCAAAATATGAGAAAGAAACATATTATGGCATAAAATATTTGATTTCCTTCATCTGCCATTTGATATTATGCCAGATTGGAAAGTAAGCCATGTTATATGTCCATATGATGAGATTTAATGGTTGTAGGATGGGCCTCCCCAGATCCCTTAGATAGGAACTTGGGCAACAGAGGAAAAAGGGTCAGAGTTTAGTCTTCAATATCATCTTGAAGTTACAGAAAGAATGGGGGCTTGGATCCTAGTGAATCAGGATGGGAAGGGAAAGAACAGGAATTCTATTGCAGGGATTACCAGGGAGAATGAATGGATCTGGGAACAGTTATTACCTTGTAAATAGTTATCCTTGGAACTTAAATGATCCTTAGAGGCAGTCATTGTACTTGTAAAAGGGTATGTTTGGGTGTGGCTACATTCTTGTTTTTTGTTTTTGTTTTTGTTTTCTGCAATAGATAACAAGAGGGAGGGGAAGAAAATACAATTATTCTCCTCAGTGGGTCTGGATTTTTGGCAGGTAAAGGAACTTCAACTTCCATGGGAGAGACAGAAGGGAGGGGGAGGTCACTGAGACCTTGAGTCTTCTTCAGTTCAGTATGTCCAAATGCTGTGGTGGGAGCAATGATTTCTGAGCCCCAACAGGAGAAAGGTCCAGATCATAGGTGGATTTAAAGAATAGAAAGATATTGAAGCAGTGTCATTGTCTGGGGTAATACCCAAGGTTTGTTGTCCCACGCCACAGAAAACTAGGACACAGACACACCAGAGTGAAGTTAAGAATGGAAGTTTAATAGGCGAAAGAAAGAGAAGACCTCTCTGCGCATAGAGGGGTCCCTGAAAACACGGGTTGCCTCTTCCGTAGTGAAATGCAGAAGGCCTTGTAGATGAGCTTGAGGGGGTGGTGTCTGACTTAACAAGGGGCATAAAAGGTTGGTTGGACCAGGTGTGCCATCTGCATAGCAGGAGAAGAAGGTGGCCGCCCCACCCTAATTTTTTATTAAGAAATGGTTTCTGTACCTGGCTGAGGCCATGTTGCTTGGTTCTTTTTTGTTTGTTTGTTTTTTGAGGCGCCCAGGCTGGAGTTCAGTGGCGTGATCTCGGCTCACTGCAAGCTCCGCCTCCCAGGTTCATGCCATTCTCCTGCCTTAGCCTCAGGAGTAGCTGGGACTGCAGGCGCCTGCCACCATGCCTGGCTAATTTTTTTTTTCCTTGTATTTTTAGTAGAGACGGGTTTCACCTTGTTAGCCAGGATGGTCTCTATCTCCTGACCTCGTGATCCGCCCACCTCGCCTCCCAAAGTGCTGAGATTACAGGCGTGAGCCACCGCGCCCGCCCACTTGGTTCTTTACCATACACATGGTGATAAAGAAAAGGGAAGATGGAGCCTCCATGTTGAATATGCCTGGCCCCCGGATAGCCTTTTCCTATTGGCACAGCTGCTGGCATTCACCGTGCAAACTTCCAGCTTGCTTGTCTATGTCTGCAGCTCAATTTTTCAGGCTGTTCTTTGTTAGAAAAGAAATTTCGTGGGGAGCTGCTTTTTGTTAAAAGGGAAGCCTTGCTGAGGACTTCTTTACCCTCACTATCTGCCTAAAATAATTTATTTCTAGCTCCTGTATCAATATTGAGTCAAAGTAGAGAAAAGGGCCTTATCCAAGGCCACCAATAAGAAGACCTATGAAGGGAGGCTTCTGGGCTAGGACCACTGATGTGCCTGTGGGAGTGGCTAGCCTGGGAAAAGGTGGGGGTCTGAGTCCTTGGCTGCAACTTCTTCCAGAAAACTGCAGTGCGCTGGCTGACCACCAAGTCTGCTATGGGGAGGGGACCTTCTCCCCACGAGGTCTGCAAAGCAAAACCTTGTCTTTGCTTATAGTTGGACCTGCAAAATCACACATAAGACTCCTCACAAGGGTCAATTCAAATGCAGATGATAGCGAAAACAGGAGAGTTAAATGAAGTTAATTTCACTTTATAATATTCAAAATAGTTTAAAGAAGAGTGGAACTTGAGACAGCCATCTGTAAACCAAAGAAAGAGCATGTCTTGATCACTTTAGAGCGGGGATCGCCAGCCCTCGAGCCATGGACTGGTGCCAGTCTGTGTGGGCTGTTAGGAGCCCGCCCACACAGCAGGAGGTTAGCAGCCGGTGAGTGAGCCTTACTGCCTGAGCTCCGCCTCCTGCCGGATCAGCATTACATCCTCACAGGAGCACGACCCTACTGTGAACTGCACAGGTTGCTTGTTCCTTATGAGAATCTAATGCCTGATGATCTGAGGTGAACCAGTTTCATCTCAAAACCATCATCATCCTCCTTCTTGTCCCTCCTCCCACCCTCACCTCTCCTGTCTGTGGAAAAATTGTCTTCCATGAAACCAGTCCCTGGTGTCAAAAAGGTTGGGGACCACTGATTTAGAGGTTTGTTTTGCCAAGGTTGAGGATGTGCCCAGGAAAAAGGAACAGAAATCACAGGAACATCTGTGATCCATGCGTTTTCCAAAGAGGGTTTGAAGACTTCAGTATTTAAAGGAGAAAGAGCAGGCAGTAGTGGAAGGAGGAAAGAAAAAAAGGGAGAGGACAAGTAAAAGAGGCAAGCAGTTACATTCTTTTGAGGCGTTGATTAATGCTTACTGAATCCACATTTTACTGTGAAAGGAGGGGCTAGAGATGGTGCCAAGGGACTCAGGGGGATCCCCAGATGCCAGTGAGACCCCAGTCCCAGCCAGTGTCCAGATTTCTCACACTGTCATGAGAAAGAACTCAGGGACAACTGGCCGGGTGCAGTGGCTCACACCCGTAATCCCAGCACTTTGGGAGGCCAAGACAGGCAGATTGCTTGAGCCCAGGAGTTTGAGACCAGCTTGGGCAACATAGTGAGACCCCATCCCTGTTCTTTTTAAAAAAGAAAAATAAATAAATAAGAAAAAAGGAAAATAATTCAGGAATGAGTCAGGATGAAACAAAAGGCAAGAAGCTTTTATTGCAAAACAAAAGCACACACTAACAAAGAAGTGTGGGTGTGCTCATGAGAACAGTCACACACAATGGAGCTTGGGTTTCTAATTTTGTGGATGTTTCTTTAATTAGGGGGTGGGATAATCATTAGGTATTCTGGAAAAGGAGGGGATTTCAGGGACCTCCCAGTTATGACTCCCTTTCTCCCTTATTTGGGTTTGCCTGGAAGAGCCGTGGACCTGTCACCCTGACTGGAGTTTGGCCATTTTCTTTCCTTTATTTTGGGTTTTCTGTTATCCTATGGTTAGTTGCCTAGTTCTTATTTTCCATCCTCCTGCAACTACCCCGTGCTATTCATATCTCAGAAGAACAGTCAACTATGCATTTGTCTCATGTGAGCAGAGGGATCACTTCTAGTCCTGTCTTTGTCCTGTACCTGTGAAGGTAAGCTGTTCATTTACATTGTCAAGGTGAAGTTCAACAGAACTCTGTTCCAAGGTAAAGATCTTGGGGCCCACAGAGAATTTCCTTGTGAGCAATTTGTGAGGGAGGTCCCCGAGGGAGATATGTGACCTTCTAGCTTTGCAGCTACTTAGGAACAAAATGAAAGGCAGTTTTGTGCGACTCAGTTCCCAAGCTTAAATTTTCCCTTTGGCAGAGTGACTTAGGAGTCCTGAAATTTTATGTTCCTTTCACACATCCAATTCCTTAAAAGCTAGCCTTAGGCTAAATCAGATAATTATAGAGTGAAGAGGCTGAATAACAGCTCATCAGCATCATTCTCCTACCCAAAATATGTTAGCTGAATTTTACATTGTCTTAATGCCATTCAGCTATGGACAACCAAATGGGTGACTGAGGCAAGTGTGCCAATGCACTGAGGTTTATTGATCCAGCTTGAGGGTGCATCCAGGAAAAATATGAGTCACAGATATATCTGTGGCTCTTTTTCCAAAGAAGTTCTCAGGAGGTTTGGTATTCTACATTTTCCTTGAGAATGGGGGAGGGGGCGGCAGGGAGCGTGACAGTGAGACTAATGGTTACGTACTTGTGAGACTTCAGTTGGTGCCCACTAAATCTACATTTTACATAAGATAAGGTGAACATTAGAGAAAAAAGGGAAGAGATGAAGCAGATGTCAGGGAGGGGTGAAGGAATGGTTAATCTCTTCTTGTCTTTGTTTTGTTTATTTTTAACTTTTATTTACTTTTATTTTCTTGAGACAGGGTCTTGCTCTGTCAAACAGGCTGGAGTCCAGCGACATGACCTTCGCTCACTGCACACTCAAACTCCCGGGCTCAGGTGATCCTCTCACCTTAGCCTCCTGAGTTGCTGGGACTATAGGATTATGCCACCATGCCAGGCTACTTTTTGTATTTTCTGGTTGTAGAGATGGGGCTTCACCATGTTGCCCAGGATGGTCTTGAACTTCTGGGCTCAAGTGATCCACCTGCCTCGGCCTCCCAAAGTTGTTTTTGTTTTGTGCCTGGGAGAATAACCTAGTAACCAACGTTATCAGTGTGGAGTATTTTGAAAGGACTGGTTTCTGTTTAGCCCTTAGGAAAGAAAGCCTAATGGTGCTTAAGGAGGGAAGGGTATAATGAGCCATGTCTCACCTCCCATTACATCATGGCTGGAAACTCAGCTTTCAAGGTTTCTCTGGGGTCTCCTTGGCCAAGAGGGGGTCCATTCAGTCCACTGGGGTCTTAGAATTGTATTTTCCTTTCTCAGCCGTGTCTAGGAATAGTCCAGTGAAATGATCATTGCGTTGACTATAAGGGTGCGTTGAGTATGTTGAATACGTTGTTCCCATTACACGGCATCCTCTCTTCATTACAGGAATAGGGGCTGGTTTATTTTTATGCTATAGGCCTTAGGAATGATATGTCTGATCAGGCCTCTCTCCTCATGTTGACTAACAAGAGTAAAACCAAATTTGTGGCCCATTTTATCAAATATATAGGAATTATTTGCATGTATTTTGTGTGTACCAACCTCGTTCTTAGTTTCTTTTAGTTTCACATCTTTATTTTCCCCTTGTTGTGTTCCTTGCTTATTTTAATTTATTTCGTTTTGTTGTATTGCATGTGTCTTTATTCTGCCTAAAATACTTTGTGGAGTAATACAGTAGAAGTAAAAAAACACAATTGACTTACGGAAATAATGTCTAAAATGTAGATTTGCATAACCCTTCAACTAACTGAATGGCTCAGAAAGACACATATTTACCTTCTACTTGTAATTATCCTTAGGGAGAAGATTGTAGCTCTGACACTTTCTCCATAGAATTATATTATTGGAAACAGCCCAGACCATCTCCAATGCTTACATCAGAATGCTTGACTGGAGAACTGGGGTGAAGGGAAAATAACTCAATAAGTCTTCCTGAAAGTTCACTTTTCAAGAGCCAGATCTTGGTAAAGGAGAGCAGAAATGTTGTTGAGAATCAATTAGAATTTAAGAAGGCTTGGTGCCTCAGTCTATAGCAGATACCCAAAGCAGAACTCTGATAAAAGGGAAGGACAAAGGACCAAGACAGTGGAAATTAATTTGTTTTTTAAGCAAAGTGATATGCACACAGCTTTAAAAGTCAAATTATGCAAAGGTTAAAACAAACAAAAAATCACTCTTTTTTCGCCTTCTCAACGTACTATCCTGCTTCTTGTAGGCAATGAATTTTAGTGCTTTTTTTCTGATCTGTTCTTCTATATTTTTAAGTAACATGCTTAAGTTGCTGTTTTATTTTATTTAATTTTAAGCGTAATCCAGGGACTTCTTAGGATAGATAAGGTTTTAACTGCTCTATCACAACATTCTCATTTCCTGCCAACTTTCCTAATCATTTTGATTAATCGGCATTCACTGCTTACATTATTATAGCTATACAAATATTATTTCCTGCTGGCCTAAGGAGTGAACTTAATTATATTTGTTTTCTTATGCTTATTTTTTGTTTACCCTAAGTTTAATAATTGTTTTGTTTTTTATTTGCTTAGCTAAATGCTATTCGTAAGTTTTCTTAGCCCCATCACAATCTCTCAATACAATTTCCCTATAGTCAAGCCAGAGAAATAATTAGTTTCATTTCCCTAGAGATCTCTCTCACAGAGCACAGTCTCCTATTGTTCTAATATAGAGTGTTTATGCTCTAGACCTGATGCCCTTTCATAGTTCTCTTGTGTTGCAGTTCCTTTTACGTGGCTGCAATGTCTTCCTTTTTCTTGGTTTTCTTCTTCATTTCAGTGCAACACACCCTCCAGTATGACATGAGAATACACTGAGAAAGGGTGCAGGAAGATCTATTTTTTTTTTTTTTTCTTGAGATGCTGCATGTCTGAAAATATCTCTTTTCAACTCTAATGCTGAATTAATAGTTTGGTTAGGTATAGATTCTAGGCTGAAAGTCATTTTCCTTCACCATGTTGAAAACATTTCTCCATTGTCTTTTCGCTTAGTGTTGCTATTGAGAAATCAGCTATCCTGCTTACTCCCAACCCTTTGTGTGTGACCTGTTAGCGCACTCTATCCCTCCCCATTCCAGAATGTTTTGGGATCTTCTTTTTATCCTTGGTGTTCTGAAATTTCACACCGACTTGCTTTTTTGAGTGCCTTCTTCTCCTTCGTTGGTTTAGCTCTCAGTGGGCCCTTTCAATCTGGAAACTTAAGCCTCTAATTCTGGGAAATTTTTAAATATTATTTCTTGGATATTTTCTTCTCTACAGTTTTCTCTTTTCCCCTTTTCTCATTTCTGATTTTACCTATTAATCAGAAGATAGATATTAAATTAATTCTCTAATTTCGGCTCTAAATTCCCTCTATCTCTCTTTGTCCCACTTTATGAGAGAATTCTTCAACTTTATTTTCCTATAGTTTGACTTGCTTTTATCATTTACTTTTCATGAACTTTTTCTTGTTCTCTGAGAGTCTCTTTTATCATAGCATCCTGTTTGTTTGTTTGTTTTTTGAGACGGAGTTTTGCTCTTGTTGCCCAGGCTGGAGTGCAACGGTACAATCTTGGCTCACCGCAACCTCTGCCTCCCAGGTTCAAGCGATCCTCCTGCCTCAGCCTCTTGAGTAGCTGGGATTACAAGCAAGTGCCACCACACCTGGCTAATATTGGTATTTTTAGTAGAGATGGGGTTTCAGCGTCTTGGCCAGGCTGGTCTCAAACTTCTGACCTCGTGATCCGCCCTCCTCGGCCTCCCAAAGTGCTGGGATTAGAGGCGTGAGCCACCGCGCCTGGCCGCATCCTATTTATGTTTCATGGCTGCATCTCTTCTCATGTCTCTCAGAGGACATTAAATTATAATTTGTTTTACATTTTGTCCTGCTACCTGAATGGACTTTTTTCTCCCCTGATTCCAGTTTTCTCTTGATTTGCATCTCACATTGGATTGCCTGAAATGTCTGATGATCATTGGCTATCATCATATATAAGAATGAGGCACTTAAAAAGCTGGGAAGCTATATCTGCATGAGTGGGGGCTTTCAGGGGTCTCCAACTATCAGAACATGTAGGACAGCTCAGATCCTATATGGGAGGATTCTCTAACATCCTGAGAGATAGCTTCATGTTTGCCACTTTTTGTCTCACCCCATACTCCAGTGTACACGATACCCTTGAGCCCAGAGCTTCTCAGGTCTAATTTCTCCAGAAAATAAGGCTCCCTCTTTTGGGGGTAGAAAAGACTCAATTGCCTGGCTTCCCAGAGTGGGGTGAGAACCTGAAGTCGAACTGCTTTTCAAAGAGACTTTCAACCAGTGCCCCCACTGTGAGCCGACTCCTCACCTGTCTTCTACATTACCCAGAACCTCTGATTCTCAAGGCTTCCCAAAGTGCTGAAAGTACCAGCTGCCCTGCTTCTCATCATGTCCTCCCTGAAGCCTTCACCGTACTCCATTCTGCTACGTCTGTCGTCACTCATGCATCCACCTTCAGTCTTTTTTTTTTTTTTTTTTTTTTTTTAGATGGAGCCTGGCTCTGTCACCAGGCTGGAGTACAGTGGCACGGTCTCAGCTTACTGCAACCTCAGCCTCCCGGGTTCAGGCCATTCTCCTGCCTCAGCCTCCCAAGTGGCTGGGATTACAGGCACCCGCCATCATGCCTGGCTAATTTTTGTATTTTTAGTACAGACAGGGTTTCACCATGTTGGCCAGGCTGGTCTCAAACTCCTGACCTCAGGTGATTCGCCCACCTTGGCCTCCCAAAGTGCTGAGATTACAGGCATGAGCCATCATGCCCGGCCTCCTTCAGTCTTCATGCATTGCAACTGAGGTTATGCATGCCACTCAGTTTCATTAAAGATGGAGTCAAGCTTCTGTTTCTCTTTCTCCTTGTTGTTATTCAGGCTAATAACTGAAAGAAAGGGAGTAAAAAACTCTTTACTCAGCCTTCTTAACATCAGAGCCTATCCACTTTTCTGAAGTTGATTGCCAGACACCATTTTCCATTAACAAACAAATGTGGAAACTCTTAAGCTTATCTGCTATGTTAGCTTAAACAGTTCATGCCATTATTTCTTGACCTTTCATAGTCTATGGCATAACTAGAAATTTGCAAGTACACACTTTGCACTAGGCAGATAATTATTTCCTTCTCCCCCACTCCAACTTGCTGTCCATCTGTTCTCACTGCATATTTTATAAGCACACAAATCAGTATGAAAAAAGTGTCCCTAAGAAAGGCAGCCAATCTTCAAAGAATCGAGTAGGACATGGCCCATTTCATGGAGGGGGAGCAGTTCAAAAGCCACTGAAACGTCAACATGGTTTGAAAAATGTTGATTAGCAAAACAGATATAAAGATGCCATGCTTGTAATAAGCTTGATTAACAGAATGATGAGGCTAATTAGAAAAATTTTAATAAAACATTCTGGTATTGAAAGCTAATCTTTGATGAGCTGGAAAAGAAAGAAAAATAATCCTGAACCATTTCTAAGTTTAGAAAGATTTTGTTTATCTTTCTTTGCTAGACTTGGGGCCAGCAGTTCTGACGGTTTGGATTAGCTCTTAATATTCCTAGCCATTTGGGTGTTCAAATCAATGGTGCATTTCTGGGAACAGACTGTGTCACCATAGATAGCAGACTGAGGAATGAAGGCCCTCCACATGTGAGGCACAAACACCCCCTCTTTTTTCACCACTTTGACCAGCATCCTTTAATCAGTCCGCAACCCCAGGACATCAGCACACCAAGGAGTTCTGTATGATACACCAAGTCCTCCTTGGTCACCAGGGTTCCAAAGTTCCCAGTTGCTCACTGAATTATATGCCTTCCTTTGATAAGACTAGCACCTTCAAGTCAAGCAACACTTCCTGTTACACACCTCAGTCACGTTTCTAATAAATCTACACTGTTGAAGTTGAGGCAGTAAAACAATAGCAGAGGGTGGGTAATATTAATGTGGATGAGAGCCTCAGAATTTTTGAGAATGGTTAGGGAGAAAAAGAGTCCTTTTACCCGGAAACCTACCTTAGACTTGAAATAAAGTTCATGTGTTCATGTATTCAATCACTTTACAAATTCATTTCAGTTACCAACTGCTATGTATAAGATTTGTAGGCCAAGTGCAGTGGCTCACGCCTATAATCCCAGCACTTTGGGAGGCCAAGGTGGGCAGATCACCTGAGGTAGGGAGTTCAAGACCAGCCTGACCAACATGGAGAAACCCCATCTCTACTAAAAATACAAAATTAGCTAGGCGTGGTGGTGCATGCCTATAGTCACAGCTACTTGGAAGGCTGAGGCAGGAGAATTGCTTGAACCTGGGAGGCAGAGGTTGTGGTGAGCAGAAATTGCACCATTGCACTCCAGCCTGGGCAACAAGAGCAAAACTCTGTCTAAAAAAAAAAAAAAAAATTAATAGCATAGTGAAAAGAATTGGAGTTTTACAACCAAGCAGACCTGAATTTAATTCCTGATTTTGAAAAGACTTTTTCTGAGCCTCAGCTTCTGCACTATAAAATGAAAATAATCACACTACCTTTGCAGGATTATTCAAAGGATTTGGAATAATGTACAAAAAATTACTAACGTATGTTGATTATTTAATAATTGAGAGCTATAATTTATTATTACTATTTTATTGTTATTATATTACCTCTGTCAAGCAGTACAAGCGCCCAGTTCAATCTTCCATATTTATGTAAGGATAGTTCCTCTTGTCAGCCAGCATCTTAGCTGAACAGAAAGAAATTCACATTCCCATTAGCTTTTTATTAACTCCTCTCAAACATAAGAGGTCTCAGCCCCCCTGACAAAGACTTCCTCCTTGGCCTAACATTAGTTGGGATCCTCTGAGCCATCTTCTCGACTAGGCCTTGACCTTGGCCTCTCACCCTTGACATTTGTCTGCTGAGCCTAGTTTTAGCAAAGAATCCCTTAAGCCAGTTTATTGAGAATCCACCTACCCTTGATGTCCAATCAGTTTCCTCTGAGTAATTTTCCATCTTCTGACCCTTTACTCTGACTCATTGGCTATAATTTCCCAGCTGGCTTTGCTATATTGAGAGTTGAGCTCAATCTTTCTTCTCTATTTCAATAGTCTTTAATGAAGTCTTTCTTATTGTTTTCACAAATGTAATATGGTTTGGATGTTTGTCCCATCTAAATCTCATGTAGAAATGTGATCCCCAGTGTTGGAAGTGGGGCATAGTGGGAGGTATTGCATCATGGGGCCAGATCCCTCATGGATGGCTTGGCACCATCCCCTTGGTGATGAGTGAGTTCTCACTCAGTTCACAAGAGATCTGGTTGTTTAAAAGAGTTTGGGACCTATCCTTTCTGCTCTTGTTCTCTCTCACCATGTGACACCGCCTGCTTCCCCTTCACTTTCTGCCATGATTGGAAGCTTCTGAGGCTCTGACCAGAAGCAGATGTTAGCATTATGCTTCATGTACAGCCTGCAGAACTGTGAGCCAATAAACCTCTTTTCTTTACAAATTACCCAGCCTCAGGTATTTCCTTGTAGCAAAGCAAGAACCCACCAATACAAAGTGTCCGAATAATGTTTCTTTAACATCCCTCATTTCTCTCTGACTGGATGGTGCTACTGCCCATAAAGACATCAAATGGAACTTGGCCTCCCATAGGGTTAGGATGTGTAATTGGGAAAGACCAGTTGATTCCCCTGAAGCCAGGCTACCACTAATCCATATGCCACACCGGACAAATACCCGTCCTCTGAAATGCAGCAATAGAGCCAGCTCCACTTGAGGCCCTGAAAGACATGTAGAGGGCTCCATTCCAGGCTAACTCAGGCCTCCTCTGCATGGCTACCACCAGTCTCCCTGGAAACTGCGTGGCTGCTCCTTGGCGCCCCAAGCCAATCATCCTGGCTCTCCTTGTAGGCCCTCCCTTGCCCTCAGGGTGCACCACATTGCTGACCTCTCTCCATTCACTCTTCTGATGAAAACTCACCCATCTTGTTTTCCCAGTGCCTCAGAGCCTTGCTGAGTGACTCACGAACAAAGCTGACATCTCTATTGTCATGTGTGAATGGCTGATACTAATTCCAGATTCTCCCTCTCATATTCACACTTGCAGTATATCTGGAGCTTTTACTGATTCCAAATGTTAGGGCCTGCTCATCCAGTTCTGTCTGCTGGTGGAAAACAATGAGGTGGAGCGCTTGTTAAATATAGATTATCATGTTAAATACAGATTACCAGGCATCTCCCCTGGATAGTCCAAATTTGGGTTGGGGCTCAGAAATTTAAGTGTTTTTTTTTAGATGAAGTCTCACTGTCGCCCAGAATTGAGTGCAGTGGCACGATCTCAGCTCACTGCAACCTCCACCTCCCGGGTTCAAGCGATTCTTCTGCCTCAGCCTCTCAAGTAGCTGGGATTACAAATGCCCACCACCACACCTGGCTAATTTTTGTATTTTTAGTAGAGATGGGGTTTCACCATGTTGGTCAGGCTGGTCTCAAACTCCTGACCTCAGGTGATCTGCCACTTCGGCCTCCCAAAGTGCTGGGATTACAGGCGTGAGCCACTATGCCTGGCCTATTCCAAGGGATTTTTATCTTCAGTGAAGATTAGGAAACACTGAAATTCTGCTGTAATCCTGGTCATTTTACAGAAGAGGAAATGGAAGCCTGAAGAGTAGCAATAGCTTCCCCAAGGCTGCCCAGCTCCTCCTTGGCAGATCCAAGTCCAGCCTGAGGTTTGCTGACCCCCAGGGCAGTGACTGCCCTTCATCATTCAACATCTGTGGGGAAGAGGGAGGCTTTGATGTTGGACCTTTTTTTGTTTTTTTCAGATGGAGTCTCGCTCTTGTTGCCCAGGCTGGGGTGCAATGGTGCGATCTCGGCTCACTGTAATCTCCGCCTCCCGGGTTCAAGCGATTCTCCTGCCTCAGCCTCCCAAGTAGCTGGGATTACAGGCATGTGCCACCACATCTAATTTTATATTTTCAGTAGAGATGGGGTTTCACCATGTTGACCAGGCTGATCTCGAACTCCCTATCTCAGGTGATCTGCCCCCCTCGGCCTCCCAAAGTACTAGGATTACAGGCATGAACCACTGCACCTGGCCAGCAATGCTGGGCCTTTAATCACTGTGTTGGAGGTGGGTGGGGAGAACTCTACACCAGTGGTCATGCCTTTTATAATGCCTTGCAGCCGTGACTGTGGTCTAGCCTTGCTCCCATTTTGAAATAGGAAATTAGCAGGCCTGTGGAAAGTAGTGAGTGCTGCTTCCCTGTGCTTTTCCTGGGGATCTATGCTCTGGGCTTTGGATCAGGAAAGCCAGCTCCAATCTCCAGTGCCCTTGAATGAGTCACTTTATCCATCTGAGCCCCAGTTCCTTCATGTGTAAATTATGGTAATTGGATTAGATTAGGGTTCCAAAACATTTCCCAAGATGGACACCCCCCTGAGGTGCCCAGGAGCTGAGTGTGGAGTCAGAGTTACAGAAGAATAAGGGCTGATATGCTGAAGAGGAGAGAGGAGCAAAAGAAGCCTGAGCAGCTCTCGACATGAGACGTCCTGGACTGGGAGGAGATGAAGCAGGGTCCTCTGCTGTCTGTTCCTCAAACCCAAGTGATGGATGGATCCCTTCATATTCTTGAAAAGTCATTGCAGGCTCCAGCTCTCACCATGTTGCTATCATTTTCATTTCTATAATAATGTTATTTCAATACCTACAAATATAAAACAGTGTATGAGCTCCATGATTGTAGATTACTGTCTCAGTCCCTTTGGGCTACTGTAATAAAATACTACAGATTGGGTAATGTGTAAGTAATAGTAATTTATTTCTCACAGTTCTGGAGGCTGGAAGTCCAAGGTCAGGGCCCCAGCAGCCTCGGTCTCTGGTGAGGGCTGCTGTGTGCTTCCAATCTGGTGCCTTCTTGCTGCATCCTCAGAAGTGGAAGAGTGGAAGAGAGAGGCCGCTCACTGCAGCCTTTTGTAAGGACGTTAATCCTGTTCACAAGGCTGGAGCCCTCATCAACCCTCATGACCTAAGCACTACCAGAGGCTCCACCTTCTAAACCATCATCTTAGTGATTAGATTTTAGCATATGAATTTCATAGGGGCGTATACATCCAAAACATAGCAAGTACTGTATAATTAAAGAAAAAAATTGAAAGCAAATACCATGTGACTAATAAAATTCAAATTTTCAATGTTCAATTAATGTGATGGACATGTTTTGTAGAAACTAAATTGCTACTTTGGGGGCTAATGATAGAAAAATATTAGGTCAAGTCTGGTCTTCATTTAGTCTGTTTCTCTATTGTGAGTTTCAAAACATAACTTATAAGAATGCCTGTTTCCACGCACAACAGAAGTTCTAATACATCCCAGCCTTTGGTTATAACTTAGGAGAAAGAAACTTTTCACTTAACCAACACTGTTAGTGAGCAGTACAGGTGTCACTCGGCAACTCTGCGGAGTCGCCTCTTTATTTAAAGATATTCATCTGTGTTACAGATAATTATCACAGTGAAGACAACAATTTTAATTCTTACAGAGAATTCGCAGATTCTTGACATACTGTCCAAGAACTCTGAGAAATGTTGAGTTTCACAGGATATACTAAATTTGCTTTTTAAGGAGATTTGGGTTCAAGTCGAGCCCTGTCACTAACCAGCTATTGAAGTCTGGGCAAGTGTTCACATCTTTGGACATCTGTTTTCTCATCTATAAAATGATCCTATGAATTCCATTGACCTCACAGGCTCTCTGAAAGTAAACAAGAGAGTCTGAAGGTACTTAAACAATTCTCACAGTGCTTACAAACGGAACACACAATCATAATGGCAGGGGTAAGTGGCTGGAGATTTATCTCCAAGTGCCTTAAAATGTCCTGGTCAACCACCCTGAGTAGCATGGGACAGGCATGAGTATCTTCTGGCCCTTCCAGACCTTGGGTCCATGATGCTCCCAGCAAGCAACAAGGGTGGTTGTTATTGGCCCGTGTGCTGAAGACGGCAAATTGAATCAGGGCCCATTCATTGCTCTCTGCTGCCCTCTTGAGTATAGAAGTTGGCCTTGCATCAGATGAGGTCTCAGCAGCAAGTTAGGAGAGACAGTGCAAGCCTTCTGGGCACCTCAGCTCAATTTCCTGACAACCCTTGCTCTGTGTGCCTGTGCGTGTGTGTGTGTGCGCGCGCGCGTATGTGCATGTATCAGCCTCCGCCAAAAGACAAGTGAGTGAGGATTTGCACTTCAAGTATTCCCCATTTCTTACCCCCAGTCCCTCCTTAGGATCCCGCTGTCCCAATCTCATCCTTCAGGCTTTGTGTAAGCTCCTCATCATTTAGAAGGAACTGTCTGTACAAGTCCTCCCCCTCCTCTCTTGGTTGTTAATGGCTTATGTAAGACAGATTTGGGGACACAGAGACCCCATAACGTTTTCTCATGTCTGCTGACCTGCAGTGGAATGACTTGCAATTATATAATAGGCACTGGAGTAATAAATACATGTGCTATGGTTTGAACGTATCCCCCACATTTCATGTGTTGGAAACATATTGTGATGCAGCAAGAAGGCACTCACCAGATGCTGGCAACTTGGTGTTGGACTTCCCAGCCTCCAGAACGATGAGAAATAAATTTCCTTTTTAAAAATAAATTACCCAGTCTGTAGTATTCTGTTATAGCAGTGGAAAATGGACTAAGACAACATGCTTTGTTCTACTTTTATGTTAATGTCACAGGTCTATTTTAATGTCTAATCCTATTTTTAGATCTAATTTCATTTTAATTATTAATGTTTGCATTAGATTTTTGGATACCCTTGAGGGCTATGATGCTAAATAAGCAATGACTTATTAAAAGTAGCTTTCTGGGCTGGGTGCTGTGGCTCACGCCTGTAATCCTACCACTTTGGGAGGCCGAGGTGGGTCATGAGGTCAGGAGATCGAGACCATCCTGGCTAACACAGTGAAACCCTGTTGCTACTAAAAATACAAAAAATTAGCCGGGCGTGGTGGCACATGCCTGTAGTCCCAGCTACTCAGGAGGCTGAGGCAGGAGAAGGGCTTGAACTAGGGAGGCGGAGGTTGCAGTGAGCCAAGATCCCACCACTACACTACAGCCTGGGCGACAGAGCAAGACTCCATCTCAAAAACACAAAACAAAATAAAAGTAGCTTTCTTTCTTTGTTGTCTCTCACAGCTTCATTATCCTTTAGATGAGAGAATTAATTTCCAAATGGATCATACAATGTGGGCAAGATGATCTAGTAGGATTAGAGGAGAAAATATTATGATCTTTATTTTCACATTGTATATTTAATCTCATCCTTCTTAAATTTAAATTTTGAGTTAAATATTGTAAAACAATGTTTTACAATAATATGCATATTAGTGGACTAGTACAGGTTTATAATCTATAAATAAATAATGAGGGAATGCTAATTTTATATAATTTTTTTTTTTTTTTTTGAGACAGAGTATTGCTGTCACCAAGGCTGGAAGTGCAGTGGTGCAATCTCAGCTCACTGCAACCTCCACCTCACGGGTTCAAGCCACTCTCCTGCCTCAGCCTCCCCAGTAGCTGGGATTACAGGTGCATGCCACCACATCCAGCTATTGTAATTTTAGTAGAGACGGAGTTTCATCATGTTGGCCAGGCTCATCTCAAACTCCTGACCTCAACTGAGCCGCCCGCCTCAGCCTCCCAAAGTGCTGGGATTATAGACGTGAGATATTGTGCCAGGCCAGAATGCTAATTTTATATAAATAAATTAGTTATTTTGTTACTGAAGGGATATAGAATCATAAAAGTTTGGAGACCTTTATTCTAAAAAAGTAACTGTCATCCTGCCTGTATTTCAGAATCACTAAGAGAGATTTTTAAATAAATTACATTATGCCTCACCCCATCCCAGACTCAGTGAACCCAGCCTTCAGGAGTGAGGTATTGAATATGTGTATTTTCAACAAGCACTTTCTGATGATTCTGACACAAACCTCCTTGCTAAAAACCACATTGTTACCTAGAACTAAGTAAGTTCACCAAGGGCAAAGTAGATATCTTTCTTGTTTACCTTTGTATCTGTATATATATAGCATAGTGCTTGACACAGAGTAAATGTTCCATAAATGTTAGCTGGAGGAATGAATGATGAACAAATGAGCCACAACCCAGAGATAGCCTCTGACTCCCCTAGTCTTTGTTTTCATAATTAGTGTTTTCATATAATTGTTTTACACATTCAAGTACCTTTTATATATAAAATTGGGTACCTTATTTTGATTGCTTTTAGTAAACAGTTGTTTAACATGCATTTTAGCATTATTTAGCATTTAGCATTTCCTATTATCAATGGTACTATTTTAAAAAATATTGGCTGGGCCCAGTGGCTCACGCCTGTAATCCTAGGACTTTGGGAGGCCGAGTGGGAGAATCAGTTGGGCCCCGGAGTTGGAGGCTGTAGTGAGCTGTGATCGCACCACTGCACTGAATTCAGCCTGGGGAACAGAGCAGGACCCTATCTCAACAACAACAACAACAAAAAAAAGTCTTTATGTCTAAAGCTTTCTTGTGTATATCCAATTGTATGCTTAGAATACAGCCTCAGAAGTAGGATTTGTGGGCCAGGCGTGGCAGCTCATGCCTGTAATCCCAGCACTTTGGGAGACCAACGTGGTTGGATCACCTGAAGTCAGGAGTTCGAGACCAGCCTGGGCAACATGGTGAAACCCCGTCTCTACTAAAAGTACAAAATTAGCCAGGTGTGGTGGCAGGTGCCTATAATCCCAGCTACTCAGTAGGCTGAAGCAGGAGAATCACTTGAACCAGGAGGCAGAGGTTGCAGTGAGCCGAAATCGTGCCCCTGCAGTCCAACCTGGGCAATAGGAGTGAAACTCTGTCGCGGAAAAAAAAAAAAGGAAAAAAGGACCCGGCGTGGTGGCTCATGCCTGTAATCCCAGCACTTTGGGAGGCCAAGGTGGGTGGATCATGAGGTCAGACCATCCTGGCTAACACGGTGAAACTCTGTCTCTACTAAAAATACAAAAAAATTAGCCAGGGATGGTGGTGGGCACCTGTAGTCCTAGCTACTCGGGAAGCTGAAGCAGGAGAATGGCATGAACCTGGGAGGCAGAGCTTGCAGTGAGCTGAAATTGCGCCACTGCACTCTAGCCTGGGCGACAGAGTGAGACTGTCTCAAAAAAAAAAAAAAAAAAAAAAGGTTTTCTAAGTCAAAGAGTAAAAACTTTTATTGTCTTTTTCCCCTATGGCAATTTTTTTCTTTTCTTTTCTTTTCTTTTTTTTTTTTTTTTTGAGACAGGGTCTTACTCTGTCACCCAGGCTGGAGTGCAGTGGTGCAATCATGGCTCACTGCAGCCTTGACTTCCCAGTTTCAAGTAATAAACACCCACCTCAACCTCCCGAGTAGCTAGGATCAGAGGTACACACTACCACGACTGGCCAATTAAACAAAACAAAACAAAACAAAAACAAACAAACAAAACTTTTTGTAGAGACGGGGTCTCACTATGTTACCCAGGCTGATCTCAAACTCCTGGGTTCAAGTATCTTCCCACCTTGGCCTCCCAAAGTGCTGTAATTACAGGCAAGAGCCATTGTGACCAGCCAAGACAGTAAGAACGTTTTAAAGGCTGTAGCTATTGTGGGAAGAATAAATTAACATTGAACCCAGATCTGGTTCAAGGAGCAAGGCCTTGCTTGCAGGGTCCTTGCGGTCTGGCAGAGTGAGGATCTTCTGCAGGGCTTTTTGGTGTGGCAAATAGGCTCGGAGTGTCTGATTGCCTTCTTGTCCCTGTTTCTACCACTGACAGGCTGTGACACTTAGATTCTTCAAGCCTAAGTTTCTTCACCAAGAATGTGAATATTCATAGCTATGTGACAGGGCTGCTAATTCTGAAGCACTATCCCAACGGTAGAGCTAAAAGCATTAATTTGTATATTTGACATAGTTCCAAAGGGACAAAAGATTAGAGTCTAGAAGTGGCTCTTATGAAAATATACCACTCCATCTCCCTTCTGTTGAAATATACTGTTTACCCAAAAGGGGGTTTCAGTGCTAGTTCCTCAGGTGGGGGCCCAAGAGATCCCACAACTCCAGACTCAGCCCCTGAGGAAGGTTCAGAGCTGTTCAGCAACTCTGGCCAATGGGTCACTCTGGAAATATCAAAGGTGGGTATCGTTGTTTGCAAAAGGTAGTGCTGCTGTAACTGACAAAAATAATCATGAGGCTGGGTGCAGTGGCTCATGCCGGTAATTCCAACACTGAGAGGCTAAAGTGAGAGGATTGCTTGAGGCCAGGAGTTCAAAAGCAGCCTGGCAACATAATGAGGTCCTGTCTTTATTTAAAAAAATAAATAAAATAAAATAAAATAACAAGTGGTTTGAGCACTCCTTCTCTTCATGGTGTGCCAAAAAAACTGGTCAGGCAAGTTCTTGCTCATGGTGCCAAGCCACTCTAAATAAAACAGAAGCAGCTCCCGCTTCCTGTTCTTCAATGATTGCTTATTCCAGAAACTACCAAGCAGATGGCAAATGTTTGACTGTCCTTTGGCATGTCTAATTGGATCCCAAAACCATGGTCCGCATTTCATCTTTGCTTTTTTGTTATTGTTGTTTGTTTTGTTTTGTTTTGTTTGAGACAGGGTCTTACTATCGCCCAGGGTAGAGTGTGGTGGCACGATCTCAGCTCATTACAACTTCTGCCTCCTGCGTTCAAGCAGTCCTCCTGCCTCAGCCTCCCAAGTAGCTGGGATTACAGGAATAAGCCACCATGCCCAGCTAATTTTTGTATTTTTAGTAGAGATGGGATTTCACCATGTTGGCCAAGCTGGTCTCGAACTCCTGACTTCAAAGTGATCTGCCTGCCTCAGCCTCCCAAAGTGCTGGGTTTACAGGTGTGAGTCACTATGCCTGGCCTGGTTTTGTTTTTGAGCCTGGGTCTCATTCTGTTGCCAAGCTGGAGTGCAGTGGCTCTATCATGGCTCACTGCAGCCTCAACCTCTTGGGATCAAGTGATCCTCCCACTTCAACCTCCCCAGTAGGCTGGGACTACAGGTGTGCAGCACCATATCCAGCTAATTTATTTCTGGTTTTTAACTTTTCGTAGAGATGGGGTCTCACTGTGTTGCCCAGACTGGCATCTTTGGTATAGGGCTGTGTTCTCAAATTTCTGTGTGTTTAAGGATGACTCAAGGTACCCAGAAGATGTGCATATTCCTGGTCCAACCCCTAGAGAGTCTGATTCTGTAGTCTGGGGTGCAGCCCGGGAAACACTGGCATAGTAGAAGCAGCCCTACCCAGATAGGAACCAGAAGACTGGGCTCCATTTACATCAGCATAAACCTGAGAAGTCACTTCACCTCATTGGTACCTCTTTCTTCGTGGTAAAGCTTCATTTTTACAACGAGGGGAGCAATACTCACTCATCATAAGGCTGGTTGCCAGAAGATCCAATTAGAAACCGTAGACAGGAAAAGCACCACTATCACTCAAAGCACATACTCAAGGTCTAATAATTTTGGCTTCTGCCTTTCACAGTGAGAAAACCTGGGCAACACCTGGTTATGTAACCCTGTATCCCCACTGTGAGCCTCTGTCCTGTGGTGGAGACTCTCTTTTGTGCTTGTGTGTTTTGCGGTAAGAGATCACAGCTGGCCTCCCCCCAGGCTGTGTCTTCTGATTTCCTGCATGGTAGTCCTTGCGCTGGGCGTGATCACCACTGTGATTGGTCTTGGGATCACCTTTGGAATACCTGTAAAACCTGCAAGTATGTGTCACCTCTGGGAGACCAATCTATCAATAATTCACTCAACCAACAAGAGTATATTTATACTCCATATATTTCCAAAATGGGTGAGTCTACTGATAATGTTCGGCATGTGGTAGGTGCCAGCCACTGCTCTGTTCATTTCACACATCTTGTCTTTATTTTATTCTTAACAAACCTGCAGGGTGCTATTACCATTATGACTGTGAGTCGGTGGGGGGAGGCAACTTGCCCCAGAGCATATCGCAAATACATTAAAAAGCCAGGTTTCTGATCCAGGTCAGCCTGACTCTGAAGTCGGGATACAGTTTCCACCTTCCAGGAGTTTCCGCTGTGATTAGGAGACTGGTGAAACAGTGGTGGACAATACAGAACAGCATACGACCAGGAAATAGATTGAGTGAGATGATACATTTTCCAGTAATTTGAGAGAAATCAGCTAGAACTGATGCTGAAGGGACAAGGTCATGAAAGTGAGAACTGGAGCCACACCTTGTGGGGCAGTGGAGGGGCGGGGTTCAGATTTAGATTGAGGTTTGGGAAGAAGTTTGCCAGAGGTGGAAACTGTGTACCCTCTGGTAGGACACAAAGGATTAGGACTTCGCCCTTCACCAAACTTGAAGTATGTGAGGAAGAGAGGTGAAAAATAACACTGAGTACTTAAGGGGTGCGGGTGAGTGAAAAATAAGGGAGGATTATGGGCCAGTAGCACTGAATTGCATTACACACACGCATTCGCACATTCACACCACGCTTCCCCTCGCCACAATCTGGCAGATGCTCTCCCCTCTGCCATGATGCCCTTCTTCCATTGCTTATATGGCTGGCTCATAGAGGGTTTAAGACTAATCTCAGGTGTCCCCAGACTGAGTGAAGTGTGCCACCTCTGTGCTTCCACAAACCCTGCATAAACCTTAACCCAGCTCCTGGCCACACGGTGCAGTAATTATCTGTTCTGTAATGCATCTTGAAGACAAGCAATATCCTTCTAATCCCAGCCCTGCTACATGCTTATTGGACAAATGCCTTCAGCAATGCATGTTGATTATAGAACTGAACCTTGATGCTGCCAGAAGTAGGGCCATGGAAGTCTTTTGAGATGATAAAAGCAAGCAATGTTTGTGTGGTTTCAATGAAGGAAATGGAGTGTAGAGAAAGTGATAGATTTGAAATATGGGAAACTGACTCATCAAACTGCCATGAAAACAGACAAACAAACAAACAAACAAACAAACCTAAGGCTTAGGGTGTTGATCTCCTGATGAGAACAGCTTTGGACTCACGATCCTAGCCAGCTTTGGGAGTTAGTAGGGTTCTACACAATGGGACATTAAGGGTAAGATCTGGATTCTCATTTTACCTTTTGAACACTCATTCAGAAAAGCATTTATTGAGCACATATTATGTGCCAATAATAGTGCTCTGCTCAGGTCTCCTTCAAGAGCATCTGCATCAAGAAGCTCCATTAACTGACAGCGCCAGCCACCACCTGTCTGGACCTACCACCACATTCATGCCAAGGCTACTCTTCCCCACGCAGTCCCCAGGCAATGACTGAGCACTGTGGGGTTGCTAGTGCTACCCATCCCTCAAGACATGGGACCCTGCTAATGGGTGACTTTACCTCAAAGACTCCACCTTGGCCTGTCTGAAACTTTCTTAGAACTGGCTGCAGGGCAGGCATGGTGGCTTATGCCTTACCATCACTTTGGGAAGCCGAGGCAGGAGGATTGCTTGAGGTCAGGAGTTCAAGACCAGCCTGGCCAACATGGTGAAATGCCATCTCTACTAAAAATACAAAAATTAGCCCTGTGTGGTGGCAGGCACCTGTAATCCCAGCTACTTGGGAGGCTGAGGCAGGAGAATTGCTAGACACCAGGAGGAGGAGGTTGTAGTGAGTAGAGATTTCGTCACTGCCCTCCAGCCTGGGTGACAGAGCGAAACTCTGCCTCAAAAAAAAAGAAAAAAAGAAAAAAAAAAACAACTGGCTGCAGTCTAAGGCTTCCTACACAGACCTTCATTAACCCCCTCCTTTCATAGGCATTAGAACTGCATCAGGATAGGTTCCATTGCTTACTTTTGCTTCCTTCCCAAACTATAATCCTCCAAGTCAGATTCACTTCTAATCTAGTTTGGTGTTAATTTCTCAGAGGACGAAAAATGACACAGGTTCTTGCAGATTATCAGATCATAACAGTTCTTGTCCCTAAAACCACAATGCCAGGCACCTCTTAGATTAAGGGATATAAACTGGTGTTATCTGCCTCTTAATTGTCAACATAGTCCCAACTATAAAATATTAAAAGATTAAGATATAAAATATTTAAGCCTTTACCAAGGCTTCACCCCCTCTAAATCAGGTACCTAAAGTATTTCCAGCCTGTTTATCACTCTACACACCCATCTGGAATTTTCTGGGTATACATTATTTAGGTGTAAATGTGTCTGAGATACAATGTTACCAATGAGCTATTTACATCTTAACTTCTACCATCTAATATTTATGCACTTGAAATTTTTAAAAATACCTTTCACATTATTTTGACTACCTCCCATTCGTTTTTCGATGGGGTAGACTAATTACATTTAAACAATAAGATCAATTTAACTCATAGTATCCCCATGAAGTCAGCATAGAGAGTTATCCTTGCTCTCATTTCTAGCTAAGAAAATAACGGAGGGGGCTACATAACCAGCCCATGGTAAAGCTTAAGCCGCAGCCTAGGCCTATGGACCCTCTCCCAGGCACCTTCCAGTACTTCTCCAGCAGTAGTGAGTGTATGTTTGTTTGCCCACACACAGTAGTATTACAAAAAAGAATGAGGGAGAATAAGAAAGAAAAGAGGGAGGAGAAATAATGGGGAAAAGGACAATGGTTACAGCTAAAACTTCGGTCAAAAAAAGAATGATGGTAAGAAGCAGAAGGGGGAAGAGAGACATGTTGTTATTAAAGCTGATGTTCATGATCATGAATGCATGTGTCAACATTTAATATTTGTCTTATAAATCTTCCAGATTTAGGCCGGGCGCCATGGCTCATGCCTGTAATCCCAGCACTTTGGGAGGCTGAGGCGGGTGGATCGCTTGAGGTCAGGGGTTCAAACCAGCCTGGCCAACATGGTGAACCCCCATCTCTACTAAAAATACAAAAATTAGCCGGGCGTTGTGGCAGGTGCCTGTAATCCCAGCTACTAGGGAGGACGAGGCAGGAGAATCGCTTGAACCCAGGAGGCAGAGGTTGCAGTGAGCTGACATGGTGCCACTGCATGCCAGCCTGGATGACAGAGCGAAACTCCATCTCTAAATAAATAAATAAATATCTTCCAGATTTACCACATCAACAATGCAAGACAGCTTCACAGCAACTGGGCTTCTTGTGCAAGGACCTCAGCACTTGCTTGCCACCCTCCCAGCTGTGTAATGGCAAACTGGACTGCAGTCAAGGGGAAGACGAATCTGCTACCTACTGTGGTAAGGTGGACAAGTAATTATTCAGAATTATATGAAAACATTATTGTACGTGAATGCTTTCTATTAGAATTAATGCCTTTGTCTAATACAGGTCAAATGCCCAACAGAGTTCTCCCATAAAACCTGACATTCAAGTGTCCCAACCAGAAGATGTGGACATATATGAACAAGGTGTGTGACACAAGAAATGACTGTGGTGATTGCTCAGATGAATCAGGTAAAAATGAAAATATGTCATTAATTTTTTAATGGCTTCTTGGAGTGGCTACCCTTATACTTCAATTACATAAATTAACTCGTGCTTACAAGCCTTCCTTAAGGATACATCCATGATTTTAAGATTCTATCATTTCCAGTAGTTTGTGCATATTTAAACTAGATGAATTCTCTAGCTAAGAATACAGCCAGTTCTGTAAGAATTACCAAAGGAAATAATCTTGATAGACAGCTCTTATCTGCTATCAAATTCCTTCTATATTTCTTTACAAATGTTGGTGAAGATCAAACAAAATTCTGTTGAGTGCTTTGGCTCTCAAAAAATTTTTTAACTTTGCCATTTCCTTGCTTTTCCTCCCTCACTTTCTTCCTTCTCTCCTCCCCTCATTCTGTTCCCTACAGTTTAATACTTGGCAAACACCTGATCACCCCACAATCTCATAAAACCGTGGCAGAGGTGCAATTCCAATACCTCGTGGCCCCAATTAATATCTGAAAGCCCTATCAGAAATACATTAAATAGATAATTTCCTGCCTTTTGTCTGGTCATTGTGGAGGGTAGAAATAGAAATGCTAGGAATTACAGATAACAATGCTCTGGCAAATAAAGACTAAAATTATAAGGAGATCCTTTTCTTCTTGCTAGCTGCCAATTAGCAGTGATTCTTTTCCCTGCTGATTGAACATACAAACTCAAAGGTACCCTTTCTTATTATGTAATATGTCAGTATGTTTATTTTTAGGCTGATGGTGAGGGGTAGTACTTGTCTTGGCTTTTCAAAGTACAAATTCTTTCACCCAAACATGTAGAATCTTTAATAAACATCTGCAATTTCCCTGCTGGGCAGTTTTCACAAATATTTTTAAGATCCAGGGGGCAATTTCTTTTCCAATAATATCTTTTTCAGTCTACCTTGACATTTTAACAGTTATGGTTTTAAAAATAAATAAAATTGTCTAGTTTTACAGTGCCCAAAGTGCTCAGGCTGGAGATGTGATACTGTTTTCTTTGCTGACTGTGCCTGCATTCCCAGAACTCACTGCAAAAATGGCATTCAAGACTGTGCTGATTGCAGCGATGAAAACTGATGTAAATAGAAGACTTTTCTAATCATTTTTTTGGAAAAGCTGAAAACTGCTATTAGTTGCCTTAATACTTCTCTCAAAAAAGTATATTATATATATGTGTATAATATATATAACATATATATTATATACAATACACATACACTCATATATATCTTACTGGGATGGCAGAGGGAGGGAAGAGCTACTGAAGAACACGAATCCAGCATTAATGGAGAAAAAAATGATTAGTAGAAATCAGACCAAAATCTTACTTTCAGTTCATTTCTGTTTCCAAATTTTAGAATGTAGCTTTCTGTTCTGTGAACCATAGGGTTATGGGAATGAAACAAATGTATTTTAGCTCAATTATTTCAACAAATAAAGGGTATTAATCCTAAAAGCTCTCAGATCAAAACAGATGTCTGTTTGTTTCCAGTCTGCCCCTCTAGTCTGCCAGGGTCTAAAATTCTTTCCAGCAGGTAGTGAACTTGAAAGAGCAGACATGGATTTGAATCTCATCCTAACACCTGGGGGGCTGTGTGACCTGAGGTAAGTAATTTCACCTCTTAAAGATAATTTTCTTGTCTGTACAATGAGGCTCTTTCTTGGGGTTATAAGCAAAGACGACACAAAACAGGTGGTAGAGTGCTTTTTATATGTAACAGCAGCTAAAGGGACTGTAGACAATTAAAGAAAAATTGCAAGGATATGGTAGATTGTATTATTATCCAAAAATATCTGCTACCCTGGAGGGTTATACTTCCCCAGTCTCACAGCCACTACTATGCACGTGACTTGCTTTGGCTAAGGAAGTTTATTAATGATATGCATCACTTCCCAGCATAACTTTGAAAGAGCCAGCTGATTGTTCTCCATCTTTTCCCTATCATGAGACTGGCAATGTCCCAGTTAGATGTTTCTGAGTACAGCAGAGCCCAACCATGGGCAAACCACAAACTTCAAAAGTGACAAACCTTTGTAGCAACTAGACTTTTGGTCCTTTCTAACTGTAACATAACCCTACCTATTTTGATGTTGAAGAGACAACAAGAAAAACTTGCCAAATTAATCCATAGCCACCAATACACACCCTTATTTACACAATAAGCTGAAGAAATAATTTTAGATTGTTGGAAAGAAGTTGCTGAGTGCAGGCACAACAGGCTTAACCTTAGACAACATCTGTCCAATAAGCAAGATATGCTGGGACAGGCCTCACCTGGAAATCAATTGCACTTCTGTTTAGTCCCTTTCTGCTAGGCCTAGATCAAACCGGAAAGATATTCAGACAGTGGCATTCTCCACAAGCTTGTCAGTCAGTCAGTCACCCCCAATGCTTCTTCAAATGAGAATGTTTCCAATCATGCTACTCAAAGCAGGGCCAGTAGGCCAGTAGCATTAGCATCATCTGGGAACTGGTCAGAAACATAAATCCTCAGGCCCCATGCCACCGCCCTCCAGCTTAGCCATTCCACTTGCTTTGGTTATGTTTGTAACAGCTTTAAGAGCCAGCAAGCACATGACCCACCATCTTCTCTGCCAGGAGGCTGAATGTCCCAGACAGGTGTTGACATCAGTGTGGGACCTAGCGTGACTATATAAGCACAGCCCAACCTGACCCACAAGAGTCTGCAAATGTGCATTTAGTTTTTATAATTTTGTTACAGCTGAGACTTCAGGATTCTTCTCACTGTAGCAGTGTACTTCAACAAAACTGATAAACATCCTGAGGAAAATACAATGTAAATATGTGCAAATACTATTTACTCAAAACTTTGTTTTCCCTACAGTTAATAGCGGCTTTTAGATACAGCTGTATAGTACTTTCAAAAGGTACTTGCAAATTGCTATGAAAATTTAAAATAAATTATCATTACAAGTAGAAACTTTTCTTCCTCAAATGGCCTTGGTTCAGATTACACAATTGTTTTAATTGTAATTTGTAAAAATGTTTAAAGTAACCCGATGTTGAGGGATTTCTGGGACCATGAGACTGGTAACCTGATTATGGTGGCAGACATTACAAATTCTTTTAACTGTATATGCTCAATTTTACTGTACATTTTTTATTAAATAAAAATATAACCCTATTCATTAGTGTTGCCACTTAAGGTAAAGACAGTGACCCAGGAGCCACTCCTATTCTAAACACTACCTTTTCCAAGTCACCTTATAAAATATCCTACAAAGAAGGGATCTGGAGATTACTTTTACTTTTTAGAAGTTCTAAACCTCAGGTTACATCTACAAAAAGGAACTATTAGTTCTTCACAAATTGAGGAATAAAGGAGGTAACACCAAGGTAATTCAGAAAAGGCACTTAACATACGCCTGCAATAGAGAATATCAGGGGGAAGAGTCTGTTTATCTACTCTATTCTCGTATTTAAACCCACCACATACCATGGAAGCACTAAGGACTGTTGGAGAGAAAAGTTTTCACACATGAGAACTTTATACTACCTTTGTTACACTACACTGTAATTTAAAATCTTTAATCAAATCCCAAAGGTTATCAGCCATATTACATACCATGATTAGCTTTCTATAAGCAATTTTTTTTACTGTGTACAGATCGGTGTCAATAAAATTTAAAAAAACACCCTGTATACTAGGCAAAGAACTTTATTAACCTTTGTTTCAAACTTGATTCCCAGGCTTCTTCGGCTTAATTAGCTGCAAAGAATGAATTGTGTATAAGCAAAAACTGAAAAGAGCTGCAGTGTCCAAGGGGCTTGGGCTTAAAAATATTAGAGATCTAGATTTTATCAGATCCATAAACAAAAATTTCTTAAAAAGCAGTCATAATATAAAATAGCAGCTCCCAGTAACTTCTTCAAGTTTTATCTTCAGAAGTTGACTCAATTCAGTTTGCCTCATTCTTGGAAGCCTCATCAAAATTCTCCACAAGATCTAGGAAAAGGAAAAGAGTAGAAATTCTTAAAAAAGCCAAATCTACAAATCATCATCAATCTTAAAAGGCGATGAGGAAAAGACATTCATTTGCCAGTGATGATAAATACTGTGTCACAGCCCCAAGAACAAGAATGAAGGGGAGGAGGAAAAAAAAAAAAAAAGCCCAGTCCCCCCACCCTCCACCCAACCCCACCCGGCTCCATTCCATCTCACAGACTGGTCAACATAATATGAGGAAGCAGAACCAAAGAACACAATGACACAGAATGTTAAAATTTTCCTGGATTCCTAAGGATACCTGTCTATGCAAAATGGAATATTTGTGAGTCTAGTGATTCTCCTGCCCAATAAATATTTTAGAAGAAAGTAAATTTATCCAATAACAAGAGACAAAAATGTCTCATGATTCCCAAAGGAGTTATGCTGCTATGGATTTTAGAATGCTTTTATATATATATATATCCCAAGATACCTGAACTACTCCACGCCTTCTTGTAAATTCATGAATTTCAAAGTAGGGAGCAAGGGTCATTAGTGCTCTGCAGGTAATAGTTATATTTAGGGTACTATATATATACTTATTTATTCAATATTTAAGATTAGATACCTACACATCCTTGGGATCCCACAAAGAAACAAGCCAAGTCAAGTCTATAAACGTAATTCTCAATTACCTAATATTGCATTAGTTTTCTCATTCTAAGTAAGGTCTATGTCCATCTAACTTACCACCCCTCTTCCCTGGGTAATTTATCCTACAAAGATTTCTTACTCTCCCTTGCTAAGATTCCCTAGGTTAACCTCAAGTAAACGTTCCTACCTGGAACTTCATCATCATCATCCTCTCCAGTAGCAAGTGGTGCTTTTCCATCCACAGCTATAAAAGGAAAATGTAAACATTATTTGTCTAGGTTTTTAATAAATAGCCACCAAAAAAAAAGAACAGATGAAATGCCAAGTATTGTTACAACTTATTTCCGTGATAAGGGACATTTGGGATTTTATCTACGATACTATCAATAACATGATATTCTAATGTCTACAAATGGGTTAAAATACTAGGAACAGCCAACAAACAAAATTCCATACCCATCCTTTCAATCCCTCTGGGCCACCATAGGCCCTGAGGTAGTATAAAGACAGTAGGGAGCTCTTAGAGTGCAGGTAAAACCCACATACCAAATCATGGTAAGATTTATTTTGGGAGACAAATGAAGATGCCATTTTCTCAACTACTTTGTGTGTGGCATAAGGATGGTGCTCAACAACCACTTACTGAAATGAAAAAATTAAAGTAAAAAAATTAAGAGTCTGTGAGTGGTAAGCATCCACTCTATCACACAAGAATATGAACGTACACAAGATAGTTATGTACTAGCCCCATACAAGCATCAGTGGGATACTTCAAAAGCCTACTTCAGCTCTGAAAGCCCTGACAGTCTAGAACCTGCAACTCAATGTGACAATAAAAATGAAAATTGAGGCAGAATGAGTCAACACCTAGAAAAACATGGGTAACTAAAGAGCCATCTATACGCCTCTGACTTGCTCCTGCATTCCCATTCTTCAAAATTTTAAGAAGGTAGAAAACAGCGTAACACTGCCACATATTCAGATGTATATTCAGCTAAACTATTTTCTGCCCTGAATAAAATCCCTATCACACTGTAATTAAAAATGCCAGAATATTGGCAGGCCATTTTTAAAAGAATTATTGGTAATATCAACTATATAGATGAAACTAAAGTAATTTCATAATTTATACTAATTTTTTTTCAATTCCAAACTTACAAGTAGTTATTGGCAAAGCACCAAATTAACATTTTCATCATTTCTAGTTAATATTAAGTATCTGATCCAAATCAAGTAAGTAGAAAACATTCCACAAAATCAAGTGTAACGATCATAGCATGCTACATCAATTGCTGCAAACTTGAGCAAGGACACTTGCTTAAAATCAGTTACAAATCTGTTCTTTTTAAAGCTTGCATTTCCAAACTTAAAAATACTCATATCCATTCTGACCCCTGAGATCAGAAATCAGCTGCTAAATGAGTAATTCCCTGGCAAAACCATTACTAGGAAACTCACATTGTTTGGGCAGAGCTTCGGCCAGTCTCCTTAAACTAGTCAGACTATCTGCGCCAAGCTGGTTTAAGATGCTGGGTAGCATTTCTGTCAGCTGCTTCGTCTCAGCATGGCCTGTAATGGTGAAAGTGTTCGCTGCCAGAGATGCCTGAACTTTAGGGTTGTTAAAGTGGATCACTGTTCCTTGGTTTGTAAACATATTCACCTATTAAGAAAAGAAAAATTTTAATTAGCAATGCTGACCAAAGTCTCTTTAAAAACAAATGTTTTATTAAATGAAGTCTGCCTAACTAATCTAGTATTTCGCTGCGAAGCACAGGTGAAATTTTGCCTGGAATGGCATACGCGTTCTAATAGCATTCAGACTTAATGATCTCCCTGATTTATTAATTTATGGTAGAAACACGTTGTAGGGACTCTGAAGTCACTAAGTTAAAAAAAAAAAAAAACAAAAACAAACCCATTTAATGCATGAATGTTAACTTTTCCCAGCCAAATCTTGTTTTTTTAAAGAAACAAAACTTGACACTTGCCTCTTCAATACCGGAGATATTGTTTACCCCTAACTTCTTTAAGGAGAACTGAAGTTTTTTATCATCTGCTGTGGCTGTTCTATGAACCACCTTCTTCTTTCTGCGAGCAGTTCCCTAAAGTCAGGGAGAAGACGAAAGAAAACAGCACATTTATACCACAACAGATATTTTTCAAATGGGAATAGTTTCCAATTCATTTCTGACCTTTGGATTTGTATAAGAACATTACCATAATCATAAACTTATGCAGTGAGCCGGCAGGCTAAGGCAAAAATAGAAGCAAAAAATGGGAAAGGAAAAGAATGATCTTTACAAAGTTCTACTTTTTACATTTGCTCTAAAAGTGATCAAAGAGGTAGCATGTGTCAACCTAAATTAAGCATTTGAAAGAACTCCACATCCAGAATTATTAACCTTTCCTTTTTTTTTTTTTTTTTTTGAGACAGGGTCTCACTGTGTTGCCCAGGCTACAGTGGCGCAATCTCGGCTCACTGCAACCTCCGCCTCCCAGGTTCAAGCGATTCTCCTGCCTCAGCCTCCCAAGTAGCTGGGATTACAGGCACTCTCACCATGGCTGGCTAATTTTTGTATTTTTAGTAGAGATGGGGTTTCACCATGTTGGCCAGGCTGGTCTCAAACTGCTGGCCTCAAGTGATCCGCCCACCTCGGCCTCCCAAAGTGTTGGGACTACAAGCATGAGTCACTGTGCCTGACTCCTTTTCTGTTTTTATATTAAATAAAAATCAACACCCAAATTAGTATTTACAGGCAAGATAGTGTATGGAACAATCAAATGAATCTGTATATAGACTTCTATAGCACTCGAGAGTAAAGTCTGAAGTCCTTACACCTTAACCTACAAGAGCCGTACACAAACTGTCCTGCCCTTAATATGCCACTCCTGACTGCATCTGCTACCACCCCTCTTCTTTAGCCAAATAAACCTTGGCTGTTCTTTGAACAGGCCAAGCAGGCTATGACCCAAGGGCCTTTGCACATGCTGTTCCTCTCTTTCCGGAACATCTACATGGCTCTTTCCCTCACTGCAGATCTCAAGTCTTATGTCACCGGGTCAAAGTGGTCTTTCTCAACTACCCAAAGTAAAATAGCAACTTCCACACTCACCCATCAATTTCTTTCTATCCTGGTTTATTTCTCTTCATAACACTTATTACTATAAGAGATAAATACATTTTATCATCCATCTCCTTTCACTAGAATGTAAGCTCCATAAGGACTTCTGTTTGTTGCTATAAACCCAGTATCTACAACAGAGTCTAGCTCATTGAAAGCACTCAAGGAAAGGCTATCACACCCAACTACCTCATTTTCCCCCAACCTCCATCCCTATTCCTATTCATCCTTTAAAATCTTATTCAAGTCATTACCTCTTGTGTGCCTTTCCTAAATTCTACAACTATCCCCTTTCCCTATGCCAAATCATTCCCATCTCTAGATTTTGAAAATGCTTCTACTATTGTACTATGTATATTACACTGTGAAAACAGATTTATTTATTTATTTCTTAAAAAGACAATAATCAAATTATCACCACTGCTAGGCCTAAAGCCCACCTAGGGACTTTAAACTTCTTAAATTTTATATTCTCAGGATCCAACATAGTAAAGACTTAAATAAATCTTGTTATTTAACTGAAGAAAATATCTATAGCTACAAAAAAAAAAAAAAAAGTACTGGTTACTAACCTCTCCCAACTATTAAGAACAAAAATCACTTTGAAATGGTCATGTATGTATCTGGTTTCCAAATAATCTTCTCTAAGAAATTCAAAGGAATTTCTAAGATTGTAAAGACAAACCCAGCATACCTTCTATAGGTTTCAGACACTTCACATATGTCGAGTTCAATTTTCACTTAATTATTATTAACGCTCTGATTAGATATGAAAATAAAAGGCTTTTGTAACATTTACCTAAGAGCACCTAACACCTACAGTTTTCTCTAAAGCAAAATTAACTCACCTAATTTCACATCCCATAATAAGTATGCTTCTTAAACAGTGAAGAAATGTTTCCATATTCTGTGACTACAGAAATACCTCTTGTATTATTAGCTAAATGAGTATTAAGATGTTAGGACACAAAATTTAATCTTGTATCAGCTTTAAATATCCTAGCAAATCTCAAGATTTTCCTTTACCCTAAAGTGATGTCTCCCAAAGTTAAAGCCTAATGATGGGAGTAACAACAGATTGCACATAAGCACATTATTCAAATTACTCCTTCTGAAACTGTACTGAAAGTAAGAGTGGTTAAAAACACCAATATAAGAGCATCCAAACACTGACACACAAAAATTTGAGTTTTGCTGGCACTTGAAGGCCAGTCTGGTAACAATCGATTAAAAAGGGCAAGAAACACCTAATGTTGTTAAATATGTGGGTGTGGATCTTGAAGACTGCTAACATTAGCAAAAATAAAAAGTAAAAAAAAATCAGGATAAATTCACCGCTGGCAAAGTTCAGTAATTTAACAAAGCTGTATATTATTAAGTCTACGTGCAACTTCTGGCTATCTCACAGCTGACTCTAAGTTAAACGCTTAAAGTTGGGAAAAACTAATAGGCAATAAACACGTACTATGGAAGCTTTACAAGTTTTACCAAGTAGAGACATGCTCTGTTTCAACAAGCTACCACACCTTGTTAAATACTAAGAATGTGCTAACAATACAAACTAGGTAAACCTCTGTCTACAGTGGACTTCTTATTTAAGTAAATTACAGGACAATCTAAAAATCAACTTCAAAAAAGAATCCCCTTGATGTGAATCAATATCTACCAGGAAAAAACAATTAATCAAAAACTGATCATTTAAAAATCAGTCACTTTAATTCCCTCATTTTTATAGTAATACAAAGTCAGAAAAGGAAATACACCTACTTGGGTTATATTTTCAAATCTAACAGTCACTGCCCTTAAACTCCAAAATGTACCTATATCTTCAAATACCCTTGAAAATATGCAACTACCCTAAAGAATATTTAGTTCAGAAAGCAGTACAGAAAGGTCTCAATTTACAAGAGACACAAACAAGCACTGACTTTATACAACTTAGGCCAAAACAAGTCAAGGGTATGATGTGCACAACGATCTAACTGAAATGACACATTTTCCTTACAAATTAAATTAGGAAACACTTTTGTTCTACTTATACTCTGTAACACTGAAAACACAAACATATTTACACAAAAGCGATGTTTTTAGCTCGTCTCACTGATGTGTCTCTAACTCTTGTCTCCCCGGCTCCTTGGGATTTACTGGCTCCATGAATTTCCCTAGATAGGCAAAGTTTGTCACCGATAATATAAGAAGTGCAAAAACAATGTTTTTAAAAATACCTAAACCTTAAAAAAAAAAAAACCCGAACTATTAAAACTTACTTTCCCACCAATGCGCACTTGTGCCTGCAGTTTGGCGAGTTTTTCCTGGTTCATGATTGTTTCTTTCATCTAGAAAAAGAGGAAATCCTCAGCAAGGATAGGTTTAGCTCACTCTAGCATTCCACGCTCGTTATTTCCCAAGATAACAGCAGGAAAATAAACGTCCTACACAGGCCGAAACCTGGATCCCAAATCCACCCCGCAGAGCTCCAAATTTGGGTTTCCAGGGAGCCCAAAGAGCACCCGCCTCCCCACACTCCCCCACAGCTCCCCGCTCTTGGCAGGCCCGGATCAAGGGCTCTACCCCACGCCTGGCCAGCACCCCCCACCCATGGCCCTGGCCTGGCCTCGGCCTAGCCAGGGCCTCCCCGGCCCGGCCACTCTCCGCAAGCCTCGCGGTACCTGAGGCTCCTGTCCTCGGGTTCCGCCGCGAGGTGGAGGTAGAGACAGCGTCGCCTCGCCCCCAGGGCAGCCGCCCCTGGCTCGACCTCGCCCCCGAGAGTCAGCCTGAGCGGGAGCGCCTGTCCGTCGCATCGCCTTCCTCTCCTCCTCTGCCCTGTCCCTCCCTGTCTCGCTCCTTCAGGGAACTTCCCGCCCCCGCTCCCGTCCTCCTACCACGCCGCCGTCCAGAGCCTTTTTGTACCTTGTCGGAGCGAATAAGGGGCCGCGCGGGGGACTAGGGTTGGTGCTCAAGGGGTCTCGGGTGGACCAGCTGAGATTAGGCGCACACACGCGGGGACGCAAGATGGCAGCTAAAGGGAGGCCGGAAGTGACACAAGGCCACTTCCTCCAAGAGTCAGGAAACTGACTTCGCCGCGAGCTCAGTTCTTCCTTGCGCAAGCGCGGCAGCGTTTGTGACGGTAGGGCGAGTGCGTTCTCTCCTCTGCCTCTTTCAGCAGCTGCCCGCTGCAGGCCGCACGAGGGACTCTGGCTTCGGGCGCCGCCCGTACCTCTGGGAGAGGCCACAAAGGGGTCGGAGAGCGCGGTCCTGTGCAGTTAGGGTTAAGTCCGCTCAGTCTCCATTGGGCCCTGATCCTGAAGTTCTGTACCGTCCGAAGAAAGGGCCTGTTCACGTTTCCCGGAGACGCTGGAGGTGCCCAGCTTGTGCTCACCACTCGAGCAGCCCTACCCTTGTTGGAGGTGTAGGTTGGAGAATTGTAGAATTTCCCTCTCGGCCCGAATGAGCCATTACCAAAGCATTTTGTCAAAAATAATGAAGTTAGTTTTGCTTTCCGAGATTAGGTGGTGTGGTAGATTGCGGGACCGAGGTTCAGAATTTATGGGGGCTGTAGCCCCGAGCCCCACACCTCAGAATGCAACTCCGTACGACGAAGGAACTGGTAATCCGCATTTCAGCCAATATAGCGGATGACTAACCACCTTAAAACGGTCTACACAATTATCTTGTTTATCAGGAAAAAAAATTGACTCCTAGATACCGAATTGGCGTAGATTTGACAATTAGGAGTTCACGGTTAAGCAGACTTTTTCTATCTTAATCCAATCACAGGAGAAATTCTGCCTGCTGTGTTTGGAGAGACAACGCGTGGATGTGAGTTAAACTTTGCTAAACCCCAGGACAAGCTTTAAGACAAAACCACTGATACTTAAAATGGCAATTTAAATAAAAATGCTGTCTGATCAGCCTTTTTGTGGTCTTAACCATGAAATGTTTTTGCGTATTCAAAAGTGAGTCCGAAATCTTAGAATGCAATGTATATAGCAAGAAAACTTGTGTAAGTGCAGACTCCTCTCCAGTTAAGATCAATATTTAAACTTTTTGAATACTTTTTACATACAAGTTTGTTGAAATTGATGTCTCAAGAACATAACTGGTGAGGACAGCTGTATTGCTTTTTAGAATAATTGTTACAGTTATATTTACAAAAAACAATGTTGCTTCAGTTAAATATGAGTGAAGTTTAGTACAGGAAAGGGTGTTCGTAATGGATCACCTTCCTAATGACAAAGACCAAAATGGCAGTACCAACACTTCTGTGCTCTGGAGATATTACAAAATATACAGAAATACTCCCCCTTTTTGAGAGAAATGTCTGTCTCTGTCCAGGAACAGTTTTTTTTCCTCTCCTCCATGTTATATTGGAGACATTTGAAAGTTCCTAGTCACGTGATGTTTTCTGAGCTTTTATAGAAAAAAGATTCTATGTATGTAACCTGCCACCTGACTTTTTTTTTTCTTTTTTTCTGCCTTCCCTCCCCTCTGCCCTGACTCATCTTTTAATACACCCGTTTTCAGGAAATATTGTGAGCTACTTTATGTTTATTTTTTGAAACTAGGGATGCTGCTAATTTTATTTTTATGATTTTTTTTAAATGAAAAACTTTAAAAATATTAAAAGAGATGGGATCTTTGTTGCGTAGGCAGGGCTCAAACTCCTGCGCTCAAAGGATCCTTCAGTCTCAGCCACTTGAGAAGCTGAAACTACAGGTGTGCACCATTTTCCCTGGCTTATGACTTTTTAAAAAAAAAATTTACTCTTGTTCCTACTTTTCTCTCCTGTTCTTTCATGAATTTAAAGATTTGCCGCGTGTCGAAAATATAAAAGATTCCTTAATGGTTAAAAAAGGAAATTTTGATTTTCTTTTTATGTTCTGCTTTGGTTTGGTTTTTGTGCTTTTCTATTTAGAGATGGAAGTCTTGCTGTGTTGCCCAGGCTGGTAAACTCCTGGGTTCAAGCCATCCTCTGACCTGGGCCTCCCAAAGTGCTGGGAGTACAGGCATGAGCCACCATACCTGGCCAAAATTTTGATTTGTGACTCCAGCTGCTTCTGCTTGTTTTATGAGTAGTCAGGAAATTCTGATTCCTCTAATAATTATATACTAGACTTTTCAAAAATATGGGATTTTTTTGTTTCAAAAAAAGTTACTACATTGCGTTCTTAGCTCAAGGATGCCAAAAGAGTAACTTGTGCTAATGTGGGAGCCATTTCCAGTATGCTCCCAATGTCTATGGCAAATGTGAGTAATTGGCTCCCACGCTTTCCTGCTGGGCTTCAAGGAGCCTAAGAATCATTTACTCAGCACTCAAGATGGTATCTGTCAATAGAGAAGGCAAGAAAGGTGAACCCTGTTTGCCCTTCTTGGTTTATAGTTTATAGCCTAATCAAAGTCCATGAATTGTTTTCATCTCTCAGCTGGACTTAAGTCAGCTTCAGCAAAAGTCAAAATATCCACTTTATATAATGCTTCTTTCTGTCTTTTTTTTTTTTTTTTTTTTTTAGTCTTGCCCTGTCACCCAGGCTGGAGTGCAGTGGTGCAATCTTGGCTCACTGCAACCTCCACCTCCCAGGTTCAAGCGATTCTCATGCCTCAGCCTCCTGAGTAGCTGGGATTACAGGTGCCCACCACCACTCCCAGCTAATTTTTGTATTTTTTGTTAGAGGCGGGGTTTCACCATGTTGGCCAGGCTGGTCTCAAACTCCTGACCTCAAGTGATCTACCTGGGATTGCAGGCATGAGCCACCGCACCTGGGCAACTCAAGATTCTTAATAGATGGTAGGGCTATTTCCTTTTTCACTTTTGAAACTGACATATTTACGGATATTCTATATACATTTTAGGTTTTATTTCATTTTGAAATTTTGATTAGGATTGGTTGTATAGATTGATTTGGGAAACTTGTATATATTTTCTAATTGTATGCCTCTGCATTCACTTGTAGGAAATCTGGCTATTTTTAATATATAGGGATTTAATATAGGGAATTGGTGCTTTACAAAGTTTGAAGGACTGGAGGAGTGGGCTTTAGCCTGGGCTGTCAGAAGTGAGTCCTAAGATAATACAGATTTAGTATCCCTAATCCAAAAATTTTAAATCCAAAAGGCTCCAAAATCCAAAGCTTTTTGAACACCAGCATCATGCTCAAAGGAAATGCTCATTGAGCATTTCAGATTACAGATTTTCGATTAGGGCTGCTCAACCAGTATGTACATAATGCAGATATTCCGGAAAAAAAAAAATCCCAAGTCTGAAAAATTTCTGGTTCCAAGCATTTCACATAACAGGTACTCAACCTGCACTCAAGAACTAGGCTGTCATGGGACCTGCTGCAACTGTTTTCACCCATTAGGAGGATGGAGAATCAGGACCCTACAACTGGAATTATTGATGTTAAGAATGCACCATTGTAGCTACAATTCAGGAATCAAGAAGATAACTGTAGGAAGTACTCCTCAACATCCACAAAGCTAACGACTGAGCTCTAGAAAGCTGCTGCAGAAAATCTATCTCATGAGCATGCTTGCCAGCAAAATTAAAGCAGCAGGAAAAAGGCTTTAGCCTCACTTCCACCTTCCAAATCTTACTTAAATGTACTTAGTTGGCAAAAATAATTCACTTCTAGAGTGGTAACGGCAAGGAAATCTGGAAAATACAGTTTTTAACTTTCCAAATTTATAGTACAGGGAGGCAAACTTGAAAGAAATTGGAACTGATCTGAGTACCAATCTACCTTACCTACCCAAAATTTCACCTCCATGAACATAGTGCATCTGTTTTTTCAAATCTTTTATGTATTTTAATAGCGTTTTAAAAACCTTCTGAAGGTCGTGTGCATTCTTTAATAGATGGATTCCTGGATGTGATAGTTTTTATTCTTAATCTCTTTCCTATTTTAGTCATTGCAAATGTCTTCTCCTGGTCTGTTAAATCCGTCATACTCTTGTTAAACAGAAACATAAATTTTTGACCCCAGGCTGATCTAGTTGTCAATTTACAGAATATACAAAAAACAGAAAAACATGTTAAATTATTCCACAGAATGCAATCAACAAAATTCAGATTACAGGAAATGAAAGGACAAATAAACTCCAAGGGGGAGGGGGAAAAAGAATAAGGGGATCTTTGGATTAAGAGAAACCCAAGAGACATATCAAAAAACAAAAAACCCACAGGAAAGTAGGCAAAACCATAGTGTCTAGGGGTGCATGCTTAGGTAATGAAACTGAAGAGGAAAGGAATTAAGTATAAAAGAATAGTGGTTATTCCTTGCTGGGTGCGGTGGCTCACACCTGTAATCCCAGCACTTTGGAAGGCCAAGGTGGGTGGATCACTTGAGGTCAGGAGTTTGAGACCAGCCTGGCAAATGTGGTGAAACTCCGTTTCTACTAAAAATACAAAATAAATAACTATAATTTTTTTAAAAAAAGAATAGTGGTCATTCTTGCAGAAAAGGGGTTATAGTTGGGAGGAGGCATATAGTAGATTTCTAGACTGGGGAGCAAGGGTCTGTCTTCTTACATGTAGAGTGTATATGGTTCTCTGTATTTGCTATATGGAACAAAATTTCTTAAAAGGAAAAGTACACATGATATATAATGCAAAGATATGCATATTTACGATCATATTTCAACATTACAGTGCATACGTTTATGGAGAAGGAGAATGGGAGTAAAGATCAGAGAAAATGAGAGTGTCTTGCATGCACTGAAAATGACAATGTGCTAATAATATATCATGTTTAGATAGCCTTTAATATACATTAGGCACTGTTCTTAGTGCTTTACTTATATTAACTCATTTGATCACGTGAAGTAGATACTATTACTCCCATTTTACAGAACCAGAAAACTGAGGCACGCAGAGGTTAAGTAACTTACCTAAGGCCACAGTGCTGGTAAGTGGCAAAGCTGAAACACAGACCCTGGCAGTTTGCTCCATTCTCTGTGCTCATAACCATTATATGATGCTGCTGACTACTAAGGAATATGATTGTCTCAACTCTGCACCTGATGCTCAGTAAAAACACACTCAGCTGTTCACTCAGAATCTCTATCCACATGACTAACAGGCACCTCAGATATACCATGTTTAAGCAGAACAATGTTTTCCATCCACCATTAAGTCAAAACACTTGAGAGCAGCTCTTTCCTCCTGTAACCTCCCACATCAAATCATCAATAAATCTTATTGGTCCTACCTCCAAAGTAGATTCTGAATTTGACCACTTAGGCATATTTACTGTTGCCACCCTAATCCAGATGACCATCGTCAGTCACTTAGGCTACTATAACAGCTTCCTAACTTACTTCCCCATTTCCACTTTGCCGCCTGCAACTCATGCTCCACACAAGTTTTTGTTTTTTGTTTTTTTAAAGCAAGTTTTCCCTACATAAGCATTTTAATGTCTGCCCATTGCATTTAGAATAAAATGCACTCTACTTTGACCAACAAAACCACACATAGTCTGCCACTATTCTCAAAATTTATCTCGTGCCATTCTTTCTCTAGTTCTTAGACATCTTACATATTTGAGCTGTGCAGAACACACAGAAAAAACCAAAATGTTTCTTTGGCCATTTTTATTTTCCAAATGTAAGAATAGAGTAAAAATTTCAGGAGTGATGAAGTTATCTCAGTCTGGGGCAGTGCTTAATGTAAGTTAGTATTTGAATTAACCATTCTTCAACCTTTGTTGTAATCTACTTCCTTAGCCCTAACCTGACCAAGGCAATAGCCATCAAAATCACTAGAATACAGAAACATTCACAGGCACAAAGATGACAGGCAGCAAAATACGAGAAAGAAGGAAATGAGAGAGAGGGTGCACACCCTAATATTGGGGGATAGATTTATTGTTCAGCAAATATCCATTTCATCTGCCTTTGACCATTTGCAGAAGATACTTCCCTGCCCATTGCTTTTGGGTTCAGCCAAGTGACTTGCTTTTATCAGTGGAATATTAGCAAATGTGAGATAATCAGAGACCTTAAATGAGCTTATATGGTTTATCATGCCCCTTCTTTGGTGATCATCATGAAAGGAAGACGCCTCAGGTAGCCATAGACCCTTGAGTATGGACCCCAGAACCAACATGTGGAGCAATCCTAAACCCTGTCTTCAGTCAGAAGGCTACATGACCAAGCCCATACAATTGATTTACAGACCTATGAGCAAGAAAATAAATGCTTGTTATTGTAAGATACTGAGTTTAAGGTACTTTATTATGCAGCATTATTGTTGCAGTAGTTGACTAATGCAAATGGTAACAGCTAGTGCTACAGGCTGTCTATCCTGTTCCCTTGCCATAACCTCTCAGTGCACCTATAACTTCTGTGTATAATCAAAGTGAAATAATTGAACAAATTCAAATTCTGTATATTGTTTAAAGCATTAGAGTATTAAGCAATGAAGAACAGCATATGCGATATGCTACCTTTTGTGTTAGAGAAAAGGCAAGTAGGAGAGAGAGACTGATTTGGGGGAAAAAAGTAAACAATGGAAGAAACAATAAACATACATTTTTTTTTAACTTATAGGTTACTTACAGGGTTGCCTGTATAGAGGAAGAAGCAAGATTTCTCAGAGTATACCTTTTTAGTTTCTTTTGACTTTTGAACATTTTCTGTATTGAAAAATAGAATTAACGTGAAAAGAAAAAAGCAAACCCTAAAATTGAAAACACAGGAACGTAACTGTATATCAAGTTATGAAAGTTGACACAGAAATAATGTCTTCAGATGACTTTTGAATGCAATATGCACATTCTTCTATCTTAATGGGATTTATTTATTTTTAGAGATGGTATCTTGTTATGTTGCCCAGGCTGGCCTTCAACTCCTGGACTCAAGTGATTTTCCCACTTCGGTCACCCACAGTGCTGGGATTACAGGCATGAGCCACTGCTCCCAGCCTTAATGGAATATATTTAAAGAAAAAAAGAACTGGAAAGAAATTCAACCTCATAGTAATTGTGATAATTAATTTTATGTGTCAACTTGACTGGGATCTGGGTGCTGAGAAATTTGGTTAAACATTACTCTGGATGTGTTTGTGAGGTTGTGTCTGGATGAGATTAACATTTGAATCAGTAAGACTGAGTAAAACAGATGGCCCTTCCCAATGTGCACAAGACTCATCCAGTCCATTGAAGGCCTAAATAGAACAAAAGACTGAGCAAGAAAAAATTTGCTCTCTCTGCCTAATGGTCTTCAAGCTGGGTTATCAGTTTTCTACTGTCTTTGGACTTGGAGTCAAGCTGAAACTTACACCATTGACTCTCCTGGTTCTGAGGCCTCTGAGCTCAGATTAGAACTATGTCACCAGCTCTCCTGGGCCTCCAGCTTGCAGCGGTTGGGATTTCATAGCCTCAAAATGTGTGTAAGCCAATTTCTTATACTCTCCTTCTCTCCCACTCCCCACCCCATCTCTCTCTATATATATGTTATATGTGTATGTAGATAGATAGATAGAGTATGTATATACTATTTCTCTGGAGAACACTAATAGTTTTTTTTTTTTAGATGGCGTCTCGCACTGTCACCCAGGCGAGTGCAGTGGCATGATCTCGGCTCACTGCAACCTCTGCCTCCTGGGTTCAAGTGATTCTTCTGCCTCAGCCTCCTGAGTACCTGGGATTACAGGCATGCACCACCACGCCTGGCTAATTTTTGTATTTTTAGTAGAGATGGGGTTTCACCATGTTGGTCAGGCTGGTCTTGAACTCCTGACACCATGATCCGCCTGCCCCGGCCTTCCAAAGTGCTAGGATTAACACGTGTGAGCCACCGTGCCCAGCCTGGAACACTAATAGTTTTATAGTTAGTTGTAATATTGGTATTGTGAAGTAGAAAACATTTTCTGTGTATTACAGGATAGAGCAAATGAGTAAATATTTTAATGTTTATAAAAATGGAGAATTTCAGTTTAAAATAAAGATATAATGTATTACTTTGTAATTTTATGGTTAGTACTTTTTCTTCCTTTTTAAGAAATCTTTATCCACCCATGAATATATTCTCCTTTGTTTCTTACAGTTTTAGTTTTCACAATTGGCTCTACAATTCATCTCTACATTTTTTTTTTTTTTTAAATCATGAAAGCTAGGTATCAAGGTTTTTTTTTTGTCTCACATGGATAAGAGAAAGACTGTAAAAGACCAAAAAAGTTTTGAATTGGATTCTGGCCCTAGCCCAGCACAAACAAGAGGTTGAAGCCTCTCTGCACAAAGATGATATAAATCAGTATCATAAAGTAGATCATTACATCTTAGATAATTTTATTGAATCTGATACAGCATTAGAAGTGGTAAATGGGGCCTGGCACAATGGCTCATGCCTGTAATTCTAGCACTTTGGGAGGCTGAGGACAGTGGATTGCTTGAGCTCAGGAGTTCGAGACCAGCCTAGGCAACATGGTGAAGCTGTCTCTACCAAAGAACACAAAAATAATCTGGGTGTGGTGGCACATGCCTGTAGTCCCAACAACTCTAGGGGCTGAGGTGGGAGAATTGCTTGAACCTGGAAGGTGGGGGTTGCAGTGAGCCAAGATCATGCCACTGCACTCCAGCCTGGGTGACAAAGCGAGACCCTGTCTTAAAAAATAAAAAAAGAATCTAAAGTAGCACCAAGGTCTAGCCTGGCCTATAGCATCTGTTTTTCCTAATTACTCTCTAATCTTTGGATAGTGCCTATAGAATAATATTTTTTTTTGCTATGAAGTGTAAATCGGACGCCAGGCACCGTGGCTCAAGCCTGTAATCCCAGCACTTTGGGAGGCCGAGACAGGCGCATCACGAGGTCAGGAGATCCAGACCATCCTGGCTAACCCGGTGAAACCCCGTCTCTACTAAAATATACAAAAAACTGGCCGGGCGAGGTGGCGGGCGCCTGTAGTCCCAGCTATTTGGGAGGCCGAGGCAGGAGAATGGCATAAACCCGGGAGGCGGAGCTTGCAGTGAGCGGAGATCCGGCCACTGCACTCCAGCCTGCCTGGGCGACAGAGCAAGACTCCGTGTCAAAAAAATAAAAAATAAACAATAAATAAAGTGTAAATCGGGTGGTAGAAAATAATAATTATCGGTCTCTATAGTTTTTTTACATAATTCAAAATTTAAATGTTATATTCTCATTATTTTCTTGCAGAATGCAGTCTGTTTTGAGCACAGTTCTAAACACATAACTGCATTAAACCCATGTTAAGTTGTAACTATAATCTGTGACTTGCAAGTATCATGGATAATTTTCAGATTTCATCCTTCAACAAACTGAAAGGATTCCAAACAAATTATTAAATGAGTAAATGGGTTTATATATTTACTGTACTGACTAAAACAGAATCATAGCTTTATATTTCTATCATAAGTAGCCTCCTCATGCATATTATAAAGACTGAACTGGAAACCATCACAAATTATGCTAAACTATCTCAGTTTTACCTCTGCTTAAGTCAAGCTGAACAAATAGTTAACCTCTTTGAACTTGCTTTCTCACCTAAAAAGGTTCTCAAACTTTGGTGTGTATCATAATCACCAGGACAGTTAATAAATCATACAGAATCCCAAGGTCATTGAAGCAGAATGGGGACAGGGTCTGAGTCTGTGTATTTTTATCAAGTTTCCTTGAGTAGTCCTGATTACCAGTATTTGAGAACTTTTGTCTTAGTATGTTTCTACTGGTAGAATGATTCATTTATGTGCTTATGTATTCACTTAATGCATGTGTGTAGCAATAAACACATACTGAGTGACTAGGTGCCGTCACATAGTGCTGAGGGCTCAGAGATGAAAGACCTAGCCCTGCCTAATATGAACCAAATGTTTGTGTCTTCCCGAAATTCATATGTTGAAACCCTAACCCTCAATGTGACTGTATTAGGAGGTAGGGCCTGTGAGGATGTGATAACAGTTAAATGAAGTCATAAAGATGGACCCTACTCTGATAGGGCTGGTGCTCTTACAAGAAGAGGAGGAGACACCAGAGCTCGCTCGCTTGCTCTGTCATATGAGGACACAGCAAGAAGATGACCATCTACAAGTCAGGAACAGAGACCTCACTGGGAACTAAATTATTATTATTATTTTTTTTTTTTGGAGACACAGTCCTGCTCTGTCACCCGGGTTGGAGTGCAGTGGTGCAATCTGGACCCACTGCAGCCTTTGCCTCCCAAGTTCAAACGATTCTCCTGCCTCAGCCTCCCAAGCAGCTGGGACTACAGGCAGGCACCACCACGCCCAGATAAATTTTGTATTTTTTGTAGAGACAGGGCTTCACCATGTTGGCCAGGCTGGTCTCTTACTCTTAGCCTCAAGCCATCTGCCCACCTTGGCCTCCCAAAGTGCTGGGAGTAAAGGTGTGAGCCACCACGCCCGGCCTGGAACTAAACTCACTGGCATCTTGATCTTGGACATTCCAGCTTCCAGTACTCTGAGAAATAAATTGGTTGTTTAAGCTACCCACGCTATCGTACTTTGTAATGGAAACCCAAGCATCTAATGCATTGCCCTAAAGAAGTTCTTAGTTTAATGGAGGAGACACACAAATAATTGATAAATGCAATATAGTGTTAGGTGCTCTGATATAAGCAGGCAAGGTACTGTGGAAGCATTTTGGTATCAGGAGTGGTTCTAGAGGAACAGAGTCTTAAGAATTGTAAACCAAAAATTAAATTCTAAGCTCCCCAATCAGCTGAATGGACCTCTCCTCTCAGTCAAGGGGATTCCAAACTAAACCTGAAAAACTAGTTCAGGCCATAATGGGAGCGAATCCTCTTCTCTTTTCAGGTCTTTTTCTTTTCTTTTCTCTTTTTGAGATGGAGTTTTGCTCTTTTGCCCAGGCTAGAGTGCAGTGGTGCAATCTCAGCTCACTGCAACCTCCACCTCCCGGATTCAAGTGATCCTCCTGCCTCAGCCTCCAGAGTAGCTGGGATTACAGGTGCATACCACCACACCTGGCTAATTATTGTATTTTTAGTTAGAGATGGGTTTTCACCATGTTGGCCAGGTTGGTCTCGAACTCCTGACCTCGTGTCCGCCCACCATGGCTGGATTACAGGTGTGAGCCACTACACCCTGCCTCCAGGTCTTTTTCTGATCCTGAAGAGATAAGCTGAGAGCCTAGCACCTTTTAAAGGTCTGAATAGGAAACATTTGCCATCTATTGCCTCTAAGGTTAGCCACCAATGAGACTTCACCTACATAATAGGAGCTTTTGTCTCCACAACCCTTTATCTTAACCCAGACACTCCTACTGATTTCAGATCTTTAGATGATAACTCTTTCAACAAATTGCCAATCAGAAAATCTTTCAGTCCATCTATGACCTGGAAGTCCCCCACCCCTTTGAGTTGTCCCACCTTTCCCGACCGAACCAATGTACACCTCACATGTATTGATTGATGTCTGCCCCCTAAAATGTATAAAATCAAGCTGTAATCCAACCACCTTGGGTACAAGTTCTCAGGACCTCTTGAGACTCGTCCTCAAGCCTTAGTCACTCATATTTGACTCAGAATAAACCTCTTTAAATATTTTACACTTTGACTCTTTTTCATTGACAGGAAGAATTTTCTGAATTGGTTCTGAAGTTTCTGGAATGCTCTCTAATCTGATTAAATTTAAAGACATTAATGACTGTTACAGAGAGCACTGATAGTTTATGGTGTGAACTGGCAATAGAGATATGCAAAGTATCTGCATTGGATACTCCTTATGAACCACTTATAAGAAGCAAGGTGCTCAGTGACTGTGCATTTAATGCTTTTGAACATTTTTGGGAAACTAATGACTATAAGATTGGTTGGTTGCTCCTAATGTTGCTGGACAAAATTGTGAAAGAAAAGGATGAGCTCAGATATTTGAGCTCCCAGCTCAAGCACTGTATAGATGACCTGAAGGCCTCTTTGTGTGCCCTGAGGGAGACCTTTATGCCCTGCAAGCTGAGATTGCTGAAAGTCAAACATGGAATTTCATCCTGAGACTGGCTGAATTAAAACCCAAACTGAACTCTCAGCTTTGTATGATGTCTTCTGTTAAAGTGAGGACCTTAATTGGGAAAGAATGGGATGCTATGCATTGGGATGGGGATATTGAGCCCTATATTCTAATGTACCTTCTTTGCCAGTAGAAGAGGTCTCCTCATCTCCAGTAGAAGTGGCCTCCCCACCCCTAGTGAGAGCAGCTTTTCCACCCCCTTCTGAGAGGATGAACCCTGCATTCCCCGAGGAAACTGTAGTGACCTCCCATGTAAGACAATGCTGATTCTCCTCAGGGCCCATCCCCATCACTTTTCTTTGCTTCTAGATCTGTAATTGGATTGAGTCCCAGAAGTCCCCTAAAGTTGAGACAAAATGAGGAAGTGCACTACACTTCCAAAGAACTACTGGAGTTTTCTAATTTATACAGAAAAAAATTGGGAAACATGGGGATGGATACTAAGAGTGTGGAATAATGGTATAAGGAACATAAACTTTGATTAGGCTGATTTATTGATATGAACTCACTAAGTAGAAATTCTACATTTAGTGTTACAGCTTGGAGAGTTAGGCTTCTAACTGGTTGGTTGGTGGGTTCGTTGGTTGGTTGGTTGAAACATGGACCAGGCCAGGCGTGATGGACCATGCCTGTAATTCCAGAACTTTGGGAGGCCAAGGCAGGAGGATCTCTTGAGCCCAGGAGTTTGAGACCAGACCAGCCAGGGAAACACAGTAAAAACCCATCTCAAAAATACATAAATAAATGAATAAAACAAGAAAGAAAGAAAAAGTTAGCTGGGTGTGGTGGCATGCACCTGCTGATGCCAAAAGTCTCTATAGCAGAGATTTATTCTGAGCCAAATATGAGTGACCAATGGCCTGTGACACAGCCCTCAGAAGATTTTGAAAACGTGTGCCCAAGGTAGTTGGGCCACAACTTGGTTTTATACATTGTAGGGAGACATGAGACATCAATTACATATGAGATGTACATTGGTTCAGTCCAGAAAGGCAGGATAACTGCAAGCAGGGCTTCCAAGTTATAGGTTGATTCAAAAATGTTCTGACTGGCAATTGGTTGAGAGTTATCAGTAGAAAGGAATGTCTGGTTGCACTAGGGGGTTGTGGAGATCAAGATTTTATCATGGAGATGAAACCTCCAGGTAGCAGGCTTCAGAGATAATTGATTGTAAACTTTTTTTTTTTTTTTTTTACCAGAATTGAAGAGTCTGTTCTATCAGTAATACCAACAGGGAGGAGGGTATAATGAGGCATGTCTGGCTCCCCCTACCTGTCATAGTCTCAATTGTTTTTCAGATTAACTTTGGAATGCCCTTGGCTGAGAGGAGGGGTCCATTCAGGTGGTTGGGGGGCCTTAGCATTTTATTTTTGGTTTACATTCTCTCACCCCTGACCAAGATTAACCAGAGGCAACATCAATGGCCACCAAACTTTAATTTTGTCCCATAGCATTGCATGGCCACCTGCCACAGGTCTATTAGTGGGACCCCCTATGGCCAAGGGACTTACAGTTAAAAGACTTATAGCCAATTTAAATGTTCTAAGCCAGACAGGAATGAGTGTGGATAGGCATTCATTAAACCTAACATTTTTTCTTTTTCTTTTTTTCTAAATCCAGTCAATTTGACACCTACTAAAAAAAAATGTTAAGTGAAAAGCCAACAAACAAAAACCCAAGGGCATGGTTACAAAACTGACTGAACTACTGTAATCTTGGTTTTAGTTACAGAATTATAGCAATTACATATATAAAACATAATTTTTAAAACATTTTAAGCTAAGACACTTTAGAGACTTTTGTTGTGCTGCAATGCCTTTTGTGGTCTTTTAGTCATTTGTCCTAAGGTAGCTGATCCAAATTTTTGAAATATATATCTACCTGCATAAATCTCATAACTAGGAGTATCATACCCAGGAGGTTTTACCACAAAGTATCTTTATATCCTCTCATTAATGATTTTCTTTTAATTTTATAGAAGACAGAAAATTCTCTATGGTTGAGACAGACAAAAAGGTGCCACATAATAGCTCAGATGGCAAAGTCCCTTGTTTTACCAGCTGTTTAGACATCTGTATACCTACCCTTGTTTTGGAGGATCTGAACTAGTTTTATCCTTCAAAACTGGCTCTTACAATCACATACACCCACTTCTTCTGCAATAGTCCCTGGGGCTAGAGGGAGGGTGCTTATATAGTTTTGGCAACAGGGCATTTGCAGTGAAAAACAGACTGGGCCCAGTGGGATGCCAAATGAGGGAGACTTTCATCTCTAGTCTTCAGAATATGATGATTCTGGTTTCCTTGGAAGTAAAACAAGGAGAGATAAATAACATTAATAATTTGACAATCAAAAGAGTATGTGTCAGAACAGAAAAGGAACTTATTCTATTAGGGCACTAGCTAAAAATATGAAGAAAAATTATAATCTGGTACTCTTTAGAGGATTATTGTAGCTAATAAATAATCCATGATTCAATCTGCACTCAAAAGCAAAAGTGAGGGCTGAAGTGTAGTAACAAGTGTTACACTTTTCCTTTGAAACAATTTCTCCCTTTCTCTAGCCCTCCTTTCCTGTAAAAGAGAAATTATCATAAGACTAATTTATGTGCAAAATAAGTTTGTTTGCTTGTTTTTGAGACAAGATCTGTCTCTGTCGCCCAGTCAGGAGTGCAGTGGCACAATCTCGGCTCACTGCAGCCTCAACCTCAAACAGCTCAAGTGATCCTCCCACCTCAGTCACCTGAGTAGCTGGGACTATAGGCATGCGACACCACGCCTGGCTAATTTTTGTATTTTTGTAGAGACAGGGTTTCACCATGCTGCCCAGGTTGGTCTTGAATGCCTGGGTTCAAGCGATCTGCCTGCCTTGGCCTCCCAAAGTGCTGGGATTACAGGTGTGAGCCACCATGCCTGACCTGCCAAGTAAGTTTTAGGCTTATTATACTTGGCCTGATTATTCACAAACTGCAGCAAGAATTGATTGGCCATATAGGTCTTTTTAAGTTGACTTTGCTGGAACTTTACTTAAAAATACGTTATTCAGGCCAGGTGCGATGGCTCACGCCTGTAATCCCAACACTTTGGGAGGCTGAGGCAGGTGGATCACAAGGCCAGGAGTTCAAGACCAGCCTGGCCAATATGGTGAAACTCCATCTCTACTAAAAATACAAAAATTAGCTGGGCATGGTGGCAGGCACCTGTAGTCCCAGCTACTCGGGAGGCTGAGGCAGGAGAATGGCTTGAACCCAGAAAGTGGAGGTTGCAGTCAGCCAAGATCACGCCACTGCACTCCAGCCTTGGTAACCAGCCTGAGTAAGAGTGAGACTCCGTTACCAAAAAAAAAAAAAGGTGTTACAAAGCCTTGGTAAAATCACCATGATCACCATGTCTCCAATTGTTCTTTAAAAGAAAAGACTCTTACTAAATTTATGCAAATAACTATATTGTCATAAAATCAGTTCCAAATTTTGTTGAACTCAGATAGAAAGAAATTTGCTCATAAAAACATATTTTACCCAATTGCTCAGAACTATAAATAACTCAAAAGGAAAGGATTTCCTTGACTCTTCTTTAACCATAGCAGCAGCCTTCCAAACAAGATGTTTGTTCACCTTGAAACTGTCATTCACAAGCCAAGCAGCTCTTGTTACGTGAGCACTGCTAGAATCTAACAGCCCATCATATAGTGAGAGTCAGTCCTAGGAAAAAGAGCCTTCCTGCTCATGAGTATCTCCTCCTTGTGTCCCCAGATAGCAAGATCCTATACAAACCGTTTTTATTTTTATCATAGAACTCTTTTGGGCAACATTATTTCCATTAGCATAGGGGTAGCTTTAGTTAACATTCCATAGCAAGGCAGTAAATGCCTCTGAAGTGGAAATTCTCTAGTCCAAAGTCCCAGTAGTTGTCACTGAAGTGTTCACAGGCTTTTCACCATAAGCCTCAATAAACACTCCAAGGGCTATCAAGTGGAGGATTTGTCCCGACCAGCACTACAACTTCTGCCTTATACTTTGTGGGCTCAGGCAATCTTACTAGTTCCCGTTTAGCAAGTCCAATTAATATTTCTCAAAGGGCAGGTTTACATGACTTTAGTTTTATAGTACTCGATAAGGGAAACGTCCCCCAGTCAGATACAATGTTAGAAACACAGTCATCCATCCAAACCCATGAAATGGACTCAGAGACATGGAGAATAGCAGAAGTGAGACTTTTTTTTCTTTTTTTTTTTTAGTGAGACAGAGTCTTGCTCTGTTGCCCAGGCTGGAGTGCAGTGGTGCAATCTCGGCTCACTGTAACCTCTGCCTCCTGGGTTCAAGCGATTTTCCTGCCTCAGCCTCCTGAGTAGCTGGGATTACAGGTGCCTGCCACCGCGACTGGCTAATTTTTGTATTTTTAGTAGAGACAGGGTTTCATCATGTTGGCCAGGCTGATCTCAAACTCCTGACTTCAGGTGATCCATCCATCTTGGCCTCCCAAAGTGCTGGGATTATAGGCGTGAGCCACCGTGCTAGGCTGGAAGCAAGACTTTTCATGATGGTCTTGCAAGATTGGGTGTCTGGTAGGCAGGCACACCCAGTACAGTCACAACAAGCAATTTATCCCCTAGTGCACAAGTCTCTCCCCTGGTTCCTCATAGGGTGAGTACTTTGGGGTCACAATCTTCTTGGACATCGCCTATTGGTCGTTGGGTTGGAGCTTTTAGGTGTTTTCTGTAGGGTTGTCTTGCTGCATTTTGTTGCAGCCCATAATGCATTGCAATCATGGTCAGCTCTGGGGCTCTTCAAGTACTTGACTTATGACCCAGGTAGTTAGGCAAGCTGATAAGAATAGATAAAGCAAGCTATTTTGCAGGCTAGCAAACTTTCATTTTAGACTAAACTCTTTGGTTCTTGTGAGGGTAATCTAAGGGGGCCCTGACAAGCAGGCGCCGGCTATTAAAGCAGGGACCTAGTGTATCCAGTTCTTCCACAGTTTCCGGGCCCAAGCCTATTTGAGGCACTTTGTCTTGGAAATGGACCACCATACACATTATTTCCTACAACAGTACCCATGTTCGCAAGACATTTAGGTAAAGAAGTCACAACTACCTTACATAAAGATTGTTTAAGCAGGTCAAATTTCATCATCCTATTAACCTGTACATTTTTATGTTCTGGTCCCGGGAGCTTTTCTTTTCTGCCCCAAAAACATTTTACCTTGTCTGGTGAAAAGGGATTTGAGTTCCCAGCAGGAAGTTGAGCCTAGGGACTTAGGCCCTTTTATCAATCTTTATCTTAATTTGCCTCAGCATTGCCCAGGCAATGTCAGCTTCCTCACTGTAATCTTTGCCTTTTTTTTTTTTGAGATGGGGGTCTTGCGCCATGTCACCCAGGCTGGGATACAGTGGCACCATCACTGCTCACTGCAATCTTGACCTCCCAAGATCAAGTGATCCTCCCACTTCAGCCTTCACACCACCACATTTGCTAATTTTTTTGTATTTTTTGTAGAGACAGGGTTTCAGCATGTTGCCCAGGCCAGTCTTGAACTCCTGATCTCATGTGATTCATTTGCCTTGGCCTCCCAAAGTGCTAGTATTACAGGTGTGAGCCACGGCATCCAACAATTTTTCTTAAACTTCTGTAATCTGGGGCAAATGCAGAAAACTGGTGTGGGGCCCTTTAATGTTGGGGGACCAGCAGGGGTTCCCACATGGTCCACCCAACCTTTGATAGTGTTGTAAAGACCTTTGTTTTAACCCCATCAATTTTTATTTTATTTATTTCATTTCTTAGTAACTGTCTGAAGATTTCTAGCAGCCTTCTGGAGTGAGTCCTTTGACTCTCTTTTGCCTTTCTCATTTTTTTCTATTGTTGTTAATTACCCTAACATTTATTTAAAAAAAAAAAAAAAAAAAAAAAGATGCAGCTTTGCTCGGATACGATACGTTTTATTAAGCATCTGTAGGACCCATGAGGGACAGCAAATTTGATAAGGCTTCTCAAACCGTTGTATGATTCTGTGGGAATAATGTCACTCAGAACGCCCACGTAACAGGGACCCCTTAACCCCAACCAACATTTACCATGACCTGAGTAATAAGCATACACAGTCAGAGAATATCCCGGTCATCATAAAGCCAGTCCCACATGGCTTGCATATGAAGCATATCAGCTGCTTCATCTGGGGTGCTCCACTTGGCATTTTATAGGGAGAGTTGGGCAGTCCCCTTCTCAGGTAAACAGACCTTACAGTGGCATTTATCCAATCCACAAGGGTGGTCGCTCCCTCAGGAATAACCTCCTGTGCATCTGGACCACATATACTCATCAGCTGGTGTTTAATAGTGAGCTGTGGGTCTGCATCAACCTAAACATGCTCTTTCATTCCCTACCATATTGAAATTTAAAACACTGACCTTGAAGTAGTTATTTTTACAATTCATTGTAGTACAGGCTTCTCAGGAAGCTGATGATACCAATCTACAAAATGGAACAATTCCTTTACATTATACTCTCTTGTTTTAATAGTTACTTGGTTTTCCCTTTCCCCCACATTGACTATTTTCTTGGTAACCACAGGTCTAAGAACTAACTTTTGTTGCCCTGGCTTAACTTTTCCTTTTGTGGATAGCTTTGAGGCTAGTGGCCTGAGGTAGACCCACATCTGAGCTTGGTCCAGCCTTAAGGCCCAACTCAACACACTTTTACTTTCATTTTAGCTGTTAAAGATAACAATAACCAAGGGATTGGATATTTTGCCTTTTTCTTACTAGTTTGCATTTCCTTATGCATTCGGTGAACTAATGCCCTGGGAGTGTGAGCATGATCCATGTCTAAATTCCACTGGTAACTCTTACCTTTTGTAACTGAATGTAGCCCAGCTGCAGCTCCTTAAGATGAGTGGCCACATGGCCACCCAAGAGGCAAGGTTTTTCATTCTACACCTTAAAAATTTTCTCTGTATCCATTTTTTTAAATCTATGTAATTTTTTCCTTTATTTTAGAGAGACACTTTTTAAAAATTTTTGCCTGCTCCTCCTTCTGAGGCCTAGAGTGACTCTTAAATAGTCCCTAAAATAGAAAAAAAAAAAAAAATACCTTTTTTTTTTGAGACTGAGTCTTACTCTGTCACCCAGGCCAGAGTGCAGTGGTGTGATCTTGGCTCACTGCAACCTCCACCTCCCAGGTTCAAGTGATTCTCCTGCCTCAGCCTCCTGAGTAGCTGGGATTACAGGTGCCTGCCACCACACAGGCTAATTTTTGTATTTTTAGTAGAGATGGGATTTCACCATGTTGGTCAGGCTGGTCTTGAACTCCTGACCTCATGATCTGCCTGCCTTGGCCTCCCAAAGTGCTAGGATTACAGGCATGAGCTACCGCACCCAGCCAAAAATTACATTTTCTTTAGCAAAAACCACATCCTTGCTTTTATAAACTTCACCCAAAACACATTTTACTTCCCTACTATTTTAATTCTTAGTAATGCAAATTCACAGTGAAAAAACCCAAGGTTACTTAACTTGACAAATAACATGTCTTTAAGATTTTAAACTATTGGAGAGAATCTGAGATTAAATTTACCAAATTAATCTTACCAAAGTAATGTGAATTAAAAGGCGTCTTCTCTCAGTCTGACAAGCACTTACTTTCAGCCAATTGATTAGAGCTCTTTCATATAGTTTGGTAGTGAAATATCACTTCCATGTGACACATATAAACATAAAGATGTAACAGACACAGACAAAGGCAGATCCAAAACATTTCTCATTTGCCTGTTTTCAAAAATTCTTTTCCTTACTTTAGACTATTAATAACAATAATAACAACAAAGTTACAGGAGCAAACAAAAGGTGAAGGAGAGAGTTGCCTTCCCATGCCTTCTCAAAAGAGAAAAGAGCTGAAGTAGCAGAGTTTAGCAGAAGTGGAACTTCTGAGATGTCAATCTGAAGAGTTAAAAAATAAATAGATTATAGAATTTAAAAATTAGAAATTTCTTGTTCAATATTTTCAATAAAATCTTGTTTTAATCAATTATTTATTTTTGTATTAATGTATTTAAAAATTTTTTAAAAAATTTTCATAGACGCAGGGCCTTCCTTTGTTGCCCAAGCTGGTCTTGAGCTTCTAAGCTGAAGAGATCCTCCTGCCTTGGCCTCCCAAAGTGCTGGGATTACAGGCATGAACCATCCCACCTGGCCAAGTTTTGTATTAATGTATTTTTAATATCAAAGTCAGATTTCCAGAAAGACTATTATAATTTCTTTTTATTACACCCAACTTAATTATATAACTTGAAAAGAAATTTCATTTTTACTAAACTTATTACAGCACACACAGACCATACATGACATGCTTGAACTTCCTGGATTGTCCTAAATATTCCTCTTTCTTAAACAACCGGTCATTTTATTTTAGGACCAAAATTCACCATACAAGATCCTTTCTCATACAAAATTACCTTTAACCTTTCTTACCAAAAATACCTCCTTATATCTGTAACTTTCTTTACATCTCTCTTATTTCCTGGTGCCTTTTACCTTGTTCTATATATAACCTTTAAATAATCTTTGAATTAGGCAAAAATTATTTAGCTTTTTTTTTTTTTTTTTTTTTTAGACAAAGTCTCACACTGTTGCCCAGGCTGGAATGCAGTGGTGCCATCTTGGATCACGGAAACTTCTGCCTCCCAGGTTCATGCCATTCTCTTGCCTCAGCCTTCTGAGTAGCTGGGACTACAGGTGCGCGCCACCACGCCTGGCTATTCTTTTTTTTTTTTTTTTTTTAGTAGTAGAGACGGGGTTTCACCATGTTAGCCAGGATGGTCTCGATCTCCTGACATCGTGATCCGCCTGCCTTGGCCTCCCAAGTGCTGGGATTACAAGCATGAGCCTCCACACCCAGCAATTATTTAGCTTTTAATAAGAACACATTTAAAAAAAGTTTTCCTATAATTTTTAAATTGGAAATTACTCATTTAATAATAGGTATCAATCTATTACTTAATATAACCTTAGATTCTAAATTATATGAAATTTTGTTTACAAGCATTTATTCCATTACGTTTACCTGATTATTTAATAGTTAACCTAGATTATTTATGAAAGCTGCAATAGTCATTATTTAAATTTATTTCCCTGTTAGCCCTTTTTTTTTTTTTTTAGGCAGAGTCTCACTTTATCACCCAAGTTGGGCTGCAGTGATGCAATCTCAGCTCACTGCAACCTCTGCCCCCTGGGTTTAAGTGATTCTCCTGCCTCAGAGTCCCGAGAAGCTGAGACGATTGGAGCATGCCACCACAGCCAACTAATTTTTGTATTTTTGGTAGAGATGGAGTTTTGCCATGTTGGTCAGGCTGGTCTCAAACTCCTGACCTCAAGTCATCTGCCCACCTTGGCCTCCCAAAGTGCTGGGATGCAGATATGAGCCACTGTGCCTTCCCATCATTCTTATATTCTATGAATTTCAAGTGTTTACCTAAGTAAAAATCTTAACGTTAAATATATGGGTATTTTACCAATAATTCATTAGCTGCTTTCATTAAATCAACAATTATATTAAATGTCTTATTTATGAAAAATTACACAAGTGAAGATAATTCTGTTTTGGGCTGGATTTATAGTTTTATAACCCTTATGACAAATTTTGACACTTTATTGTATTCTGCAGGGATAAATATGAAACTGCTTGATCAATAAATGCAAACAGGCCAGGCGTGGTGGCTCACAACTGTAATCCCAGCACTTTGGGAGGCAGAGGCAGGTGAATTACCTGAGGTCAGGAGTTCAAGACCAACCTGGCCAACATGGTGAATCCCCATCTCTATTTAAAAACTACAAAAAAATTAGCCGGGAGTAGTGGCATGCACCTGTAATCCCAGCTACTGGGGAGGCTAAGACACAATAATCGCTTGAACCCACATGAAGATTTTTCTGCTATTACTTTACCAACAATTTTAAAGCCAGCTTATTTATTGAAGATTTTATTTAAGTCATGTGAACTTGAAAAGCATTTGGGCTTATCATTTAATTTATGAGTACTCTTTATCTTTAAGCCAATTTGGTACCTTGTGGCCAAAACATAACAAAATATGTGTATGTACACATAAACACACACATACACACTCATACAAAGATCCTATAGCTTTTACTTCAGAACTCTGGCCATGAGATATTAATATAAACTCACTGGTTTGCAAAAACAAAAAGACTGTTGGATACAAATAGTGGTTTTTATGTCAGTAGAAAAGTAACAGCAGATTTAAAGCAGCAGAAAAGAAAATAGAAAAATCAAGAACTGATATGGTTTGGCTCTGTGTTCCCACTCTAATCTCAATTTGTAATCACCACATGTTGAGAGAGGGACCTGTAATCCCCACATGTCAAGGGAGGGAGGTAATTGAATCATGGGGGTGGTTTCCCTCATGCTGTTCTTGTGATAGTAGTTCTCATGAGATCTCATGGTTTATAAGTGTCTGGCATTTCCCCTGCTTACACTTCTCTATCCTGCTACCTTGTGAAGAAGATGCCTGCTTCTCCTTCCACCATGATTGTAAGTTTCCTGAAGCCTCCCCAGCTACGTGGAACTTTGGGTCAATTAAACCTCCTTTGTTTATAAATTACCCAGTCTTGGGTAGTATCTTTATAGCAGTGTGAGAACAGTCTAGTACGACAACTTAGGAGTTCTATAGTTGCGGATCAACCTTTGGGCTCTGAATTTTTCCTTGATGTAATTTGCCCAATAGTTTAAGATATACTGAAAAAGACCATAATATGTAACCAGCTGGAGTACCAGGAAACCTGGCATGCCCTCAAACTTTTTCATTTTACACAAACACTTGCAAGTAGAGACACCATAAAACCAACAGGGTGCCCTAAAGGGGTCATTCTTCTTGTCTTTCTGCATATTTGATTTGCATCTTTTTTTCTTTTTCTTTTTTTTTTGAGTTGGAGTCTTGCTCTGCTCCCCAGGCTGGAATGCAGTGGCGCGATCTCAGCTCACAGCAACCTCCATCTCCTGGGTCCAAGCAGTTCTCCTGCCTCAGCCTCCCAAATAGCTGGGACTACAGGTGCACGCCACCATGCCCAGCTAATTTTTGGTATTTTAGTAGAGACAGGGTTTCACTGTGTTGCCCAGGCTGGTCTCAAACTCCTGAGCTGAGGCAATCCGCCCACCTCAGCCTCCCAAAATGCTAGGATTACAGGCATGAGCCACCGTGCCCAGCCTCTTTTTCTTTCTTAAAAGGAGGAACTGAGCTGTGGCCTACGGTTTAGTGTAGTGGATCAAAGTGTGCTGACTGTGGGAGGGACTCCTCAGTGTTTCACCACTGAGTCATTTCCACACTCTTACATGTCTCAGTTTCTCTCTCCAGAGGTCTGGCATCTCTAAGGGAATTCAAAATGCAAAGTGATCAGCTCTTATATGCATTTTCTGGATGAGCCTTTTTAAACTAATTTTGTTGGGGGGCTGCTGCATGTCATGGGAAGTGAAGCCCCCAAACACTCTCACTCAGCTCCTGTTCACCCAGAGGCACCTTTTTGCCAAGAGGAGCAAAATGACCTTTCTCTTCCAAGCTGAAGAAGCTCAGTCTCTCTTTTATCTAGGAAAACGCAGTTCAGCTCCTCACAAAAATGTGCAGACATGCCAACTGAGCTTAATTTTGGGGAAAAAAGCAATGAAGAAGACCCTTTAGAATGCACTTCCAAACTAGAAACCAAATGGAGAGCCCAAAAGGGAGTCATTTTCCTTGTCTTTGGAAAAAGGCAATGGAGAAGACTCTTTAGAATGCACCTCTGCATTAGGATCCTAAACAACAACTTCCTAGGACTAAACAAACAAACAAAGCAGCTCAGAATAAATCAAGGATTGTCAACCAAAGGGAGATCCATGCCTCAGGACTTATCAGTTCCACCAGAGAAGCTCATAGCTGGGGAAGCTTTCAATGGGCCCCTGCTGGTACCTTAGCTCTGAGTTCAGGCAACTCCTTTGGGGCCCATTCAGATGATTGGGGCCGGGCCTTAGAATTTTATTTTTGGTTTACATACCTGTAGTCCCAGCTACTTGTAAGGCCAAAGCAGGAGGGGTGCTTGAGCCCAGGAGATTTACGTTGCAGTGAGCCATGATCACACCACTGCACTCTATCCTGGTCAACAGAGGGAGACCCTGTCTCAAAACAAACAAACAAACAAATAAAAACAATGCAAGGGCCAGGTTCATGCCTCTATTCCCAGAACATTAGGCGGCTAAGTTGGGAAGACTGCCTGAGCCCTGGAGTTTGAGATCAGCTAGGGCAATACAGTGAAACTCTGTCTCTACAAGAAAGAAAGAAAGAGGGAAGGAAGGAGAAAAGAAAGAAAGAAGGAAAGAAGGAAAGAAGGAAAAGCAATGTTAAATGAAAGAAAGAAAGAAAGAAAGAAAGAAAGAAGGAAAGAAGGAAAGAAAGAAAGAAAGAAAGAAAGAAAGAAAGAAAGAAAGAAAGAAAGAAAGAGGAAGGAAGGAAGGAAGGAAGGAAGGAAGGGAGGGAGGGAGGGAGGGAGGGAGGGAGGGAGGGAGGGAAAAGAAAGAATTAGCCAGGCATAGTGGTGCACACCCATAGTCCCAACAACTTAGGAGGCTGAGGCAGGAAGATCACCTGAGCCTGGGAGGCTGAGGCTGCAGTGAGCCATGATCACACCATTGCACTCCAGCCTGGATAGGAGAGCAAGACTGTTTCAATAAAACAAAAATTATAAATATAAAAGATAAATAAATAAAAGAAACATGGACAAAAGTTGAACCACAGTGAGTGAATTGGACATATTGGATGCATTGTTGCATCTAGCCCCCTCCTAAAACCAAGAAAGAGACACATTGCCTAGTGGACCTCTTTGAATTTTGGAGACAATATATTCTTCATTTGTGTGTGCTACTTGGCACGTTTTCTGAGTGAGCTGAAAAGCTGCTATTTTTGAGTCATGTCTAGATGAGAGAAGGCTCTGCAACAGGTCCAGGCTACTGTGCTAGCTGCTCTGCCACTTGGGCCACATAATACAGCAGATCCAATTGTGCTTGAAGTATCTGCAGAGAGAGATGCTGTTTGGAGCCTTTGGCAGGTCCCTATAGGTGAGTCACTACACAAGCCCTTAGGATTTTGAAGCAAAGCCCTGTCATCTTCTGCAGATAACTAGTCTCCTTTTAAGAAATATCTCTTGATCTGCTACTGGGCCTTACTAGAGACTGAATGCTAAACCATGGGCCACCAGGTTACCATGCAACCTGAGCTGCTTATCATAAGCTGGGTGTAATCTGACCCATCGGGCCATAAAGTTGGTATGGAGAGCAAGATCCCATCATCAGATAAAAGTGGCATATACATGATCATGTTTGATAGGCCTTCAATGCACAAGTAAGTTACATGAAGAAGGGGCCCAAATGACCATGGCTCCCACTTCCATTACATCACTTTATCTCTCCCAGCCTGCATCTATGGCTTAATGGGGAGTTTCCCACAAGTTGACAGTTGACAGACAAAGAGAAGACTTGGGCTTGGTTTACAGATGGTTCTGCACGATATGCAGGCACCATCTGAAAGTGGACAGCTGCAGCACTACAGCCCCTTCCCAGAGCTTTTCTGAAGGACAGTGATGAAGAAAAATCCTCCCAGTGGGCAGAAGTTTGAACAGTGTGCCTGGTTGTTCACTTTGCTTGGAAAGATAAATGGCCAGACATGTGATTATATACCAATTCATGGATCACGGCCACTGGTTTGACTGGGTGATCAGGAACTTGGAAGGAACATGTTTAGAAAATTGAAGGACAAGAGAATTTGGGAAAGAAATATATAGACAGATCTCTCTGAATGGGCAAAAACAGAAAATGAAGATTTTTATGTCTCATGTGAATGCTCAACAAAGGGTGACTCAGCAGAGTAGGGTTTTAATAATCAAATGCATAAGATGAGCCAGTCTGTGGATCCCAGTCAGCCTCTTTCCCAGCCACCTTGTCATTGCCCAGTGGGTTCATGAACAAAGTGACCATAATGGCAGGGATGGAGGTTATGTGTAGGCTCAGCAACATAAACTTCCACTCACCAAGGGCATCCTGACTATGGCCGCTGCTGAATGCCCACTGTGCCAGCAGCAGAGACCAACACTGAATCCTCAATATGGCACCATTTCCTGGAGTGATCAGCCAGCTACCTGCTGGTAGCTTGATTACACTGGATCACTTCCATCATGGAAGGGGCGGCATTTTGTTCTTACAGGAATAGACACTCTGGATATGGATTTGCCTTTCCTGCATGCAATGATATGATCTTGGCTCACTGCAGCCTCCACCTCCAGGGCTGAAGTGATCCTCCCACCTCAGTGTCCCAAGGAGCTGGAACTGTAGGTGAACGTCACCACACCTGACTAATTTGTTAAATTATTTGTAGAGAAGGGTCTCCCTGTGTTGTTCAGGCTGGCCTTGAACTCCTGGCCTTAAGTGATCCTCCCACCTCAGCCCCCCAAAGTGCTGGAATTACAAGCATGAGCCACTGTGCCTGGCCTCACACAGGATTGCTTCTAAACAAGGAACTCCCCTCACAGCAAAAGAAGTGTGGCAATAGGCCCATGCCTGTGGAATTCACTGTTTTTACCATGTTTCTCATCAGTCTGAAGCAGCTGGTTTGATAGAACTGTAGAATGACCTTTGGAAAGTTGAGTTACAGCACTAGCTAGGTGGTGATACCTTGCAGGGCTTGGGCAAGGTTCTCTGGAAGGCAGTATATGCTCTGAACCAGCATCTAATAGCTGGTGCTGTTTCTCCTCTAGCTAGGATTCATAGGTCCAGGAATCATGGTGTAGAAATGGGAGTGGCATTACTCACTATTAAGCCCAATAATCCACTAGCAACATTTTTGCTTCTTGTTCCTGTGACTTTGTGCTCTCATGACCTAGAGGTCTTAGTTCCAGAGGGAGGAAAGTTTCCACCAGGAGGAACAACAATGATTCCATTGAGCTAGAAGTAAAGATGGCCACCTGGACACTTTGGGCTCCTCATGCCTTTGAGTCAACAAGTAAAGAAGGGAGTCACAGTGCTGGCTGCAGTGATTGATCCTGATGACTACCAAGGGGAAACTGGACTGTATTCCACAATGGAGGTAAGGAAGGGTCTCTCTGGAATACAGGAGATCGCTCAGGGAGTCTTCCAGTATTGCTATGTCCTATGATTAAGTCAATGGATACCTACCACAACCCAATCCAGGCAGGACTATGAATGGCCCAGACCCTTCAGGAATGAAGGTTTGGGTCACTCCACCAGGTAAAGAACCTTAGCCAGCTGAGGTGCTTATGAAGACAAAGGAAATACAGGGTGTAGTAGAAGAAGGTAGTCATTAGAAATACTAACCTTAACCACATGACCAGTTACAGAAATGAGCACTGTAATTGTCATGAATATTTTCTCATTTTGTTATGAATATCTGTGTGTGTATGATGTATGTGTGTATACATATGTTTGTGTGTGTGTGTGTGTGTGTGTGTGCATAGAGAGATAGATAGATCTCCTATTGGTTCTGTATCTCTGGAGAACCCTGACTAATCCAAGCGGCATCACACTTCCCCTGAAAGCACGTATCAGGGAAGATCCTTCTGGGTCCTGAAACACTGAAGGAATCAAGTGGGAGAGAATGAAAGCAGAGAATTTGAGGCACAGGATAAGAAAGCTTGAAACCACAAAGTAATCTGAGAAGGATAGAGTAGTGTTTTCCAAAGCATGGGACAATTAATATTCAGATTTTATGTGGTGGTTCTAGGTCCTATCTGGCTTATATTTAGCCAGGTCAGTGATTACATAGTGATAGAATAACACTCTTTCCAGTTCTTTTTCAAACTTTCTTTTGTAAGGAGAAGTCATTTTTGGTTCTAGCAAGTACACCGATGTAATATTTGCTGATCTCCTTTTAGGCTTAAACTCAAAGCTTCAACTGGCAGCATTATCTAAGTAGAGTTAAATAACACCTATCTCCACTTTAGGCAATTGAAACTGATTTGCTATTTTTGGTAGTGATAAAAAGTTTCCTTTTAAAAATCATTTATTCAAGTAGTCAAAATTGATCTATTAAAAGATACTAAGTAAACAGTTCACTGGTACTTGGGTATGCCAAAAATTGTGAAGACGGTAGATGAAGGACTGAATGTTCAAAGCCTTGCTTGCATCTTGAGAACTGGCAAGAGCTGAGGCTACCAAGACAAAGGAGCAATTGTGACAGACCATGGAAGAAATACTAAAGCAAATGGGGGAGACCTGAAGAGTGTCAAACAAGAGAGGGTGAAGTTTGGAAAGAGCCACAAATGATAATGCCTGAATGGAGTGTAGAAGTGGCTGCGGGGTGGGGTAAAGTAGAGGGAATTCTCAAATAGGTCTGTCTACAGACCATTCAGAGTTATTCTTCCTGATGGACTTGGTCTATTAATTAAATCAGTAGAGACTTCTGAAGTGGGGAAGTAGATCCCTTTGAGAGCATTCAGCTCTGTTAGCTGATAACTGCAGCTTAGGTATGAACAATATAGCCAGTTTAGTAATATAAAGCATGACAGCTCCATAGACTGTTATTAATTTCAGAGGTAATATTCCATGCTAAACTTTTATGAGAGTTTTGAAATACAGGCCAGGCATGGTGGCACATACCTGTAATGCCAGCACTTTGGGAGGCCAAGGTGGGCCAATAACTTCAGCCCAGGGAGTTTGAGACTAGCCTAGGTAACATGGTAAAACCCTATCTCTGCAAAAAATACAAACATTTGCTGGGTATGGTGGCATGCACCTGTAGTCCCAGCTACGTGGGGGGCTGAGGAGGGAAAATCACTTGAGCCTGGGAGGTGGAGGTTGCAGTGAGCTGAGATCGCACCACTGCACTCCAGCCCAGGTGACAGAGCGAGACTCTGTCTCAAAAAAAAAGAAAGAAAGAAATTGGAAAGATAATATATATTGTTGATATTATGGTAATAGTTCTTAAAATATGTACATAAAAAATCAAAACAGAACAAAATACTCTCACTTTCCATGTAATTTGGGTGGAATACTTCCTACTACTCTTCACTGACCCCCAAATCTGGACACACGACTAGTGGCAAGTCACTGTTTCACCATAAAGACTGGGCAAGGCATGACTGTCAGCTTCTCTGAAAGAATGGCCATTCTTGGTTGTAGAACCAAGTAGATAGATGCCAGACGTCTGTCTTCTATCAATGAGGATCAAAATAAAGCCCTACCCGTTAGATGACTTAACATAGAACATATAACCTAAATAAGGTTTGCTCTGTTGCCTATTTAGCAAAATCTCTATTATAAGACTTCTTTTCCCACCTTCTCAACAGCTGTGAAAATGCTGGCATTTCACAATGTAGGCTTTATTTTATTTTTTTATCTTTTGGTTTGATGTTGGACTGGCTTATTTTTTCAACTACCTTTTTAGGCACTCCTCTTCTTGTCCTTAGACTCTGCACTAGGAACCAGGCCACACAGGAGGGGAGCAAGCATTTCTGCCTGAGCTCTGCCTCCTCTCAGATCAGCAGCATTCGATTCTCATAGGAGCGATAACCCTATTGTGAGCTGTGTATGCGAGGGATCCAGGTTGCATGCTCCTTCTGAGAATCAAATATCTGATGATCTGAGGTGGAACAGTTTCATCCCAAAACCATCCTCTCACCTCCACCTGTCCGTGGAAAAATTGTCTTCCATAAAACCAATCCCTGATGCCATAAAGGCTGGGAACCGCTGCTCTACAGGACCCTCTGCACTTGCATGCCTGCTCTCCCACTCTCCTCCAGAGAGCTCAGCCATTTCCCAAGCCTCCATTCATTGAGTCTGTGCTGACTTTTGCATTTTGAATTTGTATCACAAACTCTAGCCCCTTACTCCCAGGCCTGTATCTTCAGATGTCTCTGGACTCTAACCATTTGGATGCCCTCAAATATAGTATATCTCAACCTAAATCTTCCCAGCAAATTCAAATACCCTTAATGATCCCAATTTTGACTGTCAGTCACTGAGGCTGATGAAATGATACATTGCTGGCCAGGCAAGGTGGCTCATGTCTGTAATCCCAGCACTTTGGGAGGCCAAGGTGGGCAGTTCACTTGAGTCCAGGAATTCGAGGCCAGCCTGGGCAACATAGAAGTATCTATTTAAAACATGTTTAAATTAGCCAGGTGTGGTGGCATGCACCTGTAGTCCTAGCTACTCAGGAGGCTGAGACGGGAGGATCACTTGAGCCCAGGAGTTTGAGGCTGCAGTGAGCCACATTCATACCACTGCACTCCAGCCTGGGTGACAGAGCAACAGCCTGTCTTTAAAACAAACAAACAAACAAACAAAGATACATTTCAGGCTGTGACTTTCCTGCCCATTAGTTGGTATGCTGTTCAATAATTTGTGTCCATAAGAAACAGACACAGTCAACTGATTATAAGAATTAAAGAAACTATCTTTTGTTGCTTGTGTCTTTGTCTTATGAATTCTGCCACCCTCCGACCCCCTTTTCTTAGGAGAAAATACTTGAGAAGTGAAAAATCAATAATTCACTTAGTTTCAAATTATTGATTACTGGACTATAAAATGTGATGTGCTCATAAGGAATACTTAACAACTTTGGTTGATAATTAAAACCTTACAAACACATTTCAATTAGTATTAGCGAATATAATACAGTTCAACTAGAAAAATATTTGTAGAAGACATATTTTGCAACAAAAATATCAAAGTCAGTTTCACCTTCTATTTATCTGACATAAATTAGCAATAGGTATTTTCATGGAGGTTGGAATTGAGTTTCATAAATATAGATTCATGTTGGTTGCCCTTCAGGTTATAATACTTTAACGATATACCCTTAATGATAAGTGACCTGATAATGATAGAATGCCACATTTTAATTTAAATATTTAATTTCTATATGTTAACATATGGCAAACATTGTGGATGTGTCAGCAAAAAGGAAATAAAACAGACTCCTTCAAATAAACAGTAATTCACAATTTAACCAAGAAATTGAAAGTGGCACCAAAAATACTGGTGCAGGATTAGTGTGTCAGGTTCAAAACAGTACCCGGTAAAAATTGTAACAGTTTTCTTAAGAGGAGAATTTGAGGCCAGACGTGGTGGCTCACACTTGTAATCACAGCACTTTGGGAGGCTGAGGCGGGTGGATCACGAGGTCAGGAGATTGAGACCATCCTGGCTAATACAGTGAAACCCCGTCTCTACTAAAAATACAGAAAATTAGCCAGGCATGGTGGTGGGTGCCTGTAGTACCAGCTACTTGGAGGCTGAGGCAGGAGAATGGTGTGAACCCGGGAGGCAGAGCTTGTAGTGAGCTGAGATTGCGCCACTGCACTCCAGCCTGGGAGATAACCAGACTCCATCACAAAAAAAAAAAAAAAGGAGAATTTGAGAAGGAGTATGTGATAAGTCAGGGGCCCTAGGTAAGAGAAGATTTAAATGAACTGAGCTCCTCAGCTTGTCCAGAGCTCCTTGCTCCTTGGCTCTGACAGTTGTGGAATGAGGGTGCTGGGCAGAGGAGGTTTACTAAGTGAAACCTTTTTTTTTTTTTTTTTTCACTCTGTCACCCCAGGCTGGAGTGCAGTGGCATGATCTCGGCTCACCACAACCTCTGCCTCCCAGGTTCAAGGGAGTCTCCTGCCTCAACCTCCTGAGTAGCTGGAATTAAAGGCACCTGCCAGCACATCCAGCTAAGTTTTGTATTTTTAGTAGAGACAGGATTTTGCCATGTTGGCCAGGCTGGTCTCGAACTCCTAACCTCAAGTCGTCCGCCTGCCTCCGCCTCCCAAAGTGCTGGAATTAAGTGAAAACCTTCTGATTGCTAATGAGAGAGACACAACTCCAATTAGCTTAGGCCACAAAGGACACCAGGAATGCCAGAGGTTTGAATAGCTTTAGGCTTGACTAAACCTAGGTTCTCAGTGCTATCCTAGAATACTGTCTTTCACCTTTGGGTCTCTGGCACTGCTTCTGCTGTGGTGGTTTTATTTTCTGGTAGCCTTTTGCTAGGTTATGGTAAAGAGAGCCTCCTGTTGTTCCAGGCTCACAACCTAATAAATGTAACCCCACTGAAAAAGATCTCTCTTCCAAGTTCCAGCAAAGTCCCAGGAATTACTCAGATTGGCCTGGCTCAAGGGATGTGTCTCCTCCTGGCCACCGCTGGGTCACCTACCGTCACTGGAGCTAAGGAGTGGGATGGTGGCTCCCAAGAGGAAAAGAATTAGTCTATTACTAGAAGACATACAACAAGCTGGGGGAGGAAAAATAGCAAGAAACGGGATATGATGACAAGAAGAGTGTGAATAAATCCATTCTTAGTTTCAGATTTTGGCTGGGATTCATTGTGGCAAACCAACAGCAAAGTACTTTGCTGTCAAAATGCCTAGGTAGTTTTAATTCAGAGTTTCTCAACTTTACAAAAAAAAAAAGTCATTTCCCTAAGGAACTTTTAAAAATATGTTGGCCAGGTGCAGTGGCTCATTCCTGTAATCCCAGCACTTTAGTAGGCTGAGGCAGGACTCTCACTTGAGCCCAGGAGTTGGAGACCAGCCTGGGGAACATAGTGAGGACCCTATCTCAATAATTTAAAAAATATTTATATTGAACATTGACAATAAAAAAATTTTTAAAATGAAAATAAAATAATTAAAAACATGTTTTACCTAATCATCCCCCTTTAAAATTTCTTAATATCACAGATCTAGTATATATACTAGATATATATCTGTTTATGTACTGTATGTTATGTCTATACTTCATACGTAAGAAGAGTAAGTATATTCTTTTTATCTGATGCAGGGTCAGGAAGGAGGAAACAAAATTTTAAATTGAAATTTTAGGCCAGGCGCAGTGGCTCAAGCCTGTAATCCCAGCACTTTGGGAGGCCGAGACGGGTGGATCACGAGGTCAGGAGATCGAGACCATCCTGGCTAACATGGTGGAACCCCATCTCTACTAAAAAATACAAAAAACTAGCCGGGCAAGGTGGCGGGCATCTGTAGTCCCAGCTACTTGGAAGGCTGAGGCAGGAGAATGGCGTAAAGCCTGGGAGGCAGAGCTTGCAGTGAGCTGAGATCTGGCCACTGCACTCCAGCCTGGGCGACAGAGCGAGACGCCGTCTCAAAAAAAAAAGAGAAATTTTAGTTAAATTAAAAATAAAATTTATTAACATTTAACTTATCTTTATAACTATCTTTGTTAACTTTTAATAGAATTTATTTTCCTATAATTATATCAAATTTTATATGTAAATTAGCAATTTATATAGGTAAATAATAATAGCAATGTATTTAGTTTGTTAGTTTCTTTCTTTCTTCCTTTCTTTTTTTTTTGAGATGGAGTTTTGCTCTCGTTGCCCAGGCTGGAGTGCAATGGCCCAGTTTCAGCTCACTGCAACCTCCCCATCCCAGGTTCAAATGATTCTCCTGCCTCAGCCTCCTGAGTAGCTGGGATTACAGGCGTGCATCACAATGCCCAGCTAATTTTTGTATTTTGAGTAGAGATGGGGTTTCTCCATGTTGGTCAGACTGGTCTCGAACTCCTGACCTCAGGTGATCCACCCACCTCGGCCTCCCAAAGTGCCGTGATTACGCCACCATGCCAGGCCTGTAATTAGTTTCTTAAAAACCACTCAAGGCTGGCCGGGTGCAGTGGCTCATGCCTGTAATCCCAGCACTTTGGGAGGCTGAAGTGGGTGGATCATGAGGTCGGAAGATTGGGACCATCCTGGCCAACATGGTGAAACCCCATCTCTACTAAAATACAAAAAATTAGCCGGGTGTGGTGGCACGTGCCTGTAGTCCCAGCTACTCAGAAGGCTGAGGCAGAAGAATCTCTTGAACCTGGGAGTTGGATGTTGCAGTGAGCTGAGATCTTGCCACTGCACTCCAGCCTGGCAACAGAGCAAGACTCCCTCTCAAAAAAAAAAAAAATCATTCAAGGCCGATGCAGTGGATCACAAGGTCAGGGGATGAGACCATCTTGCCCAACATGGTAAAACTCCATCTCTACTAAAAATGCAAAAATTAGCTGGGCGTGGTGGCGTGCACCTATAGTCCCAGCTATTCAGGAGGCTGAGGCAAGAGAATCGTTTGAACCCAGGATGGGGAGGATGCAGTGAGCCGAGATCGTGCCACTGCACTTCAGCCTGGGTGAGAGAGCAAGACTCCATCTAAAAAAAAAAAAAAAAAAAAATCATTCAAAACTGGTACTTTTCCAGCAAAGGCAACAGTTGGAAATAACTGATTTTCTAAACATGAATGTTTAACTTTTGCTTCATATGAGAAAATAACTTTTTTTTTTTTTTTTTTTTTTTTTTTTAAGAGACAGGGTAGCTGGAGTGTAGTAGTACATTCATCGCTCACTACAGCCTCAAACTCCTGGGCTCAAGTGATCTTCTTGCCTCAGCCTCCCAAGCAGCTAGGAATACAGGCTTGAACCACCACATCTGGCCAATTTTTCTATTTTTTGTAGAGTTGGGGATCTCGCTATGTATACTGGTCTTGAAATCCTGGCCTCAAGCAATCCTTGTGCTTTGGCCTCCCAAAGTATTGGGATTACAGGCATGAGCCACCAGGCCCAGCTGAGAAAATAAGTAGATAGTCAATATTTATCCAGATATAGTTGATACTTTTTCTTTTCAGCATTTGACATATTTAATGATAGTTGAATAACTTTTGTAGGATTAAATAGTAAAATATATATCATTTTAATTTAATTCTGAAAGCTCAAGTCACACACAAAAACACTGGGGATCAAATATAGACAATATACTCAAGGCAGCCAGTAACAGCCAATAGGCACAAAAAGGCCACCGCTCATGAGACTGAGCAATCAATTGAGAAGTCCCCCAGTCATAGCCATCTACTCACCATAGTTTTGGTACCAATCTTGCATACATTTTGTGTATCTGCTATGTCAATACCAACCCCACTGAGTTAGGAGTCCTTGAGGGGCAGGCACTATTTTGATCACCATGCCGGTTTCTTTGTTTGGATCCCTCCAACCTGTTATTGAAATGAGGTGTCCAGATTTGAATACAGTATTCTGACACAAAGTAGAGGAAAAGGATCTCTCTTCCCCCGTTTTAGACAGCATTTATCTAGTAACATAGTATAAGATTGCATGGAGTGAGGAGTAGCCTGAATGACTTTCTAAAGCCTGTTAGTTGTGGGCCAGGTGTGGCTCACATCTGTAATCCTAGCACTTTGGAAGGCTGAGGCCAGAGGATCACTTGAAGCTGGGAGTTCATGATCAATCTGGGCAACACAGTGAGACCCCTTCTCTACAAAAAATTTAAAAATTATCCAGATGTGGTGGCGCGTGGCTGTAGTCGCAGCTACTAGGGAGGCTGAGGTGGAGGAGTGTGTGAGCTTGAGAGGTCAAGGCTGGGAATGAGCCGTGATTGCACCACTGCACTCCAGCCTAGGTAATAGGGCAAGACCCTGTCTCAAAAAGAAAAAAAAGAAAAGCCTATGAGTAGTGAACTGAAATCCCTAAGCCTTTCATTACATATCCTGCTGTTATGATGAATTGCTCCTGGAACATAGACGTGATTGGCATTCGTACTTGTTACATTTCATTGTTAGACTCTCCCCATCATTCCGTCGTGTTGACATATTTAAAGATTCTGATTCTATCATCCAATATATTTATTCATTCATATATTTATACTTGCTTTTCTAAACATATTTTCATAAAAGTTAATAAGAACAGAAACAAAAAAGTCAGTATGAGGAAAAGAAGCAAAATTTCCAGTTCCTAGAGGTAACATATGTGCTGAGTTTGGGCGTGTGAAGTGTAAATCTAAGCTTTACCTTAAAAGGGAGAATTATATTCTTTTTTTTTTTTTTTTTTTTTGAGACAGAGTCTCGCTCTGTTGCCCAGGCTGGAGTGCAGTGGCCGGATCTCAGCTCGCTGCAAGCTCTGCCTCCCGGGTTCACGCCATTCTCCCGCCTCAGCCTCCCGAGTAGCTGGGACTACAGGCGCCCACCACCACACCCGGCTAGTTTTTTGTATTTTTTTAGTAGAGACGGGGTTTCACCGTGTTAGCCAGGATGGTCTCGATCTCCTGACCTCGTGATCCGCCCGTCTCGGCCTCCCAAAGTGCTGGGATTACAGGCTTGAGCCACCGTGCCCGGCCAGGAGAATTATATTCTTTAAGCATCTTCCAGTGCAGGGAGAGAATGGCTCTAAACAGGTTGTCTTGGGAGTTATACATATTTACTTTTTCGAAATAAAATACAGTTGCCACCTGAGATTTAACCACTTAATATATATCAGCATACACTGTAAATTGTAAACATAACTGGAATAACAGAATTTTGCAAAAATGCAAAATATGGTTTTTTTCATGCCCATAATACAATGGAGCATTTTATAATTTTGACCATATTAACATATGTTAACAACATGACATCAAACACGGAGTCAATGAGCAGCACAATTTTGGGGGAAAAAGATCTTACTACTGATATTCTCTATAATAAAGGGAAGAGAGTGTTTTCGACTTGAATTTTTTGGACATTTGGCCCAAACCTTTACTCAGTGAGAATTGGCTTGGCTTATAAGAGTTAATTCATACCATTTGGAGACTGAAGCAGTTATAAAGCTGCTTTGGAATGTCCCAAATTGGGCCTAAGAGACCTGTTTTTGACAGATGTGCTCATGTAGTCCAGTCAATTGGCATATGGAATTTTTATGTACAAGCTAGTGCAAAAGTTTCAACATGTAACATTTATTAGTGCTCCTAGTGGCATGGAGAGACAGATGGTACACACATTACACGCAGAAGCGAGCTTTGCAATTGGCCTTACAGGCCCAATTTTGCTCAGTTACCTAGGTCCCTTAACTGCACCCCCATCTTCCCCACCTCCACACACGTGTGTGAGAGCCCAAATGCCCAACCCTTCCATCTGTCCTGCCCCAGAGTCCTCTATGGGAACCTCCCTTTCCTTTCAATTGCTTGATTTAAGATCTCCTTTCTTTCTTGCCCGTTCTTTGGCCCAGATCCCCACCTCCTCTGGCTTTTCACATCCTCCAGCTGGTCCAGCATGAGCTCTGGAGGCTAAGGTAGGGAAGAACATTGCCTTACAGCTGTTCTCGGTCCCCACCCACCCCTAATATTAGTCTTGGCAGCATTCATCCCATTTCCTCACATTTATCCCAGACTTCTCTCTTGACTTCTCAGCTCTAGAAATGAAATGCTCAGGTCTGCAAGAGCCGCAGATAGATCTTCTGTCCCAGATAGTCTCAAAGAAAAACCAGGGGTAAGGAAAATGTCTTACCCTCCTTCTCTGTAATATCTACATAAAGTAGCAAAAGAGGGAAGTGCCAGGTGGAGCCTTTTTGCCTTTTCAGTCCCTGCTCCCTTCTCTGTTGTTACTGGCAATACAAACCCTTAAAAACTAAAAAAAAACACAAAAAAACAAAAAAACCCACAAACCCTTAAGGACATGTGTGTGTTTTTAAAAGGTGTGTCTGGGGAGGCAGAAAGCTGAGTCTGAATTCTGTTCTTCACTGGCTCAGAGAGGAGAGAAATTCTGTTCAGAAATTACCAAGGGCCAGGTGCTGTGGCTCAAGCCTGTTAATACCAACACTTTGATAGGCTGAGATGGGGGGATCCTTGAGCCTAGGAGTTGGAGGCCAGCCTGGACAACATGGTGAAACCCCACCTCTACAAAAAATACAAAAATGAGCTGAGTGTGGTAGCATGTGCATGTAATCCCAGCAACTCTGGAGGCTGAGGCGGGAGGATCACCTGAGCCCAAGGAGGTTGAGGCTGCAGTGAGCCAAGATCATGTCGCTACACTTCAGCCTGGGTGACAGAGTGAGATCCTGTTTCAAAAAGAAGAGAAAAGAAAAAAGAAAAGAAAGGAAAAGAAAAGAAAAGGAAAGAAAAGGAAACAAAAGAAAAGAAAAATAGCCACTAAGAGTGGCAATGGAAAAGGAAGTGGGCGGGCTGGGTGACTGGGAGGCAGCTTGGAGATTCATTAGCAGGAAATCCTGACAGTCGCAACTCTTGGAACCCTCATCCCAAAGAGGCCCATTTCCTCTCTGCTCCATTTTTTGGGTCTCCATCCAGATCTTCACCCCAGTCTTACTGTAGTCTCTTCCCTCCTCTCTTTTTATGTAGGTATGTGTTGGATGGAAGGATATAAAAAGAGAGGATCCCCCACTTCATTATAGTGGTGGGAGGGAAGGGCCGGAGCAGAGGTATCATAGAATTGCAGACATATATTCTCCTAGAAATACTATAATACATGCTAGATAGGGCGAGTAGTACTGTTAGGACTTTATTGAACAGAAAATCAGGCCTACTTGGTAAGCCATAGGGTATGATAAAGAAGTGGTCCAGGAATCTGAAACTTAACTTGGTTCTGTCACCAAGCACTTTAGATGAATCACATCCATTTACATTTCGATGAAAACATCTATTTACACTTCCAGTGAAATTTATGATATCTGCCCACCTCACAAGACTGTGGAGGTGTGTATGGCAGAGGTACCTGACAGCCATAAATGAGGCATACTCTTAAAATGATCTCAGAGTATGGTCCAAAAAGAATGTGGATTTGAAGTCCCAAGCTAAGGAATCTGGGAGTGGCCAATCCAGAGAATCGCTCCTTATCTGTGAGGGACATCCAAACCCCTGGCCTATCCCTTAAAATGCAGGCCATACAGAGGATTGAGGCCCTTTGTTTTGTGTCAACTAGAGATTGCTAGGTGGAGCCTGCTAAGTGAAAATGCTATATAAACTGCATGCTTTTTACAAACAGTAGTGGTTCTCCTGTGTCCACCTGCTGTCACAGGACCGGCCCTGTGTGTAAGCTCCTCACAAGTTACAGGACTCCAATTCTGTGTGTGTAAGTCCTCACGGGCCACGGGACCACCCCATTCGTACATCCTTATAAGCCCTATGTCTTGTTTGCTGGCTTCAGGCCTCTTCTTCACCCTCTTGGACATGGTGCCATCTCAAGTGGAGTCAATGGGGGTCCAGTATGACAGGGACAGGTTGTAGATGACATAAAATCAGTAAATACTGATATAAGAGTTAAAAAGAAATTGTTTAGGTAAGGAAGTCCCAGCAAGGTTTCCCTTTTAATAAAAAGCAGCTCCCAAATCATTTCTTTTCTAACAAAAAGCAGCCTTTAAGACAGGCTGCAGACATAGATAAGCAAGCTGGAAGCTTGCACCCCGGCAGCTGTGACAATAGGAAAAGGTTACCCGGGGGGGCCAGGCATGTTCAACATGGAGGCTCCATCTTCCCTTTTCTTTATCAACCACATGTACAGTAAGGATCAGACACACAGCACCGGCTAGGTAAAAACCATTTGCATGATAAAAGATTAGGGTGGGGTGGCCAGTTTCTTTACTTGCTATGTAAATGTCATGACTGGTCCAACCAATCCTTGATCCCTGTGTAAATCAGGGGCAACCTCCTCAAGCCAGTCTATAAAACCCTGTGTACTTCACCACAGGACAAGAAGACCCACTCGGGTGCCTCTCTCTCCGCAGGAGAGAAAGCTATTCTCTTTTCTTTCTTTCGCCTTTTAAACCCTGTTTTTTTGGTTTTTGTTTTTGTTTTTTGTTTTTGTTTTTTTTTTTGAGACAGAGTTTCATTCTTGTTTCCCAGGCTGATGTGCAGTGGCCGATCTCAGCTCACCACAACCTCCACCTCCCGGGTTCAAGCGATTCTCCTGCCTTAGCCTCCTGAGTAGCTGGGATTACAGGCGCCTGCCACCACACCTGGCTAATTTTGTGTTTTTTTTAGTAGAGATGGGGTTTCTCCATGTTGGTCACTGCTGGTTTTCCAACCTTCCTCGGGACTTCAGGTGATCCACCCGGCTTCAGCTCTCAAACTGCTGGGATTACAGGTATGAGCCACCGCGCCCGGCCTAAACATCTGCTCTTAAAGTCACTTCTTGTGTAACCACGTCTTCAATTTCTGTGTGAGAGGATAAACCTCGGGTGTTTACCGCAGACAACAGCACTGCTTCCATACTGCTTAGAAAGATAAGAAGAGCTGTATAGGAGGAGGCCTGCATTATTGTCAGCATGTGAGACATAATCTGAACAGAACTTTCAGCATGAGATAGGAGAAACTGGAAATGTAGAATTAAGACAGGGTGTAGACTTTTGTTTTAAATTGCTTAAATACCTCTCTTTGAAATCTTAGGGTCTCTGCAAGGGTTAATTTTATATGTCAACTTAATTGGGCCATAGGATGCCCAGATATCTCATTCAACATTCTGTCTGGGTGTGTCTGTGAGCATATTTTCAGAAGAGATTAGCTTTTGAATCGGTGAACCAAGTAAAGCAGATGGCCCTCCCAGTTTAGATGGACAGCCTTCAACCTATCGGTGGTTCAAATAGAACAAAAAAAAGTGAAGGAAAATTGAACTCTCTTTCTGCCTGTTGGAGCTGAGACACCAGTCTTCTTCTGCCCTTGGACTGGTACTTACACCATCAGCACTCCAGGTCTTCAAGCCTTTGCACTCAAATTGGAATTTATGTCACTGGCTTTCCCGGGTCTCCAGCTTGCAAGTGGCAGATTGTGGGATGTCTCAGCCTCCACAGCTAAATGAGCCACTTCCTTCTAATATATCTCATTCTCTCATATTCTGTCTCTCTCTCTCTCCACACACACACACACACACACACACACACCCCCTATTCTTGCTCTATTTTTCTGGAGAGCCTGACTAATAGTCATGATGCTGCACATTGAGCATGGGGCCTCCATTAGTCCACCTACTTGGCCCAATGGTGAAGCACTGTAGTCCTTTTGCTATTTTCATTTCCATCCCTTACACACACAGCGTCTGTGTGTAAGACCCTGACTTACAGACAGGGTTGGTCCCGTGGCCTGTGAGGGCTTACACACAGGGTCGGTCCTGTGGCCTGTGAGGGCTTATACACAGGGCCGGTCCTGTGACAGCAGGTGGACAGGAGAACCACTACTGTTTGTGCATGCAGTTTATATAGCATTTTCACTTAGCAGGCCTCACCTAGCACCCTACTCTGGACACAAAACAAAGGGCCTCAATCCTCTGCATGGCCTGCATTTTAGTGATAGGCCAGGGCTCTTGGATGTCCTCACAAGATAAGGATGCATTCTCTGATTGGCCACTCCCAGATTCCTAGCTTGGGACTTCAACCACATTCTTTTGGACCATACTCTGAGATCATTTTTAAGAGTATGCCTCATTTATGGCTGCTGTAAGTACCTCTACATACACACCTCCACAGTCTTGTGAGGTAAGCAGATATCATAAATTCTACTGGAAGTAAATAGATGTTTTCACTCTAAATGTAAATGGATGTGATTCATCTAAAGTGCTTGGTGACAGAACCAAGTTAAGTTTCAGATTCCTGGACCACTTCTTTATCATACCCTATGGCTTACCAAGTAGGCCATAGGGTATGATAGATTTACTATACTCTCTACCCAGTTCAGTCCTCCTCCACAGCAGAGATCATGACTTAATGCACCTATTAGTTGATGTTCTTTACCTACATGTGAGTAGTAGCCTTTTGAGGGCAGGGATTGGGTCAAATTTTTTTTATATCTCTGGGGCCTAGCCAACTGCCAGGTTAACAGGAGCCACTAGGTAATCATTAGAGAACTAGCTCTAGCAGATATTAAAACATATTATAAAATTACAGAAATTAGGCTGGGCATGGTGTCTTACACCTGCAATCCCAGGACTTTGGGAGGTCAAGGCGGGAGGATTGTGTGAGTTCAAGACCAGCCTGGGTAACACGGCAAAACCCCATCTCTACAAAATATACAAAAGTAGCCTGGTGTGGTGGCATGTGCCTGTGGTCTCAGCTACTCAGGAGACTGAGGTAGCAGAATTGTTTGAGCCTAGGAGCCAGAGGTTGCAATGAGTCAAGATCGTGCCACTGCACTCCAGCCTGGGTGACAGAGTAAGAGCCTGTCTCAAAAAAAAAAAAAAAAAAAAAAATTACAGAAGTTAAACCAGTGTGGTATTGGCACAAGAATACATAGATCAGTGAAAGTGTCTAGCCTAGAAAGCAACTAAAATGCATGCGAAGATTGAGCATAAAATAAAGGTGGCTTTTTTTTTTGTAAGACAGAATCTTGCTCTGTCACCCAGGCTGGAGTGCAGTGCAGTGGTATGATCTCGGCTGACTGCAACCTCTGACTTCAGGGTTCAAACGATTCTTGTGCCTCAGTTTCCTGAGTAGCTGGGACTACAGCCATGTGCCACCATGCCCAGCTACTTTTTTGTATTTTTAGTAGAGATGGGGTTTCATCATGTTGCCAAGGCTGGTCTCCAACTCCTGAGTTCAGGCAATCCACCTGCCTCAGTCTCCCAAAGTGGTAGGATTACAGGCATGAGCTACCATGCCCAGCAAAGGTGATACTTTAAAATAGGTGAGGAGAGTAGGTCTTGTTCAATAAAAGGTGTTAGAACAACTGGCTACCAGCTAACTTCAGAATCTTATCCCATACATTACAACATTACAACAAAATTATTTCAGATAAATTACATGTAAAAAATGAGACATAAAAACCATACAAAATGGTATAGGTAAATATTTTTAAAAGTTTGATATGGGGAAGGTCTTTCTAAAAATGACCCTGGAGGAAGAAACCATAGATTTGACCATATAAAATAAAAATTGCTGGGCTGCAAAAACAACCAAAGCCAAAAGACAAATTGGGACACAATATTTGCTTATATATATGTGTAAATCAAAAAATTCTAAGCTTCCCAACAATCTGAACAGACCCCTCCTTTTGGCCAAGGGCATTCCAAAATTAACCTGAAAAGCTAGTTCAGGCCATCATGGGAACGGGGAGTCAGACATGTCTCTTTATACCCTCCTCCCTACTGGAATTCAGGAAAAGCCAACCAGCATCAACATTAACACAGACCTTAAGTCTGATAAGAAACATTTACAATGTATTCTCTATGAAGCCTGCCATCTGGAGGCTTCATCTGCATGATAAAACATTGGCCTCCACAACCCCTTATTGTAACCCAAATATTCCTTTCTTTTGATTCCAGGTCTTTAGATAATAACTTCACTCTTTCAACCAATTGCCAATCAGAAAATCTTTAAATCTACCTATGACCTGGAAGCCCCCACTTTGAGTTGTCCCACTTTCTCAGATAGAACCAATGCATATCTTCCATGTATTGACTGATGTCTCATGTCTCCCTAAAATGTACAAAAGCAAACTGCACCCCATCCACCTTGGACACATATCGTCAGGACCTCCTGAGGCTGTGTCACAGGTGTGGCCTTAACCTGGCAAAATAAACTTTCTAAATTAATTGAGATCTGTCTCAGATGCTTTTGAGTTCAAACATGACAGATGATTAATATTCTTGGCCAATAACAAGTTCTAATATATCAAAAAGAATCACTCCCCAAAAGAAGGTGGGTGAAAAATATGGGTGGGGAAATCACAAAGAAAAAAAGTCAAATATGTGTGAATTCAACCTCAATATCAATAAAGGACATGCACATTACATGAGATTTTTATTTTTACCATATAATGGAAAAGATTTTAAGAGAATATAGTGCTCAATATTGACAAGAATGTGGAGAAGCAGGTACTCTCCTGTCTTAGATAGATTGTTCACACATAGGTGGAAACTGAGGCTAGAGTGTGGGAGAAAGGGGTAGGAGAGTCACAGCTTCATGTCCCTAAAGAGGCTGGATGTGTTATCAGTCTTGGCCATCCCAGCTGGAGATTTGATGAAAGTTCTTGATGGGTTAGGATGTTAGACAGCAGGAGAGCAGGGGAGAAACAGATCCGAGAGAGTGCTTGTCATTTCTGATGCCGTTGAATCTAAGTTTCCCTTCATAATTCTTCCTTGCTCAGCTTTTTATTTTTATGGGGCATCTCAAGAATCAACTCTTAAAACCCAGCATACATTTACACTGGAGTCTTTTTAAAATTGCATTCACTTTCAATGTTGTATCAGGAAAGGCAATGCAGTAGCAGAAACAAGCTGGGCTGGCATTTCTGTGCAGTGTGTTCAGCAAAGGCACCCCTGAATGGGAAGGGCAGGGTAACAGTGAGAGCACGAATCAAAGTTTATCGGCTGTGGGGTTTCAGGCAAGTTGTTCAATTTTTCTCAATTTGTTTTCTACATGTTTGTATTTCTATAAGTAGGAATAATAACACTAACCTCACAGTGTTGTTGTGGGGATTAAGTAAAATTATGTATGTAAAATCCTGAGAATTAGTCTATGTTTAATAAAGGTAGGTTTCCTTCCTTTTTGAGAAAAACAAGCCATGGGACTACTTATCCTACAGGTGTCATTCTACATTTCTTGTGTGGTCTCCGCTCCAAACAGGCTCTGAGGCCTCACACTGTCTGAGGCTCTATGCTAACCCATGATAAAGGGTTCTTGCCAAAAAGGTTGAGCTGCTTCCTATTTCGTTGGCCTCCAGGCTGAGAGGAAAGCTCTGGCTTAGGATAAAATACTGCTGGGTGGAATCCAGAATGACCTCCATCCAGCTTCCCAGCTGCACAGGCTAATGTGCTGTGGCTTGCATGAAAATTGGAGAGCATGTGACCCCATCTGGTGAGGAAATGGAGAACAAAAGACGGGCAAACAGGAGCCAAAAAGAACCTTGTAAAACATATTTTAATCACATCAGTCTGGCAGTACCATCCCTGAGAAGCTACTAAATGTTCATGGCTGTCAGAATGTGGGGATTACCACTGTGGCTGTCATGTTAGGGGCACAAAACCTACGCTTAAACAAAAAGGTCAGGGCCCAGTGGGCATGGGAACGGTGGAGTCTGCAATGTTCCGTCTAACACTGAGACACGTGACAGTAAGTCAGGTCGCTTCTGATGTTACTGCTTTGGCTGTTGCTACAGTCTTCCTTTTGAGAGGCAGTATGGGTAGGATGTGTTTAAAATAAAAACAGAGATGAATCCACATTAGAAAAGGGAGATCAAGATCATAATTTCCCCACTGCTATCTTCCGGTCAGTGCATCTGAATCACCTGCAGAGCTTGGTAAAAACAGATTCAGGAACACCACAGTCTTAGTTTGGGCTGCTATAGCAAAGAACCATAGACGCAGTGGCTTATTAAGCACAGAAGTTTAATTCTCACTGTTTTGGAGGCTGGAAGTCTGTGATTAGGGTGCCAGCACTGTCAGGTTCTGATAAGGATGTTCTTCTGGGTTGCAGATGCCAACTTATTCTTGTGTCCATCCTTCCATGGTGGAAAGAGATGTAGAGAGCTCTCTGGGGTCATTTTTAAAAGGGGACTAATCCGACTCATGGGGTTTCACCATTGTGGCCTAATCACCTCCCAAAGGCCCTACCTCCTAATACCATCACATTTCAGACTAGGATTTTTTTTTTTTTTTTTTTTTTTTTTTTTTTTTTTTTTTTGAGACAGAGTCTTGCTCTATCACCCAGTGCAGTGGCGCGAACTTGGCTCACTGCAACCTCCACCTCCCAGGTTCAAGCAATTGTCCTGCCTCAGCCTCCCAAGTAACTGGGATTACAGGCGTGTACCACCACACCCGGTTAATTTTTTTTATTTTTTAGTAGAGACGGGGTTTCACCATGTTGACCAGGCTGGTCTTGAACTTCTGACCTCAGTTGATCTGCCCAACTCAGCATCCCAAAGTGCTAGGATTACAGGCATGAGCCACTATGCCCGGCCTCTTTTTTTTTTTTTTTTTTTTGAGACAGAGTCTCACTCTGTTACTTAGGCTGGAGTGCAGAGTAATCTCGCCTCACTGCAACCTCTGCCTCCCGGGTTCAAGTGATTCTCCTGCTTCAGCCTACTGCATAGCTGGGACTACAGGCACATGCCACCATGCTCGGCTAATTTTTGTAGTTTTAGTAGAAACAGAGTTTCAGCATGTTGCCCAGGCTGTTCTCGAACTCCTGACCTCAGGCAATCCACCTGCCTCAGCCTCTCAAAGTGCTGGAATTACAGGCGTTAGCCACCATGCCCGGCCAGGTTAGGATTTTAACACATGAATTTTGGGCAGGGACACAAACATTCAGTCCATTGTGTTCATCCTCAGAATTTCTGAAGTGAGACCTGAGAATTTCCATTCCCAGGAAGCTCCCAAGTGATGCTGATGCTGCAGGTCCAGAGACTGCTTGAGCACTGCTGCTCTAAGTGATTTTTAGAGAAGGTCTGTTCCTGTTTCTAGGGTATCTGCTCTAAAGCCTGATTTTCCCTCATGCCCCTACTCTTACCCAGACTATGTAGATCATTCTCCTCTAGTTTTCAAAACATCGAAGTAATTACCTGTTTTTTTGGGTTGTTATTCAGAACAAGAAGAGGTTTATTAGTTGGAACAGAAATACAGATTATAACAGGGGTGCATTCAAGTCCAGATTAATAGCCTCCAACACTGGCTGAACTTTAGAAAAATCTGGGAAACTGGAAAGAGGAAGAAATAAAGGGCAGAAGGAAGCAAGCCAGCCCAGGCCTTACACCCAGATATTCTAGTTTAGTATGTTTGGAGTGGGGTCTTAGCTTAGCAGGAATAAGCTTTAAAAGCTACCCATGTGACTCTAATTTGCAACCAGGGCTGAGAACTGCTGGTCCAGATCACTGAGATCACTGTATTAGTTCATTCTTATGTTGCTATACAGAAATACATGAGGCCAGGCACAGTGGCTCACACCTGTAATCCCAGCACTTTCGGAGGCCAAGGCAGTTGGATCACTTGAGGTCAGGAGTTCGAGACCAGCCTGGCCAATATGGTGAAACCCTATCTCTACTAAAAATACAAAAATTAGCTGGGCATTGTGGTGCATGCCTGTAATCCCAGTTACTTGGGAGGCTGAGGCAGGAGAATCGTTTGAACCTGGGAGGCAGAGGCTGCAGTGAGCCGAGACCGTGACACTGCACTCCAGCCCGGGCGACAGAGCGAGACTTGTTTCAGAAAACAAACAAACAAACAAAAAATACATGAGGCTGGCTAATTTATAAAAAGAGGTTTAATTGGCTCACAGTTTTGCAGGCTGTACAGGCAGCATGGAGCTGGCATTTGCTCCGGGTGAGGGCCTCAGGAGGCTTAGGCTTACAATCATGGCAGAAGGCAAAAGGTGAGCCAGCACATCACATGCTGAGAGATAAAAAGAGAAAACAAGAGAAAAAGAGAGAAGGAGGAAGTGTTACATTTTTTTTCTTTATTATTAATTTTTTTTTTCTTTTTGCCACATTCTTTTAAACAACCAAATCTTGCATGAACTGAGTAAGAACTCACTCATCACCAAGAGGATGGTGTCAAGCCATTCATGTAGGATCTGCCCCCATGACCCAAACACCTCTCACCACGCCCCACCTCCAACATTGGGGATCACATTTCAACATGAGATTTGGAGAGGACAAACATCCAAACCACATCAATCACTGATTTTCAAATTTGACTGCACATTAGAAGCACTAGAGGAGTTTTTAAAAAATACTGATGTTCTGCTTCTACCTTCAGATGCTCTGATTTCATTATAATGGATGCATTCTGGACATCTAGAGCTTTTTTTTTTTTTTTTGAGATGGAGTTTCACTCTGTCACCCAGGCTGAAGTGCAGTGGCACAATCTCGGCTCACTGCAACCTCTGCCTCCCGGGTTCAAGTGATTCTCCTGCCTCAGCCTCCAGAGTAGCTGGGATTACAGGCAACCACCACCACACCCAGCTAATTTTTGTATTTTTAGTAGAGACGGGGTTTCACCATGTTGGCCAGACTGGTCTCGAACTCCTGACCTCAGGTGATGCACCCGCCTTGGCCTCCCAAAGTGCTGGGATTACAGGTGTGAACTACTGCGCTCTACCACATCTAGAGCTTTTAAATCTCCCCAGATGATTCTGATATGTCTAGTACGCAAACAAGTTTGAGAACCACTATTCTAGATTTAACAAGTCAGGTTGGTAGCTTGGTTCCCCTTTCCTCCCAACCCCCTAAATGCACTCTACAATTGTGGTTCTCAAAGTGTGGTCCCTGAACCAGCATCAGAATCATCTAGGGAATTTTTAGAAATGCTATTCTCAGGCCACATCCCAGGTCCTCTGAATCAGCAATTCTGGCTGTGGTGAAGTGGCATTGTTCATCCGGGGTTCATTGCCTCATATCAAGGAAATCAAGGACGTAGACACATAAGGAATGAGGTTAAGAGTGGAGGTTTAATAGGCAAAAGAAAGATAAAAACCTTTCTCTCCTGCAGAGAGGGGCTCCTGAGCAGGTCTTCTGGTTTCATGGTGAAATGCACAGGGTTTTATAGAAGAGCTTGAGGAGGTGGTCTCTGATTTACATAGGGCCCAAAAGATTGTTTGCACCAGGTGTGCCATTTGCATAGCATGCAATTAGAAGCTGGCTGCCCCACCATAACCTTTTGTTATGCCGTTGGGTTCTCTTCCTGGCCAGTGCCATGTTGCCTGTTCCTTTATTGTACACGTGGTTGACAAAGAAAAGGGAAGATTGAGCCTCCATATTGAGCATGGCTGGCCCCCAGTTAGCCTTTTCCTACTGGCACAGCTGCCGGCATTCACCGTGCAAGCTTCCAGCTTGCTTGTCTATGTCTGCAGCTCAATTTTACAGGCTGCTCTTTGTTAGAAAAGAAATGATTTGGGGGCTGCTTTTTGTTATAAGGGAAAACTTACTGAGGACTCTTACCCTCAGTAACTGGCTAATTTCTTTTTAGCACCTGTATCAGTGAGATGCAGCAGTCTATTGTAACAAGCCCTCCAGGTGACTGTAATGTCCCCAAAGCTTTGAGAACTGCTACTGTACTGTCATTTCTCAGGTGCCCAAGTGTCCTGCTTGCCATCCTTCTAGAGACCAGCCAGAGCAAGAAGCAAGGACTTATCCTCTGAATGTTGGGCAATGGGAAATCCCCAGTCTCCAGACAAGTATCATTAAAATTCTTGGTGTAGTTGGGCTTTTATATAATCTGTGAAGCCTTTTTTGGCTGGAAACTAATGGCCTTAAATTGGGAGAGTTCGTTATGGGCTGCAGTTGCAACCTTGGTCAATGCTACAAGCAAGGAAGAGATAGAAGGGACGTAGACAAACATGGTCCTCTGTCATCTGAGATGTGAAGTGAAATACAAGTGGAGAAAGGAGGAAAGGCAAGTGTCTGTGCCAGGAGGGGCTGTGGAGGGCCTCAATTTGGCATTTTTTTTTTTGTACTTTAGTGAGTACCCTTCAAGTTGGTTGCAAGTATAGATGATACCTGTGTTAAATCAAGTTTAGCCTAGAGTTGTCTCCTTACATATTTTAAGTTTGGCCTAAAGGTTTTTCTGTACATCGTGACTATAACAAGTGGAGATGTGAATAGACTGTAGCCTACACTTGTGCCAATCACCGAGTTTTGGCCAATCCAATGTAGCCAGCTACTTCAAGTATGTTCAGATAAGGCAAACATTGAGCTGTAACCAATCCAGATGTTTCTGTACCTCACTTCCATTTTCTGTATGTCACTTTTCTTTTTCTGTCCATAAATCTTCTACTAGCCACTGACTACACTGGAGACTCTGAGCCTACTCTGGCTTGGGAGGCTGACCAATCCAGGAATCATTCATTGCTCAGTTAAACTCCTTTAAATTTATTTTGGCTGAAGTTTTTCTTTCATCACCTGTTCTCCTGTTTATAAGGACCTGCTTTCTGGCAAAGAAAAAAATTAATGTCTACTGTGGGATTTTTTTGTTTGGTTTTGTTTTGGTCTGGGTTCTTTCTCTTTCTTTCTTTCTTTCTTTCTTTCTTTCTTTCTTTCTTTCTTTCTTTCTTTCTCTCTCTCTCTCTCTCTCTCTCTCTCTCTCTCTCTCTCTCCCTCCCTCCCTCCCTCCTTCCTTCCTTCTTTCTTTCTTTTCTTTTCTTTCCTTCCTTCCTTCCTTCTTTCTTTCTTCTTTTCTCTTTTCTTTTCTTTCTTTCCTTCCTTCCTTCCTTCCTTCCTTCCTTCCTTCCTTCCTTCCTTCCTTCCTTCCTTCCTTCCCTCTCTTTCTCTCTTTCTTTCTTTCTTTTTCAGGGTCTCACTCTGGCACCCAGGCTAGAGTGCAGTGGTGCAATCATGGCTCACTGCAACCTCTACCTCTTAGGCTCAATTGATCCTCCCATCTCAGCCTCCCAAGTAGCTAGGACCACAGGCATGTACCACCACACCTGGCTAATTTTTGTTTTTTTGTAGATATGGGGTTTCACTGTGTTGCCCAGGCTGGTCTTGAACTCCTGGGCTCAAGCAATCCACCTGCCTCGGCCTCCTGAAGTGTTGGGATTATAGGCATGAGTCACTCAAACTGGTCATGTACTGTGTTTAACACTGAAAGAAAATCTTCCTGACCACTTCAGGGCCTGCAGAGTAACAGAACACTTGGTGGCCTTGTTCAGTACAATAATATCCAACAGCTCCTACAAAGGAGACTTAAACTGCTTGATAAAGGCCCACACTGCATATTCCCATAAAACCAGTTTATTCTAATTCAATCCAGCCCTGGTGAAGCGGCATCATTTGTCTGAGGTTATACCTGAGGTTCGTTGCCTGATGCCAAGGAAATCAAGGATGTGGACACACAAGGAGTAAGGTTAAGAGCAGAGGTCTAATAGGCAAAAGAAAGAAAAAATCTCTTCAGGATATGGTATCTGATTTACATAGGGCCCAAAAGATTAGTTGGACCAGGTGTGCCATTTACATAGCGTGCAAAGAAGCTGGCCAGCCCACCATAATCTTTATTATTTGAATAGGTTCTCTACCTGGCTGGCACCATGTTGCCTGCTTCTTTATTGCACATGTGGTTGACAAAGAAAAGGGAAGATGGAGCCTCCATGCTGAACATGCCTGGCCCCCAGGTAGCCTTTTCCTATTGGCACAGCTGCTGGCATTCACTCATGCAAGCTTTCAGCTTGCTTATCTATATCTGCAGCTGCCCTTTGTTAGAAAAGAAATTATTTGGGGACGGTTTTTTATTAAAAGGGAAATCTTGCTGAGGACTCTTTTACCCTCACTACCTGCCTAAATAATTTCTATCTCCTGCATCACTGGGTTCATTTTTGAGAATGCTGAGGTGAAGATGACGTGGAGCCTGCCTTCAAATAGATCACACTTTAGCAGAGGAGATAGGTAGGTGAGCAAGTATTAATGTAACTGCCCAAGGGGTTTACCTTACCTGCTGCCTAGACAGAGCCAATTCCTTAAGACAGGGGAATTGCAATAGAAAAAGAGTAATCTCCAAAAAGTCAGCTGGCGGGGAGAGTAGAGTTTTATTATTACTTAAATCAGTTTCTCCAAGCATTTTGGAAGCAGTTTTTAAGGATAACTTGGTGGGTGGGAGGAATCCAGTGAGCCAGGAGTGCTGATTGGTAGGAGATGAAATCATAGGGAATTGGAGCTGTCTTCTTTTGCTCAGTCAGTTCCTGGGTGGAGGCCACAAGATCAGATGAGCCAGTTTATTGATCTGTGTGGGGCCAGCTGATCCATCAAGTGCAGGGTCTGCAAAATATCTCAAGCGCTGATCTTAGGAGCAGTTTAGGGAGGGTCAGAATCTTGTAGCCTTCAGCTGTATGACTCCTAAACCATAATTTCTAATCTTGTGGCTAATGTTAGTTCTACAAAGGCAATCCAGTCCCAGGCAAGAAGGGGTTCTGCTTTGGGAAAGGGCTCTTACCATCTTTGATAAGTTTCTCCCAAAGTTAGTTAAGCCTACACCTAGGAATGAACAAGGATAGCTTGGGGGTTAGAAGCAAAATGGAGTTGGTTAAGTTAGATCTCTTTCACTGTCTCAGTCATAATTTTGCAAAGGCAGTTTCATTAATATTTTTCCACACTGGGTGCTGACTGCTGTGTGAACGAGGCACAGTCGGAATTCAGAGCAGGTGGAGGTGAGGTCATCAGGGAAGGCTTTCTGGAAGCAGACACTAGGGCTAAATTTTGGAAGGAAAATAAGTCGTTCAGCAGTCAAAGTATGCAGAGGGTGTTCCAGGCAAGGGCCCAGAGGAGGAAGGCAGTATGTCTAGCATTGTGAGCTATTGGTTGTTCAATATTGCAAATAGGTAAATCATGACGTGTGAAGTAGTAGGAGATACAATTGTAGAGTCAAGCAGAGGTGAAGCCCTTTTTATACTTAGCTTAAGGAACTTGAATTTTAGCACACATATTGGTAGTAATCAGACCTAAATGATCACTCAAATTACCTGGAGAACTTCCAAAAAAACAAAAACAACAACAACAAAAAACAAACAAAGCAAAATAAATTCCTGAGCCCCACCTTTAGAGATTCTAATTCAGTAGGTCTGTGGTGAGCCTGGTCTGGTGATATGTGCATCCCAGGTGAGCAGCGGGACTTGGAGAAGGCTGAACAGTGAAAAGAGGCTAGGGAAATAGAAGCAGCAAGGGTGATAAATACTCCAAAGGCAACTGGAGATTAGTCTATTGGATTGTAGGCTAACTGGGTCTCTTCAACTCACTTTTAAAAGGAATGTTTAGGGTTTAGAGAGGGCAAAAAGATACTGGCTTTTGTGTAATCTTTATTCAATGATTGATGTTACAGAAAATTTGCTGGTGAGCACTGGAGCAATAAGATGCTAACAATACCTTTCTGGGTTTGGTGGGAGCCCTACCCAGGTTTAAAGTTTATTTTGCACAAGATTCATCTCAAGCAGTAACAATAATGGCAAGAAATAAAGCATGATAATATTTATTGTTATAGCAAGTACTTATTAACATTTGTTTCTCCTAGAATTTGTAATAATACATGTTTCATTTACTTTGCACATAAAATAAAACTAACAGGCACGAATTCCTCTGAGTGAAGACAAGATTGGTCAAGGTTGAACTACAGCAACTAATAGCAAATGTCTACTACAAATAAGCAAATTAGTGAAGGAGCTTAAAGTAAAGCAAATCCTCGGGCCAGAAATAATGATTTGCTGAAAGCACTGGTTTTTGAAGCATGGACTTGAATTGCCTTGGGAAAGTCAGTCATAGATTTTTCCAGGTGTCTTGTCTGGAACCAGACAGTTGGCATATGCGTTTTCACTCACTATAAAAACATGCAACACAGTCAGGGAAACAGTGAAACGTTGTCTTTACAAAAAAAAAAAAAAAAAAAAAAAAAAAAAAAAATGAGTCGAGTGTGATGGCACATTCCTGTAGTCCCACCTACTTTGGAGGCTGAAGTGGGAGGATTGCTTGAGTTCAGGAGTCTGAGGCTGCAGTGATCTATGATCGTGCCACTGAACCCTAGCCTGGGTGACAGAGTGAGACCCTATCACAAAAAAATTTAAAAAACATATAAAAGTAGTTCCCCCCAAGTTATGTTTTATTTTGATGTGGGCTGATTTATAGAAATGTATAAGTTGTCATGGACTCTCATATATTCTTCTTTTTTTTTTTTTTTCTGAGACAGGATCTTGCTCTGTCACCCAGGGTGGAGTGCAGTGGTGCAATCTCATCTCGCTGCCTCCTCTGCCTCCCGGGTTCAAGTGATTCTTGTGCCTCAGCCTCCCAAGTAGCTTGGTGTACAGGCATGTGCCACTGTGCCTGACCTTATTATTAAATTTTTTTTTTTTTTTTTTTTTTCCTGAGACGGAATCTCCCTCTGTTGCCCAGGCTGGAGTGCAGTGTCTCGATTTCAGCTCACTGCAACCTCTGCCTCCCAGGTTCAAGCGATTCTTCTGCCTCAGCCTCCCCAGTAGCTAGGACTACAGGCATGTGCCACCACACCTGGCTAATTTTTGTATTTGCAGTAGAGATGGGGTTTCACCATATTGGCCAGGCTGGTCTCGAACTCCTGACCTCGTGATCTGCCCGCCTCGGCCTCCCAAAGTGTTGGGATTACAGGCATGAGCCACCATGGCCAGCCTCATTATCAAACTTTTTATGTCATGATGTGGCAAACTATATTTTTCAAAGATGGCAGTACCCACATCTCCCATGCACTTTTTACATGGTGACTTGAAGACTCCTCCCATTCAGAGTTGAGTCTATGTTCCTTTTATGGGTTAAACTGTGTTTCCCCAAAAATTCTTATGTTGAAGTTCTAACCTACAGTACCTCAGAATGTGAACTTAATCAGAGATGGGGTCTTTACACAGTTAATCAAGTAAAATGAACTCATTAGGGTGGGCCCTCATGCAGTATGACTTGTGTACTTTTAAAAAGGGGAAAAATGGACACAGACACACAGAGCGGGAAGATGATGTGATGAGACAGGGAGAGGAGAGGAGAGCCAAGGAGAGAGGCCTGGAGCAGATCCTTCCTCTCAGCCCTCAGAAGGAACTAACCCTACCAACCCCTTGATTTTGGACTTCCAGCTTCCAGAACTGTGAGACAATACATTTCTCTTATTCAGGCCACCAGTCTGCAGTACTTTGTTATGGCAGCCCTAGCAAACTAAATCCTCCTCTCAAATCTGGGTAGCTTATAATTACTGTGGAAGTGACATTACGTGACTTCCTAGGCCAGGTCATAAAAGGGAATACACCTTCCACTGATTCTCTTGGAAGACTGGTCTGTGAGGAAGCCCAGGCCACCAGAAAAGTTCACATGTTGGTGTTCTAGCTGACAATCCCAGCTGACAGCTAGCATTGACTGATAGAGATATAAATTAAGACAACTTTCACCCTTTGATTCTCTTTGTTAATTCCTGAGTCAAAAAAGGTGTTAGCATAATGAAATGATGGTTTTAAGCCACTACATTTGGGGATAATTAAATAATAGTTTGTAACATGTCTTTAAAATTATTTTTATTTAAGATTATTCGTGCCTTTGCCCAAATTGTTTCTCCTGCTTGGAATCCTTTCCCCCCAGATATCCAGTGTAGCATTATTCTAGTCTTTGCTCACTGTTTAAAATTTCTACCCACCTGTCCTTTCCATTCTGCCCCACCACTACTACCTCCAGCCCCCTTAGCTGTTCTATATTTTTCCACACGGCAAATATTACCTTTTAACATATGATATCATTAATTAATTAAGGTATTCAGTTTACTTATTTCTTATGGTCTTTCTTCTGTTAAATCTGTAAAGCTTTTGAGGGCAAAGACTTTTGTCCATTTGTTTACTGATGTATCCCAAGTTCCTAGAACAGTATTTGCCCCATAGTAGACACTCAATAAAATAAGTATTTGTTAAGTAAATGAATGAGAGGAATTTTAAATCTGGGAAATTAGAAAGTCACTGTTAACTCTGCAACTTTTTGGAATTTTTTTTTTTTCAAGAGACAGGGGTTTCACTATGTTGCCCAGACTGGCCTTGAACTCCTGAGCTCAAGCTCAAGCGATCCTCATGCCTCAGCCTCCCAAAGTGCTGGGGTTACAGATGAGAGCTACTGCGCCCTGTCTGTATCACATTATTTCAGTGAATGCCATTTCCCAAACTGGTATCCCATAGTAAAATAAATTTGGAAAATATTACATCATATGTATAGTCCTCTGAAAGAGTCACAATGGACAAAACAAACCTAAACATTTCAAAGTGTTGCAGTAAAGTCAACTGCTTTCTTGATGTACCTCATCTTTTCCAAAATTTTCATGGCCAGGTTGTTCCATGGCACACTGATTACCACAGCAGTGGCGTATGGAGTAGGAATGACACTATGAGGGCCTATGGAATATGGAGAGAGGATATGAAAGCAATGGGGACAAACAGATGGTGGCAGAGTTGTACAGAAAAAGGAACACTTAGACACTGTTGGTGGAAATGTAAATTAGTTCAACTCCTGTGGAAAGCAGTTAGGAGACTTCTCAAAGAACTAAAAATAGAATTACTATTCAGCCCAGCAATCTCATTACTGGGTATATATCCAAAGGAAAAGAAATCATTCCATCAGAAAGACACCTGCACTTGTACATTTATCACAGCACTATTCACCATAGGAGACATGGAATCAACTTAGGTGTCCATCAGCGGTGGACTGGATAAAGAAAATGTGGTGCATATATACCATGGAATACTATGCAGCCATAAACAAGAATGAAACCATGTCTTTGCAGCAACATGGATGCAGCTGAAGGCCATTATCTTAAATGAATTAATGCAGAAACAGAAAACCAAATACTATATGTTCTCACTTATAAATGGGAGCTAAATATGGGATACACATAGACACAAAGATGGGAATAATAGACACACTGGGGACTCTAAAATTAGGGAAGAGGGCAAGGGTTGAAAAACCGCCTATTAAGTACTATGTTCACTATTTGGGCGATAGGTTCAATAGAAGCACAAACCTCAGTATCATGCGATATATTCATGTAACAAACTTGTACATGTACCTACTGAATCTAAAATAAATAAAATAAAAGAGGAGCTTTCAAACTTTTTTATTGTAACCCACACTAAGAAATTATTTTACTTATTTTTAATTATTATTTTTTGTACAGATAGGGTCTTCCTATGTTGCCCAGGCTGGTCTCGAACTTCTGGGCTCAAGCAAACCAAGAGATCATTTTACATAGAAACTCAGTATACATACACACACATAAAAATTTAAAAATAAAAGTAACTGAAATAAAGTTTTCACAAACTATTCTTAGCATTGTTATGTGTTGTGCAGTGATGTTTTCTGTCCTAACCCATCCCATTCTGTTCTGTTCTATTCTCTTTCAGTTGTGGTCAAAATGCACTAAATTGATTTCATGAGCCAGAATTTTTCTTTTCCTGCTGCTTTTGGGAGAGCTCCTCAAACTCTTCAAACCCAGTCCATTCTTCAGTTGTATCTATTCTGCTTCATATTTGTTTTTTAAAAATTAAATTGTTGTGGCTCCAGATGAGGGTTTTTTTTTTTAAAGAAATTAAAAAAATTGTTGTGAGTACATAGTAGGTGTACATATTTATGGGGGATATGAGATGTTTTGATGTAGGCAGGTAATGCATAATAATCCCATTATGGGGAATGAGGTATCCACCCCTTCAAGCTGTTATCCTTTGTGTTACTATCAATTCAATTATACTCTTCTAGTTATTTTTAAAATGTACAATTAATTATTATTGACAATAGTCACACTGTTGTGCTACATTCTGCTATTTATTCCATCTATTCGTCCTTTATTTTATTACTTTCTTCATACTTAATGTTTCTACTAGGTTTAAAACAATTAATTCTTTCTCTTGCTTAATGTTACTAATAAGTCCCCTCCCTCTTTGATATATGTATTATGTTTGCTTTAAATTCTTGATGTCTATTCCTATAATTATGCTTCAAATGACATGACCTGTTCCATCTGTAGTCTTTCTTTTACACTAATTGTGCTCCTCAGCTGTCTCAACTCAGCACTTTGGAAATTGCTCAGGCTGAAAAATTTGGAAAACATAGAAAAATACAATATAAATAACAAAATAAAAACCACCCATAATTTCACCCGGAGTTAACCAATTGACATTTTATTGTATTTTCTTCCAGTCCTTCTATTTGCATGTTTAGCACATTAAATTATTGAGAAAATACTGTATGTAATTTTTTATCTGAACCTTTCTCTTAACTTTAAGATTTTCTCATGTTATTAAAACTGTTCACAGACCTTGCTTTAATGATTGCAAAATATTCCAACATAAGAATAATATATTTAATCCCGAGCATTTAGAATGTTTCTTTTTTTTTTTGCTTCTTAAATAACTGCAACAGTTTGTACATAAATATTTACTCATATTTCTGGTTATTTCCATAAAATAGAATCTAGAATGAATGGATTCAAGGGAACGGACACTAAGATCCAAGCTCTGTTTTGCCAAATTGTTTGCTGAACGATTTGTATGACTTTACAGTTCCACAGGAGTGTGTAACTGAGTTCCTACCATCATGTTCATCATCCTCACGTAATTTGCTAATTTGACAGAGTTTTCTCTTTCCTATTTTGCATGTCTCTGATTAGTAGTGATCATTCATTGTTTGTATTTACCTTTCTGTAAATTTTGCGTTCAGGCCATTCCCAGTTTTTTTCTGCTCTGGAAGGCTAGCCAACCAAAGCTTTCTAGCAAAGGTGCTCACATGTGCCTCTAGGGGAAGCTATTGAGAATGCCCTCTGCAAAGGGGTGTATGTACTTTACTGCAACCTATGACTTGCAGCCTGGTGTCAGATGGTGGAATCAGGTGAAGTGCCACACTGAGTGTAGACAATGAGGTTTCAGTGTGTTTGCATATGCGTAACAGAGAGGTGATAGTTCAGTCTCAGTTTAAGCCTGGACATCAGGCAATAAAGAGTGTGTGTGTGCATATGTGTGTTATAGAAAAGGTTGGTCACCAAACACATTTTAAATACACACACGAAATTACAGCTTATGACAAGCCTTTCTCATGGCCTCATAAACATACTTTTCATTTTCAGCGTGACTTGTAGACAGCTGCATCCCTAGAATCACTTTAGAGAGCCCTGTCCTTCCCAAGCAGAGAGATTTGTCTGCACAGCCAACCTCTGGGTGAACTACAAATGCAAAATAAATAAATGTCTTCTTCTAGAACAGCAATATTATTTTTCAATTCTTCTTATAACTAAAAATACTAAGTCTATTTCCAGGAAATTATTAGACAATGTGAACAAATACCAGAAGTTTATAGAGCTGCAAAGATGTACTCTGGAGAGTCTGGTGTTGAATGTAGCCCCCAACACGAGGAGTCCTCTCTGGAATGGAAATATGTGTATTTTTCAGTTGAATTCATGATAAAAAATACTTTATGAGCTTTTGACTTTGGGGTTCGAAATCTAAACATGTGCCACTACAAACCACTGAGATGAGGAGCTAAATAAGTCTGTGGGCGTGTGTTAGGATGGGAGGACCAGTCCAGGTTAACAATGTAAGGAAAATTCCTGAGTCCATGTATATAATTTTGGCGTTATAAAACACAGATTTGGACTTTTGCTGACATTCTGAATTATTGAGGATGTCTGAGTCCTGCTCAGGCCATGAAATGCTTGTTTAAGGAATTGTCAGGCAAGCACAAGCTGCCTAGTGGGACCTAGAGACCACTAAAATATCTTCTTCACAAAGGAATCTCACCTCCCAACCACACTCTCTATAAAAGACCCACCACTGGAACCTTGACTAAGGCGGTATCAAGAGGATGCCCAGGTTAAAATGTACCCACTCTTGGGAAAGGCACCAAACATTGTCAGTCAATAGCAGCTTACCCAGACTTATTGCCAGACCAAGTAAGAGCTGGCTTGAAGAAGCAGGGTGGGGGTGGAAAGAGCCTGGCCGATGGAGTCCTGCCTTAGGAGAGGCTACCGACCTGGAACAGGAGGACGGAAGGCTCTGCTCTGTCATGGCTGCCTCCATGAGGCTTAGTAGCAACATCCAGAACCTATCTCCTCAGTCATCACATGGAGATGTCCACTTCACCCATTGTTGAAATTAGCTTGGCACATGGGAACCAGCATGAGTGGTAGGTAATGTTACACTACAGGAGAATGCTGTAGTGGAGTGCCCTAGACAGCCAGAGAAAAATTTTAGATGATCTTGCGGCTCCCAAGGAGCGGGACAGGTAAGGAGGGGGAGTAAGGATGTAAAAGCATGGGGTGGGAGTGGGGATGATCACAATTTTGTCCAGAACTAATTGTGGAGGAGTCTTGACTCATGCCTTTTTACTGAAGGTGATCTGCAGAGTCTGAATCTGAAAGTTTCAAAATTGTGAACAAGTTGAGGTTTCAAATCCAGAAGGGCGAGTCCCCCTTACATTGTTCTGTCAGCAGACACCTTCCCCCTCACTTCACCAATGTGTGTGTTCTGTTAGGACAATGGGCTTCCTTTGAGGGTTTCTGGGGTGAAAAAGATACAGGAAAATGAATATATCAAACATTTTATCAGTGTCTACTGCATGCAGAGTAGACAAAGAGCTAAGTGAGTGGAGGTTCAAGAACTAACAGAAAAAGAGAAGCAACCCAAATGTCCACCACTGGATGGATGGATGGATGGATAAACAAAATGGGGCATATACATTCAATGGAACATATTCAGCCGTAAAAAGAAGATATTTTGATACATGCTTCCACAAGGATGACCCTTAAAGACATTATGCTAAGAGAAAAAAGCCAGACACAAGGGACAAATGTGATTATGATTCCACTCAGATGACGTACCTAGAGTAGATAAATTCATAGAGACAGAAAGTAGAATAGTGGTTGCCAGGATCTGGTGAAAGGTTGGGGGGTGTAGAAGGATGGTTGGGGAAATGGGGAGTTACTTTTTAATGGGTAAAAAATTTCAGTTTGGGATGATGGAAAAGTTCTGGAAATGGGTAGTGGTAATAGTTGCACAACAATGTGAATGTACTTAGTGCCTCTAAACCGTACACTTAAAATCGTTAAAATGGTAAATTATGTATATTTTACAACCCTACTCGCCCCTCCCCCTACTAGCCAAGTAAGCAATAAACAACTCAGAGCCCAGGTTTTGGCCCCCCGACACTTGAGTTTAACAGGAATGGAAATGCCTGTAGCCCCGAGGAAGGACAGCGAAGGCTGAATGGGCCCTAGAGCAGCGACTCCCGGCATCCCTCCCTTTCGTGGGGGCGCTCAGGAGGACCTCATCATCGGGCAGAGTAACTACCTACCTGGTTACCCACGGGACGGAGCACCCTCAGACCAGGGACTCGCGTTTTCTTCTGTCTGTTTACAGGGCTCAGAGTGACAGGCACAAACAGTATCTCAATACAGCCTTCTAGGATGACTCTTCAAAGGAGGGTCGAGGCGCCGGGGAAACCGCCGGGGTTGAAAACACGTTCATATTCACGTTCATGGGTAAAATTCTGGGATGCACAAGAAATAGCCTAGGATCCTGTCCGGTAAGTCTGAGCCTCCAGGTCTCCGCCAGCCCTCATCCGCCGAAGGAGGTCCCTGGGCCTGGGGCGCTCATGGTCAGGGGCAAAGGACAAAGGGCGGAGGCAGAGAGCCTTTCCCATGGTAGCGCAACCTCGCCAGTTCTCACCGAAAGTAATCCACGTGACCCCCGCGCGGGGGCTCCTGGAGCGCCCAAACCACTTGCGGGGGGAAAAAAGCCGAAGCCTGCAGTCCAAGGACCTGCCTCCACTCCCACCCAGTCCCGGCCGCCGGCAGCCTGTGGCAGGGACGCCCGGGAGCGGGCTGCCCACACTCGGGAAACGCAGGCTGCTGGGTGAGTTCCCCGCGCTGGCCGAGCTCCCAGGGAGTTCCCGGCCCGGGCGCGAGGGCCCGCAGGTCGTCGCTCCGCCGCCAGGGGGCAGCTCTGCCCCACGCAGGCACCACCGGGGACCCGCGCCCAGCCACTTTCCGTGTCCACGCGAGCGGGTTGCGCGGGACGGGGGTCGCCGCGTCGCTTCCCCGGCTCGCCGCTGGGAAAGGTTTTGGTCCCTTGTATCAGCTTGGGGGCGGGGAGCCGGGGGAGAGTTACCAGCTGGGGCCGAATGCTGGGAGCGCTGTAGGGAGGGAGGCCCGGGGTGGGGGACGACGGGGGAGACAAGGGGGTCGCGCAAGACGTGAATCGCTTGGGTTTCCGCGCTTGGGGAATTTCGCGAAGTCGGAACTAAAGGTTGCATACAAACATGGAGCTTAACTAAGCAAACAAAACAAGTGGTCACATCCAAATGTGGGGCTTCAGTAAAGCTCGCCTAAATCTTAGTGACACTTCTCCGTCTCTGCAGCGGTCCCTCTGGGCTGATCTTCCACTCTGACCTTCAGTAAGTCCTAACACTTTCCCCGGAGTGGCCAGGAGATAATTCGCCACATTTTGCAAACGTTTCCAGGGAAGAGCCTCTTAACCCTTTGGGGGAGGAACTTGCGGACAAAGTTACAAACGAACGCAGTCTATCTCCCGCGCCATGAGCGTTATGATGGCTGTAACCGGTCACCTAAAGTAATTAATGGTCCGCGAACAAATTCTTCCTCTCTGTTTCATCTTTGAATAACTTCGCCACACACCAACCCTCAGTGCTGCGAAAGTCATGGTGTTTATTTAGGTATCGACTGAGTACTTACAAAACTTAAACTTTCCAATGTAAAAGTGAACTCCTTGGTAAGGACTCCTGGCTGCATCAACAAAGAAATGTGATGCCTGATTAATAGTGCTGATTAATGTTGGCTCAGGTTAATGCTCAGCCTATTACAGTAATTAAATGGTTCAGTCATATATCAAACAATGAAAAACAATTTAGAGTCAATGAAAAACAATTTAGAACGTCGAGGCTTTCTCATAGATTGTTCAAAGACCTATGATAGTCTTTATGGGTCATGTGTAAATGCAACTGGTGGTAGCAGTCCTCAGCAACAAAAACTCGATTTTAATAGAGGTCTTTAGATGGGGAAACAGTTTATTTTTGAGGCTCTGTGATTGATAGAGGTAGTAATGACACGTTTCAAAATGTGAAAAGTACTTGGTCGATAAAATGATATACACAAGGGCAGCTGATGGCTGTTACTACAGAACGTCATCGAAGTTTGATTTAGTTCTTGTCAAGAGATCATTTTAATCAGAAAGTTAAACTTTTGGGGCAAGCTCCCCTCTTTGAAATAGAAGCATTTTAGGAAATGCACAAATAAGTGAATGTGAATTCAACAAACTATTAGGATTTTCCCACTAGCCAAAATAGCTCGTTTGAGTTGGTGATAAAGATATATTTAAAAGAGCGTATCTTAATTATTTCCACTATCTTGTCACCTGAAAACTGAATTGAGCGGAACTTGAATCTCATAAAAAAAATCTTCATTTCACCAGAAAGTATTAACAATATTTAAGGATTTTCCAAAAACACGTTTTTTAAAGTTTATCTTAAAGTCATCTATCATTATAGTCTCTATTTAAAAAGACTCAGTAGAAATATGTATACGTTACGTAATTTAAGTATTTTGAGATTACTATGAAAAGTGCTGACTAGAATGTTCCTCCTACTGAGAACTACATAGCCATTATGAACGAACTTTTTTTCTTTTTTTTTTTTGAGGCGGAGTTTCGATCTTGTTGCCCAGGCTGGAGTGCAGTGGCACGATTTCGATTTCGGTTCAGTGCAACCTCCGCATCCCAGGTTCAAGCGATTCTTCAGCCTCGGCCTCCTGAGTAGCCGGGATTACAGGCGCCACCTACTAATTTTTTTTGTATTTTTAGTAGAGACGGTGTTTCACCATGTTGGCCAGGTTGGTCGAACTTTTCAGTAGTTTCTAGGTGCAATTTTTGTGCGTGTATTTGCGTTTTCACTAAAATTTTCTATTTCTTTTCCGAATTCAATTATTATGTTCTTTATTCCCATGACACTTGTCAGATCGTCTCATTAGAGTGGCTTAGTTTAACTGTCAAGTCTCTGGGGCATTCAACTGCAGAGAAGTGACTAAAACGCCAGTCTCAGAGCAATTTTATTAACAGATGGAAAATAAACGTCTTTGGAGTAAAACCTAAGAGAATGGGCTAAGGAGTCAATAAACAATTATTATCGTGATTAAATTGGGGGGCTTCTCATCAGATCCAATGGGGAGTCGCTCGCCCGATCTAGGGGAGTTGGACACCCCCAACAGACCCCAGAGCGTACCCCAGGGGCCACGTCAGACAGTGGGGTGGTTATCCCCCGGCTGGACGGCTTCTACAGGCTGTCGAGGGGTCAAACCAGAGTGTCGCGGGTGGGCTGCTGAGGTTAGGGAGGAGGACTAATTGAGGAGGCTGGGAAGTCTAACTCGTGCAGTGGCCCTCGGTGCAGAACGCCAGGTAATTCGGGCATTAGCCCCTTTGGCAGGAAATAGTGAGGTCCCCTCTCCTCCCAACTCTTCTCAGCTGCTGCCTCCCTCCTACGGGTGAATTTTCTCTCCCGAACAGGGCTGATTTCCTAGGCTTTCTTCCCTCGGCAGCGCTCTGACGTGCACACCATGTGACAGGCCCCCTTCTGCTATAAGCCGAGGAAGGTCCGCCCTCTCCTGGACTCAGCCCTGGCCTCGCCGAGCTCTGTTCCTAGACTCTCACCCGTCCCGCACGTTCTTGGGCGCCAGGCATTCGGAATCGCCCGCCCGGGCCCCGCCACCCCCTCCTCAACCGACGGGGCAAAAGCTGCTCCGAGAGGAGAAGGTCAAGTGCTCTGCCCGGGATGGACGCGAGCGGAGCCCAGTGAGCGCAGCATCCGCGCGGCTACCGCGGCGGCGCAGGAGTTACAAAGTCTGCGCGCGAGACTCCGCCGCCACCCAGCAGCCCCGGCGCAGCTCCGGCAGCCGCAGTCACAGCGCCCCCAGCGTGGCGCCCCCCGGCCGGGCCTGCCGCCCGGGACCAGCGCTGGGGCGCAGAGGGAACCCGGAGCCCGGCGCCCCCATGCGCCGCCCCGCCGCCGCCACGCCACAGCTATGACCCTGAGCACTGAGATGTCCGATGCCTCCGGCCTCGCCGAGGAAACAGACATCGACGTGGTGGGGGAGGGCGAGGACGAAGACGACGAGGAAGAGGAGGACGACGACGAGGGCGGCGGTGGCGGGCCCCGGCTGGCTGTCCCCGCGCGGCGGCGGCGGCGCTCCTACGCCGGGGAGGACGAGCTGGAGGATCTGGAGGAGGAGGACGACGACGATGACATCCTGCTGGCCCCGCCTGCTGGGGGCTCCCCGGCGCCCCCGGGCCCGGCCCCGGCCCCGGCGGCGGGGGCAGGAGCCAGTGGGGGTGGCGGCGGCGCGGGCGGCGGCAGCGGCGGCGGCGGCGGGAGCGCGGGTAGCGGCGCCAAGAACCCGCTGGTGAAGCCGCCCTACTCGTATATCGCGCTCATCACTATGGCCATCCTGCAGAGCCCCAAGAAGCGGCTGACGCTGAGCGAGATCTGCGAGTTCATCAGTGGCCGCTTCCCCTACTACCGAGAGAAGTTCCCCGCCTGGCAGAACAGCATCCGCCACAACCTCTCGCTCAACGACTGCTTCGTCAAGATACCCCGCGAGCCCGGCAACCCAGGCAAAGGCAACTACTGGACGCTGGACCCGGAGTCCGCCGACATGTTCGACAACGGCAGCTTCCTGCGCCGGAGGAAGCGCTTCAAGCGGCAGCCGCTACTCCCACCCAACGCCGCGGCCGCCGAGTCGCTACTGCTGCGCGGCGCGGGAGCCGCAGGGGGCGCGGGCGACCCGGCAGCAGCCGCCGCGCTCTTCCCGCCCGCGCCGCCGCCGCCCCCGCATGCTTACGGCTACGGCCCCTACGGCTGCGGCTACGGCCTGCAGCTGCCGCCTTACGCGCCGCCCTCGGCCCTCTTCGCTGCCGCCGCGGCCGCCGCAGCCGCCGCCGCCTTCCACCCGCACTCGCCCCCGCCGCCCCCGCCGCCGCATGGCGCGGCCGCGGAGCTGGCCCGGACCGCCTTCGGCTACCGGCCGCACCCGCTCGGCGCCGCCCTGCCCGGCCCCCTGCCGGCCTCCGCGGCTAAGGCGGGCGGCCCGGGCGCCTCAGCGCTGGCGCGCTCGCCCTTCTCCATCGAGAGCATCATCGGGGGCAGCTTGGGCCCGGCCGCCGCTGCCGCTGCCGCCGCGCAGGCCGCCGCCGCGGCTCAGGCCTCGCCCTCGCCCTCGCCAGTGGCTGCTCCGCCCGCGCCCGGATCCAGCGGAGGAGGCTGCGCAGCGCAGGCGGCCGTGGGCCCGGCGGCCGCGCTCACCCGCTCCCTCGTGGCAGCCGCGGCCGCCGCCGCCTCCTCCGTCTCCTCGTCCGCCGCCCTGGGGACTCTGCACCAAGGGACTGCCCTGTCCAGTGTCGAGAACTTTACTGCTAGGATATCCAATTGTTAATAACGCTATGTTAGCGCGCTGGAGGAAGAAGGTAGGAATCCCGGCTCCTTTTCTCGTCTCAGTGGTTCGGTGTTTTGTTCGCTCCTCCCGGCGCGGCCCCTCTCGACCTCGCGCGCCTATTTTCGCCGCTGCGAATTCTCGGACGAAACTGTCAACAGCTCGGGCGCGCTTTTCGGCTCTGCGGGTCCCTCTATTTATGCAAAGCCGTCCTATGCTACAGCCCCCCCGACCTGGAGTGGGGAGGAAGAGGGTGCCGGGGAAGGGGGTCCGCCCTGTCCAGGCACTAGAGGCTCCCTTGACTTTTGGTAGATGAAAAACAACTAAGCCTTTTTGAGGTGTAGAGATTCTCAGGTCCAGGCGTTAAAAAATAATGTTCAAAAGAATAATACAAAAATAGTAAAGGTCTTGAAGAATACCAACGAAGCAATTCTTTTTTGAGGACACTTGTCTGGTGTACTTTTTCATGAAAAGGAAAAAAATGGTTAACATGTTTACACAAGAAAAAAAGTCAAAATTATCATTTCTTATTTCAACCTGTGTTTTGTATCATAACAGACGTGCGGAATTTTTTTGTACTTACTGCATATTCTTTACAAGGAGTATTGTAAATTTTACTGGCAATTATTATTGTACTATTCTAAATGTAAGATTTTTACACTTTTTCAGAAATAAAAATGCTTAATTTTCAAAGAAAATTCACCAGAATAATTGCCTTCAGTTGTCCCCTTCTTAGTTTTTCTTTTCTACTTAAAGTTTCTATATGGGGTAAGTAGGAACTCGGTATAGAACAGACTTAAATATTTTCTGAGAGAATTTAACAACAGCATCATGCCGTGATTTTTCATTTGAACCTCCTAAGTGAAAACCGTGGTAGGAGATCAGAAATTACTTTTAAATGACTTCAAATAAAATAAATTACTTTCGTGTACATTTTCAAATCTGATTCTATGCCATTTTAAAGCGCATTGAGGTATGTTAAAATTAAAACCACAGGTACCCAAAGATAATTTTATAGGAACTTTGCATTTCATTTTTGAGCTTCCTTCCTCATTTAATTTCTACTCCGTTCACGACAATATTATATCTACGGAAACTCTCAACATAATAGGTTGTAATGGAAGTGAAACAAGCAAAGAGGCAGTCTAGTTTTAAAATTCTAATAGGAAAAATTAGTAGAGATGACCATCAGTTAAGGAGCTTTAAAGCCCTGAATAAGGACATATTTGCTTATAAGAAATAAATTATATTTAAAAGTGCCAGTATTTACAGCTACTATGTTGCAGATGGAAGGAATGCGAGTAATTGTATAAAGAGGTTTTTCTCTTAAAAGGCCAATTTATTGAAATTCTGACTTAAGTGAATAGGGTATTTAAGATAAACCTTCAACTTTGGGATGCTTTAAAGAATAAATGAAAATGTATCAGGTGTTCATTGAACTAATTATATTTATTGAATTTAGGTGATTTAGGTTTATCTTTTTCAGTTTTTAATGTCTTTTATTAACTATTACATGAAATTTCTAGTTCTTTGAAAAAAACGTGAGATACAAGTTTTGATTACTACAATGTTGTGTGCCCCAAAGAATACCTAGGTATATGTAACACATAATTTAAATGTCTAACATTAGTGTTTGCAGCGGAGATTAAATCTGTTTATTCAATTTCTTTAAAATGTTTGGACAGGTATATATATGAAGATTCGCAGATTTAACTTACCAAGTTAATGAAATCTATAGGGTCAATATTTTGCAGTGATGCTCATTCATGACGCCCTGTCTCTTTTTAGGGAGAAAACGGACTCTCGCGGGCTCAAATGAAGTTCTCTCCCCCACCCCCGCCCCCAGTTAAATGTTTGAAGGAGGTTAAATTCTCTCACCCTCAAACTTACCCCTAAATCTGTAGATACAAATTGAAATACTGTTAGACCAAAGTCTTATATACAAAAGTTACTTTTACTCTAGCCTGGTTAAGAGAGAGGAGTCATTGAATCCGAGAACGTCTGGACTCCACGCGCCGCCTCGGGTGGAGAGGCGTTGGCAGGCGGAATCCAAACGGCACAGACACTGCTGGCGCGCCTGGTAGCCTTCTGTAACGCACGCATCTGAAATTTAGATATGAAAATAGTTACGAAGAGAGACAGCCAAGAACAAAACCGTGTGTATTTTTGATTTTTTGCGCGATGCGTGGATGTCCTGAAAGCAGGGAATCCTGGTTAATCTTGTCTCTTGTTCATATTCCCACGTCTTCAAAAGTGCCAGAACGGGCCCCACCTCCAGGGGTGTCAGTGCATTTAAGAGAATGGCAAGAAGGCACAGGGCGATCCAGGCCTCGCTCCGGGTCCCGGGGTTGGGGTCCCGCTTCACGCGCCCCCACCGGAGACCGCAAGCCTGTTTTTAAACAGGTGGAGACCAGCGTGAGCTCAGAGCTAAAGGAACGTGCAAACCCAAGCCGCCTCGATTCAAAGTTTTGCGTCCTGCTGCTCAGCTCCCCACCCTCTGCGTTTGGGGTTCAGTTCTCGGCCTTGCAGACCCTGCGGGCCTGCTCCCAGGGGGATGAGACTGGGGGAAGCAGGGCCACCGGGCGGGTGAGGTAGGAGCCGCGAGAGGTGTGGGCCGCGGGGCAGGCGAGGGACGAGTGGGCCGTGGACCCGGGACCCGCGAGCCAGGAGCGCCGGGCGCGCCCCATCAGGCCGTGCAGGCGAGCAGGTGCTGGAACAAAGGCCGCGGGGCCGCCAGGCTACCGCGGCCTTTGATGGGCAAGGACCTCTCCTCCTGGAGCTCCTCATTCGCATGCAAATCCAGCGCTGGTCCCCTTTTCTTTGTAGGCAAACAGAAGGATGTTTGTGTGTTTGTAGGAACGAAGCCTGCTTGAACAAGCCTTCCTCAATAGGCTGGGTCTCGAAAAATAAACCAGTTGGACAAACATTGGCCACCAGCTCTCCTCCTCCCAACTACAAAGTGTGGATTTGCTACAACTCATTAACCCGACGCTTTTCTCCCCTTCTCCTTGTTTCTCTGCTCATCAAACGCCCCCGTAGAGCCTCGAGACAAATGACCGAAGCTCAGTCGGGAGGGAATTGCAGTTAATAGGGAGAGGGATATATTGGGGCTAATGGTTCAGGCAGCTCCCGGAGAAGGACCACACAAAAAGGAGCCTCTCCATTCAGGGCTCTGTTGTGCTGCGGAGATTTAATCTGCAGCTAGATTTAGCCAAATGTTATCTATTGCGGGGGTAATGAAGCCCTTATGGGTTGAATTGCTCCTTGTACCACACATGGTGTCATGACCTTAGATCGTTCCTTGGTTGATTTCTCTTTTCTCTATTGGGTAATTATTTTATTTCTTTAAAATAAGAAGCTAGTGCTTCTCCTCAACAACGTGTTTCCTGTCCATCCTATCTCATGCATTTATTTAAGGGCCACTTCCCTTCCCCTTAAGAAAAAAAGGAACTGGGGAGATGAAGGAAAAAAATTGTGAAGATGCTTCTTATTTTTCACTCCCTGAAGCATCTGTATGTTTACACATCTCAACTTGTCTGGCCCCTACTTGGCAGCTCTTTCCTGGCCAAACTTTCTGTTGATGGAACTGGAATTCTGGATATATTTATTATCAAAATTCTTGCAGTGAATGTAGTAAGCATTCATCTCAGGAAAAGGCTTTTCTGCCCTTCACAGTTTTTTCTTTTTTATAAACCTACCATTTCTTCCTGTAGCCTGTCCTCTGAGAGAGTTGGGGGAGGTGGTTATTCTGATGGAAGGTGATTATTTTGATGGAATACCAGCCTGTGTCATTTATTAAAGGCCGTCTGAGGCCAGTGGTTGAGGCTGTGCCTGTTGTGTTTTTCTCTCTCTAGCCCCAGTGACTCTGATTTCCTTGTTTGATCAAGGACCAAGCTTGGAGCAGCTAACGGTGTTATTACAACTGCTATTGATGGGTAGGGATCTGTTCTTACTACCCAAAGCCAGGAATCAAGGACTCTAGTTATAATTTTAAAATTCTCTGCTGGCTACACATTTTGCTCACACCTGTTTTTATTACTGACTGAGAAAAGACATTTTGGGGGCAATTTAAAGGTCATATCAGCATCAAACCCAATCCAAATCAGAAATCTGCCCAGGAACTGCCCTAGTGTCTCAGGGCTCTTCCAGGAGGGAAACTATGCATCTAATTGGAATTCCAGGGGTCCATCACCCCCTTAGAACTAAACCAGACGAGGACAGGCCTGGGGAGCAGAGGACAAGTGAAGTGGGCCCAGCATTGTCTGCATTCATTCTTGTTTCTGCCGGTTTCCTGGTGGTGCAGCTGGGTCACACGTATGCATACACAGGCATGCATGCTCATTGCCCATCAGCTGCCACTTGCCTCCTCTATGATTTTGTAATTAGACATATGCTTTTTGTTGGTAAATGTGTTTGATGTCATGGCCAGTGAAACATGGTATGTTTATAGGGCAACGAATGTAAATGTGTAAATATGTTTAGTGTAAAATCTGGCCCTTCGACTTTAGCAATAAATACCCTGCCAGCTCGGATACAATTACATTTGACAGAAAGATGGAGAATCTGATCATGACCAGCTGCTCAGGGCTCTTTGGGGCTTATACTTTCCCAACTGAATTCGCTTTTCAGATAATTTCTTTGCATGTCGCATCCCTCTAATCACATCTTTCCCTTGATGTGAACAGCTTGGGCTTCTTTCTTGTTAGTGTTGACCCCTCTGGCATGTAGGAAACTTCCTGGTTTGTTCCTCCAGCTTCTTTCCTCTAGGAAAATACTAGTCAGTAAGATGCAAAGCACACACAGAGAAAACAACTGATGATTCTCAAAGATCCCCTTTGATTCCGAAGCCTCCATATGGGGTGGCTAGGAGGAGAAACGAAGATAACAGTGATGAGCTTCTGATGACTTACATTTAGAGTTTTTCTTGTTATTACCATGAGCTTACCACCTTGAAAGAACTATTTTGTGCTACTCTGACTTTTAAAAGTAGAAGTTTTAGGGAAGTGTACGTTTGGAAAAGTGCGCAAATCCTAACAACTTTTCACAGTGGCTACATATGTATTACATAACTAGCATCAGAGCAAGAAGCAGATGTTATCAGTGTCCCAGAACCCCTTTCGTGTCTATTCAGTCAATATCATCAACACACACTGACTTTGTAAAAGGACACTTACTAATAATTCTCTCAACTGCACTGTGAAATAGTGAGGATAAGAATTATTATTGACCTCATTTTACAAATAAAGATATTAAGGCTCAAAAGAGATTAAATGACTTGCCCAAGGTCACAGCTACTGGGACTTCAGCATTTAAAACTCATCTTATTTTTGTTACATCGCGCTGCTACTTTGTTGCCATCGTTGTGATTTATTAAATAACAACTGTGGTAGGGAAGTTGCCTTAGAGGTCACTGTGTAGAAGAGTCATTTATTTCTTACACATTTTTTTTTTTTTTTGGCATTGTTGCCACACCTTCCTCCCTACCACTTCCACCCAGGTCTTCTGAGAGCTACTCTCACAACTCATTTTAGATTCGTTTGGAATTGATAGCTAATTATTTGAAGAGGCATCAGCTTCCTCCACGTAGCTCTATACGATACACATGATACTTTCCTGGCATCCCTCACACCCCCCATTTTTTGGCATCAACAGTATTCTTTAAAACATCACACACACACATTCACATACACACGCGCACACACACACAGCTTATTTTGTACCATTTACCCATTTCCTCAGCTTCTTTTGCTGGTTTTTAATGGTCAGGATCCTCTAGTTTAGAACTTTTTGCTAAACTGCTAAGCAGGTCTTACAACCAGCCTTAGGGATACATCCTCCCTGTGTGGAAAAGGTAGGAATACATAAGGAGTCAGATCAACTGGTTTAACACTTAATGAGAAAATGAAAGATTTTTCTGAATATCCTTCTCTCAGCATACTCTTAAAGATATTTTGTTGTCTTTGAACAGCTGCATATGATGTGGCTTGGGCCCATCCTTTTCGCCCCTATACAGTTAATCCACCTGCCTTGCCAGAGGTCTCCTAAAATGCTTATGGGGGAATTCTAGACTACCTGCGAGCTTACCATTGCCCATTGCCATCCAGAAGTCTTGTTACAGCCCAGCCTCCTCAGGCAGGGGTTGGGGCCACTGCTTTGTTCAGTGTGAAGACATCCACACCAGAGTCAGTGCAAGGATTGTGCCTGTAAGCTGCAGAGTGCAAAGGAGAGTGTGTATGGCAATCTTTCCAAGGGATGGTGCTTAATGCAAGAGAAAATGGATTTCCCGGAGAAAATATGTTGTTTTAAAAACAAGAAACTTTTTTCTTTTTAATTCTAGAGTTTAAAAAAAACAAGAAAAACCTAGGCCCCACCAGTCCACAGAGCACCGGAAGAGGAACAGGTGTGGGGTGGAGGTGGCTGGGTACAGGCTGAATCTGAGACCCTGCGGCCTTGCCTGGATCTCCCTGTCCTAGAGGGAGCCAGGCACAGACCAAGGATTCTTATTGCAATTACTGATCAATAACAGACTGGCAAAGAGGGGAGGGCAGAGATTAATTATGGCAGAAGGCAGAAGTGTCTTTGCTTACTTGCCTAGGAATTGCTGTTAAAATAGCTAGAAGACAGATTTTTTCAGCAGCAAAAGGAAGCAATACATTTTTGGAAAGGTCTACAAGAAAGGGTTATTATGAAGGAAAAATAACTGGCCCTCTATTTTTGCTTATTCTAATGCAGAGAGTTTCATATATGTATGAAACTGTGCAGAATTTTGTTCTGTTAGATGATTGACTCTGGAGAAAAAAAATCACAAGCCAAAAGAAAAAAAAATCTCCAAAGCCTGCAAGAGAAGAAAGAAGACTAGTTTGAAATTAAACATTAGATCAGTTTTCATAATATTTTGCATTTTTCTTGTGGAGTAGGAGAGGTTCTGAGAATTAAATAATACAATTTATGTGAAAATGCTTTGGAAAACTTAAAACCTATATAATGTATAAGAATTATGATTACTTTGTGGCTTCTTTCCACATCCTTATTTTTCAAGGAAAAAAAAAAGGAAAAACCTCTAAACGTTGGCATATACTTAAATCCCTAAATTAAGAGAAATTTTTGGCCATATATAAAAATTTATCTTCAAAATTTCCATTGCTATCTATGAAATAAATTAGTTCTTCTAGATATAATGAGGATAAAAGAGATGGCATGTGTTTTCTCTTACTTCAGCCAGATGTGTATTTGGACAGATAACTTTCCCTTTCTAAAATAAACAAACCACTGGTGTTTTAAATCCACTCTTCTAGTCTCTTGCTCTGTTTCTTTCCTCTACTTATCTACTGATCATCTCTTTAACCGCTAAGCTTTGAAAAGTGGGATTAGTCTGCACTGTTTATTGAGCACCTGCTATATTGCAAATCCCTTTACTCCTGCTTTAAATATAAGAAACAAATTAAAGAATTCCTGCCACCAATAAGCACTCACTATGGAACAAGAGCAAGCCATTTTAGCAGGAAACAATGGGGTGGAGGGAAGGTTAGCAAGATATATTTTTAAAATCTCTCCATTAAAACCATTTCTTTTCATTACGAAAAATCTCCCTAGTGTGTAAATGAAACTAATAATAGCTTCTTGACAATATATTTCTCCTGTGGCCAATTTACTCAAAAATGACTAAAACGCCTGAGCACCTTTGCCTATGTGGTATGGAGGCAACTCAGAGCCAGAAGTTTCCAGGCACTGTGAATTTAAATTTCTTCCCAAGTGTTTACAGCTTTTTACTAATAGATCGAATCCTATCCCTAGCTGCCAGTTTTCTGTGAAGAGCTGAAAAGGAGGAGGGTGATGGTTTGTGATCAGACCTCAGATATCATTGTGAACGGAGACTGTCACCTATTCCGAATGAGTTCAGGCTCACATGGGTTTGTGAAGAGCTAAATATAGAGACGCAGTAAAACAACCACAAAAACCCTAGGCACTTTTTTTGTTGTTGTTGCAGGCTTAGACATTGTATTACAAATAAAAAAAATTAAAATTAAACCAGGTATATTTTCCTTGTTAAACTTTTGAATAAATACTTTCCCACTTGCTGAAATTGTTGTCGCATCTTCAAAATGCAGACAGAGAATCCAGGTTTTGGACCACTGGGGGTGGTGCATAAGCACCCAAGAGTTTTTCTGCATTCAATTCAAGCATTTATTTCACCTTTAAGTTGTCATTGCTAAGGAACTGCTTCCAAATCACCAAGTTTTTTTGGGGGGGGGGGGGTGTGTCTCCAAAAGTAACTGGGGGTACAGAGGAGAAAAATAAAATGTTGAGGCATTCTGTGCTCTGTTTTTGTATTTATGGAATTTATTATTTCTTTGCCTTCCTCCTCCTTTCTGACCTCCCTCCCTATCTGCATAGATAGCAGGACTCCAGCAAACTATCTCCCACAGTTCTTTAGAGTTCTGTAGGATAGGATCCCTTATTTTAGGGAGTTGGTGGGTGCGGGTTGTTACTGTGACTCTATAATGTAACTAAAGCTCTGGCATGTAATAAATCTCTCCCCAAAGACTTTTGGATCTTTGATTTGAAAAAATCGGATTCCTTTTGTGGAAACAGTTGACAGGAACCTAAAAGGATTAGTTGCATTCCACATAGGATAATTTTTACTGGCAACATTTTGAAACGATTTGGTCCCTTTCAGACCTTAAACAATATCCAGAAAAATGATCTAACGAGACTTTTATTGTTTTCCTTTGTATGTGAATCCGCTTGCCGCTTGTGCCAACATCTCGATGGGGTTTTGACAGGGTTTTGCTCCTGAGCAGGGCACTGAATTAATTTCTGATCGCCGTTTCGACTCGGTTAGTTACCTCCTTCGGCCAGGGGCCTGGCAGTGTTTTCCAGGCGTCAGCCCTTGAAATGGCAGCGGGAGCGGGAGGCTCGGCCTCTCGGTGGCGCTGTGTCCGGGAGGGACGCAGGGGCCGCTCGCCGCTCGCCCGGGGCCCCGGCAGCTCTGGCGTCCGACGTCGTAGGGGCCGACGAGGCAGCGCTCACGCCCCAAACTGCCATCGTCGAACGCTCCCAGGGCCCTCCATCCACGGGAATGGGACGCGGAAAGGGAGATAATTCTGCTTCTCTCTCTCCTCCAACCGCCCCTCCTAAAGCCCCAAGCACAAAGCCGAGAGCAGCCCGCCTTACCCTCGAAGACGGCCGCCGAGCTGCTGCGAGCGGGCCGTAGGCCACGGCGCCCCCCGCCTCCCGCCCCTCAGCCCTCTCCACTGTTTATTTTGTTGTCAGCGGACTTATCAAGATGTTAGTTTGCTGGAGGTTCTGACCTGCCCGGGCGCTTTGGCTGCTCGGCCCGGGCTTTCCCCTCTGTTTTTACACCTGCATAAACTCCACCGCACTCCCCTGTCTGATTTATAGCCCAATTAAAGGTTCAGTGTTCTCCAAGCCACCCGGGCTGCTCCCTTCCCCGCCTCCCGCCAGCTGCGGCGAGCGCAGGAATGCGCGGGGCCGGAGCCGGGGCCTGAGGCCGGGCCGGGGCTGAGGCGGTTCCGCGCCCAGCAACCCGCAGGAGCGGCTGCGCGAGTGACCGGCCTGCGCCTGGAGAAGGGCAGAGAAACCTCGGGCACACCACCCAGCAGCAGCGCGCAGAGGCCGCGTCCCCAGCCCAGAGTGATTTCCTTCCTGGGGTTTCGGCCTGAGTGGGACGAGGGCTGCCCGAACAGCACGCGAGGCCGGGACGGGAGGGTGCTGGGAGCTGCCACGTGGCGCGGCCCGACGCGAAGGCCAGGGGTCCGGCCGCTACGCCGCGTCTCCGCACGATTTTCCGGGTGAGGAAGGGGCGGCCGCGGGGCCCGGCGGGGCGGAGAGGCTCCAGGCTGGGACGGGAGGCCGTGCCCGCTCGGTCACGGCCCTTCCTTCCCGCCCGCCTCGCTCGGCGAAGGCCGGAGACGGCGGCCTGGAGACGCTGGCCGGGGTATGGCTGCTTCCAGCTACCGGGCTCCGGCTGTGGGCGGGAGGCGCGGGGGGTCAAAGACCGCCCAGCCCGGGATTCGGCCAGAGCCCGGACCTGGCGCAGGCTTCGGCTCCAACTTCCTTCTTTGCGGCCTTTTCTTTACGCAGAGAATAAGCGGCAACCCAGCCAAGATTGGCAGCATTGAGCATCTTCCTAACCCAACTCTGTCTTCTTTCCATCTATCAATCCACCTTTCTAATTAGACTAATTAGGAGCGCTCTGGAGTGTCGCTAGGCCCAGGGACTGAACCGCTTAGGGGTTGTGAAAAGACGCCTGAATGGCCTCGCTGGGGGCCGGGCGGGGGCCTTTGCGACCCATTCAGCACAGAGTAACAGTGGCTACATTTATCCCTGGCCATTGAAAAGAGGCTCGATTAAAACGTTTGGGAACTAATGCCACCCTGCATCCCCTCTCTAATTAGAGGAGCCCAGAGCGAAGGCGAGAGCGCCCGGGACTCCGCAGACACTAGTTCTGTGCGCTACTGCTTTCCGCCCTTTCAGCACAGCCGATTTCCTTCCCCGAGACAAAAGTCCGCCACCTCCCCACCTGTTGCCCGGCCCTTGCTTTCCCACCCATCCCGAGCCCCTTCGCCCTCATCCCAAGCTGAAGGCCCCGCCAACTGCGTTACAACGCACAGCCCAGACGTTGGGGGCAGCGGAGTGGAAAAAAGGCGCCTAGTTCCCTCCTTCTGTCTTGGAAAGCATCACTTTGCATTCGGTAGGCTACATATTTTCCTCTCCATCTGTCTTCTGTATTTCTCACATACTTACCACCTCCTCCCTCTCCCCCTCCTTACTTTTAGCAACATGGAATTTCCAAGTAAAGCATTTGGGAATGAGAGGAAAGTGGGTCGGATGCCATCCTGAAGTCACTATCTTGGGCAAACATGCTGTAGGAGTTCCTCGCTTGCGTCAATAATTTGTATTTTTTGTTACCAGTTTTTTCTTTTCTTTTCTTTTCTTTTTTAAGAAATGTGTGTGGAGCACCTACTGTGTGATTAGACAGACAGATTCTTACTATACTCCTCAGTCGTCTTTCTTCCCTCTTAGTCCCTCTCCAAATCTGTTTTAACAAGTTAAACCTGACTTGGTTCACTTCCTTAGGCAAGCTGTTGATTCTGTCCCCATAGTTTATATGTAGATGTATTTTTTCCTTTGTCTTTTTCATGGCTCATTAGAAAGAACTGAAGACACAAGATAAAATAGGGAAGCAAAAGAGAAACGAGAAATAGTAGACATATTGCAACTACAGATTTTGTACGGGGAGGGCGTTGTTTATTCATTTTGTTGATGAGAAGTTATCTAATATTTTTACAAAAATTTGAAGCAAACTTTGCCCTAAAATAAAGGTGACCAAAAGGGGTTTGATTTGCTCTCTCTCTCTCTCTCTCTCTGTGTCTGTCTCTCTCTCTCTCCACCCTCCACCCCCTTAATCCTTCTTTTTGGAAAAGAGCCAGATGTACAAAGAAATATCATCAGGTCACTGTTCTTGATCTTGTTAATTTAGAAAATAGAACCTCAGCAAAAGATGCTATTAACTAAATGTCAACCCACAGCATGCAAAATTCCTTGGATCCAAACTTCAAAAACAGGAATGAAAGATGTCATGTGAGTGAAAGGAATCATGAAATTTTTCAAGGCCTAAACTGATCTTAATAGGATTTTATTGCTTCCACACTCTGCTTCACAGTATTTTAATTTCACAGTTACAATATTCATGACATTGCACCATAAATATAACTAGTTTAGAAACTGGGAGGGGCAGAGAAGAGGAAAGAGATGAGAAAAGCAGTTCATTTGCATTGGAGAAAATGACAATTTGCAAGATGTAAAAATTCGTGGAAACTTTTGAGAGGAAAAACCAAAATCAATTCTGCCTGTGATGTTATCACCAAACCTCTTATTTTTTCATTTCAGTTGTTAGCTTAACTTTTAATTAAAGAATAACATAGATACAATAAAGTATCCAACTCCTAGTGTACATCTTGGTGAATTGTCCATATAGATGCACCTGTGTAGCCACCACAGTTAGAGTATTTTAAACACCCCAGAAAACTCCTCTGTGCCTGTATCCAATAAATGTCATTCCACTTCCAACCACTGTTCTCATTTCTCTCACCACAGATTAGTTTTACCTGTTTTTGAACTTCATATAAATGGAATTATACAATATGTATGGAGTCTCTTGTTTGACTTTTTTTTTTTTTTACTTGTCAGAATGTTTGTGATATTCATCTGTTCAAACTCCTATTTATAGAATAATATAAATGATAAGTCAATTTAGATAGATAAAGAATGGGAAGCAAATGCTGAAAAGCTTTATCTTAACCTGAAATTTTAGGCCCCCTCCCCAAACCCCAACATTTCATTATCAACTAACAGAGGTAATTTTATGATTATAAGTAAATAAAATGAAATGATTTACACATAGTAACTGCTAGTTACATCATGTTCAAGATGCAGTTGCGGGTAAATGTAAGGGGAGCAGAAGCCACAAGCTGTTTTGTAATTGGATTCTATTTCCTACTTGCCATTTCATTCCCTAAGACTAGTAGTAAGCACTTTGGGCCTCTTCACAAAGAATGGCATGAACTTGAGGGGGAAAGTAAATTGTATCCTGTGTGTGCCACCTCTGCCGTGCAAGTACTTAATGCAACAGCCTCTCAAGGGCACTTTGAATTCTGTTTGAAGTAAAGTGATCATTTTGCAACTAACATAGCAGCAGTCTCTACTTTGTCTCATCTGTGGGTCACTATACAGACCAGTTAACTTTGAACAGAGCAAACCTGCAGAATTATGATTGTCCTGTTCACTACTAGCATCCCCAGAAATCCACCCACAAAAGCCAACCACAAAGCCAGAATTCACAGTAGAATTCATGCTGCGAGTGACCAACCAGAGGCAACCAGTGCAGCCCAACATTAGTCCTCCTTCCCTCAACAGAAACAGAAGTCAGCCAATAGGACTTTTTTTCCAGGAAGGATAATATTTTTAGACAAAGGCATGTTTATGACATGGGAGAAATTATAAGGGCAGGTGGAAGGGCCTGAAGTGAGTTTTTGGTCACTTATACTGGACATTGGTAAACGATGTGATGAACACATCTTTTTATAATTTTAAAGCTAAAAATCAATATAAGCCTTGAAGTTCATACCCAGGAAGACAATGTGAAGGCAAAAAGCCATCTCTATTGAATTATCATAAGACCAAATACATTGAATCAGCAATTTCCAAAAATAATTAGAACTACTGACCTATTAGAATAGCTAAAACAGTAGTAATACCAAATGTTAGCAAGGATGCAAAAATACTGGATCTCTCCTACATTACTGATGTGAACATAAAGTGGCACAGTTATTCTGGAAAATAGTTTGTCAGTTACTTACAAAATTAAATATGCACTTACCATTCAGCCCAGCCACTATGTCCTAGGGCATTAATCCCAGAGAAATGAAAATTTATGTTTGCAGAAAAACCTGTACATGAATGTTCATAGTAGCTTTATTTGTAACAATAAGAAGAAAGAAAGAAAACAGACAACCCATATGTCCTTCAGTGGTGAAACTCTGGGATATTCATACAAAGGAATATTACTTAGGAATAAAAAGAAATAAACTGATGTGCACAACAAATAGAATCTCAAGGGCAATATGTTTGGCGAAAACAGTCCACCTCAAATTGTTACATACTGCATATTTCCATTTATTTAACATTCTCAAAATGACAAAACTGCATATATGAGAACAGATTGGTGGCCTCCACAGCACAGGGAAAGGGTGGGGGTCCGAATGTAAGAGGGGACCAGGAATGAGTTCTTTTGTAGTGATGGAAGAGTTCTGTATCTTGTTATGGTGCTTACTTGAATTACACATGGGATAAAACTGCATAGAACAGTACACACATGAATGCATGTAAAACTTGGCAAAAACTGAGTAAGGCCTATAGTGTACTTAACAGTGATATACAATGTCAATTTCTGAGCCAGACATGGTAGCTCATGCCTATAATCCCAGCACTTTTGGAGGCTGAGGCCGGCAGGTCGCTTGAGGCCAGGCGTTCAAGACCAGCCTGGTCAACATGGTGAAGCCCCTGTCTCTACTAAAACTACAAAAATTAGCCGGGGCATGGGCATCTGTAATCCCAGCTACTCAGGAGGCTGAGGCAGGAAAATCGCTTGAACCTGGGAGGGGAAGGTTGCAGTGAGCTGAGATCGCGCCAGTGCACTCCAGCCTGAACAACAGAGGGAGACTCTGTCTCAAACAAAAACAAAAACAAAGACAAACAAAAAATACACACACATGCACACAAAAAACAGTGTTATACAATGCCAGTTTCCTAGTTTTGATATTGTACTGCAATTACATGTCACCACTAGAGAAAGCTGGGTGAAGGGTGTATGGAACTCTATTTTTGCAACTTCCTCTGAGTCTATAATTATTTTTAAAAATAGTTAAAAAAAAAGTAAAGGCTTCTTCAGTTTGTGTGTCATTAATAAAACTCCACTGATGGCAAGTGCTTTCATTGTCTTTTTCATAATGAATAAGGGTAATTATCTAGCTCTGTCCTTGCAACAGGTACTTTATAAACAACGTTTAAAAGACTGACATTTTTCAATTGCATTTTCTATCAATAAGCTCCATCATGAAAACTTTTTGAAATGTAAAAAAAAAAAAAAGCCGATTCATTTGAAAACCTTCATTCTTTGAAGGTAGATTTAATTTTGCAAATGGCCAAATGTCACTGAGTCAAATATGGTGAATAAAGCGGATGAACAAATTGAGTTTTAAAAAAACACTTTTTTTTTTTTTCAAAACTAACATATCCTTGAAGATTTATCATCTTGTGTGTCTTGTAAACTGGTTACAAAAGGAGAGTTCTCAAGATGTCCTCAGGAATGGCAGTATCATTGGTATTGGTGTGCTCCCAGGGTGACTGCTTAGAAGAGAAGATTCCTGTAAGTTTGATGAAGGGTAAAAAAAAATTGTATCGTTTTTTAGTCATGCTTTAAAGATGGTTCTTGAATATATATATGGCTTATTTTAGAAATAGTATATTAAACAAGGTATCAAATGTTTAAAAGATAGCATTTATTAATCTTTTTCTAAGACAAAGCAATATACATTATCTTAACTGTTTTATAATTTTGAACTATTGGAAGTGAATTTTTTTTTTTTTTTTTTTTTTTTTTTGAGATAGTTTCACTCTTGTTTTCCAGGCCGGAGTGCAATGGCGTGATCTCAGCTTACTGCAACCTCTGCCTCTCTCCTGCCTCAGCCTCCTGAGTAGCTGGAATTACAGGCAGCTGTCACCACACCCGGCTAATTTTTTGTATTTTTAGTACAGATGGGGCTTCACTGTGTTGGCCAGGCTGGTCTCGAACGAACTCCTGACCTCGTGATCTGCCCGCCTCACCCTCCCAAAGTGCTGGTATTACAGGCGTGAGCCACTGTGCCTGGCCATGCAAGTGAAATTTTTAAAAACTCTATACATAATTGTAACTCCCTTTACCCTCTACCAAAGCATAAGGGTGACTCAATCAGTACTACCACTAATTAAGTAGCAAAAAGTCTCTAATGATGAAGAGCGTGTTCAGTCTTTGTGCTCAATGGGAATATGGCACAGGTTTAATACAGATCCCACCCATGAGATCTGGCCTGCCGATCTGTAAGTGGACCATGACATAAAACAATCTAAATTCCTACTGTAAACATTCCAAATCATGAGTGACTGGGTTTCAGACAAGTTTCAAGCCCTGATGCCAGCGTTTTAACCATGGTACTTGTTCCTTTCCTCGAATGTTTTATTGCTTTATTATTTTATTTCCACTAGGAATTGTGGAGTTATAAATATTATTAGTGGTTTACCACTTTTGCACATATGTATCCTATTATTTTTGGAGATTTATATGTGGAGAAAGAGACTGGCCTCTTTCATTGCACCCATTCATCTACCTGCTCACATAGATGGGCTCCTGTCTATTTAAAGAATTCAGAGGAGACCACACAGATTCTAAGAAACTTGAGCAGAAGAACTACATTGTGAGTAGCTGACAAAGTGGTTTTATTATAGAAAAATCTCTAGTAATGATATTAAATTTTTGTTTAGTTTTGTTCATTTCTTCTTTTGCTTGAAAACAGTTTATTTTAAATACAAAGCAACTTATGATACATTACTTTGCTCTATAATATCCTTACATAAATTCTTAGAAAAATTGTGAATATTTTCATTTAAGAAGTCAATAAAATATATGAAAAATTAATAAAGAAAAACTACTTCTTACAAAATGCTATAAAATGTGTCAAAACTTGGGCATTTATTATGAGATTCTTGGATCTGTATAACATTATAACCATAAAGTAGCATAAGGGTTGAAAAAAGTACAAATAAACTTCACATTAAATTACTTATATTGTAGGCTGGGCGTGTTGGCTCATGCCTGTAATCCCAGTGCTTTGGGAGCCTGAGGCAGGAGGATTGCTTGAGGTCAGGAGTTTGAGACCACCCTGGGCAATACAGCAAGACCCCCATCTCTTAAAAAAAAAAACCAAAACTTTAATTCTAACAAAAACAAATGATCAAGGGGAACCAAAGACCCAGATTTAATCATCTATTCATTCTTTCTTTTATGGTGAGCACCTACTATGTGCCAGGCACAGTGTGATGTGTTGTGAATACAAAAAAATTAGACATCTGGTTGGAGGTAGCGAGATATGTATAGTCACTGAAATACAACAATACCTGATGTGTTGTCATAGAAATATGAACTGACAGGATTGACAGAGAAAAATATCTGGGAGGGATAAAGAAAGCTTCCCAGAGGAGGTAATATTTGAAATGACCTTTGAAGAAGGAACAGAAATTAAACTTGCAAATAGAATGTATAAAAAATAGCAGCATAATTCTCACATCCAGTCATTCACCAAGTATAGTTAATTCTTCCTCTGCAAAAACTCACCTTGTCTCCCTTCTCCACTCCCACTGTTATCATCAGAGACTGAGCACCTATTACTCTATTCCTGTACCATTGAAATACCTTTTTCTGTCTGGTTTCCTTACCCCCTGTCTTCCCATTGCCCAATATATGCAGCAGATTAAAACTTTCCAAAAACATCTTTATCGTGCTACACTTCTGCTTAAGAAGTGAAAGTGGTTCTCTATTGATTACCTGATGAAGTCTTAGATTCATCTTATGTTCAAGACCTTTTACAACTGGGCCAAACTTACTATCCCAGCCAACACCACAATTTTCCTGCAATTTGTACTATTGATGTTATAGTCCATATCTGTAAGACCTTTTCCTCCTTACTCTGGTCTTCATAAGACCCTACTGAGACTTTTTCCTTCTTCGTGAATACTATTACCCCATAAAAGCTACCACTACATAGGTAACGTGTATGGAATACTTCAGGCTAGGTTATATGTTAAGTATGTGACATAAATTAGCTCATTTAATTCTCACAGCCATCCCACAAGGTTTTTTTAAGAGGGAAACACTGGGCCAGGCATGGTGGTGCACACCTGTAATCCCAGCACTTTGGGAGGCCAAAGTGAGAAGATCCCATGGGCTCATGAGTTTAAGACCAGCCTGGGCAATACAGTGAGACCCCATCTCTACAAAAAATTGGCTAGGTGTGTAGGTGCAAGCCTGTAGTCCCAGCTACTTGGGAGGCTGAGGCAGAAGGATGGCTTGAGCTGAGGAGAAGATTGAGGCTGCAGTGAGCTATGATCACTCCATTGCACTCCAGCATGGGTGACAGAGTGAGACCCTGTCTCCAAAAAAAACAAAAACAAAAACACAAAAACAAGACAAAACAAAAAAGAAGGAATCACTGAAGCATGAGGCGGTTAAGCAGCTTGCCATTGTCATATATCTGTAAGTGGATGAGCTAGAATTCAAATCCAGGTAGCTGGATTCTTGAGCCTGGATGCTATTCCTCTTACTTGCCCTCAGTGAAGGACTCGTTTCCCCAATCCCTAGCAATTTTTTTATGTGGACCGCTTGCCTGGTATTAATTCTGTGTGAGCGTTTGTGAAGTGCCAATCTTTATTCAGTCCACTATTAAGTTTCCACTATATTTCAAGCTACTTAAAAGTAAGCCCATGCCTTGTAATTCTTTGCATTTCCATAATTCCATGTACATAATTAGCACTGAATAAATATTTTGACTGATTAATAAATTGACTGATTTACCAGGTGAATGATGTGGATAAAATAATTTGGAGTCCATTGGCTTTGTCTACTTATCCAAAAGCAAAACAGTAAAGAAAAGAAATTGCTCTAACTGTAAATGTTGGCCTAATGGATCTACACTGTCCAACTAGAACAGTAGGGTTGTAGTAATTCATCCTTTCAGATACCTGGCATTCACACTGCTATGTTGGATGACTGCTGATTGGTCTGACCAAAAGTTATACACTAGTATAGATGTACAGTCATGGGTTGCTTAACAATGAGGTTGTGAGAAATTTGTTGTGTGAACGTAATAGGGTGTACTTACAGAAATGTAGATGGTATAGTCTACTACGCATCTAGACTATATGGTATAGCCTACTTCTCTTAGGCTACAAACCTGTTCAGTATGGCTATACCGAATACTGTTGGCACTTGTAACACAAAGGTAAGTGTACCTAAACATATCTAAACACAGAAAAGACACAATAAAAATATAGCCTGATCATCAATATTTGTCTGTTAGTGGTGGTCTGTCATTGACTGAGACATTGTTATGCAATGCATGACTGAACTAAGTATCAGAGCTTAGATGTGAACCCAGATCTTCCATCTCCTGAGCCTATATTCTTTCCTATGACACTGTGGAGGCCTCCCAAAGATGAAGAGTTTGAAATGATGGTAAGGAGACCAGAAGGAACACAAATGGGGAAGAGAGTAGATTTTGCACAGCATTCCATGGCTATGATGCTAACTCACTTCATAGTTTGCATTTCGACTGGAAGGACCTAGTACATATAATTAGCTATTCTTAGTCACCTTATACCTTAAGAGTACAATTGTGACCCTTACAATATTTCTTGGGTGAGGGACAGGGAGAGGTAAAGAGTATAAGAAGAACCCTTTTAGAGAATTAAGATATATTATTAAGTCTGGCTTAAGTCTGGCATTTGTACAACTGAATGAAGTTTCTACTGCTGATTAGCTTTTCTTAAGCTTTGTTTAAGCTCCTTTTGGCCTCACAATATGTACCAGGCTTTGGGGTTAGGTGCATGAAGTTCACTAGGTTGAAAACCTAAAATCCCAGGTAAAGAAAAACTAAAATACTCTTCTAGATTTGCCACATGATGTACCGTTATAAGCTGTCTCCTGGTTTACATTGCAAGTCATCATCATTAAAAACATGAGTAGTAGCAAATATTCCCATGACTGGGATCCTGGTCTTGTAAGAGGGAAATTGGCAGGCCCAGCCAACTCTGCTCCCTTTGTTTTTAAGGGAATACTTCTCAAACTTTAACATGCTCAGAATAATCTGGTGGGCTTCTTAGAATACAGCACACTGGGCCTCAGTCCTAGAGTTTCTGACTCAGTAGATCTGGAGTAGGCCTGGAAATCTGCAGTTCTAACAAGTTCCTGAGTCCCCCACAGATACCAAAGAATGAGTGTAGATAGAAAAGTAGGTAGGTGAGAGGTGCAATAAAATAGGGAAATTGGCCCTAAGTGGTTGCCGTCCAGCTGAGACTGGATGCCAGGGCACTGTGTCTGGGTCCAAGTCTGAAAACTTCAGAATCAGGGGAGCTGATGGTTTAATTCTCAATCTGAAACCAAGGGCCTGAGAACCTGGGGATGCTTAATAAGTATTAGGAGTCCAGCAAGGCTGAGAGCCTGGTTCTGTTTTTGTTTTTGTTTTTGAGACGAGTCTCACTCTGTCAGGGCTGGAGTGCAGGCCGATCTCAGCTCACTGCAAGCTCTGCCTCCCGCCGGTTCACGCCATTCTCCTGCCTCACCTCCCAGTAGCTGGGACTACAGGCGCTCAGCCCACCCTGCCTCGGGCTAGTTTTTAGGTTCTCTTAATAGACAGGGTTTCACCGTAGCAGCAGCCAGGATGGTTTCTCTCTCTGACTTCTGACCAGATCCGCCTCCGTCCTCGGGCCACCACCAAAGTGCTGGATTACAGGCTGGAGCTGATCACACCGCCAGAGCCTGGAGTTCTGATGTCCAAGGGTAGGAGAGGATGGATGTCTCAGCTCCAGGAGAGAGAGAGGAAACCACCTTTCCTCTGCTTTTTGTTGTGGTGGTGGTGGTGGTTGTTCTTTCTGGGCTTCTAGGTGATTGAGTGGTGCCTGTCCACATAGAGGGTAGATTTCCCCCTACTCAGTCCACAGACTGCTAGTCTTCTCTGGAAACACCCCAACAGACACACCCAGATATAATGCATTACCAGCTCTCTAGGTATCCTTAATCCAGTCAAGTCAACACCTAAAATTAACCATCACAGGAAGTATACCCCTAATAGTCACCAGTGATACAGAAGGCAGCTACTGACATGCTCCCAGTGATGCACACCACTTGAAATTCAAACCGTGTGTAATCCTCTCCCCTCTAGTGTGAGCAGGACCTCATCACTTTCCTCCAGCAAAGAAAATACAGCCAAAGTGATGGGCTGTCATTTACATGATCAGGTCACAAGAGTCCGTGTCTTCCATCTTGCTCGTACTCTCACCCACTTGCATGCTAGCACTGACGCAGCCAGCTGACATGTTGTGAGGTGATCTACGTAGAGGCCCACATGGGAAGGAACCTAGGGAGACGAAGCCTCCAGCCAAAAGTCCTGGAAGAAATGAGGCCTCAGTCCACCAGCCAACCAGCACAGAACTGATTCCTGCCACCAAGCAGATGAGTGACCTCAGAAGTGGACCTTTCCAAGTCAAGCCTTGAGATGACTGTAGCATGCAAGAGACCCAGTTAGGGGATCCAGCCAAACCGTGCCCAGCCCCTGACCCATAGAAACTGTGAGATAATAAATGTTGTTTTAAACTGCTAAGTTTGAGGGTAATCTATTATGCCGCAATAGATAACTAGCTGGGCAGGAGAACAGCAGTGGGGAGACTTGAGAAAAACTGCCTTAGTGTGAGTGATGAGAACTTTCATGTAACGAAGTTATTCTGGGCACTCTACAGAACCGGGTCAACAGTCTTTATTCTCTGGGGTTGAAATTATTTATGTTTTACTTAGAGGATCATCTTTAAATGGGAATGTTTATTTAGGTATCCTATTGCTAATTCTCAGAAGTTCTCATTTTGCACTCTAACAATAGCTATATGGAAAAAATCCTAATGGAGTAAACAAATTCCATTTGTTACTCTGTCTTGTAACCACACACTTAAGCATCTAAGTGTCATGAGTATTTTATAATAAATTCACATCTCTTAAGAAGCAAGTTCATATAGGTAGATAGGAGCTTAAAAATGCTCATCTTTAACATAATTTAAAATTTAAAGTAAATAACCAAAAGGATCATTTCAAATTCACATGTTATAAATGCCGCTGTATTTATTTAGGTAGATTTTTTATGGTAGAGAAAGAGATCAAAGGAAATATGCGTAATGTTTTCCATTTTGTCAACATATCTTGAGACAGATCTATTAATACAAGTCAGTACTATAATTGTATCATAAAAGACAAATAGATTATTGGGTATTTTTTACAATGACCATATGACTTTTGTGGATTAAAATCAGGATGATCTAAATATTAGTAGATTAATTTATGTGGAGGAAAAGTTACAAATCATTCACTTAAAAATTGGCTTTGTGCCCACATTCTAGAGGCACACTAGGGAGAGTTGTAGCTGCACAGCTAATGTCTACACAGAGTGAATTTCAGAACATAATTTATGTAGATGAAGTGTGCAGAATGTTTTTATTTGTTCTACATCTCACTGTCTCACCTCTGCATGAACTTCCCAAACCCAGATCTACTCCAAATATTCTTACTCCCCTTCTCCACACTTCCCTCCAACGTGTTTGCTTTGGCAACTTTCATGTTCTTACAAACAATTCTCCCAAGGAAATCAATCACTCTTGCACCCAAAGAGAAATACTGTACACTCAATGCGATGACAAAATGAAACATGTCTGAGGCAAACCATGTGTTCCCGCGTGTCCGGGATTATGCTATTTGCACAAGGAACATGTTCCTAATGTGTTTGGCTTCTGTTACCCCTTGTGATTGCAACTTTCATTGTCTTTTGGAATTTATGATTTCAGAAGCAACTGCTTGGACTCATTTAATGGGACACTTTTGGAATGTGAAGCCTGGGGGATTCACTGGGCAATGTCATTCTGTTCTTTTCAGGCAAATCTGGCCCATATAAGTATACCTGATGTTTAAGGAATTGTGGGGGATTGATTCTGTTTTGGAACCCCAGACAAATGGCTTATCTAAATGACATGGATCCATCATACTTTGAAAGTTCTTCAGTTCATCAATCACTTTATTTGGGAAGAAATACTTTCTGGCAATTGAGTGAGGCAATGTCATTTTAGAAAAGAGGTTTTCTGGCCAGGCATGGTGGCTCACGCCTATAATCCCTTTGGGAGGATTTGGGAGGCCAAGGAAGGTAGATCACCAGAGGTCAGGAGTTCGAGACCAGCCTGGCTAACATGGTGAAACCTCCTCTCTACTAAAAATACAAAAATTAGCCAGGCGTGGTGGTGCCCAACTATAGTCCCAGCTACTCAGGAGTCTGAGGCAGGAGAATTCCTTGAACCTGGGAGGTAGAGGTTGCAGTGCACCGAGATGGTGCCATTGGACTTCAGCCTGGGTGACAGAGTGAGACTCTGTTTCAAAAAAGAGAGAGAGAAAAAAAGAAAAGATCTTTTCTGTGGTGCTCCCCTCAGAGATACTCAAGGTACTTGGCCAAATTCAAATTTGTCCCTCAATTTGGCAGCATATTTAATTAGAAGAGAGGCACCACTACTACCAGTTCCATTTTTATAAGCATAAGACCCATGAGCTAACCAAATCCCTGTCCTGTTCTCTTTGCTCTGAATGAAGGATATCTACTTCCTTACACCAAAGATTGTCATAGTAGGAGGCTGGTTCCAGGCCCATTTGGCCTTTTATCTGGGTTTCTGCACTCTCTTCCGCTGGAGTTCTTCAGTAAGCCCTGGGTTCATTTCCTGCCATGACTCCACCTACCTACTGGGGACCCTGGGAAACTCTGTTCCATTTAAGTTTTTTTTTTTTTTTTCCTATATCTCATTAGTCTTAGATTTTTTAGAATGACAAATGGGGTGAGTAAATTTTCCTAGTCTGGTGTCTAATATATTAAAAAATTAAATACATAAGAATTAGAACCATCAATCACTCCCATTGTAGCAAATGAAATGACACTGGCTTACGGAAGGCGTACAACAGAATCAAGTCATAGGTGATGGAAAGAGGGCTTAGTTTAAAAGAAACAGGGAGGCAATAATTAATTCATTGTTGAGAATGGAAATTCTATCCAATAAGGAAAGTGTTGATACTCAAAATCTTAGGCTTCTATTAAGAAAACTGTGATCCCAGGAGCATTGAAATTAACGTTTAGAATTATCCCTCACAGACATGGGGGGACACCGTATGCATGGAGAGGGGCCTATGTATGGTGCATGGTTAAGATCATAGGCTTGGGAGTACATATGCCAATGATTGGAGACCAGCCCTGCCACATATTAACCTGGTGGATAAACTATTTAACTTCCCTAAGCCACAGTGTTCTCATTTGTAAAATGGGCAATAATAATCTACCTCATAGGTTTATTGTGAAAACTATACAATATAATACATGCAAAGCACAGGCAGATGATACAGGCTAAATCATTGTTAGCTGCTGTCATTATCATGATCATCATTACATTATCACTGTTACTGATATTCTAGTCAAGACCATGGAATATATATTAATCCATGTATATGTTATATAAATTGTATATATGTAAATCCATATATACATTATTTAAAAGTAACTTATGCTACTAAACAAAGATGGTCAAAATAAGTGCTCTAAAATTTTTTTTAAGAGGAATAAAGGACTGTAAAAAGGAAGAGAGATAAAACTTCAAAGAGCAGGTGGTCCCTTTGCAGGGCCTTGGTCTGGGCCTCGAAGATGGGTTGGAAATTGCCATACTGTGTTCCATCCACCAGCTGTACTGCACTGACACAGCAGTGCCTCTCTGTTATAGACTGAATGTTTGTGCCCCCAACTCCAAATTCATGTATTGAAGTCCTAAACTCCAATGTCATGATATTTGGAAGTGGGGCCTTTGGGAGGTAATCAGGTTTAGATGAGGTCATGAGAGTGGGCCCCCCATGATAGGATTAGTACCCTTATAAGAAGAGGAAGAGATTAGAGCTCCCTCTCCCTGCATTATGAAGACACAGCAAGCAGGTGGCTGTCAGCAAGCAAGGAGACTGGAGTCCTCACCAGGAGCCAAATTTGTCAGCACCTGGATGTTGGACCTTCCAATTTTCAGAGCTGTGAGAAATAAATGTCTGTTTTTTAAGCCATCCAGTCTATTGTTTAAGCCATCCAGTCTATGGTATTTTGTTACAGCTGCTTAAGCTGACAAAGACACTCTCATATGAGGCCAGGGGAGCATCAGAAACCTCAGCCTTCACATGGGAATATGCCACCTTCCAGGGAGGCAATCTCATTGGTTTACTGGGCTTCAGGTTCTTTATTGTTGTCTTTCTACTGACTGGTAGCAGTAAAGTGTCCTCTTTTGACTAGGGTCACTAAGTAAAGGAAATTTAGGTTGGAATTATTGAAACCCATTCTCTTCTTTTATTCCAAAGAATTTAAGTTCCTCAGCTGTGATTTTTTTTTCTGGTTCGCTGAAATTTTTACTTTCCTTATTCCCCTTATTCCTTATGCCAATCAGTTTCGAAGTAATGTAAACTGAAGGCAATTTGTACTAGTGCTATCTTTCTTTTTCTGTTTTAAATGTAAGGCCATGTGTCTCTTTGATCAAAAGGACCCATAAGCTTCTCTCACACCTTAATTTTGAGTTGGAGGAGCGTATGGTCCCCAGTCAGACAGGTGGACATTGTATTAAGTCATTTAGATCAAGACACTTCATGAGCAATATAAACCAAGCAAGTGAAGGAAGTATAAGAGAAAAAGAAGATTGTTTTAATTCCCCAAATCTCTTCAGTTGTGGCTCCCCAGACTGAATAAAAAAACCTCTAATATAGAAGCCAGGGAGAAGTTGGCACATGGTTCCAAACAGTTCATTTTACTTTCTATTTCCTAGTACTATGCTTGCTTTTAAAGTCCCCAGATTGCATGGCCAAGTGATGCTTAGCTTAAGATCTCTGTGGCTCTTCAGATATTTCTCTTCTGTGTATATTTGAATGATTTCTGTCTCATCTTGCACTTGGGAAGTCTTTTCAGGAGAGGTAAATTTACTCTCTGCTTGCTCTGATTCAACCTCCTATTTTCTTTCATTCTTTTCTTTTCTTTTTTTTTTCTTTCTTTTCTTTTTTTTTTTTAGATGGAGTCTAGCTCTGTTGCCCAGACTGGAGTGCGGTGGTGCCATCTCGGCTCACTGCAACCTCTGTCTCCTGGGTTCAAGTGATTCTCCAGGCTCTGCCTCCTGGGTAGCTGGAATTACAGGCACTCACCACCATGCCCGGCTAATTTTTGTATTTTTAGTAGAGAAGGGGTTTTGCCATGTTGGCCAGCCTGCTCTCCAACTCCTGACCTCAGGTCTTCCGCCCGCCTCAGCCTCCCAAAGTGCTGGGATTACAAGCGTGAGCCACGAACCTCTTCTTTTCAATATTTGCTCATTTACAGTTTCTGCAGACACTTCTTACCAGCAATACCCTGCATGCTCTCTTCCAGAACAACCCCTACCCAACTTCTCTTTTCTTAGGAGCCACTGAGAAGTACTCTTTATGAGGCACTAAGGACTGCTGAATTGTTAGAGGTTAGCATTGAGTTCCTGCCACAGCAGTCCATTTTCTTAATGACTATTACTGCCACCAGTTCAGATATGTTTTGTCTAGTTCTCAGTAACATTGAAAAAATTATGGTCCAGTAATTTTTCAGGTTATCTTTATAGTTCAAGTATTGTAAGCTCCCACTTGTCCGTTTTCAAACTTGATTCGACTTCATCTTCCATAGGTTTTCCTAGATAGTGGCCAGTGGCTTTGCAATGACTTGACGTAGTTGTTTAATCACCTTCAGACCAGACTCCACATCTTTACTACGGTAGTTAAAAGTGGGTCTTTCTTGGGTGAATATTGGGAGGAAGAAAGACAAGAGAGAGAAAAAGCTTAGCACGATGGAGCCGATGTGTTGAGGTAGGTGTTTTGGACTCATCCAGTTTTGTTGTTTGCGCTTACACTGGAACCTCTGAGCTTTGGCTTTCCTTTCTCAGGACAGGGATGTTTCCCGCTGTTTTCTCTTTTGTTGGCTTGGGCAGGAAAGAGCGTGCGTTCCTCTTTTCATTCAGCCCAAACATAAAACACGAAGCTTCCCGTGCTTTAGGGGACATGTGGTTGTGTTCTAAGAGCCATCTGCAGAGAGACGGTCTTGGGAAAGCTGCTTCCCCAAAACGGAGAAACATCTCCGGAGCAAGCGATCTCCGGCCCGCAGATTCAATAAGCCCAACTGCACTTGGCTCCGTCACAAACCTAATACGGCAGCCCATATTGTTGCTGGGGAAGTCTCCAGCCAAACCGAGTTCTTGTAAAAATAAATACTCATCAGCAAATATTTTGATTAGTTAAAAATGTTCGAGATGCCTAACCCCTCGTTCCCCTCCTCCTTTCACGGTGCGAACGCGGAGAAGAGGCTCGGCTCCGGGGGGCGGGAGCGCAGTACTGCGCCCCCCGCCTCGATGCGCGCCAGGCCCGCGGGCGCCCGGGAGGCTTGGCGCGGCGGGGCTCGCTCGGCCTCGAGGGCGCGCGGTTTCGAGAGCCTGAGGACTCGAGCGCTGGCAGCCGGGCCTCGCCTTCCCCCGGGCCGCCGGCACGGAGCCGTTCGCAACCTCCATACACTTACTTGCTTGCCTTAAGCTCTTTATTAACTCCCCCGGAGGAGCGCCGGCTGCGGCCGCGCCTCCTGCGCCCCGGTGGTCTGGCTCCTCCGCGCGGCGCACATGCTAAACAGATTAACATGCCTTGGCTGACCCACGCTTCGCAACCCGCGGATAGGGTTTCTGCAGCTCCATGTGGAAATTAACCTATCTGTACCCGTGGTCAGCAGCGCCCGGCCGCTCCCGCGCCGGCCCGGCAATCCAAACAAACCAGGCCGCTGGCTCCCTTTGTTACTCTTGGCCCCCCTCCCCGCTACCCGGCCAAATATTTATTGGAAAAGAGGTTCTCCTCTTTGGCCGAAGGTAGGGCACATTTCTGAGAGCTCTTTATTTGTAAATAATTTTTTGTCAGGCCAGCCAGGCACCCTTAGGAGGGGCTGTCAGGGAGCTCAAACTCCAGGACTGGACGGTTTCTAGCCCTCCGCAGGCAGGGAGCTGTTTATGTTTGCACAGGGCACCCGAGTCCTGGTCATTAAAAATGTATGCACTGCCCACATTTTGATTTTGTAACAGCCCCTCTGTTTAATATAGTTGTTTGCTTTGTTCTGGGGCAAGTTTATTCCCTCATCCTGACCCTCAATCTGCCTCCCATTCACACCCGGTAAACAAAGTGAGCGGATTCTTCTAGGTTTTCTTACTCAGAGGATCAGAAAAGGTAAGCTCGGAGGCTGGTGGGTACCAGCCCGAGGCCAAGTACGAATCGCAACAGCATCTGCCTTTCAACCGCTGCCTCTTCCAGCAATTCAGGATTGCTAATGAATTTCTAGTTCCTTCGTTAAGCATTCTCCTCTTATTATTTCATATCCCCGTTTCCTAAATTATTATTCATATTATAATTCTATAGAGGCAGTTCAGCTTTTCACTACGTACTACATGCGGGGGTCTGTGTCAGTTGGGTGGGGCTTCTATGGTGAATACTGCCCAGGAAGACGAATGTGGCTTTTCCTATTCCTTTCCCTGGCGTTGGTCATGAAATATTCCATTGTTTGGGAACCCTAAATGGCTATTTCTGGGATGGCTGCAACTCCCTGATGCATCCATGCTTTGTCTCCTACTCAAAATGAGCCCAGGCAGTTTGAGGTTGCCGGCTGTGCCATCGTGCCTCACCGGCTTCTAGCAGTGTCACATCACTTTCGGGCTGGCTTGGTGTTTTGAGTGTTGTTTCTCAAGGCCGGTGGCAGCCATCCATCTCACTTGCATTTACTTTCCAGGCAGCCCTCACTGCAGTGCAGTGCCCTTTGCTGTCTTGGTATCAGTGAACTGTGTGAGACTCGCAGGGCTGACTTGGCACTGATCAAACTGTGTGATGGCAGCCTCCATGTGGCAGGGTCCCAGGGGACCTACAGTCACAAGAAGGTTGGGCACAACTGCTCCTTAGCAGATCATCATTTGCCAGCCTGCTGAGTGACAGGCTCACTGTGCTGATTCATTGTGCCCTTTCTTTCAAGTACTGCATTTCTTGGATGGATGGCATGTCCCTGAGGTAGAAAAAACTTTCAGAGTTGCAAGCTTCCAGAAATACAATCAGGAACCAATTGGCAGCATATTTTAGGTGGTTTCAGTCTGACACTGAGGAGATGAACTAGAATTGGCCCTGATGAACTAGAATTACACCCATAGCTCAGAACTGTGTGGAAACTGAGCTATAATAAATGTGCTGAGAAAAAGGGAAATCATGGTCCCCTGCAATATGTATTGCTGTAGGAGAAAAACCTAGATTCTCCTGCAAAGGCAACAGAATCCTTTAAGCTTGAAAAGAAAAAAATTATGCTCAAAGTCCAAGGCAATACAAGGCCTTAGTCAGTCAAGAGCTGGTGGTTCTTTTTCCCTCTGGTATGGAGAACATCTCAGAATTCCTCCCAGCTCTGGAATTGTGGTGTTCAGTCAGAGGCTCACTGTTAGAGCATTTCTCCATGTTTCCCACAAGGCAGCCAGCATCTTGATTTCTGGTCATCCTTTCTTCCCCACTTCATCAGCACCTATACTCGATATTGTCCATATGGATCATGTGTGTGGGAACACACAAATTACAGCAACTTTTGTCTTTTGTCGTGAAGGGCTGACAGGGCAATAAACACACACAGCCTCCCTCCTCCAGGAATTCCTCGTCCTCCCTGTGTGGCTCTGGCCCTGTGGATAATATCATTACAGGACTAAACAAATAAACAGTCGATCCGAATCAACCAGGAGGCACTGGGGACTATACAGTTCCTCTCTGCAAAGATGATACAAGTAAATTTACACTCGCAGCTTGGAAGTGCTCCAGCGGCTATGAATAGCTGTACAGTTCTGTCAGGCTGGGGAGGAGCTGGGGCACTGGGCTGACCCCCCAGCTCTGTCTTTGCTTCAATCAATGTGAGCTTTCAGGGTTCTGTTTTCCTTACTATCCTTAACTGGGAACATTGAGGACCAGTCACACTTTTTATGAACCGTGAGCTCAAAGCAGCAGCTTTTAGTACAAAGTTAACATATTAAAATCCAATGACATGGATGAAAGGTTAACACACTTCTGCCAGCCTGGAGCGTCCCCTTTGAAAGTGATTTCCTGCATTCAGGCTGTCGCTGCTGCTGCAAACACTGCTGCCATCACCTCTGCCATAGCCCCTTCGGACAAGCACATTGATTCATTCCACTTCAGCGCAAGAACAGAAATGACTGACTATAGTCAGAGCCACACCAAACGCTTACTCTAATCCTGACCAACAAATTCTAAACGACAAATGGATTAATATACTTTTTTTTTTTTCCACTGGAAAGAATCAGTTACAATGATAACATGAAAACCACTTGCCGTTCTCTTTTTCCAAGTTTAAAGATGAAGCTTTCTTGTTTCCTATCTATATATGCATCAACAGTTCTTAGGACGTGTGAGACTTTTTTTTTTTCTGTTGCCTGTTCTTCTGACCCAAGACTGATTTTTTTTTTTAAGTTTGTAACTCTGCCTGCAACCGTATGATAGTTCCATGTGTGTTGGAAAAAAAAAAAAAGACTGAAATGATATATACCAAAGCATTAACAGTGTTGGTGGGATTACACTTTTTAAAACTTTAAAAAATATTACTTTGCTTTCCCCCAATTTTGGTCCAAGAGTGTATATTACTTTTAGAGTCAGATTAAAAAGTATTTAAAAGGTTATTCTTAAACAACATTTGTCCTCTTGTGGTAAGCTCTAATTTCTGTTCAGTAGGGCTCATACTCAGTAAAGGTAACCTCAAGGCATGGAGTTACTGGCCTTTCTGGTTTATGTGTTCAAAAACAGAGGATTAGGCATTCAGAGGTTTGCCTACAGTTTCTTCAGGAAGGTAGATTTGGGCCAATAGAAGGAAAAAGCAAATAAAACAGAGAAAAATGTTTTGTGCTTTTGTTTTTTCAAAGAATAAGGCAGCATTACTTTTGACAGGTGCTTTCTGTATTTATGACCCACTCAAGAGCCCTGTAGCAAACAACTCTATCTTCTTCAAGTTTCCAGAGGCTTGCACAGGTGAGCCCGGGTTTGGGCAGTATGTGTTTTTACATCTGTTGAACTTCAAGGGCTCTGGGGTAAACATGAAGGAATGATGTAGCTTCTGGGAACTAATAGAAGGCCCATCTGATGCTGAGGGACCATAGGAAACCACCTGTGGGCCCCAGGTGAGCGGAGCCTTCTGCAGCTTCTCTGAGATCAGTGTTGTGGGGAAAACAAATCAAGGGGCTAAGCAATGAGGAGTGGTGAGCTGAAACACACACAGACCTGGCATTGCATGATTTGGATTCCAGGTGCATCTCTGCCACTGAATTACTATGAGAACCTGGGTAAGTCACTGATCTTTCTGTGGGCTTCATTTCAAAATGAAGAGGTGGGTGCGATGACCTCAGGTCAGGTCTGTGAGTCATCACCTGTTTTGGAGTGCACAAAGGTGGCTGCAGCAGATCACATAAGTCTTGAAGCATTGACTATTCAGAATGTCCAATACCCCAATTCTGACTGTTCAAGGAAAGCATGGTCTTCAGATCCCAAACTGGAATTAAGTGGGAAGATTTGGCTTGCTCTGATCATTTGCATGAGGATAGGTTTTGAATTTTTACATGAGAGACATTATATTGGACCCTGACCATGTGCCAGTTACTAGGCTAGGCATGCGGGCAACAAGAATGAACAGAGCCTACTGTCTGCTAATTGTGAGATCCTAAGTCCCTGGCTTAGGAGACTAGTGTCTTTGGTTAGTGTTTAGAAGCCCCAATTTGGTACCCAAAGGTCTTCTATTCATTCAGGGGCAGAACTGTCTGGGACTGGCTCCCAGAGGTTAGAAAAACAAGCAATGGCCAGAGGCCACCTGGCAAAGATTGGCAGGGAGCTGGGAAGGAAGGTGTCTCTGACATTGTACTAGTCCCTCCACTACTGTCAGTGTTGGCTCGAAATTCTCTCTATACCTCAAAAACCTGATGATTGTTATGTAGTATCTATTTTTTTTTTAATTTTTCTTTTGGTTCTCTCATCATATCTAGTTAAGTCATTTTTGAATACCTGTCTTAGCTGCATGAAAGGACACTAAAGAAAGGGGGTTTACTTGTGTCCGGGCTAAATTTTAAAGGAGAAACTGGGTGTTCCAGGGAGACAGGCATGGCAGGGGCACTTGGAATCAAAGTGTGATACTTCCAGGAGAAGATGCAACTTTGGAAAGGTCTTAGGTTTGGTGACAGAGGTGGAAATGAAGATTCACTTGGGCAGTCATTTATTTTACATGGAGAAATCTCCTTCCAGAAAATCTGTTGGTTCACACTATGTTTAATAAGATACTCTGACAAGATTCCTTCCGGTTCTACAATTTGACAACCTGTTTGTTCAAACAATTCTTCAGTGCTTTCTTGATTCATTGATTAGTTCAAAATTTCAGAGACTAGAGCATATTTTTGGGAAAAGGAAGTGATATTTTCTTCTTCCCATTCCCTACACAGATATATGGCAGTCCTAGACCACCTGATAATGGAAAATCTGGATTTTCCCTTCACTATTATTTTCAAAGCAGTTTTACAAAAGGCTTTCCCAACTATGACAGAAACTGTTAATTGTCTCACAATATCTGCTGTTCTAGTCTTCCTTTTAATGGAAAATCCCCCTAATTTTTAGCTGGGCACATGGCTACCCTTAGAGACTATATTTTTCAGGATCCCTTGCAGCTAGATATGTCCATGTGACCAAGATCTGGCCAGTAGGCTATGAGTAGAAGTGATGTGTACAACTTCTGGTATATCCTAATACAGAAGCTGCTGTCCTTGACATCCTCTTTCTTTTTTCTATAATCTGGAACAAGGACAGATGATGGTGAGCCAGTTTTGGTTATGCAAATGAGGGCAACATCATAAAGGATGATAGAGCAAAAAGATGAAAAGAACTTGGGTCCCCACAAAGCCCTGTCCTGCTTTGTGTGTTTTCTACCAGCTCAGACCTTTACATAAGAGACAAATCTATTTTATTTAAGCCACTATGTTACTTTTAGAGTCAGATAAAAAAGTAGTAAAAAGGTTATTTTCAAACAAAATTTGTTGTCTTGTGATAAGCTCTAATTTCTGTTCAGTAGGGCCCATATTCAGTAAAGATAACCCCAAAGTGTGGCATTACTGGCCATTCTGGTTTATCTTTCTGTTTATTAAAGCAGCAAATCAATATGCTAACAAATGCAGCAAGTGTTCTTAGTGTATTTAAATCATGACCTGATTTAAAAAATTTTGTGCTACACACATTTTCAGGAAAGCATTTATTACATAAATCAAGGTATACCTCTATTGTCCATGGCAACACTATCCTTCTAGTCCCCTAGACGGCAAATCTCATATTCATCTCTGACTCTTCTCTTTCCTTTATTGCCCATGTTCAATTAGTCATCAAGTCTAGATGAAATTTTTCCTTCGTAATGCCTGTGAGATTTGACTCTCCCTCTCTATATCCACAGCCTGCCCTCATCCATGTTATCACCATCTTATGCTCAATTTACTAGAGTAATTCTTAGTTGTCTCCAGGTCTCTGGTGTAGCTGACTTCTAGCCTACCCATTACCAGATAAGTCTTCCCAAAACAGCTTCTTCACTATGTCATTTCACGAACTCCATATTTCCAACTGAACCATATGAAATTCCTGCTAATTGACTTACAAAAGTGGCAGTTTCATATGGCTAACCTAACAATTAGGCTGAATTCAAAGAATTCCACCCCTTGGGTTCACCTTTTATTTACAATTCTCGTTCTGCCAAATGATCCCTTTATTCAGTTTGCCCAGATTTCTTGGTCTTCCTCTTACCTTGGTGAACTTTCTCCTTGCTGTGCCTTTGTTGGGTGTGATTCGCCCTCCCTAGTAAGTCTTTCTTTCTCTTCTCTGTCAATGTCACTCTCCATTTTCTTCAAGACTCAGTTCTAGACTCTTCCTCATGATAGTTCCTGTGATCAATCATCCTTTCCAGGAAACTGAATTCTTAATTTGAATTCCTATAGCATTCTCTAACAATATGAGTATCTTCTGTCCTAAATAAATTGTAAAATCCTCATGGGCTGACTGTATCTTCTAATTTCTTCAGCAATTTTTAATTTTAAAAAGTTCTGCTCATAATGGGTACTTCATAAATACTTTATGACTTAAAAAAGCCATTAAAACTGTTAACTTTCCTAGTCTGACTAAAAAAAAGACACTCTCAGTAAAGTCCCACAGTTGTCTCTAGAATAGGAAATATGTGACTGGCTACTAGCCAAGTAGTGGTACTTTTTCTACTGCTAGAAGAGTATGAATGGCAGGAGCTTGGGTGACATGGCTCTCCCTATCGCTCTGTCTCTTTCTTGTGGATGCACACAAAGGAGCTCTGAGTCATTCGATCAGTGTAGTTCGAAACTGAATAACCCTTCTGTTTTCTTCCCTTCCTCTAACTCATCAAAGTTCTTTCTTATTCAGAGATTCGTTATTCATAGTACCTGTTGTAACTCTGCTAGACTGTGAATACTCAGGGAATGCTGACTCATGTTTGATGAATGCATATGTGAATGATCAGCAGAGTTCTTTCAAGGGAGAGCAAAACTAAAGGCTGAGAAATAGCAGGTATCAGTGCTAGGATTTTAAGCCTTCTGGTTCTAGCAGTATCAGAATGCTGTCTATGGCCCTCACCAAGTGTCATTTTTGTGTTGCTCAAAAAGGAATGATTGGTTCTCAAGACTTGTAAAATCTCAAAAGCTCACAAGGTCAGGTGAAAAGTTGCTTAGGACTTACCTCATGAATACCTTTTCCCAGTCTCAACACTCACATCCTCCTGTGGCATGACAGGGCTCAGACACAGCCTGTAAGTGCTAGGTTTATTCCTTCATTGATCAAAGTCAACACAACAGGCTAACAGGAAGGAAGGAGGAATGAGAGGCAGACACCGTTAGGTTATCAATTCATAACTACACCTTTTTCCATGGCTAGAAATAACCCTGATTAGGATAGTGTTATGGTGAATTCTATGTGTCAACTTGACTAGGCCTAGGGGTGCCCAGATTAAGCAGTCTTTCTGGGTGTGTCTGTGAGGATGTTTCCAAATGAGATTAGCATTTTAATCGGTGGACTCAGTCAAGCAGATTACCCTTTCCAGTGTGAGAGGGCGTCATCTAATCCATTGAGGGCCTGAATAGAACAGAAGGCAGAAGAAGGAGGAATTCATCCCTTTTGCTTCCTGCCTGCCTGCGAGCTGGGCATCGGTCTTCTCCTACTGTTGGAGTGGGATTTATGCCATTGGTGCCCCTGGACACTGGGCCTTTGGACTCAGATTGGAATTTACACCACCAGCGTCTGTTGGTCTCGAACCTGCAGATGATGGGACTTCTGAGCGTCCATAATTGTATATATTTATATTATATATCTATATTATATAGATATATAATATATATGTACCTATGTATCTAAGGGTTCCATTCCTGTGCAAAACTCTGACTAATACAGATGACTTTAGTGTGACTTCTCTAGGCGTCTGATTTTTCTAATCTGAAATATTAAACAGTGGGATCTCTTTCCATGGTTAAAGGGTATTGTCTATGATTCTGGAGAGGAAAGAATTTGACCAGAGTTTGTAAATGATTTAATGATTAGGAAATACTTCCTACCAAGACTTAGGAATTAATATTATTTGAATTTATATTATTTAGTCTGGAGGGGGAAAAGGAATGAAGAGTACCTTTATAATGTTTTTAAAATATAAGAAAATTTGTTGACCAGCTACTCTCAATTTCACCTGAAAATAGAGGAAAAATAAGGAATGAATTTCAAAACACCATGGGGAATGTAAGACTGACTTTTCTGCTACTATAGATAGTGGTTCTCAAATTTTAATGTGCATTTTAAAGAACTCCCAGGAGCTTCTTTAAGATGCAGGTTCCTGGCCTCTAAACTTAGCAGTTCTGACCTGGTGGTTCTGGGGTGGAGCCTATGAATCTGTATTTTAATTTTTTTTTTCCCAAGCCAAACTGTATCGAGCTTTATTAAAGACACTTTCCGTAAACAATCATGGCATTTCAGGCAGGATACGGGCAGACAGTCGTTGACAGTATACAACAACTTTCAAACTCCCTTCTTCAATGGACTACCAAAAATCAGAAAACCACTATTAAAACTTAACGAAGTCTTCATCTGATGCTCTGAACAGGAAAAGTTTAGAGTGAGGGTTGACATTTCACATGTAGCATGTTGTTTAACAACTTTTCACAAGCCAACCCTGACTTTCAGGAAGTGAAATGAAAATGGCAGAATTTATCTGAAGATCCATAATCTAGAAACGGAACCACTGCTGTTTTGACAGGTGCCATCTCAGTGGCATCACTGGAAAGTCCAGATTGCCTAACACACTGGTAACCAATGACTGGGGGTCAGGTCCCAACAGATGTCTGGGCTTAAGGGAGTTAAGTCTATGCTGAAGGAGGGAAAGGGAGAAGAGGACATAAAAATGAATTTGTTTTTCCATACCACAAGGCTTTTGTGCCAAGGTGGCCATGTGTGTTAAAGTCAAGGAATCCCTCCTCCTGGGAGCCAAGAGGAAGTCTCTCGAAACTAGAAGGGAAAGGTGTTTTCCCCACATCACTCCAGCTTCAGCGACATTCTGTTAGTGACATATGTCCCTTCCCCCAAAAACAACAATGAAGTGTTCTGTCTGCTAACAACACAGCTTAAAAAAAACAAAAGTAAAGCAAAATTCTGCATTTTTATAAAACTTGATAAAAAATAGTATTTCAAACTGTACAGTCACCAGAAGTACACAGTCATCCAAAATGCATACACTTCACTTGGCATCTCCAGCACCTTCAGCTTTCTGTGCCTGGTCTGTTTTGGCATCTCCATTTTCTGCAGGGTTAGTCCCCTCCTTGCCAGCATCAGCTTTTCCCTTTTTCCCTTTGGGTACCTTCTCTTCCTTCTTTGCAGGGGCCTTTTTAGGCTTGGCCTCTGGCTTTGGAGGAGCAGGTTTAGCAGACAACCTCGCGGATCTTCTCTGTGGTTCATCCTTCACCTTGGCTTTATCTCCTTTAGCATCCCCTTCAGCCTTTCTCTTGGGCATGATGGTGGCAGCAACAACGGCGGGACATAGGCGCTGGGCGCGGGATGCAGCGGCGTATGGGCTTTGGTCGGTCCAGGGGCCGGTCTCGCCTCTTCTTTTTCACACTGCTCATGTATGTTAACTTTAATTTAATTAATTAATTTATTTGTTTATTATTTATTTATTTTGGAGACACAGTCTTGCTCTCTTGCCCAGGCTGGATTGCAGTGGCATGATCGTGGCTCACTGCAACCTCTGCCTCCCAGGTTGAAGTGATTCTCCTGCCTCAGCCTCCCGGGTAGCTGGGATTACAGGTGTGAGCCACTGTGCCCGGCCTGAATCTGTATGGAGTGCAGTGGTGCTGTCTCAGCTCACTGCAACCTCCGCCTCCCGGGTTCAAGCGATTCTCCTGCCTCAGCCTTCTAAGTAGCTGGGATTACAGGCCCCCACCACTATGCCCAGCTAATTTTTTTTTGTATTTTTAGTAAAGATGGGGTTTTACCATGTTGGCCAGGCTGGTCTTGAACTCCTGACCTTGTGATTCTCCCGCCTTAGCCTCCCAAAGTGCTGGGATTACAGGCATGAACCACCATGCCCAGCCCTGAATCTGTATTTTTAATAAGCCCCTAATCCCCCAAGTTGAAATAAGGTGGATTGCCCTTAAATCATACTTTGAGAACTGCTGGGGTGGATGGCTGAATAGAATGAATTCTTAGGGAATTCACTGAGCTTTTCTTCTCTAGAACACTTTATAAAGTTATTTTTGTTTTATTTTATTTCACTTAAATACAGGAAAGCTTATCATTTGTTTAGGAGGTTGTACTAAGTTGAATAGTATCCCTCCAAAATTCATGCTCTTTCCAGAAATTCAGAATGTGACCTTATTTGAAAATAGAATCATTGCAGACATAATTGGTTAAGATGAGATCATATGGGGGTAGGAGAGGCCCTTAATCCAAGGTGATTGGTGTCCATATAAGAAGAGGATGGGAGACACAGGGAGAATGCCATGTGGCAATGGAGGCAAAGATTGGAGTGTGATGCATCTATAGGCCATAGTATGCCAGGGATTGCTGGCAAACCACCAAGACATGGGAGGATCCTCCCCTAGAGCCTCCAGATAAGGCATGACCTTGCTGACACTTGATTTCAGCCCTCCAGCCATCAGAACCATGAGAGAACATATTCCTATTCTTTGAACCCACACATTTGTGGTGTTTTGTCACAGCAGCCCTAGGAAACAAACATAGGGAGTTTGAATATAATCCTGCCACTAGGCAGAGCAATAGATGAGCTCTCAAGATGGGCATTTATTGTTTTATAGGCTTGTTCACTCACATTTTGAAGGGTAAGTATTCAAATATTTGCAACTGTCATAAACCAGACAGAGGTTTATCAATATTCATAACATCTTTTCCCTAAACTATACCTTAAAACCTAACCTATATGATTTTGATTATCTGAGACAAATGGGCTTTTGAATTTTTGTAAGATTAAAGAAGTAAATGCATTTATTTTTGATAATAAACAGAACACCTCAAATGTTCATGACAGAAAATAAATCATTTTGAGGTTGGGTTGTCAGTCATGAACAGATTTGAAGTCACTTTTTCCTCTTAAAATTCTAGAAGTTAATTTTAAGGATAAATCAGATTTTTCCGTTGATTTGAAACAATGAAATTTTGTGTGGGAAATTTACTTACTTGAATGAGACTTCCATAACTTGGACATAGAAGAAAAACTCATGCAAGAAATTAAAGTTATTTTCCTATAATACATGTTAAAAGAATCCTTCTTTTTTCGTAGCTGCTTTGTAATTGTTAAATTTTACTGACAGATTTCACTTCTGAAGACTGAACTCCCCTTATATTCTGTGGCTGTTCATTTTTTAGTGAACTTATCATCTAAAAGCCATAGGTTTGCTGGCATTTAACTTGCAATCTCCTACTTCCCAGATAGGTGCTGTATTATGGTGTAACATGATAGAGAAGGGGCAAAGAACTTGGCTTGTTGCTGGCATATCAGTTCTTTCCATTAATAAAACACTCAACTGAGTCATTTTCTCTGGCCACTTTTCCACTGTAAAAAAACCTAAATCAAAGAACGGGACTGCTTTTATTGGCAAAACAGTAGATAAATCAGGGATGTAAAAATGCAAGAAGGATTCAGTACAAGCACTACCCAGAGTGGACTTGCTGGGTGAAAGGTTTATTCTGTCAGTTTTCCTCTTGAGACACTTAGGTTTAAGGAAATGTTTGCACTGTTCTAGAGAATAAGTTGGCTCTGTGTTTTCTTTTGTGTTTAGGCCACTCTGGAAGTAATTCCTCTGGGCACAATTATCTAACATATGGTGATTTAGAAAAAGCTCAAAGCAAAGGTCATTTGGATGTTTTAGGCAGGAAAGAAGAAAATCCATCTTGGAGAATAAAAGGAAGTCAGAAAGGGCTGAGGTACAACTTATGGTCAAAGGGATGTGAAAAGGAAAAATGAGGTAGATATCAAGCAAAAATTGCAACAGAAGCCTTTTGTTTTTGCTTTTGTTTCTGTTTATTTTTGCATGAGGAGTGTGCACTTGTAGATGAAAGCAAAGGCTATATCAGAGAAGTTTGGTGCTGGAGATGGCATGAAAGAGATCAAGTCCAGTGTGTGACCCATGTGTGTGGCCTATGCCACTGAGCAGGGCCCTGTGCGCAAGTGGGCCCCATACCTGGATCTGGTTTAATGCTCCATTGTTGTTGCTTTGAAATTCTTCATTTTAACATTAGGACTTATCTTTTTATTATGAGCTGGATCTGCAAATAATGTAGCAAGTTCTTAAAAAAAAAAAAAGGTCAATTCTCAATTCCCCCACCCCCCCCCCTTTTTTTTAGGTGAATAAATTAGGTCCAGAGAGGACAAATGACTTGTGTGGTGGAGCCAGAAATAGAGCCTGGCTTCTTGGGTCAAAACTGCAAATGAATTCACATTCAAAGTGTTTAAACAAAGAGAAGTGCTGCTTTCACCCTTTTGTTGAAAAGAAACTTCCTCGTGCATCATAAATGAGCCAAATAAAACACTGAAATAATCTAAAAGGAAGAAAGATCTGGATATGATTGGATAGGAAGACCTCACATTGAGTTTTCAAGTCACTTCTAAAAAACCTGAACTGCCATACTGATTTTCCTCCTTTCAGCATCAGCCCTCACATCACTCTCTGAGGCCAGGGAATTCTGGCACTCATTGCCTTCTAACCCAAAGGGCCATGTTGTCATTAAGTCTAAGCAGAGGATCAAGCTAATTGCTGTTTGGGTGCTGTGGAAACTGGCTGTCCTGCATTATGTACCTTGATCACTGGTGCTGTCCCAGTAAACTAAATTAATTTCAATAATGGTGCACTTGTCTTCTTGCAGGGCCAGGAACAGCATGAAGATCAGTGCAGCATCAGTCAAGCAATGACCAACACTAAACAGCAGAATAGAGCGTCATGCAGTAGCAAGCGGTTGCCTCACTTCAAAAAGGGAGCCAAACTCAGAGCAGAACAGCCTGAGGAGCATTCTCACTGAACAAACATGTCTCCAGAACTGCAGTGCTCTGTATCTCCAGGCTGACACTGCTATCAGAATGAAAACATTTGGTGGATTCTAGATGAAGCAAGCTGCATTAAATAGTTGGTTTTTTAACTTCCTTTAAATATTTGAACAAAAGAGCTGCTTTTAATCACCAACCCCCAAACAACTCTCCACAACTTTCTGGTGATAAACAACATCTGTAGAAATAAAAAGGTAGGTTTGCAAGCCAGGCGCTGTGGCTCACATCTGTAGTCCCAGCTACTCAGGAGGCTGAGGTAGGAGGATGGCTTGAGCCCAGCAGTTCAAGGCTGCAGTGAGCTATGATCACAACTCTGCACTCCACCCTGAGTGACAGAATGAGACCCTCTTTTTTTAAAAACAAAAACCAAAAAAAAAAAAGGTAGGTTTGCGACTCTGCCTGGGGGTTGCCAACTGAAATTCTATTGGGCCAGAATGGGCAAAAGAATTCTCAAAACACTTTTTTCCCCCATGAGAAACATCCTACTTAGAATACCTTGGTGTACTCAGAGATGAATAGGTAGGCTGGTGTTAGCTGATTCACAGAGAAAAATGATGTCTGAAATGACCCAATTCATTGCCAGATTCAAGGAACTTGATAAGAATTAGCTCTCTTTCTGATGGACTGCTTACTCACTACAATTTGAAGAGGTGGCAGGGATTTTACTGGGAAAGAGGAGTCAAGTGTTTAGAAAATACAGCTCAAGCTCTTTTATAAAAGAAACATTCCAGATTTTCTCAAGTGTCTGGTGAGGGTGTGGAAGGGTGAGGCATCAGATACTTTCCATGTGCAGGTCAAGTAGAGAGAAGGGGAGTGTGGAAATGCAAGAAAACAAACTTAAGAAATTTATCTTGGCAGGATTTTTACATCATAACATCTTGGAGCTGAAAAACACTCTGAAACTCCACTCACATTTTATAACTGAGAAAACTGAGGTCCAAGGAGATTGTTAATACTTGAGGCCACTTGGCCAGTTAGAAACAACCAGGTCACTAACCTTCAAGTGTAGTCCTCTTGCATAAAATGTGCCACCTGCGTAAGTGCTAAGTGGGGAGAGGCTCTGGGAGGAGGAAGGTGGTCTCTGTTAAACACTGAGGCATGGTAACATTCACTTCGGGTGTCTTGGTGGCTCAAAGTGCAGATCTTGGGACTGAATTTCCGAGCTGGCTTGGGGTTTTGGTTGCTGCAGAAGCTAAGGAGGACTCATGCCAAGCACCTTTCTCAAATCACTCCACATCATGACCGCAAGGGTAGACAGCAAAAGGAAAGAGAGCTGATGGCCCTGAGCCACTCTGAAAGGCTGAGTCTCCATAACCACAGAAGCAGTAGCAGCCACAGTGATACTAACAGAGGTTCAGACTACTTTCTCTGAGTTCCATTTCTGACAGCTAGATTTTTTTTTTTTTTTTTTTTTTTTACCTCTGGAACACTGAGCCCCTAATCTGCCCAGGTTTAGATGAACAACTGAGAGGAGAAGGTCGAAGTAATACATAGTGAAGCAACTGTTACCATCGCGTGTATGTAGAATCAGCTTCTGCAAGGGAGCTGTCGTGGAGCAGCTGGCTGTGAAATACGAGAATCTGGGAGGACAAATGAATCTCTTCCCACTAACCCAATACTGGTAATAACTACTGTTTTCCTAAGGGTTTTAATTTCATTTAGTTGGTTTAGAAGTGAAATTATGCTAGTCACAATAGTACTACTGCCTCTGGACCTGGCTGGTTGTTATACAGAAACATTTTAGCACCTAGTAACCTGGAGGAGTTAATTGTGTATAGGGTTTACCATCTACTCACTGTCACAGGATTTCTAAACCTATAAAAGTTGCTTTTGAAATATTTTCCTTAAAGCATACAAAATTTAGCTAAACCACTATTAATGGTGACCATTTGCATTAATATAATAATAATTTGTCATAATTACATGCATTCCCAGTTATTGCAAGTTATATTCAAAATTTGATTTTCTTACAGTGAGAATATCAACCACCAGCCTGGGCAACATGGTGAAATTCCATCTCTACAAAAGAAAAATACAAAAATCATCTGGGCATGGTGGCACGTACCTGTATTCCCAGCTACTTGGAAGGCAAAGTGGGAGGATCACTTGAGCCCAGGAGGTTGAGGCTATAGCGAGGTGAGATCACACCGAAAACTAAACCAGCCAGGCCCATGCTTCTCAGTTCCCCACTCTTGTTATTTGGATTCACTTCTGAAAGTAAACCACCTACATCTGAATTCATGTCTCAAGTTCTACTTTTTGGAGGACATTAGGTGAAGACAATACCATTTCTTATAACTTTTTCAGTTTTTTTCCCCCCCTCCTGTGTTGGCCTCTCTCATGTCCTTGATTTAGCAGTTCAGAATAATACTCTCATTATTTTCCAATTTTCTTTCTTAATTCTGACACCCTGTTTGGTTTCCAACTATCTTATTTATCCCTGATTTTAACCTGTTTTTCTCATTCAGGCCTAGTGTGCCAATGCCTCAAATCCCTTAAAATCCCCAGCTGTAAAACTGCCTCAATTCTTCCTCCCCTGGGTCCAAATGCTCACTAATTTCAGTGGATTTAAGCCCAGGATAAGGTGAGCACAGCATTGTATCTTTAATTAGGTACTTTTCAAATCCCCTGTGGTATGTACAGTTTGGATTACTAAATTATGCCAAAAGTATTTCATGTGAGGGGGGGTATGAAGATTAATAAGTGGTGGTTTCTAAATAGCTTTAAAGGTTGAGAATGGAAGGTGTTTTGCAAATATATGGCATTGTCTTGAGTAGCAGACATTGCCTTAGTCCACAGAATAAATTCTATTTTGGGAAAATGTTTTGTATTGCTAAACCTGCATAACAAAAACATGCTGTAGCAATTCTATACTTCGACAGCACAGGCTGCTGCTATTTATCCATCCATCCATTCATAAACACTTATTAGAAATTTATCATGTGACAGGAACTCTGCTAGGCTCTCTAGATTAAAAAAAGTCACCTTCAAGTTGCTCCCGTATCAGTATATGTATGTGTGTGGGGAGGGGTCTGAACAGTACACACATAATTATAATGTGTAGATGCCATTTAAGGAGGAAGCAAAGTGCTAGGAGACTTGAGAAGAACTAAAGGTCAGAGCTGGGTGGGGGATTCAGTAAGGGATCACAAGGAAGGTGATATTTGGATAAAGCTTGAGTTAGAAATTAAAGTAGAATTCAAGTCGACGTAGAATTACGTATTTTTTGTTTTAGAATAAGTTTAGATATATAGAAAGTTGTAAAAATAGTACAGAGGGTTCCTAGATACCCCTTACTTAATTACCCTACTCTTTACATCTTACATTTCCTAGTATATTTGTCAAAGCCAAAAAGCCAACACTGTCACATTATTATTAACTATATTCCACACATTTTGGATGTCACCAAGTTTTCCATTAATGTTCCCTTTCTGGTCAGGATCCAGTTCACGTAATCACTTTGCATTTGGTGGTCATAGCTCCTCAGCCTCCTCTGGTCTGTGCCAGTTTCTTAGTCTTTGTTTTCATGACTTTGATGGGTTTTGCTTTCTTTTCTTTCTTTCTTTCTTTTTTTTTTTTTGAGACAGAGTTTCGTTCTTGATGCCCAGGCTGGAGTGCAGTGGCATGATCTTGGCCCACTGCAGCCTCCGCCTCCTGGGTTCAAGCCATTTTCCTGTCTCAGCCTCCCGGGGAGCTGGGATTACAGGTGTCCACTACCACGCCCAGCTAATTTTTGTATTTTTAGTAGAGACAGGGTTTCGCCGTATTGGCCAGGCTGGTCTCAAACTCCTGATCTCAGCCTGTCTCAGCCTCCCAAAGTGCTGGGATTACAGGTGTGAGCCACCATGCCCAGCTGACTTTGATGGTCTTAAGGAGTACTGGCCAGGTCTGCTGTGGAAGGTCCTCCAGTTGGGGTTTGTCTGGTGTTTCTCTCATGGTTAGGCTGGGGTTATAGGTTTTAGAGCAGAACACCCTCTTTCTCACACCATATCTGTAGTACCTTATATCCTCAGGACATTATTATTGGTGTTAATCAAGAAGCAGAACTTTAATGCTTCACAGGTGAAAAAACTCATCTGTGGACTAGTGGGAAGCCCAGGTGGGTACTCGCAAGGGAGTCGTGAGAGACAAGCCATGTGTGGTACTGCCCTTTAAAGTTTAGAGGAGATTATGTGGAAATTAACTTTTTCAAAGCTTAGCACCCCATGGTAAAGTTATTGGGTAGGTATTGTAATCCCTGTTACCTGGTAAGAAAACTGAGGCCTAAGGAAATGAAGAAGATGGTAGAAGGTCACATAAGTAGTAGTAGAGCTAGGAATTGGACACAGTCCTCCTGATTCCCATCACAGGGTTCTTCACTCTTCATCTTGGTCACTGCCTCTCAGAAAGGCCCGTGGAGCAAGTGTTGGGAGGAATGAAACTGCATATATGAGTCTGTTATGACTGGAACCCCCTGTTTGTCTGTCCCAATTTCCCTCTAAACTTTATACTCACAAAGCTAGGAAGAGCAAAGCCACCTCTTAACTTCTCAAGAGATTAACACTCTTCCATGCAGGTCTGGGGAAGTTTTCTTCTGTGTCACTCCTTCACCCAGGTGTTTGTCCTGGTGTATGTCCCTGAAAGGAATGTAGCACTGTGATCCTAAGGGCACAGGAGCTGCCATGTAATTCTACTAGCAACTGTTCATTAGCACATTCCATGGGCAATCAAGGGGCACAACACTTTTGGCAACTGGAAGCTCACTACTGGTCCTAGTTGACCAAAATCCAGATTGAGGAGAGAATGAGAGAGGAGATTAAAGCAGTTTCTCTTCCCCTCTTCCCCAGTGAACCATGAGACTGGCCTTTTGCTATGTCAGCAAGGAAGCCTCAAGTTTGCTAATAGATAAGATCTCTTATCACTTTTAGATTTAACACTTACTTGTTTATTTCACAGACACATATCATGTACCCACTATGAGTCTGGCAATGGGAATGTAAAATAAACAATATCAATAAGGTTTCTTGCTTTTAAGAAGCTCACCAGTAGGTGAAATGGGAGAAAAAATAGGAGAGAATAATTTACTATCTGGGCTTCATGGAAGAAGTGATACAGGAGCTTGGTCTTGTGGGACAACAAGAGCTTTTTTGGTAGAAAACAGCACACAGCAAGGCATGGAGGAGAGAGGGGCAGCATTGCAGGTCTGGAGAAGTGGGAGTTATTGGGTATTGTTGGAGTATAACGGAGGGTGTTGAGATAGTGGGAGATGGAGCAGGAGAACACGACTCCTGCTGCAAGTCTTTGTCCAGGACCATTCTCTGGGAGTAGGAGGCAGAGACCTCCAAGAAGGAGCCCTCTGGCATTCTACCTTCTCCATGCCATCCTTTAGATAGCCAGGCACTTGGATCTTAAGTGTTTTTCCTGACTTCCCATTATTGCAACTTGATCTTGGAAGTACATATCCATAATGCCTAATCCCTTCAAATGTGCTGAAAGCGTAACAGCATTTGGTCTATGATCGGCAACAGATTTTCTTGCAACTTATTTTTACACAGATCAAGACTGAGTGAAAACATCCCACTGTACTTAATACAGTATTCTTGTAAAACCTTTTTTGAGGAAGAAAAGATTATCTGTAGATCTTTGATATTCACTTGTTCATAGAGCTCTGTCATTATAATGTGTCACATGGCTCCTTATAGTTTCCAAAACCATTAAATGCTAAAGAAAACAAGACTTTTCCAGCTCTGATCTCATTATATGTACAAATTCCAAGAGCAGCCTCCCAGAAAATAAAAGTTTTTATACAACAGAGTAGATGTGTTCATGAAAGATATATTGTTTATTTTCTTGGCACAGAGTTAACACTAAAATAAGATTATTTAATTGGAGAAAACATTTCCTGACATGCTGAGAAGGAACATTTGAACCAAATCTCCTCTCTCTTAGATTAAGTCTAGGGTACATGTGTTTTAGGCTATTTAATCCATGTGAATCTCAAAACAAAATCATTTTAACTACTGAAGCATTTAGTTGGTAAGGACTCAATACTGGAGGCAACAGCTTGTAATCAATTATGATTTTTAGTTGGGAAAGTTCCTAGGCTTTGTTGTTACAGTAGTCGTTTATTTATTTATTTATTGGCACAAAACTCTTAAATCTGGAAGCATTCAATTCAATTTTTCATAACACTAGGCTACTCAGCTTTTGTTTGCAGAGTAACTCAGCTCATTTTTAGTGGTTCCTTTATGCTCTTTTTAGGATTTGGAGTCAGCATTATAGTATACAATATTATATATATTATATATAATTATATATTATATATAGCTATGTATCACATATATAGGCTAGTTTTCATAGTGTGAATATTATGACATATATTGATATGTTTTATGCAACTGTATATTAATATTATATAATATATATTATATGACACATATATATTATGCAGACATTCAAACCATCAAGAAAGCCAAAACTCGCGGTGGCTCAAGCCTGTAATCCCAGCACTTTGGGAGGCCGAGACGGGCAGATCACGAGGTCAGGAGATCGAGACCGTCCTGGCTAACACGGTGAAACCTCGTCTCTATTAAGAAATACAAAAAACTAGCCGGGCGAGGTGGCGGACGCCTGTAGTCCCAGCTACTCGGGAGGCTGAGGCAGGAGAATGGCGTGAACCCCGGAGGCGGAGCTTGCAGTGAGCTGAGATCCGGCCACTGCACTCCAGCCTGGGCGACAGAGCGAGACTCCATCTCAAAAAAAAAAAAAAAAAAAAAAAAAAAGAAAGCCAAAACTACCACTTCAGCTGGTGATTGCGGGTTCTACCTTATCCTTGCTCTCCCTTACTTGGCACACACACCTTCCCTTCCTACCCTACAATGGTGTGCGTGTGTGTGTGTATATATAACAATATAATATATATCATATAACTATATTACTAATGTTATATTAATGATAAAACTATATTACTAATGTATTACTATATAATACGAATGTTATTAGTTATATATTTATATTAACATATAGTTGTATGAAACATATTATATACCATAATATTTACACTACTAACACTAGTCTCTATATATATGCATGCATGTGCTCATGCCAAGTGCACGCTATGGGCAGCTAGTTTTTCACCAAGCTACCTTTCTCCTTTATTCCTGGGCACATGGCTACTTACTGCACTAGAATTGATTTCCCAGTCTTTCTTGGAGCTGGGTGAGGCCATGTGATGAAATTCTTACCTACAGAATGTGAACAGAAGAAATGTGTGCCACTTTCAGGGCTAGGCCTTAGATGTTGGGTGTATCTCCTCCATACCCTCTTGCCCCTTCCTGCTGGCTGGAATTTGGATGTGGAGACTTTGCTTTGACCAAGTGGGTAATGACAATGCCCTAGAATAATAGTACAATACAGTCCCAAATGTCTATGTGGGACAGAACTGTCCTGCCGACCTGGACTGCCCACCTTTGAACTGTTACCATGCGAGGGAAATAAGCTTCTTTATTTATTTATTTTTAGTTTTACTTTTTTTGAGACAGAGTTTCACTCTTGTTGCCCAGGCTGGAGTGCAATGGCGCAATCATGGCTCACTGCAACCTCTGCCTCCCGGGTTCAAGCGATTCTCAGCCTCCCAAGTAGCTGGGATTACAGGTGCCTGCCACCACGTCCAGCTAATTTTTTGCATTTTTAGTAGAAATGGCGCTTCACCATGTTGACCAGGCTGGTCTCGAACTCCTGATCTCAGGTGATCCACCTGCCTTGGCCTCCCAAAGTGCTGGGATTACAGGCGTGAGCCACCACGCCTGGCCAGCTCCCCTGTTCTTTAAGCCACTGTGTCAGTGTTCAGTCAGAGAAGCAAAAGCACAGGAGATCTGATCTTGAGCAAATGTGGGAGCTGGTTAAGAGGTCTCTGTAAGGCTATTGACTTTGTGACTGGGGTAGAAATTGAAGTTTGCAGGTGGACAGTTTGAAGGCTGCAGGGTAGGAAGGAAAGGTATGTGCCAAGTAGGGTGAGCAAGGATAAGGTGGAACCTGCAATCACCAGCTAAGCTAGGTGTTTTGGCTACTTCTTGATGGTTTGAGTGTCTGTAGAAGTTGATATCCTTCATGACAGATCTGGGCCACATACCTGGCCCAAGAGTCAGAGCAGCTGAAGGAGAGTATAGGAGAAGATGGAGCAGTTGCTGGCCTGGCTGCTGCATCACACCAATAGGGTGAACCAGAAGGTCAACAATGAAGGTTGCTGTTTCTCTCCCACCACCAGATCTCACACAGGAATCTCTCTTGTGACCCACCTTACCTGGAAACATACAGGTAAGGGAAATATAATTCAATCTAGTCAACCTGACACATTACAAAGCCACCACAGTCAACCCTTTGTCAACTTGTACTCTATATCGCTTCATAAACCATATTTTATCTCCAAATGGAACCCATAACAAAGTCATGCTTTATCTGATGTGAAACAACCATCACACATACAACCAAAAACACACTTAACAGTTTCCCCAGAAGAGGAGACAAAGGCTGTTTTTCTGTCTTTCGGTGATGTTAATTCTTCTAGTTGATTCACAATCCTCTTCTGATAATCCTATAACTTAAATACTGGTATATAAGATTAATTACTGTTTAACACAGCTCAGATAATATGGAGATGAGAAAGGGTAAGAAAACAAAAATATTTGGCCAATATATATGCAAACATATAAATATTAAAAAAGGGAAGAAACAGTCAAACAATTACAGTCTTCACTTACACAATGGTCCTGTGGTCATTTCTAGTATTTACCACTACTTTCCTCCACTACCCATTCCATATTCCCTTTGCCCTAAGCAAGCACTTCAGCTGGTTGAGGTTCCTTGCCTGGGAAGTGACTCAAACCTTCATTCCTGAAAGGTCTGGGTTACTAGCAGTCCTATCTGAATTGGGTTGTTTTCCAATTGACTTTAAAGTTTTCCATTGACTTTAATCCTAGGACATAGGAATAGTAAGAGGTGCCCCAGAGGATCTAGTGCATCCCAAATGTATTATTTCTTAGCCCCATTGTATAGTAACCCCAATTTCCTTATGCTTATCGTGGACCAGTCTCCCCAGTCAATATAGTAACCCTTTTCTTTATTTCCTGATTCACTGGCATAAGGAGCACAAAGTATTCAGGGGGAGTTTCAATGTCTGCTTCAGTGGAATTATTATTGTGTCCCTTGGTGGAAGCATTTTCTTTCTTTTTTTTAAATTATACTTTTAAGTTCTAGGGTACATGTGCACAACATGCAGGTTTGTTACATATGTATACATGTGCCATGTTGGTGTGCTGCACCCATTAACTCGTCATTTACATTAGGTATATCTCCTAATGCTATCCCTCCCCCCTCCCACCACCCCATGACAGCCCCGATGTGTGATGTTCCCCATCCTCTGTCCAAGTGTTCTCAATGTTCAATTCCCACCCATGAGTGAGAACATGCGGTGTTTGGTTTTCTGTCCTTGTGATAGTTTGCTCAGAATGATGGTTTCCAGCTTCATCCATGTCTCTACAAAGGACATGAACTCATCCTTTTTTATGGCTGCATAGTATTCCATGGTGTATATGTGCCACATTTTCTTAATCTAGTCTGTCATTGATGGACATTTGGGTTGGTTCCAACTCTTTGCTACTGTGAATAGTGCCACAATAAACATGCGTGTGCATGTGTCTTTATAGCAGCATGATTTATAATCCTTTGGGTATATACCCAGTAATGGGATGGCTGGGTCAAATGGTATTTCTAGTTCTAGATCCTTGAGGAGTTGCCACACTGTCTTCCACAATGATTGAAATAGTTTACAGTCCCACCAACAGTGTAAAAGTGTTCCTATTTCTCCACATCCTCTCCAGCACCTGTTGTTTCCTGACTTTTTAATGATCGCCATTCTAACCAGTGTGAGATGGTATCTCATTGTGGTTTTGATTTGCATTTCTCTGATGGCCAGTGATGACGAGCATTTTTTCACATGTCTCTTGGCTGCATAAATGTCTTCTTTTGAGAAATGTCTGTTCATATCCTTTGCCCATTTTTTGATGGGGTTGTTTTTTCTTGTAAATTTGTTTGAGTTCTTCGTAGATTCTGGATATTAGCCCTTTGTCAGATAAGTAGATTGCAAAAATTTTCTCCCGTTCTGTAGGTTGCCTGTTCACTCTGATGGTAGTTTCTTTTGCTGTGAAGAAGCTCTTTAGTTTAATTAGATCCCATTTGTCAGTTTTGGTTTTTGCTGCCATTACTTTTGGTGTTTTAGACATGAAGTCCTTGCCCATGCCTATGGCCTGAATGGTATTGCCTAGGTTTTCTCCTAGGATTTTTATGGTTTTAGGTCTAACATTTAAGTCTCTAATCCATCTTGAATTAATTTTTGTATAAGGTGTAAGGAAGGGATCCAGTTTCAGCTTTCTACATATGACTAGCCAGTTTTCCCTGCACCATTTATTAAACAGGGAATCTTTTCCCCATTTCTTATTTTTGTCAGGTTTGTCAAAGATCAGATGGTTGTAGATGTGTGGTATTATTTCTAAGGGCTCTGTTCTGTTCCATTGGTCTATATCGCTGTTTTGGTACCAGTACCATGCGTTTTGGTTACTATAGCCTTGTAGCACAGTTTGAAGTCAGGTAGTGTGATGCCTCCAGCTTTATTCTTTTGACTTAGGATTGTCTTGGCAATGCGGGCTCTTTTTTGGTTCCATATGAACTTTAAAGTAGTTTTTCCAACTCTGTGAAGAAAGTCATTGGTAGCTTGATAGGGATGGCATTGAATCTATAAATTACCTTGAGCAGTATGGCCATTTTCACAATATTGATTCTTCCTATCCATGAGCATGGAATGTTCTTCCATTTGTTTGTGTCCTCTTTTATTTCGTTGAGCAATGGTTTGTAATTCTCCTTGAAGAGGTCCTTCACATCCCTTGTAAATTGGATTCCTAGGTATTTTATTCTCTTTGAAGCAATTGTGAATGGGAGTTCACTCATGATTTGGCTCTCTGTTTGTCTGTTCTTGGTGTATAGGAATGCTTGCGATTTTTGCACACTGATTTTGTATCCTGAGACCTTTGCTGACGTTGCGTATCAGCTTAAGGAGATTTTGGACTGAGACGATGGAGTTTTCTAAATATACAATCAAGTCATCTGCAAACAGGGACAATTTGACTTCCTCTTTTCCTAACTGAATACGCTTTATTTCTTTCTCTTGCCTGATTGCTCTGGCCAGAACTTCCAACACTATGTTGAATAGGAGTGGTGAGAGAGGGCATCCTTGTCTTGTGCTGGTTTTCAAAGGGAAAGCTTCCAGTTTTTGCCCATTCAGTATGATATTGGCTGTGGGTTTGTCATAAATAGCTATTATTTTGAGATATGAACCATCAATACCTAGTTTACTGAGAGTTTTTATCATGAAGGGCTGTTGAATTTTGTTGAAGGCCTTTTCTGCATCTATTGAGATAATCATATGTTTTTTGTCTTTGGTTCTGTTTACATGATGGACCACGTTTATTGATTTGTGTATGTTGAACCAGCCTTGCATCCCAGGGATAAAGCCCACTTGATCATGGTGGATAAGCCTTTTGATGTGCTGCTGGATTTGGTTTGCCAGTATTTTACTGAGGATTTTTGCATTGATGTTCATCAGTTCATTGGTCTAAAATTCTCTTTTTTGTTGTGTCTCTGCCAGGCTTTGGTATCAGGATGATGCTGGCCTCATAAAATGAGTTAGGGAGGATTCCCTCTTTTTCTATTGATTGGAATAGTTTCAGAAGGAATGATACCAGCTCCTCTTTGTACCTCTGGTAGAATTCAGCTGTGAATCCATCTGGTCCTGGACTGTTTTTGGTTGGTAGGCTATTAATTATTGCCTCAATTTCAGAGCCTGTTATTGGTCTATTTAGGGATTCAACTTCTTCCTGGTTTAGTCTTGGGAGGGTGTATGTGTCCAGGAATTTATCCATTTCTTCTAGATTTTCTAGTTTATTTGTATAGAGGTGTTTATAGTATTCTCTGATGGTAGTTTGTATTTCTGTGGGGTCGGTGGTGATATCCCCTTTATCATTTTTTATTGCATCTCTTTGATTCTTCTCTCTTTTCTTCTTTATTAGTCTTGCTAGCAGTCTATCAATTTTGTTGATCTTTCAAAAAACCATCTTCTGGATTGATTGATTTTTTGAGGGTTTTTTTTGTGTCTCTCTCTCCTTCAGTTCTGCTCTGATCTTAGGTATTTCTTGCCTTCTGCTAGCTTGTGTTTGCTAGCTTCTCTAGTTCTTTTAATTGTGATGTTAGGGTGTCAATTTTAGATCTTTCCTGCTTTCTCTTGTGGGCATTTAGTGCTATAAATTTCCCTCTACACACTGCTTTAAATGTGGCCCAAAGATTCTGGTATGTTGTCTCTTTGTTCTCATTGGTTTCAAAGAACATCTTTATTTCTGCCTTCATTCTGTTATGTACCCAGTAGTCATTCAGGAGGAGCAGGCTGTTCAGTTTCCATGTAGTTGAGCAGTTTTGAGTGAGTTTCTTAATCGTGAGTTCTAGTTTGATTGCACTGTGGTCTGAGAGACAGTTTGTTATAATTTCTGTTTTTTTTTACATTTGCTGAGGAGTGCTTTACTGCCAACTATGTGGTCAATTTTGGAACAAGTGTGATGTGGTGCTGAGAAGAATGTATATTCTATTGATTTGGGGTGGAGAGTTCTGTAGATGTCTATTAGGTCTGCTTGGTGCAGAGCTGAGTTCAATTCCTGGATATCCTTGTTAACTTTCTGTCTCATTGATCTGTCTAATGTTGACAGTGGGGTGTTAAAGTCTCCCATTATTATTGTATGGGAGTCTAAGTCTCTTTGTAGGTCTCTAAGGACTTGCTTTATGAATCTGGGTGCTCCTGTATTGGGTGCATATATATTTAGGATAGTTAGTTTTTCTTGTTGAATTGATCCCTTTACCATTATATAATGGCCTTGTTTGGCTCTTCTGATCTTTGTTGGTTTAAAGTCTGTTTTATCAGAGACTAGGATTGCAACCCCTACTTTTTTTGTTTTCCATTTGCTTGGTAGATCTTCCTCCATCCCTTTATTTTGAACCTATGTGTGTCTCTGCACATGAGATGGGTCTCCTGAATACAGCACACTGACGGGTCTTGATCTTTATCCAATTTGCCAGTCTGTGTCTCTTAATTGGACCATTTAGCCCATTTACATTTAAGGTTAATATTGTTATGTGTGAATTTGATTCTGTCATTATGATGTTAGCTGCTTATTTTGCTCGTTAGTTGATGCAGTTTCTTCCTAGCATTGATGGTCTACATTTTGGCATGTTTTTGCAGTGGCTGGTATCGGTTGTTCCTTTCCATATTTAGTGCTTCCTTCAGGAGCTCTTTTAAGGCAGGCCTGGTGGTGACAAAATCTGTCAGCATTTGCTTGTCTGTAAAGGATTTTATTTCTCCTTCACTTATGAAGCTTAGTTTGGCTGGATATGAAATTCTGGGTTGAAAATTCTTTTCTTTAAGAATGTTGAATATTGGCCCCCACTCTCTTCTGGCTTGGAGAGTTTCTGCTGAGAGATCCGTTGTTTAGTCTGATGGGCTTCCCTTTGTGGGTAACCCGACCTTTCTCTTTGGCTGCCCTTAACATTTTTTCTTTCATTTCAACTTTGGTGAATCTGACAATTATATGTCTTGGAGTTGCTCTTCTCGAGGAGTATCTTTGTGGCACTCTCTGTATTTCCTGAATTTGAATGTTGGCCTGCCTTGCTAGGTCGGGGAAGTTCTCCTGAATAATATCCTGAAGAGTGTTTTCCAACTTGGTTCTATTCTCCCCGTCACTTTCAGGTACACCAATCAGATGTAGATTTGGTCTTTTCACATAGTCCCATATTTCTTGGAGGCTTTGTTTGTTTCTTTTTACTCTTTTTTCTCTAAACTTCTCTTCTTGCTTCATTTCATTCATTTGATCTTCAATCACTGATACCCTTTCTTCCAGTTGATCGAATTGGCTACTGAAGCTTGTGCATGCATCACGTAGTTCTCATGCCATGGTTTTCAGCTCCATCAGGTCATTTAAGGTCTTCTCTTTGCTGTTTATTCTAGTTAGCCATTCATCTAATCTTTTTTCAAGGTTTTTTAGCTTCTTTGCTATGGGTTCGAACATCCTCCTTTAGCTCGGAGAAGTTTGTTATTACTGATCATCTGAAGCCTTCTTCTCTCAACTCGTCAAAGTCATTCTCCATCCAGCTTTGTTCTGTTGCTGGCGAGGAGCTGCATTCCTTTGCAGGAGAAGAGGCGCTCTGATTTTTAGAATTTTCAGCTTTTCTGCTCCGGTTTCTCCCTATCTTTGTGGTTTTATCTACCTTTGGTCTTTGATGATGGTGACGTACAGATGGGATTTTGGTGTGGATGTCCTTTCTGTTTATTAGTTTTCCTTCTAACAGTCAGGACCCTCAGCTGCAGGTCTGTTGGAGTTTGCTGGAGGTCCACTCCCAACCCCCTTTGCCTGGGTATCACCAGCAGAGGCTGCAGAACAGCAAATATTGCAGAATGACAAATATTGCTGTCTGATTGTTCCTCTGGAAGCTTTGTCTCAGAGGGGCAACTGGCTGTATGAGGTATCAGTCAGCCCCTACTGGGAGGTGCCTCCCAGTTTGGCTACTCAGGGTTCAGGGACCCACTTGAGGAGGCAGTCTCTCTGTTCTCAGATCTCAGACTCTGTGCTGGGAGAACCACTACTCTCTTCAAAAATGTCAGACAGGGATGTTATAAGTCTGCAGAAGTTTCTGCTGCCTTTTGTTCAGCTATGCCCTGCCCCCAGAGGTGGAGTCTACAGAGGCAGGCAGGCCTCCTTGAGCTGCGGTGGGCTCCACCCAGTTCGGGCTTCCTGCTGCTTTGTTTACTCAAGCCTACTCAAGCCTCAGTAATGGCGGGCGCCCCTCCCCCAGGCTCACTGCGGCCTTGCAGTTCAATCTCAGACTGCTGTGCTAGCAATGAGACAGGCTCCATGGGCATGGGACCCTCGGAGCCAGGCACGGGATATAATCTCCTGGTGTGCCATTTGCTAAGACCATTGGAAAAGCGCAGTATTAGGGTGGGAGTGACCTGATTTTCCAGGTGCTATCTGTCACAGCTTCCCTTGGCTAGGAAAGGGAATTATCCGACCCCTTGCGCTTCCCGGATGAGGTGATGCCCTGCTTCAGCCCACGCTCCATGGGCTGCACCTACTCTCCTGCACTCACTATCTGACAAGCCCCAGTGAGATGAACCCGGTACCTCAGTTGGAAATGAAGAAATCACCTGTCTTCTGCATTGCTCATGCTGGGAGCTGTAGACTGGAGCTGTTCCTTTTTGGCCATCTTGGAACCTCCCCCTTGGTGGAAGCATTTTCTACCTTTAGTTCCTTTTGAAATGAAAACTCCCAAACTAGCAAAGCCCAAAGTTGCAGGGATGAGAATAAAAGATGAATAACAGTGAGATGAGCCACTCCCATTTTCACCTCTTAATTTCCAGGCCCATAAATCCTGGCTATCAGAGAAAAATCACCATATATATATATTAGACATTAATTTTGAGCATATACTGTATTCTGGAGGTCACTGCAAGGTATTGCCTCAGCCTGGTAAGATATTCCCATCTAGGTGGCACCATAACTGAGCCTTCAAAAGGTTGTTCCACTATTCCATCAAGTCAGATGCTTCAAGATGATGGGGAACATGGTAAGACCACTGAATTCCATGAGTATGGGCCCAATGCTGCAACTTCATTTGTTATAAAATAAATTCCTTGGTCATAAACAGTGCTGTGTAGAATGTCATGACAGTGGATAAGGCATTCTTTAAGTCCACAGATAGTAGTAGTTTAGGTAGAAACATTGTGGGCAAGAGAAGGCAAAAAGAATAAGCACCCATTCTAGTTGGAACACAGTGCTGTCTCTTCTATTATGGAAATAGTCCAAATGGAATCAATGTGTCAATGAGTAACTGGATAATCTCCCTGGGAATTGTGCCATATTAGGGCTCAAGTGCTATTGGCAGAATAGATATTCAGTAGTGGTAATGGCTAGGTCAGCCTTGATGAGTGGAAGTCCATGGTGCTGAGCCCTTGCGTAACCTCCATCCCTGCTACCATGGCCACTTTGTTCATGAGCCCATTGGGCAATGACAAGAGTGGGTATAGAAGAAGGCTGATAGAATGCGCCATCCTATCCACCTGAGGTCACTCTCCCATGGGTATTCACATGGAACACAAATCTCTTCACACTCTGTGCCCATTTAGAGAAGTTTATCCACATACCTCTTCCCCAGATCTCCTTGTCACCAATTTTCCAATTGTGTTTTTTTTCCAAGTCTCTGACCATCCAGCGAAACCATCAGCCACAGTCCATGAATCAGTGCAGATCATACCTTTGGCTATTTCTCCTTCCAGCTGTGGCAGGTGGTACATGTGGAATTGCTGATCTAGGAGACCTACTCTGGGCTATTTTCCAAATAATTCTACTGTATTTCTAGGAAATAGAAAAAATGGTTTCCAACTTACTTTTGGTTCATTAACACTGATCCTTGAATGCCACAGCACTTAGATATACACTTTAGAAGTCTTCCACATGGTAGGTAGGCATTCCATCAACATTTACACAATGAGTGGCTAGCCCTGGCACTTACTATGCCACTGTTGAGGCTTTTTGAAAGTAGCCAAATGTACAAGCTCAAGCATCTGCTTAGCAGCTGAGACTGTATAACATATGAACATTTACAGCCACTCAGCCAACATGTATGTATTGAGCACCTTCTATGTACCTAGTCACTATTCCACAGTAATCTTTTTATACCAGTTGTTGGGCTAAGTTAATTTTAAAGGACACATGATATCAATTATGTAACAGTACATTTTTTTCTTGCCCAGGTTGAGCACATGTGTGTATCTGAGGCTAGACTGTTGTAACTACTGGCCTGGAAGTGCTCAAAGGGGAAAAAAGGAATTTATTGTTTCTGACTAATTATACATCTAGATTGCTAAAGCAATCTGCTCTTAAGCTCTGGGAGGTTAAGGCCCACTCCTGATATTGGAGTTGTTCAACACTCTTAAGCTTTCCTCAGTGTTTGGCACATGATAGAGCTTTATAAATAATTGTTGAGAGAATGAATGGGTTGTTCAGCGAGATCATGTTAAATACTAGTAACTTTCTGAGATTCCTCAAGGAGCTGACTAGCGGGAGTTTAGCATAGAAACAAAGCACTGGGCCAGGGCCAGGACAGCTGAGTTCCAGCTTTAGATTGGCCACTGCCGGGTTGTATGACCTTCAGCAAGGCATATATCTGTTTTGGGTCTTGATTTCTGCTCTGAGGACGTTTGAGAATTGAATGGCAGCCATGGGAGGCCTCTTTTGTTTAGACTGTACACTGTTGTAAAAAAAAAAACAACTTTATTTGGATACCTTTTGGGCCACACACTCTCTGGTTTGCTGTTATCACCCTTCCTATCACCTTTGTACACTTTCACTCCCTGTCCTGCCCCTGTAGCAATTTGAATTTGTAACTTCTGAACACCATAGGCCCCAGCTCTGACATTCTCTGAGTCCATGCCACTGGAATATCGGTGCCATGAGGGGAGGAGCTTGAGCCTGTTTTGATCTCTGCTGGATGCCCAGTCTTGGAATGGTGCCTGAAATGTAATAGATACTTTTGAGTGAATGAATGCATGGAAGCATGCATGCATGAAAATGAGGCAGTACTACCAAAGCAGACTATGTAGTAAGGAGGTGGAGGATCCCGTCGGGAGACATTTCCCTCCAATTTGGATAAGTTTGTTTTCCATTTGAAATGGAGTAGGGAGGCCAATAGTATTCTCCAACTCTTCAGCTTGTCTGGGAGGTCCTAGGTTGACTGCCACTAGGAGAAATAACACCTGTGCCAAAAGCTTCCATCATCAAATATACAAGTTAGTTTAAATATTAATTGCCACTGTTCAGGAGCTTTTCCTAAGCAAAACTGACCACTTTATGGAGCCTGTGTTGCTGTGGGCATGGTCAGGAGCCTGGTTCCAGATGCCTCCCACAAGCTTCCAGCCTATTTCCTGTCCAAGTCAGTGTTGTCTACTGCTGGATCCAGTTGAAGAGCTTCCTGTGAGCTTCCTACTGTGTGTTTTTAAAAATTCCTTTCTGAGAGGACAACCCTGCAGCACTGCTGTTAACACTCAATAAACCTTTTTTCCCTGGTAGCTGTTAAACTTTAACGTTAATCAGATTATACGATACATCAGCAGAATACCCCACACAGGGCTTCTCTGCGAAACACAAGTGAGTCCCCCTAATGCAATAGCTCTGGGGAGAGTACAAGACCTAGCTCACTTTCACAGCCACCTAGAGAGAAACTGCCAAAACAACGCTTTTAGTCCTTCCCAGACAGCATTGGCAGTTAGAAACATTAGCATATCACTCAGACAAATGAACAAGGTGAAATTAGACACTTGAGATTTGAGAAACAATTTAAAAATGTAAATTAGAAATTAATGAGGAATTACTTGCAAGCACAAATGCTATTGTCTTAGATTTTTCTAGTTTCAATCATTTGCAGTGCACATCTTCATTCTGTGAATTAAAAATGTAAGTTACTTAAAAAATTTTGTCTGACGAATCCCAACTAATACTTGTCTGGATTCAAGAAGAAAAATACCCATGTTTGAACCCTGCATAGAGAGGACACAGCAAATAATTCTCCTGGTCTCTTGTAATTTAAAACAGCAACATGGACCATAGCCTGGAAGCTGAGGCCTCAGGCCGAACTCCAAACCTGACAGGTGTAGTGACATTTCATTTATAACTTGGGCACGGGCTGATCTAGTCTGCATTGACAGAGCCAGTGATGAGCACAGCACTGAGCAGAGACTGACAGACCGGCATTCTTCCACAAATACACAAAGGAAACCCTCTTTTCCCCTGCACTAATACAGCTTTGCTGGAAAAGTCCCAGCCTGAGTTTCCACTTTTGATTTCACTTGGCATTTGTAGACAAATGGGCCCAGGTGCTTTCACTCTGCACTGCCTGCTGATTGGGGAACAAAGTTCAAGAAGTCTTGGGAAGATAAACATTCAGAAGAATCTGGGCCCACAGGGCCATAGGTTTTGCCTTTGCAAATTAGACTCTGAGATAGCACAGTACTATGTCATGTCCTCACGTGGGATGAGTTTGGACCATGAACTGCAGAGTAGCAGGTTTTAGGTTTATTTACACATCTCTGGCCTATGTTTCATAGTGATTTTCTTTATCTAACCACTCGATTAAAAAATAACTTTGTGAAAATTCATTTTAACAGAGAGAGGGGTTGTTCAGTAGCCTTTCAATTTAAAACAAAGTGATCATCTAAAACGATTCCAACCATGTAACATCACATGGTATCCTTGAGAAAGACAATGGGAGAAATGAGAGACCAGCTTGTAGAAATGATCCTGCAAAACTCTGTACCAGTTGAAACAGATTTAGACTATCACATGGATAGAGTTGAAGAATAATGACTTTATCTTTTTATTTAGTGCATATAGAAAATACTATTCTTCATAATTATAATCAATTTCATCATCTCCAAAAGCAACAAAAGTCATTCAGATCTAATCATATTTGTAAGTGCTCCCAGTATCAGACTGAATTTACAACCCAAGGAAGACAACAGAGGTGAATATGCCTATGCAAAATACACACAGAGAGAATTACCTAAAATATACACTGAGAGAAAATCCACTTTCAGAGAGAGATAAGTAGTTATGAGTTTCAGACCTGGTAAAATTCTTAAGATGAGCCCCCTTTAAGTGCATTTTTAAATCTCCTATAGCAATCAGCACAATTTCTTTCACAAAATTGGTTTCAGTAAGGTTCTGTCTAGAAGGATAGGATCCATATTTGTCTGGAAAATGGAATGAAGTTCACCTCTGAAGTTTACCTTCAAAATCTCTGAACAAAAGGTAAGCTTTTTTTTCTGGCTGTCGCTTTGTGTTTTTTCTCCAAACTTTTCTCTTTAAAAGAAAAAAAAATCCTCCCTCAATTTATCCTAAGTCCTTCTTAAATTTGGATACTCCCTTGGTTTTTCTGCTTCCACCACCTCCTAGAGTGGCTCATTTCCTTGGGGAAGTTTTTCTGTGGCTGCTTCTCACAGAAGAACCAGAAACAAGTCTGGAACGTGGTTGGAGGCTTAACCACATAGTCATCTGGACTGTTTTATGTCTTAGCTGTATTGTCTGGGTAACTCACACTGAAAAACTTCATAGGGATTGCTTTTGAGTGAGCTACCTTAGAATGCTGAAATTAGTTAAAAATCATTGAAAAGGTCATAAATAGCCCAAATTGTGAGTATAGCTTTGAGGGTGAGATTACTACATGTGAAAATTTTCGTAACAATGAAAGTAAAAGAGTTCCTAAACTTCCAGATTGTGAAAGTGTAAGCTGCCATAATTGCTGCATCATTGTTTTACTGAAGAGGGTTTTGTTTGGGTTACCTCCTCATGGCCCTGAAAAGAGATTGGGTATTGTTAACTTCTGGCTGTACTCTAACTAATTAGCCTTGCCTTGCGAGGGTTTGAGAAACATCATAGTGGATCAAGAAATCATGAAAATCATATGAGTTTCACATTAGAACGAAAATAAATGGATGTATGAGACCACCAAGATTTTCAGAAAGCAGTATCTCTTCAGCTGTGTACAATATCACAGAATTGATATTTTGATTCTTGGCAATTCAAGAATGTGCCAAGCAGAAGCCCTGTGATGACGTAATGTTTTATGTAGTGTTTACTTTTATCCAAGTGATATGTGCATGCATGAAAGGAGACAAAGAGTTGTTTAAGGCCTGTATGAGAAAGAGAAGTCTTCTCTCCCAGCCTTTTCCACTTCCCACTCTTAAAAGTAAACCCACTAGACTTTTCCAAATGATTATCTTGGTATTTACATCCATATCTCTAAATCACATGCTTTTTTTGCTACATACTGAATTTTCACTTTTAAATATCATACTATGGAAGATAAGGATATAACACTCTTTCTCACTCCCTTCCATCATCACCCACAGTCACATCACCCTCCAACTCTGTACTCCCAAATAGTTTTAGCGACTTTTAGATTGATATAGATGTTCCCATTTTATGACCATTTAAAAGCTATCAATAGCTGAGTCATGTGATAGTAATATCATCATCTCCCTGCATTATTTTCTTCCAAGTTGTTATTTATTTATTTATTTTATTATACTTTAAGTTCTAGGGTACATGTGCACAAGGTGCAAGTTTGTTACATATATATACATGTGCCATGTTGCTGTGCTGCCCCCATTAACTCATCATTTACATTAGGTATTTCTCCTGATGCTATCCCTCCCCCATCCTCCCACCCCACGCAGGCCTCAGTGTGTGATAATTTGGCCTCTTGCTTTCCTCTGAGAAGTCCTCCTCAAATGTCAGGTAATCCTTGGCTATCTGTTCATATGTAGGAATAGGGCTCTACAGATCTGATGGAAGGTTCTGTATGCAAAGGGAGGGCTCGTCATACTCCCTTTAGAGTGGGGTGATCTGGCTGAGCCATTTCATAGGTGAATGCCTGGTATCAATCTCAGAGCTTTTCTCTTCAACTGTCCAGATTTCCCAAAGAAGTCTCTTTTCACTAGGAGGGTAAAATACAGTGAGGGGGTAATTTCAACATTCAGTATGTTGGCTTTCACTCATTGCTCCTGTTTTCAGGATGGTTTTTCATCTTCACTATTCTTGCTTTTCCCCAGTTCAACAGATCCTTTGCCTTACCCTTGTCAGGGAATAAGTTTCCAGTCTTCTGCCAGAGTGGTAGAGGAGATGCTGGGTCTGACTCTTTAAACAACCTCAACCAGTCCTCTTATAATTATTTATTTATTTATTTATTTATTTATTTATTTATTTATTTTGAGATGTAGTCTGGCTCAGTCGCCCAGGCTGGAGTGCAGTGGCGCGATCTCGGCTCATGCAAGCTCCGCCTCCCGGGTTCACGCCTCTGTAGTCCCAGCTATTCTCCTGCCTCAGCCTCCCGAGTAGCTGGGACTACAAGCGCCTGCCGCCACGCCCGGCTAATTTTTTGCATTTTTAGTAGAGATGGGGTTTCACTGTGTTAGCCAGGATGGTCTCGATCTCCTGACCTCGTGATCCGCCCGCCTTGGCCTCCCAAAGTGCTGGGATTACAGGCCTGAGCCACTGTGCCCAGACGTTTAATGTATTTTTTAAAGAAAAGAAATAGAACTAATGTTCTACAGAGAAATCTTCCCAGACATTCCTGACATACATAGAGTCTAAGGCCTACTGTAAATTGCTAAATTAAAAAGAAAATAATGCCTTTATCAGTCCTCTCCAATATCTGAGAGGTTGAGTCCTTAATTCACATGACTGCCATGTGATGGCCAGAAAGCCTAAGGAAGTCCTAAGTGCTTGGGCCTATGCTCACCCTCTAAGAGTCTTAGGCAGGATTTCAGCCTTTCACTTCATCACTTCACCTATTCACCTGTGGCCGATTGCTGTGTACTAAGAGGCTACAAAGGGGAAAATGAGAGACCCTAACCCAGGGTAGAAGAGAAGGACCTGAAACTCGGAGAACTCCACTCCCTCCCCTGCCTGGTGGCACAGCCATGGGATTGCCTTGCCAGCTGCCCTTTTTGACCTCTTGTTTCCCTGGTCTCCTTCACAACACTGGAACAGAATGGGGAAGCACACACTTCATTAGTCCACTAAGGACTGCCTAGCCTGTGGGGTCAGGGACGAGAATTCTCCCAGGTCACTTTTCTCAGCAGCCAAGTGGATGAACACATCCCTGGAGGGAAACAATTTAATCTGCCTCCCATTCCTAAAACTTTTTTTGAAAGAAAAAAAATTTAAAGTTGTTACAATAATGTACATGAAGGGGCTTGCAATCGCCTACTCATACACACGCACTTCACTGCTTTCATGTAGGGCAAATGGGGAGGGAGTAAGAGAGGACCCTCAGCTTGGCAGGTGTCGATGAATGTCTTAGTGAATTGACTGTATGTAGACAGGGCTCACGATTGTCTATGTGCTTGCTTTTTAAAGTGTCACCTGGCCCTCTAGTATCTTCAGTTCCACATCCTGGGCATCTGTCACTTTGCTGTGTCCCAGTGATATCACTGGCTTCCAGGATTAGGGCTCCAGAGCCAAAGCTTGATTTATCATTTGGATGATTCACACAAAAAAACTCAACATCCCCTGCTCGCACTGTGGAATCTGGCAAGAGTTCTCACCTAATGAGGGCCTTCTCTTAGCCCTCGGACTACTCTTTATTTCTAATCCAAATTTCTATTCTGAGGAATAGAACTCAGCCTGCTGCAGAGTTCAAGGGCTTGGGAGCTAGAGGAATTCCTGGGGGTGCTAGGAAGCTGCTGGGGCCTGGATGTCAATAACACTGTGCTTATTTCAGCTTCTCAAACAAGTACTCCAGGCTCCATCCTGCTCCAAGCTCAGGGTGAGCTTCTTTCAGAGCCAGCACTACTTTCTGCATGTGTGTCTTCATACATAATTTTCAGTAATACTTTGCAGGCAGCTGCCTTTCTATATAGGATCAGCTTCCGGAAACGCAGGAAACCACACAGGCCAGAAACAAAAAGACACTCGAGGTATTGTTTAGAGAACACATGTAAGATGTTAGAAACCACAACATCCTACACCTGTAGCAACATCGGCTGCAGATGGGTATGTGCTCTGCAGCCCATTCCAGACTTTAATGTGTATTACTTTTAAGAAACAAACTCAGGCTGCCTTTCTGCCAAGTTCCCTGATGCAGATGACTGCTCCTGAAAGCCCATATATAGTACAACTTTACTGCCTCTGGAGCAAAGAAAAGGCTTCATTTGCAAGAGTTTGCCCCAACTCAAGCCAAGGTCATCAACTGAAGTTTCTGTCAGATCAGTTTTGGCCCCAAAGATTTTACTTGCTCTTTCAAAGTAAACAGGAAACCAAAACAAACTCTACAGAGCTCATGCCTCACAAAAAGCAGACTCAGCCACTCGCTCACTCACTCATTATTGTCCAAAAGTAGCACTTATCACCTTGGTATTGTTAGTTCTACGAGAAACACATCAGCTCTGTTCACTTTAACTCCCTCCTAATTGTGTTTTCTGAGAATGGATCTAGGGACCAATGATGGAGTCAGAGTCTTGTTGTGCAACAGGCAACTTTCCATTGAGTGGGGTTTGAGCACCTTATCAAACAGTGATTTTATCTTTATTAGTTTCCTATTAGAACCCAAGCTATAAACACCATAACCATTAACAGTTTCACTGTTCACAATACATGAATGTTCTCAAAATTGATGACTATCTACAACTTTGAGTCAGATCTAAGACCATAAAGTTGTGTGTGCTGTGAGAACCAGAAGGGGCAGAGGCCTGATAGGATGCTGACTGCCTCTGAGGAAATACTTTTTTTTTTTTTTTTTTGAGATGGAGTCTCGCTCTGTCACCCAGACTGGGGTGCAGTGGCACTATCTCAGCTCACTGCAGCCTCTGCCTCCTGGGTTCAAGTAATTCTCATGCCTCAGCCTCCTAAGTAGCTGGGATTAAAGGTGCACATCACCAAGCCTTGCTAATTTTTGTATTTTTTTTGTAGAGATGGGGTTTCACTATGTTGGCCAGTCTGGTCTTGAACTCCTGACCTCAGGTGATACGCCTGCCTCGGCCTCCCAAAGTGCTAGGATTACAGGTATGAGCCACTCTGCCCAGCCTGGAAATATTTTTATGTTAGGGATGCTTTGAGGATTTTTCTCATTTTTATTTTATTTTGTATTGATTCTCAGAGTTTTTCTGCCTAAGCCAACCTCTTAACAGAGATACTGGCAAGGCATATGAAAGAGATCCTGAATGCTTTTCTGTTAATTTTGGCCCTCGGGTACCTTGAGCAAGTCTGTCTGATGATCTCCCTGTTTTCTTTTCTTTTTCTTTTGCAATCTGTTTTCTGAAAAGACACTTTCCCTATTAATTCCACAGGATTGTAGTGAGGACCACATATTTTCCTTTGAAAAACATCAAGTGATAAGTCTAAGGTAACTTCTTACCTTTGAAATTAAGGGAAAGCTTATTTAATTACCCAGGATATTAAGTTATATACTGCTGAGTAACAATTTATCCCCAAACTGAGCAGCTTACGACAATAAACATTTATTATCTCACAGTTTCTGTGAGTCAGGAATTCAGTAGTGATTTAGCTGGTTGGTTATAACTCAAGTGTTAGCCAGGGTTGTGGTCATCTGAAGGTTTGAGGCTGGGGGATCCACTTCCATGATGGTTCACTCACCTGGATATTGGCAGGAGGTTTCAGTTTCTTGACACGTGGGCCTCTCTCTATGGCTTCTTCAGTATGTATGACATGACAACTCTCTTTCCCCAAACTGAGTGATCCAAGAGAAACCAAGGCAGAAGACACAATATGTTTTATGACCTAGCCTTCAAAGTTACACTTTGTCATTTCCATAATGTACTACTGGTTACACAGTTCAGCCCTATTTAGTATGGGAGTGGACAACAAAAAGTGTGAATAATAGGAAAAGAGAATCACTGGGGCCAATCCTGAAAGTTGGTTATCACAAAATTGAACTATGCTGACACATGATGAAATGAATTAAAAGTAGTTATTAAGTGCATGTTTGAGCTCAGCATATTTTGTTTCCAAACATTTTCCCATGTCCATGGACACAGGTGCCTATCATATGTCTGAGTATTATCTGACAAGCCCTGAGTGTGGAATCAAAATTAAATACTGGGCCATTGGAGTCAGGACTAGATATAAATCTGGCTCATTCACCTACTTGTTTGAGCTTATATTTCCTCATTTGCAAACTGGATTAACCTACTTATTTCACAGGCTTATTATAGCCATTAATCAAAAGATCATAAAACAGTAACTACTCAATCAATGGTAGGTATTTTCATTAATTATTATTGTTTTTATTTTACAATTCAGCTTGAAAGACTAGCATAAGTGAAGAGAGTTTGCATTCTGGCACTCACATAACAAGAAGACTGCATGTTGCCCAGTTTCAGGTATAATTAATGCTGTGGTTCAATGACATCATCAAATACCCAGGTTCTTTCCATCTTTCTTCTCTGTCATCCTTGGCATTTGGATTCTTCCTTTGGAGTCATAAGATAAATACGGCAACTTGGAGCATCATGTCCTCACACAATTATATCCAAAGGCTGAAAGATTAAGGCCCTTCCTTTCACACATTTTAAAGTGAAAAAAATATTTCCATATCTCTAGAAGACTATTCCTCAGATTTAATTGATCTTAATTGTATTGCATGTTCATTTCTAAGCCACTCATCTTCAAGGGAAAAGGAATTATCAGTCTTTAGCTTAGATTAATCAAAGCTATTCCTTCAGGCTGGGGAGAGGCCTGGCTTTCTGGAAGCATGTTGCTGTGTGATGCCTGAAAAAAATTAATATGTAAGAATGACAAGAATGGCTATTGGGTGAGCCACCAGTCTCTATTATAGGGTCCATGAGAGATACAACTGTGAAAAGTTTGTTTTCTGAAAATGCCTTTAGTCTATCTGTACACTTGGTGGGTAGTTTAGCTGGATATAGAATTCTAGACTGGAAATGATTTTTCCTTAGAATTGTAAAGACATTGCTGTATTTCCTTGTCACTTTCAGTGTACTTTTTGAGAAGTCCAATGCCTTTTTGATTCCTGATTTTGGTAAAGGACCTGTTTTTCTTTCTAGAAGTGTTTTGAAGTTTCTATTTATTCATGAGTTTCTGAAATTTTATGATTATGTGCTTTGGTCTAAATATTTCTTCATTCTTTGTATTTGGCACCCAATTAGTCCTTGCAGTCTGGAAAGTCATCCCAATTAGTTCTGGGAAATTTTCTTGTACCATATTTTTAAATAATTTTACCTCTCTATTATCTCTGTACTTTCTTCCAGAAATTCAACTTGAATGTTAGGCCTCCTGTATCAATCTAGTTTTCTTATCTTTTTGTTTCTATTATTTTCCATCTTTTTGTCCTTTTCTGAAATATTTCTGTAACTTCATCTGGACTTCAGCTTCAACTTTTACTGAGTTTATTTCTACCACATTTTTAATTTCCAACATTTATTTCTTGTTCTCTTACTGTTTCTTTTTTAGAGCATCCTTTTCTTATTTCATAGATACAATCAATAGTTTTTCTCATCTCCTCAAAGATTTTACTTAGAGAATTTGTTTGTCTTATGTGGGTTTTAAAAAATTTTCTCTATTTCCTCTTGGTTATTTTTCCATTTTGGTTTTTGTCTTTTGTTAAAGAGTTTCCTTAAAATATATGATGATTTTTCTTCACTTTCTCATATTTTAGTGAAAAAAGCACTTTCCTCCACCATACTGCCTACTAATACGGTAAGTTGTAATATTAGAACAGGAAGGAATGCCTATCTTCACTTTACAGGTGAGAAAACTGAGGCATATAGTATTGTATAACCTAGCTAATAAAATGCAGCCAGAGTGTGGTGAATGTGAACTCCAAGTACAATACTGACTCGGTAGATGAAACCTATCCTTGGCATTGGCCCTCCTCTCTTGTCTTTTTCTTTCTCTCTCTCTCTATGTCAATTTGGTTTCAGAAGAAAAATCTATTGACATTTAAAATGAAGCAGGAATTAATGACAAGGGAAGAGCTGGTACCTCCCGCTAACATCACTCTAGTTTTTAGCATTTTAGAGGTGACTGTGTTAACTCAAATTACCTGTGGAATCAACATAGATAACATTTCTTGATCTGGCATTGTGCTGTGAGGCAACACAGACAATTAATATTGGCCACTGTCCCCAGAGGTTTTACATTTTAGAGAAGATGGACTGTTTATCTAAAAAGATAATTACATTATAATTTAGTTGCCCTGCACTCCTTGAGATAGCTTAACACCTTAAAGGTAATGACTGCTTGGTATCATAAGCCAACTTCACCCTGTAAGAACACTGAGATTTCAGAGGAGCCAACTTCACCTTCTAAGAACATTGAGATTTCAGAGGAAGATGTGGGCTCAGAGAGGGCAGCCAGGTCTGCAAGGGTTGGAAGTGCCCACAGGACAGTGGGAGGGCCTCTGTGGAGTCCAGGCAAGGGAAACTGATGAGCAAGTGTGAGGGGTTATAAGAGGTGACTCAGTGCTCACCTTGCTTAGGTCCCTAGAAGAACAGGAGTCAATACCCAAGCCCTCCACCTCTGAAAGGCAGCAGTCCTTGGAGCAAGTGTGGGGGCCTTGCAGGAGTGACACATGATTCAGACTCAACAGTCACACCAGTGTCTCCTAGTTCTTACTTAACCTTCTCGGTTCTCAACAGCAAACCAAGCTGCAGGGAAAGAGGGCTTTTTCAAGAACATTGCTCTTCCGACCTTTCGACTGTTTTTAGATGAAAATGCATTCTTTTAATATACTTGAAAAATCTGGAAGGAATAATATAAATCAATGCCTTAAGCTTTATCAGCTTCAAGTTTAGTCATTTTTCTTGAACTGAATTCCCCACAGCGTTTAAAGAGCGATAAGAAAGCAGAGCCCTCAGCCCCAGGAGCCAGTCTGGGAAGCTTTGTGATGAACTCGCGGTCGACTTTTATCAAAACACACACCAAATCCTATTTCAACTAATCTTTGGCTTCCAACTTGGCACCCAGCAGCCGATTGAAAATGTCTCCTGGGTGTTGACCTTCCAGACAGACCCTAGGCCTGGAAGGAGCCAACCACCATTCTCTGTCCCCACCTTGGTACACACTCACTGGGGGGCTCCTGGATTCTCTGTGGCCAAGAAGCAGGGATTTCCAGGAACACGAACTTGACCCCCCAAGGCCAGAAAGCCCAGGGCAAAGTAGGGCACTGCAAGGACACAGAAGGGTCGCCAAGCCCGCAACCCAAAGACCCGTGTCAAGCATCCCTCGCCCGCTGCTGCTGGATGTTAAATGTGGGGTTTGTGTTGTTTTAATAAAGCAGGACAGACACATTTCTCACATACCAGAAGGTTTCGCTACACCAGGCCTGTTCCCTCGGGAGGCAGCTAAAGTCGAAGTCGAGGGCAGAACCGCGCGGGCCGCGACTCCCGGGTCTCCTGGGCCGCGCCCGGCCTTTGCGGCGGCCAGGGACGCGGGCAGCCTCCGCAGTCGTGCGGGAGCCTCCGGAGCGGCCCCGAGCTCATTTTCCACTCGGTTGCTTCCCGGCAGAGCTGTAAACCCAACCTGACGTGGGCTCATTAATTTGGCAGCGACTGGAAGGCTGGGCCATGGCGGCGCACCCGGGAGGCCTTTGTGCGCTCGGGGTCAGGTCAGAGGGCAACCGAAACACGGCTGAACCCTGCACGCGGCTCCCAGGCGCGGACAGCGGGGCCCGAGCCGCTTCCTCCGGCCGGACGGCCCCGGGACTCAGCCTCCCTCCCCGCGGCCCCGCCAGCGCGGCTTCCGGCGTCCAGGAGCTAGGTGACCCAGACCCTTCGCAGCCACCGACCGGAGTTCTGCAGCGGGCTTGCTCCGCCCTGCCCTTTCTCCTCTGCCCGCGCCCTGGCACAAGCAGGGACAGGAGAGCTGGGCCGATGACCTCCGAGGCCTCCTGCCTTCGAGAGTCAGTCGCTGGGGTTCAGCCCTACCCTGCCCTGCCATCGCCTCCTCGCAGGCCCGGGGTCCCGCACCAGCCTGGAGGCACCCGGCTGGCCCCGACCGAGCTCAGTGTCCGCCTCGGGCTCGGAGGAGAAGCCCGGATGCGTCGTGCAGCCTCCCCACCCGAATGCGCTCTGAGGCAGGCCCGGGCCCAGGAGCCCTGTGGCCTAGACCGTTGGCCGCTCGGGATTTTCCCCGAGGATTTCGGCAGCGCACCTGGGACCCAGGTGCTCGCGCCATCCCTGCGGCTGGGCTTTGCAATTTTTGTAGGTGGCGCGGGCCTGTCCTCGTCGGCCCGGATGGATGGGCACGCCTCGTCATCGTCTATCTTCTTGCTCCATGGGTCCCGAGACGGGCGTGCGGGTGGAGGAAGGCGCACCTTGGGGCGGGGACCCGAGGCTGAGGCGCCGCGGGAGCGCAGGGGCTGCTTCCCACCATCGGGTAGGGGTGGAAGGCCGAGCCCCAGCGCCCTCCTACACCGGCCTCGCGCTGGAGAGAGCGCCCGCTGGATTTTCTTTCTCTTGCCGTTTTCTTGGCCGGCGGATACGGACTTCGAAGCTCCAGTGCCCGGGTCCCCAACCCTAAGGTTCTGTCTTTCACAAACGTCTGAACCCTGGCGGCTGGAGGCGAGGTGGGAGAGGGAGGTGGTTCTGCTTTTTGCAAGTGGCCCAGCGCAGATTAATTTTAGCAAGTTTCGCAAAAACAGAGCGGCCTCCTTCTGTGCCTTTAGGTGACTTTTGTGACATTTAGCAGCAAAGAAAACTATTTCCTCTGCCATTCAGAGCTAACCACGTGTAATTGGCCCAGGAGTCTGTTGTATTTTGGTGAACTGTTTGCGATATCCCATCTGTTTTCATCTCGCGCTTCAAACGAGTCTATGTTTATTCTTCCGTCGGGGAAATTGGTTTACACGCGCAGTAATTTCGGTGCGACACCGAAGTAGTCTCTTGAACTAATGCTACGGGTCCGACAGGCTTTGTGACTGCTAACAACCCTCCATTACATCTTGCAGCAGACTTCTACACAGCCCCAAGGTCGGTCCCAGGTTTATCATCACTATTTGTAAACCAGTTGGTCTCCCATGATGACCGGAGACGCGGACGCCTGAGTCCGAGGAGGGGGTCGAGAGGCCCAGGAGCATTCGGGTCGTAGAGGGCAAAGCCTCGACGGGTCCTGCGATCCGTGGGACATGCCAGGCTGACAATGAGCGGTCCCTAGCAGTTTCCTTCCCCAGCCGCCCTGTCCTGGCGTTTGTGTCTTTTTTCTCCTCACTGTGATCCTGAGCTGTGAGCCTGGCTCCCCGAGTGACAGAGAAGGAGGTGGTCACAAGCCTGGGACGGATGCGTCGCTGACCCGGCGGGTTTTGCAGATCGAAGATGGCTGCGGGGTGGAGGAGTGGGGGTGGAGAGAGTGATGGAGGCCACCTGGCCGCCCGGGTCGAGTCCGCTGGAGGACTAGGGGCGCGGAAAGTCAGGTCAGTGGAGTGAAGAGCTAGCAGGACGCAGTCCTGGTGGGTGTTGGTGTCTTTTTGTCCCTCAGCGTTTGTGGGCGCTGGGCAAGGCCCACCGAAGATGGGGAGCCCAGGACTGTAAGGTGGCTGCACGGGAGGCGGCGAGCGCCCAGGGCGGTCCACCAGCTGTGTAATCGGAGAAATTGCTCCGAAATTGCGTAGGCTGCCCTGGCTGAGAGGCCTGTAATCAGCCCCTGGCAAGTGTGCAAATGCTGATTTTGCGGGTGTTACCTCATCCACGCTGGCGGTGAAAAGCCTCGGGCTGGTGGCAGGCTTGCCTCTCACAGCCTGACTTCTCCCGGTCTAGCGGCTGGGGATGCAGACCCTGCCCCAAGGTGGGTTGGAGTGAAGTGTGGGAGTGTGCATCTGAGGTCGGGGGCTTCTTTGGCCCAAAGATTAGGGAGGCTAGAAGGTGAAAATGAAATCGTTGACTGTTGCCTTAATGCAGGTTCATTGTCCCCGTGTCCTAGCAGAAATGAGCCACTTTCTCTGCCTCCCATGTTTCACTTGGTCTTTCTGTCTCTTTTAAGAGGAGGAAAAGTTGGTAGAGGAGAAAACTAGAATTATTTACCACATAGTAGAAAAGGTGATGGAGGCTGTCTTGACGAAGACGCAAAGGGAGCAATTTTCAAATTCATGCCTTTATACTGAAAATAGCAAAAAAAAAAAAAAAAAAAAATCAGCAGAGGGCCATAAAATCAGTAAAGAACTTCTCTACAGAGGAAGAACCACATTTTAGTTTCAGCAGTGAGAAAAGTGACCTTTGCTAACTCCGTTAGGTCGGGGGCCTGCTCCTAGGTTTGTGCAGGAAAACAGAGATCTAACCAGAACTTGTGTCTGCACAGGTAAGGCATCTATCTTCCAAAGACAGAGGGAAATGGGCTCTTCACACCCCTTCATGCTGGCCAGCCCTGAATTCTCTACCACCCTCAATACCCAACTTCATTTGACTTAAATAGATACTGACAGTGAGTAATTTGAAAAATCAAAATATTCAGGGGAAAAAAGTGAAAACTTCAACTTACCCCACATCTCAAAATCCAGAAAGCAAAATAAAACTCATGACTTTCCCCTGCTTCCCCACAAAGAAATAAGAACTTAGGTGTACATAACTACTTGGATATAGACCTGATACGTAAGAGGCAATCTCATTTTTCAGGTCTCTGAGCATTTTAATTTGTGGCATTTTCAGTATTGCCTCCTGAAACCAAATCCCCAGAGGATTTGAAAGGTCCCTGGTTCCAGAAGTTCATTTCAGTCCATTAGTGGGGATGAGCTAGAAGGTTTGCCCCAGAAAGCAATGATTTTAAGGTTAAGATTCCCCTCTTTTATTCATTGTCAGCATAGGCCCAAAGCTTGAGGAAAGACAACAGGATTATTTCAGAGTACGAGGCCTCCATATCTGGGCCAATCATAAAAACAAGGTTTTAGTCAAACAGGGTTTCTTAGCAGAGGCTGACTTTGCCTTGCTAATTGTCATTGCTGCTGTTTGTTTTCTTTTGTCTTTTTACCCATCTTGTACAACTGATCACAACTCACACCAATGAGACTCCTCATACAGTTTGCTTTTGAGAGATTGCTGTTTGCTTGGTACTGTACTAGCAATAATGAAAGGCATGACTATGGATTTCCTGGTCTTTAGAAGCCTCTAATTCACTTGGGGAGAAAAGACTGAGAAGACTTAGAATAGTAGGAAGGCCCCATATAGTATTGCTGAGAGGATGCAGTGAGGAAGCGGCCAGCTGGCAGTATGGTTAGAGCATGGGGAAAGGCACAGGTCACAGGAATATTTTCTGGGTCACCCAAGCAAGTGGTCTTCAGGCCACGTGGGAGAGAAAACCAGATGAGGAGCTGGGAAGCTAGCAGCCAGATGGGGCCAGGCTCAGCTTTGTGCTTTTTTCCCGCCCTCTCTGCTCTGTTGGTAGAGAGCAGAAAATAACTGAGGGACAGAGCTGGAACTCGTGGTCTGTGTGTGTGCTGAATGTATTGTCTGGATCATTCTCTACCAGAGGTAGAGATGAGAGATGAAGTGAGATCAGAGAGGTGAGGTGAGAGAGCTCCATTTCCGGCTACTAACCCTGGGCTACTAGCTTTGCTATTTGCATCAACATGATGACCTAATGTATCCTTGAGAAAATAAACTAGCTGGATTATGAGCTAAAGAATCATGTGACTTTTTTCCCCTGCTAGGATCTCAACAGCTGTTTTGGGACAAACACTGCCCAACAAGGCTGCCGCCATCACAGGATGAATATAAAGGATTTCACTGCCTGGGAGTGATTTAAGGAAAGTACTTGAAATGTTGTATGTGATTAGAAAGAATAACCACAATGAAACACCAACTGCATTTCTAATCATTTTTTAGACCATTTTTACCTGATTGGTGTTCGGAAGCAAATACTTCTTTCTGTTTGAGAAAATATTTGATCCAGAAGTTCCAACTTCTTATGGTTATTAGCAAGCTCTAGCCTTGACCTCTTACGTTGGGGAGGGCTTCAGATATGGTAAAGATCAGGGATATTAAATTAGAAAAAGCAAAAAAAGCCACTGTATTTTTTAAAGGCAAGTTAAAAATAAATTGTTATGCATGTTTTGATTCCAGCAAAATAATTCTTATACATAAATATGATATAACATTATATTTATTTTCAATTCATGTGTGCTTAATTTTTTGTCTAGGTTTCTTTCTCCTGAGTATCTAGATGAAATATAAAATCAGAGTCAGAATTTTTCATTTATCATATTATTCATATAGAATTGTTTTTTCCTTTAAAATGTATAAAATTTTTATTCTATGGAATTCTTTTTAGGCATGAAACTCATTTTAGATTCTAAAAAAACCCTTCTAATTTGTTTCTTTAGCTGTGTTAGTTTTCCCCATTTTACTAACTGCTTTTATATATTTATCTATGTTTGGGATTTATGAAAATGTCCCCATCATTTTAACAGTCACCCTGGGTGCATGGGCAATGGCTTAGAAAACTTCTTAAAATATGCTAATACCACTGTAGCAAAACACCATTACGTCAACAAAAAACACAAACCCACTGAACACCAGCCCAGAAAAACATTCCCACAACTATTTGGGGAAAATAAACCAAAAAGAGCTATCTTTCCTTATGTCTGAAAGACCCACTAACCAGGCAGGGCTCTCAGGAGAACAAGAGGAGTGATATTCTACAGAGGAGGGGTCCTTATGGAGACCCTCTGCTTTCAGCTCCCCAGGCATGCACTAGAAGGTAGAGTATGGAGACTGCTCTCATTTGGAAAGAGATGTCGAAGGAATAAAGCAATGTGGAACCTGTTCTACCTAGAGTAGAAACCCTGGGGCCTCTGGGGTGAATTGACATATGTCCATTTGAGCTAATAACCCCTCTTGTTCCATAAGCTGAGGGCGAGAATTTTTTTTTTTTTTTTTTTTTTTTTTGCTGTTATTTGTAAAGGGCTGTAGGAAAGATTGGTGTTTTGCATTGCAACATCACTAAATAAATGTGAATTTTGAGTCTCACCTGTGCTCACTGAATTACTATGAGAATTAAATAAAATGACACTTGTAAAAGCACTGATTTCATGTTTTGGAAGTGGTCTATAAATGACTGTACTACTATCTGGAGTTTTTCTTGAGTCTGACTCATCAGAAAGAATTGCCTGGGCTCTCTCCTTGTGTCTTCTAGGGTGCACACAGCCTTCACCCACTGTGAAGGATCCAAGTGAACACCTGAGTGACCCTGATAAGGGAAGGGTAGCCTGGTTCAAGGTGTTGATGGGGGAGGGGGGTAGGGCATGTTGCATCCCATCTGATAGTACAGGGGGCATGCAAATAAAAACTTGCCACTTGGGAGTGCAGCAGGGGCTCTGGCAGAACCTGGAATTAGAGAAAGTGTAATGGGGCAGACAGAAAGGGTAGTGGGGACATGGGTATGTACAGTTGGCTTCTCCCAGACATGTCAAGAGGCAGCATGGAGTAATGGTCATCAGCTGGGGCTCTGAGGCCTGCCTGCCTGGGCTCTTCTAACCAGCAATGCTTACTTACCTCTCAGTGCTCAGGGCCCACACCTGCAGGACAGGGAAGATAATAGTACCTGCCACATAGCATTGTAGCAAGGAGCTACAATCTATGCAGAACACTTAGAGTAGGGCTGGATGTGCTGGGTCATTTAGAAAGGCAGCAGAGAACCATGCGAAGGTGCTTGGCTCCAAGTGAGCTGCCCGACTTTGCCTTTGTCACTTACCAAAAGTATGACATTGGGAAGTATGACGTTGAGAAGTTCCCACACTTCTGTGCCTCAGTTTCTTCATCTGTAAACTGGGGATAGTAATAATACCTACTTCCAAGGGTGGTAGTTGTTATGATTAAATGAATTAACAAATGTGAATGGTTTGGAACAGTGGCATGTAACACAGATCTGCTGTTACTATTGTTGTTTTTTTTATTGCTATTGCAAGCAAGCTGCTCCTTCCCTTTCTCTCCAGTTCAATAAATGTAGATTATCTCATAGATATCCTGAAGAAAATGAGCACATATCACCCGAAGATCTTTCTGTAACTCTCTCTGGTACCACTGGTCGTGACTGCATCAACCTTAAGATCCCTCTTTAATGAGCCCCTGTGGAAGAGACTCATGTGAGGCCCATTTCCCCTCCCAGGAGGCTATTCCACACCACACCTCACTCTGCCTTTGGATGTAGTTTTCTTTTTTCACTCAAGATTTTCCACCACCTTCAGCTTTTCTACTTGAGCCTTTCCTCTTCCTGCTTGTTCTTGAGTGTGGCTGAGGATGCTGGGTCCTCTAGACCCGGGAGGGCTTGCATGGATCAGGCTAGGACTGCTATTGGCCTAGATGGGTAGGTGGGTAGATGGACAGTGCTTGATTTCTGGTGTCTGTAAAATCAATAGAAAACGAGAAATGGAGCATCAAACAAATTTAAATGCTCTGTTGGTTTTTAATTAATTCAATAATCTCATTCTTCATGCTCCTATAAATCTGGAATGATACCACTGTTATTTTAAGAGATGGAGAGTGAATACTAATGCCTTCCAAAAACATTACAGGACTCTGCAGTTTCCTTTAAAAAGCTCCTTTCCTTTTGGGAGTGAACTTGAATTCAACAAGAGGAGTAGTATCTTTGAACAGGCCTCCTTCGTGAGTCTGAGATTTAGACAAGAGTTTGTGACATTCCTTTATGACTGGACGTGGCAGAATGAGTTGGACATAGCATTTTAGATTGAGTTCTCAATCTCCAGATTGTGATAGTTTAATTTATACTCTCCACGTAGTTATACTATTGACATTTATTAGCCTCGAGTGTTGCTGCCAACACAAGTTTTGAGTAGATTGTGGTATAAACAGATTTCCTCTTTACACGTTCTAATCAGTGCAGGACTGTTTTTATTGAAACCGTACCTCAGCTCAAGCTTCTCCACAAGTGTAGGCACATATGTACAGAGTTTAAATTGTATTTATGGTTGGTAAATGTTCTAATTAAGGGGCTGCATGTGTTCAGAGAGAAAAATTAAATCAGTGAACATGGGAGGCCAGGAGGCTCTTCCGCTCTGGTCTGGGTTCTGTATGATTTTAGGCTTTGAGAAATCAATGCAGTGAGCTGGTGGGTGACAACCCAGGCAGACATTTGTCTCCTGGCCGATTTACAGTGTTATCTACAGATTTCTTTTTTCCTTGATGAGATGACGTTTGATTCCTTATTGCCTGCTTCATCCTGACACATCACAGAGCAATTTCTGACAGGCAACACTTCTGGATAATGTCCTGGGCCTTACTTTCCATATTAGGATACATGGAATGCTCAAATAAAAAGGAATATAACTGACATGGTGTCCACCACACCAGTCCCATCCTGCTGTCACGATGATGGCAATGAGTAGATTGCCATCCACTAAGCAGTGGCTGGGCTTCTTTGGAACTCATCTTGGGAGAGGTTTCCACATCTTTCCGAGCACTGCTGAAGAATGAAGTCTTGGCCACAGCAGACCAAAGGGTACTGAAGAGTTTCGAAAGTAGCTGCTGCTATTGCTATATAGTTAGCTCAAGGAGGATTGTAATTTGCAAAAATGGGCAAAATATGCACTCCAAGGATATGTAGAACACAATCTAGCCAGATCTGCCCAACCACAGTGATTTTGCTGCTTCAGACAAAATGCCTTTTTGGTGTAGGTTTGAGTTGACAGATTACTGAGGGAAATTTTTGTCTTGCCCACACTCCCAGTTTATTCAGGTTGTTTGTTAATACACCATACAGCCCTCTATGAGGATGGTGTGATGTAGACCTGGCACCCTAAACTGAATAAGCTCTTTGCTGACAGCTAAAAGTAAAGACATTTGTGGCAATCAGATTGAGGGGGCCTCAGGTTGCTTCCAGATGTCAAATTGATTAATGTTGGAGTCGGTGCTGCCAGCAGCCAGGCCATCTGAGTGCACAGATCCCCAGGAAACAAGCCTGGTGGTTGTGGTATCAGTGGGTAGAGACATAAGCACAGATACTGAACAGATGCCAGTCCTTCTGCATCAACTTAGTAGAATGCCCAGAAAATCCTCCATGATGCAAACCCCCCAACATAAAACTTTTCAGCCATTTTTCATGTTTTCTAACCAGAGGGTTGTTTCCTTAAATTAATATCAGTAGTTCTACACTCAGAAGTCCAACCCAAGCTGGGCGTGGTGGCTCACGCCTCTAATCCCAGCACTTTGGGAGGCCAAGGTGGACGGATCACCTGAGGCCAGGAGTTTGAGACCAGCCTGGGAAACATAGTGAAACCCTGTCTCTACTAAAAATACAAAAATGAGCCGGGTGTGGTGGTGGGCGCCTGATACTGGGGAGTCCGAGGCAGGAGAATCGCTTGAACCTGGGAGGCAAAGGTTGCAGTAGGTGGAGACTGTGCCACTGCACTCCAGCCTAGGCAACAGAGTGAGACTCCATCTCAAAAACTAAAATAAAATAGAAGTCCAACCCAGGAAGACACCAGTGGGATAAGCCCAACACAATGTTAGGATCTGCCCTTTGGGATTGAGAAGGGCAAAGCAGAGAAGACCAAAAAGAATATGATGATAAAACAGCATGTTTCTACGGTACTTCTGATTTTCCAGAGCATCATCATATTTCTTTTCTTACATTTATCCTATGTACCTGTGAAGAAAGTTGAGAAAATTGTGATCACGTAAGTGATCCAGAGTGTGTGGTTTAAGTGCTTTGTGGATGTAAGGAGCCATTGTCATTCCCCATCTCCATGGGGTGCTATGAAATGAATAGTGTATTGAAGGTCATACCACTTAGTTGATGGCAGAGCCAGAAGAAAAACCACAGACTCATCATCCATTGCCCCTACTTATCCTCTTAGATCAATCTTTCTCAAAGTGTGGGCCCCAGACAAGCAGCATCAGCATCACCCCAGGCCTATGGATCAGCACCTCTAGGGAAGGGGCCCACCAATGTGTTCTAATAAGCTCTCCAGATAATCTAATGCATACTCAAGTTTGAGAACCACTGGTCTAGGCCAATACTTTCCAGTCTGGGTTTCCTGGACCCCAGGACCCTGTGGACATAATGATGAATTCCCCTAAGGCTATTTTCAAAATTTCATAAAACTTAAAATAATCATACTCAACATTACTTTACAAATTATATATTTTATTATGTATGGTGGATAAATGAACATTAGGAAAGGAAACTGATTATTAATCAATGCTTTTTGGTATTTTTTTTACTCATTTATTGATTATCTAATATGCTCTGAGTTGGATACTGGGAGCTCCAAAGATGGTAAGGTGCCTATTCTCAGGATAATTATAGGCTTGTAAACAGATTGTCACAATATGATATGATAAGTACTGAAACGCAGATTTAAATAGTACTATGGTAGAAAAAAAATCTAAAATACTGGGGTGGGGAGAATCTGCAGACTGTGCCATGTTGCTTCAAGGCTTTGTGGTTGAGCTTGAGCTTGGATGATTGAGATGGGGAGAGGAGGGACGGATGATAACTCTCAGGTGGAAACCTGCTTCTTCCTCTTCTTTCCCCAGCCACCCAGCTGAGGACCAGCAGAAACATGAGCCCACTTCTGGGTTCTGGGTTCGCTCCCTTCTTGGACCCTCCCGCCTTTTTCCTAGGCAACACTTCTGAATATGAGAAGCACTAACAGAGGATTTGGAAGAGGCTCAGAGAGGCTCTGCATCAGTGAGGAGAACTTTAAACAAGACCTTCAACTTACATTTTCACAGACCTCCTTCACCTTTTGGTACAACGGGCAATTAATTAAAAGATACTTCTCTGTTTAACCAGGGAGTTGAAACAAAATGAAATGTCTATTTGGAGAATATTTTAGTTTTACTCCAGTACAATTACCTTAAAAAATGCCTATGTTTAATTTCAGTTCACCTATTTGACGAGTCTTTGCCTTTTAGAAAATCTATGATGATGTGGTTTGCATTTCAGAAAAAAATTACTTTTTAGGTTAATGTTGCTTTCAGATGCTAGTGAGGTTTGTCTCTGCTTGTTCGGTTATTGCTTGTAGTGCCCAAGCCTAAGTGGATGATGGGCCTTCCTCTGTACATTCTTTTAAGCTTACTTTCCATCTTCCTATAATTCTACTTCAGAATGTCTGAATGTGTCTGAAGTGTCTGAAAATACCAAAAAGCATTGACCAATAATCAGTTTCCCTTCGTAATGTTCATTTATCCACCACACATAATAATATATATAATTTATAAAGTAATGTTGAGTATGATTATTTTAAGTTTTATGAAATTTTGAATGTCTGAATGTTCAGAATGCGTGCACAGCATATACCCAGCATAACCAAAGGGAAGGGGCAGGGCAGAGATGTGTATATGAGGAAACTTCACATGGAGCAACTGAAACTTATATTGAGAACATTAACAATTGCTTCCTTCTTGGAGGGGGTGCTTCTGGTTCTAAATGAGGTGTTAGTGTTTGTGAGGGTGATAACCTTGTCCCATTGAATTATGATGAGAAAACAACCCAGTTGCCTACAGAGCCAAAAGCAAACCTCAGAACTGCTTGACTCATCCGTCAAACAAATTGTATTTTAGGAAATGCAGGACAGAGAAAAATGCACAAAAGAAAAGGAGGTTTATTTATTTGTACAAAAGTAGAATGACAGCCGTTTGAGTGGATCCAAATAGCGTTTAGGGAGGAAAAAAATGTGATTCATTGCCAGCTATTAAATTTTGTTTATCCTTCTTTAAACTAACCAGAAACACATTTTGGAAAAAAACGTGAGTTAACATTTTAAGCACTGAAAGCCTGCTGTGGATGCTGCCTCGGCTCGCCTACTTTCCAAGGGGAAGATGAGGGCTGAAGCAAGCAAACATGGTTTGGAGAGGTCAGGCAAAGAATGAATGTCTAGACCTGCTTTCCAATCCACCCTCTGACACTGGGAGTTTTTCCTTTCCTTAAATAAGGATGCTCACCTCAGGGCAATAGCAAGAAGGTTCATGTTTACAAGGTGGTTTCAGATAAAGTACCTCAAAGGAAACAAAACATTTCTCCAAATACATAATCACTGATTGAGTGACTGTGTCAGGAAGCCCTGTTTCCCTGATAACCAGTCCTTATTGTTGTATGCATTTGCCAGATCACCAGCTGATGTGACTAATGCTGACTCTTGGTACAACTATGTGACTGAAAGACTTCAGAGCACTTGACAAGTATCTGAAAAAATTGCTGGAATCCCAGTGCCTAGTGGAAGAAACCCCTCCAGACTGCAGTGTGCCAGGGTGACTCCCTCTGGCATGGCCCTGCCCTCTTTCTGCGACAGGCCATAGGGAGCAGCTTTTGTAGCTGTTTCTACTGTCCCCACCCCAGCACCTTTCTTAATTAATTATATTAGTATAAATATTTGGGTTGTTAATGCCCTTAAAATTGGAAGGGAAGGTACTTATCATAGACTATAAGAATTAACTTGATTTAAATGTTACAAAAATATACACGTTTCTAAAAGAAGCAGTAGCAAAAATAACTTTGCTGACGCAGAAGCCCGTAGCATCTTTTTGCTTTCCAAGCAAATAATTCCACCATGAGAATTATCTGGAGTTTGCTATCTCAGTAGTGTCTAGAGAGGGAACTCCCTGCTGAGTGTGAGGCCACAAGGAAAGGCCCACGTGGACTCCTTAGGTCCAAAGAACTCCACCACCCCGCTCCATCATGGCCCAGGAAGAAAGAATCTCCATGTAGTGGTTCACTTGCTTTCAAGCCTCAACAGACTTGGTGAAGCAAAAGACCCCATACAGGCTACTGTCCTTCCTTTTCCCTCATAAACCTTCAACTTTTCCCTTTTGCCCAATGTTCTAGCTTCCTTCACATAGTTCTAGAACTGTGCAACTGTGTCTTATTCATTGTCTTATCCCCTTCTCTTCGCAGAGCTCCCACCACTTAAAGTAGGCATTGAAAAACAGTGATTAAACTGGGTTCTCCTGTGAGCAGACACAGGGCCTTCCTACCTGCCAGCAGCATGGAACCCCTAGGCTAGGTCTACACAGGTTTAGGGGGTAGTTTAGGACACATTGCTCCAAGATATCTGTCTTAATACCTAGTATTATGCAGACTCTCCTTTAAAAATATTTTAAAAATAATTTTAGAAACATTTCAACCTTAATACAACAAAATGAAAAGACAACCTCCATTGGCATCTTTTGGGTCTCCTCAGCATCTACACCTTCAGGGGGAGGATCCATTTGAACTATTGCAGCAGTACCTATGGAATTGATGTGATGAGAAGAACATAAAGTAAAAACTTGTATTAGAGGAAAGGTTTGCCTTCTCTTCTGGCTGCTCTGCTAGGGTAGCAGTTGTATTACAGAGGGAATGAAGAGGAAGGCCGCAGAGCGTCTCATTCATTCAGAAACGTCATAGTGTGCATTATTCCAAGAGCTGCAAGCACTGTCACTAAATCTCTTTGTCTCAGAAGGAAAACCAGGACATGAGACTAGGCCAAGGCAGATTGTTAGCAGGGAGTCCAGCCCAGTCATTCTCTGGCTCTCACCACAGAACACATGGATGTAGGGATAAAGAATTTAACCAAAATTGGCCAGGCACGGTGCCTCAGGCCTGTGATCCCAGCACTTTGGGAGGCTGAGGCAGGTGGATCACTTGAGGTCGGGAGTTTGAGACCAGCCTGACCAACATGGCAAAACCTGTCTCTACAAAAAAATACAAAAATTAACACCAGTCAGAATGGCAATTATTAAAAGTCAAGAAACAATATATGCTGGTGAGGCTGTGGAGAAATAGGAACACTTTTGTTTTGTTTTTTTCGAGACAGAGTCTCACTCTGTTGCCCAGGCTGGGGTGCAGTGACACAATTTCAGTTCACTGCAACCTCCGCCTCCCAGGTTCAAGCAATTCTTCTGCCTCAGCCAAGTAGCTGGGATTATAGGCACACACCATGCCCGGCTAATTTTTGTACTTTTAGTAGAGATGGAGTTTCACCATTTGGTCAGGCCGGTCTCGAACTCCTGACCTTGTGATCCGCCTGCCTTGGCCTCCCAAAGTGCTGGGGTTACAGGGGTGAGCCACCCCACCCGGCCGAAATAGGAACACTTTTATACTGTTGGTGGGAATGTAAATTAGTTCAACCATCGTGGAAGACACTACAGTGATTCCTCAAGGATCTAGAACCAGAAATACCATTTGACCCAGCAATCCCATTGGTGGGTATAAACCCAAAGGGTTATAAATCATTCTACTATAAAAACACACGCACACGTACATTTATTCCAGCACTATTTACAATAGCAAAGTCATGGAACCAACCCAAATGCCCATCAATAATAGATTGGATAAAGAAAATGTGGTACATATACACCATGAAATATTACGCAGCCATAGAAAGGAATGAGATCATGTCCTTTGCAGGGACATGGAAGAAGCTGGAAGCCATCATCCTCAGGAAACTAACACAGGAACAGAAAACCAAACACTGCATGTTCTCACTCATAAAAGGGAGCTGACCAATGAGAACACATGGACACAGGGAAGGGAACAACACACACCAGGGCCTGTTGCAGGGCAAGGGGAGGGAACTTAGAGGACAGATCAATAGATGCAGCAAACCACCTTGGCACATGTATACCTATGTAAGAAACCTGCACATGCATCCTGGAACTTAAAGTAAAAAAATAAAAAATAAAATAAAATAAAAATACAAAAATTAGCTGGGCGTGATGGCACATGCCTGTAATCCCAGCTACTCAGGAGGAGGCTGAGGCACAAGAATTGCTTGAACTTAGGAGGCAGAGGTTGCAGTGAGCTGAGATCGCACCACTGCACTCCAGCTTGGGCAACAAAGAGAGATTCTGTCTCAAAAAAAAAAAAAAAAAAAAAAAGAGGGAATAAATAAAATTCCCAAGTACTTAAAAATATCTTATTAACTCTTTCCATCTGTTTATTTGACTACCTGACCAATATTTTGGTGCTTCTGGGAAGGACAGCAGTGGATAGAATGTGGAGGGGCCCCAGGATCATGCACAGGAGTGGCTGGGGTAAAGAAGGGGGTAGTGGGTGTTCCCTGCAGTAGTGGGTGTTCCCTGCAAGATCCTCTGACTCTGGCCTGGTTTCCTTTACCACATCACATTCTACTTCCTCTTTCCAGGGAGTCTGTGGTTCCAACCACATTCCTGCAGGCACCAAGGCCTCATGCCAAATCACATGGCATTTCTGAGCTTAGAGCTTCATATTCAAGAGTGTGGCAAGAAGCATAGCATCGTGGTTATTTTGTTCCATATTTCTGCACCGAGGACCAGAATTTCAAGAAATAATAAAGTCTCTGACCTGGCAATTCCACTTCTAGATCTATACCCAAGAGAAGTGAAAACATCTTCACACAAAGACTTGCACGTAAACATCCACAGTGCTGTTATTCATAAGAGCCAAAAAGTGGAAACAATCTACATGTCCATTAACTGATGATAGACAAACAGAATGCAGTACGTCCATACAATGGAATACTATTCAGCCATAAGAAGGAATGAAGTACTGATACATGAATGAACCCTGAAAATATTATGCTAACTGAAAGAAGACAAAGACGGTCACATGTTATATGATTTCATTCATATGAAATGTCTAAATAGGCAAATTCATAGAGACAGAAAGTAGGTTAATGGTTGATGGCAGCTGGGGGAGGAGAGAAGGGAGAGTGACTGCTGATGGGCATGGCGCTTCTGAGGGGTGATGGAAATGTTCTCGAATTACAAAGTGGTGATAGTTATACAACATGGTGAATATACTGAAAACCACTGAATTGTATACTTCCAAATGGTGAATTTTATGTTATGTGAATTTTCTCAATTAAAAAAAAAAAAGAAGTAGTAATAAGTCACTGGGAAGCAGCAGCCTTATTTCCTTCTTTCTGTCCTCCTCGAGCCCAGTGAGAACCTCATTCAAATACTTGAACACAACAGACCTGCATTTTGGACTGATCGATTGGCTCTTTCACCTTTTTTTCTACCTTCCAGCCACATCTCTCCACTTCAGTGAGTATCTTCAAGACTCAAAGGGGGGAATTCAGTTCTAAACGTTCCTTTTTGTGCCTATGGTATGTGTTGGTCTTGTGGGCTTGGGTGATCTAAATCAGGGGTCTCCAACCCCTAGGGCCACAGAATGGCAGTCCATGGCCTGTTAGGAACCAAGTGGCACAGCAGGAGGTGAGCAGCAGGTGAGCGAGCATTACTGCCTGAGCTCCACCCACTGTCAGATCACCTGCGTTGTTAGATTCTCACAGGAGGGCAAACCCTGTCGTGAGCTGCTCATGCGATCTACGGACCTGGGTAGCCTGCTCATTATGAGAATCTAACTAATGCCTGATGATCTGAGATGGAACAGTTTCATCCTGAAACCACCCTGCCCCCTGTCCGTGGAAAAATTGTCTTCCACGAAACTGGTCCCTGGTGCTAAAATGATTGGGGACCACTGATCTAGATAGTGACCTCAAATTACCTGTCTCCAGCACCACTGCTCATGAGAGCCGTTCCCTGTGGAAGCCAGATTCTTCAACTGTTGGAAATCAGCGGGGAGGCTCATTTAGGAGACCGGCTGCTAAGTAAGGCTTGGCAAAATGTCAGCTTGGACACTCTGTTCCTTTTTGCTGTTGTCCTTTCTGTGGTCACAGGACAAGGCCTTGGGGTAAAGAGATATCTTTATGATGGAGCTCCTGAGGACACCTCAATTTTCCTTCTTCTGCCTGTCCCACTCCTCAGCAGGTCCACCACAAGCACTTCCCTCAGGCCACCTGTGTGAAACACATACTGCTGAGAGCGACAAGTGCAAGGGTTTCTCAAGGATCACACCTCATTGAAGTGGCAGCCCAGGCACTGGCTGTGCCCACCCGCTGCGGTCCCCTCCCTGCCCACCTCTCTCTCATGCCTTCTGCTCTGCTGTCCTGGTGGATGACGTTCTTTCCTCCCTGGCACAGGTGCCTCCATCTAGGCAGTCCCAGTCCAAGGTTAGCTGTCACTCCTTTTGCATCAGCACAACCAGGAGCATTTTTCGTTCCCATAGATGACTCTCAAGGACAGATTAAATGGGAAGCTTTTGATCAAACCAGTTCTGAGAAGGAAAGGGAAATCCCAGTCCACCAAAGGCTTTTAAGCAGGCCTGCTGAGATGCGATGCAATGAAAGTAGTACTGTCTCAACTGGGCCACAGTAGTTCAAGCCGGCTAATAAAAACAAAGGCTCTGGGTTTATTTGTTTAACTGACAAATAAAGCCCAGAATAGTCAAATAGGTTGAAAACTATTCAAATGATTCACATCAGATCACTGGCCATTGTTTAGTCCACAGCAGTGCCAGTGGAACAAGGCTGGATACATGCCTGATCATTTATCTGCAGATTTAATGAAAACATATACAGTTGCCCCAATAATTTAGTAGCTTACTGAGCCATCTCCTGCAGACCAAAGAGGTGTATGGAGTTACAAATGTGTTTTCCTCAATTGTCTTGGTGAGTCAGGGCTAGAACAATGTTTGCCACCTATGACATGTTCAATAAATAAATAAATTCATTGCTTCATTTTGTGCTGTGGGATAGGCAGAAACCAAGACTGCTTCAGAGTGAGGAGGCCTGTATCATAGGAATGATGCCATAGCTGGAATAGTCTGAATAAGACAAAGATGTAACCTTTGGGTCACTCAAAATGTAAAGTCTTGATAGGGGAACGTATTGGCTGAGCTCTTATCACAGGCATGCCAATGGCTATATTAACACAATGAGAGGCAAAAGGATCTAATCTCTCAGTTTCTGTGATAGGAGATAGGTATAGTCCCACCAAAACTACACAGAAGGGGAAGAGGTAATTCCCCCAAAAGAATCAGGGTGTTGATTAGGAAGAGAGAATAGAAACCTGGTGAACAAAAACCAACCATTGTTTCTTTCATCCGAAGTACAGAAAATCACTTGAAACAAACTAAATTGAATGACAGTTCCTCTCTGAATGAGGGTGTCCAGTAGTGAAATGATTAAGTGTTTACAACAAGACTTTAATTTTGGAAATTCTGGAAAGGTAATTTTTCTGGCAAAGGTGTGTATGAGCTAAAGGAATATCTGAAACAGTTTCTAACTCTTCTGCTCAGCTTGGTTGTGGAGACTTGCATTTTAAGAGACAAAGTGAACTAAAACATGCAGCATTTATATGGTGAATCTGAACCAAGTTAGAAAAGTGAAATTGAATAAACTTGCCTTGTGGGGATCTTCAGACATTCTTTCCAATTAACAAATTTAATAGGTGAGTAGCCCTTCAAGTACTGAAAGGGATGGACAAGGAAAATCAGAAAACGGTTAGAACCTATATGTAATTTATTAGCATTTACAGTTAATATTATGTATTTCCCATGCACATATGCTGTTAGCCAGTGACAGCAGCATAGTGAGCAATGAGCAGTAGCTCACCATCTTGCACATGGTGTCAGCCAATGAGTCCTGCAGGTTATCCTGGGTAGACTATGTGAGGCAGTGTTATTAAGTGTACTGTTTATTTTGATGTGGCCTCTCCTACCATTTTTACTTTGTTCTAGCAAATGGTGTTGAACCCTGGTCACTGAAAAGGTCTACCATGATGGTGCTGAACCTGTTTCAAAGAAACAAAGGCAGAAGATCACGCTGGATCACATTATGAGTTTTACTGCAGCTCAAGCTCCTTTGAGGATATGGTTGAAGAAACGCAAGGTATAGTTCAGCAGTCAGTGAGGGATTGGTGGAAGTCCTTTGACTTGGTGGAAGAGCTCACAAATATTGCATCAGCCTTGGAGGATTTAGCAACAGTTTTCTGAACGGGAGCTGAAAGAACTGTGTCTAGAGACAAGTCATGACTTCAGGGAATCCGAATGAACAGAAATGCAATTGGCAAGGCACAGTCTGCTCCCCATCTGCAGAGGGAGGGACCAGGTAGTACTCTCTCTCCCAGGAATGCCTTCTCCTCACCAGATGGAGGAGGCCAGTGTATAAGATACAGCCTGCCTCAAGGAGCTGCTCTTTCCCACTGATTTTTCAGAGGATTGACTCCGCTTTTCACTTTGCAGAGCAATTCAGCAAGACTTTAGGAGAAGGGAAATCTGTGTGTCTCTATAGTCTTCAGCATGGTTTTGTGGTTCCAGTAGGTATTCCATTAAGACTCTTGGTGGATAAACCACAGATAACATTTTCCATGCCTCATTGCATGTAATCTTAGTAATAAAGTGCTTGGCCAATATTTTGTTGATTATTGAGAAGTATGAGTAATAATGGTTGTGTTTGCTGGAAAGCTTCTAGGGAAACATAGTGGAAATGTATTTTTTGTCATAGCAAGGAAAAATTGTGTTAGTTTTTAAGGAATTTTTATAAAATAATTAGGATTGATTTTTTATTTTATTTTATTTTATTTTTGAGATGGAGTCTCACTCTGTCACCCAGGATGGAGTGCAGTGGTGCAATCTCAGCTCACTGACACCTCCACCTCCTGGGTTCAAGCAATTCTCCTCCCCCAGCTGGGGACTATGGGCGTGCACCACCATGCCCAGCTAACTTTTGTATTTTTAGTAGAGACAGGGTTTTGCCATGTTGGCCAGGCTGGTCTCGAACTCCTGACCTCAGGTGATTCGCCCACCTTGGCCTCCCAAAGTGTTGGGATTATAGGCATGAGCCACCACACATGGCCTAGGATTGCCTTTTTAAAAAGGCTTCTAAAATAAAGACTATGGTGTGATGCTGAAGATGAATGATTTGCTTGGACAATTTAGAAATCAATTTGTGAGAAGTACTATTAACATTGAAGAACTAAAGTATAAGATTAGTTATTATGTTTATGCATATTCACCCCCAGAAATTTGGCTTCATGGAATGGCTACATTGAATTAAGTCCAACTAAGCAGTGTTTCACTCATATTCTTGGACTTCTTCCTAAAAATACGTTCATGCATTTTAATTTAAGTTGATAAAATACTCCAAAAATATTTAAACTTTGTGTCAATATAAACAGGATTAAAATGACAGCAACCAAACTATTTGTTTCATGTAAAATACAGCTATTTTTTTAAAAATGGAGAAACGTGGAAAAAGTATTTCACAGCCCTACACAACTCAATCTTTTAATTATAGATTTCTAGACATAACGTAGGGTAAACTCTTTGTAAAATCAAAAGTTAAAATAGAGCCAATGTATGCTGGCGACCTAATATATTCCACTGGTGTAAATTCATGGAGAAAGTACTTTCATGTATCTGTTAAAATGGGATTCTTGCCATTTCTCAAGGTTTAATATAAAGCTGTAAAAATCACAGCATTTTAGCATGGTGGAAAGAATCACTGATGGGAGTAGGAAGACCAATTAGGAGAGTACTGCAATAATTCAAGCAAGAAATGGTGCCAATGGAGGTAGTAAGAAGTAGTTGGATTGTGAATAATTTTTGAAAGAAGACTCAACCAAATTTGCTAATGGATTGCATGTGGGGCATATGATGCAGGAGTCAAAGATGAGCCCAGGGTTTTTCCTCCTAGCAGATGGAAGCACGAAGTTGCCATCTATTATCATAAGAAGAGCTGTAAGAAAAGAAGGTTTTTGGGGAGGGATCAGAAGTTTGGTTTTGAACTACCAAGTTTGAGATGCCTTTAAAACTTCCAAGTGAAGATGCCATATCACCAGTTGAAGTGAGAGTCTCTCATCCAGGTGAGAAGTCTGGGCTGGAGATATAAATCTGCAAATCATCAATGCATATGTGCTATTTAAAGACTTGGGAGTAAAGAAAGATGAGAAAAGGACTGAGGCCAGAGAACTCTGGGACATGCCAACATTCAGAGATCAGGCAGATGCACGGAACCAGCAAAGGGGACTGTGACAAAGTGGCCAGAGAGGGAGGTAGAGAACCAAAGGAGAGTGGTGTCCTGGAAGACAAGAATGTTGCTTAAGAAGAAAAGAATAGCTGGGCGCAGTGGCTCAGGCCTGTAATCCCAGCACTTTGGGAGGCTGAGGTGGGTGAATCACGAGGTCAGAAGTTCAAGACAAGCCTGGCCAACATGGTGAAATCACGTCACTACTAAAAACACAAAAATTAGCTGTGCATGCTGGCAGGTGTCTGTAATCCCAGTTACTCAGGAGGCTGAGGCAGGAGAATTGCTTGAAACCGGAAGGTGGAGGTTGCAGGACAAGATCAGAATTAAGAATTTGTAGAAAATGGAAGAAACTGAATGAAGAAGAAGGAAGAAGAAGAAGAAGAAGGAAGGAAGAAGGAAGAAAGAAGAAGAAGAAGAAGAAGAAGAAGAAGAAGAAGAAGAAGGCAAGAAGAAGAAGGAGGAGGAAGGAGGGAGGGAGAGGGAGAGGGAGAGGGAGGGAGGGAGGGGAGAGGAGAGGAGGAGGGAGAGGAAAGAGGAGAGGGAGAGGGAGGAGGGAGAGGGTGAGTGAGAGGGAGGAGAGGGAGGAGTAAGAGGGAGAGGGAGAGGAGAGGACAGGAGAGAGGGAGGAGAGGGAGGGAGAGGGTGGAAGGAAATAATGGAATGAAGAAGAAACAGGTGGAGGAAATATAGTGGGGATTGGAAGGACAACAACATGAAGAGGATGGATGGAATGGAATGGAATGGAAGGATAGGGAAGGGTGGATGGACAATGGAGGTTGGAAGAATATGGAATGGAAGGAAGGTGGAATGAAGTACTCGGACGCTTGAGGAAATGAGAATTACTTGAGCCTGGGAGGTGGAGGCCGGTGGTTTCGACTAAGCAGCCTGGGTGACAGAGCTACACTCCATCTCAAATAACAAAAGAAGGTGGGATATTTGAGAGATGGTTAGGTCACGAGGGCTCTGCCCTCATGAATGGGATTAGCGCCCTTATAAAAGAGACCCCAGAGTGTTAGCTGCCCCTTTCACCTTGTGAAGACACAGACAGAAGGTACCATCTATGAAGCAAGTGAGCCCTCACCAGACATCAAATGTGTTGGTAACTTGATCTTGAACTTCCTAGCCTCTAGAACTATAAGAAATAAATTTGCATTATTCATAAGCCACCAGTTTATGACATTTTTGTTAGAGCAGCCTCAATGGACTAAGACAAAGTCTCTTGTCCTAAGAAATCTCTAAGCAAACTGCTACAGTTGGTCACCTTACTTGTGAGAAATAGTCATTAGGCTTGACAACATAGTGGTCATGTGATTTAGTCAGGAGAAGTTCATGTGGAATAGTGGAGACAAACACCCTGATCAGAGTGGGATAGTTCTGAGAAAGAACAGGAGGGATTAGTATTATAATACACAATACATACTACAATATTGTTTCATCATTATTCTTCTTCTTCTTATTATTATTATTATTATTTTTTGAGGTGGGGTCTTGCTCTGTCACCCAGGCTGGAGTGCAGTGGCGTAATCTCGGCTCACTGCAAGCTCTGCCTCCCGGGGTCACATCATTCTCCTGCCTCAGCCTCCTGAGTAGCTGGGACTACAGGCATCTGCCACCACGTCCAGCTAATTTTTTTTGTATTTTTAATAGAGATGGGGTTTCACTGCATTAGCCAAGATGGTCTCGATCTCCTGACCTCGTGATCCACCTGCCTCAGCCTCCCAAAGTGCTGGCACCACAGGCGTGAGCCACCATGCCCAGCCTCATCAGTATTCTTAATCAAGTTAAAGTTATTTAAGAAAATTTCTCATTTTTTATAGATACATCCTGAGTATTTAAGACTAAAATGTCATGTTATCTGGGACTTTCTTTAAAACACTTCAGGCCGGTTGTGGTGGCTCATGCCTATAATCCCAGCACTTTGGGAGGCCGCTGCAGGTGCATCATTTGAGGTCAGGAGTTTGAGATCAGCCTGGCCAACATGGTGAAACCCTATCTGTACTAAAAATACAAAAATTAGCTAGGCCTAGGGGCGGGTGCCTGTAATCCCTATGCGGGAGGCTGAGGCAGGAGAATCACTTGAACCTGGGAGACGGAGGCTGCAGTGAGCTGAAATCACACCACTGTACTCCAGCCTGGGTGACAGAGTGAGACTTTGTCTCTAAATGAATAAATAAATAAAAATAAAAATAAAACACTTTGGCAAGAAAAAAAGAAATGAAGCACTTACGCATTAAATTCATGATTATTAAATCTGAGTAATATAATAATGAAATTCATTGTGACAGTCTTTATTTTTTAAAATGATTGAAATTTTTCATAATAAAATGTTAAAAATTTTTAAAGTAAATGGGAGAAAAGGAATTTCAGGCAACAGGAATACACAGATCTTTTTTGTTTTTGTTTTGAGTCTGCATCACTAGCAAAAGGAATACATAAATCTTTTGCAGTTTTGCTATAAAGGAAAACAAAGAAATAGGTAGTATCTAGATTGGTCTCTGTTTTTGTTTGTTTGTTTGTTTGCTTCTTTTTTAAGATGGAGAAGTTACAGTACAGTTGAATGCTGATATAGGAATATGGATGAGGAGGGCAGGGTGGGCAAATGTAAGTGTGCTGTCCTTGAGTAGAAAGAGGGAATGGGACCTGTAGGGTAGGTCCCAGGTGGAGAGTTTGGTCTTAAAGAGGATGGTGTGTGCCATACTCATCCACAGTCAATAGGAGGTGGCAGAGAGGATGGACACAGATGCAGAGAGAGGGTAGTCCTACTGGTGGAAAAAGTGGAGTTGTCTTCTGATGGCCTCAGTTGTTTTAATGAAAGAGGAATTGAGGTCAAAGGCTGAGGGTGAAGCGTGAGAAGGACTTGGAGGTTTAAGGAGAGAGAATGAGGAATAGGAAAGAGAGACAGAGTTGACTAGAGAAATCCAACAGGATTGCCAGGCAGCACTAAAGGCCTATCTGAGGCTGAGACCAGTCAGTAAGTGGAGAAGCTGCTGCTGGTTGTGTCTGTGGTTCCCTGTCCACATCCTCCCAGCAGTCACCTTTACACAATGACTGCAAATGCTTCCAACTCTCCGCTGGAGGGCTTTACACATTTGTTCTGTCTAGGGCAACATGCTCTGCACGAATGTAGGATAACCAAGAAATGCTGAAGTGTTACTGCCCTGTGAAGCAGCTCTCAACCAATGATAGGAAGGGCTTTGGTGGATGTTATGAATAGAATGTTTGTATCTCCTTGCAATTTATATGTTGAAGCCCTAACCCCCAGTGTGATGGCATTTGGAAATGGCCTTCGGGTGGGCCCTTCATGATGGGGTGCCCTTACAAAAAGAAGCACCAAAGAGCTTGTTCTCTCTCTTTACCAGGTGAAAGTGTTCATTTGCAAATCTGGAGGAGGGCACTCAGAACCAACCATGCTGGCACCTTCTTGGACTTTTAGCATCTAGAACTGTGAGAAAATATTAGTAAATGTCTGTTGTTTAAGTCACTCAGTCAATGGTATTTTTTTATGGCATCCCTAGAAGTCCAACACAGTGGGTAAATACTGTAACACCCTCAGCATTCAGCTGGGACAATTTTGAGGCATGCTTTTGCAGCATTTCCTGGTGGAATTCTCCAGTTGCTCAGAGAAATACCTTGCTTATTCATGTATCATTTATTGGCTTTCTTTCTTCCCTTTCCCACTTCCTGACTTCTCTACTGATATTTCCAAGGATCACCTCTGAGAAAACTGCTTCCACTGTAATCCTGTCTAAGGAATTTCTTCTTGAAAAATAAAGTCTAAGACAGTACATGTGGCAGTTTCTTGAGCGCAGATGTTCAATGGGTGGAGAATTGGATTTAACAAGGTTTCGGCTTTTGCCTGGTGAATTTTAAGCAGGATGAGGGCATATGTGAAGAAGTGATAATAATGATGGACCAAGGAATCCATGCAGGGTAAGGTGGGAAGTGAGGCTGAGTGGCAGATGAAGAGCAGAGAAAGGGAATGTGAATTGGAAATCCCAGTGGATTCCAGTAGTTGTTGAGGTTAGAAGATTAGGGGAGTGAGCTAGAAATATCGGAGGTAGAAAGTTGAAATTGAGAATATGGGGATGGGGAATTAGTATGGGAGTATGTTTAGAACAATATCATTGGGAAAATGGAAATGAAGGAACTAAGAGGGCAGGGCATTGAATTAGACAGGAGTGGTGTTGGAAAGTGATTGTGAACCTGGTGCAAAATCTTCAAGGAATGACCTGGAGGCTCATAGATGACTAAACCTTCATCTGGTGCTTGAGAAGGAAGGAGAGAATTGTCTGGAAAGGAAGGTGAGGAGCAAGGAGGACACCTACCCCAGCTTCAGGACTGTGGGGAAGCAGTGCCCTCAGAGATCAGCGGGCCTGGAGGTTGGGAAGGGTGGAGAGGTAATCAGATTAGGGGATACACCTAGGTATGTGGGTGTGAGTCCTAGTGAGAGGGGCAATCTGGGATCTTACGCTTCTTGTGGTGATGGCAAACACCCAGGAAGTAAACAAGGATGTGGACATCATGGGATTAGCCCTGCCAGTCTCTAAGGTAGATGTGGGGGTGACACTGAGGGTTATGGAAAGAGGGGGTAGGCCTGCAAAGGAGTGGATCACCACGAAACACAGAGAATTCTGCAAGTGTGGTCCCAGACCACTAAATCTCAACTCTCTCTGTGGCTCAACCTGTGGAGTTTGGGGTCCAATGATGTTCTTGTTAGGAAGAGGAAGAAATAAAAGGCCTGAGGGAAAAGTCAAGAATCATATACTAAGGAAAATTAGAGAGGGGTCTGCCAGCTCCCAGACCTGAGAAGGTCAAAGTGGGAAGGCTCTTAAAACCAACAAGAGGTAGGGGTGGGGAGAGGGCTTGGGGCTGAAAGAATGCCAGTAACTTTGTCAGTGTGGAACAAGCCCATGAAACTTAAAAACTGTATACTCTCAGGCCAGGCGTGATGGCTCATGCCTGTAATCCCAGCATTTTGGGAAGCTGAAGCAGGAGGATTGCTTGATCCTAGGGGTTCAAGACCAGACTGTGCAACATGGCAAGGCCCCATCTCCACAAAAAATTAAAAAATCAGCCAGGCATGGTGGTGCGTGCCTGTAGTGCTAGCTATACTGTGGAGGCTGAGGTGGGAGGATTGCTTGAGCCCGGGAGGTTGAGGCTGCAGTAAGCTGTGTTTGCACCACTGCACTCCAGCCTGGGTGACAGAGTGAGACCCTGCCTTGAAAAAACAAAACAAAAAAACACAGTTTATTCTCTCCTTTGGTTATTCTGCAGACTTTCCAGGGCAGACGATTTGTCATGTGAAATAGATTTTCCTTCTTTATAAGTTTATAGCATTGCTGATTACTATTTATGAAGGTATGGAGTTTTTTCTTCCATCAACAATAGGCATGAAAAATAGAATGCTTGGTGGTTTTCCGGTAATTTCACAAAAACTTGTGAGCATATCACTAGGACCCCAAAAATAATCTTTTTGGAACTGTAAAGAGATCTGTGTACCTGGTCCTACTGTAGTTTGCCTTGGTGGTGCCTATGCAGGGACAGGCAGGAAGCCCCACTCCACGCCTGCTGCTGTGTGAAATCCTCCCTAACCGATTCATCCCACCAACTCCTGGTTGTGTGAAGTTCTGTGATGACCCTCACACCACCCAACATCATTCTTGGGCAACCCCTGAAAGCTGACTTATTGTTCTGCCTGTGCATCTCATCTCTACACAATGAGATGGTATCTCCAAGTCCCTCAAGGGACCTATTTATTATCTTGAGTCTCCTATATTGCCAAACACAGTACTTGGCACAAAGTAGGTATTTAATGAATCTTTGTTGCATGAAGACCAAATGGATGAATGAATTTATTTATTTATTGAGCACCTCATAGGTGGCAAATATTGTTCTACGCACTGAGGAAGGTTGTAAAAAAATAAATAGAAACCTCTGTGTCATGGATCTTACATTCTAGAGGAGAGAAAGTAATATGTATTAATATAACATGTGTTATTACAGTTCCTGGGTAGGTGACAAAAACTGAACTCCAGAATGAAGCAAGTCATATTGACTGATTATAGGGCATAGCATGTGCCACTTGTTTCAAACGTACTGTCTAACTACGAATGTGCAGTTGGCAACACTGATCCCTATCCTAGAGATATGCAAACTGGGGCTGAGAATGGTAATTGAATTTCCTAAGACAATGGTGCTAAGTTGGCAGAACAGGGATTTGAGCTGAGCTCTCTGGGATTGCACGGTCCATACTCCTAACCACTACACTGCAGGGCCTGTCATTTTCTATTTAGTGTTAGTAGGTGCATTTATGTGGGAGAGTAGGGGCACTGATGAACTTTAGAATCTGCAGTTCTCTCCCTCTAAGGTGGTCATGGAATAACATGATAGGAGATAACCGACCTTTTACTCTCAAGACACTTGTTAGCCTTAGGCTTTCTAGCTCCTCAGATTAATTTCTATTTGGCTACAGATGCAAATCTAATGACATTGCTAGGACCCTATGTCCGGGAGCTGTTTAACACCCTTACAGAATACCAGTTTCTACCATAAGACTAAGGAAAATTAGAAAGACACTCAGCAGTCTACCTACATCGCCTGAAAATCATTGGTAATCAAAATATCCATCAACAAATGAATAAACAAAAAGTGGCATATACATATAATGGAATATTATTCACACACAGGAAGGAAATCCTGCCACATACTACAACGTGGATGAACCTTGACAACATTATGCTGAGTGAAATAAGCCAGTTAGAGAAGGACAAATCCTGTGTGATTCCACTTATATGAGGTAGCTAAAGTAGTCAAATTCACAGAAACAGAAAAACTGGTAGTTATCAGAGTCTGGGGGAGGGAGAAAGGAGATGTTGTTTAATAAGCCCAGAGTTTCAGTTTTGCAAGATGAAAAAGTTCCAGAGATAGTTGTATAATGATGAATACACTTGACACTGCTGAGCTGTTCACTTAAAATTGGTTAAGATGGTAAATTTTATATTAGGTGTGTATTTTAAAAATACTTTTTTTAAAGAACAGTTTTAGTTAGGTTCGCAGCAAAATTGAGAGGAAGATAGAGATTTCCCGTATGCCTACTGCCCCAGTAGACACGCAGCCTCCTCCATAATCAACATCCCCAAAACTGTACGTTTATTACCATCGATTAACCAACACTGACATATGATAAGCACCCAAAGTCCATGGTTTACGTTAAGGTTCACGCTTGGTATTGAACATTCCATGGGTTTGGACAAGTGTAAAACGGCATACATTCACCATGGAGGATTTTCACTGTCCTAAAAAGCCTCTGTGCTCTGTATATTTATCTCACCAGGCCTAACCTCTGCCAACCACTAATCTTTTTATTGTCTCCAGAGTTTTGCCTTTTTCAGAATGTCATCTACTTGGAATTATGCACTTTGTGGCCTTTTCAGATTGGCTTCTTTCCCTCAGTGGTAGGTATTGAAGTTTCCTCCGTGTCTCTTCGTGGCTTGGTAGCTTATTTCTTTTTAGCACTGAATCATATTCCACTGTCTGGGTGTACCACAGTTTATTTATCCAATAATCTACCGAAGCACATCTTGAAGGAGTTTTAACAATCATAAATAAAAGTGCTATAAACATCTGTGCACAGGTTTTTATGTGGACATAAGGTTTTAGCTCATTTGGGTAGGACTGCTTGATCATTTGGTAAGAGTATGTTTAGCTTTGTAAAAAACCACTGCGCTATCTTCCAAATGCCTTGCCGTTCTGTATTCCCACCAGCAATCAAGGAGTGTTCCTGCTGCTTCACATCTTCAACCAGCATTTGGAGTTGGGTTATGTGTTGTTTTTTTTTTTTTCTTTTACTATAATTAAAAAAACAACAAAAAACAGTGGCAGCATCCTTATAATTCTGGCTCCAGATGGTGCCTGAATCCTAACAGCACTCCTGTATTATTCTTTGAAAAGTACATTTCTGTGTTAATACGAGCACAGGAAAATTGTTTTTGTAGGGGAGAGTTGGGAAAGAGAAACCCTGCACAGAGGAGAGTCTGCCTTGTATTTAAAGTCGCAGAAACGGAAATTGTTCCACCAGGAGAGCTGTGGGATGTCGGCTCTTTGGCCCCTGACTGTGTAGGTGAATGGTGATTATTTCCACACAGACTTTGGGTGCCACGCCCCAGTTTTAGGCCACGGAGAAGATTGGGCGGCGGTGGCCGGGGGGCTGCCCACAGGTACCCAGGAGGTTCTCTGTGTAACACTCCCATGAGAACTGCTCCCTCCCAGGATGTGCCACAGAAGATGCCATCTGGAAGGCACCCACAACAAGCACACGCAGCCTGCTTCTCTCCTGGGAGCTTGCCTTTGCATCTTAATTTTATTTCGTCCTGAAGAATGTGTTTTCCATTGTGCCTGGGGGTGGCCACAGTCTCATGGGTCGGGACAAGGTATGCCAGCCTCAGGAATGCCAATGAGTTGTCCCCTTGTTCCAGGGCCTTCAGCTTGGTCCACTTTGGTGTGGTGGGGGAGTGAACACGGACAAATCCTCTCTCTTCAACCAGCTCTGAGGAGGCTGAGCCATGGTCCCCACATGCAGAGGACTTTAGGGAAAGGCGGCATTTTAAAATCTTGTGTTTTCTGCTGAAAGTTAAAACAAGAAATGGAGCAGCAGGGATTTGCTTTGTTCAGCTGACTCGGAGCAGCTGCTGCCCAGCGTGTCTAGCCCCCATGGGTGGAAAGCAGTGCTTTGCCCCGGTAAGGCACTGCTTCCTTCCAAACCAAACTTCCCCTCAATGACTTCATTGAAAGCTGCTTTACATCATGAAGAGAAACTCCATTTATTTATTTGTAATAACTTTAGTATTTTATGGACCCACAAGAGGATGTAATTTAAGAAAACATTAGCAAGCTATTCCAAATACCAAGGTTTTGGAAGTTGCTAGGCCAAATAATCATCAATGGAAACATTTCAATAGTAAGAATAAAAAGCTGCAGTACCACTCCTTTTGAGCAGAGCTTTGGAGGTGGAGAGGTTTAAAAATGTATATTTTTGGTCATGACATCCTGGAGTCTTAGGAAACAACAACTGGATTTCCAGGAATCCATTATGAACAACATATGACCTAATAGAAGTGGGTCCATCTAATGCCTCCCTTGTGGGGCATTAACTCTATAAATAACTTAGAAAATACATGGGCTGATCTACCCTCTGGAGCCTCACTTAGAACACAGTGTTGGAGGGCATTACATGGTGTTTTTATTAGGGTTTTTAAGATAAAATAATCAAGAAGTTACCAGGAAAGGGTGTGAGCTAAGAATGGTTCCTCACTGCAGAAGTATGATGTTTTTCAAGTTCCCATTCTATTAGCAATCATGTGTTAATGATGTTTTTATCCCCATAAATAGCCAACATCAAATATCTTAAGAAATGTTTTTGAACCATGTTCAACCTTTCCCCTCCGTTGGAAGCAGGAAGATCCAATTGTGGGAGACACAAATATCTCACCCAATAAGTCCTCATCCTGTATCTCCAGAAGAGATATGTTGAAATGGATAAATATGTACACGTGATCATCTCCTCATCTCATTGTAGTTACATGCATGTAATTACATGTACCATACTTATAAACACTTATGAATTTAGGTATTTGTCTCCTGCTCCACTCCACTTGCCTGACCTTCTTGACCATACAATCAAATCTTTTTGTGTATAGCCCCAGGCCTGCCCTGGTGCTCAATTGTGAAATACACTTATGGAGTGAGTATCTATTATGCTGAATGCTGTGTTAAGCACTGAGGGGCCAGAGAAAAGGGACATAATCTATAAAAGTGCCTCTGCCATTCTCAAGCAGCTCAAATCTTATGGAAAGAGTTGCTGCTCCAGAGGACAATTCAGGATCTTAGGATTGTATCTAACATTTAAATAACAATTTATAGGTCGTATGATGCTTTCATAGACACTGTCTTACCTACGCCGCATAAAAGCTTTGAGGGGGATGTAATTTTTCCTGTATGTAAAATGTAGAAAATGAGATTCAAGGGGTTTGAATGGCTTTTTTCAAGGTCATAGAGCAAATAAGTGTTGAAGTTGGGTTTTTCATCCCCAAGTTTAGTTCCTGACCACTATTCCTTCCTCTTCCCACACTTTTCCCTGACTGAGTATGTTGACACACATATATCTATTCTTTCTCTTTAATAGCAGCTTTATTGAGATATAATTCATATACCATAAAGCCCACCCTTTCAAAATGTAGTTCAGTAGTTTTTAGTATATTCACCAAATTTTGTAATCATCATCTTTATATAATTCCAAAAGCCTTTCAATGCCTTCCAAAGAAATTCCATACCTTTTAGCAGTCACTCTTCCATTTGCCCCTTCCCCCAGCCCCTTGCAACTACTAGTGCACTTTCTGTGTTTGTGGATTTGTCTATTCAGAACATTTTGTATAAACAGGAACCTGCAATATATGGCATTTCGTGTCTGGCTTATTTCACTTTCCATAATGTTTTCAAGGTTTACCCATGTTGTAGCATGTATCAAAACTTCATTCCATTTAATTGCAGAACAATATTTCATTGTATGGATATACCACATTCATTTATCCCTTCATCAGTTGATGAATATTTGGGTTGTTTCCACTTTTTGGCTGTTATGTATAATGCTTCTATGAACATCTGTTGAAATCCTGTGCCCATTTTTTAATTGGGTCATTTTTTTTTCTTCTTATTGAATTGTGAGAGCTCTTTACATATTCTAGATACAAGTCCCTTATAAGATATCTGATTTCCAAATATTTATCTCATTCCATAGATTGTCTTTTCACTTTCTTGACAGTGTCCTTGAAACATGAAAATTTTAATTTTGGTGAAGTCCAGTTCATCTATTTTTTTCTTTCATCCCTTGTGCTTTTTGTGTCAGATTCTGCCAAACAAAAAACCAAAAAAACAAAAAAACAAAAAAACAAACAAACAAAAAAAAACAGGCAGGCTTGATTTTTATAGAGATTGATTGAACCTGTAGATCAATTTGGGAAGTATTATTGTCTCAACATTATTAAATCTTCCCATCCATGAACACAAGATGTCTTTTCATTTATTTAGGTCTTGTTCAATTTCTGTCAACAATGTTTTGCAGTTTTCAAATGCCTTACTCTTCTTTTGGTAAATTTATTTCTAAATACTGTATTATTTTTGATGCTATTATAAATGGAATTGTTTTCTTAATTTCATTTTAGATTGTTCATTGTTAATGTGTAATATTGTTGAATACTAATCTTGTATCCTAAAACTTTGATGAACCCACTTATCTCTAGAAGTTTTTTGTGTGAGTTCCTTAGGATTTTCTACATACAAGATTATGTCTGTGAATACAGAGGTATGCCCTTTATTTCTTTTCCTTGTCTAATTGCCCTGTCTAGTGCTTCTGGTATATTGTTGAATAAAAGTGGCAAGAACAGACATCCTTGTTTTATTTCTGATCTTAGAAGGAAAGCATTTAGTCTTTGACCATCAAGTATGATGTTCACCATAAGTTTTTCATAAGTGGCATGTATCAGGATGAGAAAGCTCCCTGTTGCTTCTAGCTAAAGTTCATTGAGTGTCTTTCTTATGAAAAGGTATTAAATTTTGTCAAATGCTATCTCTGCACACACTGAGCTAATCATGGGGTATTTGTCTTTTACACTATTATTATGGTATATTACATTGATTGATTTTTTAATGTTGAGGTAACTTTGCATTCCTGAGATAAATCTCACTTGGCTATGGCATGTAGTCCTTTATATATGTTTCTGGAGTCAGTTTGATAGTATTTTTTGAGAATTTTTGCATCTATATTCATAAGAGATATTGGTCTTTAGTTTTCCTGTGATGTTTTTGATTTTGGTGTCAGTGTAATACTGTCCTTATAAAATGAGATGGGAAGAGTTCCCTCTTCTATTTTTTGGAAGAATTTGTGAAGGGTTGGTCTTGTTTTTTGAACAGTTAGTAGGATTCACCCTTGAAACTCTCTGGGTCTAAGCTTTCATTTGCAGAAAGTTCTTCAATTACTAATTCAGTCTGTTTACTTCTCATAGGTCTATACTGATTTTCTTTCTTCTTGAGTCACTTTGAATAGCTGTGTCTTTCTCAACAGTGTTGATCATAATCCCGAAAGACAATCCATAACACCATAATCCTAAATATTGAAATACCTAAGATCAAAATCCCTGAACTCTAAAATTCCTAAAGTCTAAAATTTCTAATGTCTAATATTCTGAAAATTATAATCCTAAAAGATTAAAATTCTGAATGTTGAAACCCTGAAAGCTGAATTCTGGGGATGAGATTAGTATATTTTTGGTTGTAAGCATGATAGTTGCATCATATTAAGAGGAACTATAACCTTATTATTGTCTGTTTGGAGATTAAGCATGGTTTAAGGAGCTGCCTACAGGTGCCAGGTTGACAAGGACCACATTCATGGACTTAATTTTAGGTGTCAACTTGACTGGATTAAGGAATATTTAGAAACCTGAGAAAGCATTATTTTGGGCATGTCTGTGAGGGTGTTTCTAGAGGAGATTAGTGTGAGTCTGAGTGGAGTAGGTGCAGAAGATCTGCCCTCAGTGTTGAAGGGCACCATACAATTGGCTGGCACCTGGAGAGAACAAATACAGAAGGCCACTTCATCTCTCTCTTTGAGAGCTAGGACATACTTTTCTTCTGCTGCTGTATTAGTCTGTTCTCACACTGCTATAAAGAACTACCTGAGACTGGGTAATTTATGAAGAAAAGAGGTTTCATTGACTCACAGTTCCAAAGGCTGTGTAGGAAGCATGGCTGGGAACCCTCAGGAAATTTACAATCACGGTGGAAGGGTGAAGGGGAAGCAAGTACGTTTTTTACATGGTGGCAGGAGAGAGAGATCAAAGGCAGAAGTGCTACACACTTTTAAACAACCAGATCTCATGAGAATTCCATCATGAGAACAGCAAGGGTGAAGTCTGCCCCCATGATTCAATTACCTCCCACCAGGCCACTCCTCCAAAACATGGGGATTACAATTTGACATGAGATTTGGGTGGGGACATAGAGATAAACCGTATCAGCTGTCTTGGACATCAGAATTCCAAGCTTGTTGGCCTTGACTTCAGAACTTACACCACCTGAGAGATATATCATGAGCTTTCCTGGGTCTGAAACCTTTGGACTTGGACTGAGCCACACTACCAGCATCCCTGGTTCTCCAGCTTTCAGAGGGCATATTGTTGAACTCCTCAGCCACCATAGTTACATGAGGCAATTTTCCTAATAAATCCCCTCCATATATCTATATACATATTCTATTGGTTCAGTTTCTCTGGAGAACCCTGACTAATACAGATTTGGTGTCAGGGAAGCCAAATATTATCCCTTCTTACTGTTTTTCTTCCAGCACAATAGAAGAGATCCATGAAATTTTTCCTTTGCAATTTGCAACTGATCCAGGCTGTGATCAGTGTACAAGGCTACTTAATGGTGAAGGGTAAACATTTAAAAGCTAATTATTATTGGTGCTGCAAAAGCACAAAATCACTTAATTGCAACGGCCAAGCAATAACTAGACTTTCAAATGTACAGCAGATGCTTGCAAACTTTGTAGACCACAACCACTCTCCAAATAGAACTGTAGTGAGTGTTTCAAAGATTATGGAAGAACTAAAAATGCAAGTAAAAATTACAGGAAATCTCTCCTGCAAAATTATTCAATCATGTATGACATCTGCCCCTTCACACATAGCACTAATTTGCTATGCTATGTATTTCGCCTTCACATCATTTCCAATACTGGAGGCATAAATTGTTTAAAGACTTTAGAGCATTCTAATTTGTTTTATGTATTTTTCTTTTGCAGATTTGACTCCATAAAAGTGCATTATCACAAAGCTGACTTTGTGTGTAAGCATTGTGTATGTAAATAAAAATGTTGAAACTTCCTCAAGAAATGAAGAGATGTCCTTTTTGTACATCTGCGTTTGTGAAAGATGAAATTTCTCGAGATTTTGGCTCTTTGGGCGACTACATATGCCGTGGTGACCCACTGTGGCATTTGAGATTGATAATTTATGCTGTTTTTATATTTACCAATGTATTTACCTTTACTGGTGGTCCTTATTTCTTCTTGTGGATTTGAGTTACTCTCTGGAGTCCTTTAATTTTTACCTAAAGGGCAGGTCTGCTAGCAATGAGTTCTTTCCTTTTCTGTTGATCTTAGAATGTCTTAATTTCTCCTTCAGTTTTTAATAATAGTTTTGCAGGATATAAAATTCTTGACCGACAGTCTTTTTTTTTAGCACTTTAAGTATGTTATCCCACTGCCTTATGGCCTCCATGGTTTCTGATGAGAAGTCAGCTGTTAATCTTACTGAGCATCCATTGTATGAATGAGTTGCTTTTCTCTTGTTGCCCTCAAGATTTTCTTTTTGTTTTTTGTTTTGATGTTTTGACTGATGAGTCTAGGTGTGGAATTCTTTGAGTTTATACTTGGAGTTAGTTAAGCTTCTTTGATGTGTAGATTAATGTTTTTCATCAACCGTTTCAGCCATTATCTGTTCAAATATTCTGTTTTATTTCCCTCTCTTCTCTGCATTTAGGGCTCCCATTATGCATATGGTAATATACTTGATGGTATCCTACATGTCTCTAAGTTTCTTTCAGGTATTTTTATTCTGTTTTATTGTTGTCCCTCAGATTGGATTATCTCAACTGATACGTCTTTGAGTTTGCTGATTCTTTCTTTTGCTGTCTAAAATCTGCTGTTGAGGCCAGGTGCAGTGGCTCACACCTATAGTCCCAGCACTTTGGGAGGCCAAGATGGGCAGATACCTTGAGCCCAGGAGTTTGAGACCAGCCTGGACAACGTGGTGAGATACTGTCTCAAAAATTTTTTTTTAATTAAAAAAAAAAAATTTATTGTTGAGTCCTATGTTGGTTAGTTGTCAACTTGGCTGGATTAAGGGATACCTCAGATAAATGGTACAGCATGATTTCTATGTCTGTGAGAGTGTTTCCATAAATGATTGGCATTTAAATCAGTGGACTGAGTAAGGACCCTCTACCCCTTTACCCAATGTGGGTGGGCACCATTCAATCCACTGAGGGCCTGGAAAGCACAAGGAGACAGAGAAAAATTATTTTTTTCCCCTCTCTCTCTTCTGGAGCTGGAACACACATCTAATCCTGCCTTCAGACGTCATAACTCTATGATTTCCAGCTTTTGGACCCCAAGATTTTCACCAGTAGCTCTCTTAGTTGTCAGACCTTCAGACTTGGACTGAGTCATGCTACTTGCTTCCCTGGTTCTCCAGCTTGCACATAGAATATCATGGGACTTTTCAGACTCCATAATTGTGTGAGACAGTTCTAATAAATATTCTCTTCTCTCTCTCTTTCTGTAGCTATAAATGTAGATATTCCTATTGATTCTGTTTCTCTATAGAGCCCTGACTAATACAAGCCTCTAGTAAATTTTTCATTTTAGTTATTATCCTTTTCAAACCCCAAATTTTTATTTGGTTCTTTTAATAATGTCTATCTTCTTATTAATATTCTGTTCCATGAGATATTGTTTTCATACTTCCCTTTAATTCCTCACCCATGATTTCCTTTAGTTATTTGAACAGATTTATAATAGCTGAATTAATGTTTCTGTCTAATATCTGAGCTTCCTTAGGAAAAGTTGTTACTGACTGCTTTTTTCCTCCTGTGTATGGGCCATACTTTTCAGGCAATTGTTACTGCCTCTGCTGTTTGTTTGTTTAGTGACCCTCTTGGACTTAGTACTTTTTGTCATGTGTGACCTTTAAGTCTCTGGTTGGTTAGCTTAGTAGTCTAATGATTAGACAGAGATTTTATTAAACTCTTGACGGATAAGTCTCCCAGCCTTTTCCAAGAGGCTCTCTGTGTTGGAGCATGTCCTTCATGTTCTAGCAAGTAGATCATAACTCTATCCAAACCTTCGTTCTCTGCTAGTGCAGAGCCTCAAAGTAAGAGGTGAGAATTTTGGATCTTCTCAGGTATTTTCTTGACATAGAGACAGCTCTGGGCTTGCACACAGTCCTGTGCATTTGCATGGCTTACTAGATTCCCAGAAATATGTCTGAGCTTTGCAAATTTCCCTGTGAACATCTAATTTACTAGTTTTTCCTTTTAAGATTTTTGGTCAGCCTCTTGTTAGCTGTGACTGTTAATGCTGCCTCAGATGTAATTAGACAATTGCAGCTGATTGCTTTAAACAAGCACCCTGTGGACAGGCTGCTTGCACATAGAAAGTTTTGAGTCACATCAAAGAAAGAGAAATCCTGAGAACAGGGCTTTGCAGCAAGTTGCCAGCCAAATCAAATAGTGCTGATTCTCTGGGGATAGGGTTTTGGGGGAGCTCCCAACCTATCTGCTCCTCCAGTAGCTACTAGACTGCTGGCTGTCACAGTTGTTATAGTTGCTAAACCATTGGCTTTTATGACTGTGGTGGAGCTGTGTAGAGGGGGATGAGATTAGGAAAGTTAAAACACTGGACTAAATTTAGTCTAGAACTGTCCAGGGTTCTGAGTTTAAATTCTGGCCCGACTATTTAGTCAGCTGAATAAGTCACACATTCTTACTGGTTTAACCTCTTTTTCTAAAAAACATGGCTGTTGTGCATTTCAAAAGAAACTACAATTGGCAATGCCAAATGCTGGCAAGAATGTGGAGTGACTGGAACTCTCATCCACTGCTGGTGGGAATGCAAAATGGCACAGCCACTTTGGAAAACAGTTTTAAAGTTTTTGATAATGCCAAACAAACACTTAACATGATGTAGCAGTCTCATTCCCAAGTATTTACTCAAGGGAGATTAAAATGTATGTCCATGCTAAAATCTGTATGTGAATATTTATAGTGGCTTTATTCATACCAACAAAACCTAGAAAAAAAGTCCCTCAACTGGTGAAAAGATAAACAAAATATAGTACATCCATACAATGGAATTATATTCAAAAACAGAAAAAGAACAAATTACAATATTTCAATGACATGGAAACATAGATGACCCTCAATGCGTTATGCTAATGAAAAAAGGAGGCAGACCCAAAAGACTGCATATTGTATAATTTTATTTGCATGCTGTTCTGGGAAAAAACAGTGGTTTCCGGGGGCTGGGGGTGGGAAAAGAGACTGACTACAAAGGAGTATAGAAATATTTGGTGGGGGGATTGATATAACTGTTCTTATTGTGGAAGTGGTTTCATGATTGTATGTGTTTGTCAAAACATGCAGAACTCTACAATTAAAAGAATAAATCTTGTTGTATGTAATTTATACCCTAACTTAAAAATAAATAAGCAAGTAAAACTAAAGGACGTACAGAGGGAGAAAAAGAAGTTCTATTGCTCTCTGAAAACAAGAAATCTTGAACTCTGAGATCCTGGTTGTCCCTTGGGCTGTTCCCTCCCTGCAGGAGCCTGCATGGGACTAATCCTCAGCCTTCTCTTTGTTTCACTGAAGACTTGTAGACTCTCAGATATCTCAACTTAAAGGGACATAGAAACTGGTTCAGTTTAATTCATGGCTTTGTGCAGAACATTTTTTGACTTACAATCCCATCTTCTAATGTAAGTTGGAAGCAAGAACACCAGAGAAGACGGCAGCAGTTGTAAGATGTTGAGTGATCCTCTAGTATTATTTAAAACTTCCACGGAAACATTGTCATCACATCATGATTCTGATTCTATACATAGCTGGAGCTAATTTAAGCTGTTATTACTCCTTCGGTGGCCGAGCTTTGGTTATGCTATAGGCCGACCCCACAATGCAAGGAGGAGAGGCCAGAAGCACCATTAAAAGTAGCTGCATGAAGATGTGTAGGAGATAGTACAGAAACTACTGAGTTTTAATCTTTTTTCCTACAATCTTTAAAGAGCCCTTCCTGGTATAGTGTAAATACTTGGTTGGCTATAACTTTGAAGTTTATATGAAAAAACAACCAGCTAAAGAGAAGTCAAGAGCAGGAAAACAAGTGGCACTAACTAGCAGAGGAAACGGATACATATTAAACATACTAGAGAAGAATGTTTTCATTCTGTTCTGATTATACACTGTGGAGACAGGACATGCTTTCTTGTGGGGTTTGGCCTGGGCTGCCTTCTAGCATGAAGCACTGGGAAGATGCTCGGGCCAGCCTGGCTTCCCCTCACTGTGAAGTGACCTTAACAGTCAGGCTTCACCCATATCTTACTTTCTTGAATTTTCCTCCAGGAGCAAAATCAGGATTTCTGGTCACCCACTGCTCATGGGGCAAGATGAGGAAAAGAAATCCCTGGGAGACAGTGATGGAGATGGAGCTGCCCCATGGGAGTGTGTCAGAGGGGAGAAGACAAGGCCTGAGGAAGTCACCTTTTAAAGTAGATCTTCCCGTGGAATTGTGTTGCCTGCTAAAAATGGCAACATAATGGGGAAACTCAGCAACTCCATGATGCTGGGAGATGTGCTCTGAGCCTGGCCATGAGGAATTTTTCTTTTCTTTTCCCTTCCTTCCTTCCTTCCTTCCTTATTGCTTTCTTGCTTTCCTTTATTTCTTTCTTTCTTTTTTGAGATGGAGTTTCCCTTTGTCACCCAGGCTGGAGTGCAGTGGTGCGATCTCAGCTCACTGCAACCTTCACCTCCTGGGTTCAAGCGATTCTCCTGCCTCAGCCTCTCGAGTAGCTGGGATTACAGGTGGGTGCCATCACACCCAGCTAACTTTTTGTATTTTTAGTAGAGACAGAGTTTCACCGTGTTAGCCAGGATAGTCTTGATCTCCTGACCTCGTGATCTGCCCACATCAGCCTCCCAAAATGCTGGGATTACAGGCGTGAGCCACTGTGCCCAGCCAGAATTTTCCCTTTAATACTGGCTAGGGAAAGTCAGGGATTTTAAAAAAGCAACATGAAATATTTCAAAGGCTCTAAATGACAGCCTCTAATTTCTGACAGTTCTCAGGTACCTTTAAGTTTCCCTGACTCTTTTTGCTCATATTACTCTTAAAATAGACTAGCAAGGAAGGGTAGCAGGCTGGAGGTGGCTATTGCTAAAGCTTGCCAGGATGCCAAGCAGGTGGCAATTCCTTGGAGACCACTTAGTGATGAGTGCAGGAAGAAGAGCTCTGTGCAACTCTCTGAAATTGCTCCCACTCGATCTGTCACCTTCTGCAGTCTTGGCCCCTTTCCCAGTGTGACCCACTTGCCCCCTGCCTCCCAAGTGAGGGCTTCCAGTACCTCCGTTCACTGTTCAATTTTAATTCAGCTCATTGGTTTCTAATGTTGCATTAGGAATATACCTGTTGCGTATTTTGTTTATTCCTTATTTTTGACAAAAAGAGCATGTGTGTGGGTGTTAATTGTTTTGTTGTTGTTGTTGTTTGTTTTTGCTTTTTATTTGAGACAGGGTCTTGCCCTGTCACCTGGACTATAGTACAGTGGCATGATTACCGCTCACTGCAGCCTCAACTTCCTGGACTCAAGCAATCCTCCCATCTCAGCCTCCCAAGTAGCTGCAACTACAGGTGTGTGCCATCACGACTGGTTAGTTTTTTTTTTTTTTTTTTTAAGTTTTTTTGTAGAAACGGGAGTCTCACTATGTTACTCAGGCTGGTCTTGAACTCCTGGCTCAAGCAGTCTTCTCACTTGGGTCTCCCAAAGTGCTGAGATTACAGGTGTGAGCCACCATTTCATAGTTTTTAATGATAAAATATTTAACCTCTGCCTGACCAATAATAATACTAATAACTAACATTAAACTTTGGTTATAGACTGAATTGTTTTCCCTCAAAATTTATATGTTGAAGCCTTAACCCACACTGTGACTGTATGTGGAGATAGGGCTTTAAAGTGATAGTAAACACCAAATGAAGTCAAAATGGCGGGGTCCTAATATAACAGGACTTGTGTCCTCATAAGGAGAGGAAGGGACACCAGGAGTGCCTAAGTACAGACAGAAGGCCATGTGAGGACGCAAAGAAGTTGGTCAACTTTAAGCCAAGGAGAGAGGCCTCAGAAGAAACCAAACCTGCTGACTTTCAGCTTCCAGAATGGAGAGAAGAAATTTCTGTTGTCTAATCCACCCAGACTGCAGTACTTTGTTTTGGCAGCCCTAGCAAACGAATCAAGCCTATACTGTGTGCTTGATTCTGCTAAGTGCATTACATGCATTATTTCAGCTAACCATTTAAACAAGTCTACGTGATTACCCCCAATGTACAGACAAGGAAATTGGCAAAATAAGTAAGTGCTGAGATTTGAACTCAAGTCTTCTGACTACAAGACCCTGCACATAAATTCACTCTACACTACTTCAAAAGGAAGTGTGTGGTCCCAGATGCTCTCAGATAGGGGGTCACCTTTTAAAATAGATCTTTCAGGATGATTTGTTGCTTGCTAAAAATGGAGTAGAGCAGCAGATACGCTCTAAAGGAAATAAAAAGATCCAGATTACAGCCCTGACTCAGCCGCTGACTGAGGGACTGTGGTAGACTGAACAGCGGCCCCCTAAAAACCATGTTCATGTCCTAATTGCTAGAGCCTGTGATTATCACCTCCTATGGTAGAAGAGTGAATATCACCTTATATGGCAAAAGATATAGTTAAGATTTTGAGAGGAGGAACTTATCCTGGTTTTCCAGGTAGGATCAAAATGCCATCACCAGTGTCATAATGAAATGGGAAAAGTCCTCTTGTTCCCCTTGCAGGGTGTGTGATGGGGGATGTGGCTCGCTTCTTCAGTGCTCTCATACCTTGGTGTACTAGAAGAATTGGATCACCATGTGGGTTTGGAGAATAAGTGAAATGTTTTATTGAGTGGAAATAGCTCTTAGCAGATAGGGGAGGCAGAAGGGAGATGGTTTTCCCCTAGAGCTGGGCCACTCAGCAGCCCAGGCTCTCCTCCAACTGCCCTGGTCAAACTGTCATTCCACCAGTCGATGGCCTGCTGCCCTGTTGGTGCTTGTTGGTGTGCTCTCCACATCCTCTTGATGTACAACCGCTTGTGTCTCTGCCTGCTAGGGTCTCAGGGTTTTCATAGGCACAGGATGGGGGCATGGCGGGCCATGGTGGTCTTGAGAAATGCAACATTTAGGCAGGGAAACAGAAATGCCCGTCCTCACCTCGGTCTGTGGGCACAGAGCCCTCGCCAGGGATCACACCTTTCTACCCAGCACTTCCCTGCCCCGCTTCTGTATCAATAAGAAAGAGGGAAATAACATAGACAGAAGAGAGGAGAAGGCAAAGTGAAGAGAGAGAGAGATGCAGCTACGAGTCAAGGAATGCCTGCAGCCCAGGGAAGCTGGGAGAGGCGAGGAAGGACCCTTCCTTAGAGCCTCCAGAGGGAGCCTGGCTCTGCCAAAATCACCTTGATTTTGGCCTTCCAGCCTCCAGCACTGTGAGAGAAAAAATATCTTGTCGTTTAAGCCCCCCAGTTTGTGGCATTTTGTTACAGCAGTCACAGGAAACTAATACAGAGATTTTAGGCACATCATTTATTCCTCCATGAAATAAGCATGTGGGTAAGAGCAATAGTTTTGGCGTGGGTGCTTGGTTGCTGTGCTTGAAATTATCCACCACTGGAGTCACCAAAACTTTACAAAGTTTTGAGGTTTGAGGATGACCGCAAGGTAACCGAAGCAGAACTACTCGGGTGTGGGCTCAGAAAACAGAACCTGTAAAGGCTCTCCAGGTGATTCTAAGGGTGCCTGGGGGCAGGCCCCTGGTTTCTGTGTCTAGGCCCTTGAAGGTCTGATAGTCTGTGATTCTCACTAAACAGAACTCAGGATTCCCTGTTGTCCCCTTCTTCCAAAGCTTCAAGAAACAGTTTGAACTTTTGTGGGCAAGGAGACAGCCAGGACTTTCCAGAATAGAAGTGGATGGCAAGGGATTCCTCCCAGGACCACAGAGGGGAATGGAGAATTTAGGGAGAAAGGGAAGAGAACAGCAGGGCAGCGGGTGGAAATGAGAACTCCTGGGAGGTCTGGGGAGCCTTCAATAACATTGGAGCGGACTGCGGACAACGGAGAGGGCTGCGGGGCCAGGGGAGGCACCTGTGAAAATAGCAAATACTTGAGCCAGAGACCATACACATCCTGCCCTGGCTCCTGCAGGTTTCCCGCAGAGGCAAGGATCACAGGGCCAGGGTGATGTGTCTCCCACGATGTCAGCGTCCCCGAGGACCCATCAGGAATTTGACAGGGGAACCCACTTGGGGCTGCAGTGACATCTGAGGAAGGAGTATGAGAGGGATAGAGGGGGTGAGAGCCAGATCATCATTCCCAAAGATATGGCTTTAACCTCTGCCCCCTCCTGCCCTCCAGCTCTGGGAGACCCCGGCAAGCCAAGAACCTTCTCCAAAAGGGAGGGGAGGGGGGGTGCGGGTGGGGGGAGAGCCTCTGCCGGGCGCCATCATCTCTCCTCCACCACACAGCTGACAGACACTTGAGAACTTTCCTTCCCAAGCCCGTATCCTGCTGGTTCAGGGCAAAGTGTGCAGCTTTCCCACCAGGATCAGTGAGGAAATGGCCTGGTTTGGACTCAAACAGACTGATTTGTTTTCCCAACAAGGCCTCTGCTCAGTTCAGGGAGCCCCAGTGATGCCCATTTTTCCAGGGTGCCTCTCCCACCCGCCTCCCTCTCCCCTCTCTGAGAACACATCACCTAGTGTCTGTAAGGCTTCTGCTTCTTGTTTGACATCCCTTATTTACAAAGCAAACAGAATGTTCCTTTTAACACACATCATGCTAAGTTTATTAATGCAGAAAACAATCCCAGGGGGCCGACCCAGGGGACCCTTGAAACCTGCCAGCACAAACTCTTCAAACGCTCAGCCCGTCACATCCTCCAGGACAATATTTCACACAATGGAGTAAAAATAATATTTTTCTTTGGACCTTTCCAGCCGCTTTTGTGGCGAGCAGACAGAAATTATTTTCTTACTCTGCTCCCAGAGCAGAAATCTGGACGAAGCTGCGTTTATTTGTTTAACACAATGATTTCATCCTAAATGTCTCGACAGCAAATAGTTGGTGGTTTAATAAAGGGCCTTTGAAAGGAGGCTGGAGCTGGGGAAATGTGAGGCATGTGGCTCGCAGGGGCCGAGCAGGTCGTGGGCTGCTGAGACTGGGTGCCCCCTCCGCCTGCCTGGGAGCCCTGGGGGTCGTGGCATGTTATTGCTCCCTGATCAGAACAATTTGTGCCGCTTCCATCCTGGAAAAGGAAGGAGACTGACCTTTTGGTCATGAATCCCGAACCTTCCCCAAGACCAGCCCTGCCAAATACAGACAGACATAACCCAAAAGCAGATACTTGAACCTGCGTGAAGAAAATAGGCCTTTTGTACTTATGTCTGCCTTCCCATGATTAAAAATTATGTCCTGTGTCAGCCAAATGTTGGCTGCTGTTCTGGTGCCAGCCCAGAGTTCTGCAGCCAGGGCAGTGATTAGGAGAAGGGAGAGGGATCAGAGCCAGCTGAGGCCTGATTTCCCAGTGAGCAGAACCTACCCAACCAGGGCCAAAGCCCCCAAGCTTTCCAACCTGCAGTTAGACGTGTCAACAAAAAACTCAAAAAACTCATTTGCGTTTCACTTCTTTTCTTTGGGAAGAATTGTAAGGGGCAGCGAAATGGAACAAGCAGAACACAGAGGAAAAGAACCAAAAGAAGTTCACGAGTGACGTAACAACTGGCCAGGTGGCCCCGATTGCAGCCCCATCATTTTATAGCACAGAAGAGGGGCCCAGAGAGGGGCAGTGATGCCTGAGAGCACACAGCTATTAGAAGAAGAGCCGTTGCTGGAACCAGGCATCTAACCTCCAGGGTTGAAGGGGAAAGGGCCTAATCTAGCCTTACAGCTGACAAAACCAAAAAGCTGAATTATGGGTCTCATTTTTTCCAACTGGGACTTGGTTCAAGGTGATTGAATGTGATTCAGTTCCTGGTGATTTGGGTTCTTGGAACAATTGATTCAGATCTTAATCAGTTCCTGGCTAGAACAGTGAAGAATAGAATATGTTTACACACACACACACACGCATGTGTGCAGAGTTATATTTCAAATTATTCATTTATTCATTGAAGAGTGTATACAAAATGCATATATATTTAAAAGATAATTAAAATGACTTATAATAATAATATATTACTGGTAACTTATTGATATATCTCTGCTCAGTCTTTTCTCATTGCTTCTATATGTTTTTATTATATATATATATTTTTTTACAAAATTAAGATCTCAACTGCTTTATTTTTAAAATTACATAATTTGTGCTTAAGCATTTTCCATATCATGAACAGACTTTCTGAAGCATGACCTTTGAAATGCTACTTGGTATTTCATCATATGATGTGACCGTCATAATTCTTTTCCCCATTACCCTAAAGCTGGTCATAGGACAGAATGTCTTTGAGTAGGTCTTGAAGAACAGTCCCTGAAAGACTGATGGGCTGTGTGGGAGGTAGCCTTTACATTCTTGCAGAAATTTAAATCTCTTTCCTCCACCTCTGAGTGGTTTCAGATTGCTTTCAAATGTAGCTGCCTGCCTCACTCCCAGCTCTGTTTTATCTCTTTCATTTCTTCTTTTTTCTACTTTTTTCCTAGACCCGAAACAGGCAGATTCCTTACATTTGCATATTTTATAACCTCAAAGAGTTTTTATAGAAGTGCACTCATTTAATCTTCATAAAAACCCTACAACATGGGTAGGGCAGAATGATCCCAATTTTATATGAAGGAAAAATGAAGCAGGCAAAAAAAAAAAAAAAAGAAAAAAAGAAAAAGAAAAAACAGGAAAAAAGAACGATCCCAATTTTATATTCAATGAATGTATTTTGAGTGCCAACTATTTGCACTTTGGTAGTCACTAAAGGAGGGGCATAAGTAAGTCCATCCTTATCTCAAGGAATTTTCAGCCTAGTGGGGGCACTTTTAAGGAATTCAGTAGATGATGGCTATTATTGTTTTTGGCTGAAATGACTCGCCTTCTGTCAGGTGGTTAGTAAGTGGCTCAGGAAAATGAACCAGTACATCCTCTGCTTTCTGTACTCTATTCCCTACACTACGTGACTGTTAGTCAAGGGTAGGTCCAGAATACAGGGGGATGGTCAGGGTAGGTGGATGATGGGGAACCTTTAGAATTCCTTCTTCTCCTTCATCTCAAGCTCCAGTGAAAGGACTTCACACTTGAGACACTAAATTCTCCTGAGAGGAGCCAGTCCATGGATTGATGCTTTCTTTGTGCTGGAGGGAGAGATGATAGTATTTATCTTTTGATGAACAAACAGTTGTTTGGGATTTAGCTACTTCTACATCTGTGAAAGGATAAAAAAGGAGAAAGGAAATAAAAATCATTAATCATCTCCCATGTACCAGTCTCTGTACGAGGTGCTTTACGTGCATTATTTCATTTAAATTGGAACTCACAAGAAGCCTGTTTTATTCATCATTATATTACTTTGGACCTAGTGCAATGTTTGCCACGTAGTAAGCATTGAATAAATGCTGAACTAACGAATGAATGCTCATTTTACAGATAAGAAAATTGAGGTCTGAGAAGTTAAGCAACCAGTACTAGGTTACATAGCTAGTAAGTAATGGAACTGGGATTCAAACCCAGTCTGCCTGGCTCTAGGATTGTGCTTTTCCCATCACTGCACCCTTGGTAAGCTGTATACATGCTTCAGGCTTTGCATGGACTGTTCAGTTATTATGGATGTGGTGAAAATCCAATTCGTCGTGCATGGACTACCTTTGGGTTCATTGTTTCCTCTTTCTACAGTCCTAGTATTTTGCTATGAAGACAGCATTTGCTGTTGTATTTTTGCTGGTTGACTGTCCTCCTCTAAGCACTGGACACATCTTTCTTATATCATCACTTGCACTGGGGCTCTGGATCCTTTAGAGTGGAGAGTATGTTGTTTTCAGCACTGCAAGAGATATTTTTACATTCTTTTCAGAATGTGAAGAACTCTGGACTGAGCACGGTGGCTCATGCCTGTAATCCCAGCACTTTGGGAGGCTGAGGTGGTGCTTGAGGTCAGGAGTTCAAGACCAGCCTGGCCAGCATGATGAAATTCATCTCTACTAAAAATACAAAATTAGCTGGGCATGGTGGCATGCACCTGTAGTCCAGCTACTTAGGAGGCTGAAGGAGGAGAATCACTTGAACCTGGGAGGTGGAGGTTGCAGTGAGCTGAGATCACACCACTACACTCCAGCTGGGCCACGGAGAGAGGCTCTGTCTCGGAAGAAAGAAAGAAAGAAAGAAAGAAAGAAAGAAAAGAAAGAAAGAAAGAAAAGAAATGTGAAGAACTCTGGTCTCCCTCTTTAGAAGCTAAGGCAAAGAATAAAGGTAGGTTTTGCAAATGTTCCCTCAAGATGTGCTTCAGTTGCATTATTAGAGACCCATTATGCAGGGATAAGAGGGCAGCTAAAGGAGCTGCCTCTTTAAATCTTAGAATGTCAATGTTCTCATTTGGCTTGACTTCTTAGTCCTTATAACAAGAGCTAATTGTTATATCTTGAAGGAAAATCTCTTGCTAGCAAGACTACCTGCTTAGTGCGTATATCTTTAAGCCCATTGTATAGACCGTTGCATAGATGCCTAAGGGGAATTTAGAATCCAGGTGCTTATGTTTCATGCATTTCCCATATCTAACATTACATAAGATTTGGAAAACACAATTTTATGAAATAAAATCAGAGCCAACTACTCTGAGGCCGAACACCATTTAACGTTATTCTTTCTGAATAGTGAGATTTTTGCTGATAATAAACACATTGACATAAGAAAACAAAGATCTCTGACGGGTTATAGGCACTCTCTGGGAATATCTAGTTGATACTGAAAGGCCGTGTCAGGACTGTGTGGGAAAGAAAATTGAAGAGTGTCAAGGAGAGTTGCTTTCAGCTCTGGCGGAGAACACTTTGAGTTGCTTTTTTATTCCCTTATCCCTCCCCTGTCCCAAGACTCACGCCCATTGCTCAAGTACACAGTGTGCTTGCACCAAACCAACACCAGCAAAGTATTTTCTGGACTGTTCCAGTGTGATTTGTCTTCATCACCCAAGTGTGAGTCTCACCCAAGCAGTCTCTGGGTGTTTTTTGTAAAAGAGGGAGGGGTTTTCCAAAATAGAAGGTTTTGTTTTGCAATTTACAAAAAGTAACAGGATCCTTTCTGAAAAAGGATTCTGTTTTGAATCCCAGAACATAACCTGACACTCCCAATCATCACTTTCACTTTATGAAACTTAGACTGTATCTTGCGGGCTCATTATCTGTCCATTTCCAGCCTGAACCAAATCTAAGCCATTCCATGGGGAGGTGACCTAAGGAACATTTTTCTGCCCAACTTTTGAGACTTGCAGTTTGTATTCCTGACATGTACATATATAAATGATGTAATTGATTTGGGAGACTGAGCAGATCATTTAGATATAGTGCCTGGCCTAGAATAACTTACCTTTTGGTTCAAAGCAACCAGGCAACAGAGTTCTTCTAAAATCTCAAAGTGCTACTAAACATAATAAAGACTTTTTTACTTATCATCAAATCACTTCAAGCTCAGGAATGACTTTTAATATCCTTTTTATGATGTGTCATATCTATTACAAGTCAAAAGGAGTTCCCCAAACCAAACAATAACATTGAGTGAAAACTTATATAAAGTCTTTCTCTATTAGAAAAGTTAGTTTTGGCTCCCGAACATCAGCTTTTATGGTTTCTTATAAAGTCATGGCTATTTCTTAGCAGTAGGATTTTCCAAGCCTTGCAATGAAATTCTTAGTTATACCTGTATTTAAAATGCAGAATGAGTAACTTTGTCTTCCAGGAAGATGTAGTTGACATACTTTTCGCTATTCCTGCCACTAAATACAACTAAAAACCCTGGGCATCATATATGAAACTAGAAGAAGAAAACTCTAAAAGATGGAGAAATGTAGGAAGACCAGCTAGGGACATGATAGCCCAAGGAATGACATGGAGGTGAGTTCCCTGGATTTTCTTTTTGCCTCATGTAAGCTAGATTTGGAGCTGAGAAAGGTAGCAACCCAGAAATGCCTGTGGATGCAGACACTAAAAGCCCCAAGGAAGCTTGCTGTCTCTAGCCAAAGGACAAGGAAAGGTGCAGCTTGGCAAAACAGAAAACTTACATAACTGTTCTATTCCAAGTAAATACCACAGAAAAACTGTGACCTTACCCTACATGCCAGCAAAGCCTAGACTCCTACCATCACAATGCTGTAATGAGGCAGCCTAAGCCTCTGCCATGATGGAATCAGAGAAGGCCACATAAGGAGCCAAGACTTTTATCTCCACCTCATTGATAATGAGATCCTCCCTGTCCCTGCAATGTCAGTGGAAACTATATGAAGAGCCTAAGCTTTTACTGTCACTGAGCAGTAATAAGGCAACCCTCCTCTTCCCTACTGGGACAGTGTCAGAGAAGGTCTAGTGGAGAGTTAGGATTTTCACCATTGCATAATGATAACAAGGGCACCTCCACCTCAATATCAGTGGAAACCACATGGGGACCCAGAATCCACATCCCTCCCAACAGAAACAGAGTCCCCCTTCCCCCACCCAGATATTGACTGAGGACGAGAGGGGAACCTGGACTTCTACCTCTACCTATTTGTGACAGGATGACACCCCACCTCCTTTTCCTTCTGGAGTGATATAAAAATAAAATCCAGCTAAAACAGAAGGTTAAAGTAAGACCCCCAGAGTCTCATAATTCAGTACAAAAATGAGGTTTCAACTGAAAATCATTTGTCACACAAGAACCAGAAAGATCTCAAACTGAACGAAGAAAGACAAGCAATAATGGTAACACTGAGATGACAGATGCTAAGTTAATCTGACAATAATTTAAAGTTGTCATGATAAAAGTACTCCAATAAGCAACTAATAAAACCCTTGGAATAAATTAAAAATAGAAAATAAAAAGACCCAGCAAAGAAATAGAAAGTCTCAGCAAAGAAATGGAAGATCTAAAGAAAACCAAATGAGAATTTTAGAATGGAAAAAATGTAATAACCAAAATAAAAGGCTCAGTTGATAGGCTCATCAATAGAATAGAGGATAAAGGAAAAAATCAGTGAACTGGAATGTACAAAAATAGAGGTTGCTCACTTGGAACAACAGAGAGAAAATAGACTGAAAAAAGAAAGAATACAGCCTCAGATACTTGTGGGACTATAACAAAGAATCTAAGATTCATTCATCAGAGTGCCAGAAGGAGAGGAGTAAAAAGGGCTGAAAAAGTACTTGATAAATAACAGCTGAAAACTTCCCAAATTTGACAGGAGAAATAAGTTTACAGAATCAAGAAGCTGAGCAAACCTGAAAAGGGAAAACCCAAAGAAATCCATGCTGAGACACATAATAATTAAACTTCTGAAAACTGAAGACACATAACAATATTGAAAAATGACACCTCACCTATAACGGAAAAATAGAATGTCAGTGGATTTCTCATGAGAAACCATCAAGGTTAGAATGAAATGGTATGATATTTTTCAAGTGCTGAAAAGAAAGAACTGCCAACCCAGAATCTTATAACCAGTGAAAATATCCTTCAGGAATGAAGGAGAACTCCAGACATTCTCAGATGAAGAAAAACTAAGAGAATTTGTCACCAGTAGACCTACCCTAAAAGAATGACTAAAGGAAGTTCTCTAAACAGAAAGCAAAAATGAAAGAAGGAAACTTAGAACATAGGAAGGAATAGAAAACATGATAAGTAAGCATATGGGTAAATACAATAGGCCTTCTTTCTCTTGTAAGTTTTTGGAATTATGTTTGGTAGTTGGAGCAAAAATTACAACATTATCTAATATGGTTCTAAATTATGCAGTGGGGATATTTGAGATAATTACATTATAAATAGGGAGGGTAACGGGTCATAAAGCAAGGCAAAGTGTCTTTGCCTGTTTGTGCTGCTATAACAGAATGCCACAGACTAGGCAATTTATAATAAATAGAAATGTATTTCCTCATAGTTCTGGAAGTCAAGAAGTCAAATATCAAGGTGCCAGCATCTGATGAGGACCTTCTTGCTGCATCATAACATGGCAGAAAGCATCACATGGTGCAAGGGCAAAGAGATAGACAAAGAAAGTAAGAAGGGTAGGCAAAGAGAGACAAAGTACCACACTTGTGATAACGAACCCACTCCCATGATAATAGTATTAGTCCATTCCTGTGACAATGGCATGGATAACACCTCTTTAAAGTCCCATCTCTTAATACTGTTACAGTGGCAATTAGATTTCAACATGAGTTTTGGAGGGGAGAAACATTAAAACCCTAAGAAATTTTGAAAATTAAGAAAAAAAAAGGCAGAACCAGGATTCAAAAACCCCAAAACCTCACAACCCATAGCATAAGGTTTCTGTAATAGTAAATAGTAAAATGATGACACAAGTAGACAGTGATATGCTATGTATATATAATATACTATCTACAGTAACCACTAATAAACTTATACAAAGAGATATGCTCAAAAACAGTATAGATTAATCAAAGTGGAATTCTATAAAAGGTTCATGCAATCTATAGGAAAGATGGAAAAAGTAAGCAAAAGCATAAACAAAAAACAAAAATAAAATGAGAGATTTAAGTCCAAACATGAAAAATAATTATATTAAATGTAAATGGTTCAAATAAACCAATTAAAAGATAAAGATTGACAGAGTAGATTTAAAAATCTTGACCCGCCGGGCGCGGTGGCTCAAGCCTGTAATCCCAGCACTTTGGGAGGCCGAGACGGGCGAATCACGAGGTCAGGATATCGAGACTATCCTGGCTAACCCGGTGAAACCCCGTCTCTACTAAAAAAATACAAAAAACTAGCCGGGCGAGATGTCGGGCGCCTGTAGTCCCAGCTACTCGGGAGGCTGAGGCAGGAGAATGGCGTGAACCCGGGAGGTGGAGCTTGCAGTGAGCTGAGATCCGGCCACTGCACTCCAGCCTGGGCGACAGAGCGAGACACTGTCTCAAAAAAAAAAAAAAAAAAATCTTGACCCAGCTACATTCTGTCTTTAAGAAATTCATTTCAAATATTATAATATAGGCAGGCTGAAAATAAAAAGATGGAAAAATATATCGTGCAAATATTAAGCAAAGGAAAGCAGGAGTAACTACGTTAATTTCAGATAAAGTAGACTACAGAGCAAAGAAAATCACCAGAGAGTGACATCATATGATGACAAAAGGGTCAATCCATAAATAAGACATAGAAATCTTAAATATATATGTTCCAAAAAACAGAGTTGCAAACTATGTGACACAAACATTAATAGAAATGAAAGAAGAAATAGACAAATCCACAATATAGTTAGAGACTTCAATGCTCCGTAACAATTGGTAGAACACTATACAGAAAATGAGCAGAAATGCCCAGCATTTTGGGAGGCCAAGGCAGATGGATCATGAGGTCAGGAGATCAAGACCATCCTTGGGCTAACGCGGTGAAACCCCATCTCTACTAAAAATACAAAAACTTAGCTGGGCATGGTGGTGGGTGCCTGTAGTCCTAGCTAGTTGGGAGGCTGAGGCAGGAGAATGATGTGAACCTGGGAGGTGGAGCTTGCAGTGAGCAGAGATCGTACCACTGCACTCCAGGTTGGGCCACTACTCCGTCTCAAAAAAAAAAGAAAATTAGCAAAAATATAGAAGAACTAAACAATGCTATCAACCAACAAGCTCTAATTGATGTTTATAGAACAATCCACCCAACAACAGCAGAATACACATTCTTTTCCAGTGCCCACAGCACATATAGCAAGTTAGAGCATATCTGAGCCATAAGACAAACCCCAACAAGTTATATGAATTTAAGTCTTACAGAATGTGTTTTCCAACCACAAGGGAACCAAACTAGAAACCCATAACAGAAATATAACAAGAAACCTTCAAATACTTGGGAAATAGACAACTAAATGACCTATTGGCTCAAAGAGGAAATCTTGAAAATAAAAAATGTGGAACCGAATGAACATGAAAATACACAGCAAATTCTGTGGGACACAGTAAACAATACTAGGAAGAAAATTTGTCGCATTACATACATCCATGAAAAAGAGGATAATTAAAAAATAATCTAAGTTCCCATCTCAACAACCTAGAAAACGAAAAACAAAATAAGCCCAAAGTAAACAAAAAAGCAAAAATATTAAAGATAGAACAGAAATCAATGGAATTAGAAATATAAAAACAATAAAGAAAATCATTGAAACAAAGAGATGTAGTATTGAAAAGATCAATAAAATTGACAAAACTCTAATGAGATTCACAAAGAGAAAACCAAATTACCAATATTAAGAATGCTTCACTCCAGATGAGGGTATCACTATGGGCCCTTGTATACATTAAAAGGGGAATAAGAGGATACCATGAACTATAGTACTTACATGCTAAAATGCAGAGTGATCTATGAAACATGAAGTTAAGGAGACTTGGGCATCATTATGCCCTTATAGAAAACTTGGTATGCCATTAGCTGTGAGATTTTGGCAAATTAATCATGATACTCTACCTCATACATGACTCTTGTCATGTATGTAAAGTAGATGATGAGATCTTAATTCCTGGAAGAGGAAAGTGCTATCCCTTTGTTGATTGTGTTCAGCCCACTACCACATATGTTATTTTAGCTAAAGTTCACACAAATGTAGTGTGTTGGTTGTTTTTTGTTTGTTTTTTTAACTTAAACAGTAAGTTTGTTTAGGAAAGTGACTAAATATATTTTTCATGTATCTATCCAAAATGCCTAATACAGTTGCTATTATATAGTAGGTCCTCATTAAACATCTACTGAATAAATAGGAACACAGCCTTGATAAGAAAAAAATTAAAATCTTAAGAGTTTGACCAGGAGTGTGTTTAGTGCAGTGATTTTCACAATTATACAGATTCTTCAGTATCACTGGCAACAGGTGGGCATCTGGCCTCTGCTCAAACACTTGCATAAATTCCACTACTTCAAGATATTTCAGTGTATTGCTGTATTATCCCCAATTGCTGAAAATTCCTTCCATATATTGAGCTGGTCTGTTTTTCTGTAACTTCTACCCTATGGTCCTAAATCTGCTCCCTGGGATAGTATATTACTTATCTATGTTGCTTAACAAATTGCCCCAAACATAGTGATCCAAAACAACCATAACACATATCTCTCACAGTTTCTGTGGTTCAGGAAGTCAGGAGAAGCTTAGCTGTGTTATTCTGCTTTGGGATTTCTCATGAGGTTGCTGTCAAGATGGCCAGGGCTGTAGTCATCTGAAGGTTTTGGAATGAACTGGAAGATCTTCTTTCAAGGTGGCTCACTCACTTAATTAGAAAGTTGTTGCTGGTTGTTGGTAGGAGACTTCAGTTCCTCTCCACATGGGGCTTTTCTACAGGCTTCTTTAGTGTCTAGAATGTGGTAGCTGGCTTCCCACGAGTGATATCGAAGACAGAAAGGAAGGCATAAGAGGCAATGTCTTGACCCAGCATTGGAAATGACAAACCATTACTTCTGCGACATTTTATTCATTTAAATGATTCACCAAATCCAGCCTAAATCCAAGGGGAGGGGAATTAAGTTTCACCTTTTGAAAGGAAGAGTGCCAAATGATTTACAAAAATATTTTTCCACTACAAGATTTTTTAAATTAACTCATCAGTTTTCTCTATTTTTTCTTCTCTTTTTTCTTCAGTAACTCATATTAGGTGGATGTTGGACCTCCTCAATTGATACTTCATTTGGATCTCTTATTTTTCTTATATTTTTCTATTTTAAAATAGTGTGCCCTAAATGCTGAGAAAATGTTCAAATTCCTAAGTCTTCCATTTACTACTTTTTGTTGTTAAACATGTTTTTAATATGCAAGAACTCTTGTTACAGTTATGTTTGCTTTTTCTTTCATAGCAACCTGTTCTTATCTTGTGGTTATAATAACTTGTCAAGTTTCTCATGCATAGGATTATGCAATTTTTAAGATTCTATTTTATTTCCTTTATTATATCTGTTTCTTCTATTGTAGATTATTCCCTCTGTCCCTTTTTCTCCTATTTTGTGCTGTTGATTTTTCCCAAATATCTGTTGATTATTGATGGCCCATTCATATTTCAGAGTGAATAACTTGGTTAATAATATAAAGTTTCACTGGTTTATAGTTTATAGAATTGGAAAGTGAGGTTTGCCTATCTCCATGATTTTGGCAATTCATATATTATCTGTGATTCGTCAAAGATTACCAACAATCTCACCTGCAAACTGTAACCCAAAGTAAGGAAGAGGTTCAGAATGATGAAAAGATATTTTTAAAGGATAGTAAGCAAAAGGATATGCTTAGGAAGAGGTGGTGGGAGTAGAGCCTTATCTCTGATATGTAAGTTCTTTATTTCTATTGATTAGTACAGGAGCACAGTAACTCACAGGTATGGTGGGCTGTTTGTAAATATTTATTGAATTGAATTACTTTTTCTCAAGTCTTTCTTCCTATTAAGTAAGCAATCATTAAAGAACATCCACATGTACTTTTAAATATTTTTAAGTGTTGGATTATATGAATCTGTTTAGTGTGTGTGTGATTTGAGATAGCAATTACTCCATGCCAGGCATTGTTCTAAGAACCTTACATAACTATTAAGTCATGATAATAACCCTATGAGGCAGTGTGGCAGATATTACTGGTGGCCTATCGATATTCCTTCTCACTGTGTCCTGCACTGCAGACTATTACAGTGGGTACCTGAAGTTCTCTTTGCCTGAAGAGCTTTTTTTTTTTTTTTTTTTCCCGGCTGCGGGAGCACCCTCAGCGTAGATGCAGGACACTGTGGGTGTTGAGGGTTAGGATTCTCAGAAACAGCCCTCCACCAATGACATGCGGGGATTAGGAGGATAAGTACCCCTGCTTCCTTGCACCTTAGTTGGCATACCTGGGGTATGTTCTACACACCCTCCCAGATGGAGTTCCTCAGTGTAAAGAACCTCCAGTTGCTCTTTACTGGCTTCCTTCCTTTCCCCGTTTCACTTCCCTATTCCCCTACCAGTGTTTCCTAGGCGCACCTTCCAAACAAACTCTTTGCTCGCAAGTCCTTGTCTCACAGCTTCTGTAGGCATCCACACCAAGAGCAGTCGGAAATATTACTGTCCCATTTTGCAGATGCAGAAACTGTGGCATTGACAGACTGCTTACTTGATGATGGTTAGTTAGTAAAAGTTAGCAGGAGTTCGTAAGTGGCAGAGCCAGGCTTCTAAGCCCATGCCCTTGACCACCACATTATAATGATCGAATACTTCTGAGTACTAACTATGTGCCAGGCACCATGCAAGGTGTTTAATACAATTTATTTTATAGATCATAAAACAAGCTCATATAAGTTACATGACTTGTCCTAGGTCATAAGGTACTAAGTGGCAAAGCAAGAATTTAAACTCAGATTCGAGGCCTTTGCTGTTCCACCAGAGCTAGATGGCTTTCCATTGGAAGAAAGCAGGATCCAGGGCTCTTAGTGGAAGGTCCAAGGGGACACAATTTATAGTTCCCCAAAATGGGCTGCATTCCGTGTCCCAAGTCTTTGTGTTCCTTTTCTGGCATGTGGTTTGTGAATCTGTGAGTCAGCTTAGATCAGAGTCACCAGGCTATGTGACTCAAGAAATGCTTTCTAGTCCTTCCTTTCCTTTGCTCAGGTACATTGCTAGATGCTGGTTTTCTCTCTGAGAATAGACAGAGAAAGGCGTAAATGAGGTAGGGTTGCCAGCGATGACTAGGCCTTTTCTCTGTGCTAGGGGCTTTGCTTAAGTTATATCATTTAATCCTCTTAGAAATTCCTTAATGGAAATGCCCTTTTTCTCCTTTTAAAGACCAAGAAATAAAATTAAGAGAAGTTAAAATATTTGCCCAAAGAATTTACCTAAGTGTAAGTATTCAAAACCCAAGTCTCTTGGACTCTAAAGCCATCCTTTTTCCACTGAGCCAGTAGAGGATCTGAAGAGGTAAGGAGAAGGTAGAAAGTTACCAACAACTTCTAGGGCACTGCTTGTCTAGCAGCTGCTGAGAAGTGCCAGGCAATCTCTGATTACAGTGCTTCTAGCATAGTATCACAGTTTTGTGCTCAAATCACAATTAATGCCCACTGTAGAGGCAAATCTGTCATTGGAAGGACAGACCCAGTAAATAAGTCTGTACACAAAGATCACTACAATCTTTCATACGTTTCTCTTCATATTGATAAGCATTCTCCAGGCGTTGGGCTCTGTGCTGACCATTATGAGATGAGGATTAGAGAACAGAAAACTTTGTACCTACTTAGGAGGAGCCTAATACATGGATTGGAATAATGGACCACATACAGATGAGGTTGTTGGATACGTGCATGACACTTATATATAAGCTATAGCATGTGAGGGGACCAGGAAATGACTGGGTTGGTTGTGGTGAATTCTGAGCCCTTTTCTGTATACTTTTGACTAACCTGTCATGCCCAATTTGAGATCCCACAACTTGAAAAAATGGGAAAGGAGACAGAATAAATATGTGATATGAATTGCTCCAAGACACTCAAATTGCAAGAATGTCACTTTTTTTTTTAACATAAAAATAAAGCTGATACATACATCCACTTTCCTAGGTATTGGGAATTCCAGGATCAGTCACTGGGGTCTGCATCCATTCTTTTGTAAGGAACCTTGGATGTGCTGGGCACCAGGGCTCTGTTCTCATCTACCTGTCACCACCGTCCATTTGAAAGAAGGTGGCTCCCTTAGCATCTTCTTCCCTCTGTGCCAGGCTTGGTCTTGGGGACTGTCATTCAGGGTCCTAGAGTCACAGGGCAGGCATCCTGATTCTGCCACCTTGGGATCCCTGTGTACGTGGGCTCAGGCCTCAGCTACTCCTGGAATGCTGTTTGCCCAGACCTTCCAAGGAACCATCTCTCCAAGGCTAAGGATAGCCCTCTCATCTTAACCTCAAGCTCATATCCCCTGTACATCAGCCAGCTTCCCTCCCTGGGCCTTTATCTTGGGTACCAAAGGCCTAACTATGGGATATCTCCCAGGCATTCTCTGAGCCCCCCTACACAAAACAAAACACAGAGGAGTTGTTTACCATCCTCCCCAACACACGCGCGCACGTGCGCGCGCGCACACACACACACACACAGAGAGAGAGAGAGAGAGAGAGAAAGTAACCAAGGCTAACACCTTTGGAAATTGAAAGGCTACCCTTCCTCCATGTATAAAGGGCTTTTGCAAACCAGTGTATTGTAGTGGCGAAGAGCACGGACTGCTTCAATTCATGCTTCAGCTCTGCCATTCATTAGCTTACTAACCTTAAGCAAATTGCTTGGCTTCTCTGTTTTCTGATGCATAAACTAGGGACTAACTATATCACAGGATATTGAGTTAAGGCTGGTTAAGCATTTAGCACAGTGTTTAACAAGCACCCATAGAGCAGAAGCACTAGGAAGACTCATTATGCCTCATCCTAGTTCCGCTCTGGATGTGGCAAAGCCCTCTCCTGAAGTTCAGGCAAGATGGAGCAAGGGCTTCTGAGCATTATCGAGGCATCTCAAGCAAAACCCATCTTTTATGGGCTGATTTGTGTTCCCCACCCCATTCATATGTTGAAGCCCTAACCCTCAGTCCTTGAGAATATCACTGTATTTGAAGATCGGACCTTTAGAGAGGTGATGAAATTAAAATGAGGCTGTTAGGGTGGGTCTAATTGTATCTAATTAATGTCCTTATAAGAAGGAGAGATTAGGACACAAAGAGACAACAGGGGCACACGTGCACAGAAGGACAATGACCCTGTGGAGAGGCAGCAAGAAGGTGGCCATCTGCAAACCAAGGAGAGAGGCCTGGAACAGATTTTTCTCATGATCGTCTGAGGAAACCAACCCTGCCAACACTTTGATCCTGGACTTTCAGCCTCTTGAAATGTGAGAAAATAAATGTCTGTTGTTTAAACCACCCACTGTATGGTATTTTGTCATGGCAGCCCTAGCAAACCAACCATCCCAGAGATAAGGTACCATTAATGCTTCCCAAGTGCATCATTGCCCATCTTTGACCCTCACTTGGGAGGAGGGTTCCCACTGGCTTCAGGAATTGAGAATTTGTGATGCACAGCATAAGCCACCCTTCTGTTTTTAATCATTAGCATCTCACAGCACCAACAAGCTGGAAATGTTAGCACCAAAACATCAGACTTGGGATCAGAAACTCCTAGAAAGTACTTACAGGAAGGATATAGTGCTATCTTCTGCAGGAGGCAAAAATGATTCTTATGGAAATTGAGTCAAAGGTTTGCAAATTGACGACGTGTGGACAACATGCAGATAACTCTTCCCCATCGCCACAATTTGTTTCTTTTTTGTATGTTTGTTTTTCCATCACTTAAGCACTATAAGCCCAGTGCCTATGGCTTTTCAAGGGCCTACAAATTGTTTCAGAATGACAAATTAAATTGATTTCAAAATAAGAAAACAAAATGGTCAAAACGAAATAAAAAATAATTTCAAAAAGTTATAAAACGCTTTTCAAAATGTTTTCCGCATTTATGGTTAAAATCAGATGCTGGAGCATGTTAATACAATTGACATCATGTGGGTGGTGCTTGTAAAAGTTAGATTCCTTAGGACCCGAGAAGAACTTCAGCTGGTGCTGCTCTCTACCCATCCTCCAGAAACTCATACCAGTGAGTTTAGCAAGGAACAGTCACATAGGGCAGAGTCAGTGCTGCATAATGGGGGTGAGGGAGAAATGGGGGCTCCCAGTGAAAGCAGATATGCCATAGAGGGAGGGGATTGAGTCCAGCTTAAACCTGGATGCAAATCAAAATTCTGCTCCTGTGTGACCCTGGGCTACTTGCTTAACCTCTCTGAACCTTGATTTTGTCACTGGCACAAAAGGGGATAAGAATGCCTACTTCATAGCATTTTCCTGAGGATTAAAGAGAGGAGGAATGTAATGTGAAGGAGAGGAAGAATGTAACCTGAAGGAGAGGGAACTCTGTGCCTGGGAAATAGTAAGGGTTCAACAAATACTAGCTATTGTAATCATGGCGTTAGGCAGACTCTCATAGGGGAGAGAGAGGGAGGGCTTTTGCTCACTGAGCTTTTTTGGGAACTTGAGCCACATAGAAAATGTTGAGTGAGTAGATGTTGACTGGATGAGCTCTCCTTCAGGACAGAAAAAACAGTTGAGAAAAAACAGCAGTGCAGAGGTTATGGGTATTGCTGGAACAGAATTCCCAAGTTAGGACTGGGAGGCCAGGAGGTGGGGCCGGGGCTGGAGGATGCCGAGGGACAAAGGACGGTTGGACTTGGAGAACGCCCTGCACCGAAATTGCTGTGCACAGCCCAGAGGTGGACTGGTGGGTTGTCCATGCCTGGGGGCTCATGCACCTCTCCTGCAGCTCCAGGGAATGGGGAGCAGAAATTCCCAGCTGGCATCCTAGGAATGCAGGCTGCTTTAGCGTGATAGTTACAGTTTGCAGGTGACTGGGGACAGATAGTATCTACTTTGCCAGGAACTGGCAGATACGGGGCAAAATCCCTGAGAACTATAGTCTTCTGACACATGCCAGTGTCCAAAACTTTGTCCAGGACAAAATGGACACTGGCTGTTTCTCTTTTTTTAATTTTTAATTTTTGTGGGTACATAGTAGGTGTGTATGTTTTTGGGGTACATGAGATACTTTGATTCAGGCTTGCAATATGTAATAATCACATCAGGGTAAACGGGGTATCCATCACGTTAAGCATTTATTATTTCTTTGTGTTACGTACAGTGCAATTATACTCTTTTACTTATTTAAGAATGTACAATAAATTTTTGTTGACTGTAATCACCCTGTTATACCATCAAATGCTAAATCTTATTCATTCTATGCAACTGTATTTTTGTACCCATTAACCATCTGCCCCTTCCGCACTTCCCTACCCCTGCCCCACTACCCTTCCCAGCCTCTGGCAACCATCATTCCACTCTCTATGTCCATGAGTTCAATTGTTTTAATGTTTAGCTCCCACAAATGAGTGAGAACATGTGAAGTTTGTCTTTCCGTGCCTGGCTTATTTCACTTAACAAACATAATGTCCTCCAGTTTCTTCCATGTTGCAAATGACAAGATCTTATTCTTTTTATGGCTGAATTGTGTGTATGTACCACATTTTCTTGATCCATTCGTCTGTTGTGGACACTTAGGTTGCTTCCAAATCTTGGCTATTGTGCAATAAATATGGGAGTGCAGTGTCTCTTGATAAGCTTGTGGGAAGGAAAACATCTGCAGGTCACTGGTTTCAGCAGGGGTTGAAAGGTGTTAGACAGGACAACGTGCTTTGTGGGGTAGAAAGAGAAATATAGAGACAGTCTCTGATCCGCAACCATTCTATTAGGGTGGGAATGTTGGAAGCTGGGAGACTTTCTGATTGGTGTTCGAGGATGCTGGGCAGACCTTTGGCAAGGGGGCAAGCGAGCAGTATGGGATGTTTCATGTTAGGGGTGGACATTTTTCTGTGGCTGGTCATTTCCTGAAATAAGTAGGGGTTGACAGAGTGCTTTTTCTTTTTCTGTCAAACTGTCATGGGGTACAGGGTGGAGGGGCTGTCACAGCATCTGTTTCTCAGCAGAGCTCTAGACCAGAAGGTCCCTAGGCCAGGGAGCTGGAACACTAGTGTTCTAGGCTCGCTAGTCATCAGCTGGATAGACCCCTGGACCTGTTTATTATCTGTACATTGAAGGCAGAGGACCACCCAAGAATGTCCAGTTGCTGACCCTTGGGCCAAATCCAACCTGCAACTGTGTTTTCTTTGGGCTACAAATTATTATTAACATTTTTATTTGCATATCTTTAGGAAAGGTGCGCACTGTCCAACCTACAGTCCCTCTGCTCAATACCAGCCCAGTTCCCGCCTTTAGGGAACCTGCTCTGTCCCTGTAGCCATCTGGGTCTGCAGCCTGGGAACTAGATGACATTAGTGCCTTCCTGGCACTGGCCTTATGTGGTCCCGTCATTCGCAATGGCACTATCTCACTTCCATGCCTTCCTCAGTCACTAGACACTGCCCTACACAAATATTTGACAGGCCAGCCTCTTGAGTCAATTATTCCTTTCAGAAAACTGGAGAGAGAAATGATATAATTAACCACCTGAGAGAAAATGAACAGAGCGAGAAGCTATAAGTACCAAGACCCACAATGAAGGGCTGAACCCTGGGGCCCCACTTGACCTTACCCAGCTGAAATGGTCTGACACCTTCCTGGGTGTAGAAGACCCATGGGGCCAAGCTTGGCTGGGACTTACAGCCATAGCCTTCACACAGCAATGTGAGAAGCAGCCCCCCAGACCCCAGGCTGAGCAGGCCAGGAAGCAACACCCCACACCCCTCTCCCCCAAGTACTCAGGATCAGAATCAACTCCCTTGAAGGGTAAATCCTTTCCTCACGCACTTGTGCCCAGGAAGCAGATGTTCTGTTCCTACTCTGGGGTCTGGGCACTGTTGTGTAGTTGGATCCTTCCACCCTATCCTCAAACCACAGACCAGATAAATTGAATTGAACCAACTTCAAAGCAAACACTGAGCAGAGCCATCTGGGATTCATTCCTGAGCCGGCCCTTTTCTAGTTATGTAACCAGAGAGATGCAGATAGAAAGACACAGATTGGGAGAACTGGTTTGTTGTTGTTGTTGTTGTTAAACCTCCAAACCTTTGCAGTATTGGGGTAATTATGGTTTTCATAGCATTGATTACTTTAAGCTGTCAGTAATTTGAATCCTTTTCAGAGTCGGTGACCAACGTTTTGCAATTGAATTCTATCTTCCTGCTTCCATCCTGAGTAAAGGAAATAGAATGCGGAGCTCACAGGGCCTTCTTCGGAATGCCACATGCTGGACACTTTGTGGTCACACCTAGAATGCTACAAGGGACACATCTCCTAGGCATCCTCCTGGGTTCATTACACACTTCCTTCCCACGCCATAGTCCCATTCTAGAATGCTCATTAATCTCCTACCTGAAAGAACAAGTAAAAATATGAAATTTTAGATAGGCCAGGGCTTTTGATGTGAATCATTCATGAATCACCCAAAATACTGTAGTTCAAGGATAAACAGCAAAGGCAAATACTAGATACTTTAAGAAGCTATACTGCCTACATATATGCAATTTTTAAACATTTTATTTTGTGATTTAAAAGTAATACCTCTCCAATGTGAAAATTCTAAAAATTCTGAGGACTATAACGAAGAAAATAATTATCCCAAATCATTGCAGGGGAGGATTATTCAAACAATAACTGATGCTAATATTTTAGCAAATTTCTCCCCAGTTTTTCATTCATGCATATTTACATTTCTAGAACTTAAGGCTATATTGCATTTATAATTTTGTATCCTATATTTTTACTTAAACATTTTCTCACATAGTAAAAAACTTTATAACCTTAGTTTTCAATAGCTACATAATTTCAAATAAAATAAATGTATCTTTTTTTTTTTTTTTTGAGGCAGAGGCTCCCTGTGTCACCAGGCTAGAGTGCAGTGGTGTGGTCTCGGCTTACTGTAACCTCCACCTCATGGTTCAAGTGATTCTCCTGCCTCAGCCTCCTGAGTAGCTGGGACTATAGGCGTGCACCACCATGCCCAGCTAATTTTTGTGTTTTTAATAGAGACGGGGTTTCACCATGTTGGCCAGGATGGTTTCGATCCCTTGACCTTGTGACCCACATGCCTCAGCCTCCCAAAGTGCTGGGATTACAGGCATGAGCCACCGCGCTCAGCCCATGATTTTTTTAAAAAACAAATCCCCTATTGTTGGACCAAAGATTGTGTCTAATGTTTGGCTACTGTAAATGCTGCAGTGAACATCTTTAGCTATAAATTTCTATCTGCGTTTCCCATTACTTTCATCAGATCTATTCCTAAAAGTATAATCAACTCTGCATCAAAGATCAAAATTTTTAAATGTTCTTAATACATTTTAAAAGGATTGAACCAGCTTTTCACCATTAAGTATCAATGTTTTTTAAAACCTTACTATTTTGATAAATAAAAAAGTAGAATTTTATATTTGTATTAATTTGCTTTTCTTTAGATACCAGTTAAAATAATTATTTTTCTGTAACTTTATCAGTAATTTTTAATTTAGCTTATGAACTGAGGTTAAGGCTGATTATACAGGTCCAAGTGCAAAGATGCTCTCACCTCAGTGCAGACCATCTGATGACAAGAGCGGTAAAGGGCCAAGAAGAAGCTTAGCTGAGCTAGGACATCCAGAGGAGGGATAAGTCTGGGGTGATCCCCATTCCTGGTTATATTGGTTATCTTGCTGCATAACAAACTACCATTAAAACTTAATGGCTTCAAACAACAAACATTTATTATCTCACAGTTTCTGTAGGTCAGAAATTCAGGAGCAGTTTAGCTAGTGCTTCTGTCTTGGGGTCTCTTGGAAGGTTTCAGTGAACATATTGGCTGAGGCTGCAGCCATCTGAAGGCTTGACTGAGGCTTGGAGAAGCCACTTCTAAGATGACGAACTCACATGGCTGTTGGCAGGCGGCCTCAGTTCCTTACCACCTGGGCCTCTCCACAGAGCAGCTTCGCAATGTGGCTGATGGCTTCTCCCAGAATGAATGATTAGAGAGAGAGATTGCTCTACTTACAGGTTAATAGGTTAATATATCTACATCTTTTATAATCAAATCTTGAAAGTGACATGCCATCACTTCTACCATATTTTATTGGCCATACAGAATCACTCTATTATCACATGGAAGGGAAGTATACAACAGTTGTGAAGACGGGGGGTAAACATTACCAGAGGCCATCTTGAAAGCTGGCTCCCACACTGGCTATGAGTTTTCACTACTTTCTTTTTGAGGAGAAGAGGGAATTATGAACAGATAGCAGAAACTCTATCACTGCTTACAGTATGTTTAAGTTAACCATACATAGTACCGTTCTCATTGTGAGGCTAAAGTCAGCCATTTGTTTTTGTCTCCATAAAACCTGCAATTAAAAGACCATACCAAAAGATTTCCAGATAGAAATCTGGACTGGGTGTCCAATGCAGTTCAGATCTTGGTGTCTGGTTGGGACTGGTGGTGGTGGTGGTAATAAATTCAAGCAGGCACTGCCATGCAGAAGCTGCCTGAGCCCACCAGTTCGATGTTTTGGTGCTTCAAGTTCTGTGGTATGAACGGTCTGGTGGCAAAGGTGGAGGGTGTGCAGGCAGAAGAAAACTGCTGGACCACGGCTCAGGGGCCCCACAGGTGGGACAGAAACTTTAGGGGAGGTTTTCTTTTTTTTTTTCAAATGAAAGTGGGTGAGTAAATACAAGAAACCTCAATCCTGGAAGAGGGGCTTGAGGCTAGGAGAGGACAGGAAATAGGGTGTCATAGGTAAGAAATATGTTCTTACTAGAGCCTTTGAATCTAAAAATATATGTGTCAGTGGGCATGATCATTAATATGTATGAATATTACCAAAATACGTTGTTGGCACCTACGCTAATTTTAGATGCTGCAGAATTAACCAAATGAGCTCTTCTCTTTTCTCTCCACATCCTCTCCCTTGACATTTTAATCAATCTTGTGACTTCATCTATATTTTTCGTGTGGTTGAATCCTAAATTTGTATTCCAACCTTGCCATTTTTTCTCTACCACATTTCCAACTTCCTGCATGACATCTCAGCCTGGTTGACTCGTCAGCACTTCAAACTTAGTATGTACAGAACAGAAAGTATCTTCCCTCTGAAACCCACTCCTTCTCCCATACTCCTTATTTTGATAAAGGCACCATGAGGCATCTAACTTTGAGACCCAAGATAGAGAAAGCAAATCTATTACATAAAGGGTTTCCTATCACGAGTAATTTAAAAATTCACGTATGAGTAGAAGTGGACAGCCAGCCATAAGCAAGCTGAATAAATGTGTTCATTCAACAAATATTTATTAAGCACCTACTATGTTCCAGAAGGCACAGTTTTAGGCATTGGAGCTTACTGATAAATAAATCAGACAAGATTCTCTGGCTTCATGGAACTTCATTCTAGAAGTGCTAGGCCTCTGAGTTTGGCCTGGGAGTAGCAAGTTGTACCCTCTTACCAGACCATCAGGACAAATCAAGAGAGACAGATTGCTCTGCTCTGTCCTGCTATGTGCTAAAGGGTGTTCTGCTATTAGCACTGGGTTCTGGAGGATCAGGCAAAAAGTGACATCATAGAGGATGGCAAGAAGTGACAAGAGCCCAAAGAATGTGACTAAGTAAGTGTGGCAGGCTGCATAATGGCCCCTGAAAGATGTTCTTGTCCTAATCCCAGAGTTTGTGATTATGTACTCAAAAGGGACTTTGTAGCTGTGATTAAGGATCTTGAGATGGCAAGGATTCAGTGTAAGCACAAGGCAGAGGAAGGCAAGATTAAACAAAGAAAGATGAGATGAGGTGATGAAAGCAGAGGTTGTGGTGATGCACTTTGAAGATGGAGGAAAGGGCCATGAGCCAAGGAATGCAGATAGCTTCTAGAAGCTGGAAAATTCCAGATTCTCCTCTGGAGCCTTCAGAATATAGGCCTGCTAACCAACACCTTGATTTTATTTCTTTATTTATTTTTCTTCTTTTTCTTTTATTTTCAGTTGACATGTAATAATTGTGCATATTTATGGAGTACAGAGTGATATTTCTATCCATGTATATTATGTGTAATGATCAAATCAGAGTAATCAACATATCTCCTGGTAATAAACACTTACCATTTCTTTGAAACACCTGCATTTTAGATTCATTTCAGACTTCTGTCCTCCAGAACTATATAATACATTTGTGTTGTTTAAGCCACTAAGTGTGTGGTAATTTGCTACAGCAGCAATAGGGTACTACTAGTACAGCAAGCCAGTAGGTTGGCTTCCTACAATTCCATAGGTATCCAAATTAGACAGTGAGACTCAAGTCAGTTTATTACTCACAACACAGAAAACTGCAGGAACATCAGTAATAGAGGTGATTCCCTATCCCCAAGTTCCACAAGGGACATGATAGGCACAGATGGCAACTATGCACACAGTGGATTATGCCACAGCTAAGGAATCCAGGGCCAAGAAGTCAGCACCTTTTACATCATGCAATGAACAACTCAACTGCCCTCCACTGGGGAGTAAGTGTTCAGCACAGTAGTCATGCTATGGTCACCTTGACCTGTTTAATGGTCCACATGATTAATTGCAACAAAGACTCAGGGTGAGAAGACTGCTAGGTCTTGCAGTTTGGCACCCTCAGCAGGGACGTGCAGGGATGCTCGGGGCCCATACGGGGCCGATTCTTCCCACAGGCAGCTCTCCCAACCTCAGCCTAGCCCTACCAGGCTCGATAAACTGCCTTGATTCGCCTAGGAGAGGATCATTTTCAGACCCCAGCAAATGCTTCTTTGTCTTCCAAGCAGTTCATTTTGGCTGCCAGAGCCCCAAAAGTTCTTGCCCAAGGTTGAGAATTAGACAGAGATGTTCCCACATGGGGCTGTACAAATGCCCACACAGTCTACTGTGGGCCAAGCAAGGTCAGCACGCAGTTATAAATGCTACCCTGACAAGGCCAGCAAGTTACTGGAGTTGAGCCTCAATAGAACCTTTGTGCAGTACAGCTGGTTGCTTAACTCTAGGTGCCCATGGGAGACCTGGAGGACAGATTAACCAGGCCAGCAGCCTCAGGGGAGGGACTGAGGCTCAGCCTCTTTGTCATAAGGGAGGGAGGGAGACAGCATTAAGAAATGGCCTCCCGGATATTTCCTATAGTACAGAATTTGAATTTACTCCTAAGAGGAAGCTACAGGGGCCTGAGCAGTGATTAACATTGATTCCAGGGTTCTGGGAGCTAAGATTCTAGGCAATAAAGGACTTAAGTGTGTGCACGTGTGTATGAACCCTTGACATGGAAAAAATATGAAAAAAGAAGATCCAGAGGCATTTCTTATTTTACTCTAAGACAGTCCATTTGAAGATGACCTTATTCCAGAATATTATCCAAGCCAGGACAACAGTTTCTCCGCAGTGTGTGAGAACAGGCTCACTTCCTGCCAAGGAATGATTTTTCTTGTGGTTGGTGGTGTGATTTAGGGATAACTTGGTGGTACAACGGAGATTACAAATCCCCTTGCTAGATGTTAAAGACCTACAGCTATATTGTATTCACATATCAATGATATTCAAACAAAGCAACAGGAAACAAGGTATATTCTAGTCTAAACTCAAAAATAAGAACATCTGTTGGTTTCAAAAACGTATGTAGTAAAGCCCTATTAGGTAATATATTGATTTAACTAAATTTTAGAATTTAGTGTAAACTACTCCCATGGAAGATTTGCAATCAGATGTTTCAGCCAGTAACTAAAATGTGCATTCGCCAAAGGTTCAAGAGGTGGGCAACAGACACTCACAATGAGACACTGAGTACCGAGGCAGGAAACTCAGCCATGCAGGCAGGGACTCCTTTTCTGAGCCTCCTGACACCCAGAACAGTGCCAGGTATACAATAAAGACTCAGTAAGTGTTTGTTGAATGGATTAATGAGCAAAAGACATCCTCTTCTTTGAAGGCTGGCCTAGACACTGTTCTAGCACATGAGTGTAAAAATCTCACTAAGAAAAAGAGCGAATTGAAAAATAATATTTATCATATGATACATTTTTTGCTTAATGAAAAAAAATCTCACCTGGCACAGTGGCTCATGCCTGTAATCCCAGGACTTTAGGAGGCTAAGATGGGTGGATCTCTTGAGGCCAGGAGTTTGAGGTCAGCCTGGGCAACATGGCAAAACCCCATCTCCACAAAAAATTGAAAAAATAGCCAGGCATGGTGGCACACACCTGTGGTCCTAGCTACTCGGAAGGCTGAGATGGGAGGATCACTTGAGCCCACAGAGTTTGAGGCTTCAGTGAGCTGTAATCTTACCACTGTACTCAAGCCTGGGCTACAGAGTAAGACGCTGTTTCCAAAACAAACAAACAAACAAACAAACAAAAAAACCAAAAACCCAACTCTGTGCATTTAGAAGTGCATAGAAAAAAATGCTACTGAAAAGTTATACTTTGTATTATTAACCACAGCTACCTCTGAAGACTGGCGCTGACTTAGGTAAGAATCCTACCACATTTTGCAAAATTTATGCATTTCTGCATTATTTAACCTGGTAAAATAATTTTTGCATTACTTTCATTGGTTAGAAAATAAAGATTCTTTTTCAGACCTCACTTAAATAATACTCTCTAATATGTGATTTGATGGAAAAGAATGTTAACTTTTTATTAAAAGAGAAACCAAAGTTTAGGACAGTTCATCATTTCTGAAGGTCAAGATAATTTCCTAACTTCTGATCAAATGGATCTCTATCCACCAGGCCAGTGCTAAGTTATTTTCTAAAATGCTATTTTAAAAAGCTAGTAGAATGTTAAGAACTTCATCAGGTTCAATATTTATTTATTCAATCAATATTTATTGAGTGCTATGCTTACCTTATGGGTTTTTCTGTAAAACAGGGATTGTAGTACAAAGTGTAATATGGTGGAAAGAAGTCAGGGTTCTATGTGGATTTTTTAAAGTCAATTCCTGTTAGAATTGGAATCTCAGACTGTGGCATTTCCTCGTCAAGGCTGATTGTTACAGCTTATTGTTCATCTCAGTACTTTATTTCCATTCCATCTCAAGGGTAGAATGTCCATGTAACAGGATGTGGTCATGTGATGTTTCTCCTGTAAATTTATCATAACTGCAATTGTAGATGTACAACAATCCATACACTGAACGAAAATAAACCTTCTAATGAGGGCTCAAACTAACCACCTTTGAGAATTGCTCTTTCTGATTGTATTTTAAGGCCATTAAAATATTTGTTTAGTGATTTATTCTTCCTGTAGACAGATGTAGGTATCAGTCTATTTTTCACATTACAGTGGAGTTTTCTTTTTAAATATTCTCGTTGGTCTTGCAGTGAAATACGCAATATGATACTTCCTCATAGCGACACACGTAAAAGCACTATTCATCAAACAGTATTTTCAAGCATACTTCTCGTTATTCTTTCAAGTACAGAAACATAGAAAAACCCTTTACTCTTTTCACAATAGAAAAAGATCCAAAGATACGGTACAATTCCTGACATGCATGTTCTTGGATTTTAAGAACAGAGCTACCATATTGCCCATAAAGTTCTCTCTTGGTCTCTCTCCTTCTCTACCCACACCAAATACATAACTGTATTTGGCCCAAAGCTAAATCAAGGTAAATGAGACGTGACCTATTAAAAAGGAAATGAATAATTCCAGTGAGGGGAAAATTGCATTCCTGGCTAGAAGCATGCAAGTCATGACTTGGATGTATAGGTTTACTCTACCACTTTGCTAGATGATTTTGCTGTTTGGGTGGCATGTCTTCCATCATCAGAATTACCTCATGTAGTCAGCAAAATAAGTCAAATCATGTTGTGGTGCTATCTACTTTAATTTTTTTCAAGGTTCTTTCTAATGGATTCTTTTAAATTAATGGATGTGTATATAGCACTCCTTTTGGAATAGTTCTTATTAAATCCTCTAGAACTCGGTTTAAATCAGGACTTGAATGATCTGCATGAACAGGCACATGGGTCGGGATTTCACGCATAAAACTAATAGAATTCCTCATGTCTTCTAAGTACCAGTGGAGTCAGCCTTGTACCAACTGTGTGGATGTGGAGGAGGAGGTAGGGTTGAGAAAGAGCATATTAAGAGCCTGGCATTTATAGAATTAGTAAAATGCCAGAGATCATGTCTGAAAATAGAGTTTGCAAATTGGAAGTGTCACGTGAGCATTCAGTGTTAATATCATCATTATAATCAAGATTAAGATGGCCTATCTGGACTCCTTGTTCACATAAAGATGTTTGCTTTAGAAATATGCCCGCTAATTACTAAGCTCTGAATTATAGGCCTGAGATAAATTTGGATTTACTCTCTCTACTTTTTTCAAAACAACATAACAGCTTTTCATGCAATTCATATCACCCCCAAACTGGAAACAACCCTAATGTCCAGCCAGAGAAGAGTGGATGAGCAAATTATGGTACGTTCATATAATGGAATACTACTCGGCAATAGAAAAGAACTAACTACTGATACACACAGCAACACAAATGAATCTCAAAAACATACTGATTTATTTAAAAAAAAAAAAAAAACAGATACAAAAGAGTACGTACTGCACGATTCCATTTATATGAGGTCCGGGAGTAGGCAAAACTAACCTATAATGACAGACGGCAGATCGGGGTTGCTTGGGGCCAGGGTAGGGAACTGCCAGCAAAGGGGCACAAGGGAATTTCTGAGTGATGAGAATGTTCTATATCATGATTGTTGAAGTGGTCATGAGGGTGAACACATTTATCAAAATTCATCCAGCTGCACACTTAAAATGGGTGTATTTTATTGTGCGTAAATTTCTCTCAATAACATTGATTTTAAAACAAGAGCTAAAAACAACAACTACTAAAACATGACCATGGAGTATGTATTTGGGTCTCGGCAAGTTGTCAGATTTAAAAAGATATGCACCAAATGGTTTAGTCATGGTTGCTCCTAGGGAGTGGAATTTGTAGGGGAGAGATGAGAGGAATGTGTTTTGTTTTGTTTACTGTATGCCTTTCTCATAAATAGGTATTGCCTTTGTAAGAAGAAGAAGAAAGAAGGAGGAGGAGGAGGAAGGAGGAGGAGGAAGGAGGAGGAAAGGAGGAGGAGGAAGAAGGGGGAGGAGGAAGAAGGAGGAGGAGGAAGAAGAGGAAGGAGGAGGAAGAAGAGGAAGGAGGAGGAAGAAGAAGAGGAGGAGGAGAAAGAAGGAGGAAGAGGAAGAAGAACAAGAGGAGGAGGAGAAGGAGGAGGAGGAGGAAGAAGAGGAGGAGGAGGAGGAAGAGGGGGGAGGAGGCAGAGGAGGAGGACGCGACGGCGGTGTAGTCCCATAGATACACTGAGAGAAGTTGAAAGAAGTCCCCTTGGTTCTTAGTGTGCTCACATTTATGGTATGGGTTTAGCTGCGTGTGGTTATGTGGTTAAATTAACATCATGCTTCGGGCTTGGAAGGGGCAAGCTTCTAGAAGACTCCCCTGTGTGGAGGCTGTGGGCTTCTAATCTGAGCTGGGCTGTGTTTGCGGAGGTACGGCTTCTCCAAGTGGAAAATAACAGGCAGCCAACAATTTAGCCCTGAGAATGGCTGGGGGAAGGCTATGGCAGCCCCATGTAACCCCCCAGGAAGTGACAATCTTAGGATAAGGGCTGCTGGGTCCCTAAAGAGCTTCACTGACTTTACAGAGATTCTGGTTCCCACCCCTTCTCTCCTATGGTTTTTAGCGTTTCCTTTTAAAAAGCTGTCTCATCTCAGCTGGGTTAAGGGGAACCCAAAACTTTTTTTGGTTGTCTCATTTGTTTTGGCATTGAGTTTCAGAGAATAGGAGATTGTCTTTGGTGGCCAGACTTCGTGGTGACTGAAGGCATAAAAATGAGAAGCGAGGAGCCAAGGCTGCTTACACAGACCCCCACTCCCATCCCACTCCCAAGCAGTTCTTGTTTCCAAGATTTTCTGTGAAAAACGGGCCGCGGGGGTGGGGGTTAGGGTAGGGACTTTTGGTTATAATTACATGTACCCAATAGAAAACAATAATTTAAAGATTAGCTTGCAGGGCAGCATGCCTTCCCACATGGCAAGAGGCAAGTTTGGCGGGCCTCTATCTGTCGGGTGATTTGGAGAAGCCCCGGCCGCGCGCCTCTGCCGGGTAAAGGCCTGGGACTGACTGACCCGTCTGTGTTCATCCGCTTCGGAAACAGAAACTTCCCAGGTGGCATGGGAAAGAAAACACCAACCTAATCCTGAAAGGGTAACTTTAAACCAAAGCCCAACCAAGAAAGAGAGTGGGAGAGAGACTGCTAACCAAGACAGGCCAGAAATAAAAGTCCCATTGTCCTCATGGGGCGGCTCACAGCCGCACCTCCTGTCCGCCTGGCCTGCGCTGCACTCCGACACCCGCGAGACCGCGTTCCAGTGGCAGGCGGTCTTCGTCCGGCGCACTGCAGCGAGGGCTTACGCTGCAAGGAGATGACACCGCACACCATGAAACAGGAATGCAGCTAACAGCAAACCCACCAGAAAACAGGAATGATGTATCTGGGAGTGCTGAGTCCATAGGCGGAAGGCGGGGTAAGAAAAGGAGGGGAGGAGGGAAAGGGGAATCGTCCCAGCACAGCTGCAACTGAGGACAGAGACCCTGCCTTCAGGAGCGAGACAGGTCCTAGGAGATTTTAGTGGCTGCAGGCCAAATGGAGCCACTCAGAAGGATCTCCAGCCAAAGTGCAGGCAGCCGCTCACCCTAGGGGCTGAGGCTGTCTGGGGCAGCCATTTGCTTAATAAACATCACTTGAGGTTGGCAGGGTGACTCATGCTTGTAATCCCAGCACTTTGGGAGGCCAGGGCTGCAGGAGGATGGCTTGAGGCCAGGAGTTTGAGACCAGCCTGGGCCACTCAGCTAATTTTCTTAGTTTTTGTAGAGAGAGGGTCAGGCTACAAAAAATAAGAAAATTAGCTGAGTGTGGTGGTGTGCCTGCCTGTAGTCCTAGCTACTGGGGAGGCTGAGGCAGGAGGATTGCTTGAGTCAGAAGGTTGAGGTTACAGTGAGCAATGATTGTGCCACTGTACCCTATCTCGGGCGATACAGCAAGCCCTGTCTCAGTTAAAAAAAAAAAAAAAAAATCTCTTGAAAGGATAAAAGTCCCCAAATTAAAAGGTTTTAAAAATAAAAGAGTGGCTAGACTATTAACAGACTGATGAAGTAGAAAGAGCCTGGGATGGAAGGCAGGAGCCATGGATTTTAGTCTCTGACTCTGGATAAGTCACCTGTCAGCTTTGGTTTTGACATTACACAGTGAATGGATTGAGCCCAGCATCTACCATCCCTTTTGGATCTGGCCTTCTGAGATTCTCTGAGCACAGGCCTCCTTGGTCCAGAAAAGGGGGTTTCCTCACCGGCCACTCCTTCCCTCTGGTAATCTCATTCTCACCATTGCTTTCCAGAGATCTCTGAGGTGTCTGCCAGCTGGGAAATCACCCTGTTCTTTGGCTGAAATCCACTCAAACCCAAAGCCATAACCTAACCTCTCAACTGGACGAATATAGAGGTGTGGAGCTTGGTGAGCGTGAGGGTTCTCAATGCTGGGGAGGGAAGGTGCTGCCACCATGGTGACAAGGGGACTGGGCATGCCGAAGACAGCTTAGAAGACTTTACAGTATCACACCTGGGTCTTCCTTCCTCACCTTCCACTAAAACAGAAAAAATAGAAACTTTTCCCAAAACTTGAGAAAATTCTAAAAACTGGCCCTTCCTTACAGATGGGCTGCAATTTCAGAGGACTGTTTAATCCAGGTATGATTATGTATGTGTTAACGGTTAGTATTGGCTAGCAGTCAAGCCAGGGAGTCGGCCTCAGATTTGGCTGTAACTAGCTCTATAGCCTTGGTAGAACCATGGCTCTTCTCAATGCCTCAGTTTCCACATCTGTAAAGGGACAGGCTGGATGAGATGATCTCTGACAGCCTTTGAAGACATTCTCTGATAAGTGTGAGTTATCCTTCATGCATCCTGCTCTGCCAGTCTCTCCTGTTTTTCCGTCTTTTCTCAAGCTATAGAGGCAGGGTTGAGAGAAGTGATAGTGAGCTGATGCCTCTGGTAGAACCGCCTAGAAGCACAGTGCTGGGGGATCTCGGATGTCGGCAGTCCTTTGCTCTGACACATGCCGTTTTCCAGCAGCACAGACAGGCAAATCAGACGGCAGGGCTGGCTTCATGGAAGTGTGATCTAGGAAGGGCCCCACACTTGGTTTAATGTTCCATGTTGCTGTCTTGAAATTTTAAAAAGTCTTTTAACAAGGGGCCCTGCATTTGCATTTTGCACTGGGCCCTGCACAATATGTAGTCAGTCCCAGCAGGGGGCCTTGCCAGCTACTTGGATCAGGAGCTAGTGGGGACAGATCTGGCAAGGGTACAGTGCCACAGATTCCAGCTCCCCAGACTGCAAGGCAAGAGATCCATGGGGTGTGTGGGCGTGGCTAAATATATGGATGTGCAAGCATTTAACAGAGAAAATATACTGGTAACTCTTAGGTAGGAAACTTTTTCTTAACAAAAAGCACAAAATATGTATATCAAATGTGGACCAGCACACATGTGTGTGTGAACCCAAACACACACACACACACACACACACACACAGAGAAAACCTTAAAATGGCCAGCGACTTTGAGCAATTTAAGATCAATAGTGAACCAAGGCTGGATGTGGTAGCTCTCACCTGTAATCTTGGTGCTTTAGGAGGCTGAGGTGGAAGGATTACTTGAGTCTGGGAGTTCAAGACCAGCTTGGACAATACAGCAAGACCCCCATCTCCACAAAAAAATTTTAAAAATTAGCTGGGCATGGTGGTGCACAACTATAGTCCTATTTACTTGGGAGGCTGAGGCAGAAGGATCCCTTGAGCCCAGGAGTTCAAGGTTGCAGTGAGCTGTAATCATGCCACTACGCTGTAGCCTGGGTGACAGAGCATAACTCTGTCTCTAAAAATAAAGAGTGAGCTAAATGTTAACTTACATATGTTTCAGACTGAGCAAATTTCCTAAATTAATTCATTGGAAGAGCCTAATAAGATATTCCAATTTTGAAAACTTTATAGAGGTGACTTGTAAACAGAATATGATGGAGAATCAGGGCATGCCTCTGAATCAGGATGGTCACTTGGGCAGGAGTTTATGCCTTGTTCGTGATCTGATCAGAGAATTTACATGTTCATTACTATCACTGTCTTTCCAAGGAGATACATGCTACATCTAATATCTGGATATTCTCAGATACTTAATAAAAACTTAGTTGTATTCATCTTTGTGTCTTCACAGAAATATTTGTGTCTTTCACAGAGATGCCAGTGTGACTGGCATAGACTTTGTTAAATAAATATTTGCTTATTTAATGAATACTCATTCACAAGTAGACAGGATTTTTTTCTTACTAACTGTAACACATCTAATTAAGGAGGATGAACATATATTTAACTATGCAAGAATATCATGGATTCATAGAACATTAGACAACAAAGACCCTTGTCTATTATCTGGTCCAGCCCTCTCATTTGATAGATTAGAAAACTGAGGCTCAAAGAGTCTAAGTAAGTTATTTGAGGTCACATAGCTAATCTCTACCAGAACCCAGCTCTTCTGACATCTAACCCGAGTGAAATTTTCCACTAAACCACTCTCCCTTAAGAATCAGGAAGCTTAAATAAAGAATTCGAGGTGTTTACTCAGCACATATATAGTCTTCCTAACCCTTCATTATGGAGGGAGAAGAACGCAACTGTTTTAATTGCCACCTGCAAAAGTACTTCGTGATCCACTACAGTTACATTTGTGGTGAGACCTTGTGAAAGACAATTTGAGATCTAAGGCAAAATAAGAAGGAAAGGAGGTCTAATAAAAGCTTTTTATTTGCAGATTGGAATTAAGTGCTCTGTGCCCAGGCCTTTGGCTCTATAATGATTTCAGGGTTGCCACTTTAATGCTTCAGCGAGCAGAAAATTGGAGAGCAAAAACTACAATCACACAGCCCTGCCAAGCAACACCCCCTCAAACCTAGCAAAATGTAATACTTTGCTTGCTCAGAACAACTCTAAAGCCATCTCAGCTCCATTCATACCACAGGTTTTGAGGAAGCTGCAATACAGTGATTTTGTGTCACCAGACCATCGGCCCTTCTGAGTGATGTTTTTCAAAGCTGAATTTCTAATAAGTATTCCAAGTCCCAGATGGCCAATCAGATGCAGCCTCTACAGCCCACACAACAAACTGCTGGGCAGGACCTGCAACAGGTCGATGTTTTCCGGGAGGGTGGAGCAGTGACCAGACAGCATTAAGACTCAGCCAGGAAATTAGTGAGGTGCAAATTACATGGTGGTGGCTGCAGGGCAAAAGGAAAATTGTAGGCCATTGCCTGAAGAGAGAGAGAAATAGCAGAGTGGTATTTTGGGGCCTGGAGACAGTGAGCCACTGGACATGTTCATCATTGCCTTAAAAAAAAAGCAGCAGCAACAACTTTTTTTTTTGCCGTATGTACACAAACAGAAAAGTGCACAAATCATAAAGGCTCGAGGAACTTTTATTGGAAGATATCCAACACCCTACACCCAAATCAAGAAAGAGAGTACCCCTTTGTGTCCCCTTCCAGTCACCCCCAGCCCAGGGGGAATAGCTATTCTGATGCATCCTTGTCTTTTTGATGTAAGCCAAGTGGCAACCAAGGAGGAGACAAAGTTTTGAAGTTTATCCAGGTTATTCCCATAGCTCAGTTGCTGAAGGCTAGGTCTGGTGGCCTGCTGGGTCCTACCTAGCTCAGTAGCTCCTCTGGTACAAGTGGATCTTGACAGGGTCAGATTGGGAGAGGAGTGGGCAGCCCCTTGAAGAGAGGAGGAGGAGAGGAAGACGCAACACCGTGCACTGGCCCTCTCCCCTTCCTGTCCTGCTGCAGAGCTGGTCTCTGCCCTGAAGAAGGCTGGCAGAGATAAGACAGCAAAGTCTCCTCAGTGTCAAGGTTGTTGGTCATAGTTGACAGCGCTGGGCTGTTCACATAGGGTTCTTCTGTTTCTTTTTTGGTGTTTTTGTGGGTTTTCTCTCATTGTAGGCTCTCTGAGTTTCCTTATAGTGGTCAACCATTCTGGGGGAGGAGTATAGGTTGTTTTGCTCCATGGGTTTCCTGTTAGGCAACAAAGTCAGGCCTCGAAGGCTTGGCAGCTTTGACACTGATTTTTGTGGCCAGGAGTCGTGGCTAGTTTTGCTCAGTTTGCCACCTGGCTGCAGTGGCCTATTTTACCCCTGAGTTATCCACTGTTTCTGAGAATAATCAAGCAGATTTTAAATATGCTTCATATTCTGGCTCAGAGTTTGGCCATGGCTTCTCTCTGGTATATCGTGCTGGTAGATGTCTATATCTATAGGGGAGAATCCCATTTTGACTGGGCATCAAAAATAACAGCCAAATTCTTTTTATGTTTTCTGTGGGGTGGTGAAGAGATGCTTACTGTCTCGGGGGAGATGATCCGGCCCAGTTATAAGTGCATCCTTGGCTTGCTGAAAGGAGTTTCATTGTCTCTTTTGGCTCACCTCCATTTACTTCTCAACCCACTGCATTTCAGCTTCCCTGGCCCCACTATGCTCCTCTGACTAAGGCCACCCAAGACTTCCTGGACATCAAGTCCAATGAAGACTTTTCAGTCCTAATCTTAAATCAGCCTCTTGGTGGCATTAGCACTGTTGACCTCTCTGACCACCATGGCTTCCCTCTTGGCTGCCAGGAGAGCAGCCCAGGCTTTTCTCCGGCATCTCAAGTTCATCCACTTCAGTCTCTTTCAGAGTCTCTCCCACTTCTTCTTGCCTCACTGGTGTTGGGCTTTCCTAAGCTTCTGTCCTCAGCTCTCTCTGACTCTACCCTTTCCCTAGGCAATCACATGCACACTGATGGCTTCAGCCTCACAGCTGGAACCACAGCCAGACTTGTCTTCTTAGAGCTCTAGCCTGACCACTGGCCTCTCCATGGCCTTTCTATAGCATTTAAAGCAATTTCAACCCCAGCTGCATATTAGAATCATGGCAGTTTAAAAAAAAAAAAAAATCCATGTGTGAGCTTTACCACCACAGCTGTTGATTTAATTGATCTGGATAGGACCTGGACATGGTTATTTTGAAATCTCCCTGACTAATTCTAATGAACAGCCGGAAATTAGGACACTGAGGCACAAGGCACATATACGTAGAGAGCTAAAGTGCTTTGGACAAGAATGCCTTTACATGCCCACACTGAGCCCTTCTTCAGGATAATGAATCATGACTCTAGCCCTTATACTTTTTAAAGCCCTTTAAAGGCATTACCTAGGAATCAGGATTGATGAAAAACAAAAACAAAAACACAAGACTTTGAGAAATGTCTCTGATTCAGAAGACTAGTTCTCCATCCGCCAACTCCCTTCCCACAGACAAAATTTGCCCTGACCTTGCTTAAATTCTGCAGCTTATTTAGGGTGTTTTTAAGGCCTTGAGCTGTCTGCCCTGTTCTGTCCAGCGCCCTACTTCTCCGAATGCCCCGAGGTTCTCCAACCACAGAATGACCTATAAGACCTGAACAGATGGGTTGAAAGGAGACACGTTACCAGGAGTAGAAGTAGAATCTACTAGGAGAATCAGAATAACTTGGAGCCTCAGTTTCCCTAATTATGAAAATGGAACTAGCAAGTCCTTCTTTTAGGGAAGGTCTGAAAAGCAATTGAGATCATGAAGATGCTAAACTATTGTCATTTGTATTTCCAACTTGAATCCAGACTTAAGTTTATTCACACCAGGGCTGGAAATAACCATAAAATGTATGAGCAGGAAGCAACCTTAGAGATAATGCTATCCAACCACTTTATTTTACAGGAGAGAAAACAGGCCCAGAGGTTATGACTTGCTCGAGGTGATGCTGCCAGCCAATGGCTCAGCTAGGATAGGCTTTCAATTTCCTGACTCCTAGTCCAATGTTCATTTCACTACTCCAGGCTTCCTAAGGGATGAGTCTTCATCCATGTGGCTGGGCTTGAGTCATCACATGCCACCTTTTCAAGTAATAGACCCAGGCAGGGCCCTCTGGAATGCAGGGTCATCTGGGAACCTAACCTACTTTTTCCCAAAGAAAATCAAAGCTATTACTTTCCCCTTCTTCCCATCCTGCCTCCCTCTCTACTCAAGACCCTGAATATAGCTCTCTGCCTGAAGCTGTGAAACTTCAGAAGCCTTCCTGCCTCTTCCTGCTATGACCTCAGGGTGTCTTTCCAGCACAGTAAACTTCTGGGGGTGAAAGTTAGAAGGGGACTCAGCCCAGACAGGCTGGATGTCTGCTGTGTCATGCCAGATTAACCTGTGCTTCTCTCTGGGCTGACTCGGACCAAATACAAGTCCTCTCTAAGGCTTGCTTTTCTTACTGATGAAATGGGCATCATAATGGTAACTGCTATGTGGAGGAGTTGTGAGGATTAAGATAATTTCCCCAAGGCAGAAGTCCTCAAGCATGGTTGTACATTGGAATTACTTGGGAAGCTTTAAAAACTGATGCTTTGGTCCTACTCCTAGAAATGATGATTTAATTGCTCTGGGCATCAGATTTTTAAAATTCCCCAAACATTCCCCACGTGCAGCCAAGATGGAAAACACAGCTTATCTGTAAAGGGCCCAGCACAGCACTGGACAAGTGGTCGGCACTCAAGTGCTTCTCATTTGATTATAGTAATGATTCAAAGCTCCCTGCCCAACTAGAACTTCACAGCCCTCTAATGGACCTTCTGCCTTTCCGATTTTCTGGGAAGGACTTTCCTCCCCCTCCATCCTCCCAGTTCTACCCACAGCTCCCACCCCGAGTTTCTCTGAAACACTGGTCTCCCAAAGGTCAGTGGGGGAAGTAAAAGGGGTCCAGACATCAGGTGACTGTTCGCAGACCCATTCCAGTGGACACTCGGGCACCTACTGGTTGTATCTATTGAGACTGTTTACCCTCTCGGCGCCTTCCTCCTATAAAATGGGAGGAACTGGCATGCGTTACTCCCCTAGAAGTACTGGGCGCTGTGCTAAGCGATTAGAACAAGATGTCTTCTCTTAAGTAGGGTGATCACACTGCCTTGCCAGTTATTAACGGTGAGAAGAAAATGAGACAAAGCCGCTGCACAGAGCCCGGGCCAGCCCGCAGGCGGCGCCATTCAGTGGGAGCAGTGGTCTCAGACCCCTATCTATGTCGGGCAGATCGAGCTACCTTGTGGAGTTGGAGGAGGTCCCGCAGGTGGAGGCGACCCTCCCTGCTGGTCTTGACAACACTTTGAAGGCACTACCTCGAAACCGCCCCCTCCTGGCCAATTTCCGGGACCTTTCTCCACTCCGCCAACCGCTCAGCTCCGTTCTGACCTGAGTTCTAACTCGCCGCGCAAGGGAAGCGTGCTCTGGGGAGTGGTACTTGGCCGCTGACCCGCGCGGACGCCGCACATCTCCCTGGGGTGCGCGCAGCACATCCACGAGAAGCTCACTCTGAGGCCCGCCGGGACGCGCTCGGCGGTCCCGGTCCAGGAGGGAAATGCAGGCTGCGCCCCTCATCCGTGCAAAGGCAGCTGGGCGCCCACCCGCGGGCTGCGAGCACTGCCCGGCTGTCCAGCTGCTGGACCAGGCCCCCTCCTCTCCCGTCTCAATCTGGCAGGCCGGATCTCAGAGGCCCCGCGCCTCCTAGTGCTCCGGAGGGTCGGGGCGGGCTCCCAGGAGCCCACCCGTCCTGAATGTTCCCTTTGACATATCTGCAAAACTAAACACCGGGCCTAGGCCGCGGGGGACCAGGCGGTGGAGAAAATAGGTCAATACCCGGCGGGTCACGCCACTAACAGCCCTGACTCCCGGGCGCTGCACTCGCTGCACGCCTCTGGTTCTTTGCCCGACGGCGCTGTGGGCCCCGAGGGCGACTCGCCGCCCTTCTGCATTGCGGCGGGTGGCTCCTTGCGTACAGGCGGCGCACCACAATCCCTACTCACAAGATACCGGCTCCAGTCCCGGCTCCTTGGCGTCCTCCCTGGAACCTCAGATAAGCCCCAACTTCTCCCAGCCCGTCACTTACTTTGATGGTATAGTGTCTCAAGATATCACAAGTCTGGATTCCAATCCATCCCTGGCCATTTATGGCCACGTGACCTGAGACAGATTAGATCATCTCTGTGTGCTTCAGTTTTTCTTCTGTAAAATGGGGATAATATTCCTCCCTATATGGCGATGTTGTAAGGTATAAATGAATGTAAAACACCATAGTGCTAGGCATATAATAACTATCGTATAAGTATTTTATATTATCAATAAAGTAGGTGTCGGTATTACAATATTTACCTTACAGATTTTTTTTTTTTTTTAAATAGTAGAGACGGGGTTTCACCATATTGGTCAAGCTGGTCTGAAGCTCCTGACCTCAAATGATCCGCCTTGGCCTCCCAAAGTGCTGGAATTACAGGCTAGAGCCACCATGCCCAGCCAACCCTACAGCTTTGCTGTAAGTATGAAATGAAGTAAGGTAGGTAAATTGCTTGTATTAAGTAGGAGGCAGATAAATGATACTTATTATTATTACTCCTCAAGATTCTCCTTCCTTCCTTCCTTTTTAAAATCTTGGCCTCTTCAGTGTTCATCCTGGGAAGGCACTGTGCAAGTTGGTGCTTCAGGCTTGGTATAAAAACGGCTCCTGAATTCCTGCCCAGTTGTAATTTCCTTGGGGATTTTGAGAGGGGCTTTTCATCCGTGTCAGGCTAGCACGACCCTTTTGTTTGCAAGAGAGCAGTGAGTAAATTATATCCTGGGCTTAGCAAAGCAAAAAATAAACACGATGACAGTAGGACTTTTCGGATGAACTATTTCATTTCTCTTTTGTATTTTTTTCTTGATCGTTGATGGTCCACTGCAGACTAATGCGATGCTGATGTCTTAATATTAATGTTCGGAGCTAAAGACAGTTATTTGCCTCATGCTGGTGGGGCGACTGGGCAGGGTTGGGAGCGATCATGAGGCCCAAGTGAAGGCAAGGAAAGATTCTTAGTGTCACTTTCTCCCAATACCTCACGTCTGAGTTCCTGGGCAAAACATCTTCCAGATTGTGGGTGAATTTAAACATCGCAGCTTCTTCGTTCAATCATAATTTTCTGCTTGAGCCAAAAGCTGGAGTGTCCTCTTGCACCGGGATCCCCCTCTGTGCTGCAGTTGAAATGGGAGCGTATAACTTTATATGTGAGACGTTTATGGGCCAGACACTGGCATTCCAACCCCCTCACCCAGGGCACCTGCTATGAAATATTTAAGGTGAGCAGAGGCTATCCTTGGAGGGAATGCTGGTGATGCCAAGCTCACAAAAACCAGCCGTTTAAAGATAAGTCCCTAATCAGGAATTGCACGCCCTCTCCCTCTCCAGCACACTCTGGCCTGGCAAAGCCCACTTGGGAAAGTAGGTGCTACTGAAAAGAGTCACTAGCCTCTACCTGTGGGATTTCTGTCTCCAGGGTGCTTCCAAAATCTTTCGGGACTCTGTGTTCAGGCCTAGAACTCTTCATCCACGGGGCTCCAGTGCAACCCCCTCCAACCTCCATCAGGATCTGAAGGCAAGGAGGACCAGCGTCCAGGGCCTGGTTTCTGCGCACCCAGGATTTGTAGAAGTTCTGGGAAGAAGTTCTCATGGAAGCTGAGGGGAGAGAGACACACGTCGGTGAGCTCTGGGCCTAGCCAAGTTTCTGTATTTTAAAGGCAGAACCATGTACCTGCCCTTGTCCTCACCTGAAGACAAACACAGGAGCAAAATTAAGCAGCGGAGCAACTTTCTGGAAAGGAGCTTAGGGAGAGAAAGCTGGTGCGAAACCGAGTGCGCGCTAGGCGTGTGCGCCCGGGGAGCAAGGCGTGCCCGGGAGTGTTCGCAGTGGCGTTGGGATGCCCGCGACACCCATGCGCAGTTATTTATAAACTCATTGCGGGCATCAGGGTACCCAAGACGCCGTTCGTGTCGTTCCCTTCCTCCTGGAAGGGAAGGGCAAACAAAGCAGTTCTTGGCAATGCTCAACTTCTCCGTGTCATACATGTGGTTTTCAATGTAAATGAATTTAGTAAATGCCAAGGCAACAACTCTGTTTATTTGTTTCCGTATAGAAAGATTAGCTAACGAACCCGAAGCCATCCTTCGCGCTTCTCTTTGATTCCGTCTCAGATTTACGGGCTTCTCCTCGGCTACACTACTCAAGCCATCGCCCCCGCTCCCTTGGCCCAGGCAAAGAGAGCCCCAGGCTCCCATTCCCGCCGCAGCTCAGAGCAAAGCGATTGCAAGATTTATCAACCCCCCTCCCAGGACCTCGGATTTCATCTCTTTCTTTTCCCCCTGCATGTTCAGTTTGTTTTTTCAAGACCTAAGCAATTTTTAATGTACTCTATACTTCCCGCTTAATCCTCGTCGTTTATTGTATAATTATAGTTTCAAAGTGATTATGTAATTAAAATCATGTTTCGTTGCAGCAGGACTTCAAAAGGGCGGCAGACCCCCGCTCTGGCATTATTTTCTGGTGATGTAATAATTTCCCTGTGATATTTAAAATAAACACATTAGTCCAAGAATTCTAAACATGTCTCAAAGTATATAGTAGGCTTGATTGGCACGAGGCTGGGTTGTAAAGAAATGGTAAAACCTATCACTAGTTTAATATATTTCTATGCTCCCATGCAGGGTAAATTATAGGATAATGGGGCGCAGGCGATGGTAAGCTCTGTTTATATAATCCATTTCTTCACACGAGTTCCCATTGCTTTCCCTTCCCTTTGCTGTATGTGGTGGTTCTCTGATCCCCTGACCCCAGCCATGTGTTTTCACTTTTTCTTCTGATCTCAATTCCATGACCAGCGGGGAATAAAATACAAATTGAATAGTAACCATTCACAGGCCGCTCTTTTCAAACTGTTGTTAAAACCTCTTTGTCTTGTCTAGCGGTTGATAGATAAATGTGTTGTGTTTCGCCTGACTTTTTTTTTCCCCTTCTTCCTCTTTTTTTCCCGTGGCCAAGGAAAAAATAACCCTCCTCAGTCCAATTATGCTCTTTAAAAATTAAAACCCACACCTCCTTTCAAACCCTCTCCTGCGCGTCCCGCTCTCCCCGGTCGGCCCATTGGTTCGGCAGCGGTAGGAGACGCGGAGGATTCCACCACGTGAAATAAAGAAGCGGCGGGAGCCGAGCGCGGCTGGGGGAAGGCGCGGTGCCCCCGTGTGAGGTCCGCGCCATTGTCCCGCGGCCTGAAGGTTCATTTAACATCGAACCTGTATCGCCTCTGATCTCCTAGCGCAGCGCCCAGAATCGGCTCCGAGGGCTGGGGCCGCCCCTCCTAGGAATCGAAGGGGACAGGGGGTGAGGAAGCCTGGGAGAGGAAAGTTAAAATGAAAAATAAATCTCCTCCTTCGCCAGCCTTTTTCTTTTCATATCCAGACTTGCTTTCGGGGCAAGGTGGACAAGAGGCCGAGCTGTTTTACAGCTTTTCTCCAAAATGAGAAAAATAATAGCTCCTGATTTCTGGATCTTGCCTTTCCCAGATCTCTCTCCTTTCTACCTCCTCAGCTTCTTCTTGGGAACGTAAAGGCAAAAGAAACTAATTGTAGAAACTCCTATCCCGCGGCCCGCCCTCCTTTTCATCAGAGCTTCTTCGGGGTCAACGGCGCGGCAGCGTCTTTGTTACTCCACTGCCAACGCCCGAGGGCTAGGGGGCGGGAGTGGGAACTCCTGCGGGCGCGAGACCCACTGTTTCTGCCTCTCCAACGGCTCGGCTGTGTGAAAGCGAGCGACGCTGTCCTTCCCGGGAGGGAGAAGCGTCGCCACAGGGTGACTGGGAAGCCCTTTCCTTGGGCGCGCGGCGCCCAGGGCGCACGACTCTGCCGCCCGGGTTTGCCCTCGGAGCGCCGGCTGGCCGGGCGGGGGCGCCTAGCGGTGGAGCCGGGAGCGCCTAGCGGTGGAGCCGGGAGCTCGCGACCGCCAGCGCCACCAGGCTGCTCGCCTCGTCCGGTTAGGGTTTCCACGGCGGCGCAAACCCCCCGAAATCCTCGAGGCCGCTTGACAGCGCTCTTTGCCGTCGGCCCGCGTACCTGTAAACTGAGCCCCGCTCACATGCTTCACATTAAACCTCCGTGCCCGGTGCCTTTTCTCTTTTTTTCCTCCGAAAGAGTTCTTATAAACTTCCCTTCGTTTATGTAGCCTGGTTTTCATTGCTCCGGTTTTGCATGGGTTGCCTTTGTTTAGTTTATTAACCCACGGGGTTACTTTAACTAAACATTTGGGCTGAATACTTTAGAGTTGGGTTTCAACGTTTTCTAACGAAATTACTGAGTTTTTTGAAGCCGCACAGAGAACGCTGTGTTGAGTTTATTAGTCAATTTAACAGACTATAAGGGAGGAAAAAAATGCACTCAGGACAGTCCGGGTTCGTATCCACTGGGCGGAAGCAGCTCGCTAACCCTCGGGTCGGGGCTTTAACCGAGCGAACCACGGGGCGCGACAATTGGGGCGCGCTTCCAGCGGCAGCAAAGCGCTCACCCCGGACCTGGGGGCCTTCTCCGTACCCCAGCATCCCACCGGCTCCCCAAGATGCGCGCCCGAGCTGCCATCGCTGCACGGAGTTACGACCCGGCTCCTGGCCAGGCCTGCACAGCCCGCCCGCGCAGAAGAGGGGGGGCCCCTGAGACTCGCCTGTGCGTCTCCCGCTGGGCTACTCTGGCGTTTTGTTCCGACTCTCGCCACGCAGTTCGGTGCCAGCGACGCAAGAGCACAGGGGCCCCCGGTGGGACAATCCATGGTAAAGGAGTACTGGTGGAATCTGCCAGAAAGATTGAAGACGAATGGGCAGCCGTTGAGAGGGGCGGGGAGCAAGCTGGCCACCCCATCCCGGGCTAGGGTGCGCCCTGGGCCCATCTGGAAGCTGTGGGGGCTTTGTCCCAAGCCCAAGGAACACCTGGGCAGCCGAGAGGGTTGGACGCACTGCGGGGTGCGGCCTACCCTCCGAAAAAACGGCAGTTCCAGGCAGAACCCAGCCACCCACCGCCTGTTTGGCCTAAGTGAGCTGAAATGACCGAGATAATCCAATGACGATGCTGCTTCCCGGGTAGGCCCTACCTGGGGCAGTGACAAGGACTTTTCTCCACAGTTTCCTAATCAGCCACCACCAACCTCTTTCCCTACTCCACGGACTCTCTTCTGTTTTGTAGGATTTTGGCACGGATGCCAGCTAAGAGATGACCTAGCCAAAACGTCCTTGACCTGTAGGCGTCTTGGATGAAACCCAGAACTTTGTTGTGTTTTTTCGGTGGAGGTAATGAAGTGGAATCCCAAACAGAAAAAATCCTTCAACTAGCTAGGCGATAGGGGGTAGAAAGGAGTGAAACATTGTTCTGAACACCTACCCCACCTACCCCGAGCTGGCCATCAGAGTTTCACATGGGTGAAAAGCAGGGTGTCTACTACAACAAGCAGGCCCCAGGGCTCTGGATCCCAACCCTTTAAAACTGAATTACAACAAGTAGGACTGTATATGCAAGAAGTTCAAAATTCGAAAGATGTAAAACTGTGTAACAGAGACTCCCAATTCCCCTCCCTAGTGGGTTCCCCTCAGGCTCCCACTTCCCCTCCCTAGTCGGTTCTTGTAAATTGTTCTAGAGAAAATTGAAAGCTTTTGCAAAAGGCTTACTCCACTTCTTTCCTTGCTCTGTTTCCACTCTCCAGTACCCCCTGTTCATTTGACTCTTCAAAGCCTCCAAGAGGGCCTCCACTTCCTTAGAGGCTGACATGTGCAGTGTCCCCTTTTTCCTAGTAGGGACCTGCTACTTCCTTCCTTGAGGCCTGCTAGCCTGTCAAACTCAGCATAGCTCAAAAGGACTCCTTCGGGTATAGGTGCAGCCCAGTCCCCTCTCCTTGCTATTTTCCAAGTCCATGCTTTGCCTCTCCTGTCTTTTTTCCTCCATGTCGTCTGTCCCTTCTGTAGGCCAATCCTTGATTCCTCCTCATTTGGATCAGTGGGACAGCCTGCCAGCCAGCCTCCCATTCTTCCATTCCCTTCCCTCCAGCCCACCCAACGCTCACCACCACAGCAATTGTCTAAGGCCAACTTGATGTCCCTTATCTCACCAAAAGCCTCTGTGGCTTTCCCTGCCTCTGAGTCACCAGGCTGCACACTGCTGATTGAACAAGATCCCACCAGATCCACTGCAGAAGTTTGGTGGTGTCCCTGAGCCTGTCTGACTCGGTCCTCCCTGGGATGACCTTGGCTTCCATACCAGTTCTCTTGCCCACCTCTCCTGTGAGCACTTGTCTTCTCACCTTCTCCAGCAGTCTGATTCCTCTGGCTCTCCTGCCCCCAGACCTTCTCTTGAACCTTCTCACGCCTGGTATCCCCTTTTCCCATCTTTGCTGGTCAAAATCCTCCAAGGCTTTGCAAAACCCCTCCATCCCCTGACTCTCACAGTAATATGTTTGCTACCATTGATGTAGATGTATTTCAGAGTCATTCAGGTGTTTGCCCTGTTTCCTCTCCTAGATTGTAAACTTAATTCCTAGCGCATACAAAACAAGCGATAATGTTTTTTTTTTTCACTTAATAACATCCCCCTCACTAATCCTCTTTTCTCCACCCCTCCAATAAAAGAAAGCAAGAAAACTCCAATAAATACTGAAGTACCTTTCTCTTTCCTAAATCTAAATACTAGTTAATATTAGTTGCTAGAGCCTTACAAAAGTAAATCTCACTGAGGGATGCCTTATTTACAGGATTAGCCCCTTTAGAATACATGTGCATTTAAAGAGAACTGGTTATTTTAAGCCATCTCCACTTTAGTCAGGGAGGTGGGGTGGGGGTGGGCTACATGGGCTGTTGTTCACTGCAGTGGAAGAGTGAATGGTAACTTAGGGCTCCATTGCTGACAGGTTTTAGATGCCTGATGAAAATGTTGTCCCTTCAGAATGTTCTACATATTATCTATCGCTGAAGGTCTGGGTGACTACCCAGATTTCATTTCATTAACATTCTTCCCCATCCTCCCTGCTCTTCAGGGATAGGGAGGCCTTCTCTGCAGCAGAGGGAAACCTCTCCCAAGACCCCTGCATCTTTTGGTTTTTTTTTTTTTTTCCTCCAATTTTCATGAGCACAGCTTCACATCTCTAGCCTATTGGTCTGAGCCACTATGGTGCCAAGGAGTGGAGAAGAAGTTTGAGCCCCTCCCCATAGACTCCCATCAGGAACCCTGAAATGAAATGTAATAGAAGTAAAACTGTGTTGACTGTGCTGGTGCATCCGTAAGCCCCAACACGATTCCCGTCAGCCACATTGCTGTCCTTAAACCTCTTTGAGAGCTGCCACTGGTCAGACCAGGATTTAAATGTCTGACAGTCCTTTGACAGTCCTGTTTTGTAGAGAGATTTTATGAATCTCCACTTCCGCTACTGTAGGGGGCAGAGTGGCAAAGGGTAATTCATTTTCAACTAGTCCTTGCTGTTCACCAACTACAACATTAAACACCAAGCAGGTGCTGGGGATGAGGCATCTTGTCCACTGCTGTGTGGGGGCTGCTGTGGACAAGATGTACAAAGGCCCTGCTTTCTTAGGACTTCCCTTCCTGATAGAGGGACTAGAGTAACGTATTTTGGGCTTAACCTCATGGTACCCAGTCTCAGCTGATGGAGAGAACACTGAGCTCAGAGTCAGCCTTGAGCTCCTCTAGTTCATCTATGCTGTTTATGTTTCTAGAATGATTCACTCGACCTCACCCATCAGTTTCTCACCTCGTCTCTTGGAAGCTTTCTGAAACTGACTAAGTCAATGTGCACCCAGATCTTCTAAATGTGAAATATTCAGATGATCGGGTCTGGAAGTTTAATTGTGATTATAAAAGGAAATCTGATCAGTTCTGTGTAATAGCAAAAACAGACACACACTCCTCTCTCCTACTCCCCACCCCCAAGAAAAAAAAAAAACAAACACCCTGGAAAGAATCTGAAGTTAAAATAAAAAGCAGCTGGCAGTGGGCCCATTGTGTGTGATGATAATTAGACAAATGTTTTCCAAGTATGGGATGATGTTATGAAGACAATGGTTAGGAGGAAAAAAACTTATGAAAGAATTTAGTGAATCAGTGATTCCTGCTTACCTAAAAAGGGTTTAAGTGACATACATATCTCACAATCTCAAATTTGGTACCTTTTATTCATTTTTTTTTTTCATGCATCCTGGGAAACATATCTTCAGCTAAAAGAGTGAAGAAAAACTTGAGGCTTGATTTATAAAAATTAAAGCCACAACTAGGCCTTGGATCAAGGTTGTGTCCTGGGCCTGGAAAGCCTCATCCTTCATTGGCTCAAAGCTTTCCTGCCCCGAGGAAAAAGAGTTAAGAGTCTTAAGCTAAAGCAGCTCTTCTGCCATGTGGGACTCTGACTTGGTTGACCCTCTCCCAAACTGTTGTAATCCTGAGTCTGGAATGGATATAGATCCGGTTGGGGTGAAGGCTGCCTCCTGCTTCTGGGTGGCTTGGGGTCTTCTGAGCAGGCCTGGGTGGGGGTGGGAGCTACGGTGGAGGAAAAGCAGGTAACACCAGCAAGCTGGCCAAATCTGTGCAAGATCCATGCCTCCCTTTCCACTTCCCATCCCCCAACCAAATTGTGCTCTTTAGAAATCATACCTATTAGACATTTACACCTTAGTGTGAATTTTAAGGTCCTATGCTAACTCACCCAGGGTTATTTACCTTTTAAGCTTGGGCTTTGATGGTAGAAGAAAGTAATTCATCCCTATTTAAATAACTTCCAGTATGCAAACATGAGGAGGGTTTTGGTGGAAAAGGATTTGAAAGGGAAATAGGAAACTCTCTAAGTTAGATAGTGCAGGGCTGGGAATAAACTAGTGAAATCCCCTCTGCCAGAGCCAAAGAGAGGTAGCACAGTGGGCTAGAGATGGAAGAAAGAGAAACTGTAGGGAGACTACCTTGGTTTATTTATTTTATTTATTTATTCAGATGGAGTTTCGCTCTTTTTGCCCAGGCTGGAGTGCAATGGCATGACCTCGGCTCATTGCAGCCTCCGCTTCCCAGGTTCAAGTGATTCTCCTGCCTCAGCCTCCCAAGTAGCTGGGATTACAGGTGTGTTCCACCACGCCTGGCTAATTTTGTATTTTTTGTAGAGATGGGGTTTCACCATCTTGGCCAGGCTGGTCTCGAACTCCTGATCTCAGGTGATCCGCCTGCCTCAGCCTCCCAAAGTACTGGAATTACAGGCATGAGCCACCGCACTCAGCCTGGTGCCATATTTTTTCATACAATTTTAGTATGAAATTGTATAAAACATACAATTTTAGTACGATTACTAAAAAGCAAACTAAATCAGGAGTCTACCTCCAGAATAGGAAACACCTCAGTCTCTGATTCTGTTTGTGAAGACGTGAGTGTAATAATGTGCCCTCTTACATTCATATTCTTTACTCTAAGACGCTGACAGTAGCTCTCTCAGCCTGAATTGTCAATATTACCTGCACCAAACTTTGGCAAGATAATCATTGAGCTATAAGGCTCCAATTACTATCAATTATAAACAAGGATCATTACATTTTTTATTTTAAAAACAGCTAATACATTCACATGGTTGAAGAATCAAGACAACATGGAAAGTATGAATCAAGACATCTCATTCCTATACTGGTGCCTGCTCTCCACTTCCTTGGCCTTGAAGTGTATAGCCAGTTACACTGGCTTCTTCTATACCCCAGAGTGTTCATGTAAATGTAAGTGTATTTTTTATTCTACCCCACCTTTTTAATGCAAAAGATAACATATGGTTTATACTTAACTTGTCCAATCCATGGCCCACGGACCGCATGCACCCCAGGATGGCTTTGAATGAGTCCCAACACAAATTCGTAAACTTTCTTAAAATATTATGAGTTTTTTAGCGATTTTTTTAGCTTGTCAGCTATCGTTAGTGTATTTTACGTGTGATCCAAGGCAATTTTTCTTCTTCCAATGTGGCCCAGGGAAGCCAAAAAGTTGGGCACCCCTGGCTTCCACTGTTCTGTGTCCTTCGTTTTGATTTAAGTCTATATCCTGAGCTCCCTTCATATCGATGCACAGGGAGCAACAAGGATCTTAATGGTTCTGTTAATGAAGGCAGGGGCAGCTACTATGTGGAGGAGAACTTGATATTTGAGTACACCCTCCTACTTCTTAGTTTTTCCCTTCATTAAAGTTTTCCCAGTTTTACATGTATACGCAATCTTCCTGGAAGCAACAGAAGCGGTGCCAACCTTCCTCAAAGAAAGGAAGATGGATCACTTTAGCTATTTTTTCCCTTTCATCTAGAAAAGCACTTTTTTTGGGGAACGTTTTTATACATGGCTTGAGCTCATTATCCAAAGTTGGTCATAAAAAGAGAGTTTGCGCCTGCTTTTGGCTTCATCAGTCACACTCCAGACGCACATCTTCAAACCGCCCCCTTCCCTGGTCTGAAGGTCCGAGTTTCCCACTGTGAGCTGAATGTTGCCACTGAGGTTTCCACCAGAGTGCCTTCTCCGTACCTGACACTGATCCAGGCTCTGAGGCTTCAGCACCATCGGGTAGACAGAGGAAGTTTCTGCTCTCCTGGGGCTTACACCATGGTATGCCGGGCAGAGGACATACACTGACAAACAAGAAACATTCAGGTAGTGCCAAGAGCCATGAAGAAAAAGAAAACAAAAAAAAAACATGAAAAGGGGCAAGACACTAAGTAGGTTATAACTTCGGGTTCGTGGTCAGGCAGCCCTTTCTGAAGAGGTGATGTGGAAGCTGAGCCAGCTATGGGAAGATGTGAGAGAAGAATATTCTAGGTAGAAGTTAGAGTGAGAGTGATATCCTTCAGAAACAAACTAAGCATTTGTCTGGCACCTCATGAGCAAGTATAAAAACCTGGGGTTCATCACGTTTCCTGGAGACCCTTGCACTTCTCCGATCCCCTCGGGATCTTATCAGTCTCCTGGGAGCCTCCTCGGAAGCCCTGGCAGCCCTTTTGCCCTCAGCCTGCCTTCCACCCCTACATCCCACTATTCCCAAAGTCTCTGCATCCGCCCAGCTAGTTTCCACTGTCACCACCTTTTGCCAGCCCTTATTGCCTCCTGTAAGGTTACACTGAATTTTCAAAAGAAACAAACCTTCAAGGCAATTGGAGAGAATGACAACTTGACAGTAATTAGGGCCCCACAGTCTTGGTTTGTTTTCATTACTTTTACATGGTTATGACCTGGCCCCTTCCCCTACCAAAAAAGATCAAGACTATTTCAAATCCTTACCTTGAAACTGTGGGCTTTGTTTGGTGGCTGACTGTTCCTTTTGTTTGTTTAAATCGTGCAACTTCTTTATCTCCTTTACTTATCTCACCTAGCTTGAATAGCTACTTGTCGGGAAATTGATTACCTTTGTTATGCACACAGTTACAAATGTGTAGAAAGTATGAGACAGAAAGAAAATACTTAGTCTCTGGATCTAAGATGTTGTGTCCGCATACATAGCCAGGAGATAACTGAAGAAATGATCTACTTGTTTAAGCAAACACAAAAATAAGTGTTTTTGTTTTGATCTAAGTCACTTAGCACAAATAAAGACTTCTGAAGATAAATTTTTAAAAGAACCTACAGAAGCAGCAGGGCCCGCGCCCCCTGCCTGTGAATACGCCTGTGTTAGTTTAATATCCAGGCCCCAGGTCTCCAGCTCTAGAGCTCCCGTAGGTGGACCTGCAGGGCCTCAGGGACTCCTTTCTCTCTGGGATCCCAGGAGTCTGATACGATATGGCAGACCAGCCTGCTCCTGGGGTGTGGGACTGCTTCCCTTTCTTCCTGGGCTGTGCTGGCTGATTATTTCTACGGAGGTAGGACTGAAGGAGAGGAACAGGCAGGGAATAGGAAACCCCATAACCTCTCAAGTCTAAAAGGGTAAATTTGGCACCAAGTTAGGGATGCAGGCTTTTATCACATTTCTGTTTCTGGACAGCCCTTTGTGAGTATTCCGCAGTGAGTGAGGTTTAGTCAAGCAAACTAGAATGTCTTTTACATTACTTTTCTCATAGGAGCAGTGCCTCACACTTGGTGAGCATTCAGAGTAGGTTTGTTGACTAGATTTCACTTGTTCATTCAGCAGATATTTTATTGAGCACTTACTTTGAGTCAGGCATAATTCTAAGGATTGGGGATACAATAATGAACGGACAGACAAAAGTTTCTGTTCCTGAGGAGCTTACATGTTTTGAAACATTGGGAGCAATTCCAGTTCTGCCACTTCATATAGGGATGATCCCAGGAAAGTATTTTCCTTAGTTCAGTTTTCTTCTATCTGTCAAAAAGTTTGACTAAAGCCTTTGCAAGATCACAGCCTGGCTCCAGTCTCAGCCCTCACCAGCTGCCTGCCCATGTAACTCTCTCTGAGCTTTGGTTTTCTATCTGAAAACTAGGCATGATAATGCCTTATTAGAGATATTGTGGTATTAAATAGATAGCATACATAAAGTACTGTGTGTCGTATACACTAAGTGCTAAATGACTGCCATTATTATTACTAGGTGCTCTTGAGGATATAATAAAAATTCATAAAGCATAGTTTCTGTCCCACTGGGATTCAATATCTACTCAGGAGGCCAGACTAAAAGCAAGACATAATCACTGAGCAATGCCAGAGAGCATATAATTAAGTGGTTCAGTAAATTGTAGGGTGCTAACTATAAATGCCATAGGAATTCAGAGGAGGAAAAGATGGATTTAGGCTGCTGGAGGGCTGGACTTGTGCCTGGATCTGCAGGAGAGGCATAAAGGAAGATTCAAAGGGCCTTTCTAGGCCCGAGGACTGAGGCAGAGGTGAGCGTGTGGGTGGTAAGAAGTTGGCTGTATGGAAAGGTAGAGTCAAATCACAGCAGGCAGGGAAAGCCCAGCAATGGAATTTAGACTTGGTATGAGAAGAGAAAAGAGACATCAGTCTTAAAACTCCCACTCAGGTCAATCTAGGTCAACAGAAGAGAGAGGAGAATACTACTGTCGTTCACTCTGGGTCCTCACCCTCAGTGAGGAAGGCAGACTGGTGGGTGGGTAACGGAGGAGGGGTGCTAAATAGGGCTGTTTTGGGAGATGTGAGAACTTATTAACAACCCCCATAACACTAGTCAAGGATTAAGTTAGTAGGCTTGTGAAAAGCACTTTAAAACTAAGCAGTTTGATTTTTAGTGTTAATTTCAGGGTATAATGTAACCTGTAGGGATGGCGCTACTATTTGACTTGCCAGTCTGGGGCAGGAGATTATAAGAGTTGGCAGAAGCATGGAGAGGACAAACACCAACCTTTTGTGCTTGCCTCCTTCCCACCTCTCTGCCACCTTTCTCATACAGCTGAGGCTGGCAGTGGGGCTCAGGACATTAACACTGCTGCTTCGTTTCAGGGTCAGATTCCCCATTTGACCAGAGGATCTTGTGATCTGTGCTTTCTGTTTCCATTCTTTGGTATGAATGACCATCACAAGCAGTGTTCAGAAGACATGCAGTTAGGCATGCCCAGTAGTGAAAAGGATCCTTTATATCTCACCTTATTTAAACCTCGAGGCTCAAAACATTTCGCAAATACCAACGCAGTGGTCTTCTTCAAAGCCTAGATAAGGTAAAAGTCACAAAATAAGGTTAGATAATTCTTGCAGGTTGATGTTATCATAATGGCTAGGAACCTGAGTAGAAAAACATCAATATGCAATAATCCAATTAAAGTATCAGGGTAGGAAAACCGTGTTCCTACTTTTCAGATTAAAAAAGAAAAGCAGAGAGCAATCAGATAATCTGGGCTTGCTGAAGCTGAGGGAAAGGGTAGGCAGAGAAGTAGGCCCCCAAAGTCCTCTAACACATCACACTAGGTGGCTGCAATCAGAACATTCATTGGTGGGATGACTAAATTAATGTAACCAAGTGTTCTTTGTTAAAAATTTATTTTATAGATAGTTTTCTTAATTTTTAACTGTAGTAAAATATATATAACATAAAATTTATCATCTTAACCATTTTTTAAATTATTATTATTATTTTGAGAGAAAAAAAGCATCTCACTTCTTGCCCAGGCTGGAGTGCAATGGTGCAATTAGAAATCACCGCAGCCTAAACCTCCAGGGCTCAAGCCATCCTCCCACCTTAGCTCTCAAGTAGCTGGGACTATAGGTGCACACCACCATGCCTGGCAATTATTTTATTTTATTTTATTTTATTTTATTTTATTTTATTTTATTGGTAAAGACAGGGTCTCGCTTTGTTGTCCAGGCTGGTCTCAAACTCCCAGGCTTAAGCAATCCTCCAGCCTCAGCCTCCCAAAGTGCTGGGATTATAGGCATGAGCCACTGTACTGGCCTCCATCTTAACCATGTACAGTCAAGATATGCAGTTCAGTAGTGTATTAGTTCGTTCTCACACTGCTATGAAGAAATACGCGAGACTGGGTAATTTATAAAGGAAAGAGGTTTAATTGACTCACAGTTACACAGGGCTGGGGAGGCCTCAGGAAACACAATCATGGTGGAAGGGAAAGCAAACACGTCCTTCTTTACATGGAAATAGGAGAGAGAAGAATGAGAGTGAAGGGTGGGGGAAAGCCCCTTATAAAACCATTGGATCTTATGAGAACTCATTCACTATCATGAAAACAGCATGAGGGTAACTGCTCCCATGATTCAATTACCTCTCAGCAGTCCCCCCAGTGACATGTGGAGATTGTGGGAACTGTAATTCAAGATGAGATTTGGGTGGGGACATGGCCAAACCATATCAAGTAGTTTTAGTGCATTCATTTGTTGTGCATGCAATCTCCACAATTCTTTTGATCTTGCAAAGCTGAAACTGTACCCATTAAACAATAACTCCCCATTCCTACCCCCTCACTAAACTCTTGGCAACCACCATTCTACTTTCTGTCTTTGTGAATTTGACTATTCTAGGTACCACATATAACTAGAATCATACAATATTTATCCCTTTGTGACTGGCTTATTTCACTTAGTGTAATATCTTCAAAGTTCATCCATGTTGTAGCATGAGTCAGAATTTCCTTCCTTTTAAAGGCTGAACAATATCCCATTGTATTCATATACTACACTTTGTTTATCCATTCATCTGTCAGTGGACAGTATTTATTTATTTTTAAGGTGACTCTTTAAAATTTAATGTTTTGTATGGGTTACACATTCACATGGTTCAAAATTCAAATATTATAGAAAAGTAAATGTTGAGTCTCTCTTCTGCCCCAACAGCCACCTAGCTTCTTTCTCCATAAGCCACCAGTGTAATTTGTTTCCTGAAGATCCTTCCAGAACTGTTTACACACATGTACAAATGGTAGCATAGTATACATGCTGTTTTGCAACTTGCTTTTTTGACTTAACATTTCTTGGAGATATATATATTCATAAAATGTATATATACATGTACATTGTATTAGTCAGAGTTCCCCAGAGAAACAGAACCAGTAAGATACAGAATCTATCTGTACAGACACACACACACACACACACACACACACACACACACACAGAAGGAGATTTATTATGAGGGATTGGCTCACGTGATTATGGAGGTTAAGAAGTTCTGCGATCTGCTATCTACAAGCTGGAGATGCAGGAAGGCTGGTAGTGAAGTTCTAGTCCAAGTCTGAAGCCCCAGGAACCAGAAACTCTGATGTTTGAAGACAGAAGATAGATGTCCCCGCTTAAGCAGAGAGAACAAATTTGCCCTTGTTTAGTCTTTATGTTTGAGTCAGTCCCTCGACAGATTGGATTATGTCCACCCACGTTAGGGAGGGTGGATTTTCTTTACTCAGCCTACCTTCTCAAATGCTAGTCTCTTCTGGAAACACCCTCACAGACACACCCAGACATAATGTTTTACCAGTCATCTGAGTATCGCTTAGCCCAGGCAAGCTGACATGTAAAATTAACCATAACAGCCGGGCGCAGTGGCTCACGCTTGTAATCCCAGCACTTTGGGAAGCCAAGGCGGGCGGATCGTGAGATCAGGAGATCGAGACCATCTTGGCTAACACAGTGAAACCCCATCTCTACTAAAAATACAAAAAATTAGCTGAGCATGGTGGCACATGCCTGTAGTCCCAGCTACTCAGGAGGCTGAGGCAGAAGAATTGCTTGAACCTGGGAGGCGTAATTTGCAGTGAGCCGAGATCATGCCACTGCACTCCAGCCTGGATGAAAGAGAGAGAATCTGCCTCAAAAAAAAAAAAAAAAAAAAGCAAGAAAGAAAAGAAAAATTAACCATCACATGCATACATACACCATCTACATATCTATATAATATTCTTCTCTGTAATGTATTTGTCAAGTCCTCTATTGATTGATATTTAAATTGTTTACAATCTTTTGCAAATAATTCTACAATTGGAAAGTAACATGTTACATTTGTCATTTTACACAAGTGAGAATACTTGTAGGATAAATTCTTTGAAATGGAACTACTTCATCAAGTGTTCATTTGTCAAAATGTGAGATTGTGATAGATATTGCCAAACTGACTTACATCAATTTTTACCCCTACCAGCAATGTATGAGGTTGCTTCTTCATACCTTTTATATGATGAACTACTTACTACTTAATCTAAAGTAGTTCAAATGTTAGGAACACTGTAAACGATGCCACAGCCCTATGAAAAGAGCATTGTTCTTCCTTCTTTTTCAGTCTTCTCTTTGGGCAATTTTTGCGCCAAACTTCTGCATTTTTGACTAGGCTGATTCAAGTTGCAAGAGTAGGGAAAAGAGATAGCTTAGGTTTGGCGCTGGGATAGGGAGCATTTCACCCAGGCTGTCTGAAGTGAGTGAGTGAATGCTCTTGTCCAATAGCTGTTTCATGACCTTCCTGAAATGACGGTGGTGGTCTGCATACAAAGTTTCCCACATAGGTGTCCACATCATCAAACCCTCTTCACCATCAGCCCTAATTAGCCACCTCCTAAAGCTGAGCAGGATGTGCAACTCTGTGGCCCGCAGACTCTTCCTCCAGGCCAGGCGCCAGCCCTTCCAGCTCAGTAGGACTCTCTGGGAGAGTCTAACACAGTTGCAACCTGACTGGGCTCTTCCTGGAGTAAAGACCAACACTCTCACTGCCTAATCTTTATCAAACACTAGCTGTTTAAAAGCCATTTCAAAGAGAGGTGTCTCGAGTTCCCTGATTTGTTTTGACAGCTAATGATCTAAGTGCCATTTAGTATTGTGAACACAGACAGCAGAATGACAGAGTGGGACTGGGACCTGGCCAACCCCTTCCAGCCCAGCACATAGTAGTAGGTGCTTATTGGGTGTTCCTCATGTATCTCACTCAAGCCCCATAACCACTCCTTCAAGTATTATTTCACCTATTTTATAATCAAGATTCCAGAGAAGCAAAGTAACCTGCTCCAGATAATGGAGCTAATTGATGGTAGAGATCAGGTTTTTAACGTTGGTATTGTGCCCACATCTCCACTGGACCTTCCTGTTGCAGCTTTTCCTTACAGTGCCCCTCCTGCCTGGAGAGTCCTCACCACTCCCGCCAGCCCTTCACCCTGCGCGGTCTGGAACTGGCTCATTAGGAGGCCTGTGGCCAGCCCAGCACAGATGCTCATCAACCCTAGCCAACTGGAGCTTTTGGAGGGGCTGAAGGCAGTAGGAGATAAAAGGAAAGCACCACCCAGTGTTCCCAGAGAGTGTTGGAGTCCAAACTAAACTTCAAGCACTTCCTCCTGTCTGGACTGCCATTCCCCCTATATGCTCATCATGGCCCCTGGCCCTGGCTTGTCCCTGTCACCCTTGAAGAGTCACTGATCTCTCTCTCTGCCCTTGGGCCAAGCCCTCCCCCTCTCTGCTCCCATAGCAACCACTCCCAACACAATGAATTATAAAACTGTTCCCTCCTCTGTCAACACTCACTAGGAGCTTCTTGAGAGTGGTATTTGATATCGTTAGGTGCTCACCTTTTTAGCCCCAGTTCCTCACTCAGAATAGACCTGTCCTAAAGTTTGTTAACCTGAACTGAAATCTCTCACCTGATCCAATAGTACGTGGGTAAGAGCCAGGAATCAAAGATGAAGCCAAAAGACCAGTTGGGGAGGTGAGCCACAGAGTGGGCAGATCCAGAACCTTTGCTTGGGAAAAGATGCCTGAGGTCCTCCTTGGGGGTGGCAGCCCCATATTCATGGGTGGTCAATCTAGGTTAGAGAAAAAGGGTCAGAGTAGAACATGCCCATCCCATCCCTGAAAGTCCTGGATTCAGGCCCCACCTCTCCTGAGAAGTCCATTCTGCCTGCTTCAATGCCATAGATTTCTCTTTTTTCTCTAATTCCAAAGTAGTCTTCCTATGCATTCTTGTATGTGGCTTTGTTCTAACTGGACATGACTTTGGACATATAATGTGTTTCTCCAAATCCTTACAGCTAACCCTCATTTAGCACAGTCTATTTGTCCAATGCTGTTCTAGGCCTAGATATATATTTGATCTCATTAATCTTCACAGTGACCCTACATGGAAGGTACTATTATTATAACCTTTCTACAGAAATAGAAATTGAGGCACAGAAGTGTTAAGTAGGTTGCCCAAAGTCACATAGTTAGTAAGTGGTAGGGCCCAGAATCAAACTCAGGTAGTCTGGCTTCAGAATCTATGTTCTTAATCATCCCAAGTGGAATGGAAGCCCCTGAAAAGTCACACTTTCGCCCACTCCCCACCAATCTGTGGAGCCCTGCATACTGAGTAAGAATCTCAGTAACATCCTTTGAAGAACAGTGAGTAATAGGATAGCTGACCCAGACCTGCCTATGCCTGGGGATGTTATAGCTTAGGTCGGGGCCACCTGGGTTTCAAAAAGTGTTAGCTCTTTTTGATGTCCCTTTATGGCATTACGACCAAGGGTGCCTTTGGGTGTAGATCATGTCTTGGAGATCTTCTCCTCCTAGCCTTCCCCTTTCTGTGGATCTCTGCTGATTTATTCCCAGTAATAAGGAAAGAAAGCCGGCAGGCACTTTTCCCAAGGAGTGTTAGTGTGTGTTTGTTCTTCATTAATGAGATGGTGGAAACCATGCCAGCTGGAGTTTTACTAACCTGAAAGCCCTTGAATCTGACCTTTCCAGTATGGCCTTCAGTCTAGGAAGTAAACACCAGAAGCTGATGGTGACAGAGCAGGTGAGTTTTATAGGTTGGAGGTATCCTAGGTTTGCGGGGGAACTGGGAGTTACTATTCCCACTGTCTTAGGTGGGGGTGGAGGAAGTAGATCTTTAGCTTCACAAACAAATGGGGTAATTACATAGTCAGTTACTGCTCTTGCATTCACTTATAGTTCTTAGGAGGGTGAGGAAGAGAGAGAAAAAGGGGATGGACCTGCTGGGATAACATGAATTAGATCTTGGATAACGGATTTCTGACCAGCTCATTTTCCCAAGGTGCAGCATAGGAGAGCTTTTCCTCTACTACCCAGGCCTCTTTGGGGCTCAATTTGCATTAAGCATAAAGTTAGTGCTTGGAGTGTGTTTACTCTCATCTGGAAGTGGGTCATAGCATTCTACCATCAGGAAAGTAAACCAGCCCTAAATACCACATTGAGAACACCAAGGGTCTCGGTTAGCCACTTAGCGCTGGGGCTTGACGAAGGCTCTCCTGCACACCCCACCCCCTCGAAATCGAACCACAGTGATTTATGCCAGGTTAGAAGTAAAGGAGGCTGCTTTTAGTTATTTCACTGAATGTGCCTCCTGCAGGGTGGCCAGCTGGTGAAACACCCGTGTGGGCTGCTCAAGTTTTCATATTGATTTGCAAAGGCTCCCACTGATCCAAATGTCATAGCTGGTCTAGTATTCAAAGTTTAAATTCCTTGATTAGGGTCAACTGTTTTGTGCAAACCGAACCTGATGACAGTCTGCCCAGAATGAGTAAGTATGAACACTGATTCTAAGATGACATGACAGATCTTCAAACAAAGAAATCCGAACTTGCATATTTGCAGTGTTCACCTGCGAGGTCAACACTGACATTCTTCTTGTTCATGAAACAGTTTTGGAATCTCTCTTTGGAACTCCAGAATTTACAGTACCTTCTTTTGCATGCCTGAGGAATAGCCAAGATTTGGTTTAATTGAGGGTGCATTTGATTTTTGGAAACTATCAAAAATAATTTAGAGCCTAATCTGGTGTGTCAGGCCAGTAATCACATTGGGTGATACTATCTGGGACTTAAACCAAAAAGCATAATTATCAAGTAATAGATTTAATTTTCCTCCTGAACCAGCCCTGAAGGCTGCCGAAAAGAAGAGTATAGTTGTTTTAGGCAATTGCTGCTTCCCAAAGTATTGATATCAACTTTAAAGGGCTAGTATTTACTTGGCTAAAAAGGTTATGAATTACTTGGGTTTTTAAAAATCATTCTTATTACTTAAAATCACACACATTTATGTAAAAACTCCTCCTTCTCTTAAACAACATGTGATTCCATTGGCGTTTGAGCTTATTAACCAGCACTGTTTTTCCTGTATTTGTCATAGGCCATTAATTTATTTCAATAGTCCTACCATCGCTCCTGTGTTTTCATTGGCAGCAGTCCAGTTCCTGAATGTACTGCCGAGCAAGGAGCAAGTAGTTTATCATAACAAGGGGCCAGGATTATTGTCGAGAAAAGCAGAGGGAGGTCGCATCTGCCCTGCTGGCCAGGGGCTGGAATTTGATGTGGGCTTCTTTTTTATCCAGGGCAGTTGTTCCAGGGAGGTCACCCTCTGCTGTTCAGTTCATTTCACTGTGATTTGCTAAGCGCTAAACCTGTGCCTGGTATTGGACTTGGCACTTGAGAAGGTTTAAAGAGAAGGAGAACATGGTTGCCCTCCTCTCCCCCCAGGGAGCTCATCAATAACTAACTGCAAGTGAAGAAAAGGCAAACGGCATGAAAGAGGTGCAAATAAAACGCCATGGGGCCACACAGGGGGAAAGACAGAAAAAGGCATCCCAAAGCGGGGGGAACTGGAGGCACTGCCCACAGAGAGTGGCAAAGGTGGCATTGGCAGTGTGGCCAGAGCCCAGGTTGGCGCAGAATCTGCAGCCACCTACCCTTCTTCCAACAACCGAGTTCCCAGCCAAGCAGCAACAAGCCAGGCCAGTTCCGTGTATGGGATTACCGCGTTAGGTGAGAAGTTAATCACAAACATGAATCAGCCTTGTTTTTCCCTTCTAGGCTCAGCTCCCGAGCTCTGCAGGGGAGTGGGCAGGGCCCCTCGCTGTATGTACAGGAAATCATACTGGGGGAAACATGAAGCCAGCCATTTCTCACTAGGGCCAAGCTGTTACCTGCATCTTGAGATTACAGGGGAATTTATTACGTTACATAGGAAGAGAATCCCCTTGGTGTGACAGGCAGGAAGAAAAACCATTCATGGGCCAACTGACTTCTTTGGTTCCACCCAGGCTGTGACCACTGGGCAGTGTCTCATTTCAGGGGCCCCCCACCCCCTCCCCGCCACCCCCTCCCCGCCACCCTGCTCTGTAGCTCCTCTGGGTTGAAGGCATCTAGGTCAGAAACCCTTTTGTGCTAAGGTTTCTGTTCTCTGTTTTCTCCCAGCCCAGATGGCCAGCCTATACAGAAACTCCACTTGTCTAAACCAGCAGGACTGGGTTAGGACCTGTGGTTCTGCCAAAAACCCTTCCTTTCCTAACCCTCTCCTGGAATGTCCCACACTCTCGGTCACTCTTATGTTTCCTCATATTTCTACTACTTCAGCTCTAGAGCATCCCACTTGCCAACTAATATTTGCGGGGTGGCTGTCACTTGCAAAGACTGGTGACGGTGTCTGTCTCCATCGTGTTGGAACGCTCTGGCCCTGTTTTCAGATTTCATAAATGCCACCCCTCTGTCCTGATGCTGACCTGACTGGGCAGCCTTTTAGTGAATGCTATGCTTGGCTCAGAGTCACGCCATCATGAAGTATTTCCCTCCCTTCTGAATTCTGTTTGCAAAATCCTCAGTTGCCAGCAGCTCCCTACAAAGAAAAGGCCTCGATATCATCAGAGGAAAGTAAACCTCTCTAGATTCTTAGTAAATCTTAGTAGGTAGCCAATATTGCAAAGTGTTTTATTTATTTGCTTCTTTCATTTCTTTTAGAGCACTAAAGTTACTACATGCAACTAATTAATCAGAAAACTTTAGTGACTTTGACTTCATAGGTCACTGCACAAGCCTACTAATGTTCGAGAAATTCCATTTAACTCTGGGTTTGAATGTCACATTTATTTATGTAGCAAAAGGAGTCTACTTCTTTTTCTTTTTTTTCCTTCTGCCCCAAGAAATGTTCATCTGGGAAACAAGAGCTACAGAGTACTAGCACCAAAAGGGTTTCTTACTATTAAAACTTAAGTCAATCTCAAAGTTGGAGTCAAAATTAAAGTGGACTTTGGCAGTTTGATCTACAAGAGAAAACTCCTGAAGGGAGTGGATGGCCCAAAGATGGCAAGCAGGAGAGGACTGAGGAGGGATGAGAAGAGCGCACAGGAAAAGTCACACACAACACATCATTCAGGGAGGTTTTCTCCCTTCCTAACCAACAGAGCTGCACAGGGGAAGGCCCAGATAATGTGTGTGACCAGACTTCTTCCCCAGGGGTTAGATATGTGTCCTTTTAACATAGACACACATACACCAGAGGTTAGGCACACACAACACCCCTAAAAGTCAAAATCACTTGTTATTAACAAAGCCCATGCTCACATCTGGGCAAAGGCAGAAGGGAACGGGACGAGATCACACACAGACACACACACGCACACACACTCACCCGAGACACAGATAAACAAGCATGCTGCCTGGAGCTGTCACCTCTCTGTGTAACAGACTGCAGGGGTCTTCTCTTGGGCCTCTCCTGGTGCCTTTCAGGGCTAATTGTTTTCTCAGACCTCTGTTTTTACTTTCAACACAATTAAACACATTAACAGCTCAGCTCAGCCAAGATATGCCAAGACTATGGGTTGGGGGCAGAAGGGAAGTGGTGCCCAGAAGAGGTGCATAGGGTGGGTGAGGAGACAGGGGTAGGACTGTGGGGATGAGGGAGTTGGAGCATGAGCACCAACACTTTGGAAAACATCTGTGCCTCAAAAAAAGCTCATAGCCAACCCCAGGAACCAAATTCACAAAAAGTCTCAGTGGAAGGTGGTGGCCTCATGCTGAGGCAAGCTGTTTGTGGCACAGGCCGTGATGATGGCAGATGGAAGGCACAACAGTTAGAAGAGTTTCTGGCTTTCAGATGAGACTTGACAACAGCCCCTGGCAAATTGACGTCATGCTAGATTCTTAAAAACCCTGTGGTTTGGTCACCTTCCAACCTACCTGCTCACTTGGATGTTCCAAGAAGGTCACCTGAGTGAGGCACTCCTCAGATGTGGGGTTTTACACTGTTCAACAGCTGATGAATTTCAACTCTGCTGCAACTACCTTTCTAGGTAAGTGAGGGAAGTTTTAGGGAAATGAATCAAATTTCCCTCACACTGACTCAAGTGGAAGAATTAGTCCTTTAATTCTGAAGGATGGTTGAAAAATGCTAATGGACATTTATATTCAGAAAATGGAAATAACTTTTCTAAAATTCCAGTCAGTTTTCCAAATACTTCCCACTGACGCACCGAGGATGTGTTCTAGTTCTTTCGACACAAAGCACATATTTAGGTAGCCCCCATATAAAGGAACGAGATACACAGAACCTCCCCACTGAAGGATAGGCGGTGCATGGAGACAGTGTGTCTTGAAGATTCATGTTCCAGGAGATGCCCAGGTGGCTAAATGGTGTGCTGGGCCCAGTGCCTTGCTGTGGCCTTCCCCCACACCATTCTACCTCGCCAGCAACTGCTCAGTGGCAGAAGACCAACAACATTCTATATGTGAGGAATCAGAGGCCTTTCCAGAGAAACAATGCCTATCCACCGAGGGAGGGGCCTAGGGCCCAGTAACTGAAGGGAAAGCTCAGAATTGAAAGAAATGTTGCAGAATGTCTAACGGGTTTCAGTGAAGATGCCATCTCCTAATGGGCCTACAACCCCCAGAAGGCCCAGCACTTTGTTAGATGCACAGGACGCAGCGTGGAGCTCCATCCTCATGCAAAATTTATAACACAATCAATCCATGGAGTCCGTTTCCCCAATTGGAAGAGGCTTTTAGTGTGTTTAAATGCCGAAGAGAAAGAACTAGTATATACAGAGAGAGGTAGAAGATACTGGACAGGAAGAGAGATTGGGGAAGAGGCAAGAAGCAAGAATCCAGAGAACAAGTGGAGGGGTCGGTCATGAACAAAGGAGGCAGCCTCTTTCCCTGTCATACGAGGGTAGGACCCGGCTACAATTGGGTTTATAGGTTTGGAGTCTGAGCTGCTCACCTACACTGTTCGAATTTTGTGTGTAGGCAAGAGCTGGCATATATCACCCAAGTATTTTTGCAAGCACTGGGTCTTACGGAATTGGAGCTGAAAAAGGGGAAAGAGAACAGTGGTGAGTGGTCAGGATCCTGAAAGGAGCAAGGCTGTGTGACAGGAGTCCCTTGTATTTGTGTAATGTTTTTGACATTTTTCTAAACTTTTCACTTGGAGTGCTAAGAGTTAATCAGAGAAGCTGGAAGACACCCTGGAGATGTTACTCATGCAGTGCCCAGAGATGACAGGTCTAGCAGATCCTGGAGGCGGAGCCCTTGGTTCAGCAAAGTCTTCAGGGGCCACGGAGGAGCAATTTCAGCTTAGGCCTGGGTGTACTCTCTGGTGCTCAGTCAGGAAAGATGACAGCAGAGCTGCTGCATGACACCTATTATTGTTCTACCTGGAAAAATCCCTTAAATGTGAGCATTTAAATTATACCCTCTCTCTGTCAATTTAAAAATGAAATCACCTATACCTAGTTATTTCAAATGAAAGCACCTTATTCTTAGGGTTAGTGACTTTGCTTTTACGATGCCGTGTCTCCAGACTCTCACACAACACCTGGCACATAGCAGTCACACAAGAACTCCTTGAGTAAATGAATGTCTGTAGGAGAAGAAAGTACCAAGAATAAAAATGAGAAAATAATTTGGAAATGGCTGAAAACCCACTGAAGCAATTTCTACTTCCTCCCCATCCTTATGGATTAAAGGGTTAATTTGACATTTGAATGAAAGATTTTAAATCCTTAACTTCATTATCCATCCACTGTTAACATCTTGTTTGTAGATCCTTTTAGATCTCTTTTTATATACGTATTTTTTTCTTTCTCCCATTTTGCATTAATGGGATCGAACAACACATCTTATCTTATGAGCTGCTTTTCTCTTAGCAGTACGCTTTAGACATCTTTTCCCAATGTCAATAGATACCATTTTGGTGTCTAGTTCTAAGTGACAGTAAATGTTGTGGGTAGACATAAAGTCACTACCCAAAGGACTATGGGGAACCCTGGCGACATCTGCATTTAAGGGGCAGGCAGAAGAAGAGGGACTCATGAGAGACTCAAAAATGGGCCAAAAAGATGAGGGAAAAGCATGGAAAAGTGGTAACACAGAAGTAAGGAAGGAAGAAGTTTCAAGGAGGAAGAAGTAGCCACTGGCCCAAAAACTGCTGAGAAGTTTGATTAGTCAAGGACTGAGAGGTAGAGTTAATTCAGCAAGAGGTGAGTATGCTATGCTTTCCACTGTCTCAACTTCCTCATGCTGTGAAATGAGAAAGGAGATTCTTGTCTGTTTACCACCTGGGCAGGAGCATTCTTTGACTTAAAGTGAGGTGAACTTTGTGTTTTGGAAAGGTATTGGTTAGAATCACATTTAGCTGCATTTAAGAGAAACCCCAATACAAAAGACTTGACCAAATTGATTTTATTCTGCTCAGCTGGGAAGAAATTTTGAGGCAGGCAGACAAAGGGTTGCTACAACTGGTCAAGGTAGTCAGCAAGGACTCACACCCCTTTAAGCTGCTGATCCGCCATTCTTTGCAGATTTCCTCCTTGCGGTTGCAAGGTGGCTGCTCTGCCACCAACCATCATGTTTACATTCCAGTCAGGAAGACAGACCAAAGGAGGATGTGCAAAATGTTCATATTATCTGAGTTTTTCCATTTCCATAAGAAACTCTACCCCCTAGATTTTACTTACACACCATTGGCCACAACCGGGTGGCATGGCTGCTCTCATGTGTCGGACTATCTGGAGATGGGAGTATTTTCTCCTGAGCACATTGCCAACCATTTCTTCTGACAAGGAAGAAGGAAACAGACCCTAGGGAAGCAACCAGTGGTATCTTCTACAGGATGATTATATGAGAAAGATTAGGCCTGAGCATAATGGCAGGCAGGCTTCTGAGGTTTAATAAGTCTCTTTGTAAGAAGCAAAAATATTAAGGCAATCCATTTAATTCTAACAGGAAGTAAAGAATAAATCATGATCAGTCCCAGGCTGGTTTTCCTCATGAAGTAGGTCAGTTAGAGGGATCAGTGTCAGCTAAACCTCTGTATTCCAGTCCTTTCAGTTTTAGTGACAGGCCCCTTATATTTTAAAATTTCACCTTGCAAAAATAGTTGGAAAAATCCAAGCTCAGCAAGTTGCTAGGAGACCTGAGGGACCTTACTGGGTGAGCCATCTGGGGCCTGAATTTCTCTTTCCTGATGACAGACGTGCCTGAAACCTGTTCAGTCTCCAAAGTTGGTTGGAGGTGGGTGGAATTTCAGCTCTGAGCAAACACAGAGAGATTCCCCATCACCAAGCCACAGCAACTTCTGCAGGGAAGAGCTGCCGCCAGTTCTCTGAAGTAGAAAGAGAAGCCAAACTGCTGAGGTAGAGAAAAGGTTTCCCAACCTTCTTTCATTAAGCAGTAACATAGCTACAGCTGTTCCATTTTCTCCACGGCTCCTCTGCCCTCATCCTGTTAAGGTTTTCTCCCTAGGGGGCTGGTATCGAAACAGCATGCTACCAGGGGAAAGGGTCTGTGAGCTGCAGCCCACGATAGCTGAGGCCATCTGCAGATGCCTTGATAGATTGGCTTTTCCGCCAAGCCCCTGCCATCTCTCTGCCCCCATCTCCCTGCCCTCCACATTGCTAGAATGATATCTTTGTTAGCTAAATGTGATCGCATGCCAGAAGCCGTTCATCTAAATGAGCAAGTGCTTTCTGGGAATAGGCCTGATGAAAGAGAATCCAAGGAGAGCTCCGTCAGCCTGCCAAGCCCTGGTTGCTGAAAGGAAGGCCGTATTATTTTCAGAGGATGGGGTGTGCCAGGCCGGTGGTGAGACACCAGGAGGAGGCAGAGTCGTTTAGCAGGATCTTCATTCCTGCCCTGCTGTCTCAGCCCGGCACCCTCCCGCTGAGGATGCTAGATGGCTCTGGGGAAATTCCATTCTGTAATTCATTTAAGCAGGATAAACAGAGCTCCTGCTCTGGAAGATCCAGCCCTGAGCAAAAGGCACTTGGAATCGACATGGGGGGCTCGAATGTCCCTGTGAAACATAAACATAAGGAGGCAGGAGACATGAGATGCAGCCGGCTCTGACCCCAAAAAGCCATGGGACCTGAGTAAGTGACTTTGCCTCTCTGTTTTGGTCTCTCAGTAAAGTGATGCTGGGCTTTGTGGATCCCCGAGGGGCTGCAAAGGTTTTTTAAAGTTTCCACAGACATTATTTGATTTAAATTCGATTTAAAATTTTTCGACAATGTTAAAAAAATAGGAGATAATCAAATATGACACAGATCAAATTTTTACCCACCAAAGACTGCCAATGTGTTCGTTATAATGCCGTGTAAACACCTACTTGTGGGCAAACCTTGGAATGAAGTTGTCCTGCCATCTGTTTAATAGAAGAGTATCTGAGGTTGCAAGGAAAGCTATCTTTAAAAAATAGAAAAAAAAAATACAGTTACCATGTGCAGCTAGTTATCTGAACAAGGATTTTCTCTATATTGCATAACTAAGCATTCCAGAAATAAGCAGGGCACAAAGGCAGACCTGACTCCTCTTATCCATCTAACTTCACTTTTTGAGGGTCAATAAAATAGCCTTATTACCTCAGTGATTAGCCTACAATTTACCTTCATTTTAACTTCAAAATGTATTAGCACTAATAAAACACTGCTTTGTCTAATTATCTGTGTAACTGTTCTAATATGGTTATATTACTAAAATGTTTGAAAATCACTAGAGCATAGACTGCAAATGGGCCTCAGCTATCACTAAGGTTCTTGGACCAGGGACCTAGATCAGGCAATCACCGAGACAGGAATGCCACATGAAAACCAGCGGCAGTGGACAAGCAGGTTTCATGGGGAGAGGACAGTTCAAGATACCTTCCACATAGCAAGCGCTCAGTAGCTGTTTGTTCATTGTCAACAAACAGAGCCAACCCTTGAAAGGGGTGTGAGTCTGTTCTAGATTTCTGAACATCCAGGAATTCGTAAAGGAGCAGGGCAAAGATGAGGGTGTAGCATTGGCAGGCAACGAGGAGATCAGACTGGCTGCCACAAAGTGTTTATGGGGGAGTGGGTGCAGTGGGAGAAGAGAACATAAACTTTGGACTTCCGAGAGTGACCTCTCAGCTGGTAAGCAGCCCTTAATCCTTGCTGCTGATTTCAGAAAATGTTCTGTTTAGGACCACAGGCAGAACTGCTGCCTATTCGCCAGGAGAACCTTGTAACCTGTTGCCAGAGTGTTTGGTTTCGTAAAACTGGAAGGAACATGATACTGTCCCATCACTGTCACTTCATTCCTACAGTGATGAGTTGAGACAGCAAGTCTCATGCTAGATAGGAATCACCTGGAATCTGTTAAAACACAGATTTCTGGACCTCACCTCTCAGAAATCCTGATTCAGTGAGTTTAGCACGAGGCCTGAGAATTTTCATTTCTAACAAGCTCTCAAGTGAGACTAATACTGCTAGTCCCTGAACAGCATTGAGTGGCACTATCTTAAATATTGAAAGGACACTTAATACATCTTTGTCATGGCGCAGGGGGGCTACAGAAGATGGGCAAAAGCTCCTCAATAGAATAAGCAGGACAGGGTATCCTCTTTCACAATTGATGAGTGGCATGGATTAAAGAGAAATCTCAGATTTGAATCCACAGAGGATGGAGGAGGGAAGTCCCAGGAACATGGAACAATAGGGCAGGGTACCCATCTCTGACCCAGCTTCCATACAATTGTCTACCCCAGAGAACAACGTGAAGATGAAAAGCAAGTTCAGGTCAAGAGCAAGCCCTAGTAAAATGAGCAGGAACGGTGAGAGAGAGTCCAAAAGTGCTCATACAGCATCCTCAATATTGGGGCTACTAGTCTATGGTTATCTGAGCAGTGGGATGAGGCATGTTCTTGAAAGTTCTATTGTGGGAAGAATGTCCATTTGATGTCAAGAGCAAATCTTACCCATGGTTACAGATACAATAATTTGTCTAGTCACAGACCACTCACCCTGTTTTCTTTATACTGCTCTTATTTTCACAATAAACACGTTTCTTTTGCAAAAGAGATGCCGGAATGTCCCCCTTCCCGCATCATTGGTTTAAAAGTATGCTACAACTTGACAGAATCTCAAAAACAGCTATCATCTTTTGATGTAGTGTCTCTTTGCCAACATAGTGGTAAATGTAGCCATGTTGTTTTCAAATTTGCTGTTAAAATTCTGTTCTAAATCTTTTGAAAGAGACAAACAGATGTCATACAGGGCAGGGTGTTGTGGCTTCAGTCGGGGAAATCATATGACTCACTCCTATAAATGTGTTAAAATACTTTCTTCCTTCCATAATTTAGCCACAAGTGTTAATTAAAGCATCAAATGTGTGTTTGGACCTATAAAATCTTCATAACCAGCCAAAGCAAAAGGAAAAGCTATTGAACACTTGGAACTTTAAAAATGCATTTTCAAAATGGCCATATTGGAGCTGAACATTTTTCTTTAGCAAAGCTAAACTCCAAAAAGGAAAATAAAAACTGAGAAGTAAACCAAATTGCTTTTAAGAATGATCCTGTGGTGGCCAGGCACGGTGGCTCATGCCTGTAATCCCAGCACTTTGGGAGGCTGAAGAGGGTGGATCACCTGAGGTTGGGAGTTCGCCACCAGCCTGCCCAACATGGAGAAACCTTGTCTCTACCAAAAATACAAAATTAGCTGGGTCTGGTGGCGCAAGCCTGTAATATCAGCTGCTGGAGAGGCTGAGGCAGGAGAATCGCTTGAACCCGGGAGGCGGAGGTTGTGGTGAGCCGAAATCATGCCATTGCACTCCAGCCTGGGCATCAAGAGTGAAACTCCGCCTCAAAAAAACAAAAACAAAACAAAACAACAACAAAAAATGGTTCTGTGGCAAAATTGTTTTACTTTGAAGAACCAACCTAGAATGTATTTGTGGTGACTGCTGCATATTTATATATGGTAAAGATGGTCCTCAACTTAAAACAAAATTATAAAAGCCCATTTTTAAGTTGGTGTTAAGAACTAAGAATACGTTTTCTCATTTACAAAGTCATTATACATGGTAGAAAAGTGCCAGGATGGACACACATAGGCTCCACAGCCTGTGATTAAATTGGATAGTGGAGCAAAGGGTGTTCACCTGAGTGAATGAAGCCAGTGTCTCATGCACAGGGATCTGCAGTGGGAAGGAAGACTAGGAAGGGGAAGGAAACCTCTTCCCCAGCCTTCCCCCATCCTTTCCTGGATGCCTGAGTGTTGAAAATAGGTTGTTCTATTTTTTTTTCCCAAATAAATACATTTAAAAATATTTCTTTAATTTTTATTTATTTTTTTAGAGACAGGGTCTCACTCTGTCGCCCAGGCTGGAGAGCAGTGATGAGGTCATAGCTCACTGCAGCCTCAAATTTGTGGGCTCAAGCAATCCTCCTGCCTCAGCCTCCCCAGTAGCTGGGACTACAGGTACATGACGTCCATGCTTGGCTAATTTTTAAATTTTTTGTGGGGATGAGGTCTCACTATGTTGCCCAGGCTCAAATAGGCACATTTTTACTGAGTATCCTATGTGCCAGATATTATGCTGGGCTATGGGATGTAATGAGAAAGACTGAAAGATCCTTCCCCTTAAGGAGCAAATCATTTAAGTGGGAAAGAGACAATTTAATAAAGAATTACAAGTAACAAAAGAATTTAAAAAGAAAGAATTATGTCCAGGCATGGTGGCTCATGCCTGTAATCCCAGCACTTTGGGAGGCCGAGGTGGGCGGATCACCAGAGATCAGGAGTTCAAGACCAGCTTGTCCAACATGGTGAAACCCCATCTCTACTAAAAATACAAAAAAGAAAAAAAAGTAGCCAGGTGTGGTGGTATGCACCTGTAATCCCCGCTACTCAGGAGGCTGAAGCATGAGAACTGCTTGAACCCGGGAGATGGAGGTTGCAGTGAGCCAAGATGGCGCCACTGCACTCCAGCCTGGGCGACAGAGTGAGACTCCATCTCAAAAAAAAAAAAAAAGAATTACAAGCAAAAGTTTATGCGATTACAGAAGCAGCTGACTTAGATTTGGTGAATCAAGAAAGGCTCCCTAGAAGAAGCAACATCTAACCTAAGGCTTAAAAGATAATAGCCCAGTGAAGGGGTCAGAGGGACAAGGGGAAGAGGAGTGCTTTTCAGGCTGGAAAGCAGCCTGTGCGAAGTCCCCAGGACATCAGGCATTGGGCTGGTGGGTAGGGAGAGACTGTGATGGGTTCCATTTTGGAGGTGTTGATTGATGTGTCTGTGAGGTGTAGATTGTCCTGTAAACAGTTGGGTACAGGGATGTGCAGCTCAGGAGGGAAGTCTGGGCTAAGGGAACAGACATGGGAGTCATCAGTATGAAGACAGTGGGAGTGGATGGGGATGGGACCCAAGAAGCCAAGAAAATAGAGAGTCAAGAAGTAGGCAGAGGTCACCAGGATCAGGGCTTTGGGGAGGTCACGTAAGCCAAGAATGGAAGTTTTCATTGCTTTTCGTCATAACGTCACTGTGATTTGGGCAAGAGCAGTTTCATAGCAAGAAAATGAGCAGAAGGCAGATGAAGGGGGTTGGAGCTAGAGTGGAAGGTGAGGACCTGGAGGGCACACGAGGCAAGCGACTCTTCTAAGAAGCTTGCTGAGAGAGGGGGCAATGCCGGAGTGGAGCAGGAGTTTAGGGAGAGGACGTTTTTGCTTGTTTGCTTAGATGGCAGAGCAGAAGGAGGGAGGCAGTAAAGATGAAGCAACTGAAGATACTGGAGGCAAATGGGAAAGTCCTAAAGTAAGGTCACTGAGAGGGCAGTAGCAGGTGGGATCTGGTACGGGAGGAGGACTCAGCCCAGACAGAAGGACGGTGGAAAGATGGGTGCTTGCAGGTCGTTTTGGAGAGTTGGTGGAGTTGGGAACAGGAAACTGAGGAAGTTCTTATGGGTTTTCTCCGTGTGAAGGAAGGCAAAGTGTCCTTTAAGAGTGAGGGGGAGAGGGAGGATCTGAGACCTGAGGGGCAAAGAGGATTGCTCTCTCTTCAAACATCTCTGTGTGCAGCTTTCTTCAGCCCCCTAGGGTCAAAGTGCTCCCCTGCTGCCTTAATCTTCAAGCTGTGCCCTTTTGTCCCCACCTACCACCTAGATCTCTTTCTGTATCATCAACATTTCCATTTTTCAACCTGGCTGCCTGAGTGTCAGAAGGGAAGTTAGACCAATGTCTCATAACCCTATTGAGGCATTTGTATTTCTTTGGGAAGAATCAGTTAACCTAAATAAACCTCTAATTCAAGGATTTCAACAGAGGAACAGATGGAGTGAATAGTTCTGGGCAGTGGCCAGGATAACTATCTGGAGTCTGCCTCTGGGGGTATCTTTTATCCACACAGTGATGTAAAAGACAAATGCAAATAAAACAGGAAGGTCTGCAGACCTTCAGGTGCAGGGAAGGCACTGTGCAGCCAGCTTCATTATCTAGATGGAATGAGATCTCAGAGCAAAGTTCTGCATGCTCTCCTAGCTCCAGCTGCTCCAGGACCTGGAATGGCCCATCATCGGGAGATCGTGGCTCCTGGAACAACCAATACAGTTAAAGCTCACAGCCAGGGTCAGCCTGGCCTCCTCCACAGCACATCAGCCTCCACTGTGTTAACTCACCTGGTGTAACACACAAGGTGTAAAGCAATGTATCATCTACAACTGGAATGGATCTTGCAGATGGTGTCTACCGATGGTGATGGTAACAAATTGCAATAGGTTAGAACACTTTAAGAACACTTTATTTTATCATCTGTTACTACAGCCTGGGGCATTGGAACTGTTAAAATATGTTTAGACTAAAGTCTTTATACCTATCTGTGAGCTTATGCAAAATGTGTGAGACTGTATGTGCGTGCTTCCTGTTCCCTTGGGCCTGGAAGTTCAGTTATACACGTAGAAACTCTACCTTTAACCACCCTGAACTCTATCAGCTTATGTGTTCAGACTCAGAGGTAAAGATAGTTGCATTTTGAATGAGAGCCCATTTTAAAAATATTTTATTGAGTTTTATTGTCAAAGAAAAACATCCTCATTGCAGGGAATTTGGAGAATACAAAAAGGCCCCAAAACAAAATAACTGTGATATGTAAGCCCAATTCCCAGAAATGACCTATTTGGATCCATTTCATTTCAGTCTTTTACCTCTGTCTGTCTTTCTATCCCTGTCTCTCTTGCTGTCTCTCATTAAGGATCATATCTCTGTGCAATTGTGTATCCTGCCTTTTTCACTTAAACCAGGAAATGTAAAAGCAGTAACAGAACCTTTTTATTTCCACATTTTCCTTCTTTATTTCTGTCTACATCTTTCCTTCCTCTTTTGCCAGTATGCCTTTATTTTGGAGTTTTTCCATTTTTATCAAAGTTCAATTCAAAATGTAAAACAGTTTATGCTTTTTGAGTTTTATTTCCTCCCTACACTTGTTAAAATGGACTAGTAAAAAGAAAAGCTTTCCAGATTATGATAGATCCGCCTCCAACTATATAACTGATTCAATTTAGAGTCTTAGGATAATGATCTGCCACCATATGTGGGTAATAACTTGAGGTTTTTATAAAAATGTGCCTTGGATTAACTGACTATGCCACAGTGCTGGGTAGCTGGCTTGTTTCTAAGAAGTAAAATGCCTGACATTTGCTTGATGTCGTCAGTAGAGATTTCTGATGAAGGCAAATGAAACAACCAATTAGGGATGTGACTTCAGGTGTGGTCTCCTTCCAGCAGAGGTGTTGTGCTTTCTGTCCAAGAAGTTTTCCTACAAGGAGGCATAATGCCTTAGAAAGCAATTATCTTATTTAAGCCTACACTTGTCTGGGGAGCTGAGGTCAGCCACAAAGCCATTGGAAAGAAGGAGCTGTCTGCCATAGAAAGCAGTTTCTTTGGTTGGGGAGAAGGGGTCAGTCTGAACAACTTTGCTTTTGAATTGAGTGACCTTCTGAGCCCACAAGCCTGGTAAGATTAAATGCAGAGCAAACCTCAGGACGCGGTCGCCTCCTCTCTCTTCCAATCACTCCCATTTCAAAACAAAAACAGAAATACTTTAAACTTCGCTTTCCAAAGCCGATGCCCTCCCCAAAAACTCTGTTACTTCTTCTGCTTGGATTATTTTCATTTTGGTTGTGTTTTTCTGACCGAAGGCCAGGCCCTTGTCTTTGTGTATTTGTAAAGTGCCATGTCTACTTACTAGTCTTTAGAAATTACAGACAATAACAGGAATGCAAGAGAAACTGGCAGCTAAAGCCTTGCAGCTTTTCTGAACTAACGCTCTGCCCAAGAACCAGAATAGAATATTTTTATAAGGCAATATTGAAACATTCTAATCCCAAGAAACTAAATGAAGTCTGCATTAGCGGTATATAAACCAGCACGCTGTGTTGGCACGGGGTCTCTGCTACTCGCATGGTTAGCCGTGATGCCACGTTAACGAGCTGTTGCTTGCAGTCAGTATGAAAGGGAACACATCCTTTCAGTGAGGGAGCCTCACGACAATTTCATGACAATAATGGCTGAGTTTAGACTTCACGCTGCCCTCTGTCTTTTCTATGCCAACCTCCTAAAGATCCAGAAGTTCCCTGGGCATGATAGTTTGCATCTTGTGACATGTATCTGGCTGCGCTAAATTTGCAGAATTTAGGAGCCACAGGAAAGAGAGCCCAGCATTGGAGGGACAGCAATGTGAATGTTTGGATTCAGCTGAGAGGCACGATGAGGCCAGGCCAGCTCAGCAAAAGCAAAACAAAACAAAGCAGGGGCAAAGCAGACAAAGCAAAAGAGTTTTATTTCCTCCCTCCCTTCCTCCCTTCCTTCCTTCCTTGTCTCTTTTCTTTCCTTCCTTCTTTCTCTTCCTCTCTCTCTGCCTTGCTTGCAACTGAACTTTGTAGTAAATTGTCTCCTCCTCACTTTCACTGCAGTCATGACTTCAAAAAGGCAGAAAGAACTTGAAAATAACATTTAAGAGCTTAATATCATGAACACAATCCAATTTAGAAGGTAATTCATATATGAGGTGTGGATTAGACAACAGAATAGACCTTGAAAGAGTCTGTACCAGTTGTTCCAGCCCCCAGAATACAGTGATGGCGTTAGTACCCACGCGGAAGCAGAACACAGCAGCCTAACAAAAATGTGCTCTCTGAGGGTGTTTAAATGGCTACTAAGGCAAGGTCAGTATCACCCCATGGAAAGCACTCTTTCCTCTCATTACATGGTCCTCCTCAGGACATGCGCCGAAAGAAGCTGGAACTATCCTGAAACGAGCTGGCAGCTTCTGGGCAGCTTATATCACCAGGGTGCTAGACCAGGCCCTGTTAAGGCACAACCAGGCCAGGAAACTTTTAGCTGGAAGCATAAGTGTATTGAATTTAATGACCCAGGCAGCAGCAGAGGTCACTGCAACAGAACTCTAAAACGAAATCCTCCCACATGGAACACTGCTGTCTTCCTCTTTAAAAGCAGCCCTGGAAAACCAGAGGCAGAGCCCAGTCAGATTACATACTTTTACATTTCATTTTTCATTTTAGGAATCAATAATTGGAATATTTAATGAAATGCAAACCTCACAGAAACCAGGTTTGGAAACTTACAGTTAAGTTTTCATCATAGATTTGTTTCCAAATGTACATTGTTGAGGAAAAGCAGCTAAAATATAAGTTTTAAAACAATTGTTACCATTATAAGAGGACTTTTTATGAGTACATTGTTCAATGTAGTCACATTTTATTTCTAAAAATAGACAAATAACAAAATGATTCACAGATGTTGATTTACAAGAAAAATAGTGAACTATATAAACTGAAATGTATTTGAAGGAGGGATCGAGGCCCTCATTAGAAACCATTCCATAAAAAGAAAGTAATGCCTTCTCCCTGACTTCCCAGGAAATTCCAAGTCCCAGCTGGACCCACAGCACATGGATATGAGTACACTCCGGTCCCTGCTTAAGGCCAGTCCTGGGAACCAGAGCTGCAGACAGTGACAGATGGCGTAAGCATCTAGCATCACGGTCTGTGACAGGAGTGTACCTTGGTAAGGGCAGATTTTCTGAGGTGGCACTTCTCAATAGTTAATCTACATCAGAATTGCCTGGAAAGCTAAAAGAAATGCAGGTTCCCAGCCCCCACCCCTAGAAACTCAGATTCGGTATAGCTAGGGTGGGTCCCAGAAATCTGCACATTAAATCTGACTTTCAGGTCATTCTGCTACAGACAGAACGTGGACTACAACTTGAGAAACGCGCTCTCTCCTAACGCTTGCCCGGGGATACCATCAAAATCATTTACCCACTTTCAGAATCCTGCCTGCCGCTGCCAGATAGGGTTCATCTGGTCCATCCTGTGGTTTATATTAATACCTGAGGGCATCTCCAATACCCAAATTTTTGAGAGTCACAAAAAGAATAATTAGAAATGACTGACCTCACAATTTGACTATAAACTGTTCACTATACAATTAATGTAAGCATAATTACATAGATCCGACTGCTGTTAGTAGATGGTGTGGTTCTGGAAATACAGTCTAATCCCTGCTGTATTATATTATGTCCAAATATTCCTGCCCCTCTTGGCTTGGCCCCAACCCTAGTAGTCTGTCCTGGGAGACTGAACTTCCTGCCCATTGAAGGTGGGTTCAGCCATGTGACTTGTGGGGCTGCTGCTGTGATGAGAAGCTTTAAAGGCCAGGTTGTGGTTCTGCCCTCTCTCCTCCCTCTGCCATGAGAACAGTGTGTTCCAGATTGGAACTGCTCTTTTAGTCTTGATCTAAGTGGGGAGACTTGGGGCAGCTGGGGTTTGAGCTACAGCAGTCTGGGGTGAGAAATAAACCTTTGCTGCTGTAAGTCCCTGAGACAGTAGGGTTGTCTGATACTGCAGCCTGACTTAGCAAAACCAGCTGGCTGTTGCAGCTTCTCATCAGTGCTGGTGAAATACTAGGCTGGGCGTGGCTATGGGAAATGTCTTGGTCCTGGTTCAGTCTGGAATTTTCTTTTGTCATCTGAATTCTTTCTGTTCCACACATCAGAATGTGCTTCCTTGTAATGGCATATTTAATATGAACTGCAGAAAATTATGAGTAGTCATGAAAATGCTCAGAGTTGAAATGTAAAAACTTAATTCATCAGCTGTATCTCTAGAAGTTAATTCTTAATAACATTGAACCTAGGATGTCCCCCTGCCCCACTTCCAATATGCCTTGCAGAGGGACCTGCCACCAATGACTGGATTAGAAGGACCACGATCTATGTGTGTGGTATTGCAGCTTCTTGTCTGATTTTCTGCTCCAAACATGTGGTAATCTGTCTTACATGTCTCCATGAGGCTATGGCGGTGAGAAAGGGTGTTTACTGGTCTCTATTTTGTCATGGGAGAAAAAAAAAATCCCCATTTCAGACCATGCTTTTAGTGCTGTACCGTGGCCTCCATGATATTTCCTGTGTCACAGTATCAAACATTTCTATGGAACTGCGGTTTTATTGTTTAAACATCTCATGCCCCCCTCTGTGTTAAGCCAGTGACCATATATCACTGTCTGGACACACCTGTGAGTTTAGATGAGTGGGAGAGAAAGGGGTGGGTTGTAGCCAGTTCACTGAGGATTTCTCATAGGTCACAACCTGTGTTGGCTCCACTAGCAGTAAGTGGCTCTTCCTATTAGTCACACCTAGACTTCTACCATGTCAACTCCCAGATTTTCTGTGTTGCCTTGGACTAACCCCCTGAAGCTAGTTTAAGCACAGAGAAAGGAACTTATTCAAAGATAAAGAAGCTTGCAGCTTGGCCTGGGAAAATCCTGGAAGAAGAAAGTAGTGAATCAATGGGTGCCAGCCCAAGCTCTCCCTCTGCAGATCCCTCCCTCCAAGATTCCTTGGTGTCCAAAGACTAGCTTCTCCTGCTCCCCAGCCTCCATGATGGAATGAGGCTGCCCACACCTCCAGAGTTCATGTGTGAGAGTTCCAGCCTCAAGCACAGGAGAAAACTTAGTCTCGATCTTTGATATTGTCAATTTAATAAATATTTCTTGCACACCTAGTATATTCCAGGCACTGTTACATGCTTGGGATACACAAAGGAATGAAGAAGATCCCTATGGGGTGGGAAGTAATGGGCCAGAATTCTGTTCCATAAACCCATGGTTACCAGGAGCCCAGCCTCGTAGGTCTCATCAGAGGCCTCAGTAAGAAGCATCATCATCCACTGGGCTAATATACCAAAAGATGACACACAACCAAAAAGAAAATGGCAAGTGGGAAAATTCGGGCATTTTCCATTAGGTTCCACCAGTGTATTGCAAGCTTAATGTTACAGCTCTTCATTTCTTCTCGTTACTCAGAGCCAGGAGGGTGGCTCGTGCTATTACTTTCATTTCACAGAGAAACAAAAACAAAAAGAAGGACAATACAAGAGAAGGAGTTGGATGAAGTCAACGTTGCTTGGGCGCCATTCCTTAGAATCCTTTTAAGACTGATGCCTCTCAAAATATGGTCAAATGGCCACCAGAGCTCATTTCTGGAATGAATCAATAGTTTTCTCACAGCTGTTGCTGGGAAACAATTGTCTCTCGGTTTTTCACATTTCTGCAGTCTTGTGAGTGGCGTGCTGTCATTTTGTTCTAGATTGTTTTCAGAGATGTTTGTATAGCAAACATCCTTGGAAGTTAAAGAGAGTGACTCCCTTTGGAGGAAAGAGGAGGTGGTTTGCTTGCAGCGCAAGAAAAACGACCCACATTCCCTGAGCTGGGCATTTCCCAACTGAGATAGAACTTCACTGTGCTTGTAGTATCCACCTGGGTCACTCCACGTTGCCCCTGTGGGATTTGGGGATCAAGGGAAACTGAGGTAAACATGACATTCGTGCCTCATGCTACACTGGGAATTACAAAGCCCTTTATCTCTGACCCAGGAGTTTTGTGTCTTCTGTCAGCATCTGCAAAGCTGATAGCATCCAGGCTTGCAAGCCAGGTAGAATCTCAAACTCTTGGTAGTTCTTGACAGCTGTATATTGGTCCAATAGTCTAGAGGCTGTTGCAATGATTGGATGGTACATTTCTTAACTAGGGCTGTATAAGTAAGTATAGACAAGAGGCAACAGATTCCAGAAATATTTAGAAAGTAAAATTGGCAGAACTTGTGGTGGTTTGGTTGGGAGAGTTGGTGAAGGAGAGTGGTCATAGATAATCCCAAGATCTAGCTTGAGTGTTTGAGCCATTGATGGGCTTCTAACTAAGGCAGTATTAGAGAAAGAATCTGGCTTGGGAATAGAATAAAGAATTCAGTTTTAAACATGTTTCCTTTGAGGTGCTTTTGGGATATCCAAGAGGGAATGACCGGAAAACACCTTAACTCTAAGTGTCTGATGCTCAGAGAGAGATGTCAAGACTGCAACAAAGGTCTGGAGGGGCCTCAGCATGTAGGCAGATCCATAGCCTATGATGGGCAGCCCCCAAGATGGCCCTAAGGATCCCTGCCTCCTGGTATTCATGCCCTCATGTAGTCCCCACTACACTGAATCAAAGTTGGTCTGTATGATTCAATAGAATACAGCTGAAGTGGTATATGACTGCCGAGGTTAGGTCATAAAAGATGCTGTATATGCCTTGGTCTCCATCTTGGATTGCTTGCTATGGAGGAAACTAGCTGCCATGAAGTGCGGATACCCAAGCAACCTCATGGAGAGTTCCATGTGGATGAGCCATAGTGGAAGCCAATCCTCTAGTCCCATCAAAACTTCAGATGTTTGAAGCGTTGACTGATATCATGATTGCAACCTCATGAGAGATTCTGAGCCAGAACCACCCACTGTAGCCACTCCCAGATCCCTGACTCTTAGAAAGAGACTGTGTGAGATAACAAATGTTTGTTGTTTTAAGCTAAGTTTTGGGGTAATTTGTCATACAGTAATAGATAATACAGGTGGCAATTACAGTGTGATCACCTTTCACCCCTTCATTCTATGAAGTTGGGGGTATAGATGATCCACACACCCCCACTTCATAGAGAAAAGATGCCAACAGGCTGGAACTATCCAGCTCCCACTCCATCACTCCCCATCTGCAAACTTATTTGCGGTACACCTACATTTACTTTCCCTTCAGTTTTAAAGGACTCACCTGTCTGTCTTTGCAGCAAAATGATGGTTCCTCACCTTTACTGCGTGTTAGTTTCCTAGGGCTGCTGTAACAAAGCACCGCAACCTGCGGTGGTTTCAACCAACAGATGCTGATTCTCTCACAGTTTGGAGGGCTAGTCTGAAATTAAGGCAACAGCAGGGTCATTCTGTCTCTGAGGAATCTAGAAAAGAATCTGTTCCACACCTTCCTCTTAGCCTCAGTGTTTGCCAGCAATCCTTGGTTCTCCTTGGCTTGCATCTGCATAACCCCAATATCTGCCTTCATCTGCACATGAGAGTCTTCCCTCTGTATCCAACTCTTCTCTTCTTGTAAGGACACCAGTTACATTGGATTAAGACCCCACCCTACTCCAGAATGACCTCATCTTAATGTACACCTTAATTTAATTACATCTGCAATGACCCTATTTTCAAGTAAGGTCACTCTCTGAGGTTCCAGGGATTAGGACTTCAGTATATCTTTTTGGACCTGTAATCCCAGCACTTTGGGAGGTCATGGCAGGAGGATCGCTTGAGTCTGGGAGTTCAAGACCAGCCTAGGCAACATGGTGAGACCTCATCTCTACAAAAAAAATTAAATAATGAAGCAGGAGAATCGCTTGAGCCCAAGAAGTCAAGGCTGCAACGAGCTGTGATTGTGCCACTACACTTCCACATGGGTGACAGCACAAGACCCTGCATCAAAAAAAAAAAAAAGACTATATATATTTGTGGGGAATGGGGGCCACAGTTGAGCCTATAATATATTACAATGGAGAGTTGGCAGACCCTTCCCCATCCTTAGCTTACTGGCTTCCTATAGTGGGATTTGACACTATTGATGATATCCCCTCAGAGTTCTCCTCTCCCTTGGCTTTTAGAACACCACCCTTCAGTTCCCCCACTGACTTAACCATTTCTCAGTCTCCTTAACCGACTCCTCTTCTTCCACCCATCTCCACTCTTGGGTTCCTTGGAGTTCAGTATTTGGCCACCTTTTCTTCTAAAGCTACATCCTGTAACTGGGTGGTCTCAATAAAACTCATGGCTTTAAAGTGTACCTAAACACCTATGGTTCTCAGGCCTCTATGCTGAGTCCAGGCAATGACCTGAGTCCCAGTCTGTGTATACAAATGCCTACTGCACAGAGGAAGCTCGGAAGCCATGTGTCCCAAATTGACCAAACTCTTGATTGCTCCTCCATACCTGCTGCCCCTCTCATAATTCTCTTCCTCAGTGAATCTCTCCCTCTCCTAAGTCAAATGTCTGGGACTCATTTTACACCTTTCTATCCCACACCTGAGTCATGTCACGCCTCCCTCCTAAAGAACTCCCAGGTCTGGTCCCCCTGCATCACCACTTGTTTGGTTCAGGCCCTTAGCATCTCTCCTCTCCAGTCTTCCCCACCTCCACCCTCTGTCGCCTACTCAGTCTTCCACACTGCTGCCAGAATCCTCTTTCTACAGATGATCCAATCCAGTGCTGTCATGTCCTTGCTAAAACATCCTTCAATAGCTCTTCATTTCCTTCGGGTTAAAAGCCAAAATTTTCACCCTGGCCTACAAGGCCCTTCACCAGGTCCCAGCCCTGGCTCTCCTCAAAGGCCCATTTCACACTAAACCCTTGTCTTTCCTATCACAGTCTAATCTCCCACCCATATATTTACTTATTTCAAACATGCTGAGTTCTCTCATGGTTCTAGGGGCCTCTGACTCCTTCTTTCCCTTTTTCAAGACCTGGCATGTTAGCCATGAAAATGTACTTCTCAGAGGTACCCTCCTTTTCAGGGTATATAACTGACCAAGAGCCCCAACTGGTATGCTCTGAAATCCATTGCTACATTTGGGCTAAGGCCATGCTTCCCAAGGGATGCTCTCAGCTATTAACAGAGCCTGGCAGAATATGAAGGCAGGACTTTCCCTAGGAGACACAGAACTTTCTAACAGTCAACTCTGGCTTGGATACTCTTTGACACCCTTGCTGAACCTTCCTTCTACTGAGCCCAACCTTCGTTTCCTCTCTTCTTTACTCAGGAGCAGACTTACAAAGTGGTCTGATGGTCTGAGGTTTCTCTCATGAGTATTTTCCCTAATAAAGATGTTTAATTACATATTGGTGTCAGCTTCTCAAAGGTTCCAGACTAAGATACTGAGCTTAAGTGTCTTGAAGTGTCATCTCTTAGGAAACTAGAGATACAAGAGCAATTTAAGCCAAAGGCAAGTAAATAAATAATAAAACTTAGAGTAGTACCAGTGAAATCCAAAACAGAAAAACAGGTTAGCCAAGGAAAAAAGAGAGAGGACACAAATTACTGATACCAGAAATTAAAAAGGAGTGATCAGGCCAGGTTTGGTAGCTCACACCTGTAATCCCAGCACTTTGGGAGGCCAAGGTGGGTGGATCACGAGGTCAGGAGATCAAGATCATCCTGGCTAACAAGGTGAAATCCTGTCTCTACTAAAAATGCAAAAAATAGCCTGGCATGATGGCATGTGCCTGTAGTCCCAGCTACTCATGAGTCTGAGGCAGGAAAATCTCTTGAACCTGGGAGGTGGTGGTTGCAGTGAGCCAAGATCCCCCACTGCACTCTAGCCTGGGCGACAGAGCATGACTCCATCCTCCCACTCCCACCCCCCAAAAAAGACAGGAATGATTACTACTGATCTCATGCTGATCTCATAGGCGTTTAGAGGATAATCAAGGAATACTGCAACAACTCCAGGCCATACATTTGATAACTTAAATGAAATGGATCAATTCTTGAAAGATGCAAACTACCAAAGCCCACATAAGGAGAAACAGATAATCTGAATAGGCCCAAATTTATTACAGACGTTGAACCAATAATTAATAATAATCCCAAAAAAAGCACCAGCCTCAGATGGTTTCACTGGTGAATCCTACCAAACAGTTAAGAAACAAATGATATCAATTATCCACAATCTCTTCCAGAAGACAGAAGCAGAAGGAATATAGCCTAACGCATTCTATGAGGCCCACCTTATCTTAATACCAAAACCAAAACAAAGACACTACAAGAAAGGAAAACAACAGATGAATATCTTTATGACCATAGATATAAAATTTCTCAGAAAAAGATTAGCAATCCAAATCCAACAATATATGAAAAGAATTATACATCATGATCAAGTGAGATTTAATCTAAGTAAACAAGGCTTGTTCAATATACAAAAATCAATCGATGTATACAACCACATCACGAGGCTAAAGAAAAAATGTCACATTGTATGAATAGATACATAAAATGCATCTGACAAAATCCAACGCCTATTCATGATAAAAATTCAGCAAACTAAGAATAGAGGGAAACTTTCTCAACTTGAAAAAGAACATTTACAAAAAAAAGCCTATGGCTAACGTCATGTATAATGGTTAGAAACTAGAAACTTTCCCCCTAAGATCAGAAACAAGGCAAGGATGTTCCCTCTCATTACTCTTTTCAACATCGTACTAGAAGTCCTAGCTAATGCAGTAAGACAAGAAAAAGAAATTATAAGTATACGGATTAGGAAAGAAGAAATAAAACTGTCTCTCCATATGACATGATTATATACATAGAAAATTCCATAGAATCAATATAAAACTTCTGGAACTAATAAGCCAGTATAACAGGGTTGCAGAACACAAAGTTAAATGCCTCATCTTTCATTATTGCCTGCTTCCTGTCAGGCAGCCTTAGTCACTCCTTCTCAGGCCCTCCAGTGCACTTGCACACCTCTGTTCCAGCACTGTCTACACCATGAGGTCATGACTTGCTGGCTTGTCAGTCATCTACACTGTACTTCCAGATCCTTGAGAAGGAGCAAGCATGGCTCAGACTTCTCTCTGTTCAGGCACCCAACACCTTCCTTAGCACATACAAACCCTGAAGTACTTGTTTAGTGTGTGCTTATGAACAGAGTGGGTTACCGCTCCTAAAGGTCTCCTGGTGAAAAATCTCATTTCACCTGCTGTTTTCCCCACAAAAGCTCTTTTTGCTAAAGAAAAGAGGAGATGCATATGATAGTTTCACTTGGGTCACTTCCCTTTTGAGAAATGTTATTTTATTTCAATATTCTGGAATGTCCAAAATCTGTGCTAGGACAATATTTTTATTTATTTATTTATTTATTTTTGAGGCAGGGTCTTGCTTTGTCACCCAGGCTGGAGTGCAGAGGCACGATCCCAGCTCACCGAAGCCTCGACCACCCAGGCTCAAGCAATCTTCCCACCCCAGCTCCCACCCCAGCTCCCACCCTTCCCACTCCCAAGTAGCTAGAACTACAGGTGCCACCACCACACTTGGCTAATTTTTGTATTTTTTGTAGAGATGGAGTTTCACTGGGTTGCCCAGGCTAGACAATACTTTTTAAAATTGACATATCTAATTATCTCAGGGGCAGCAAGCAAACCAGCAGAATTCGTCCCCTCAATTTATATATGACGAAAAGATGACTTAATATCATATCTGGATTTTAACATTGTCTCAGTCCTATGTCAACAGAATGGTTTTTTATATCATCTCCTGCTGTATGGTAAATTGTTGCCAGGTTCCATACCAGATGAACGGCCAAATGGCCTGAAAAAGAGCAACGTGCCGCTGCAAATGGCAGGAATAATGAGCATGTGATAACATGGAAGAGACTCTCAAAGGGAGCCGGAAATGCACCGCGGTGAGGTCTGTGGGGAGGTGTGGGATGACGAGAATGGACGTGTAAGGGCGCTACCTAACAACTTTGTGCACTGACCCCTGTCCTAGCGGGGGATCTGAGTAGGCAAACCTGTCTATTATACTCACATGAGGCTTTGCCTTTGAAATTCAAGGCTGTGCTGGTAGAGAGGGAAGAGAATGCCTGCAAGAGGATCATTCTTGTGAGAGTAAACCGCTCCATAACAGCTTCACAATCGCCTCTCTGTGATAATTCAGGTCAAAAGTGGAGTGGGTTCATCTCCTTTCCTCCTTCCTAACTCAATCTCGCTTTTGTCCTTTTTACCTAGAATCGCTGTTTTCAGTGCCTCTGTGTAGTACTTATTAAGCATAGTGGGGAAATGAGTTTATCATGAAATGAATGGGTAATTTTTAAACAATAGCCAGAAACACATCATCTCTATCTGAGGCTAACTCAACATGCTGGGTAGTATGTTCCTGTGAGGAAGGTCGGGGTGTTGTATTCTCTCTAGTAATCATATGCCCTGGCACAAAGTTGTAAATTTTTTTGGATAGTTAAAAATTATTCACTTTTGCCTTATCTGCAATGAAGACTCATCTTCCATCTGTCAGTTAGACCATATCCTAGACACTTCTCTGCACCAACCATTTATGAACACCCAGAGAATGGAAATTAATTTTATTAACACCTTTCAAAACACAGGATGATAAACCCACTGAACAAAATCTGAGCATTCTCTCCACTGGAATATAAATTTTCATCTTAATCAACCCTCTTGTCTAACACAGCTGGATTTTGATTTCCATTAGTTGAACTGTCTGTGGCACACTGCTTGCCCTGTTGGCCTGTGTCCTTGAGAGCTGACTAAAACTTTTATTTGTGGGTTTAGACAGCAGTCTGATTTTAGACCCTGGGATGAGATTTGGTCCAATTTAAAAACTGGTTATAATGAAATCAGCGAGTTCTTAGCAGCTTACTCTCTCTTAAAACCCTAATCTGTCACTTTAAAATATAAAAGGACCTCACATCAGGAAGTCATGGCGGCTCCCGAGAGCCCCATTGAAACGTTCTGTTAGCATCAATCGGGAAGGGCTCGCTAATGGGTCTACACAACGCTGATTTATTTAGAGAGCGTCATATGCTTGAGAGCTGCCTTGGTGAGGAACTGTGCTAAACATAGAGATACACACTCCGTGCCCACTGGGCTCACATAAAAGGGAAAAAAATACGCAATAGGGGTTTACCTCAGTGGGGTGAGGCTTGATATTTTCCAGATGGTGACACCACAAGTGAGTTCAATAGAAATATCTTTAGAAAAAGATGCTCAAATATTAAATAAGCAATGAATAGACACAAAACCACGATCTGCTGCATTTCTTTACATCTGGGCTGGGAGTGTCTCTTGTCCCTAGCTGCAGATGGGGTGGTCTTCTTTGTCAGTGGGAGGCCCCATTATATTTCCCATTAGGAAGATTATTCTGGCAGAGCAAGTTGTAGAACCTGAATGTTATTCATAAATAGATTCAGGGCTTCTCTTGGGGTGAGAATGGAGGAAAGAGAAGAGAGCAGCAAGGAAGATATTTTTCTTGGATTCAGGAGTCCAGTTCTATGCATTGCATGTAAAAGATGAGGCATTTTCTTTTCAATCTTGGTAAAGGTCAGTAAACACAACAGTCAGAAGGCAGAAAATGGAGTGGATCAAAATGATGATCATGAAATAGCTTAGAAACCAGCTGGTCAGGACTTCAGAGAGCCGGTGATAAGGCAGGAGACCATGGAAAGTGTATTAGCCCATTTTCGCACTGCTGATAAAGACATACCCGAGACTGGGAAGAAAACAGTTCCACATGGCTGGGAAGGCCTCAGAATCACGGCAGGAAGTGAAAGACACTTCTTACATGGCAGCGGCAAGAAAAAATGAGGAAGATGCAAAAGCAGAAACCCCTGATAAACCCATCAGATCTTGTGAGACTTATTCACTACCATGAGAACAGTATGGGGAAAACTGCCCCATTGATTCAAATTATCTCTCACTGGGTCCCTCCCACAATATGTGGGAATTATAGGAGTACAATTCAAGATGAGATTTGGGTGGCGACACAGAGCCAAACCATATCAGAAAGGGAACATAGAGTCAGCCCTGGGAGGCAAGGACAGGCAATGTGGCTGCATCCCACCTGGTGCTTATTAAGTCTACATTTAAGGAAATCAAGGAAGTGATCTGCTTTGCCACCTGTGTGTGTGTGGGTAGATGTAGGTGTGTACATGTGTTCACATGTATGTGTGTTGGCAGGTGGAGTTCAGGAGGCCCCAGGAGAGGAGGTGGAAAAAGCCTCAGCCCGTACTTCCCTGGGGCTGTATTATACCCCTCCACTTAAAGAATCACGAGGCCTCTCTTTCAGTTTTTGGCTAAAGTATATAGAATGCTCAAGACAAATAAGTACCATCAAAATACTGTTTTTTGGTTGCAGCACTATCAGTGGACGGTTTTGAAGATGTATACTTGTGCAGTGCTATTAGCTATTTCAGCTTAGGGTTCCCAAAGAGCCGTGCCAATTTACTGTGTTATTCATCATTTTCAGCTCAGCCCCATGATGAAACAGTCAAAAATCCTCCACAGGGTCTTTCTACCATCACAGACTGTTGAATGTTTAGAGACCTACTTAAATGACTCTGCAACCTACTCTCTAGCTTTATTTCCCTAACTTCCCTTAAGATATGAATCACCTGGGGTACCTCATCAACAACAAGTTGCCCAGCTTCAACCATAATCTACTGAAATGGCATTATCTGGAAGACAGGTGTGGTGATCTACATATTTAACAAATACTCCAGGGCATACTTATGGTCAAGGTTCGAAACTGTCTAAGCCCCAGTTTAGTGCTTTCATAGTCCAGTAGTTCAGTTGTTTGTGTGGGATGGAGCTGGGACACGGATGATTTTTCAGAGTTCCTCAGGTGATTCTAAGAAGCAGTCAGCGGACACTGTGGGATACAGCACTTTGCCATGGTTTCACTTGTGGGCTTTGCAGTCAGACTGTGTTTAAATCCGGCTCTGCCGTCACTTGCTACCTGTGCAACTCCAGGCAATTTCTTTAACTTCTCTAAGTCTCAGTTTCCTCAGTTCTAAAATAGGAACCACAATATGACCTGCCTCCTAAGATTATTTTGAGGACTAGCGAGCTAATTGTGTAAAATAGGCTGGCACTTTGCAAACACTTAGTAGATTTTTTGCTGTCACTATTAATATCACACGTGCCTCTGTGTTAAGAACTGGGGTCACGAAGATGAGTAAGATGCAGCTCCTGGGCCCTGAGGGGGTTTGCCATCTCTCAGGAGAGAAAGACCAATGCAAACTCATGGCTAATCCAGGCTGTAGGAGCAATAGGAACAAACTGTTCTGAGCTTAGTAGAGATGGTGAGTTGTCTCCAGTGGGAGAAAGTGGGACTAGGGACATGAAAGGCCGGTGACTTTGAGCTGAAGCTTGAAGAATGGCAGGTGGGCAAACCCCGTAGGGGGAACAAACTGTAAGCAGAGGGAGTTCATGGTGTCACCAAGAGATAGTATTTCAGAGTGGCTGGGTTTAGTGTTTGGGAAATGAGCCTTAAAGGCAGATTGGGATCAAATTCTGAAGACCTATGAAGGCAATATGGAGGGTTTTAGTCATGTGACAATGGGGGCCAACCACCGGAAGGCTGATAACTGAGATAATTGGATCTCTAACTTAGAGCAATAATCCTGACAGTAGCATGCAAGACAAGGATACAGAATAATCCTGACAGTAGCATGCAACACAGGGGTGAAGACTGGACCAGACATTTCATTTATTCATTCATTCATTCATTCATTCAGCAAATACTTCTTAGGCACCTACTAATGACAGACAGTTGATGCTAAGCTACAAGAGTGAACAGGACAAAGTCACTGCCCCATTAGTTAGAAGGTAGTTGCAGAGATTAGGTGAGTGAGGAGGAAGCCTGAGCAGACCAGCAGCTGCAGGACAGGAAAGGAGAGGTGGAACAGGAGAGAGATTGTGCAGGTCCAACCAACAGACATGAGGACAAATATCCAGATAAGGCTAATACCTCAGGCAAAAAGGAAAACTGTGTGGGACAGCAGGCACCAAAGGGGTGTGTATCAGAGAGACCACATGATCCAACCACTCTGCCTTCTCTGACTTCTTTCAATCCCTTAATGTCACCAAGCTCTTTCCTGTGAAAGGGTCTTTGTGAGTGTCATTTCTTCTATTTTAAAATTTGTTCATGATTGGCTCTTTTTCATCCTCGAGAGGCCTTTCTTAACCAACCCATCTAAGTAGGATCCTCATTGACCCCTACCATCACAAATTGTCCTGCTTATGCTTTTCATAGTGTTCATTGCAAGTGTACTCCCTCCCCACCAATATAAGTCCATGCAAGTAAGACATATGCCATTAGCTCATTGCCGTATCCTTGGCACCTTGCACAGTGTCTAGCCATAGCAGGCAGCCAGTAAATATGTATCGAATAAATAAAACTCTATTTCAGGCATCACCTTTCTAAAGCAGAGGAGGAGACTGCCCTGCTGGAATGTGACACTCAAGACGTGGGCCCATGACTTGGCAGTGACATGTTGTGGGCGTTGAACCCTGATCTGGGCAGAACGTACTGATTGGCCCACAAGATTGCAGGTGAAAAAGACACGTGGAAAAAGCTAATAGAAAATGACAAATTGCGAGTTGGGCATTTATAAACCATAAAACATATGGAAAATGTCCTGTATACTCATTTCCTCCATCTTGCCTATTCCTCCATGTATCCCTATGTTGCACCATAGACCTCTGCAGTCTGGGTGACTTGGTGGAGATACTGAAGAGGTGGGGAACTATTTGATAGCCTGTGTTTGCCATTTGGTGTATGGAGTTGTCTTAGTCTGGAATCACTTGGGTTGTAAGTGAGAGAAACCCACCTAGAGAGCTTAATACAATGGATAACAAGCGGTCTCGCAGGCATCCAGGGCCAGAAAACCAGGTGACATCTGGCCAGGTGGTTTTCTGAACTGGGGCTCTTCTCTCATTCTTGCATGCCCCGGATCTCTCTGGCCTTAGCTCTATTCTCCCATTTGTCTGCACAGAGCAGTTTCTCCTGCTTCCCATGGTCTACCCCCAGATGACTTCAACTTGTTTATGGACTGACTCCAACCCTGACTCCATATGACCTTTATTTGGTCCATCACCATCCATCAGCAGGCTGACTCAGTCTCTCTTTCTCCAAACATAAATGCTCTTGGGAGGAAGATTAGCTCAGCTGGTTTATAAATGGGCTCCCCACTGGGGCAGGTGTTTGTTCTTGGTCCAATCATCTCAGGCCAGATCTCTGAGTAAAAGAGGCAGCTGGGGCTGGGGACAAGGAAGTTAAGGGAAGTAGACCAAATAAAACAAAATTCCCTTGAATGTAACTTTTGCACCACCCCACCACTAGTTGTACAGTTTAAAGAGTCTCAATGATGTGAGAGGGAGAGAGTCAAAATAGCATTACCATCATTTAACAACAGTTTCTAATATTACCCAGACCTTAATAAGACCAATGAAGTCTTAGTTAAAAATAGTAACTAAAGTTTAATAAAGCAATATAATATTCTCTATTATTTAAGCAAATCCCATTCAAACCTTCTAGAGCTTCTTTAAGATTATTTATCCTAAAATAGCTTTAAAGTCCCTGAATGACTCAAATGGAAAGAGATCAAGTAGCATTTCATGTGCCTTAAATATGACACAAACTCTTAGTGATTCTTATGTTTAAGCTTTTGAAGTGAAATATATTGCATTTTATATGCATTTGTGCAGTATGCATGTAGATCATACAGTTTTGTAGAGTTAACCAAAACTCTAATGATGAACTGTAGTCCAGAGTTTCTATAAGTCTGCTTCTTAAAAATTGCCTTTGAAAACAATAGCTGAAGTCACCTATTAAATTAAATCATAAAGATACCACAGAGTTCAATTAAGATACAAAGTTTAGGGGTATCATAATTTCTGCTCCCTTAATGATACACCCACAAGAAAAATAAAATATTACTAAGATGGATACTTTGTCTGGAAGACTAGAAGTTAAAGTGTCAGTATAGTTTGCCTGGTCCAAAGTGAAACCTCTGGAGTCTACAGAGTGGTGCTTGTCCCGGTTCTCATGCACTTCCATGAGTATGAACTGTGATGGAATGTCCTGAACAGCAAATGGCAGTCTCATCACTAATCAAGTCCTGGAATCTCACCATCAATTGCCATTCCACCATCTTGAAACAGATCCTACTAGTAACCAATGCTCCTGGAAGAAGGAAGTAAATTAAGCAGAGAGAACAGCATGGCTGGATTTACACAGGAGGTTTGAATCTCAGTTTTGCTGATTGCTGGTTGTATTCTCAAATAAACCACTTAACCCTAGTTTTCTTATTTGTAAAATGGGATAACCATATCCACCCCATAGGTTTGTGGTGATTGAAAGGAATTTTATATATGAAAAAGCACCTGTACGTAGTAGGCACTCAACAAATGGTAGTTATTACTATTCTGAAAAGAAAAAAAACAAAAGTAGGTCCTTTAAGGTTCCAACCCTATTTACATTAAAACCCTTTGGGTTATAGTTTCTGTGTGGTTCCCAGGTGACTATATGTCTGTGCCAAGCTTCTTCTAATCCCAATCCACGTCCTGTAAGCATAGCACCCTCCCTCTTGCCTCCAAGTCCTCACTTATACCATGTGAGCCACTTGATCCAAATGCCTCTCTACCTGCCCACCCACCTATCATCTCCTGAGACTCAGCTCAAGCGACACATGCAGTGGTGCACTAGGAAACCAACTCCCCAGAATGAGCCCAGATTTGCAGAGTTTGCTAATTGCCATGATGTCAATATTCCCACCATAGCTGACTTTGAGCTACCAAAGATTTAACAACTGGCTAACAAAATTCCTGGTTATTCTCCCCAAGTGTGAGAAGTCACTTAATGACTTCCTTCTAACAAGTACAGTGTGGAAACACAGGGAATAAAAAGTAAATTTACAGTGAGGAAATCTAACAGATACTACCTCAGCCAGGTGATCAAGATTAACGTCAACGGTGGTAAGTCATGTTGGTAGTGTGTACACTGACATGATGAGATGACAATGGCACTTTACCTCTGGGGTCTTCCTCCCCAAAAATATATAACCCTAGTCTAACTGTATTAGTCTGTTTTCACACTGCTATAAAGAACTGCCTGAGACTGGGTAATTTATAAAGGAAAGAAATTTAATTGATTCACAGTTCAGCATGGCTGGTGAAGCCTCAGGAAACGCAATCATCGGCAGAAGGCAAAGGAAAAGCAAGGCACCTTCTTCACAAGGCACAGGAATAAGTGCTGAGTAAATGAGGAAGAGCCCCTTATAAAACCATCAAATCACCAGACACAATGGCTCACGCCTATAATCCCAGCACTTTGGGAGGCCAAGGCGGGTGGATCACCTGAGGTCAGGAATTTGAGACCAGCCTGGCCAACCTGGTGAAACTCCATCTCTACTAAAAATACAAAATTTAGCTGTGGCGGGTGCCTGTAATCCCAGCTACTCAGGAGGCTGAGGCAGGAAAATCACTTGAACCCGGGAGGCGGAGGTTACAGTGAGCCAAGACAGCACCATTGCACTCCAGCCTGGGTGACAGAGCGAGACTCTGTCTCAACAACAACAGCAACAACAACAACAAAACTGTCGGATCTTGTGAGAACTTACTATCATGAGAAGAGCATGGGGGAACCGCCCCCACGATCCAATTACTTCCTACTGGATCCCTCCCACAACATGTGGGGATTATGGGGATTATAATTAAAGATGAGATTTTGGGTGGTCACAAGCGTGCGGGAAACGTCTGTGAGCAAATCGCGGACCACCGTGGCCGCCAGCTGGCCTGACGCCCGGCCTCTTGCACTCCTAGGGGCGGAGAAGGTTGCAGGCTCCTCGCCCTCTGTGTCCTTCTTTCACGAACTTCTGGATTTTCCAGCTCTTCCAAAGTTCCTTCTTGCGCAGGGCCCAAAGGCCGGAAAACCGTCCACGATGAACAGCGTGACTCTGAATCTGCGGGAGGTGGTAAAGGCCATGACCAAGAGTCGCGGTTTTGACAGAATTTTGGGAAAGGTTACTCTTGTCTCTGCTGCTCCTGGGAAAGTGATTTGTGAAATGAAAGTAGAAGAAGAGCATACCAATACAATAGGCACTCTCCATGGTGGTTTGACAGCCACATTAGTAGATAACATATCAACAATGGCTCTGCTATGCACGGAAAGGGGAGCACCCGGAGTCAGTGTCGATATGAACATAACGTACATGTCACCTGCAAAATTAGGAGAAGATATTGTGATTACAGCACATGTTCTGAAGCAAGGAAAAACACTTGCATTTGCCTCTGTGGATCTGACCAACAAGGTCACAGGAAAATTAATAGCACAAGGAAGACACACAAAACACCTGGGAAACTGAGAGAACAGCAGAATGACCTAAAGAAACCCAACAATGGGTATCAAGTATAGATTTGGCTCAAACAGTTGTCATTTTTGAAATAAACTAGCAAAACCAGAAAAAAAAAAAAAAGATGAGATTTTGGTGGGGACACAACCAAACATATCACTAAGCATGAAAAAACATACAAATCTCAATTGAGGGGAATTCTACAAAATACTTACCAATATGCCTGAAAACTGTCAAAGTCATAAAAAACAAGTTAAGTCTGAGAAACAGTCACGGCCAAGAGGAGCCGAAGGAGAAATGACAACTAAATGTAATGTGCTACCCTGGATGGAGTCCTGGAACAGAAAAAAGACACTAGGTAAAAACTAGGAAATAAAGTATACTTAAAAAAATTTACTATGGACTTTAGTTAATAATAATGTTAATAATAATGTATCATGTGGGTTTATTCATTGTAGCAAATATATCACACTAATGTGAGTTATTCATCATAGGGGAAACTGGATGCAAAGCATATGGGAACTACAGCCATTTTTCTGTAAATCTAAAACTGTTCTAAAATTTAAAATGTATGTTAAAAATATTCTGAATATGGCAGGGCTTAGTGGCTCACTCCTGTAATCCCAGCACTTTGGGAGGCTGAAGCAGGTGGATCACAAGGTCAGATGTTCAAGAACAATCTGGCCAACATAGTGAAACCCATCTCTACTAAAAACAAAAAAAATTAGCCGGGTGTGGTGGTGTGCGCCTATGGTCCCAGCTACTTGGGAGGCTGAGGCAGGAGAATGGCGTGAACCTGTGAGGTGGAGCTTGCAGTGAGTCGAGATCACGCCACTGCACTCCAGCCCGGGCGACAGTGTGAGACTCTGTCTCAAAAGAAAAGAAAATATATGTATATATACCTGTCCATCTCTCTGGGGTGCACGGCCCTGGGGAGCATAGTGCAAGCTTTCCTCACCCGTGCATCCCCAAAGCTCCTTACAACGAGGGTGCAGAGTAAATGCCATAGTGTTGAACCCGTGGTCTGAACTAAAATATACTGGGGAGTAATTCGCCAAGAACATTCAGCTTAACTCTCTTTTCTCCTCTTCCCATCTGGTTTCTGGTCAAGTACAGGAGATTCCAGCATAGGAACTTAGAGCACGGCTTCTAGCTGGAATGCCTAGTGCCTGGTGAAAGTCCTGCCTTGTTGCTTTTCCAGCTCTGCGGTCCTGTGCAAGTTGTATAATTTCCCTGGGCCTCAGTCGCTTTGTCTGTAAAATGGGAGTGATCATGCTATCTTCATCATAGGTTTATGGGAAGACTAAATGAATGAATCCGTGTAAAGTTATTGGTATAGCGTCTGGCCTACGGCACAGCCTCTAGGGGAGTTGGCTCTTATTATCCCATCCATTGTTCTTCACTTGAGCCTCAAGGGTTTCTCAAGTGAAGCACTGCATTGAGCTCTTGGCTCAGCTTCAGGGCACCTTAGATCTTCCTTAGTCACCCTCTGGTATCCTGAATCCTCCTATTAAATTGATGTATACATTCTGGCCATTCTTTTTTACACACCTTTGAACCTGCAAACCGCCAACTTCTCTTTTATTTTAGCTTGAAATCACCACTAGGCATGAATTGGTGAGAACTGTCACACAAACATGCCTCCGTTTACTCAGGAATTCAAATATTTAGATTCTAAAAGGAAGTGCAACTTTTTCTTTGCGCTCTCTCTCTTTAGCCACCTGGGAGGAGCTGGAGGACGAAGCACTTCACAGAAGAATGGAGTCCCAAAGAAACAGCTTCAGGAACTGAGGAGAGCCAGAAATTTAATATATTTAGGGCTCCCTTGTGAAAACACAAAAACAAAAATAAAAATGCCTCCCGCTGCCTCGACATCTCTATTCCACTGATGCCCCGACCATTCTTTTGAAAAACAAATGGAAAAAGTGAAGTGAAGTGTTGATGACAGTCACTGGGGAGTTAGAGGAAGGCCCTGTTGTGGAAGAGGCCTGCTGTTTCACAAAAGACGAGTTTTGTCTTGACTGATATGCCCTTAAAAACAAAACCACAAGTAAACTCTGGTGGGGGGGGGGTGTGTGTGCACACGTGTGTGTGTGCGCGCACATGTGCACGCTCATACATGCTAATGGATGAACAGGAGGTGGGGCTCTGCATTGTCTGGATTTGATTTGCAGGATTATGAATTGTCTTGAATATTTTGGGAAAAGTTTGAGGATTTGGTGGATATTTGAGAATTAGAAGTTTTATTTGAGGAGCATTTAAGTACTGAGTTGGTTATCTGGTAAACATTTAGACTCTGTCCTTAGCTACTTTCATGAGACTCCTTTCTTTCCAGAAAGTTTGAAGTTCTTTAAAAGAAACATTTGTTCCTGAGATTCAAGGGTGGTGATGAGTGTAGTCTTAACTGTAAAGGAAAGAAAAAAGTGAAAAATCTCAAACATTGCTTGAAATTTTTACACTAGATAGTCATACATTCCACTCTGAAAATATAAGATTCTGTATCTTGTATACATATTTAAAACATCATACTAATTTCTGGACTACATGCAACAATGTTTTTTCTTGTAAAAAATCTTTTAAAACTAATTTAATAGATATGATTGGTGTCTCATTTTAATCTTCTTTGATTACTAAGGAGGCTACACATTTTTCTATGTGTATATTTCCTTTCCTATAAATTGTTTAGTCATGTTGTTTTCACATACATATTTTGGAATTTAGGAGTTCTTCCTTAGCAACTTGTAAGTCCTGTTTTTTTAATTACAGAATATTTCAGACATATGGAAAAGTAACAGATATATTTAAAGCTCCCTTTGTAACCTTCCCAGATACCATTTCCCACCCTCTCCTCCAGAAATAATTTACCACTTACAGTTGCTTTACATCTTTCCCTTCCACATTTTAATATTTTTAGTCCTTGGTCATCTCTCTTTATATTTCTCTCTCTCTTTTTCTCACACACACATTCGTTAGTTTTTAAACTTTATATGACTGATAATATACTAAAGTTAGCATCCTGCAACTTACTTTTTAAAAACTCATTTTGACAAATTATACGATCAATTTTATTCATTTCAGTGGCTAAACTAAATTCCACTGTATGAATATAACATAAATTAGTTTTCCACTCTGAGAGAATCCATTATGTAATTACATATATTCACTTCATTTCTCATTGGTGTGTGTGTATATGTGCACACATACTATAAATATGTTTCTCTATGTCTTCTTATTTTATTTTTGTACAGAAGTGTAAAGTTTTTTATAGAGTTAAATCTGTTAATTCTGTCCCTGTGATTTCTTCTGTTGCTTCAAAGCATATAATGTGTTCACTCCTCCAAAAAGCTAACAAGTATTCATTCACATTTTCTTGTACTTTTTCTGAGATGCAAGAGTGGTGATGAGTGTAGGCACTTTGGGAGGCCGGGGTGGGCGGATCACTATGTCAGGAGTTCAAGACCAGCCTGACCAACATAGTGAAACCCCATTTCTACTAAAGATACAAAAATTAGCTGGGCATGGAGGCGCATGACTGTAATCCCAGCTACTCAGGAGGCTGAGGCAGGAGAATCACTTGAACCCAGGAGGTGGAGGTTGCGGTGAGGTGAGATCACACCATCGCACTCCAGCCTGGACAACAGAGCAAGACTCCATCTCAAAATAAAAACAGAAAAGAAAACGACAAATGAAAAATCTCAAACATCGCTCAAAATTTTTACACTAGTCATACATTCCACTCCAAAAATGTCAGATTCTCTATGTCATACACATATTTTAGAACATTATAGCAATTTCTGGACTATATGGGACAATGCTTTTTCTTATAACTTTTTTTATTGACTTAATAGATGTGATTGAGATTTTTCTTTCTAAAGAATTAAACTTTTAATTTAATTATTTAGCTACACTTAAAATTGTGGGGTGGATAGAAACACACACATAAATCCTCTTCCTCCATATGCTATCCCAACAGGGTTTATTTAATTATATATTCCTTGGTTATAATTTCTTTATCACGAATTACATTTTGCATTGTTATATGTGATAAATTTATTTTTGGGCTTTCTGTTCTATTTCATTGATATCTATGTTACTTCAGTATTTGGATCCTGTTTTAATTATTGTTGTTTTAGAAAACATTTTCAGAGCTGATAGTCCCCGTAGTTTCTCTTTTTCAAAATTTTATTTGATATTCATACTTGCTTGTATTTCTTATCAGTTTTATTAAAGTTTTATAGTGTTTCAGGGAAAATTGTGTTGAATTTTTCAATTGGGATTGTGTTAAAACTATGTTAATTGGGGGAGTGTTTACATTTAACTCTGCTTACTCTTCACTCCAAAACAGCTTCCAGTTGTCTTTGTCTTTTCTTTATATACAGTCATCTACCAAAAATGATGTTTTGACTGATTTGAAATATTTATTCATTTCATTTTGATTTCTTATCTTGTATTACCCCAAATTTCCAAAATAATATTAATGTTATTGAGGCCAACATTGTTCTGGATTTTTCAAATGAATGTGACAAATGTATAAATGTATCTTTGTATAATTTTGGATACTGGCTTATGGAAGTATCTTTTTTTTTTTTTAAATGGAATCTTGCTCTGTCACCCAGGCTGGAGTACAGTGGCATGATCTCGGCTCATCTGCAACCTCTGCCTCCTGGGTTCAAGCGATTCCCCTGCCTCAGCCTCCTGAGTAGCTGGGATTACAGGCATATGTCATCACACCTGGCTAATTTTTGTATTTTTAGTAGAAACGGGGTTTCACCATGTTGACCAGGCTGGTCTCAAACTCCTGACCTCAGGTGACCTGCCTGCCTCGGCCTCCCAAAGTGCTGGGATTACAGGCATGAGGCACTGCGCCCAGCCGGAAGTATCCTTCTTTTCTGTCATCCTGTAATGTTTTTATTTGAGCATCTATGAAAATGATCATATTCTCTCTTAGTGACTCTTATTAATACACATTTATGTCACTGTATTTAATACATTTCTCTAAATTTTAAGACCCCTGAATTTTTAGATCAATATATTTTATGTAATTGTTCTTTGTACTCAATATATAATGCTCTATTCTGTTTCTCTGATTTTTGCATTTTTGAAACGCCTGTAGTTCTTGTTTATTTATATTGATTGGGTTTGGTATCAGAATTGTGTTTGCTTTATACAATAATCTGTGTAGCTTTGCAGGTGTGTGGAGGGACATCAGTCAGTGTGACAGCTGCAGCTTCCTTCTGCCAATCTTACCGGTCTTAAGATTGACTAACTCTACCTGTCTTACTGGTGAGTTTGGGATAGAACAGGCCCTGCCTCCTTGCCTCCTCCTGGGAGCCAGCCTGCCCACAGAGAACATGCTTTCTGAGCTATAACGCTCACCATATTTCACAGGGGCAGCCTCCATGTGGAGAGCACATGTTGATTCAGTGCTGCCTGAGCAGAGGGTGTGGGTAATTCAAACTCTAGGGTTTGGTGTTGAAAGATCTATGGTTGTCACTCATTTAAGCCACATCCTCAAATCCAGTATTTATTACTGATAAAGCTGTTCTTTTTATTTCCATCTGTCTAATTTCCTTGCCTCTCTCTTAATTAACTCTGACTTTCAGTGGGGGAAAAGGGATGTTACATGTTAGTTGCTCAAACTCCAATAGTCTAACATGTTTAAAAGGATTTCCAGAAAGAGAAAATAAAATGGATGAAGGAAAAACAATATTCTAAAGATAATGTGGCAAAGGTTGCACAACTCTGTGAATGTACTAAAACTTTAAATGGTTGAATACTTTAAATGGTTGAATTTTATGGTATGTAAAATACATCTCAATAAAGAGATTTTTAAAAATAGCTAGAAACTTTTCAAAAGTAATGCAAATTACTGATTTTTTCAGAAATTACAATATAAATCAAAATGAAGTCATCCCTAGGTATATCATAGTGAAAGAGAAAAACTCTTTAGATATAGAAAAGATCTTAAAAGCTACCAGAAAGAAAGACAGATAATCTGTTTTTTTAATAGTTTAGCAGACTTCTCAGCAGCAAAATAGAAGCTAAAAGACAATGGAATCATATATGCAAAGTGCTGACAACCAGAGCCCTACCACCAGCTAAACCATCAGGTCAAAAGTCAGGGTGCAATAAACATCTTCTCAAAGTTGGAGATAATTTATCATTATTGCACCTTCACTGAATAAATCAAAAGAAAGCAGAAAGAAGGAAATAAGACAAGAGGAGAAATAGATGGAAGAAATAGAAAGTCAAAAGGAATCATCAATGCTAAGAATAGGTTTTTTGAAAAAAAAAAAAAACGAGTTTTAAGACTTCTTTTAAGATTAACCTAAGAAGAAGAAAATGTGCAAATACAGAAAAATTGTGAATTAAAAGGGGGTATACGTAAAGGTAAAGAAAATATTTTTAAATTGTATGATGTTTAACAAGTTTATGCCACTAAATTTGAAAGCTACAAGGAAAGGATCATTAACTCTCAAAAAATATAAATTTTCCAAGCTATAGGTGAAATTAAATACTTGAATAGCTTATTAACTATTAAAAAACAATATCATTGGTTTAAAAACTTTCAATCATTCCAGGAACCGGTAACCCAACTATTACACAAACTGTTCCAAAGAGAAGAGAAAATGTCCAGTTATTTTCTCTATAGACTCTTGTGCTCACTTCACTTCTTGGCTATTTAGCTCTCTCCTCACTATCACTCTTTCCAGTATTACTCCTCTCTTAATTCTCGGTGATTCCAACATACACTCAGCGACCCTTCCAGTAGCCGAAATCCTCAGTGCCTTAAGCTCCTCTCCTCCAATGACATCGTCTTCCACCCCACCTCAGTCACTCACTTCCATAACTGGCACCCTCCACAACCTCAATTTCATGTATCTGCTCACTGACCACCACCTCCTCTTATCTTTCCAGCTCATTATTTCAGCACTCTGAATTTGATAAGCCCTTTGACCTACCATTCCCTTCCATTCCCCTCCTCCTACCACCTTTTCAGCACCCATCATGCCCTGATGTTCTACCTTCCCACTGTTCCCAGCTGAATGTCCTCAGTACTCTTGCCCCTCTTTCCTTTAGTTATACTTACTCAGCCAAACTATGATTTAATTCAACTTTCCATCTACCCTGAGCCTGCAGAAGAAAAACATGCCATCAGTCTAACGGGCTCATCTTAAATTCAGATTCATAAACCTCAAGTGAGCCCTTAATGCTCTAACGGGCTCATTTTAAATTCAGGATCACAAACCTCAAGTGAGCCCTAATGCTCCCTGGCAGACGTACTGTATTTCCTAATCCGTTTATCTCCTACTGTCCTACTTTTTATTTATTCTTACATTTTTGATACCTCTCCCCACATTCTCACTCATGGAAAACTTTGCTTCCCATCACACTGAGGAAACTGGAGCAATCAGAAGAGAATTTCATAAATTCCTACCACAACCTCTGCCCTCCTCCTAGCCGATGGGCCTCCACGTTGTCTTCTTAGTAGCTACTCCAAGTGAATGAGCCACTCATGCTCCCAACTGAAGTCAATCTCCCCACTTGGGTGGAACTAGATATTATTTCCTCTTACTTATGTGGAACTAGATATTATTTCCTTTTACTTATCTCAGGGCTAGTAAAGGACAGCTCTACAGCAATTTCTCTCTCTCTGTCCCTCTGTCTCTCTCTCTCCCTCTCCCTCTATCTATCTGTCTGTCTCTCTCTGGTATCATTGACTTTCCCATTCTACTGGATGGGAAATTTCCAAATTTCCATTAGCACATAAACATATGGTTGCTTCTCCCATCTTAAAAGAAACTTTCTCTTGTCCCCATGTCTCCAACCAGCTGTACCCTATTTCTCTGCTCACCTTTGTGGCAAAATTCCTTCAAAGTGTGGTCTGCACTCACTTCAATCCTTTCCTCCCACTCTCTGTGAAATAAAGATTCCCATCAGGTGTTCATTCTACAACACCCCGCTGAAGCCCCCCCTTTTTCAAGTCTTCCACATTGCTAATTTCATGAACTTGTACCTGCTCTCTTAGCAGTATTTAAACATAGTCAACTATTCCCTCATCCTTGATACCCTTTCTTCACATGGCTGCCAGGACGCTGCACTCTCCTGGTTTCCTATTACCTCACTATGCAGTCCTCAGTCTCCTTAGCTTGTTCGTCATCTCCTCCCTGACTTCTCAACATTGGAGTGCCACCAGCACTCAGCTCTTCTCTATCCATACTCATTCTTTTGTTGTTATCATTTAGTCACATGGCTTAACCTCCTACCAATATGCAACGATTATCAAATTTCTTTCTTTCTTTCTTTTTTTTCTTTTAGACAGGATCTCATTCTGTCAACAGGCTAGAGTGCAGAGCAGCAATCTTGGCTCACTGCAGCATCAACATCCTGGGTTCAAGTGATCATCCCACCTCAGTCTCCCAAGTAGCTGGAATCACAGGTGCGTGCCATCACATCCAGCTAATTTTTGTATTTTTCGTAGAGACAGGGTTTCACCACGTTGCCCAGGCTGGTCTCGAACTCCGGAGCTTAAGCGATCTACCCACCTCGGTCTCCCAAAGTGCTGGGATTGCAGGTATGAACCACCGTGCCTGGCCCAATTGCCAAATTTCTATTTCCAGCCCATACCTCTCCCCTGTGCCCCATACTCATGTATCCAACTGCCTGATAGACATCTCCACTTAGTCAATTGCAACTTGAAACTTAACCTGTCCAAAACTGAATTTCTAATCTTTCCCCACATATACCACCCTAGTTCTCCCTGGCCCAATTATCACAGTATATTTCTAGTAGCTCAACTCCAAAGCCTTATAGTCTAAAACTTTCTTTCTCCTATACTCCACATTCAATCCATCAGCAAATTCTGTTGAAGTCACCTTCAAGGTATGTCTAAAATCTGATCACTTATCCTCACCCTTATGCCACTTATCAGCCTAATTGAAAACAAACTACTTAATGAAGATGCCCTTGTAGTATAATTTATTTCTCTGGTCTTGTAAACCAGGAATAGAGGATCTCCCTCCCCAGGACAGCCGCAGGGAAAAAGCATCCCACTTCACTTCTACTGCTAGCACCCAGGACTAAGCTTCTATCTCTTGCTGGAGTCCTGCAGTAGCCTTCCTGGCTGGTCTCCATTCTTACCCTTCTGCAGTCAGAAGTCCTTTAAAAAGCTAGTCGAGTCATGATTTTCCTCTACTGAAACCTTCACAGGTCCATGAGGCAGAAGGTGTATACTACCCACATGCTCTCTCCGAAGCACCTCCTCCATTTCACCTCTGACCTCATCTGTCACCTCCTCCATCACTTCGCTCCAGCCTTGCCAGCCTACCAACTGTGTCTTAGATAGCCAGAGTCTTTGCTGTGGCTGCAGTTCTGCCTGGAGTTCTCTGCTCCAGACAGCTGCCTGGGTAATGCCCTCAATCAAGATTTTTACCTAAATGTCATGTTCTCAAATAGGCCTTTTCTATGAAAAAAATCTCAAGTAACCCCAGCACCACCACGGCCATGCTCCTAGTCACCAAACCCAACCTTCATTTATTCACACACTATGCAATTCACCCATTTAAAGTATACAATCCAATGGTATTTAGTATATTCACAGAGTTGTGCAAACATCACCACAATCAATTTTAGAACATGTTTGTCACCCCTAAAAGAAACCACATTGTTATCGATCCCCATTTCCCCAAATTTCTCTTCTCAGGCCCTAGGCAAACACCAACCTATTTTTCATGTCTATGGATTTGCCTTTTCCGTACATTTGATCTAAATGAAGTCATACACTACACGGCCCTTTGTGACTGGTTTCTTTCACTTAACATTATGTTTTCCAAGTTCATCAACGTAGCATGTATCTACATGTATCAGCAGTATGAATACATGTAGAATGAAGCAGGAATCACTACTTTATTTCTTATGACTGAATGACATTTCATTGTATGGATTTGCTACATTTTTTTTTCTCCATTCACCAATAGAAATTTGGCTAAAAACCATTGGATTGTATACTTTAAATGGGTGAATTGAAATGGAAACATTTGGGTGTTTCCACTTTCTGACTATCATGAATAATACTACTATAAACATTTGTGTACAAGCTTTTTTGTGGACAGATGTTTTTATTTTTCTTGAATATATAGCTGGAGTAGAATTGCTAGGTCATATGGTTAACTCTATGTTTACCCTTTTTAGGAACTACCATACTGTTTTCCAAAGTGGCTATACCATTTTACATTTCCACCTGCAGTGTATGAAGATTCCAATCCCTTCATATCCCCACCAACACTTGTTATCGATCTTTTTGATGCCTGGTTTATTTTTACAATAGCACTTATTGCTTTCTAACATGCTATAATATGTATTTATTTCCTATGTTTTAAAATATTGTGTCTCTCTCTACTGCAATGTAAACTCAAGGAAGGCAGAAATTTTTGCCTTTTTAAATCTGTTTTATTCACTCTTGAAAGTGCCTAGAACACAGGAAGCAGTAAATAAATATTTCTAGATTGATAAGCCCAGTTACTCAGATGGCCGAGCTCAGTGATGTCTTGAGCTCAGGATTTTGAGGCCTCGCTACTACTGCCAGCTTGGGTGACAGAGCAAGATCTAGTATCAAAAAAAAAAATTGTGGATTGAAATGGAATGAGTTTAGCATAACTGATACCAAAACCAGACAACAGAATGAGAAAAGGAAGTATAAGTGAGTTCTGTTTATTAACCTCAAAAGTATATTTATATTTTTTAAGTTTTGTTTTTATTCACAAATTTTATATATATAGATATATTTATATATAATAGGGTAAAATGTGATGTTTCTATGCACGTATACACTGTGGAATAATCAAATCAAGCTAATTAACATACCCATTACTACAGATATTTATCATTTATTCATGTTGAGAACACTTAAAATCCTCTCTTTTTGAAATTTTGAAGTATATATAACTATTAGCTATATTTGCCATACTAGGCAGTAGATTTCCGGAACTTATGCCTCCTATCTCACTGCAACTTTGTACCTTTAACCAATGTTACCCCTTTCCCCATCTTCCTCTCTGCTCTGCTCCCAGCCTCTGGGAACTATCATTCTACTCTGTACTTCCATGAATTTGATTTTTTAGATTCCACTTATAAGTGAGATTATATTATTTGTCACTCTGTGTCTGGCTTATTTCACTTAGCATAATGTCTTCTAGGTTTATCCATGTTGTTGAAAATTACAGAATTTCCTGTTTTTTAGAAGTTGAATAGTATTCCATTGTGTATATATACCACTTTTTAAACCCATTTGTCCATTGACAGGCACTTCAATTGTTTCTATAGTTTTGTTTGTTTGCTTAAGAAGGGTCTGGTTCTGTCATCCAGGCTGCAGTGCAGTGGTGTGATCTCGGCTCACTGCCACCTTTGCCTCCTGGCCTCAAGGGTTCTTCCCACCTCAGCCTCCTGAGTAGCTGGGACTACAGGTATGCGCCACCATGCCCGGTTAATTTTTGTGTTTTTTTTGTAGAGACGAGGTTTCATCATGTTGCCCAAGGAACCTGCCTGCCTCTGCCTCCCAAAGTGCTGGGATTACAGGTATGAGCCACTGTGCCCAGCCATTCCTGTATCTTGACTATTGTGAATAATGTTGCAATGAACATGTGCAGACATGTTTTCAACATACTGATTTAATTCCTTTGTATATATACCCAGAGCTGGGATTGCTGGATGGTATAGTAATCCTGTTTTTTATTTTTTGAGGAACCTCCATACTGTTTTCCAAAGTGGCTGTACTAATTTACAATACCACCAATGCTGTACGGGTTCCATATTTCTCCACACCCTCACCAAGACTTGTTATCATTGATCTTTTTCATAATAGCCAATCTAACAGGTGTGAGGTGATATCTCATGGTGGTTTTCATTTGCATTTTTCTGATTATTGGAGACGTTGAGCATTTTAAATATATATCTGTTGGCCATTTGTATGTCTTCTTTTGAGAAATGTCTATTTAGGTCCTCTGCCCATTTTTTGATAGGGTGATTTGTTTTCTTGTTATGGGTAGTTTGAGTTCCTTATACATTTTGGATATTAGCCCCTTATCTGATGTATGATTTGCAAATATTTTCTCCCAATCTGTGGGTTGTCTCTTCATTCTGTTGTTTCCCTTGCTGTGCAGTTTTCTAGCTTGATGCAATCCCATTTGTCTATTTTTGCTTCCATTGGCTATGAGACTCAAAAATTTAAGTAAAATATTACCAATGAAATAGATTAAGATCACAAAAACCATGTGTATCTTGGAGCGATAATACAAGCTTAAAAAGACAAAGCTACATATTAGACGTTACTGGGAGACACCAGGCCAAGGATTCCATGGCAATGTAAAACAAAAAGTCATAACTGAACTTTGCTTCCCGCAGGGCCCATCATAGCTCATTAACTATGAAAGAAGCAGAAAATAAATCAAGGAACCACTTTATCCTTCAGGAAGCCAGAAAACAAAATAGGGTACCAACTTGGCACCAAATTTTGTTATAACTTCAGCAGGTTCACAGGGCAGACATGCTGGGCCTTAGAGTGGCAGGAGTGGGAAGGAAAAGGTAAACAGAAAGTGGGGTGAGAAACTCCTAGCCTAGAAGGTTGGGGCAGTGCAGGATTCTAGTAACCCTGGGCAGCAGGTGGTGTGCCCTGGGGTCCAATCCTGTACAGAGTGTGGGTATTGAGTTAGGCAGTCAGCTCTCCTAATAACCAATCTATTCCTAGCGGGGACCCAACCACCGGCCAAGGTAAAAAGAATAGGATAGGCCAGGTGCGGTGGCTCACACCTGTAATCCCAGCACTTTGGGAGGCCGAGGTGGACAGATCATGAGGTCAAGAGATTGAGACCATCCTGGCCAACATGGTGAACCCCATCTCTACTAAAAATACAAAAATTAGCCACATGTGGTGGCGCATGCCTGTAATCCCAGCTACTCGGGAGGCTGAGACAAGAGAATCGCTTGAACCCAAGAGGCGGAGGTTGCGGTGAGCCAAGATAGTGCCACTGCACTCCAGCCTGGCGACAGAGTGAGATTCTATCCCAGAAAAAAGAACAGGATACTGTTCTACCTCTGTGCCACTCCCAGGGATTAACAGGAATCAGGCAAAGTGTCAGACCAGCCAAATGAGGGTAGGGGGCAGAGTTCCAATCCCAGGGATGGGGAGAGGTGAAGAGGGGATGAAGGTCTGGATAGCCAAGAAGTCTAGCTGTGGAAATTGACCAGTTTAATGTGGTATATGTGATCCATATTGGGCTGGGGTGGGGAGGGGAAGATGACAGGCACAATACTGTTACCAGTTTCACATATTTGGCTCTTAAAGTACCTTGTTTTATTTCAAGGGGAGGTGTTTACCTAGCCCCTGTAAGACTTTGTAAACCCTTGTCCAAATTTTGCATTTCCCACTGCACCCGAGCAGGGCCCAGCACAGTACCCAATAATCCTTTGCAGTTTATAATTGGACCCAGTTCCCTGAATAAAGACTTTCCACAGTGCAGAATCTACATCCCCACGGTCCTCCCAACTCTTTCTGTCATTCAGCGGGGATGGGAGTGGGGGGCAGATCGCCCCCAGGGCAGAACCGTGAGATTCATGGGACATCTGAACTCTGCCCACAACACTTTTTAACCCGATGGTTACCCCTTTGACTCCGATGACCTTTCGGGGGTGAGGGAGGCAGGAAAACCACCCTTCCTTTCTCCTCGTTATCCCACCCTGTCACCTCCGTTTTCTACAAAACACATGTACGTTTGAAAAAAACGTCTTTCATCTAGGACATGTTTTCTTTACCAGAGCAAGTGTGTGTGAAGGGGCGGGGAGGGGCGGGGAAGGGAAGGGGTACCAAAGTGCCCAGCAGCAGGAGCACCTACAAAAACAATCCTCCCCGGGCGAGGCACCGAGGGAAAATCGTACCAAGGAAGGTGACTCGCCACTCCCGGAGGCTGGGCCGCTCGCCGTGGGCAGTCCTGGGCCGTGATGGGGGCGGAGGGATGAAGGGAAAAAGATGGAGGTGGGGGAAGGGCAGGAGGAGGGGGAGGGGTGGTCCGGAGCAATTCAATGGCGCTTTGATTTAACAACTCCAAGCCCTTTGAAAACATTTTGCCAAGAAAAGCTTGCCATCAACACGTATAATCTCTTATCAGAGGCCCCTGAAAGCCCGGGCCCCGGGGTTAATTCCCCCATCGCAATGAGTTTGAATCAGCTCTAAACCCGCAGTGACATGAAAGCGCCCGAGCCTCGGGCCGCACAGAGCCCACTGAGATCCGCCGACCGGGGAGGATTACGGGGCCTGTTCCGCGGCGGGCTCGCCGGCGGGACGGGCAGGCTCAAAAGAAAAAGAATAATTAGGGATAATTGCTTGTGTCCAAACACAAGCATTAAGGCCCCCTGTTCCCCTTTGGGACTTTGTGAGCCAGAATGAAAGAGACACCCCCTGTTTTGACAGCTGGACCAGCGGCCTGGATCGGTGACCGAGGGAGGAAGCGCTCCCGGCTGCTGGGAACGCGGCCGAGCCGGGCCCCGGGTGGGCAGTGGACCGGCCCCGCCCAGCGCGGGCGGGGTCCACGCGTGGGTCCCCGCTTCGGCGACAGCCCTCCCTGAGCTCGGGAGAGTGCGGGTGGCGTCCCCGCCTCGCGCCCGCGGCCTGCGGAAGCCCGTGGAAGCCCGGGAGCCTGTTGCGGGCTTTGGGCAGCAGAGGCCAGTGTCCTGCGCACACGCGGCTCGAAGACTGAAGGGCAAGAGCGGACCTGGCGCCCCCTGCGAGCCGCTGGGTAGTCTGGGGCCGCAGAGCCCTGGCCGTGACACCCCTCAAGGTTCCACAGCCGGCCGCGTGTGATCTCTTCAGCCCCATCAACACTCACCAGCGGGAATATCTGATCCCACCTCGTTAGGCGTGGGGCGGCCTGAGCCACATTTGGAGATACCCGAGTCCCAGGGTGGTCCCAGCCACATCCGCCCTTGAAGCTGAGGCCCAAGTAGGAGGCCTTCTTTAGTGACTGGGGAGTGACGGGAGAATTAAACGCAACGAGGGCAACGGCTTAATGCACACCCTCTGGATCAGGTCTCGCCAACTGCCCCGCAATCCTGAGAGTGGCTTGATGTTGGGGTTTGGGGCCAGGGCTTTCCGGAAAGGGACCTGCACAGGCCAAGGCCTCCAACCTCCGGGGGCCCAACTGCCTGGGAGCTTGGCTATTTGCCCTGTGTCATGCGGACTCCAGGAAGTCACAGCGCCTGAGGTGGCCAAGCCACTCTTTGAGAGATCCTTCATGGGGATGCAAAAGTTGGCTGGTGTCAGCGGGATGCCAGCGCCTAAGCGAGGATGGGGAGGAGGGCAGAGAAGGGAGGAAACCTGAAGGAAATATGGACTTCGAGACCACCCTGAACACCTGGACCACCCAGGCCGAGGCCTGGAACTGTCGAGCCTCGAGGCCAGCATGGCCAACAGGCCCGACAGTCCGGAAAGGGCAGTGAATCTTCCAGAAGGCCTATCTGGGAGGATATCGCCCTGTCTCTGGGCGGCGGCCCGAAGCCCAGCGGCGGTCAGAACCACCCCCGCGGCAACCCCAGATGCTCCACCAGCTCTCCTGCTTCCAAATACAGATCATATGCGGGGCTGGAGGAAGAGTGGGGAAGCGGCGCGGCGGACACGCGGGCATGAGTGATTAATTAAAGGGAAACCACATCCGACAAGAAAAGAGTTTTCTGAAAGGAGCCAAGTCCAAGAAGAGCTCCCGACCCTGCAGCTGCAGCCCAGACGGATCCGCCAGCTGCCAGGCCCTCCCCACGCAGCATAGGATGCGCACTGAGGCCTGCTGGTCTGCGGAGGGGACCCGGCTTTCGAAACCTGAGTGTTTTAAATAAAGCCCAAAGTTCAGAGTTTTCCAGTTCGGCCAGGGGCTGGGCAGGGAGGTGGCTGGGATGATCTCTGGTCTCCCAAGGGCGGCCGCAGCCACCTGGGCTCTCCTGACTGCAACGCGCCATGATTAGAGAAAGTGCTCGCCTCGGAGGCCGCCTAAACTCTCCCGGGTTTCTGAGTCTATACAGCAGGAACCCAGGTTAGTAAGTAACGTAAAGCCAGCTTGAGTTCACCAGACATTACTGTGATGGACTGGAAGATTTGAGATTGAAAGTTGCAGACCCAGGCAAAATACAAACATGCCCATGTGTTTCTCTCCTTCCTCCCATCCCCATGATTTTGCGGAAAACCGATGACAGCAACATTGCCACCAAATAGAGAAAGAATGCTATTTAGTGAACATCTATTTATTTTCATTTGACTTCTGATTGCCAGTGTTATTAAAATACTCTCAGCCTGTCAAGGATTAACATACAAAATAGAGTGTATAATTGTAGGTGGATTTTTTGTTTGTTTGTGATTTGTTTTATTTTTCAAATTGTAGACTCCTACTAATTTTCTTCACCAGAAAATAGTTGAGAATATTCTAAATGAGGAAAGGTATTGTGTTTCTCTGCTGTATAAGGATGACCTATTCCACCTCCCTCCTTTGGTATAAAATTCAGGAAATCATAAGATGTGGATTTTTGAAGTAGTGAACTGTTTCTTTATGCAGAAATGGGTGATGCTATCTGAATATCTGCCCTGCATCACACTTCTCAGATTAGGTCTGAGGTTTAGAGGTAATCAACGCTTTATTTATTTGTCCTAGAAGACAGCGGGTGGGGAGGAGAATATTTTGATGACAGCAAGAGAGACCTTCCTGCTCCTTTCCCGCGATTCCACAATCCTCCCTCTTCTCTCTCCAGCTGCTTAATCAGTCTGCCCTAAAGAGAGGGCTTTGGTTTGGGGTTTTGGTTTTGTTTTGTTTTGTTTTTGAGATTTAATACTGCATATATTTCAGCACGCCACACTGATTTCAACAACACGTAAAAGCCATGAAATTTGACATTCGTTTCAGAGCCTTGGCTAAAAGATGAAATTGTTATACCAAGAAAAAAAATATTTAGAAAAATGAGAACTTCCATCGAATCCATACCTCACCAGAATTATGACATTTTTGCCTAAGCTGCTGTGTGGGCCTATTCCCTTGATGGGCTCAAAATAGGAGAGACAAACCGAAAAAGGAGGTGTGAAAATGACGCAAGAAGTCTGATTCCGTGCCCCGCAAAAGTCAGTTTGGCTCCCGAAGTTACTCCATGGTTATGCCTGCAGGCCGCACCCCAAACAGACTGGTAACGCCCCGAGCGCATTGCAGGAGTCGGGCGGGTCCCGGACCTGCGGCAAGGACGGCGCTGGGCGGACACCGAAGTTGCGGGCCTGAGATTAGACAATTGGGAAGGGGTGGGGGCCGGGGGCAATCCTTTAAACTGAGAACTCACAATTCGGAATCCAGGATTACTAGCGCCCCTCTCAGGGCTTCGGAAGGGGCAGTGCAAGCGAGGAACCCAGAAACTCAGGTTCCGTGAGTTTCAGGGCACATCTGTTTTGGGGTTTTAAAATACGGGTCTGACCGTGGAAGCCAGCTAGTTCTACGAGACTTGGAGTCCGCATGGACGCGGCGCTTGGGTACGGAGAAGCACTCGGAGAATGTCCTGGAGGAGTTTAGGGTTTTATGAGGAGCTCCCCCTCAAAGGTCTGATGGGGAGTCCCGGACGTGAGTGCCTCCAGCCAGGAGGCCTGAGGCCGTGGCGGGTCCTCCTCCCTCTCCAGCCTTCGCGCTCCAGCCCGGTGGCCTGGAAGCATTAGGCCCACCTAGCCCCAGGAGTACGTGGCCGGCCCAGCGCTGTAGCTGCTCTGTTCCCTAACGAGGCCCAGAGAGAAGGGTGCAACTCCCTGATCGCCAGATCGCCCTTCCCATCAGCAAAGCGACCGCGGGCCTGTTCCCACCTCTACCCCTGTGGCGCTGGGCGCAGCCGTCCCGCTTTCCCAGCCCAGGGCGCACGTCTCTGGGTTCACGCCTCAGAGGTGGCCCCGGGCTTGGGGAAGAGGGCAGTAAATCGGATCTAATCGGCCTTGGGAATCCCCCTGTCCAGCCGACACAGGCTCCGCAAACAGGCCGCGCAAACCCTCCTAGGAACAGGACAGTCGGGGACGAGGGCTAGCAGTCGCCTGCCCGAAGCAAAGAGAATGAGTTCGAGTTTAAAGCAAATCTCAGGCTTCACTGTTTAGCTTGATGGACTCAGCTTCTCCTTTTAGCTAGCAAATTAAAGTTCAGATGGAAAAAGCTAAAAGATGTTGCCCATCCTCAGGTCTCCCTCTTTGTCCAAAGACACGCACTTCCCCCTTGCCTCCCCGTCCATCCTTCACAACTGTCGGAACTACTACAGCAATGAAACATGTGTTTTGCGGAAAATGTTACAATAAGTGACAATGAAAGCTATAATAAAAAAGAAGTAAAGATCTTTATACCAGTGTTGCTATGCACAATGTGTGTACGCATATACACGTCTCTCTGCGTGTGTATCTATTTATATGTTTATAAATAGATATTTGTTGATTTGCTTGAGTATATATTGTAGGTTTAAATTTACATTCTAAAACTGCAAAAACACTGTTTTATATCACAACTACAAACGCCAAGCTTGGTCACACATGATCTTTTAAAAGGCCAACCAAAATGCTATTTTCTTTTCATTTTTGTTTGGAACCTCCAAAACAGGAGCAAGCTTTACTTTTAAAACGAAACCACTCTACATGTGAAAGATGACATGCATAAATTGTATTTACAATGGAATGTTTAAAATTCATTTCTTTCTGTAATGTAACCTGACTTCTGGGCAAAGGGATTTCGCTTCTTGATGGGGCCTCTAGGCAGAGCCAGTTCTTGGCACCAATAGCATTGCCTGATGCTGTAAAACACTAAATCTGGACAGATTTACACAGAACAGAAGCTTTCATTTTACCCTTCAAATTCCAGCCAAACAGCATTGGGGACTTTTCTATGTTCCAGACTCCCTGAATGTTTTTCCAGGTTGTGTAGTCGAGTTCCAGCCTATAGCAGCTCAACCAGAATCACCACATTATTAGGCACAGAAATGAGATCTATGTCCTCATATTTTTTATTGTGTCCACATTGTGAAACAAAGACATTTTAAAGATGCAGCTACTGTGATATTAATGAGACAATGCATGTCTATGTGATGAAATAACAATTTGGAGATGGGTTTTACATGTCAGAAAGAAATAATGTTTTATTTGTAGTCCTTTACTTGCAACTGTCTTCACAGTTGTTTTTCTAAATAATATTTTTATGAAGATAAAAATTAATAAAGAAGCCATTCAAGATCATTTTTCCAGACACCATATGAAAGAAACTAACTTCTTTCCATTAGGACAGGCATAGATTTTCCTCTAACTTTAAAGTAAATGACTACTATTTACATTGGTAGAGAGATCACTTCGAAAGCTGCTTTCCTCTACTGTTAATGAAAAGTATATTGTATTTCCCCCAAATGAAACCTATAATTATTTAACTGGACTGCCAAGTGTATCACCATTAATAGTGTTTAAGTACATTTTGGGAGAGGTGGGAGGGCTCCTCTGTTAGGCCCTAGATGTCCTGGATACATAGAGTTATAGTCAAGGTGCTTATAACTTACCACAAATACAATTCAGGACATACATTGTGAGACGAAAAGCAAAGGTATTTGCATGATTAGAGTTAGGACAGAGAAGAGACTAAAAACATATCTCCTTGGTGCTAAATTCATTCATAGCTGGTAAGATAATTGAGGACATTTTTTTCCACATAAATTTAGTCACATATGTTTGAAGCTTGGTGCAAATGTGGCATGTACCAATACTTCTGCAGAAACCCCTCTAAAGCACCCAAGAAGCCTGAAATATTAAGGTAGGCCCTATGTCTGCTTTCTTTTACAGGCCATGCTTGTGAAGAATAGCGGAAAATACAATGTACTGAGTTAGACAAATATTTAACTTGTTCCATGTCCAAGGCAAATCAGATTTCAGGCCAACATATGGGCTCCAGTTCAGGGCCTGAGGCCCACGTCTCAGGTTAGGCCTGAGAGTAAATGATGTGTACCGTCATTGTCAGAGACTTTGGCTGGGCCAGGCAGACTCTGGGTCACCCACCTTCCCACAGGCCATGGAGGGACTGAACTTTGCCTTACACCAGAACTCATCACAGCGTAGAGCTCTCTGAGGTAGGCCCCGCATGGCTGGTCTAGAATCCAAAGTTAACCTCTTACTTGTCTGAGTTCCTTTAGGGCAGGCACTATTATTTATTAACTTGAGGTTCCCTCCATTTAGCACTATGTCTGGTACCTGGTAAGCACTTGATATGTCTGACAAATCACATAAATCATTTAGGTTGCTGGTGAAGAAGACCGCTTACATAGAGTCTTTGGATCTTCAGATGGCTTTGGACCATCTAGATGTGTTCTGTGCTACAGAAGCCTCTAGCCACAGGTGGCAACTGATGCTCGAAGTGTATCTAGTCCAAATTGATGTAGGCTGTAAGTGTAAAATACAATCTGGACTTTGTAGGTTGTCTTAGTAAATCTAGGCTGCTATAACAAATTACCATAGACTGAGTTGCTTCAGCAACATTGATTTCTCACAGTTCTGGAAGCTGAAGGTCCAAGATTAGGGTGCCAGAGTGGTTGGGTTCTTGTTGAGGACCCTCTTCCTGTTTACATCCCCACATGGCCTTTCCCTGGTGCTTGCAAGAGGGGGCAGTGTGGGGGTGGGCTCAAGGAGGGAGAGATAGCTCATGTCTCTTCCTTTTCTTATAAGGGCATTAATCCCATTATGGGAACCCCATCCTTCTGACTTCATCTAAATCTAGTTACCGCTCAAAGGCTTCACTTTCCAGTATCATGACATTGGGGATTAGGGCTTCAACATCATAATTTTGGGGGGCAGTGCAGGCATTCAGTCCACAGCAAAGAGAGTATGAAATCAGAATGCAAAAGTCTCATTAATAATTTTATATTAGTTATATATTGAATAATACTTTGGGTATATTGGGTTAGATAAAATATATTCGTGGAAGCCAAGAAAAAATAAACAATGGGGGAAAGGACACATTATTATTCAGTAAATAATGCTGGGACAACTGGCTGGGCATATGCTGAAGAATGAAACTTGACCCCTCTCTCTCACCATATACAAAAATTAAATGAAGATAAATTAAAGACTTAAATGTAAGACATCAAACTATAAAAATCCTATTAGAAAGCCTAGAAAAACTCTTCTGGACATTGACTTAGGCAAATATTTTATTAGTAAGACCTCAAAAGCAAATGCAACAAAGACAAAAATAGACAAATGGGACTAAATTAAACTAAACAGCTTCTGCACAACAAAAGAATAAATCAACAGACAACCTATAGAATGGGAGAAAGTATTTCCAAATTATGCATCTGACAATGGATGAATATCTAGAATCTATAAGGAACTCAAACAAATCAACAAGAAAAAAAAAACCCCATTAAAAAATAGGCAAAGGACATGAAAAGACACTTCTCAAAAGAAGACATACAAGCAGCCAACAAACATATGAAAAAATACTCAGCATCATTAATCATCAGAGAAATGCAGATTAAAACCACAATGAGATACCATCTCATACCAGTCAGAATGACTATTATTAAAATATCAAAAAATAACAGATGTTGGTTGGCAAGGCTGCAGAGAAGAGTGAACACTGTACACTGTTGGTGGGCATGTAAATCAATACAACCTCTATGGAAAATAGTACGGAGACTTCTCAAAGACCTAAAAGTAGAGCTACCATTCAACCCAGCAATCTCATTACTGGGTATCTACCCAAAGGAAAAGTCATTGTTATACCAAAATGACACCTGCACTTGTATGTTATTGCAGCACTATTCACAATAGCAAAGTCATGGAATCAACCTAAGTGTCCATCAACAGTTGACTGGATAAAGAAAATGTGGTACTTATACACCACAGAATACCAGGCAGCCATAAAAAAGAATGAAATCATGTTCTTCACAGCAACATGGAGGGCGTTGGAGACCATTATCCTAAGAGAAACAACTCAGAATCAGAAAATCAAATACCACATGTTCTCATTCATAAGCAGGAGCTAAGCAATGAGTATGCATGGATCTAAAAATGGAAGTAATAGACACTGGGGACTCTAAAGGTGTGGGGGGATGAAGGCTGAAGAACTACCTATTGAGTAGTTCACTATTTTGGTGATTGGTTCGCTAGAAGCCAAAACACCTCAGCGTTATGCAATATACCCACGTAACAAGCTTGCACATGTACCACCTCTGTCTAAATTTCTTTTTTTTTTTTTTTTTTGAGACAAAGTCTTGCTCTGTCCCCCAGGCTGGAGTGCAGTGTCATGATCTCAGCTCACTGCAAGCTCCGCCTCCTGGGTTCCGGCCATTCTCCTGCCTTAGCCTCCTGAGTAGCTGGGACTACAGGCGCCCGCCACCTCGCCCGGCTAATTTTTTGTGTGTGTATTTTTTTTTAGTAGAGATGGGGTTTCACTGTGTTAGCCAGGATGGTCTCGATCTTCTGACCTCCTGATCCACCCGCCTCAGCCTCCCAAAGTGCTGGGATTACAGACATGAGCCACGGCGCCCAGTCCTAAAATTTTTTTAAAGTATATAAATATACATGAATATATGTACACACATATTTGTGGTAGGTAGCCTCTGAGATGGCCCCCACTGAGCTCAGCCTCCCAGTATTCACACCCATATGTAATTCCCTCCCCTAGACTCTAGGCTAGGCTTAGTAGTTCAATACTAACAAATGACTGTGACAGAAGTGATGGGCTGCAGCTTCCAAGCTGAGATTACAAAAAGACTGGGCTTATATCTCGGGAACTCCCTCTTTCACTCATTAAGGATATCATTGACACCCCCGCCTCTATCTCTCTTTCTATCTCAAAGCCATTATGCATTGCTGATCCAACACAATGGTAAAGTAATAAATGTGTGTTTTAAGTTATATTTTTGGGACAATTTGTTATGCAACAATAAATAAATTCACTATTACAAAAATTAATTTCACCAGTTTCTTTATACTTGTTAAGATATGGCTACTAGAACATTTTAATTACATGTGTGGCTCCCATTATATTTCTACTGGACAGCACTGGTCTGTCTCTGTGGCTCAAATGGAACAACACTGATCCAGATTTAATTTGAGATTCTAAGGAGCTGGACTCAAATTTGTTATTTAAAAACATGAAATATTTAGTTATAAATGTAACAAAATATGTTCTAATCTATAATCCCTTGGCTAAAACAATTTCTGATATTTACATATTAAACAGCTGTGGACTGAGAGTCAAGAGTGACTCTAGTTCCAGGGTAGCCCGTAGTCAGCTAAAAATTGTACCCAGAGAGACAACTTTTAAGGCTCCCTTGCAGCGTTAACATTTTATGATTCAACAACTGCTCACTTCAGCATTCACTTGAAACCAAGGAGTAACAGCAGAACTGGTAATAGCTGGTTTGGTGTTTTCTTTTAATAATGAACCCAACATTAGCAACTCCACTTCTCTAAAATAGTCTTTTAGCAAAGAGTGGTGAGAGGTCATGGGGAGGAGGAGACCATCTGAGACTAAGGAGCGTTCTCCAGCACACCCAAACTGCTCCCTAAACCTTCTGCACCTCTCTCAGACCTTCCTGGAAGTTCTTGCATCTCTGTTCGTTACCACTCCTGACATCTCAGAACTCCAGAAAACTGTGTTTTCATTTAAGAGTGTTTACAGCTAAATTTGAAGTTGGGAAGAAATGAAGGACTTAGCTCTCTATTTATTTGTATTGGCAGAACCACAGAAAGCCAAGGTGATCATTAGAAAACTATTTTAGAATGCTATCTTTTCTATCAGATTGTATTTTTCTAGTACAGTGACAAATTCTCATAAGTTCTCAATAGCTAAACATATCAGAGTTCCCATTGTTGACCAGAAAGCTGATTTGAGTCTCCAATGCTCTGGTTATTTATAGAAATCGTGGACTAGGACTGTGTTACAAGAATGAACATTTGTCTTGTGTGGGGTTTTTTTTGTTTTGTTTTGTTTTTTGCATTTAAGTAAGAAAGTTTCTTCTTTACATGTCTTAAATGCATTTTATTTTGACAACGTGATTGCAGATATAATACATGGCACTTCAAAGAGGGTTGACTTTTCTAGTATATTTTGACCAAAAGTTGATGGTCTACTCAAAGGCTGTCATTGACAGTTTCAATCACTTAAAAATGACCACTGAAAAATGTTGTTGAAAACATTCCAGCTTTGGACATACTGAGTGATTTAGCGAGGGGCAGACATTAACATAGGCCATCATTCCATAACTGTTAGTGAATTGCGGCTGCTCTGAAATTTTGTATAAAAAAGTGAGACATGTTGTTAATGTAAATTAGCATTATTTTGGCAGACAGTACTTAATGTTTTGTTCTATTGTCTTTAATTTTTCAAATTATTGTAACAATATTTTAGTAGATTTTAGATTTCCTGTTAGAAATGAGCTTTAGAAATCCCTTGTTAAACTGCAGAAATAATCCTGAGGGAATGATAAAAGCTATGTCACCTGTTTTGATAAAACAGTTACAAACCAGAGCTGTGTATTAAATGATCATTTTAATTCTGTATTTTGAGTTTCAAATTGTAAATCAACATCATTTTTTTCCTAAATCTTAGTGCTTGTCTAAGTATACAAAATAAGTTAATCAATCATTTCAGATGACACTAAAGTCTTCCCAAGTTTTGGCTGGGTGTGGTGGCTCATGCCTGTAATCCCAGCACTTTGGGAGGCCGAGGCGGGCAGATCACGAGGTCAGGAGTTTGAGACCAGCCTGGCCAACATAGTGAAACCCCGTCTCTACTAAAAATACAAAAAAGTAGCCAGGAGTGGTGTCAGGCACCTGTAATCCCAGCTACTCGGGAGGCTGAGGCAGGAGAATCACTTGAACTGGGAGGTGGAGGATGCAGTGAGCCAAGATTGTGCCATTGCACTCCAGCCCAGGCGACAGTGAGAGACTTGGTCTCAAAAAAAAAAAAAAAAAAAAAAAGTCTTTCCAAGTTTTTAAAACAATGGGATTAAAGTAGTGTGTGTGCTTTTCTGTTTTTCCATAGGCACTAATGCCAGACATTGCTTCACTGAACTAAGCAAGTTGGCTTTCTAAACATGCTCAACATATGCTTCTGATAACTTTCTGAAACTAGTAATGAATGCACAATATGTTAGAGCATGCTTATTTAAATTAATGTCCGAGAAGTAGTGGTTCTTAATTTTTATTCTAATTTAAAATCAGTTTTCTTTGCTTTAACATTTAATATCATGCAATAATCACTCAAATCTCCCAAATCTTGGAGAGCTTTCTTTTTTCTGACATTTGGAGGTATAACATAATTTTTTAAAAAATAAAGAACACCATTTTTCTAGCAGAAAAATTATATTAGTTTTTCTTCAGGAAGTGATTATTTATATCATAAAGGTTTGGAAAATGAAATTTTATACCTTCAACTCTTCTAATCTAATCAAGCCATTTTTGGCCTTTGTCTCATCTTTAACTCTCCTTCTCATCTTCCTCTTTGTGGATCTTACATCCTTCCCCAACCACACACAATTTCATTATAATTCCCTGAAAGCCATTCTCTGTAGCTCTCTAATCTAGGCAAATCCTCTAACTTCAGTAATCTGCCAGCATCAGCAGACGCTTTCTGGTTCCTCAGCCACTGGTGAAAAGCTCTGTTCCTTCCTGCATTGGCTCCCTGTCTTTCTCCCTGACCCACCACACTCATCAGAAGGGTAATGTGTCTTTTCTCTGCTGAACCCAAAGAAAATTCCCCAAGGAGCTTTCCAGACAGACCTGGCTTTAGCAAAGGAACACGCTTACAGAGCAAGGAGAGAAAGAGGGAGGACTTCTTAAGACTTACAATAACATTAAAAACAAGGAGAAGAGTTGACATGCAGCTTTAGGTGTGTGTAGGATGCTTCTAGTTGTCTTTCTAAAGCATCCTGCTTGCTACTTTCCCGACCCGTCCAGGGCACTCCCACATACTTTGCTGTTACTAGCCACTCAAGTACTTTTCTAATTCACAATTCAAACTCCACCTTGCAAACAGGTGCCTTTTAGTGCAATCTGCACGTGTGGCTATTATTCTGTTTCTTTGAAAAAGGTGATGAAGGGCACAAGGGACTATCAGGCCTACCATCCCTGGGTAATCTGCCATGAACCTCTGTGTGGATCCAGACCCTCCCTTTGTTTGCAATTCAGCATGTGATTCCTGTGGATGACTGACAAGGGCAGACTTGTAACAACATTATTTCAGGAGGATAATAACCAGCCATCATAAATTCCTTTTTTAATAGTTTATTGCAGGTTGTAGGCTATTGACAATGACTTTATTTTACAACATGAAGGAAAATAGTTCCTTGTTGCTGCTAGTCTCTAAAACCACTTTAAGATGTTTTAGTACCCTCTGAGAAAACCTAGCCTTTCATGAAATGAATCATAAATAGTTGAGTTAATAAAACCACTGTTAAAAAGGAAGAGAGAGAAACGAAATGAAAAAGAAATATCTGTCTAAGATACAAAAGAGATGCTCTAGGAGTCCCTTTCATGCAAATAAAATTTTAATTAAACTTTCTGGGCTGTTTTTCTATGTCTTTCTTTCCTGAGTGATAAATGAAATTGAACGATAAATGTCTAAAAGTCTTAACCATAACCATGTAGAGAAATGAAAATTAGTTAGGAGGTAGCTCACTCTGAGATTTGAATGAGGAATTCAGTTTCATTTCGTTTCTTGTTCTTCTAGAAGTATATCAATTCACTACTAATTCCTTTCCATGAAAAAGGGACATTACATTTTTCATTGACAATCTCATATTTTGTTAGGGTTTCTATATCTTTACCTCAAATTATGAGGCAACAGATCTTTACCACTGTCAGTTCTTATAGTTTTAGACCACACAGTACCTATGCCAAAAATGTTTATCATGAAATAGAAAATAATTTTATGGACATTTAATTAGAGAACAGATTTTATGACAGTGTATGCATCCGTTTCTCCTTTCCTTTCAACATGTGTTGTTTTTCCTTGTAAAAACATGTAAGTCTCAAAATATCTTTTTAAGAAGCAATTCTTATAAAACACACATAGAGCTAGAACCATGCAAGTCAGATACATATGTGACTAATCATATTTTTGATATATCTCTCTGCCTAATCATTAACTTTAAATGCCATATAAGAATTTGTAACCCACAGTAAATTATTTCATAGAAATAATTTAAGAGGGCGGCTGACTAACGTGAAACATTCTACATTTCCACCAGCAGTTGGCTGCCAAATGTTGTAAAAGAAAAAAAGGTCCCAGATATAAGTTGACATAAATTACAGTGAATATAAATCTCTAATGATCAAGTGGCGGTTAGAGATTATTGCATTTAGGAGATAGGGAAAAAACATACTAGACATCATGAAGTCTTTCCAGTTTCCAGTCTACATATTAGGAAACTGGATCTTTAAAATTCCCCTCAAAGCCTTTGAATTTCTTTGTTTAATATCCTCAATTCAATGTCCTATATTTCAAAATATATTGTAATAGAGTTTATGGAGCATAGACAATAGAGGTAAAATCATATTTTAATGACAAGAAAGACTGCCTACGTTCTATTTTTAAATGTAAATTAGAAAATCAACTAAGACTTCTAACTTTTTTCAAATGTTCTTGGAGTATACATTTTGCAAAAGATCAGAATAACGCAAAGTGATAATTATTCAAATACTAGTTATGAAGAAAGTTTTCCCTCCTTTTCAGATTCTTAGGTTTTGGGCAAAGCTGGAAACATTTGAGTGGAAATAATGTTCAGATTATAAAAAGCAGCAGCACATGAGTGAAATCAGGCAGAATTGGCCTGACAGGGGGTCAGAAACCAGAAACAGTGACATGCAGCCACTCAAATGGCAGCATTATTCAGGTAGAAATCCATAATTAGCTGAATTTTTTGAGTTTAAAGGATTACTATAAAGTACAGGGGAAAATAATAAGTCCGGTCAGAAAAATTAATTCCCTTTCCAAATCTTCATCCTTTCCTTCAAGATGTAACTCCAAAGAAAGACAATTGCATCAAAGAAGGTTAGAGGCCTAATTTTGAACACTGCCTTTTAAACACATTCTAGAGGCCTATTAGACATCATGTAAACTGTAGACAGCAGTGTTCCTACCACCCGAATACTTAACATATGTACACCAGCTTCTTGGGAGCAGAAATAGAGACATATGCAATTTAACATATTCCAAGAATAAAGTCTCAGGGGAAAATCTACCTTTCACCATATATGGCCATTGTGCAGCTCTATCCAAGAACCCAATACAGATACTGGTGTAATATTGCCACTACCCACTGCACCCCGGGTTGGCAGTGGTTTAAGGAGACACTTTGGGGAGCTCCCTAGGAAGTCATTCTTCTGAAATGTGAATGGTGCTGATGGAAAAGGCTAAAATGTGCTTTTCAAGCATGAATTGAACTATCAGCATGTGCGGTATGTCAGAGTATTTTTTAACCAATCTTTCTAAAAATATATATGGTTATAATAATTTACAGTTATTGTATCTACCAAACGTTTTATGCGCTTGGGCTTTTTTTTTTTTTTTTTTGTAAGTTGTGATCTTACTTCTTTAGGGCATATCCTAGTAACCACCTGTCTAGTAATGAAAAAGATCTGTGGGATAAAGTGAATGCTAGATGATATTTTCTAAGTGGCTTTGGGAAATTGTCCAACACAATTAGATTAAAACCTTGCTCATTACTAAAGAGGGGAAATGCAACTAATATGTAGAACTGCAATAATGGAATTTCAAAGGAAATACAGTGTTAGAAATGATACTCTGAATTTTTTAATAGACTTTGCATAATTAAAACATTGTAAAATTAGCATGCATGAGTGTAATGGGCATTTAAAGAACACATAACAAACGTGACAATGTAGTCAAATAAGAGACTATGATGTTTTGTTACAGAACTTGAATGGCATGCAGACGAGGGGGACCAGAAGTCTCCAATTCTAATTCTGCTCTGCTCTTACTAGTTATCTGACCATGGTTAAGTCCTTCGCTAGGAAGCAATGGAGATAATATCTGTACTGCCTACCTCACAGCTATTATGAACATCAAATAAAATAGCATATAGAAAGGCAGGGTGTGGTGGCTCATGCCTATAATCCCAGCACTTTGGGAGGCCAAGGCAGGCGGATCACTTGAGGTTAGAAGTTCAAGACCATCCTGGCCAACATGGTGAAACGTCATCCATACTAAAAATACAAAAAGTAGCCGGGTGTGGTGGTGTGCTCTGTGGTGTGTGTGTGGTGCATTCCTGTAGTCCCAGCTACTCAGGAGTCTGAGGCAGGAGAATCGCTTTAACCCGAGCGGCAGAGGTTGCAGTGAGCCAAAATGGTGCCACTGCACTCCAGCCTGGGCGACAGAGTGAGACTCCGTTTCAAAAAACAAAAAAGATAACATATATAAAATTGCCTTGAAAACTGTTAAATATTGCAGGAGCACAAGATACTCTCATCGTCATATTCTCAACCATCCTGCAATAATGGGGTGCCACTGCATGTCAGTGCTAAGGTAGGGCTCTCACTGGGAGGAAAGTAATCAAAGAACTCCACGGTGGTACTCCATTCAAGTTCTCTGGAAGGAGCCCTCTGGGCATTGAGGAAGGGCTGTGGCCCCTCTCTATACATCATCCCCTGCTCATGATGGACACACTATGTCCAGAATGTTCTCCAGGAAAAGGGGTCAGCACATTTGTGTTCATGGAGCAGGCATTGCTCTCTCAATGAATCACCCTCTACCTGAGGGGCTCTCACGCTTGCCAACTGATGAGATTTATTTTGAAAATATAAAGGCTGCTTTCTGTTGTTGAAAGTTTGGCAGTTCATTAACATCTCCACCAGAGGGTGAGCAGGAGAAAGGAAAGCTGGGAACTCCAGTCCACCTTGCATTTCTCAGTAGTTAGTACTTCTAGTACTAGCTGGGTTTGGTGGGAAAAGAACAAAGGCTCTTCTCAATACCTCGAGAATCAGAATACATCTTAAGAGAACAGAGAAGTGCCAAACCTCCAATGTTGTATGGCCTATTCTCTTTTAATGCAACAGTAGTGCATCATCTGTTTTTCTGCTCAGCTCATCCCTTTCTGCAAAATATATTAGATTTAGAATGTGTTCAGTTAATTGTTACCCAGGAGTGATTTTTAGCCCCATGGAGAGAAAAGAGGCCCTAAAAATGTTAATTATCTGGAGCATAGAGCTTAACATTCTGGATTCCAAGATGGTATTTAAGCCTATTTAGATTTTCTCTAAATTCTTTGAGGCTAATGCAACTTCTGAATGTGTCTAATAATCTCTAATTATTTGTGGAAATGGTAGATGTGAGGAGACCAGATTAAATCCACAGATAATCACAAAATCTCATTTTAGCCAGCAGCACAGCTCTTTTCCCACCAAACCCAGCTAGTACTAGAAGTACTAACTACTAAGAAATGCAAGGTGGACTGGAGTTCCCAGCTTTCCTTTCTCCTGCCCATCCTCTGGTGGAGATGTTAATGAATTGCCAGACTTCCAACCACAACAAAAAAGCCAGCAAAAAAAGAAAGTGGACACTCAGGGGCCTGGGCCACTACCCAGCTAGAAAAGCAGATGCTGAGGAGCTGGAAGGCAGGAGTCCTATCATAAAGGAGCAAAGCACGTGCCCACGCCTGAGTAGCTGGGCTACCGTTTCCAGAAGGCGCAACACTGTGCCAACTTTCCGTACCACCACACTTACACCATCGTGTTCTGCCCAGTTTGACCAGCTTCATTCTTGGAAGGTGGTGTAACAGAACCGTAACCTGGAGCCCCCTCTCTTGTCTCAAAGCACCAGATAAGGACCAGGCCAGGGATGGTCCAAGTGCTGTCCTCAGTTGACTGAAAGGATGGGGAAAGAAAGAGGAAGACAAAGACTTTGTTTTGGGGATGACTCTATAAATCCCACAAGCCTTTGCTTTAGTGTTGCCCCCTCTTAGTGCTTTTCATGTTTTCTAACTTGATGGTTTATTCACATTGGCACTGCAGTTTCACAATCCTTTTGAACCCTGGGCTAGATTTAATGAACGGAAAAATTTTACATGGTCTGTAAGTTATGTGAAGTTTTCAAATAAATATCATCAGTGAAAAAATCAATGCAAGTCATTTTGGAGCAAAGATTTTTCAAAAGACTGGAGACTATCGTATTAAACAATTTCATGTCTACTCTTTGTAAGGACCCACAAGATGTTATTTGATCTTTAGTAGGTGTATTTCTTCCCCCTCCTCCTTTCCCTGGGCCATTTTCATTTGGGTTGGAGCCCTCTGGAGTGGAACTTTTGGCTAGTTTTGGTTCAAATGAGTTAAGAATTAAATTTGGGCCAGGCATAGTACCTCATGCCTGCAGTCCCAGCACTTTGGGAGGCCGAGGCAGGCAGAAGGCTTGAGCCCAGGAGTTTGAGACCAGCCTGGGCAACATGGTGAAAACCCATGTCTACTAAAAATACAAAAATTAGCTGGGTGTGGTGGTGCAGGCTTGCAATCCCAGCTACTCTGGAAGCTGAGGCAGAAGGATCACTTAAGCCAAGAAAGTCAAGGCTTGGGTGAGCTGAGATCGCCAGCCTGGGTGACAAACTGAGAACCTATCTCAGAGAGAGAGAGAGAGAGAGGGAATTAAATTTGGAAGCAGGGAGAAGAAAAAATGGAGACAATTTGGCATAGGAAAGAGAAGCAGGTGACCATAACTTCTTGGGGTGGAATGACAGAAAGGTGTAGAAGTCTGTACTAAGAGATGAAAGATCTGACGTGGAGAAAATAGAAAAAGAAAAGGTGGCCTTTCAATTATTTATATATATATAATATATAATATATATCTATCTCTCAAAAAAAACCCTGTCTCCTGAAGTTAAACTTTCTGACCACAGAGCTCAGAATCACCATAATTACTTTATGTTCAAAATGATGTCCTTTAGGCTCCCAACATCTCAAGTACTTTATGTTCTAAATGATGTCCTTTAGGCTCCCAATATCTCAAGTCTCAGTAGCTGCAAAATGGGGGTGACAGCTGGTCGCCAGCGCAGGGAAGGTGCGTTCGGATGCTGGGGTGGAGGGGAACTCAGGGAGAAGCTCGTCACCTTTCTTCTCGGGGTGGAATTCCCTGGGGTTGGAGTGACTTTCTGACCGGTTTACAGCTCTGCTCTCCCTCGCGTCCCTTGCGGCCACTTCCTGGGCTCGATCCGAGTCGCCGGGGGCTGCGGAGCCCGGGTGCCAAGGCGGCCGACCGCAGGCCTGTTCCCGGAGGTCTCCCGCGGACCTCTCCCACCCCGGCCAATTCTTGAGCACTCCATCCCCCGGGGAGCCCCGCGGCCTCCCTCTCTGCCTGCGCGGTCCTGGCTCCCGCGCTCCGGGTCCCTCTCCGCGTGCTCTGCGCCACGGCTCCTCTCTCCTGCCCCCCTGCGGCCATCGGGGGAAAACAGCGCGGACGCTCAAGGGCCCTGGCCGCCCTGGCCGCAGCCGCTGCGCCCTCGATGCTGGGCACTTGGGTGGTGCGCGGGTGCACCGCACTTTGGCAGGGAAGAAAAGCTGCGCTCCGAGGAGGACGGTGCTGATTCTGCGGGACCGAGACTCCCTAGAATCTTCGAGAAGGTTCCAGCAGCTCCTCACCGCCCGCCCCCATCTAAGGCTGTTGTCCCAGAAGTGAGGAGAAGGAGGAACCCTTCTCCCCAGCCGCGAGGCTGGCCGCTTCGTGAACGGGAACGTGGTTATGCACGGACAGAGGGCAGGGTGTCTGCAGTGAGGAGGTGGAAGATGGGGCGGATACAGCTTGGGGTTTAAGGCACCACGAATAACTAACGTAGTCCCAGCTTTGCAGCTCCGGGCTTAGGTGTTTATTTCATTTTAAGTTCCCCCTTTCACTGCCTGTACTAGCCTAGAGGGAGTTACAAATGACTTCCACATCCTGGTAGTACGTGGGTTCGTGGCCTTTCCCTTAGCCAGCCCAGCCAGCGAGGTTTCAGCTGCCAGAAAATGTGTTTCCCATCCAACATTTCTCACACAAGGACAAAATATAACGTGTCTAAAAATGGCGAGCTTCCTGTCTGGCCTCCCCTCTACCACCCTGGTTCCCCACTTAGGAATAAAACTTGAGGAACAAAGAATAGTTTGAAATCTATTTTTCTTTGGACATCCCAGATTTCTGCTGGTTCAGTGTCCCGTGTCAGGTGAAATTATTCATGAGACTCTGAACTGAGTTGATAAGTCTTACTCCTTCTCCCTAGAAATTCCAACTGGATTTAATCACTCCCTGGTTGCTGCAGAAGGTCTATGTTTTATGGGGGTTCTCTATGGAGCTTTGAAGTATTTGCTTACCAAATCCGCTTCTCAGCTTCCAGCTCCTGAATAAATTACCTGCCCCTTCTCTCTGCTGCCACTGCCCCGCCCACCTCAGATACGAATAGTGGGGATGTTTTCTGAACAATAGCTTGGAATGAGGGCTCTGGGACTTATCAGTCAATTGCCAGCCCTGGGACACCCATTTGCAGCCGTGGCTGACTGGAGATTTCCAATGGCTAATGGAATAGGCAGGGAATGGGGGCCCGTGGACCTTATTCCTTTCACGGGTTTATCCCTCACACCATTTACTATCTCAAGCCTGGTTGCTTTGTCAGGGAAATGGTCGTTAGAATCCTCATTTAGAGAACACATTAAAATCCTCATGTTGAAAACATCTTGGAACTTTTTTGAGGATTGCCACTTGCCAGAGGTTAGTGCTAATTGATGTCAGGCAGATCTGTTTGCAAAGACTGAAGACTGTAGACTTCTATTTATTTTGTCCTTTGCATAAGGGCTCGAGAGGGTAAAGGGAAATTGGGCAGCCAAGACCCTTGGGTGAGCCAAGAGGCATTTTGCATTATGTCCCAGCTGCTTAGAAAGTATTTTTGTCCATCCTCCTGTGTGAATAGGATGGGGTATGTCTAAATTGTCCATTTTTATGTCTGCCAGGAAGACACTTCCCTTTCTGTTCCTAATGCCTAAAATGCTACTAAAGTCACCATTTCCTTCGTTCATGCAATGTGTTAAAGAGTTCATTAAAGACTCCCCAGGGGGCTCCAGAGCAGCCACTCGGGGGTTGTGATTTGTCACATTTCCATGATTCACTTCACCAGGGGCCTCAGCAGCTGGAGGATTCCTTGACTCTCTCACTGGGCCTTCCCAGACATGAATAAGGATCCTATAACCCTTTTCTTACTCCGAGATTTTCTAAACCGACAGCACCACCAACAACAAAAAGTAAAACAAACAAAAAATTAAAATATAACAAAGCAAAGACATCTGGCACATTTACAAAACACAGCTTTCTTACCCTAAAATGAAGCCTGTCCCAGACTTGGCTGATCCTGCCTCTGGCTGGGCTCACGGCTTCAGCCTCCTGGTACCCTGATTGCTGCTGTTTCATTGGAGGAAGCTGCTCCCTGGTCTTCATCTTCGGGGGGCTTAGAGCATGGCTGGATGCCCACTTTTGTGTGCCTCTGAGCCTGAGCAGTGGTCCTCTGGGGAAGAAAAGCCTTTCCCAGTCAGGTCTCAAGGTTCCTCCCTGGGCCTCTTGGTAGCCCTAGGCGCTCCTTGGGCAGCACGCAGGAAGGTTCAGAGCCCTTACCTGTCACTCTCCACTCTCAGGCAGCCAGCCCAGGCTGTGGGTGCTGGGCCCCATCCTCCCAGAAGCCTGCCTACTTTCTATTCACCCCTCCCCTCCCCACCTCTCCCCTAGCCAGCCAACACCACTGAAAACCACCTGTTTTGTGTTTTGAAATCCTCTAAGCACCCCCATCCTCCACCCTCGCAGACCTCCCACTGTGTTCCAGTTTCCTGTTCAAACTCCAGATTTGAGTTCTTGACTCATTTCAAGAACATTAAAAAGTCACATACCCTGAGCTTGCTGCATATTCAAGTCTTTTCTTCTCTGCTCAGGTTGCCAATGGTCCCCCTCTCAGAGGAAGGGAAGTCTTGTAAATTTCCAAGCCTGGCAGCCCCCAGGGGTGATCTCAGACTAGTCAGAGATCAAGTACCTACAAAGTCACAGTCATCTCTGCAGGGCACCCTGTAACCAATTAGTCCCCTCAAATGTGTTAGGAACAATTTTACAAGCAAAACCTATGACCCTGTTATGTCATCTACTATAAAATCACAACCACAAGCAAACAGGTTCACACACAAATACAAGCACAAAGGAAATTACTGAATTCCCTGATTGGCATGACTGGTAGTTTCTGAATGTTCTGGTGATACTAATTTGTTCAATAATCTCCTCCTTCTCCTCCTCCGTCTTTCTTCTTCTTCTTTTCCTCCTCCTCCTCCTCTTCCTCCTCCTCTTCCTCCTCCTCCTCCTCCTCCTCCTCCTCCTCCTTCTTCTTCTTCTTCTTCTTCCTCTTCTTCCTCTTCTTCTTCTTCTTGCTCTTCCTCTTCTTCTTTTCTTTTATTTTAATTATACTTTAGGTTCTGGGAAACATGTGGAGAACGTGCAGGTTTGTTACATAGGTATACACGTGGCATGGTGGTTTGCTACACCCATGAACCCATCATCTACATTAGATATTTCTCCTAATGCTATCCTTCCCCTAGCCTGCTACCCCCTGGCAGGCCCTGGTGTGTGATGTTCCCCTCTCTGTGTCCATGTGTTCTCATTATTCAGCTCCCACTTATGAGTGGGAACATGCAGTGTTTGGTTTTCTGTTCCTGTGTTAGTTTGCTGAGAATAATGGTTTCCAGCTTCATCCATGTCCCTGCAAAGGACATGAACTCATCCTTTTTTTATGGCTCCATAGTATTTCATGGTGTATATGTGCCACATTTTCTTTATCCAGTCTATCATTGATGGGCATTTGGGTTGGTTCCAAGTCTTTGCTATTGTAAACAGTGCTGCAATAAACATACCTGTGCATATGTCTTTGTAGCAGAATGATTTATAATCCTTTGGGTATATACCCAGTAAAGGGATTGCTGAGTCAAATGTTATTTCTGGTTCTAGATCCTTGAGGAATCACTGTACTGTCTTCCACAATGGTTGAACTAGTTTACACTCCCACCAACAGTGTAAAGGCATTCCTATTGCTCCATATCCTCTCCAGCATCTGTTGTTTCCTGACTTTGTAATGATTGCCGTTCTGACTAGTGTGAGATGGCATCTCACTGTGGTTTTGATTTGCATTTCTCTAATGACCAGTAATGATGAGCTTTTTTGTTTCATATATTTGTTGGCCACATAAATGTCTTCTTTTGAGAAGTGTCCATATCCTTCACCCACTTTTTGATGGGGTTGTTTGTTTGTTTCTTGTAAATTTGCTTAAGTTCCCTGTAGATTCTGGATATTGGCTCTTTGTCAGATGGATAGATTGTAAAAGTTTTATCCTGTTCTGTAGGTTGCCTGTTCACTCTGATGATAGTTGCTTTTGCTGTGTAGAAGCTCTTTTGCTTTTGCTGTGCAGAAGCTCTTTAGTTTAATTAGATCATATTTGTCAATTTTGGCTTTTGTTGCCATTGCTTTTGGTGTTTTAGTCATAAAATCTTTGCCCATGCGTATGTCCTGAGTGGTATTGCCTAGGTTTTCTTCTAGGGTTTTTGTGGTTTTCGGTTTTACACTTAAGTCTTTAATCCATCTTGAGTTAATTTTTGCACAAGGTGCAAGGAAGGGGTCCAGTTTCAGTTTTCTGCATATGGTTAGCCAGTTTTCCCAACACCATTTATTAAATAGGGGAATCCTTTCCCCACTGCTTATTTTTGTCAGGTTTGTCAAACAGCAGATGGTTGTAAATGTGTGGCATTATTTCTGAGGTCTCTCTTCTGTTCCATTGGTCTATGTATCCATTTTGGTACCAGTACCATGCTATTTTGGTTACTATAGCCTTGTAATATAGTTCGAAGTCAGGTAATGTGATAACTCCAGCTTTGTTCTTTTTGCTTAAGATTGTCTTGGCTATATGGGCTCCTTTGTTTCCATATGAAATTTAAAGTAGTTTTTTCTAATTCTGTGAAGAAAGTTAGTGGTAGCTTGATGGGGATAGCATTTAATCTATAAATTACTTTGGGCAGTATGGCCATTTTCACGATATTGATTCTTCCTATCCATGAGCATGGAATGTTTTTCCATTTGTTTCTGTTCTGTCTTATTTTTTTGAGCAGTGTTTTGTAGTTCTCCTTGAAGAGGTCCTTCACATCCCTTGTAAGCTATATTCCTAGGTATTTTATTCTCTTTGTAGCAATTGTGAATGGGAGTTCACTCATGATTTAGCTCTCTGTTTGTCTATTAAGGTATAGGAATGCTTGTGATTTTTGCACATCAATTTTGTATCCTGAGAATTTGCAGAAGTTGCTTATCAGCTTTAGGAGATTCTGGGCTGAGATGATGGGGTTTTCTAAATACACAATCATGTCATCAGCAAACAGAGACAATTTGACTTCCTCTCTTCATATTTCAATACGCTTTATTTCACTCCCTTGCCTGATTGCCCTGGCCAGAACTTCCAATGCTATGTCGAATAGGAGTGATGAGAGAGGGCATTCTTGTCTTGTGCGGGTTTTCAAAGGGAATGCTTCCAGCTTTTGCCCATCCATTATGACATTGGCTGTGGGTTTGTCATAAATAGCTCTTATTATTTTGAGATATGAACCATCAATACCTAGTTTATTGAGACTTTTTAGCATGGAGGGGTGTTTAATTTTGTCGAAGGCCTTTTCTACATCTATTGAGATAATCATGTGGTTTTTGTCATTGGTTCTGTTTATGTGATGGAGTATGTGTATTAATTTACATATGTTGAACCAGCTTTGCATCCCAGGGATGAAGGTGACTTGATCGTGGTGGATACGCTCTTTGATGTGCTGCTGGATTCAGTTTGCCAGTATTTTATTGAGGATTTTCGCATCAATGTTCATCAGGGATATTGGCCTGAAATTTTCTTTTTTTGTTGTGTCTCTGACAGGTTTTCGTATCAGAATGATGCTGGCCTCGTAAAATGCATTAGGGAGGAGTCCCTCTTTTTCTGTTGTTTGGAATAGTTTCAGAAGGAATGGTACCAGCTCCTCTTTGTAACTCTGGTAGAATTCGGCTGTGACTCCGTCTGATCCTGAGCTTTTTTTGGTTGGTAGGCTATTAATTACCACCTCAATTCCAGAACTTGTTATTGGTCTATTCAGGGATTTGACTTCTTCCTGGTTTAGTCTTGGGAGGGTGTGTGTGTCCAGGAATTTATCCATTTCTTCTAGATTGTCTAGTTTATTTGCATAAAGGTGTTTATAGTAGTCTCTGATTGTAGTTTGTGTATCTGTGGGATCAATGGTGATATCCCCTTTGTCATCTTTTATTGTGTCTATTTGATTCTCCTCTATTTTCTTCTTTATCAGTCTGGCTGGCAGTCTATCTATTTTGTTAATCTTTTCAAAAAAACAACTCCTGGATTCATTGATTTTTTGAAGGTTTTTTTGTGTCTCTGTCTTCTTCAGTTCTGCTGTGATCTTAGTTATTTCTTGTCTTCTGCTAGCTTTTGAATTAGTTTGCTCTTGCTTCTCTAATTCTTTTCATTGGGATGTTAGGGTGTCGATTTTAGATCTTTCCTGCTTTCTCCTGTGGGCATTTTGTGCTATAAATTTTCCTCTAAACACTGTTTTAGCTGTGTGTCCCAGAGATTCTCACACGTTGTGTCTTTGTTCTCATTGGTTTCAAAGAACTTATTTATTTCTGCCTTCATTTTGTTATTTACCCAGTAGTCATTCAGGAGCAGGTTGTTCAGTTTCCATGTAGTTGTGCAGTTCTGAGTGAGTTTCTTAATCCTGAGTTCTAATTTGATTGCACGGTGGTCTGATAGACTGTTTGTTATGATTTCTGTTCTTTTGCTGAGGAGTGTGGTCAATTTTAGAATAAGTGTGATGTGGTGCCGAGAAGAATGTATATTCTGCTGATTTGAGGTGGAGAGTTCTACAGATGTCTATTAGGTCCACTTGGTCCAGAACTGAGTTCAAGTCCTGAATACCCTTGTTAATTTTCTGTCTCATTGATTTGTCTGATATTGACAGTAGGATGTTAAAGTATCCCACCATTGTTGTGTGGGAGTCTAAGTCTCTTTGGAGGTCTCTAAAAACTTGCTTTATGAATCTGGGTGCTCCTGTATTGGGTGCATATATATTTAGGATAGTTAGCTCTTCTTGTTGCATTGATCTTTGACCATTATGTAATGTCCTTCTTTAATCCATCTTGAGTTAATTTTTGCATAAGGTGTTAGGAAGGGGTCAAGTTTCAGTTTTCTGCATATGGTTGGCCAGTTTTCCCAACACCATTTATTAAATAGGGAATCCTTTCCCCTATTTTTTGATCTTTGTTGGTTTAAAGTCTGTTTTAACAGAGACTAGGATTGCAACCCGTGCTTTTTTTGCTTTCCATTTGCTTGGTAAATATTCCTCCATCCCTTTATTGTGAGCCTATGTGTGTCTTTGCACATGAGATGCATCTCCTGAATACAGCACACCAATGGATCTTGAGTCTTTATCCAATTTACCAGCCTGTGTCTTTTAATTGGGGCACTTAGCCCATTTACATTTCAGGTTAATATTGTTATGTGTGAATTTGATCCTGTCATTATAATGCTAGCTGATTATTTTGCCCATTAGTTGATGCAATTTCTTCATGGTGTAGATGGTCTTTACAATTTGGCATGTTTTTGCAGTGGCTGGTACTGGTTTTCCCTTTCCATATTTAGTGCTTCCTCCAGGAGCTCTTGTAAGGCAGGCCTGGTGGTGACAAAATCTCTCAGCATTTGCTTGTCTGTAAAGGATTTTATTTCTCCTTCACTTATGAAGCTTAGTTTGGCTGGATAGGAAATTCTGGGTTGAAAATTATTTTCTTTAGGAATGTTGAATATTGACCCTCCACTCTCTACTGGCTTGTAGGGTTTCTGCCAAGAGATCTGCTGTTAGTCTGATGGACTTCCCTCTGTGGATAACCCAACCTTTCTCTCTGGCTGCTCTTTTTCCTTCATTTCAACCTTGGTGAATCTGACAATTACGTGTCTTGGGATTGCTCTTCTCGAGGAGTATCTTTGTGGTGGTCTTATATTTCCTGAATTTGAATTATTGGCCTGTCTTGCTAGGCTGAGGAAGTTCTCCTGGATAATATCCTGAAGAATGTTTTCCAAGTTGGTTCCATTCTCCCTGTCACTTTCAGGTAACACCAATCAAACATAGGTTTGATCTTTTCACATAGCCCCATATTTCTTGGAGGCTTTGTTCATTCCTTGTCATTCTTTTTTCTCTAATCTTGTCTTCATGCTTTATTTCATTAAGTTGATCTTCAATCTCTGACATCCTTTCTTCTGCTTGATCGGTTCAGCTATTGATACTTGTGTATGCTTCAGGAAGTTCTCATGCTGTGTTTTTCAGCTCCATCAGGTCATCTATGTTCTTCTCTAAACTAGTTATTCTAGTTAACAATTCCTCTAACCCTTTTTCAAGGTTCTTAGCTTCCTTGCATTGGGTTAGAACATGCTCCTGTAGCTCAGAGGAGTTTGTTATTACCCACCTTCTGAAGCCTACTTCTGTCAATTGGTCAAATTCATTCTCCATCCAGTTGTGTTCCCTTGCTGGCAAGGAGTTTTGATCCTTTGGAGGAGAAGAGGCATTCTGGTTTTTGCAATTTTCAGCTTTTTTGTGCTGGTTTTTCCTCATCTTCGTGGATTTATCTACCTTTGGTCTTTGATGTTGGTGAGCTTCGGATGGGGTTTTTGTGTGGACATCCTTTTTGTTGATGCTGATGCTATTCCTTTTTGTTTGTTAGTTTTCCTTCTAATAGTCAGGCCCCTTTGCTGCGGGTCTGCTAGAGTTTGCTAGAGGTTGACTCCAGATCCTGTTTGCCTGGGTATCACGCATGGAGGCTGCAGAACAGCAAAGATTGCTGCCTCTTCCTTCCTCTGGAAGCTTCATCCCAGAGGGGCACCTGCCAGATACCAGTTGGAGCTCTCCTGTATGAGATGTCTGTCGACCCCTGCTGGGAGGTGTCTCCCAGTCAGGAGGCACAGGGGTCAAGGACCCACTTGAGGAGGCAGTCTGTCTCTTAGCAGAGCTCAAGTGCTGTGGTGGGAGATCTGCTGCTCTCTTCAGAGCTGGCAGGCAGGAATGTTTAAGTCTGCTGAAGCTGCATGCACAGCTGCCCCTTCCCCCAGGTGCTCTCTCTCAGGGAGATGGGAGTTTGATCTATAAGCCCCTGACTGGGGTTGCTGCCTTTCTTTCAGAGATGCCCTGAAAGATGCAACTTTGCAAGCTGCAGTGAGCTCCACCCAGTTTGAACTTCCTGGCAGCTTTTTTTACACTGTGAAGGGAAAAGCACCTGCTCAAACCTCAGTAATGGCAGACACCCCTCCTACCACCAAGCTCCAGCATCTCAGGTTGACTTCAGACTGCTGTGCTGGCAGAAGAACTTCAAGCCAGTGGATCTTAGCTTGCTGGGCTCCATGGGGGTGGGGATCTGGTGAGCTAGAACACTTGGGTTCCTGGCTTCAGCCCCCTTTTCAGGGGAGTCAACGTTTCTGTCTCAGAAACGTTCCAGGCACCACTGGGGTATGAAAAAAAAACTCCTGCAGCTAGCTCAGTGTCTGCCCAAATGGCTGCCCTGTTCTGTGCTTGAAACCCAGGACCCTAGTGGTGTAGGCACCCGAGAGAATCTCCTGGCCTGCAAGTTGCGAAGACCGTGGGAAAAGTGTAATGTCTGGGCCAGAATGCACCATTCCTCATGGCACAGTCCCTCGCGGCTTCCCTTGGCTAGCAGAGGGAGTTCCCCGACCCTTTGTGCTTCCCAGGTGAGGTGACAGCCCACCCTGCTTCTGCTCCCTCTCCATGAGCTGCACCCACTCTCTAACCAGTCCCAATGAGATGAGCCGGGTAGCTTAGTTGGAAATGCAGAAATCACCCGCCTCCTGCGTTGATATCCCTGGAAGCTGCAGACCAGACCTGTTCCTATTTGGCCATCTTGCCAGCCTTCTTCTTTCTTCTTTTTTGCCTTCCACCAGCGTTTGCTACCAGGCAGGTGGAAGCAGGTGTCATAGGCTGGAGAACATCTTTTGGAAGATAACAAATTTGAAATCAACAAAGCAGTCCACACGTAGAAGGCAGAATAATGGCCTCCCCCAAATGTCCACTTCCTAATCCCCATAACCTGTGAATAAGTTACCTCACAAGGCAAGAAGGACTTTGCAGATGTGATTAAGTTACAGATCTTGAGATGGAGAGATTATCCTGGATTAGCTGGATGGGCCCTATGTAATCACAAGGCTCTTTATAAGTGGAAGAGGGAGGCAGGAGAGTTAGGATCAGAGAAAGATGTGAAGATGCTAAGCTGATGGCTTTGAAGATGAAGGGAGATGGTGAGTCAAGGAATGTAGGAAGCCTCTAGAAGTTGAGAAAAGAACACCTTTTGGATTTGATGGGAACCCTCTGGTACAACATGAAGAATAAAACAGCATCCCCATTTGTTATTTTTTATTCAATAGCTGTCATTTGTCATTTGCCCGCTGCCTATGTTGTACCAGGACCTGTGCTAGTTATGGATATACTAGCAAGAATATTTTGAGGTGAGTGTTGTTTTACACTTTTTATAGAGGAGGAAACAGACTCAGAATAAGAAAGTAAATTCCCCAGAGCTAAACATTAATAGTTGATAGGTGGAGAGAAAGGATACAAATTCAACTTCAGTGGATTCCAAAGCCCTTAACTGCTTCCTCCACCCCTTCTCAGAGAGCAGCCACGGCAATGCTGGCTCAGTCAGAGGATTGCCTTTTCGTGGGGATTCCTGCCATTGTATGTAATGAGCCACAGTCAAAACCCAAAACTGGTTGGAAAGCCCTTTTTGGTTGCAAAAAAGATTTGGGTTAAAATTTCCTCAGTGGCATAATCAGAAATTCTTTGTTGGTAAACTGGACTTAGGTTCAGTTAATGCACGGAACTGTGCATTGCTTTATATGATAAAATATCAATTTTAAAGCCCAGGATGGAGGAGATTCAGTGTCCTCTGAACAGCAGCATCTCGGCCCTGTGCTGGCTACACAGAAGCCCCACTTTCCTTGGTGAGGGGTAAGAAAGGCAGCAGGGAAGACCTGGCTGATGTCCTCTTTGCCTGGATCCAGTGAATCTCAACCCCAGCTGCACATTGCAATCACCTCAGAAGCTGGAGACACATGTGGGTGACCAGGCCCCACCCCAGCCAGTTAAAACCCACTCTGTACAGTGGGGCCTGGGCCCCAAGGGACTTTTCCATCTCCCCAGTTGGTAGATGCCTGCTGCCAGAGTGTATACTTATCTGGATGTGCCAGCTTGCTGGCTCAGAAACCACAGGACCTACAGGAGTCCCTGAGTGCCCCTCACAGAAGAGCATGTGAGAGCCTCTTTCACAGGATGCTAGTGGATAGTAAAGCACATCAGACCTCTCCCTGGATGAGTGAATTTTGAGGTGACCAGCATCCTCATTCGCCCAGGGCTTTGGGGACAAAGGGTATGTTCCCAGGATGTGAGACTTTAAAGTGCTAAAATCAGAAAACTCTCAGGCATTTTACAGGGAACTGCAAGTCTGAGGTCCCCAAGAATAAACTGTCGTGGTTGGATGGTAGCACTCTGGCATCAGAGGAAGAGTGTGTGTGTGTGTGAGCGTAAGAGTGTGTGTGTGTTGCACCAATATGTAGATGTGGGTGTATGTGTGCACATCTGCACCCATTTGTGCATGTGTGAGTGTGTGAGATTGTGTGTGTGTGCATGGGTGTGTGTGACTTGTGCAAGTGTGTGCATGGGTGTGAGAGTATATGAACTGTATGTGTGTGAGACAGTACATGAGAGATTTTGTGTGTGAATCTGAGAGTGTGAGAGTTTTGCATGAATGTGTGTGTGAGTGTGCATTAGTGTGTGGGAGTGTATACATGTCTGAGAGTGTATGTGCACATGTGTGAGAGTGGTGGGTGTGTGTGAGTGTGAGAACACAGACACTCTGGAGAGAGTGGATCTTGCCAGCCCAGACTCGCCCCACTGCAGTAGCCTCTAAGCCTTTCGAGGGCATGTGCCACCTGAGTGGGCCCTGAATCCTGCCAGAGAGTAGCTCAGGGAAGTTTACCCTGAGTGGTTCGTTGAGCTCAGGGGTAGAAGTTGTAAATTTCTTTTGCTCTATGACAGTATAATTAGCTCCCCCTCTTGTGAGGAATGAAAGGGCCATGTGCTTGTGACAGCTGTGGGAGCCGCCTTCCTGCCCGGATAAATCTAGTCTCCACCGATATTGTTGCACCTGTTTAAACAAGGAACAGAATAGGTATTTATTTGAAGTTCAAGAGGCCATATGAGCCATGGTCTAAATATAGGCCTGGATATAATTATAAAGATACTTAATTCTTTGTTCTGAAAGATTTTTGCAGCCCACTATTCCCTCAAAGGCTTGCGCAGTTTCCTTTAACACATGTACCTCCCAGAACGAAGAAAGGCAGGGCGTGAGAATGCCTCTTGGAGGCCGGGCATTGTGGAAGACCCCTGGACCCGGCCCTGACCTTGCTCATCACCAGAACCACCGAGGGGAAGACTTGATAAAGATACAGAGCTCTAGGTCCTCTCCCAGCAATTCTCTTTCCCGTGCTCCTGGAGTGGAGCCCAGGAATCTCTATGTTTAAACTCCCCACATGAGTCTAATGCTTACCTAAGTTTGGGAACCTTTGATCTAAGGCATGGTAGTGGGGGTGAGGGGAAGCAATCCTTTCTGTGAGGCATTTCTGGGCCAGGTCAGGGATACTAATAATTGGAATTTACTGAGCCCTCCTCACATACAGGCACCGTCATGATTCCCATTTTCCAGATGAGGCAACTGAGCTCTTTCATCCATTTCTCTGCTGTGTACTGAAGTACCTCAAAGCAGGAGTTCACCATGTTTTTGAGGCCATGGAACCTTTTGAGACTCTAGTGAAAGCTGTAAACCCTCTCACCATAAAACTGCACATGCACGGAAGATTTTGCAATGTTGGAGGGTTCATGGAACCCCCTGAAGCCGATCTAAGAATGCTTGATTAAGAATGGTCATCCTGAAGGATATTTTCTCAGGGTAGGCCACCAACAGGCATGGTAAGCTTGATCCATAGCAGCCTGAGGAAGGCTTCTGGAGCACCTGCATGTGCAGAGCACATTGAGAGATGCTGTGGGCACAGAAGTGAAGATGACATACAATGAGCTGGAAAGACTCAACTGAATAGAAAGAGAGATAATATGAAGTTCAAAGTAGGTAATGCCAAGTCCTAAACAACAGGGGCCAACAAGCCTTGCAGCTCAGGGTGGTGAGGGCCTTGGAAGGAGGGCTGAGAGGTCGGGAGGTGAGACCTGACCTGAGCTCAGCAGGTAGGAGAGAATTCTGGGGAGTAGGGGCTGGGTGAACAGCATCCTTTTTTTTTTTGAGATGGAGTTTCGCTCTTGTCGCTCTAGAGTGCAGTGGCGCAATCTCAACTCACTGCAACCTCTGCCTCCTGGGTTCAAGCAATTCTCCTGCCTCAGTCTCCCGAGTAGCTGGGATGACAGACACTAGTCACCATGCCCAGCTAATTTTCATATTTTTAGTAGAGATGGGGTTTCACCATGTTGGTCAGGCTGGTCTTGAACTCCTGACCTCAGATGATCCACCCGCCTCGGCCTCCAAAAGTGCTGGGATTACAAGCCTGAGCCACCGCGCCCAGCCAGTGAACAGCATCTCAAAGGAGAGGATGGTTTTGGGGAGGACAGGAGAACCACTTGCAGGGCAGAGACAAAGGAAAAAAGACTGGTCATTTGGTTTGGTTTTAAGGGATTCTGCCTACTAGGAAGTTTTTTTAAAAGGAAATGAGAGCAGAATAAGAAACTTATTTTTTAGATGTTCAAACGGGGTGAGAACTTTTGTGGCCTTTTTATTTTAATTTATTCGGTTTTTTTTTTGTTGTTGTTTGTTTGTTTTTGTTTTTTGTTTTTTTGTTTTGTTTTGTTTTGTTTTTTGAGTCTTGCTCTGTCACCCAGGTTGGAGTGCAGTGGTGTGATCTCGGTTCACTGCAACCTCCACTTACTTCCCAGGTTCAAGTGATTCTTCTGCCTCAGTCCCCCAACTAATTTTTGTATTTTTGGTAGAGACGGGGATAAACCATGTTGGCCACGGTGGTCCCAAACTCCCGGGTTAAAAGCAATCCACTGGCCTCAACCTCCCAAAGTGCTGGGATTACAGATGTGAGTCACCACGCCCACCTGCAGTCTTTAAAAAATATGTTTACGTTGAACAATTAAATTATTGAAACACAAAACATGCTATATAATTGTTCTGTTCAGAAAAAAAGATTACAGAATTTACAAAAAAAAAAAATTAACTCAGTTCCCCACAAGCAATGTAGTCCAGTAACAGGACCAGAGATAAAGTCGCAACCTCTGTCAGCTTCTCTGGGACTGTGCATAACCTCATTTGCAGATGAGGTCTGACTTCAAAGTGAAAGCAGGGTTTGAGGCCAGCAGCCCTTCTGCCGCCCTCCCTCCCTCCGCCCTGTGATATCCCTCCGCCCTGTGATAGGCCCTGCGAAAGGCTCTGTCTTAGTGTGGGGAGGGTCTGTGCGGGAATGTGTCCCTTTGGGTCCCATTGGAGAGGGCTCTGGGGCCCCGCTAGCGTTTCCTCCTTTGTCCTGTAGGGGGAGCCGCTGCAGTTTCGCGGGAAGTCGGCCTGGCGGAGGGCAGAGCCCTGGGTGTGGAGGAAGCTGGAACTGGGGGAGACTGACAGGAAAGGATCACAGGGGCCAGCGCGAGGAGAGCCTGGAAAGGGCGGACTTCTACAGAGGAGGACTGTCCAGCCCTAGGGGTCCGGGAGAGGGAGAGACGAGGCCGAGAGGGACCCTGATTTTGCAGCAGGGTGTCTGGGCAATGGTGGCTCCACCTGCAGAACCAAAAGAATCCACTGGGTCTGATGGGCAAAGGCAACAAACTCGGCGTGAGTCCTGCCTCGCTGCGTGGGTCGTCTCAACTGTGCTTCCTGCCGAGCGCCCTAGTAAATCCCTAAAAGATGGGTGTTGCGGACAGGGTCCCCTGCGCACCTGCCACCGTATTCTCCCTGAAGAGTGTGCAGGTTCTGAGAAGCACCTGCTTTTATCAGCTAGGGAGGTCCCGATCTTTTTGCTCTGGTCCCAGAACATGGCATCATAATGTGAGATTTCAAGAATCTTGAAATTGGGAAGGGATTTCAGCAACCGGAGGGCAAGTTGCAGATATATGCAGGTGAAAGTGAGCCATAAGAAGACAAGGCCAATAGTGAATCTGTAATGTGAATGTTAGGTGTGGGCAGAAATATGAATTGTGCTGGCTGAAATGGACCTTTACTTTTCAGGAATAGCAAGAATTAACATAGAAAGAAGTTTATGTGGAATTAGAAGGAAGAGTGGAATCAGATATCTATTTCCCATAGTTGTCCAGTTTGCTATGAGTTTCAGAAATGCACATCACTATGATCTGGGATCAGGAAATGATTTCTTAGATAAATAAGATGGTTTTCTGTTTCCAAATATAACGTATATATTTTTTGAGACAGAGTTTCATTCTTTTTGCCCAGGCTGGAGTGCAATGGCACCATCTTGGCTCACTGCAACCTCCATCTCCCGGATTCAAAAGATTCTTGTGCCTCAGCCTCCCAAGTAGCTGGGACTACAGGTGCACGCCACCACGCCCAGCTAATTTTGTATTTTTAGTAGAGATGGGATTTCACCATGTTGGCCAGGCTGGTCTCAAACTCCTGACCTCAAGTGATCTGCCCTTCTCAGCCTCCCAAACTGCTGGGATTAGAGGCATGAGCCAGTGTGCCCAGCCCCAAATATAATTTCTTTGCATAAAAGCGAGCTTACTAAATAGACTCACAAATTATTGTGAGATCCTATAACGCATTTTAAAAAACAATTGAAAACATGCTGCATGTCTGATTTCCCATGTTGAGACAAAGCTACATATGACCACTTTTGAAGAACAATAGCAATATAAAGGTACATTTAGCTCTATTCTCATTTTAAAAATGCTATTTTTTAATTGACAAAACTTTATTGCTGGATTTCATTCTCCCTTTTGTATGGAACTTCCTTAGTCCTTACAAATATGGTGTTTTAATTATATGTTTTTGTATTGACTGGTAAAAAGAACCAAATTCCATCCTGTCTCCTCCAGAACAACTCAAAAAAAAAAAATGATGCAGTCATCTTCAATTCTCTTGTAAGTTTTGCTCAGCAATGGGATATGTGCTGGAGTCTGCTGTAGTCATTGTGATAGCAACACTGAGTGTTTCTGGCTTGTTGGGCCCTGCTCTACACTATATACATCAACAGATTTAATCCCAAAGCAACACTTTGAAGAAGATAGACTAGTATACTATTTAGAGATGAGAAAAATTAGGCAAGAGTATAATGCCTAAAGTCACTGAGCCAGTAGATGGCAGAACCGAGATTGAGATCCAGCCTGTCTGACTCCCAGGTTCTCACTCTTAAGCACTCCAGCATTGTGTCTATCATTCCAGAACTCAAGAAATGCCCTTTGGTTGGTGGAGCACAGGGACTCTGAGCTCTGGGAATTATAACTGATTAGATCTCAACATAGGTCCAAATGTCAACAGATTTTTCTTTCTGGTTTGTGATAGTTTCAAAGCAAATAAAGCCATCGCCTGGTGTGTAAGTGACAATCGCCTCTAGGCCCATGTAACTTCCCTGGTGTGTCTCCCCTGTGTTTTTCAGAAAGGACTCAGCTGATATTTTTTCATTACATTTCCTTGGATGTCCACTATGGGGACAAGAGTTACTTTATTTTAAATGCTAATCCACCTGACTAACCCCGACTCCGGGAATGCCTCCAAAATGTCAAGCTGATGTATTACTCTTTATGTAGCAACATCTATTCACTCTTAGCTTTCCTCCAAAACAATCCTTGATGCTGTTGCAGAAATCATAGGATGTGATGCCTGTAGCCACCTACGTATTCTTCCAGAGTGCACATACATTCCCCAAGATAAAAGCCCTGGGTCTGGGGCCAGTTGCAGTGCAGAGCTTACACACAGATGTGTGTAAGCTTCTTCTGTCCCTAATAAATCAGCTTATGCGGACAAACAGGATTTGTCTGCCTCATTCTTGGGTTTCTTGGCTCCTTCGGCATTTGAGGGTTGCTTTTTGCATATATGGCCATTTCAAGGAACATCTACTCTGTATCAAATGTAGGAACAGTTCCTCATCTTAGAAGTGAGAAAAACCAGCTCAGAACAAGGAAGTCAAAGTGGAGCTTCTCAGAGTTGAACATGGGGAGAGTGTCTTAAACCCTGATGGCCTAGGCTGACAAGAGCAATTCATTTAGGTTCCTCCCTGCAGGAGGCATGACTAGTGTTTAGCAATATCCTCATCTCTCCTGCTTCCTGGGCATGCACTAGCATCGACTTCTCAGATCCTTTGTAGTTGGGCAGAGACTTGAGGCTAGTTCTGTTCAGTAATGCGAACGGAAATGTCACAAATTGCTTCTGGACTAAGGCAGTGAAAACTCCTGTGTAGTTTTCCAGGTACCTCCTCACCTGCTGCAGCTAACGTGGAGGCCTTGCATGGAGATGGTGGAGTCACAGGATGAACACAAGCTAAATCACTAACTGGAGGACAGCTGCCTGGACAGTCACCTGAATCGCAGTGGACTGCGTGAATGAAGACATAAAGTGAGATTGAAGAGTTATTTGTTACTGCAGCAAAACTTGGCCTATCCTGATATACTCACCTCTCTTTGTCCCCTAGGTTTCCTTTTTTGGCATAGGCAGTTTGCCAGCCCCCTACATTCTCAGTCTGATTTCCTCATCCCAGTCATCATGGGAGGCAAGTGCTACTGATCATTGCACAGACAAGGAAATTCAGGTCACAGCAATAAGAGCCATAGAGTCAATTCGGTAAGGTCTCTGGCTTACTCTGCATTCTTTACCTCCTCCCCACTGCCCATCTCCTTCTGGGCTTCCCACCCAGTCCTTTGTGGGATGCAAAGGGTGAAAGGGATTGGAAGACTCAGGAGACGTGAGGCCCAGGTCACACCACAACCTTGATGATGCCGAAAGGGGCAAGAATAGAAAAAAATCTGCCCTACTAAGGTGGGCATCTGCCTTCTCCCACGTCAGGAAAGAGGGCAGCAGTGTCCTCCTGAAGGCTATGACTTCCTAAAGTCCGTGAGGGTTTAATATGGAAATATCATGGAAGGGAGTGGGCGGGAACATACGTTGAGCTGGGGGAGCAGCCTGATCCTGAGAGAGGGTTCAGACTTCTGCCGGACTTAGAGAGGGGAAGAGAGGGCCAGGGAATATGAGGAAGTTGAGATTTGGCAGCTAGTAGATGCGAAGCCTACAGTCGGTGGGGGGATGAGAGCTGTGAGGGCCTCTCTGAGCCCCCTACGAGTGCCAGACAGGCAGGGAGGCCTGGGGTCCACCAAAGGCACAATGGTAAAGGCAGCAGCCCCAGGGCTGAAGGCTGTGCCCCTTTCCCTCCCATGTTCTAGCCTCACACAAGCCCAGGATTCCCACAGCCTCCCCGGATTGGGAGAAGGAGTACTCTGATTTTTTTGGAAGCTAAATGTTGTTTTGGAGAACTAAAGGAATGTCACATTTCTTGAATTTTATATTGTGCCTTCAAGGAGGTGGTTGACTACATGGTCACGAGACCTGTGCCATCACACAGAGCCACACACTTAAAAGAGCCCACACTTAAAAGAGACTGGTTTACTGGTCTGCCGTCACCACCTTGAAACTCTTAACTTTTGAACAAGGAACGCTACATGTTCATTTGCACTTATGTGCAAATTATGTAGCCAGTCCTGCTAAAATGCATGCCTCTGCCTTCCCCATGTGGCGGAAGTTTCAAGAGCCTTATACCTTTAGGGGGAAATCCTCACTAAGTGAGCTTGAGCAATTGATGAGAAGGTTAACCACCGCCAAGCCCACTGCACTACTACATGCATCATGACCACCTCATGTTTGCTCGTGCTATCCTATTTCTGTAATGCTCCTTTGATGAAGGAGTTGGTTACAAACATCGTTTTCATGAAAATAGAACCAAATATAAACTTAATATGTATTATTATAAAGCTAAATATGAAAACCACGGTGGCACACAGAAAGGGTAGCTGAAATGAAACAAAGCTGCTCAGGGAGATATTTCTGGGTGAATTCCAATGGAGAGGGCTCAAAAGTGCCAGAGAGCCCTGAGCAGTAACACATGTGTCACAGCGTCCCCGGCCACCTCGAAGCAACCAGCCTTCGCGTAGCGCTGACAGCTTGGAGTGTTTCTCTCTGCAGATGCAGCCCCCTCAGGTTCCTTGGCCTTTCATTTGCATAGATCTTCAGAAGTTATAAATCACTCTTGAGTCTTTGTATGTATTTGGGACTGAATAGTTTGCTTTTGAGACTGTCAGATCCTGACCTTTATAATGTCTCTGAAGTTTGTTCCCAGGTTCTTGGGGCTTGAAAAGATCCCTTTATGGAGTGAAGCCACTTTTTCTCAAGGTTCTGAAACTCGTGCTGCTCCAGCCTGAGGCTTCCAGAAGTGCCCTACAGGTGCCTGAGTGTGCGGGCCTGCTGCCTGCAAGTGCGCCCAGGGGGTACAGGGTTTGGCGTGTACCCGTGCGACCAGGAGCTAAGAGACTGGGGCACAGCCTCTCCCCAACACAGACTCTATTTCCCCACATGCTCACTCCCCCTCCCTCAACTTCAGTCTTCTTTCTCTATAATTAACACAGGGATCACTGCCTCTATTTTCTTAGAGGCGTTGTTCATCGCTCACCCCTCACCCAGTAAGTATGTGTTCAGGCACAGAGCAAAGGGCTGAGAGAAGGGAGCTGCCATGGGTGCCTTCAAGGAACTTATCACAGCAACAGTTAATAGCAACAGGAAGATATTGTTAAGTTTTTTCTGTGTACCAGTCACTGTTCTAAGCATCTCTCATGGATGATTCTGTTTAATCCTCAAAATGACCCGTGGAAGCGGGCGTTCCTATTATCCCCTTTTAACAGATGAGAAAAATACAACACTGAAAAGCCTAAGAAATTCACTCTGGCTCGCAAGTGTTGGAGCCAGAATTAAAAACCAGGCTGAGTCCAGCAGTATAATCCCACTCATGCTACCCAGAAAGCTGGCGGGAGAGAAAGCTCATTACAGCAAGGGCTCCAAGTATGGGTACATCCTGACACCCACTGAGAAATGTGGGATATTTAGACTTGAAGGGGGCTGGAGGGCAGCAGCCTCGTGGAAGATGGTAATGAGGCCTAAAACCATCCCCTAAAGGCAGGGAAGCATGGGCACTCCTAACCTCCCAAGGGGTGACCAGATAAGGTTGGGGCCCTTTGGTAACCAAGCCAGTCCAGAGACACAGGTGAGCAGTCAATGAAGAGGCACCATTCTGAGTCTGCCCAGAACAGGTTACTCAGATTGTCCAGCCCATCCAGGGCAGTAGGTGTGTTTCTAAAGGAGAAGGTGCTCACAACAGAAAGAAAGACGGTGAAAGACCTACTCTTTCAGCAGCTTGAAGGAAACCAAGAGGAGAGCTTGCTCTGCTTTGCGCCCTAATGGTGGAGTTTTAAGGCAGGTGAGGACAGAGTCGTTCCTCCAATTGACTGGAACAGCTGTCAGAGCTAAACCTAGGAGTGATCACATCCCAAAGCATGAGAGGAGGCAGAGTGTGAACATCATGAAATTGCCAATGAGATAGATCACAAACAGTAGGATATTGCCAGTTTCATTTGTTCATTCTAGTTCACCCTGATTGGCAGTGGAGCATTCGGTTGTAGCTGGGACAAGGTGGGTTGACACAGTGCTCTTAGGTAAGTACAGGGAGCAGCCCACATGGGGAAGGCAGAGACACTGGATCAGAGCAGAGGACAGATAGGGCACGCATGCACTAGCCACCCCAAAGAACCCTTGAACCTAAAGGAAGGAACTGTCTGTGGCTGCTGCATTTCCTTGAGCAGGAGCTGGAGGCTGAGACCAGTGTCCTGTGAACACTGTTCAGACCCTGTTCTGAGTGGTTGTGGCTAGGGAATGTGGGTTATACCAACACTCAGGCAGAGGTGGCCACCAACGCCAGACACCCATGGGCTGGGTGATCAGGAGAGGCTCCTGGGAGGAGGTGTACCTGAAGCTAAGCCTTCAAGAATAGGTGGAAATTAAAACAGGTTCAGAGAAGAGGAGAAGGTTTAGACCAGAGAAGTCTAAAATTCTAAAGGTAGTTTTAAATAGAAGAGTCACAAAATAGTATGGCTACTCTGATTCCTTTTTTGTTAAAAGTAGGTGTGAATATATACATATACATACAGACACTCATATGTATAGAATGATGGAAGGAGGAATGTGTAACAAAATTTTAGCTGTCTTGTCATTATAGGGTGGTTTTTTTTTTCTTTCTTTGTGCTCATTTGCATTTTCTAGTTGCTCTACAGTAAGCATATATCACTCCTATAACATTTTTTTAGAGGATAAGCAATAAAGTTTGCTCTCATCAGTGTGTAAGATGGTTCGGGTATGAAGCAATATCTGACTGTAAGTTAGAATTCTCTCAAGGTATTACAGAAATAGTGAACTTCATTAATTTCTACAGCTTCTGTGTGTATATATATATACACACACACATATACACACATATATATGTATATAACATATACATACATAACATAATGGCTAAGAGGACATACTCTGAAGGTTTGATTCTGTCTCCACAGCTTGCTAGCTAGTCACATGGAACAGTGGTAGTACCTGCCTCTCAGGCTCCCTGTGAGGATTCAATGAGACAATGTATGTGAGACACCTGCCGCGTGGGGAGCGTGCAACGCATGTTAGCTATTAATAGTGGCACCTCTCTCTCTCTTTTGCTCTCCGTCTCTCTCTTTCTCTTCTTCTCTCTCACACACCCCCAGAACGTTATTGGAACACTGCTCTCAGACATCCACATGACAGTGTTGTCATAGACCAACCAGGACTTCTCAAATGTTGACGTGCAAACAAATGACCTGGAGATCTTTTTTGTTTTATTTTGTTTTGTTTGAGATGGAGACTTGCTCTGTTGCCCAGGCTGTAGTGCAGTGGTGTGATCTCGGCTCACTGCAACATCTGCCTCCCAGGTTCAAGCAGTTCTCCTGTCTCAGCCTCCCGAGTAGCTGGGATTACAGGCATGTGCCACCACTCCCAGCTAATTTTTGTACTTTTAGTAGAGACGGGGTTTCACCATGTTGGCCAGGCTGGTCTTGAACTCCTGACCTCAGGTGATCCACCCCACTCGGCCTCCCAAAGTGTTGGGATTATAGGTGTGAGCCACCACGCCCAGCCAACCTGGAGATCATGTTCAAATTCAGGCACTGACTCAAAAGGCCTGCAGTGGAGGCAGATTCTGCATTTCTAACAGGCTTCTGGTGATGTCCTGCTGCTGGTCAGGAGATCACACTTTGAGATGTGAAGTCAAGGATGTGTTAATATCCTTTAAGGACTTCCAGGAGCAGAATGCCCTTAAATGTATTCAGATAGAACCTATCCTGTGGATTCCGTTCTCTGTTAAGTAGCACTATGTCATCCTGTTCATCTATACTCATAGCCACCTACTATGTGTAAGACCCTATGCACTTGTTACAATACAGGGCCCCTGACCTTAAGGAGCTTGTATTCAGCATCTCAATGCACATGTAGGTGGCCCAGGAAACTCATCCTGGGTGCTCAGTGAGAGCTGCCTACAACAAATGACAGCAACACTCTAGAGTCTATTGTAAATTCCAAAGAGAACTAAAGTCCAAATACTTACTTTGAAATGTTGAGGATGAGCACGTGCTCTAGATGCAGGATTGCATTAATACATCTTAACTTTACAATGAGAGTTATGTCTACCTATATAAATACCTACTGTCTTAGGACATGTGATGCTGTGGTATATTGTCACTTTTTCATAGTGTCATGTTTTTCTCATTCCTCGTTAGTGGAGGAACCATGGGTTGAGACATGGAAGTCATCTGGAACTTAAGACACAGGCTTGCAGTGCACCACACCACTGTGTCCATTGTTTAAGGAACGTGTTGGTCTCATCTGGCTGCCTCTTGTGGGACTCGCAACTCCTGCCTTATTCCATTTGAAGGTTACTATTTGCTGTGCAAACGGAGATGTCAAATTGATGGGGTGGGGCTTGGGGCCATGAATAAATGCAAAATAGTTCACCCCACAGGATGGGAGTTATTATTAGGTTTAGGAGCTGCCCGCTTATGCGGGTCACCCACCCCAGGCCCTGCTTTTTGGGTGGAGCAGTCTGGCAAAGTGTGGGGTGGTACTCTTGGCAAAAAGTGTCTGTTCTAAATAGCACAGGTGAATTGGGACAGGTGTATCATCCCTACTGAAACAGGGCATGATCTACGTGCAGGAACAATGGGAGAAGAAGAGAGAGGTGACTTGAAGTAGCACACTAAGACAAGTGATCAAATGTTAGAATAATTTCAAGGATGGCTATTGCCCTAGAAAGCAAGAACCCTCCAGAACTAGTTTTATCCTTGCTATACTTTTACCACAGGCTAAGCATGGTATCCCCAGCCTTATCAAGTCAAATTTTAAACTGCTTAATGTCACCTCCCTCTGTCCACCCCCACATCATGCTGATTATATAAGGAGATTGCCTGGATTTAAATCCAGTTCTATTACTTACTACCTGCGTGCACCTGTGTGAAAACTGGTAAGGTTTTTTGGTTCGGTTAGTTTTTGGTTTTTGAGACAGATGCTCAGGCTAGAGTACAGTGGTGTGATCTTGGCTCTCTGCAACCTCTACCTCCCGGGTTCAAGCAATTCTCAGCCTCAGCCTCAGCCTCCTGAGTAGCTGGGATTATAGGCGCTCACCACCACGCCCAGCTAATTTTTGTATTTTTAGTAGAGACGGGGTTTCGCCATGTTGGCCAGGCTGGTCTCAAACTCCTGGCCTCAAGTGATCCACCTGCCTCAACCTCCCAAAGTGCTGAGATTATAGGTGTGACCTACTGTGCCTGGCCCCAAGAGCTCTTTTTGGAGGCAAGAAATTTCCATCAAGTGAGGATGCTTTGGAATGGAAACGCCTGGAAAATAGGTCTTTCCCGGGATCCTTGGAGTTGAACAGAGCTGAATTTGGCCAGAACTGCCATGGGAAACCATGGGATAATTCACTAAGACAGCCTTTAGTCCTAGATCACAGGGAGGGGAGACATAAACAGGACTGCCCGTATCACATGCTAATTATGTTCCAGGCATTATATCCTTTGATTCTCCCAATAAACCTATGCCATAAACAGTAGCATCAATTTCATCTCACAGATGTGGACATTGAGACTTTATAGAGGGCAAGAACCTTGCCCAAGTCTATTAGTCCATTCTCCTACTGCTATGAAGAAATACCTGAGACTGGGTAATTTATAAAGAAAAGATGTTTAATTGACTCACAGTTCCACATGACTGGGGAGGCCTCAGGAAACTTACAATCATGGCAGAAGGTGCCTTTCCACAGTGCAGTAGGAGAGAGAATGAGTGCCAGCAGGGGAAATGCCAGGTGCTTATAAAACCAACAGATCTCATAAGAACTCACTCATTAGCACCAGAACAGCATAGGAGAAATTGCCTCCATGATTCAATTACCTCCCACCAGGTTTCTCCCATAACATGTGGGGATTACAGGGATTATAATTCAAGGTAAGATTTGGGTGGGGAAGCAGCCAAACCATATCATCAAGGCTATATATAGCACAGTGGTAGAGCAAAACTTTGAGCCCATTTTGACTCCAGAACCTATTTTCTTAATCACTATTCTAGGTCCTTAAAGAACTGAATGGGAACCTTACAGTTCAAATGTATTCTGCTAAAAGTGTTAGTTATCTCTTGATCCATGAAACAAACACACATCATGGCCCGGTGATAGAGGGCCCATCAGATCAGGCCGTGGGGAACAGGAAGGAGACCAGGCTCCCCCTGCTGGTTTTCACTGGTGAAGGCAGTAAAATCGGAGATAGACCGGAGCCTGCAATAATATCACTGCCACCATTTATGGAGCGCCTACCAGGGCTCCAGGCCTGTGCTAAACAGCAGCTGAGCCTCACAGCAACATTAAGAGGCTGGGACTATTAACCCCACTTGACAGATCAAAGAGACAGAGGCGCGACAATTTCCAGGGACGTGTTCACAGTCCCTCAGCCAGTCAGGGGCCAAGTCTTTTGGCTACAGGAAGTTGGCTGCTCTGCTCTTACTGCCTGTGGGCCAGAGACCTGGTGACTGCACATGAGTGTTAGGCCACCCGAGGACCCAGACTGTGAACTCAGCCTGCATGCTGCTCACCAGGACAGTTTCGGGAGCCCCCTTTGACTATTGCCTTTGACAAGGATGAAGATGGGCTAAGAACAGAATCCTCAACCAAATTTAAAACTACTTAAGCTTGGAATATTCCATTCTTTTCTGTGGCCATAAGTCACCCTCTCCGCACCCAGAGGCTTCCTCCTGACTGGTGGCTGCCTGTATGGTTTGCCAATGCAGCATCCACTCTGCATTGGTTCCTCAAAGTGCTGCTGAGTGTCTCCTTTGTGCCTAACACTGGGCCTTCGATGGAGATCAGAGGGCCATTTGACCTGGGGCTCCACCTTAAGCAAGGATGAGGCCACATTGCAAATGCTGATTTTGCCAATAAACTCATCCTCCAAGTTGTTCCATAGTAATTAAAAATTCAGCAAAGAAAAAACAATTCCCAGCAGACACCATAGGTGGCAAACCTCTGTGTAGAAGCTGGTGAAAACCCAGTCCTCCAGTTCTAATGGCACCTGGATCTGAGAAGGAAAGGGACTTGGACTCCACAGACAGGGGGCAGAGATTTTATGAGTTATCCCCGTGAGGATAACGGGCATTGAAACACTGCTTTGCAAACTCTGAAGTGATGCATGAGTGTTCGTTGGTTGCTATTTTAATCACGCAAAATACATATCTTAGACAATATCCAAGAAATGAAGATTAGGAACTAGAGCAGATTAAGAGGAGAGAAATCCGGGATCATGTGAACTGTTCAGGAGCCCCCAAATAATAGAATGCCTTATTTTTTTTTACCCAGTCTACAGGTAACCCTAGTCACAGGAGGTTGGTGTGAGGGCCACTTTCTCGATTTCCTTTTGACATGTCTTTTTTCCCGCCCCAGGAGGCATCCCCATCTCCCTATCGTCCTCTGCTAACTCTTTGCATCTCCACCTCCACCCAGGACTATGAAATATGTCTTTGCAGGTCATACTCAGCACAGCTACAGGGAGTGCCATTCACATCAAAGTCTACATGAATGAGACCACTGGGCCTTAAACTCAGCTGCGTGTCGGAAACATTTGGAGGAACTTTAAACATTATTGATGTCTTAGTCCCTCCTCCAGGTTGTCTGATTTAATTGTTCTGAGTTGCAGCCTGGCTTGGGATTTTTTTCAATGCCCAGGTGATTCTAATATGCACCCACCATGTTTGAGAACCAGTAAATTAGACTATGCTGGGAATGGTGCCCACTGAGGATGTGTGGTAGATAACCTGCATAGCCCTTCAGATGAGCCCTGCCCACTCCATTTGGCTTGATGCAATCCCCAATGACCTGAACTTGCTAGTGGAACAGATCACAGACTAAATACATACTTCTCTGCCTTTCATGTTGTTTTCCCCTGGGTTGGGATCGGGGTTGAGGAAAGTGTAGGGACTGAACTCTGATCCTTTAAGGAATCCCTTGCACTTCCTGCATCCTTCTGAGGAATGAAGGAGAGGTAAGGGTCTAATCCTGCTGAAAAATTGGGAATTTTTTCAAAACCAGTTTTGGAGGCTGCCCAACTCTGGTGCTTTGCCCAGGGTGACATGCTGTTTTCACCGCCTGACTAAGAGAGTGATTTAGGCTTTTGGAAGAATCTGGCTCATTTCCCCTGGTACCTCGGCCATTCCCTGCTTGTAAATCAGCCACCTTTAGCAGCTGCATTTTACTTTCCCAGGCCACAAGGGAACTGTGTAGTTTTTACTGAATTAGCAACTTAATTGCTCCAAATATAGCTCTAATGCTCCCAAAGACATGGCAGCTCCCAAAGGTGTCTGGCTTCCTGCTCTTCCTCCCTCCCATCCTGTCCCCACCAACCTCAAGGACCAGGTTAAATTCTGGAAAATTCGAGCTTATGAAATCACAGCCTCTGGAATGAACTTACTTTATTTTGTTTATGTCAAATCTTGCCATATGAATTTAATGTCACTGTGTCCATAACAACTGATGTCCTTCAAGTGGGAAGACGGGGGGGACCAAAAAAATCCCACAAAAATCCAGCCATATGAGACAAATATGTGACACAAACAAGTCCTTAGTGTCATGGTTTAGTTAAAGCCTTGCCTATTTTACAGCTCAGATGCTCTATAACTCATTGATAGCTCTCCTGCTGATAAGTGCATCTGTTATTCTAAAGTTACAAGTCGAACTTCTTTAGCCAAAACCTTGCATCTGGCATGTGTATTTATACTTGGCATTTCAAAGTTAATAGTTTTGGTTCAGCAGAGGGATTCAAAACAAACATTTTTTCTTAAATTCCAAATTCTTGAGCAGGTTTCTGAATCCAGACAGAAGGGAGAAAGAGAGAGAGAACGAAGCATGGAAGAGGCTGTTAGTTGCCTACCTAATAGCTATTCTACCCTTTTCCCTTTATAACAGAACAGCAACCAAGAAGACTAAATTTCCCAGACTCCTTTGTAGCTTAGTGTGGCCATCTGGCCAAATTCTGGTCAGAGGGTGGAAGTGTTAAGTATAGCATGGAGCTTCCAGGAAGGTTTTCTTTAAGAGAATTGAATCAGGTGTGAGGTATGCTCTTTTTTTCCTGTCTGTTTCTTTTCCCTTCTGCTTTGAGCATGGACATAATGCTGGAGCTTCAGCAGCCATCTTAGACCATGAGGTGGCTTTCAAGAGGAAAGCCACATGCTGAAGGAAGATGGCACAGGAGGAAGATAGGAGCCTAGGCCACTGAGGACAGAGGGAGCAGTGCTTTAATACCTACCTCTAGACTTCCTTTACGTGACAGAGAAGTAAACTGATCTTCTTTAAGTTAAAGTTATGTGGAGCTTTTAGTTATATGAAAACAAATCTAGGTCAGGTGCTGTGGCTCATGCCTCTAATTCCAGCACTTTGGGAGGTTGAGGCAGGCAGATCACTTGAGGTCAGGAGTTCGAGACCAGCCTGGCCAACACGGTGAAACCCCAGTCTCAATGCAAAATTAGCCAGGCATGGTGGCGCGCACCAGTAATCCTACTACTCAGTAGGCTGAGGCAGGAGAATCACTCGAACCTGGGAGGTGGAGGTTACAGTGAGCTGAGATTGCACCATTGCACTCCAGCCTGGGCAACAGAGCAAGACTCCATCTCAGAAAAAAAAAGTAAGTAAAGAAAACAAATCTAACCCTAAGTTATATATTAGGATAAAATTGATTTTTTTAAAAAGTCATTTTTCAAACTACGTTAGCACTTTTTACCCATGTTAGTCCATCTCCTAAAATGAACGTCATTATTTGAAAAGGCGTATGTCAAGCTTGTCCAACCCATGGCCCACAAGCTGCATGTGGCCCAGGATGGCTTTGAATGTGGCCCAACACAAATTTGTGAACTTTCTTAAAACATTATGAGATTTTGTGTGTGTGTGTGTGTTTTAGCTCATCAGCTATCATAGTGTTAGTGTGTTTTACGTGTGGCCCAAGGCAATTCTTTTTCCAATGTGACCCAGGGAAGCCAAAAGATTGGATACCCCTGGACTGTACCGAATTATTTCTTGTGCTCAGCCAGGTTAAGCAACTTGCCTAAAGTCACCCAGCAAAAAAGTGGCAAAGCCAATATTCTAATTCCGCCTATACTTTTAATTGAATTTTCTTTCCCTACCAAGAGATCACAAGTTAACAGCTATAGCTGAGATACAGCACTGCAGAATTTGTAGTTTTTGATAATATATTATCATGTTTTAGCCTCACCAGGCTGTGCAATGGTTAGGTCTAGCCTGAATCCATTCTGAACCCAAGAAGTGTGGTAGAGATTTGCTTACTCTAAACATGTTGCCCCTTACAGAATCTGCCTGGTTTTTGTGAGTAAAGCTTTTGGGTATCTCTCATTTACCTACCCGTCACCTATGATGCCCCGAGTTAATGGCAATAGATTCTGTGTAACACAAGGAAAGAGACCATCTTATGTTCTATAGAAAGTTATCTCTGCTTTGAAGATTTTAGTTACAGGGTGGGTCCATGGACAAGGTCTGTTGACTTTCTGCAACTGTACTTTCAAATTCAGTTGGTTACTATATTGACAATGGTAGCATGGGAGAACACTGAACAAAATGACATGGCTTATCAGGGAAATTAGACATGTCAGCCCATCAAAATTCAGGAGAGGGAAGCCTCTTTGTTTATTTGGGCCATTCTCGTTCAAGGAGTGTGGATGACAGATTTACTCAAGAGAATTTTAAGTCCTACCCTAGAAACACCAGTTAAGTGACAAAGAGGTATGCTTCTCTCTCCATGCTGACAACAGTGTGTTACCAGATAGTGGGGCCTGCAGCAGGTCTATGAAGACAGTGCTGGGCCCTGGAGGGAGGTGATTCCCCCCATGACCCACAGGGCTCTGAGGACACATGTGCTCAGAGCTTGGCTCACTGCATGCCAATAGCATGAGCTCCCGAAATGTTTGTTGCTTAGAGTTGAACAAATGTCTGCGTGCCTATATTACTAATCCTGAAGAACAACTTTTTTTCAGTATCACACATTAAGACATGGAAAGAAAACCCCATTTTAAAAATAAAAAAGAAATCATTATATAATACACATCCTAAAACTAGGTCCTCTGTGGTTGGTTTTAGGGCATTCTCACATTTAAAGGAAGGAGTAGGATTAGGTTCCGCTACATGTAACAGAAAAATAAAAATAATAGAGGCTTAAACAAGATGTAAAAAGTTTTTTGCCTCTTATTTAAAAGAAATCTGGAGTAGATAATCAGGCAACATCATAGTCATTGGGGATCCAGCCTTTTTTTTTTTTTTTTTAATCTTTTTCTTCATCTCGGTTATAAGTACCTTCTATCCTCAAGGTCACCTCATAGTTCAAGGCAGCTGCTAGGGCTTCCACAATCATATACAAATGTATTCTCTGAGAATGAGAAAAAGCAGAAAGTCAAAAAATGAATTTCCCCAGCCATTCGTTCTCCATGTAGGCGTTCAGGAAGTCCTTTTCACAAACTTCTGCTTATATCTGATTACCCAGAGCTTAACACATGGCCAAATTTAGCTGCAAAGGCATCTGGAAAATTTAGTCTTTTAAATGGGCACATTGCTCCACTTCTTAATAACATAGAACTGCAGTTCTCAACCTTTTCGGTCTTGAAAAAGTTTGATACCTTTTATACCCTAAAAAATTATTGAGGACCCCAAAGAGCTTTTATTTATGTGAGTAATATCTATTAGTATTTGCCATATTAGAAATTAAAGCCAAAAAATCTGAAAATATTTGTTTATTCATTTAAAAAGTATATTTATACTCCCTTTACATGTTAAATAACATATACTTTCCAAAGCAAAAAAATAAAGTGAAAAGAGTGATATTATTTGACATTTTTGAAAATTTCTTCAGTGTTTAACAGAAGACAGCCAGACTCTTTTATATCTGCTTCTACATTGATTCTGTTGCAATACATCTTGCTTCAATTATACGGAGAAAATCTGGCCTCATGCAAATATGTAACTGAAAAATATAAGTGTTTTTAAAACTTTTTCAGGTAATTGCGGATATTTTTCTCTGATACTACACCATAATTCATGTGGTAGTTATTTAAAGGTTAGTTGCAATGTAGAATCTGAAACCATATCAATGAATATTTTGTACTCTGTTAAAATTCACTGGGATATCTTGCACAGTGAATGGATTTTTAGCCACACATGGTATTGCAATATCACATAATAGTTATATGAAAAATGTTTGTTTAATGAATTATGCAGACCTTTCAAATGCTGACACATTTCATTATATAATTTTAAAATCACATTTTAAAATATCACCACTGATCTAAAAAGAAAAGAACACTTTCAAGAATTTGTCAAGTTCATGATGACAAACATAAGTTTTCAAAAATTATAATTTTTACTTGAAAGGCTGAATGTTATCATTGGCAATTAATACTGTCAGATATTTCTCCTGAAGTGGCAGGCTCACTTTGTTCAGTTTTGAAAAAATATCTACCAAATATACACATCTGAATAATTATGCAGTATCCAGCAGCCATTCTTCCAAGTAAAAATGGCAGTCCATGAGAAATGTGGCTAGTTCAGCTTGCAACTCACAGAGCTGCTTTCCCTCCAAGTAACCATCATAGTCATGCAGGCAGAAGAAGCATGTTATGTGTACCTCCCATTCCACCACATAGACTGTTTAAAAAGCTATATACTCAAGGGTTGAGATTTAACAAAATTAATAATTTTTACTGCTTCAATAAGGGTATTTAAAAGTGAAACTGGCCATTTTTACTGTACCTCATTGTTTTTACTGTGAGTGCATGCTGGTGAAGAACAGTTGTTGCTAGACAGTTTGGTGCTTGTATTAGTTTCCTGTGGCTGCTCTAACAAATTGTTACAAACTAGGTGGCTTAAAACAACAGAAATGTATTCTCTTGCAGTTCTGGAGGTCAGAAGTCGGAATTCAAGGTGTCAGCAAGGCCACACTTAATCTGGAGGCTCTTAGGGAGAATATGTTTCTTGCCTCTCCCAGCCTCTGGTGGCTGCCAGCATTCCTTGGCTTGTGGCCGCATCACTCCAATTTCTGCCCCTATTTTTATATGGCCTTCTCTTCTTCTGTCTGTAAAGTCGCCTTCTGCCACTTCAAGGTATACATGTGGTTGCATTTAGGGACCCCTCCAGATGATCTAGGATCATCTCCCCATCTCCTTAAATTAATCACATCTGCAAAGATCCTTTTTACAAATAAAGCAACATTTACAGGTTCCAGAGGTTAGGTCCTGATATCTTTGTGGTGGGGGTGGGGCGGTGGTTGGTGTGCATTTTTCAATCTGCCACAGCGCTATTGCTGTGATTGGTGCTAAGACACTAGCAGTTTGAGCGACTATTGCTTTTATACCATCATTGCAGATGTCCATGCAATCAAGAAGGTAAATAATGTTTTAGAATTATTATTTAATTGTTTCAACCTTGCATAATATGCACCCCAAACTCCTCTGCCAAAACCAAACAAACAAAGGTCTCAGGGAGCCCCAGGGACTTATGGACCACACTTTGGTAACTGCTGATGTCAGGGAATAGATGTTAGGTATACAAATAAAATTCTCTGCCCCAGTAGCCTGGAAGGGAGGCTAGTCTTTTCCATTCCTTCTAAGTGAGCCCATTATTTTATGGGTTCACTTTGGGGGAAATAGAAAAGGAGATGTAAGACTCACTAGTCTCAAATGATGGATAAAGCCACAGGACTATACCACCCTTTGGAAAAGAGGTTTCCACAAGAGTTCTTCACCTCGGATCCACAGAGCTCCCTGAATGATGAGGATCTGCATAGTGCTGGGGAGGAACCAGGGCTCTCCTTGGGTTCTTTAAGAGCTCTGACCCTCCCAGGAAGAAGGAGAGCAAGAGCCAGGGCCCGACAGAGCCCAAGAGAATCGGGGATGGGAAGCCTGCAAGGGAACATGAGAGCAACTTGGGCCTGCAAAGAGCCTTCACCACAGTTCCACAGGTCCAGCAAGTTTCTGTGAGTCCTGTTCAGGCTGTTGAGAGATAGGGGTGTCCCTCATGGCTGAGGTGGGATCAAACCAGCCCCAGAGAGAGGAGGAGGAGTCCAAGCCAGAGCAACCAGAGGGCCAGGGGGCAGGTGCAGCTACTGCGGCCACTGATTCCACCGCCGAGAGGGAGATGTGCAGAGTTCCTCCCTGCGCTCCACCTTCTGCTGAGGAATCAGATTACTTAGGTTATTTTCAGCTTCACCTCTCAGGGTACAAAGGTGGCGGCTCCCCATAAATGAATTACCATCTGCCGGGAGTGAACAGTTTTTCTAGGTGTGGTAGAGAGGGCTGGGTTGAGAAATCTATCAAAGAGAGACTCATGGGGTAATCTGATCTGACATTCTGTGTGTGTGCTGCTGTGACGCTGTCATTAGCTAGCAGAGGACTTTAGCAACAACATATATATATGTGAAATATCGTTCATGTACATGAACCTGTGCTCCGTCCCAAGAGGCTTTGCATTTATGTGTCCATGTAAAAGTGTTATTCATATTACAATGTATTTGCGTCCACATAGATGTATGCATACATGTCACATTTGTATCTATGTGTCTTGCATGTTTACCTATGACATATGTAAGCGGCAGCATGATGATGCAATGAAAACATCAGGACTCAAGAAGATGAGATTAACAGAAGTACACGGAGACAGATCATTTCCTTCTTTTCCTCTTTTATTCTAAAAATCATTTTATAAACAGGTAATATATGAACATGGTTTAAAAAAATCATTAATCACCATCAAGTAAAGTGAAAAATGAATCTCCCATCCTCCACCACAGAAATAATTATCACCAGTTCTTATGTATTCTTCAAGAGATATTTCATATATTTGAAAAAAATGAGTATATACACACACACACATATAGATGTGTGTGTGTGTATATATATATTATATATACATATGTGTGTATAGGTATCTATATCCCTTATAAATTAGTTCTTTTAAACTAGTGAATGGCAGGGTTGGAAAAGGAAAATCTCTATCTTCTCATGCCTTGTGTATAAGCATAGACTCCAGAGCACATATTTGTTTGCGTCTGTGATTTACACGTGTGCAGGCTTTGTGATAGAGGGCACATTTTTTTTGTTATAGAAAACTTCTGGAACCTAGAAAACTAATTTCCTTACCAGATCATCTGGTAATTAATCTTAAAAGCTCAAGACAAAAACAAATTCCCTATCTGAGACCTTTGTGCTTTCCCAGAGGCAGGTGAGAATCATTCCGGTGGAGTTGTCTGCACTTTCTGATTTGTCATCAATTCCTTAGGAGCAATCCGGTAAAGGTTTATTTAGTATATCCCTCTGTTGATTTTATAACCGCTGCTGACTGCTTGGGACATAAAACTCTTGATGATTTACAAGCAGTAAGTGGGCAAGAAATTCATAAATCACATGATATAATAAGGATGTAGGTGAATACACACACATACACTTATTCATATCCACCTTCAGAAGAAGAGTTGTAGGTATGTCCAGAAAATACACTCATCTTTAATTCAAAAAAATTGAGAGCTCATTGATAAGAGGGCCACAGTCAATAACATCTGAGAGGTAAATTATATCAGGTAATATTTTAATGTAAAGAAAAAGGCTTTGCTCTTGAATTTCTGAAAGAGGAGACTCTGGTTCGTGCTTTTGAGATGTTCAAAGGGGTTTTTATGATCCCTGAAGGAAAACAACAAATTTTTTTCTAAAAAGCTTTACTGACCAAGCCAAAAATGTTGAAGATTGCCAAGGTTTCCTGATACTCTTGAAATTATTCTGCAACAAATAATCCTCAACTAAACAGTCATTTAAAGATCTCTCTCTTTTTTTCTAAGTCTGGTTTTAGAAAAATCTCTAATAGTATTCTAAAAGTAGGAAAAATATAAGTTTTTAATTCCGGGGAAGTAGTAGGGCTTCAGGGAACTAATAGAGAAGGAGAAAAATCTCATAAAACATATTTGTTTGGAAAGTAAAATTTAATAATTATGAATCTGCTACCATGAGTAGTTTGCCAACCATCTGCCTCTCAAAATGTAGTATGAAACAGTCAGAAATTTAAGATGCAATTGGCAAAATGTAATTCTTATTTGGATTCTGATTCAAACCAAACAAAGAAGAAAAAATAAGAGAAAGTGAGATGGGGGAAAATTGGGGAAACTTGAACACTGATTAGGTATTTGATAGCATTCAAAAATCATTGTAAGTTTTTAAGGTATAATAATGGTGTTCTATTTTTTTCAAGTCTTTATCTTTTACAGATACACAATAAAATATTTTAGGATGAAATTATTTTATGGCTTGAATTTGCTTTTTAAAAATCCAATTGGGGGAATTGTGAGTGGAGGGTATAAATTAAACAAGATTGGCCATGAGTAGATAATCATTGAAGCTAGATGAAAGATACATGGGGTTTCATATACAGGAATACTTCAGAGACACTGTGGGCTCAGTTCTAGACCACTGTAAGAAAGCAAATAATGCAATAAAGTGAGTCACACAAATTTTGTTTGTTTCCCAATGCATATAAAAATATATTTATGGTCCGGGCGTGGTGGTTCACACCTGTAATCCCAGCACTTTGGGAGGCTGAGGTGGGTAGATCACTTGAAGTCAGGAGTTCAAGACACACCTGGCAAACATGGTGAAACCCTATCTCTACTAAAAATACAAAAATTAGCTGGGCGTGGTAGCAGGTGCTTGTAATCCCAGCTACTTGGGAGGCTGAGGCATGAGAATCATTTGAACCCGGGAGGCAGAGGTTGCAGTGAGCCGAGATTGTACTACTGCACTTCAGCCTGGGCAACAAAGCGAGACTCCATCTAAAAAAAAAAAAAAAGTACGTTTACACTACGCTTGTCTGTTAAGGGTGCAGTAGTATTATGTCTAAAAAACAATGTACATACCTTAATTTTAAAATACTTTATTGCTTAAAAATGCTAGTGATCATCTGAGCCTTCAGCAAGTTATAATCTTTTTGCCGGTGGAGGGTCTTGCTGACAAATCAGTATGGTGTTTGCTGAAGGCTGAGGTGGCTGTAGTCATTTCTTAATGTAAGATAACAGTGACGTTTGCTGCATTGTTAACCTCTTCCTTTCATAAAAAATTTCTCTGTAGCATGAGACGATGTTTGATAGCATTTTACCTAAAGTAGAACTCAGCTTTCAAAATTGGAGTCAATCCTCTAAAACCTGATGCTGCTTTATCAACTAACTTTATGAAATATTCTCAATTCTTTGTTGTTATCTCAACGATGTTCACAGCATCTTAATCAGGAGTAGTTTCCATCTCATGGAACCATTTTCTTTGCTCATTCATAAGAAGCAGCTTCTCATTCATTCCAGTTTGATCATGAGATTGGAGCAATTCAATCACATATTCAGGCTTCACTTCTAAATCTACTTCTCTTGCTTTTTCCTTCAGGTCTGCGGTTACTTCCTCCACTGAAGTCTTGAGCCTCTCAAAGTCATCCAAGAGGATTGGAATCAACTTCTTCCAAACACCTGTTAACGCTGCCATTTTTACTTCTTCCCACGAATCACAAATGTTCTTAATGGTATCTAGAATGATGAATCCTTTCCAGAAGGTTTTCAATTTACTTTTCCCAGATCCATCAGAGCAATCACTATCTATGGCAGCTATAGTCTTACAAAATCCTTTTCCTAAATAATAAGACTTAAAACTATAAATCATTCCTGGATCCATGGGCTGCAGAGTGAATGTTATCTTAGTGAGCATGAAAACAACATTAATCTGCTTATACATCTCCATCAGAAATCTTGGGTCAATGAGCAGTAATATTTTTAATGGGATCCTTCTGAGCATCAGGTGTCAACAGTGAACTTAGAATATTCAGGAAATCATGCTAAAACAGATGTGCTCTCATGCAGGCTTTGTTGTTCCATTTTTAGAGCACAGGCAGAATAGATTCAGCATTATTCTTAAGGGCCTTGGGATTTTTGGAATGGTCAATGAGCATTGGCTTCAGCTTCAAGTCACCAACTGCTTTGACCCCTAACAAGAAAGTCAACCCGTCCTTTGAAGCTTTGAAGCCAGGCACTGACTTCTCCTCTCTAGCTGTGAAAGAACTAGATGGTCTTCCATCTAGAAGACTGTTTTATCTACAGTGAAAATCTGTTGTTTAGCATAGCCACCTTCGTCAATGATCTTAGCCAGATCTTCTGACTAACTTGCTGCAGCTTCTAAATCAGCACTTGCTGCTTCACCTTGCACTTTTATGTTATGGAGATGGCTTCTTTCCTTAAATCTCATGAAGCAACCTCTGCTAGCATCCAATTTTTCTTCTGCAGCTTCCTCACTTCTCTCAGCCTTCATAGAATTGAAGAGAGGTAGGGCCTTGCTCTGGATTAGGCTTTGGCTTAAGAGAATGTTGTAGCTGGTTTCTATCCAGACCAGTCAAACTTTCTCCACATCAGTAATAAGGCTGTTTCAATTTCTTATTATTTGTGTATCCACTGAAGTAGCACTTTTAATTTCCTTCAGGAACATTTCTTTTGCATTCACAACTTGGCTAATTATTTGGTACAAGAAACCTAGCTTTCAGCCTGTCTGGGCTTTCAATACACCTTCCTCACTAAGCTTAATTTCAAGTGAGCTTTTGATTTTGAGTGAGAGACATGTGACTCTTCCTTATACTTAAACACTTAGAGGCCATTGTAGGGTTATTAGTTGGCCTAATTTCAATATCGTTGTGTCTCAAGGAATAGGAAAGCCCAAGGAGAGGGAGAGAGTCGGGAGAATGGCCAGTGGGTGGAGCAGTCAGTGTGCACACAACATTTATCAAGTAAGTTCACCATCTTATATGAGCAAGGTTCATGGTGCCCCAAAACATTTTCAACAGTAACATTAAAGATCACTGATTGCAGATCACCATAACTGATATGATAACAATGAAAAAGTCTGAAATATTGCAAGAATTACTAAAATGTGATGTAGACACACAACGTGAGCACATGCTGTTGGAAAGATGGCCCTAAGAGACTGGTCCCACATGGGATTGCCACAAACCTTCCATTTGTAAAAAAAAAAAAAAAAAAAAAAGTCTTCAAAGTCCAATAAAATGAGATCTTCCTGTACTCTTTAATGTACTCTTGTATTTGTTTGAAATTTTTTATGAGGTGAAAAACAAAAAACAGCTAACAAGCTAGAATGGTTATTCATTATGTATTTGAACATTTATTCACGTATTCATATCACATTTATTGTTCAACAGAAACCAAGCATTGGTTGTATAAAGGGCTCTGAGTGAGACACTTTAGTGAATACTGAGCGGTGTGAGCTACAGTCACTCCAGCCAGTGCGGGTTGTGACGGGTAGCGACACTGCTGATATCTAGACCACATCAGCCTCTATGATGTGTGCTGGAGCCTCTCCCCTCTTGGTAAGTAAGAAGGTGTCTACCCATTGGTTATTGTGAAGAGCTTCTGTTTGGGGGACCGGCCACCCAGCAGTATTCAGCTTCAGTGCAATCTATTCCACTGATCTAACAGTCATCAAGGCCCAGAGGAGCCCCAGAGGTCTGAAGCTGAAAACAGAGACTCCAGGCCAGCTCTCCAGAAATAAAGGAGGCTTTATTTTTATGCTGTACCTAAAAAAGAAAAAAAAAAAAAAAAGTAAGGAGAGCAGTCGAAGGGCTGGTTTTGCAGAAGAGAGTCATGTGGTGAATTTGAAACTTACACCGGTGCCTGGCCTGCAGAGCAGAAGGGAACGTGACTGGGCTATCTGGGAAGCCCTCCACCTCTAGAAGGCCCTTTCCAGAGGGCAGTGAAAACATAGCCTCCTTGCACAAGAGATCGGCCCTCCTGTGGCCCAAAGGGAGAAAGAAAAGTCCTAAGAGCTTTGTGAAAGCTTCTTCCGCTTGGTGTCTGAGCCTCGTTTCTCAAACCTGGATGATCCCTTTCCTGCTCCATCAAAACCATCAGCTGTTATCAGTCACTCTAGCCAAAAGACCCAGCCCAAAGTGCTCCCAGGAGATAACAAGTTCTTAAGAAACTCGTGGCTGGGCGCAGTGGCTCACACCTGTAATCCTAGCACTTTGGGAGGCTGAGGCAGGCGGATCACCTGAGGTTGGGAGTTCGAGACCAGCCTGACCAACATGGAGAAGCCCCGTCTCTACTTAAAATACAAAATTAGCTGGGTGTGGTGGTGCATGTCTGTAATCCCAGCTACTCGGGAGGCTGAGGCAGGAGAATCATTTGAACCCGGGCAGCGGAGGTTGCAGTGAGCTGATACCACATCATTGCACTCCAGCCTGGACAAGAGCGAAACTGCATCTCAAAAAAAGAAAAGAAAGAAAAGAAAAGGAAAAAAAAGAAAAGAAAAGAAAAGAAAAGAAAAAACTCTTTTCCTGTAATCAACAAGACCTTTTAACTTTATTTTTAATTCTGTGTAGATCCCCAGAGCATGCCCACCACATGGCCCCTCTGCAGGCTGGGGATGGAGGAGAGGGGAAGAATGGCTCCCAATATTCTGGTCATTTAGCTCTGAATGTCACCAGCAAAGTGAATATTATACCTGCATATGCCCTCTGGGTCTTGCCCTAACCAGTCAATGTGCAAAATCTGATCGCAGCTCCTTCTTCAGAAAAACACTTCCATGGCTTCCCAACTGCTCTTTAAACAAAGCCTAAAATGTTTGACAAGACTGACAAGGTTGACCAGGCCCTGTGGGTTCTGGCTCGGACACCAAACCTTCAGGCACCCGCTCCAAGCCAGAGCTGCTTCCTCCACTGATAATCTAAGGGAAAAGAGCATAGCCAGGAACTGGACTCCAATCAGTGTCCCCAGATCATAGTTTCCCATGGTTCACCCCTGATGAGATATTGAGTGAAAGAATGATAAAAGGCAAATATCTGGACAACAAACCAGAAACTCTGTCGGGAATGTGTCCTGCTGGTCAGAGACGTAGCAAGGACCTGGTTGGAAGTCAGAGTTTAGGAGTTTAGGAGCCACTCAGTGGGCTTCCCATCAGGTTGGCCCCTGAAATTCCCAAATAAAGAAATAGCATGAGTGGTTGTCTCAAAGCAAGAAAATTGGTGGGTGTAATTTCTTGGTTACTGGAAGGCACCTCTGTTTGAGGGTTGTGGCAGCAGAAAAATAAAAAGGTTGACACAGCCTGCTAAATGCCTCCTAATACTGCCTCCCACATGGGGCTCTGCCAGGCCTCTCCCTCTTGCCCTCTCCTCTTTGTCTAGTAGACAGTCACTGTTCCTTTAGCTCCTAGCACAGTCTCCACAGGTCCACAGACACCTGTCACTTAGATGTCCCTGTGAACAGTGCTCCCTGGGATTATACAAGGCAATGACCCTGACTTCACTTCCCCAAGCAAGCCTCATGACCCTTTGATGAGTCCAAATCCCTCTTAGGGCCACAGGACTTCTCAGTGGTGTCAGAGAGCAATTAATAGATGATTAATACAGATAATGATCCGTATCTTTCTCCCCCACTAGACTACTAGACTAGAGACTCTGCAAGGGCAGAATCATGTATGCTCTCTTGTTGGTGGAATTTTTCAGTTACGTTTCCATTTGATGGACCCGGACCAGACACAGAGTAGATGCTCAATAAATAAATGTTGCACTAATGAACAAATTCCCGTTTTCTGATCCCTGACTGCTGCAGACCCTACTCCTACCTCGAGCTCCTGAAGTCATTAGCCCTGAAGCCCTCTCTTTGAAAGCATAAATGACCTCTATGTTAGCATTTTTCCCTCTGTCTTGGAACAGGAATTGTTGGTGCCTGAAACTAACCATCCCAACTCTCCAGGCCACCTCCCTGCATATCTGACTCCAGGTATCTCCAAGACCAACTGGCTGCCCTGCCCTCCCCAGCTGCACATGGGGATGTACTTCCCTAACAAGGTTTTCTTTTTTGAGCTACTTTTGATGTTCATTGTAGCCCAAATTTATGAACATAAAATTATGGGGTGGGTGAGGATAGCAGGGGTTGCGGGGGAGACAGTGAAAGCAGCACTCAAGGTTAGGGTGGCATGAGGGGCCCAAAGTGTCATCTGTTGGTCAGCATGCCACTGGTGATGCTCAGTCTGGTCCTTGTCACCAAACTTCTTCTCCAAAACCAATGGCCCTCAGCTAGGGACCAGTGTCTCAGGGATCTGTTGAACATAAAGCTAGTTTCTGTAAATGAAATCATTTCCACCTATCAACTATCATCAAACATGAAAGTGGATGTGAAAAGACTTTGTCCCTAAGATATAACATAAATAACAACAATAATGTACCAAGCTTACTTCACTCATGTCCTTTGAAAGCTAGACACTTCTGATCAAAATTAGTAAAAGTCGCTCCATATACAAACATGATATCAACATTTTTTAAAGAATTGCTACATTCCATGTGGCACATCCTTTGGGATGTGCCACCCTTACCTTGAGTGGCATTGCCTTTGAAGCCCAAAGCAAATATTTTCTTTTAAAACCTAATGGTTTTAAACTGTCTCTTCTGAAGTCTGTGAGTCAGTTCCAGTTGTTTATTACACAGCCAAATTCAGAGAGATTAAGGACACCAAAGATTTTAATGAAGAAGATGAGTTTCTTTTAGTCATAAAGATTGTTTCTATCATATCATTCCCCATGTGTTGACATGGCAACTCCGCTTTGTCTCACTCCACAGACTTACGGGTACTTAGGAAAGTCCTGTGTTCTGTCAGCCGCTGGGCCCAGTTAGTTCATGCCTGGCGCAGGCCCCAGCCCGGGGTGGACCAAGAGCCCACCCATGTACATCACAAGTCAAGCTTCAACCTTGCAGAAGAGAACAGCAGCAGCCAGGGGTCACTGTGACTCAGTGATCAGGGAAGGATTTATTCACAGTGTTATCCTATTACGGTCTATTTTGTGTAATTTAGCCAGGTATCCAATACTATTCTAGCAGGAGACATGCTTTATTTTATTTCATTGGTTTGATGTTTTTGTTTTGTTTTGTTTTATAGCCTTTAAGGTACCCAGAGTCCTCAGAGAGGCCAGATGGCAGCTGAGTTGTTTGGGATTAGTGAGGCTGCTTTGGGGCCAAGGACAGCCACCGGGAAGTCTCCAGCTGGGCCTGCTTTCTCTTCCCTGCTTCCTTCCCACCAACTCTCACCTCTGTGGAAACTCCCAAAGTCTCAGAAGTCGTGATTTTTTCATTGGCTCCTGGGGTTAAAATTGAGCCACCAATGCCTTCCTACAGGGAAGGGGGAAGGTGGGGGATGAAAAAGTGAAATTCCTGCTCCTGAGCCTTACACAGGAGATTTCTTACCCGAGGGAATCTGAAACTGTTCCAGAGGAAAATTGCCTCGGGCCAGTCTAATTTTTACCAGTCTGAGACATTGCTCCCACTTCCCCTTTCCCCCTTTGAATGATCTCTGTCAGGCTGCCTGGGCACTGCTGTTGCTTCTGAAGGTTGCAACATAGAACACCACGGTTGTCAGGTAACAATGACGGAAACGCTTGCTCCCTGAGCTGAGCGTTGTATTATTATATCAGAATTAGTCTCTAGCGAGGGAGAGAGTATATTTCTTCGTAAGGTGGAGGAGAGAAGCAGGCACAGGCCTCCTCTTCCAGCTGTGTCTCTTCTACCTGGTCAGCATCAGGACTGGGCCTGAAATGTGAGCAGAAAACACAGGTACGTTATGGTCCAAAGCACCATTCACAGAACCAAGGCTGCCATCGTGGGCAACAGGCTAAGCAGGGATTCGCAGTCTCCCAACACCTTATTCATGGACCAAACAGCCACAGATCACGATGGAGATGGCTAGAAGGAGTGCATTCCCCCAGTAGACACACCATACCTGTGATTTCCACCATCTGCGAAAGAAGGGCAGCCTTCATCAACCACAAATGCAGAGTTATCTTGAGGGTAGATGGTGTAGTATTGAGGAGGACTCAGCACGGCGGTTGCTGCCCCTCCAGGGGTTATGAGGCCACAGGGGCTCACCACAGACTGCAGGTAGCTGGTATTTATCCCCATAGGCTCTGGAGAACCATAAGGAGGAGGGATGTACTGCACCACAGTGGCCCCATGGAAGGTGATGGGTTGGTTGATGCCAGTGAAAACAAATGATGGTCCTCCTGGTGTCTGTTCCAAGTCCGGGACCCTTTCCTCACTTTCTTTGCACAACTGGCAGGAGAGCATTTTGAACTTGCATACAGCAATCAGGATGAATGTCACCCCAACCGACAGCAGGACAGGCCCAAGGAGCTGGGTCCATTCAAAGTGGGAGACACCTTGGTATTTGATCCAGCCCATGACAGTGAATGTGATCCCCACCAGCCCCAGAAAGATGCCTGAGAAGAGCAAGGTGGCCCCAGCCTTGTCGTCATCGGACACCTGGATGTCAGCGGTGCTGGGTGTGTAAGGAGTGACGGAAAACACATTGACAGGGAAGTCCTCCAAGCGGCCGCTGCCCTGCTCCATTGCTCCTTGTGGCCTCACCCTGCTTCTTAGAGTGGAGAGGATTGTGAGAGCCAAGGAATCACAGGTCCAAATTAGTTATAGAAGAACTCAGGGCTTGTGCTTAACAGGGTGTAACACACAGAGGGCTGGACCTTGTTTAGAAGAATAAAGGTCTGAGAAATGAAGCCTGAAGTTTTCTCATGTATTGTCAACAAGTGGAGGTCTCTGTTTTGCAAGTCAATGACAAGCTGTCTCTCTAATTCACATTCATTCATTCACACATTCAAAAATTAACTTATTGAGTCCATCTTTCTTTTTCTTTTCTTTTCTTTTTTTTTTTTTTTCTTAGAGCGTGGGTCTCACTCTGTCACCCAGCTGGAATGTAGTGGCACAATCATAGCTCACTGCAGCCTCAACCTCCTGGGTCAAGCGATCCTCCCACTTCATCCTCTCCAGTAGCCAGGACTACAGGTACACATCACAATGCTCAGCTAATTTTAAAAATTTTTTGTAGAGATAGGGTCTCATTATGTTGACCAGGCTGGTCTCAAACTCTTGGACTCAAGTGATCCTCCTGCCTTGGTCCCAGGAGGTACTCTTCTATAGCAATTTAAGATGCTGCCATAAGACCCTGTTTTTGTCCTCCCCAACACAGGTTTGTAGAAATGGCAGAGCTCCCTCAAGGGTCTCCAGCAGTGAACGGGGCCCTTGATATATCCACACATGCACAGGAGTCTAACCTGATTTTCCCAGTGGTTCAGCTCATTAGGAATAGACAGACACCTATTTCTTGACTGCATGTGTATTCCTATCAACTTCACGAACCCCTAGCTGTGATGATACTTAAACTTCAATAATACTTCTCACAAAGCCCTAAGATCCTGTTCTTTTCTGGCCAACCCCATACGCCTTTTGCTTTCTGCATTTGGGGAGTAATTCTAGCCTTGGGAGAGGAACAACATCGTAGGAAACCTTTTCATGCACTGCATCACTGCCAGGGGTTGAATAAGCATCAGGTATGACCTGGCTCACTGGGACACATGCTTCGGACCCTCGCTCCATGGTGGCCACACAGTTCCTGGTCTCCAAGGTGAAACAACCAGCTGTGTTTTGGAGCCTGCTGTTTTGCAACCAAACACAAGTTGATGTAGAGAAGACAGTTTAATTTTCAATAACATTATCTCATTCATGACTGCAAAACTTCCAAACAGCCCCATGAGTTTCCTCCTCCACCGAATAATAACTGTAGCCTTCTTTCCTTCCTAGACAGATTTTATCCAAGCAGATGCTCTCTGCAGTAGTTAAATATTATATTAGTTCCCTTTTGCAGAATTGAGAGAGCTGCCGTCTTGCCCCAAGGCAGGGCTCCCTAAACTTCCCTTGACAAAGAAATCATGTGGGCCACTTTTTTAAAGGACAAAATGTGAGCTCCCAATTCAGATCAACAGAACCAAATATCCAAGGGAAGGACCTCAGGTGATTCATCATTAAGAAATCTTAGGAAACCCTACCTCAGGTTAACCCTAAATGCTTCTAGGAGACCAGAGGACTTTCTCCCCACGAAAATCCCTCTCCCTGCTACAGGACAAGGCTTGTAATCTACTTCACTGCCAAACAGATGGGAAAGCAAGCAGGTGACCCCTGAGGTATCTTACTGGATGTGCCTTAGAGCAGCAAGGCTGGAGTGGGGTTGCTATACGAACAGGCTGCCTTTTCCCACTGAGCTAGATCAGAGATCCAGGAAAGCCAGATTTTCTCTTTAACTATAAATTTCTGGTAAGTTAGCCTGACATTATTTTTAGGTTCTTAAGTCCTAAGTTAACAGTCAAAACAATCCCTGACATTTAGAAAAAAACTAGGATCTCAAAAATGTCTTCTAAGTCACTCAATTTATGTTTTCCATTTGCCTTTAGCTATATCCACCGAGAATAACTGGGAAGCCTGAGAGAGTAGAGGAAACAGATCACCCTCTTTTAGACAGCTCATGAATGCAAACTGGAACTGCTTTCAAAGCAGAAAGATCAGAAAGTTCTCCAATTACATTTTCAAGGTCACTTTGACTCAGCTGCTTCTTCCAAAAGCCCCACCTCTGTCTAGACGGGTAAATAGCAATTTTTTCTTTAAAGCTAACCAACTGAATTCAACAGCATATTAAAAGGACTAAATGCCATGACCAAGTGGAAGGCAAGGCTGGTTCAACATACAAAAATCAATCTATGTAATGCAGTATATTCACAGAACGAAGGGGGAAAAACCACACATGATCATCTCAATTGATGAGTGAAGGGGAAACATTTACTGAATACTTACTATGTACCAGGCGTAATTCTATACATTTAATATAGGTCACATAATTTCATTCTTTTAACAACCAGGTTACAGTCAAGAAAACTATGCCGATTGTTAAGCTATGGTGACTCAGCTCCAAACCCACCTTTTTAAACTTCTCTTTGTCTCAGACTCTGCAAAGCACACTTGTCCTTTTCCAGGCTGCTCCAGTTAGGCTCTGCCATTAGGGGTTGCTACAGGGAGATTTCAAGGTGGCAGGAAGGAGAAGGCACTTAGTACTTTCTATTTTGCTTGCTGTTACTGTCAGTGTCATTCCAACAACAGTTCTTCATCCTGGCAGTAACAGTTCCAGTTTCCAGAACCCTCCTCCTGCCCTCCAATCAGCCTTGCTGTGCCCCTTCAAGGAAACCAACACCAGCCACTTGGACATGTTCTTTGTCCAAGCTCCTGAGATGCCAGAATTAGCCGAGTGACATTTTCTACTCAAAGAGCTGGATCCTGGCTCCACAAGGGCCCTTCTCCAAGCTTCTGCTTTCTAATGTTAGCCCAACCTCTTCCTTTTGTTCCCGCAGCCTGTTTTCACTAAGTCTAAGTGGCCTTAGTGTTTATTTTTTGCCTTTTCAACCCTCCAATATCTGTTAAACTAATTTCCTATATCAGATTCTCTCTATTAAAATAACTGGTATGGTTTCTGTTTCCCTAAGTGATTCTGACTGATAAGTGGTATTCACAGTGGAGTTAGGAAACATACCTGTGAAGATGGGATTCTGGAATTGATTTGGTCATATTCTTGGCCTCAAATACAATGCTGAGTCTTCATCAATGAAACATGGGATATTTGTAGATCATGGCATGAAGTGTCATCAAAACTAATACAAATAGCACCTGTAGTAGGCTGTGATGAATTGCCTATTGGAGCAAATGCCCTGGGACCAACTGGCTGCTACACTTAATCACTATGTCAATAATGATGGGCTGCAAGTTCTGTGGGATGGAGATGGCCACTTCAGAACGCCCTGCAATACTTATAAAAAGAAAGTAACAAGTTCAGGTCTTTAAATTCAGCTCAAGTCACAGTCAGAGAACCAGAGAGTTTCTGTGGTGGTCTTAAAAGAATCTTGTATCCTATATTTACAGTGCTGACCTCACCAAAAGTCAACAAAATTTAAATAGATATCTTTCTATATAGCTATACATCTGTGGAGGCTACAGCCACTCCATCTTAGATGCTAACCCGCCATGTTGACTTTTGTCTAACTCATTCCAGGAATGCCTTTAAAATGTCTGTTTTATCTGCTGTTCCTTGCTTGAGAGCATGTACTTACTGTAAACCCTGCCCTTAGATCAAAGGAACTTTAATGTTATAGTACTTACCATAAATCCTGACCTTAAGTAATTGTTCTACACGTCCCTTCTGAAGCACACATACCCCTTCCCTGAGGTATGTAAGCTCTGGGTCTGGTGAGTAACGGTACAGGATCCACCATCTTGTCTCATGGCTTCCAGGAACATGGCCTATGTTCTTAAGTCCCTATTAAATGTTCCTTTCTGAGAAACTGGACTCGTCAGCCTCTTTCCTCAATCTCTCAGTTTCCTTGACCTTTGAGGATAGGTTTGCATAGATCTGCTTACTATGGAACAGTATCTATATCTACATACGATTGGTTCATTTTCTCTGGAGAACCCTAATAGACAATGATACTTCAAGTGTCTATGGTAAGTAGTGATTCTGTACAGAGTAATCATATATAAAACCACAGCACAGGCCTCCAGGGTTTTAGAGAAAATCCGTGTTGCTTCTGCCGGCAGCTATTCTCCTTTTGAGACACAGCTCATGATTCTTTACTGGGCCCTGCATCACCCTGGGACACTGAATGACCCCTGAGCTGCCAATCATGATCTGAGCATATCTGGCCCACACAACTGTAAGTTTGTGCATGCACAGCAGTGGTTCATTATCAAGTAAAAATGGTATTTAAGAACTTGGACATGAGCAGGTCTAGAATTACAAGTAACTACATAAACAGGTGGTTCAGAGCCTTACACTTACTCTTACTGAGTGGCGTCTTCTCCTACAATCCAAACCTATGGCCTACTGGGGAGCTCTTCACAGCTAGATGACTGAGGAGAAAAAATCTCAGGTCTCATGTATAGGTTATTCTGCACAACAGTGGATGGCTGAAGCATTATGACACCCATCAGGAATGTTCCTGAAAGATGCTAGAAATGGTGTAGAATAGAAATCCTAGCCAGCAGAACTTCAAGCAGGACATTTGGTTGTCCATGTTGTCTGAGCTGAGAGATGGCCAACAATCTATGTTGGTTCATAGGCAGAGGTGAATGGTGTCCTAGGTTTCAAGGACTCAGAAAGAATGAGATTGGAATATGAGTAACAGGAAGTATGGTGAACAAGTTATAAGGATATCTCAAAGTGGGCACAGAGCGTAAAAGATAGTTGTGTTCCCCGTGAACACTCACCCAAGGGCAGCCACTGCAAACGAGGCTCTACCAGTCAGGTGAACAAGCTGGTGTTTTCTGTGGATATCAGTTAGTCTTTTCCCCCAGACTTCAGAGTGTTTCCTTGATGAACCCATGTACACAGGATGCAGGCCACCATGATGAAAGGGATGAAGGCTATGCACGAGCTTAAAACTGGTAGCTAATCTGGCTACCATCACTGTTGAGTACCTAACCTACCAAAAGCAGAGACCACTGCTGAGCCCCCAATGTGGCACTATTCCCTGAAGATCACAGCCAAATATCTGATGGCAGCTGGATCATGGTGGACTCCTTCCAAGAGGGGCAGCAATTTGTCCTTACTCAACTAAACACATATTCTGGGTTATGGATTTGTCCTCTCTGACTTTAATACTTTTACCAGCATCATCATATGTGATGTACAGAATGCCTTATTCACCATGATGGTATTCTGCAAAACGTTGCTCCTGATCAGAGAACTTAGTTTACAGCAAAAGAAGTACAGCAATGATCCTATGCTCATAAAATTCACTGCTATAACTACATCCGTTACCATCCAGAAGCAGCTAGCCCAATAGAATGGTGGCATGGCTTACTGAAGGTACAGTTATGGCACCAGTACGGAGATATCACCCTGATTAGATAGCATCTTAGGTAGGTTCCCTAGAAACAGATGGCAAGGGGGTCACTTGAATGCCACAGGTTTGTTGGAGAATGTTCTAGGAAACAATGCCTAATGGGAGAGAGGGTAGTAGAACTGCACAAGGGAAAAGTTGAACTATGATGCAGTTGCAACATAGGCTTCAGCAGAATGCTTAGGTCTTCTTGGAGCTTGGATGCTACTTCAGAATTGTTCCAAATTGAGGTTAAGGTGCCAGGCCTTTGTATTCCTGTATCAACCAGTCACTGAATGCAGGTTGCCACCAAGAGGGGGACATAATCTTGGCCTCCTTTCCTGCTGAGGAAAATGCCCAGAGAGGAGTGTAGTATGAACTGTCAGCAGGCAGCACTTCTGGTAGCTAGGGGAATAAATGCCACAGTCCTAAGGTGGATCTAAGCAGTGTTCCACAGCATCTGCCAGAGATGTCATTTCATCTTTGGGATGCAGTACATGCTTTAAATCAGCAAGCAATACACAGCATTGTTTCTCTCATTGTCAGAATAAACGGGTCTAGAAATTAAGGAGAAAAAGTAGGAGTGACTCCTCTCACTATCACACCTGTTAATCTACTCACATTATTTTTTCTGACTGTCCTTCAACTTTGACCTGGGAGGTCTTAGTCTTACTATTGTGTACCAAGGGACACAACAATAGAAAAGTGACACTGCCACTTGGCCATTCTGAGCTTCTCATGACCCTTAACCAGCAAGCAAAGAAGGGGTTACTTTCCTGGCCAGGATAATTGCTCTTTATTACCAAGAGGAAACTGGATTGCTACAACATCATGGGAGCAGAAAGGACTATATTTAGAACACAGGGCTCTCTGGGACCTCTCTTCATATTTTTATGCCCAATAATAAAAGTTAAAGAAAAATTGTAATCACCAAAACACAGGACCATTGTGGATTCAGATTCTTCCAAAAAGAAAGTTTGGGTCACTCCACTGGGTAAAGAACTAATCAACTGAGACCTTGATGAGGACAAAGGAAACAGGGACTAAGTAGTGGTAGAAAGAAGTTACAAATATCAACTAGGGATTCATGGCCAATTGCAGGAATAAACGCGGCAGCAGCTCTGCATAGTTTCTTCCTTAATTGTTATGTATATATTTATTTGTATATACAAACCAATTTCTTTTTCCGCCTTTCCTCCTTCCCCTTATTATTTTACACAAAGATTGTTGTCTGTGGTCAACTTTACAATTTAGTTTTTATCCAGATGGGACTGTGGCCACATTTAAGAAGAATGAACATTGTCTAGAGATTAATGCATGAATGATTCTTGGAAGTTTGTATCTCCCATTTCAAGGAGAGGATGAGGGCATCTTTATTTGGACACCAGTTTCATCTTGTTATGCAAAGCACAAAGTGGTTTTTGTTTGTGGATACAAGTGCGAGTAATGTGTAGAAGGCTGTGTGTGGATGCTGAGTAGCCAAAGGGGTAGATGGTGGTTGTTATCAAGCTATTGTCCCTCAGGTCCAAATCCATCCTTCTCTACTGTGTTTTGTAGTGATGGGGCTGGGACTCCACAAGCCACATCTCACTCTGACAGCTGGCTTGCTACTAGGCATTGCCACAGGAGGTATTAGAGGGAGGCTACAAGGTGGAAGGAGGGAGAAGGGATTTGCTCTTTTCTGTTTTGCTTGCTATTTCGGTCATTTCACCCAGCAGTGCTTCCTGTGGTAGTCACAATTGGGTCCAGTTTCCAGTCTGTCCCCATATCCCCACTCTCATTGTACCCTTCAGAGGTACTAGCACCAGCTGGACAGTGCCCTCCTGAGAGGTCTGGGTCCAAGCCCCAGGGGTCTCTCCCCCAAGCTCTAAGCCCTGATACCCTAACTGCTTTGCAGTGATTCTTCAGCCCTAGAAGTGGTAGCTTCTTCCTATCACATCAATGTTTTTATTTTGTCTTTTCAATCTTCTATCTGTTTAACCAACTCCCCAGATTAATTTCTCTGTGTTTCTGTTTTCATGAGTAGATTCCATCTGAAGCAGAAATTGAGGGAAAATTTAGAGGGTGGCAGAGCTGAAATGGAACCCGGTGGCGCATTAGAGTCTCATTGTGGCTTCATTCTATAAAAATGCTTGGTGGCTCCTGTGCTGTTCCTGTCAGACATACAACATTTTTGAAGACACTGTCTAATTATTTTTCAGATTGCCGGGGATTGGAGTTGATAATCCACCAGTGGTCTGAATTTTTGTGTTTTATCTTAAAAGTCCTTTTGAATTTTTCATTCCCCTCCCTGCTATATGGGGATTCTTTTTAACTTTTTAAATATTAAAATGATTTACTGCCAAGACAAAATAGAAAGGTGAGTTTCCTACCTATTTCAGTGAAGCAATGTTTTCTACATTAGAACAATTTGTGGTACTTGTTAGAAATGCAGATTTTCAGCACTATTGGCAATGAGTGAATCAAAAACTCTGGATGTGAGGCACACAAATCTGAACTTGTTTTATGAGCTCCTCAGGTGAGTCTTAGGCAGATTGAAGAGTGAGAACCACTAGGGTAGTGGTGAGGTGTTATTGCATTAAATATATCGACTTGGGAAATGTGTCTAATAGCCAGACAATTTCTCTATGCCTGATATCTGAACATTTCTAGCAGTAAAAGTCCCATTAAAGGAAGTAGTTTTGCCCTGCTTTGATAGCTACTTCAGGCTAATAACAGGAAAGGTAGCAATGAAATGGTAGGGCCAGGGACCAAGAAATACCCAAATCCTGCCACCCACCCTACCACCCTCCATGACTTCCCAGTGGGGGGCAGAGGCACAGAAGCACAGGACAAATTTACTGCTATAGGGCTTGAGCTGTAGAGAATCCCCCCATGAACAGAACTCAGGTAAACTTGGCTAGAGCATATGGTCAAGGCTGGAGGCCTCCCTTAAACATGCACCTGATCTCAAAGAAGCACAGGAAAAGTGATAACCAGAGAGAGTAAGGGCAGACAGACCCTCTGAGGACAGAGATACGTGAAGGAGAATGAGAGATGACATAAAAGATGATTGGGTTTCCTTCTACCTGCCAAAAGCCTTAGCCATCTTACCGCAGCAGCCACGTAAAAGAAGGAAGTAGAAAGGAGCTCCACTTAAGCAAGTGCCCTTCTCAATCACAATGCTGCCGCCCATGTGTAAACATAGTCCAATTAATCTAGAACCTAAGCAAGGAGATTCATAACTACTCCTTCCAGAGAAAAGCATCAGATAGGAGACTACACCATCCAGGAATTTCTTGGTGAAAAAAAAGATGAATTATTTTAACACTAATGCAAACTTTTTATCAGTACAGCATAATTAAATGGTTTCAAATGGCTGATCGTGTCAGTGGTCAAGTAAGGCTCTTCCTTTAATTCTCAAACTTCATTTTTACTGTTAGGACGTCACCTATAACAAAAACAGCCAGTTTTCCCTTGCAATTGTTTTTTGAGAATATTTAGCATAGAAATTTGAGAAACATTTGTTAACTAAGCCAACTTTGTGAGCAACCTTTGTTATTAAGGTGAGCTATTGATTCATTTGCTTTATCCAGAATTTTACCCTTTGTACTGGGTGGAACATACCTTCTTTGAAAAATGAAAACAATAGGCCGGGTGCGGTGGCTCACACCTGTAATCCCGACACTTTGGGAGGCCGAGGTGGGCAGATCACTTGAGGCCAGGAGTTCAAGACCAGCCTGGCCAACATAGTGAAACCCCGTCTCTACTACAAAAAAATAAAATAAAAATTAGCCAGGCATAGTGGCACCTGCCTGTAGTCCCAGCTACTCGGAAGGCCGAGGTAGGAAAATCGCTTGAACCCAGGAGGTGGAGGTTGCAGTGAGCTGAGATCTCACCACTGCACTCTAACTTGGGCAATAGAGTGAGACTTTGTCTCAGGAAAGAAAGAAGAAAGAAAAAAAGAAAAGAAAGAAAAAGGAAAATAATAATTTACATTATTCACAACTTCTCAGAAAAAATGTAGAAAATAATAATTCAACCCTGAGTTCAGAAAATCTGGCTGGTAAGTTTTCAAAGTTATTAATCATTTTTTTTTTCCTTGGGGTCCATGACAAAGGAAATTATTTTAATTTGTTGAGAGCACATATATTCAGTGTGCTATTTCCTTTTTAACAAAGCTTCCTGCTACTTAATTCCCTTAAGTAAGGAAATCCAGAGGCCAGTTCTTTGTGGTGCTATTCTCAATGGATGTAGTGGCTACTGAAGAAACCTCAGGACCCCATCTTATTGAACTGTCTGCACCAGTTATTTTATCTGATGAAGCTCTGGGCACGTCTTCATAGGCATTATCAATGGGAGCTGTCTCCCTTAGGGCTCCCCTGGCTCTGCTCCCCTGTCTCCAACTGCAGCAAATAAAAAGAATTGACTGAATCAGAGATTAATTGACATGTCTTAAGATGCAGTTCACAGTGACAGATGAAAATTGGTCAACTAGGCCAGGCGTGGTGGCTCACACCTGTTAACCCAGCAGTTTGGGAGGCTGAAGTGGGTGGATCACCTGAGGTTGGGAGTTCAAGAACCAGCCTGGCCAACATGGTGAAACCCCATCTCTACTGAAAATACAAAAATTAGCCAGGCATCAGGGCACGCGCCTCTAATCCCAGCTACTCGGGAGGCTGAGGCAGGGGATTCACTTGAACCCGGGAGGAGGAGGATGCAGCAAGCCAAGATCGCCCTACTGCACTCCAGCTTGGGCGGCAAAGCGAGACTCTGTATCAAAAAAAAAGAAAAAAAGAAAAAAAAAGAAAAAGAAAAAAGAAAAATTGTCAACTAAAATTAAATACTTTTTAAAAAAATTTAAGTTAATGAATTGGTCATTTAGCAAATTAATCTTAAAGCAAATTGACCCAGATTCATTTTGCATAAATAGAACAAAGACCTGTAAAATGGCTACATCACTTAAGTCTGTGCTTTTATCAAAATGTTCAAAATTAATTTTGGGGGACGTTGGCGATATTTACTCAAATTTAAATTTTAATCTCTCACTAATTATTTAAATATGGCTTTTTAGCACATTTAGTTGTTTTTTTTTTTTTTTTAACAAGAGCACCCTTTTTGGTTGAGACTGCCTCTTTTGACCTAAGTTTTTCTTCAGTCATGTCTAGAGAGCAGTGCCACCTCCTTCCAAAGCATTTGTGACCACTGGCCTTGCAGGAAATTGTAGGCAATGTTTTATTTGCTAGACGGACTGTGGTTTATAATTAGGAAGGACTGTGCTTCTTACTAACACTTTGTATATCTATTTCCAGATATGTTTTTCTTGTGCAGGTTCACACATCTCATAGAAATGAAATTTCATTAAACTTGATTTTTCTGGCCCAGTGCAGTGGCTCACATCTGTAATCCCAGCACTTTGGAAGGCCAAGGCAGGCAGATCACTTAAGGTGATGAGTTCGAGACCAGCCTGGCCAACATAGTGAAACCCCGTCTCTGCTAAAAATGCAGAAAAATTAGCCAGGTGTGGTGCTGGGTACCTGTAATCCCAGATACTCAGGAGTCTGAGGCAGGAGAAGTGCTTGAACCCAGGAGGTAGAGGCTACAATGAGCCAAGATCGTGCCACTGCACTCCAGCCTGGGCAACCCAGCGAGACTCTGTCTTAAAAAAAAAAAAAAAAAAAAGTTCTTTTTCTTCAACTTACCTTTTTACCTAATAGCTCACGTCATCTTTCCCAAATCCATAAAATTTTAGTTTTTAATACTTTGACAAGAATGAGTGATGCAATTATAGCTAGAAGTTTCTCAAACAAGCAATACAAAGATATCAAATAGATATCAAAGTTTAAGCTCATTTTCTTCTCCACAATAAAATCCATAATTTGAATAAGAATCCAGGGTAAACCATTTTTAAAACTTTATGAATGCATTGTTTTGGCAAGCCTCCAGGAAAACAGCCTTAAATCTGAGTGGGGAGAGTATAACTTGACACAACCTCTTTTGGGGGGGCTTGGCAATATTTACTAAAATTCAAAATGCATATACAATAGAATTAAGCTACATATATCTTCTAGGAATATAACCTATATACTTACAATAGACACATTACAAAAGGATACTTTAGCAGAATAGACAATGAATCACTATCTGTACTAACAAAGTACAGGGATGGGGAACCCTACATGTCCATCAATTATGGACTGGCTAAATAACTTATGGTGGTAAAATACAAGGTTCTCTCCCACTGTTAAAGAGCAAGTCAGCTCTGCATGCACAGGTATGGAATAATCTCTAAGATGTGTTATTGGTTGAAAAAGAAAGCAGAGTGAGTACTATAGTGTGTTTATTATGCTATTATTTGCAAGGGGGAAAGACGTACACATCATTGAATGTGCATAACATGTCATTGAAAGAATACAAAATAAATTTGACAAAAGAACTGAGAGGGTGTTCCAGTTATCTACTGCTATGTAACAATCTACTCACAATTTTGTGGCTTAAAACAGTTCTGTGGCTTGGCTGAGTTTTGTCAGGCAGTCAGCTAGGGCTGCCAGTACCTGTAAGCTCACCTGAGCGGGACATCAAGATGGTTCACTCATGTGACTGACAGCTGATGCTGGGAGCTTCGCTGGCTCATCAACCAAAGCACTCACCTGTGTCTTTCCATGTGGTTTCTCCCAGCCAAGGGACTGGGTTTCAAGAGGAAGTGTCTTAGGAGCAACTGCTCCTGAGGTCCCAGGTGGAAGCTGTGAGGCGTCTTATGACCTGGCTTTGGAAGTCCCAGAATATCACTCTCATTTCATTCTATTGCTCAAGCAAGTCACTAAAACAACCCAGATACAAAGGGAAGGGAATTCAATTCTTCCTTTCTATGGTTGGAATGTCAAGGTCACATTGCAGAAGAACACTTGGGAGAAGAAATATTATTGCCTTTCTCTTTGGAAAATACAATCTTCTGCAGAGGGAGATTTACTTTTCACTGTTCAGTCTGTGATACTGCTTGAATTTTCATCCATGTGGACTTCCAAATATATTCCATGATTTTAGATCAACCATGTTTATATACCTATTCACTTGTGGCTGGTTAGTAACCTCATCCTTCTTTACTGGCAAGTTTTCAGTGAGTCCCAGGTGGTAGCATTCTGTCACAATCATCAATAATGGCAGGTTCTGAATTTTTCTGAGTTTCTTACGTATTTTCACTGCTTTTCAGACTTAGACATCAAGTTTCCTGTTTTTAACCACCAATCCACATTCCCAGTTAAAAATTGTAATTTTGAAATGATTATCGTTTAAAAAGATGAATAAAGAATGACAGTATAACCACAAAAACAGAGTTTTCAGAGGTTATCAGAGACCTGCGTTGGGAAGTGAAACTAAGCGTGGCCATATAGTTCTGAACGAATCATTTGATTGAACACGCTGTGGTTGGAAGTAAATTGCTTTGTGGAAGCTGTGTGTGTGTGATTAAATACCTTTTTTCAAAAGTTTGGCAAAGTGGCAAATCCATGTTTCAAAGATCTGTCTGCTCAGGCTGTGATCCTGCAGGGTAATCTATGGGCCATATTCACTTGGATCAGACTACAGACAGAATACCACCAGGTTCTCTCATAACAAAAAAGCACCACAATATTTCAACAACTTGTAGCATATAAAAAGCAAAATAAAACAAAACAAAGCCACAAGCTTGGATGACATGGAAAAACAGGAACCTGCATGTTTTGCTTGCAAATACATGTCTCAAAACCCTTCAAGATTTCCAAAATTCAAAAGAATGTCTTCCCAAACATTTAGGTAAAAATGGCACCATGTGGCCTCCCCTACGCTGGTGCACTGCAGGATGTGGGGGTTCAGAAAAGTGGAATTGGGAAGAAAAGAGAGACGCCACAGGAAGAGACCTGGACATTCTTTTCTGCACTATAGGACCCTGTCAGTGGCCACCGTCACCTCGCAATCCTGAGATGATCAACAAAATCAGAAAAGGTCTGGATGACAAAATCAGGCTCCAGAGGAAGGTGGTTCATGGGTCCACGTGGATGTGAGAGGAACACAGGGTCAGGATGCATAGCCTGCTGGGAAGCCTTCTGAGAAAGCCAGGTGCTAGACCTGTCCTGGTGTCCAGCACAAGGGAGGAACATCCTCCATGATATTCCTCCAGTCATTAGGGCTAGATCAGTGAAAGTAGGCAGATGTCAGGGTAAGGGGTGACTATGGTCAGAAAGCCACACCCTGCCCAGCTCTATACCTTCAGAGGGCCACAGTCGCACACCTGCAGGGAGTAGGAACGAGGACGGGGTGACCTATGCCACTTGGCCCCACCTCCTCAAAGACATGTGGCAAGAGGATCCATGCACAGTAAGGATCTGGATGGAGCAGACGTGCAACCTCAACCCTAAGAGTGGATTCTCTGGAGCATCAGGTGTCCGTAAGTCATTTAGGAGGGCTATCTGGGGGGAAATCTCAGTTATAGGAATTATCTACTCTACTCACCCATTATAGTTACTTGAATTGTGTTGGACCATGGCAGCCTCAAGGTTATATTCAACTTTTACAATAAAATGACAGGGTGGTTGAATCATGACTACACTATTATTAGCTATATGATGGTCATGTTGAAAATCAAAACTGTCCCCTCATTCTTCAGATTTTATTTTATTTCAAGAATAACAAGAGCCTGGGGGTGGTGGTTCACATCTGTGTTCCCAACAATTTGGGAGGCTGAGGCGAGTGGATTGCTTAAGCCCAAGAGTTCAAGACCAGCCTGAGTGACATGGCAAAACCCCGCCTCTACAAAAATATATATATATATATAAATTAGCCAGGCATGGCAGTGCAGCCTGTAGTGTCAGCTACTTGAGAGGTAAGGTGGAGAATCACTTGAGCCTGAGAGATCAAGGCGGCATTGAGCTATGATCATGCCACCACTCTCCAGCCTGGGTGACAGAGGGAGATCCTGTCTGAACAAAACTAAAAATAAAAATTAAAAAAAAGACAAGAATATTTGAGGTGGCGGTCATTGCTAGATGGAGTATGGATTGTGTGTCTTTACACCATATTCTTGCTTGAACTTTCTGATATCCTGCTGAGGAGCAGTGCCTCTGTTTTACAGATGATTAATCTTAGAACAGGAAAGTAGGCTATTTGATTTAGTGGTAGTGCAGGAGGACAATCTGTTTTGCTAAAGTGTTTTTAAACTGCTCATCCATGAAGGGCATGCACTGGCAGGCAATGATCTGCCTGTGTTCTCGAGTGAGGCTGGTATCTGCTGAGGTTGGTTGGGTAGGCAGTTTCCTGGGTGCCCTGACAATCTTAAGATTTTTTTCCCCAGCTGCGATGATTTGAATGTTTGTCTCCTCCAAAACTCATGTTGAACTTCGATCCCTAGTGTTGGAAACTGGGCCTGATGGGAAGTGTTTGGGTCATAGGGGGATCCCTGATGAATAGAATAATGCCTCCCTTTTGGGCGTGAGTTCTCACTCTATTAGTTCCCTGAAGAGCTGGTTGTTAAAAGAGCCTGGTGCCTCCCCACTGTCTCTCTTGCTTCCCCTCTTGCCGTGTGATCTCTGCACACATGAGCTCCCCATCTTCCATCATGAGTGGAAGCAGCCTGAGGCCCTCACCAGAGGCAGATGCCCAGTCATCAAAACTGTAAGCCAAATAAACTTCTCTTTATAAATTACTCAGCCTCATGTATTCCTTTATAGCAGCAGAAAATGCACTCAGACACCAACTGAACAGAAAACTACCTTGATGGGGCTGGAATTTAAGTCACAGTCACTGCCATTTCCAGCAGATGATAAGGTGAGCCTCCCAGAGGCCCAGCTCTTGGTGTGAGAAGCTTCTGGATGGAGTAGGTCTGCAGTGGGCTTACTTCTGAGCTCAGGAATCTATGTACTTGTATGTTAGTTTCTACTTCAGCAGAATCACACACTTAGAGGCTTAAAATTACATTCATTTATTCCTTCATGGTTCTGTAGGTCAGGCATCCTCTGTATTATCTGGAGGCTCAGGAAATAATCTGTTCTCAAGCTCATTCAGGCTGTTGGTAGAATTTGTCCTACGCAATGTAAGACTGAGGTCACAATTCCCTGCCAGAGATTACTTTCTGCTCCTAGCAGCCCCCTACATTCCTTCTCACATGGGCTGCTCCATCTTCAAAATGGCAATAGTGCTGCAAGGCTGGCCAAGCTCTTCAGTTTCAAGTCTCTCTGATTTCCTCCTTTCTGTTCTACTCTTCTGCCACAACAGCCATAGAAAGTTATCTGGTTTTAAGCACTCATGTGATTAAATTACACCCATCCAGATACTCTCTTTTTGTGGGTCCACTGTGCCATATAACATAACACAATCACAGAAACAATGCCGCATGTTCTCAGGCTTTGAGGGATAAAGATGTGGGATCTTTTTAGGGGGGAGCATTTTTAGAATTCTGCCTGCCACATTCTGGTTCTGTTGCTGAGACCCAAAGAGAGTTAGTAAAGGACAAATGACTCTGCTAAAAGTGACCAGGGGGCATGTTTGTCCAGGCTTCATCAACATTGCTGAGCACGTTCAAGTAACAACACTGCAGTGGGTCTTGCAGTCCTTCACATGTCCAATTTAGTCTACTGCAGCAGTTCTCCAAGTGGGAGCCCAGCGTCAGCAGCAGCAGCACCTGGGAACTTACTAGAAACATATATTTTGGGCCCCACCTCGACCTACAGAATTAGAAACTCTGGAGATGGGGCCAGAGGTCTGTGTTTTAGCCAGTCCCTTGGGTGACTCTGATGCTTGCTCAAGTTTGAAAACTATTTCTCTAAGGTAAGTCCCCAATTTCCTTTTCTGTGGAAGTAAAAGTGGGGGAGCAGTCAGATAGGTAATCTCTAAAATGACTTCCATTTCTAACAACCTATGATTTGTGAATATTACAAAAACAATTACACTGTAGAGACCAAAGGATGCACGTATATGTCATTGTGTGTGTGTGTGTGCACGCGTGTGTGCTTCCATACACATCATGGTTAAGAGTACAGACTCTGGAATCTTTTCTACAATCAAATCCTGGCTTCTCCAATCACTAGCTATGTAAATGGGCCAGTTGCTTAGCCTCACTGAGCCTCAGTTTCCTCATTTATGAATGATGGGACCTACATCATAAGGTTATCAGGATCAAGTGAGATCATAAGTAAGAACTTACATATAGTAAGTTCAATGACTCTCGGCTGTAATTATTTCATCCTGTTTAGTTTCTGGAAACTTTCTCCTTGAGTGCTTGAGTCCATGGTGGGAGTAAAGCACCTAGGCCCTTGTCAGGAGGCCCTGAAGGCAGCCCCGGGAGGCACTGCCTGGGAACTGAGGATGAGCTGCTCCCAGGCCTGAAGGCAAAAGTGAACCTTCTCTGATTCCTAGCATCAGCTTAAGTCCTGTCACTGCAAAGGAAGACATCTTGGTAAAGCATGTGCATATAATCCCACAGCCACCTTGATCTCCTCCTCTGAGAAGATCATACCACCCAAGGCAGAAAGCACGCGTCTGAACACCAAGTCAGCTGAGATGTGGAGAGCAGGGCTGGAAACCCTCAGGGGCCTTTGCTGTGTTTTTATTATATTTGTTATTATTGGTTTTTGTGTTTCATTGTTGTTTTTGTTTGTTTTACATGTTCAAAGGAATAGAAATAGTTAAAGGCCTGGAACAGAGTCAACATGTGCCTCTATAAAGCTGAGGTCAGGAAGTGTGTCACTCGGGGGACATAAAGCAACCCCTACCCCTGCCCTGGCTCACAGGCCTCACCAGTGGAGCTGCGAGAGGTCTTGCCAGAGCTTACTGAGAGGCCCGAGTGGAGACGAAGACCCTGTGAGCCAGAAGTGTGGGAGAGAACAGCCTCCTCGCGCAGGCCGCTGTCCTCCAAGGGGAGCTGCGCTCTTCTCAGCCTGCTGGCAGTTGCCTGTGGCACTGAGGCACTGAGGGAAGGAAGGCAGAGACCACCCAGTGTGAATTGCTGCTGCCTGAAATGGAAACTGTTCTCCCAGCCATAGGCAGGCAGAGCCAGGAGGGGCTATTCCACAGCTGCTCCCCACCCGCAGCCCATTCCCAGGCTCCACATGGCTCCCTTAGCCTCAATGCCACCAAGAGAGCTGCTCAGCCCGCGAGGCACTAGCCGGTCTGCTAACAACCACAAAACGCTCTGGGCGGGATGCGGCTGGGTCTCCTTCGCCTCCTCTGAGCCATAGAGATTGGCTCCCCCGGGGACAAGTCTTCTGATTTGGGTTCAATCTCTGGCTGAGGTCTTCAGCAATTTTTCTGTGCCTGATGATATATGAGTGAGAGCCCGGGAACTCTTCCTGCCTCCTCTTGGAGAATGTCTGCCAGCTCCACATAGGAGGTAAGCTATTCCAAGAATCATTCATGGGAATTCGGCTTCATAGTTTTGGCTTCATAGATGGCTTCATAGTTTCAAGAGTAAGGGCCAAAGATGAATTTACAACAGCTCTTGCCATCATGTACTTCATTTATTCCTCTTTAATGTCCTCTATATATTAATCCATTTGGGTCCCTTCACGGAGGACCAAAGTTGTCCAACATTGGAGTAATACTTTCTTGCCCCCCTGCTCCCCTCTAAAAAGCCCACCAATAATTTGATTCAAAGTAGAAGAACTTTGGATAACAGAGCGTACTGCAGTACTAAACAAGGTTCATAAAGTGCCATTCTGGAAGGAGCTGGAAAGACCAACAGCCAGCACCAAGGAGGTATTTTTAAATGGTGCTGAGTAAGAAATGTTAGGAAGCAAATGAGGACTATAATATAATGTAATATATGTAAATTTTAAATAAATACATGAAATAATACTCATATCTTATAAAACTACATACCTATTCAAGGACAAATATCTTTCACATTGATGTAGTGGCCTATTGGGAAGAAAGGGATTAGTGCTGGGAATGGAGAAGGAGGGAGGGAGAGAGAGAGGAAGGAAGGAAGGAGGGAGGGAGGGAGAGAGGAAGGAAGGAAGGAGGGAGGGAAGGAAGGAAGGAAAGAGAGAGGAAGGAAGGAGGGAGGGAAGGGAGGGAGGGAGGGAAGGAAGGAAGGAAGGAGAGAGGAAGGAAGGAAGGAAGGAAGGAAGGAAGGAAGGAAGGAAGGAAGGAAGGAAGGAAGGAAGGAGAAGGGAGGAAGGGAGAGGAGGGGAACAGGAAAGAAGGGAGGAGATGAAAGGGAAGAATTTAATAATGATGATAGCAGATTATGTCTTGAAGAATATGGAGTAACTCTAACATAAGTTAAAAAGGAAGCAAGCCCTAAATTAAACCTTTCATTTTACAGATGGAGAAACTGAGGCTCAGAAGGATGAACTGTTTGATGCTGGGATTTTATTGCTATTCAGTGGCAGAAACCAGGCATTTTGACTTCCAATTCAATGCTTTCTACTGCATCAAACTGCTACATGTATACTTATAATACCTCACTTCCTTCCCTTCTAATGAGTAATTCATCTAAGTACAGTTTTAACTAGAGAGGTTGATCATTGCTGGCCCAATTCGTGGTCCCTCTCCCAGAGAAGTCACCCACCCCTGCTGAAAGACCAAGGCCTTGCTGGACACCAGGTGACCCAGATCACCTTCTCTTGGCCAATGGGCCTGAGGTGGGCACCTGATTCAAGGGCAGCCCTTCCAGAGACAGGGTGGGGGTCACCAAGCATCCTGGTTTGCGTGGGACCGAGGGGGTTCCCAGGATGCAAAACTGTCAGTGCTGAAACTAGAAAAGTTCAGCTGGTCATCCTGGCAGGGAGGGACTTAGGAACTGTGAGGCCGGCTTCAAAAATAGATTCTCAGTGAGAAACGGGGAATCTAGCAGACCGAGACTGTTGGCTGCAATAGAAGTGCCGTGGTGTAGAAACAGGGCAAGGAGCGTTAAGGAGCTTCCATATGGGTCCTACATAAACAAAACTCAAGAGCAGAAACTTCGAGTAAAGGGTCTATCTTTGTTCAGAGACAAGCAGACACCTGCCCTCAAGAGAAGGACTCTGCTGCTAATAGGATAAAACTCTCACATCGGCCCTTCATTTCGGGGGCACACGGTGACAAAATAGGGGTGCAGATCTCCAAGAAGAGGAATTTTGTCGCTGACGGCATCCTCAAAGTGGAACTGAAAGAATTCTCACTGGAGAGCTGGCTGAGGATGGCTACTCTGGAGTTGAGGTCCAAGTTATGTCAACCAGGATAGGAATTAATACAGGAGCTTAAAATGAATTATTTAAGCAGATAGTGAGGGTAAGAGCGTCCTCAGCAAGCCTTCTCTCTTAACAAAAAGCAGCCCGCAAATCATTTATTTTCTAACAAAGAGCAGCCTATAAAATCGAGCTGCAAACATAGATAAACAAGCTGGAAGTTTGCACGGTGAATGCCGGCAGCTGTGCCAATAGGAAAAGGCTACCCGGGGGCCAGCCATGTTCAACATGGAGGCTCCATCTTCCCTTTTCTTTGTCAACCATGTGTACAATAAAGGAACAGGCAACAATGGCATAGGCCAGGTAGAGAACCCATCTACATAACAAAAAATTAGGGGGGAGTGGCCAGTTTCCTCACAAGCTATGTAAATAGCACACCTGGTCCAACCAATCGAAACCACCTCCTCAAGCTCATCTATAAAACCCCGTACATTTCACCGGGAAACTGAAAGACCTGCTCAGGAGCCCGTCTCTGCAGGAGAGAGAGCTTTTCTCTTTCTTTTGCCTGTTAAACCTCAGCTCTTAACCTCACTTCTTACGTGTCCACATCCTTGATTTCCTTGGCATGAGGCAACAAACCTCTGTTACTACTCCAGACAAATGACGCTGCTTCAAAATCATTATCTTAGCCACCAAAACACAGAATGTTATTGGTGAGAAGGGCTGGCAGATTCGGAAATTGCCCGCTGTAGTTCAGAAGAGGTTTGGCTCCCAGAGGGCAGTGTAGAGCTTTTTGCTGGAAAGGTAGCCACAAGAGGTCTGTATGTGTTTGCCCAGGTGGAGTCTCGGTGTTACCTCCTGGGAGGGCTTGCAGCACAGAGGGCCCGCTATGGTGTGCTGTGGTTCATCACGCAGGGGGTGGGGGGCCACAGGCTTCAAGGCTGTGGTGTCTGAAAACTCTAAATGCAGGAATTTTGTGGATGGCCCGATGATCCTCAGCAGACACTCTGTTTACTTTATTGACACCGCCATGTACCAGGTGCTGGCCGTCAAGGGAAGGTCATGCTGCCCTGGGCCCCAACTGGTAAGACTGACTCTAGGAAGCCCCTGCCTGAGAACATGAGCATCATGGAACCCAAAGATGAAGTACTGCCTACTACCCCCATCTCAGAACAGAAGGGTGGGGAGGGAGCCATAGCGCCTGCCATGCCCCAGCCAATCCCCACAACATGATGGGGTCTCCTTGACAGCTGTGTCTGGCATCTGGGTGTTATCCTGGAAAGGACTTTAATAAAATCTTGTACAAAGTCACAAAGCCTGACTCGACTGTATGTCCAGTGTTCAGACTGAGGGGCCTGTTGGCCTGCAGAGCACTCCTTAACCTCTTGGTGCTAACCATGCTTGTGGAATTTGCAGGACCCAGCACAGGAGGACCCAAGCAGAGCTAACCAGAGGAATGTCCCGTGTGAGAGTGAAGGCTGATGGCTAGCAGGGCAGCACCTCAATTAACTGTCCTGTAGTTCAGGATTGTAGCTTTAGAAGCGGGATATATTTAGAATGATTTTTCCTATGCCTAAGAAAATACGTATTGCACATATAACATAAATACAATGGTCATTATGGTGTGTGTCATACTGTGCTAAATGTTCTTTGCATTCACACTCATTTACTCCTCAACATCTGGAAAGCGGAAAGGAAATGTGCTGCGCCACTGAAGCTCAGGCTCAGAAGCAAATATGCCTAAGCAGCATGAAGCTGCCATTAGAATCCACATTCCTAAGTTCTGCTCTCTTGACCATTCTGTTCTGGAAAACTATAAGGAACATTTAAATGGTCAAAACAGTAACAACAAAGCACCTCTCACATTAGTCTTTGGTAGCCCAGAGTGTGGTCTCAGCCTTCCTGCAAGGCTCACACATGCACAGCTTACAACCAACCCCTCTTCTCTGGAGCTACTCTCATTAATTTTCTGCTCCTTATAACCATGAGTCTGACCAGCATGATTATATTTTAGGAAAACTGGCTTTCAGTAGCTCCTTCCTCAAAAACCACTGTGGCCAATTTCAGGTTCTCAAAGAGACTCTTTCCAGATGCTCCTGTTTGCTGTTGCTGCTGCTTCTGCTTTCATTGCCAAGGAAAGGGTTGCAGCAGAAGATGCTCCTCATCTGTAAAATAAGCTGGTTCTCTCCACTCAGCCTGAGCACACTCAGGGCTCCAGACGCTAAAGAGAAAAACCCTTTCCTCCATCCCCACTCAGATGCCCACTTCTGCAGCCACCACCGTATAGGATCGAACTTCTTGACAAAATTATTTGTGCCCCATGCCTCTATTTCCTCCCTTCCTGTGCAATCCTGAAGGCCCTTCCACCTTCCCACCCCTAGGAAATTACTCTGGCCTTGATCCCCAGGGCCCACCAAGAAGCCAAACCGAGTGAACTTTTTCCTGCCTTTAACCCCTGGAGAAGTTTCTGTAAGTTCCCATACCATCTGCCACATGTTCTCCTTGAACTCAGCCCCCTTACCTGCCAAATCGCAAAAGACCTCACTTGTTCACCCTCTCCTCAGCCTATTAGACTCTTTCCCTCCCCTTCACTGGCTCCACCCTCCTCCCGCCCACCTACTAAGGAAATACTTTCGGATTTTTTATCCTTCCCACATTAAACTCCAAGACCTTGCCTTCCCAAAACCTCATCTGTCCGAGGCTCTGGGTACTGTCCCGGAGTAACAGTGAATTTGAGGTCTGCAGGGAGACACTTTTGCATAGGTGTGTGTAGCCTTTTGTAAAGTGCCCGTGTGGATCTGGTTTTCACTGTTTAGCAAACAGGATCACCTGGGCCTTGTTTACCCCATGCCTTGTTATGAGACTTTCAGTTTGGCTGGCAGAATTCAGCCAGAGAATGCCCTGTGTAGGCGCAGAGAAGGACTGTAAAGTGCCAGGGGTGGGTGACTGGTTAACCATTTACCTCCCTGCCATGAAGAACAGCAGAGAAGAGGCCCCAGCCGCTGCCCACCCCTGCCCACAGCCTTGGTGTTCCTGATCCAGCACATTGCCATTCTCCTCGCCCCAGCCACCAGCCAAGGAGGCTGGAAGATCAACCAAGCTCCAACCACTGGGTGTCCCATCACAGCGTGGCTTTACTGCTAACGCTGGTGTTGCTGTTTGTGCCAGGGGTTCTGTTCAAAACACCAAGCTCTTAGAAGAATTTGGAGGAAATTATGACTGCAACCATGTCTTTGTAAGTGTTATCTTCTAAGGAGGAATTTGTAGACTTTGGAGTAAGCTGTAACAACTCAACATTAACTTTTTCCCCCCAATTTTTATTATTATTGTGGAAAGTTGTGGGAAAATGTTGAAAAGTCAGAAATGTTGAAAGTACAATGAAAATCTATATGTCTTCCATCTTCTTCAACAATTTTAATGCTTGCCAGATGAGTTTCATCTCTGCATTTGTGTACATATTTTTGTTGTTATAGAACCATTTAAAAATAAGTTGCCAATAGTATGTTTCATTCCTAAATACTTCAGCATGGATCTCCTAAGAACAGGAAGTTAGATGCCTCTATTTAACACCTAAGAAGATTAACAACCATTCTATAATATTATTTAATAGCCAAGCCATATACAAAATTTCCCAGTCATCCTCAAAATATCTTTTATAGCTTTGGTTTCGCCAAATCAGCATCCAATTGAGGTTCAGATGTTGCATTTGGTTATTATTTCTCTTTAGTCTATTTAAAACAAATTTTTTTACTGAAGTAAAACTAACATTCAATACATGTTAATGCATTCACTTTAAGTGCATACTGGATGAGTTAAAAAAAATGTGCATGTCCTTATCACTACCACCCCAGTCAAAATATTTACAAAGTTCACTCCTTCTCCCTTTGCAGCCTATCTCTCCTCCTCTCACCCCCACAGCCCCGACTCCAGGCAGCTGCTGATCTGATTTTTCTATCTATAGGCAGCTTTGCTAGCTCAATAACTTCATAAATGTGATAATATAGTTTGTGATCTTCTGTGGTTTCTTTCACCGAGTATGCTCCACCTGGGATTCACCCATGTTGTTGCATATGTGAGTGGGTGGCTCCTTTCATTGCTGAGTAGTATGCTAGTGCATGAGTCCACCACCATTTGCCTATCCATTTAGCCGCTGATGAAGACTTGGATTGTTTCCGGTGTTAGGCCATTCTGATTAAAGTCTTTATGAAAATGTTTGTACAACTCTTTTTGTAGACATATGTTTTCATTTCTCTTGGGTAAAAATCTGGAGTAGAACTTATGGATCATATAAGTGTATATTTAACTTTATAAGAACCTGCCAAACTGTTTCCAAAATGTTGACAACATTTTACACTCCTAACAGCAACATATGAGAGTTCTAGTTTCTCTGCATCCTCACCAGTGCTTGATATTATCAGTCCTTCACTTTTTGTCATTTTTGTGGGTGTATAGTAGTATCTCTGTGTGGTCTTAATTTGCATATCCCTGATAACCAGAGTTGTTTTGTGTGGTTCTTGGCTATATATATATATACCTTTTGTGGTGTGTCTGTTCAAATATTTTGTCTTTTTTAAAAGTAAGTTATCTTTGAGAGGGAGTTTCATTCTTGTTGTACAGGCTGGAGTACAGTGGCACAATCTCAGCTCACTGCAACCTCCATCTCCCAGGTTCAAGTGATTCTCCTGCCTCAGCCTCCTGAGCAGCTGGGAAAAAAGGCATGCACCACCACGCCTGACTAATTTTTTTGTGTAATTTTTAGAGAGATGAGGTTTCACCGTGTTGGCCAGGCTGGTCTTGAACTCTTGACCTCAGGTGATCCACCCACCTCAGCCTACCAAAGTCTGGGATTACAGGCATGAGCCACTGCACTGGGCCGTAAGTTATCTTTTTATTATTGAGATTTAAATATGAATCCTTTGCCAGGTTTATGTAGTACAAATATCTCTGCCAGTCAGTGACTTGACTTTTCAAGTACCCAGGTGACTTTTCTTTTTATTAATATTGTCTTTTAAAAGCAGAAGTTTTGTATCTCGATGAAGCTCAATTTGTCAGTATTTTCTTCATGGTTGGTGCTTTCTGTATCCTGCCTAAGAAGTCTTTGCCTACCTCAAGGTTACCAAGATATCCTTCTATGTTTTAGTCTAGAAGTTGTGTAGTTTTAGCTTTTGCATTTAGGCCTATAATCCATTTAGAGTTAATTTTTGTATATGGCATGAGATAGGAACTAATGTTTGTTGTTTGTTTTTGTTTTGCTTTGTTTCTCACACATATACCCAGTTGTTTCAGTGCCATTTGTTGAAAAGACTCTATTTTCCCAATTGAACTACCTTGGCCTATTTATTTTTTTAAAAAATCAATTGACCATATATATGGGTCTATTTCTGGACTCTATTCTAGTTCATTGATCTGTATGTCTATCTTCTGCCAATATTACAGTGTCTTGATTACTATTGTTTATAGTAGTCTTAAAACCAGTTGTGTAAATCGCCCGAATTGTTATTATTTTCCAAAATTATTTTGGCTCTTCTGGTTCATTCATTCATTTGATAGTAATTTAATTTCTTTGAGAACTGTTTTAGAGTTTTCAGTACACAGGGGGTGTGTGTGTGTCATTCTAAACATTAATCATAATATTCTAAAACATTATTCTCTGGTATTGTAAATAGGATTTTTATTTCATTTTCCAATTGTTTATACTGATATATAGACATATAATTTATTTACGTATATTGATTTTGTGTTCTGTGTCCTTTCTAAATTCACTTTTTTTGTTTTAGCAGCTTTTGTACAGACTCCTTGAGATTTTCTATGGTCACGATCATGTTTTACTTCTTCCTTTCCAACAGAGGTGTTTTTGTTTCTTTTTTCTTGACTTTTTGTATGGCTAGGATCACAGCAAAATGTTTAACAGAAGTGATGAAAGAAAACTTCCTTTCCCTGCCCTCATCTTAGAGAAAACATTCAGTCTTTCACCAAAAAATATGACACTAGCTAAAGGTTAGCGGACACAGAAGAAGCATTTGACAAAATTCAAAATTCATTTGGAATAAAATGCTAAAGGCATCTATATTGTCTCCCTTTTTTTTTTTTTTTTTTTTTTTTCTGAGAGAGAGAGTCCTGCTCTGTTGCCCGGGCTGGAGTGCAGTGGCGCGATCTCAGCTCACTGCAGCCTCAATCTCCCAACTCAAGCGATTCTCCCACCTCAGCCTCCCAAGTAGCTGGAACTACAGGTGAGCACCACCACAGCCAGTTAGTTTTTTGATTTTTTTGTAGAGATGGGGGTTCTCACTATGTTGCCCGGGCTGGTCTCGAACTGCTGAGCTCAAGCAACCCTCCTGCCTCAGCCTCCCAAAGTGCTGGGATTCCAGGCGTGAGGCCCTGTGTCCAGCCTAGATTGCCTTCCTTTAAAGACTGTTGCATTTTGTTTTTGTAGGCAGTTGATTCATTTATGGATTGGCCTATTCTTTTGAGGAAGATCTAGAGTAGCCTTTATTTTTGGTTAGTTTGGTCCTAATCCTGAGGTGTGGTCTTTCTGGTACTCTACTCAAAGCCCAATGAGGTCTTTTCACTCTGGTTGTTCAAACTTAAACATCTCCCAACTCTGTATAAGCTCCAGAAGTTGTTTAGTTCACAGTTCCCTGGCAGCCATTCTTCCCCCAGTGGTGGTTTGATCCACCTTGTGGTGCCTCACTCTGCACATGTGCCACTTGGTATTTAGCCAAAGACTTGAGGGGAACCCTATGACCTGGAATTCTTTTTTCTTTTTTTTTTTTTTTCTTCGTTTTTTTGAGGCAGAGTCTTGCTCTGCTGCCCTGGTGCAATCTTGGCTCACTGCAACTTCCACCTCCTGGGTTCCAGTGATTCTAGTGCCTCAGCCACCCGAGTAGCTGGGATTACGGGCACCCACCACCATGCAGCTAACTGTTGCATTTTTATTAGAGATGGGGTTTCACCATGTTGGCCAGGCTGGTCACGAACTCCTGGGCTCAAATCATGCTCCCACCTCAGCCTCCCGAAGTGCTGGGATCACAGGCGTGAGCCACCGCACTCGGCCAACCTGGAATTCTAACTCTGCGCAATTTCTTCTTCTAAAGGGTTCTTTCTGCCTTCGTCTCCCCGAACTCCAGCATCTGTGTCTTCAGCTCAGTGAGACTTCTGCATTTCGTTTAGCTTCTCCGTCTCTGTGTTGGAATTCAGCAAATGGCTCTGTCAGAATGTCTGGGTGGTTGGGAGGCTCACCTTGTTTGTTTCCTTTCTGTCTTGATTACAGCCCTGTGCTACCAATTATGTCTGAAACCAGTTATTTGATATATTTACCCAGCTTTCTAGTTATGTATGGCAGGATGGCCAGCCAGTACTAGTTACTATGCTATGGGTGGAAGCAGAAGAGTCATTAATGTCTTCTCATTTACAGCAGGAGTCAGGTAACTTTTTCTTTAAAAGCCAGATAGTAAACACGTTAGGTTTTCAGGCAACACTGTTTCTGTTGCAAAAGCTCAGCCATGTCATTAGAGCACAAAAGCAGCCATAGGCAATACCTAAGTTAGTGAGCATCATTATGTTCAAATGAAACTTTATAAAAACAGGCAACAGACCCGTAGCCCATAGTTCACCAGCCCTTGATCTAGAACAGTACTCCAGCCCTTTTCCCCCTGTGACATTGATTTTGTCAAGACTCCAGGTCACTCATCTTACTGAATGCCCGAAATCCTACTTATCAAGATATCACATAACATATTCCTTTATCCCTTGTATTTTCTATAAAAGGTCATTGGGTCAAAGCCTTCATGAGAATCAGGCTAAACATTTTTTCACAGGAATAATGTCTTAGGTGATGTTGAAACTATTGCTTTTGAAAAAGTATCATCAAAGTCAGTGCAACTGAGTTATGATCATTCACGAATTCATTCATTCTCCCATCCGTCATCCATCCACCAAAAACTCATGATGCAGTTACCTCTGCCAGGCATGGTGCTATGAGTGCTCAACAGGATACAGTGATGTGGTCCAACTTGCCCTCAGTGGGGCTGGGGTGGGATTGGTGGGTGACACCGAAGCCCAGTGCTAGAAAAGTCATCTCACTCTTTTTCTGGGCAAGGACCAAAGGGCTTACTTTATCTGGAACACTTGTAACAATGCAAATTCACTAGCCCCTTGGACCCACTGGAATAGAATCTCTTGATGAAACACAGAAATCTGTGTTTTAACTGCTTCCACTGATATGACAGGCCAAAGGACACTGAAGGCCAGTGTGATGAAAGTCAGTTCCTAAGGGGGAAAGCCACCTACCTGGGAGGAGGCTGCATCTTCTTCTGATTTACCATTAGGTGTACCAGAGGTGAACATGCCTCACAGGTCAGCAGTCACCCAGCCTGCTTCCATTATAAGAGAAAAAGCATCCCGGCCTTGGGAACTGTAGTGATTCTTAACTATGTTCACAAATTCTTCATGACAACTCCCTTTAAAAGGTGAAGGCTAATTCCTCTCCCCTTTGGTGTGGGCCAGACTTAGTGATTCACTTCTAACAAATAGAGTCTAGCAGAAGTGATGGTGTGTGACTGCAAGACTGGATCCTGAAAAACCCTGCAGCATCCCCCTTGCTCTCCCTTCAATCTCTTGCTCTGAGGGGCCCCGGGCATCACGCTGCAAAGACATTCCAGCAGCCCTGTGGGAGTCCACATGGAAAGATCTGAGTCCACAGCCAGCATGAACCGGCCAGCCATGTGAGTGACTGTCCTAGTCTGTTCAAGCTGTCCTAACAAAAATATTAGAGACCAGGTGGTTTACAAACAACAGATATTTCTTTCTCATAGTTCTGGAGACTGGGAAGTCCCAGATCAAGGCACCGGCAGATTCACGGTCTGATGAGGGCCAACTTCCCGGTTCATAGATGGCTGTCTTCTTGCCATGTCCTCCTGTGGTGAAAGGGGCAAGGGAGCTCTCTGGGGTCTCTTTTATAAGGACACCAATCTCATTCATGAAGGTTCCACCCTCGTGACCTAATCACCTCCAAGACCCCACCTCCAAATATCATCACATTGTGAATGAGGTTTCATCATATGAATTTAGGGAGGACACAGACATTCAGTCTGTAACAGTGACTATCTTGGAAGTGGGCTCTCCAGCCCCAGTCATGCCTTCAGGGGACTGCAGCCCTGGCTGACATTTTGACCACAACCTCACAGATAGCTACCCAGCTGTACCACTAGAACTGCTGACCCACAGAAACATGCAAGGTAATATATGCGCTTTGCTCTTTGAAGCCCTTCATTTTTGGCCAGTTGGTTATGCAGCAATAGACAATGAATACAGGGACTTTGCACATATTTAGGGCTACTTCTGAGATCACATTGGGGAGTCCCATCTGTCACTCCATTTAGAACAGCCAGCTTCAGAACCACATGATACAGAGTTCTGCATGCTTTCCTGTTTGGCACATGTATCTTCTCAACTGGCTGCTCAGCTCACAGTGAAATTCCCAGGCAAATACCTACACCAGGCCTCCAGAGCCAGGAGTTAGGGCACGCACCCCCTGGGTGAACTGTGTTTGGAGATGACGCCATTACCTCCCCATTCCCAGCTGCTCTTTTGAGACTTCTGTCTGCATGTAAGGCAGCTGGGCAGTCCTGCTTCTGGCTGGGAACAACTTTTCTGGGTGTAGAGCCAGCAACACATATGGGTATCAAAGCTGCAACCTTTGTTTCGTTAACGTCACAATCTAACAAAACCAGCTGACTGGCCAAGATGTTGAAAAATAATAAAATGATGGTTTAGTGCCAAAACACTCCAGCTGATGCAATAGGGCCTATGAAGAAAAGTTAGAATTTAAGAGATCACCAATACTTTTTGTTTAGAGTGAGTTTGGGGGTGAGGGAGCAAAGCACAGTATTGAGATATTTACTTGTTGGTTTGGTTTTGTGTTTTATATCTCTCTGATAGGTAGGTGAAAAGTGACTTTTCTTGCATCAAAACTATTTAGGTTTTGTTAAAAAAATTAGACTACAGTCTAGTAAATAACAGGCAAAGAATATAAATAGTTCACAAAAAAGAATATTCAAACCACTTTTAACATTTAAAAAGATGCTCAATCTCACTCATACAGAAATATAAATTACGGCTGTCCTCAAATCCAATCTCTCACCTATCAGATCAGCAAAAATGCAGAAGTCAAATTTAGATAACGCTTCTCCATAGACAAAGCTGCAAAGAAATAGGCATATTTATTTGTTGCTAATAAGTGTAAAATGGCACAGCCCTTATGCAGGAGAATTTGGCAATATCTACCAGAATTACATGCGCATTTACATTTTAAGGTAGCAATGACACTTTCAGGAGTTTGCACTGCAGATACACCTTCACAAATCAAAAGGAACATAAGCACAGGATGACTCATTCTGACATTATTTGTAACATTGAAAGATTAGAAACAATCTAGATGTCCATCATTAGAGGACTGGTTGAAGAAACTATGGTACAGTCACACAATGGGGCACTATCCAGCCATTCCAAAAAAGTGAGAAGGCTCACTATGTGGAGTGATTGCCAGAAGATACAACTAAATGAAAAAAGCAAGGTGCAGGGCCGCATATATTAGTGTGTGTGCGCATGTGTGTGTGTGTGGTGTGTATTGCAAAAAGAAAGACTGGAAGGTGGAAGAGGGCAGATGAGACAGGGATGGGATCGAGACTTCTCTACATACACTTTTTAATATAGTATATGTTGTATGTATTCAAAAATAAAATTAAATTAAAAAAACAAAATTAGCCTTAATATTGAATATAAACATGAATAAATGACCCTAATGATATATCAAATTGGTAATATGAAAACAAAGAAAAAAATATTTAAATGAGTTTAATATACTATTCTAACTTTACTTACATAGATATGTTTGAAGGATAAAAATCTTCAAAAAATCTTGTTACTTAACTCAGTAGTTTTATTGTTATTAACAATATTGAATTGTAATTTTGAAACTTTTTTATATTACACAATAAATCAAGATAAATGTGTAATAAATAGGTAAATGTGATAGTTCATTTCATGCATCAGCTTGACTGTGTTAACAGAAACCAAGATTTTCAGAGTAAGAAAAAGGAAATAAAAATATAAAATCAAAGTGATAGGGTGTGGATCTGTGTCCCCACCCAATCTCATGTCGAATTACAACCCCCAGGGTTGGAGATGGGGCCTGGTGGGAGGTGATTCGATCACTGGGGCAGATCCTTCATGAAAGGTTTAGCACCATCCCCTTGGTGCTGCCTGGTGATAGAGTTCTCATGAGATCTGGTTGTTTACAGGTGTGTAGCACCTCCCCTCTTCCCCTGGCCCACTTCTCGGTCCTGCTCCTGCCATGTAAGACACCTGCTCCCACTTTGCCTTCTGCCATGAGTAAAAGTTCCCTGAGACCTCCCCAGAAGCAGATGCTGCCATGTGTCCTGTACAGCCTGTGGAACCATAAGCCAGTTAAACCCCTTTTCCTTATAAATTAACCAGTCTCGGGTATTTCTTTTATAGCAGTGTGAGAACAGACTAATACACAGAGTTAAGAAAAAAAGTGTTAAGTTAAATTTGAATTGGAAATGTTAATGTCAATTTATGGTTTAAAAAAAAATCTGTTAGCCCTTGAAAGTGCTGGAAATGACACTTCAGTAGCAATGAGCAAACTTCAACTCCAAATCTTGGTTTCTAAATATATTTTCCACAAAAGGATTCAGGGCTGGAGAAATGGCTTTTCCAGGTCTAGGGCAGGGAAACAAAGTGAGCTTAGGGTAGCTTATTCTCTGGGGGACACATCAAAAATACAGAAGAACCACTGCAAAGGATTAGCCAAATTTGGAATTATTTGAACATAAAAGAAAACATTGATTTAATTGAAATTCATGAGTTTATAGGGATAGGAGACTGAGAGGAAAAAAAAAAAACAAAAAACAAAAAAACAAGGGAGAGAGAGTCTCATTTGTCATTACTGGAGAGATTTTCACACCAACTCCTTGCTCTGTGCTATGGATTGAATTGTGTACCACTCCCTGCTACCTCCTAAATTCATAGGTTGAAGTCTTAACCCCCAAGCTGATGTAAAAATATTTGGAGATAAGGCCTTTCCGAAGGTAATTAAGATTAAGAGAAGTTATAAAGCCCTAAAGCAAAAAGACGAGTGCCTTACAAGAAGAAGAGACACAAAGAGTGTGGACCCACAGAGGTAAGGCCATGTGAGGACACAGCAAGAAGGTGGCCATCTGCAAGCCAAGGAAAGAGGCCTCACCAGAAACCAAACCTGCTAGTTCCTTGATCTTGGACTTCCAGTCTCCAGAACTGTGAGAAAATAAATTTCTGTTTAAGCCACCCAGTGTGTGGTATTTTCTTATGCCAGCCCTAGCAGACTAATACTCTGAAAATTGGTATTTAAAGGTAAAGAAGAAATTCTTACCTGGCTTTTTAGGAACACGTGTAGTCCATCCTCGTTGATGCACGAATGCTTGCCCTTCTTTACAGAGATCTGTGATGACATCATTGAATCGGACAGGCGAGGGCCGTTAGTGGATGCTAGAGCCATTAGGAAAAGGTTTGCTGGGGAATAGACAGGGATTTGCACTGTGCCAAAATATTGCCCCAAGATTCAGCAGCCACCATCTTACAGTTCACACTTTGCACCCCTAAATGTGAGCAACCTCCCGTATAGGGCCTTCTGATATGAGGAAGTCTGAAACATACAGCATTCCCTCTGAAGTATTTTTGTTTGAATGTTTAGCAATAATCTATGTGAGCTTTTAGGTCTGACTTCTAGTTCTAGTTTCCAGAGACACAGGGAACAGAGAGCCATGTTAACCAACCCCTTGAGGAGACTAGAATGCAAGACCAGTGGTAACTGGTTGGTCAGTGAAATGAAAATAAAAATGGACTGAAGTGGTAGTCTGTATTAATGAAATAAAACTGACTTTAAAAAAAATGATTGGAGGCCAGGTGCAGTGGCTCACACCTGTAATTCCAGTACTTTGGTCAGGAGTTCGATACCAGCCTGGCCAACATGGCAAAACCCCGTTTCTACTAAAAATACAGAAAAATTAGCCAGGTGTGGTAGTGTGCACCTGTGATTCTAGCTACTCAGGAGGCTGAGGCATGAGAATTGCTTGAACCCAGGAGGCAGAGGTTGTGGTGAGCTGAGATCGCGCCACAGCACTCCAGCCTAGGTGATGGAGTGAGACTCTGTCTCAAAAGATAAATAAATAAAAATTTTAAAAATTATAAAATGATTGGAATATGTTAGCTGGGGATGGTGGCAGGCACCTGTAATCCCAGCTACTTGGGAGGCTGAGGTGAGAGGATCACTTGAACCCGGGAGGTGGAAGCTGCAGTGAGCCGAGATTGTGCCACTGCACCCCAGTCTGGGTGACAGAGCGAGGCTCCAAATCAAAAAAAAAAAAAAAGTTATATGGATTGCATATTAGATAATAATAGTGTATCAATGTTAAATTTCCTGAATTTGATACTTGGATCATGGCTTTTTAAAAGAATATCCTTATTCTCAGGAGATAAATCCTGAAGTATTTTGGGATAAAGAATTGTAATGTTCACAGTTTACTCTCAAATGATTCAATATTAAGACAATAATATTGTATTAGTCAGGATTCTCCTGAGAAACAGAACCAATAGGAGAGAGAGAGAGAGAGAGAGAGAGAGAGTGTGTGTGTGTGTGTGTGTGTGTGTGTGTGTGTGTGTGTGTGTCACAGAGAGAGAGATTTATTATGGAAATTGACTCATGTGATTATGCAGGCCGAGAAGTCCCCTAATATGGTGTCTGCAAGCTGGAGAACCAGCAAAGCTGACTGTGTAATTTCAGCCTAAGTCAGGAAACCTGAGAACAGGTGGAGGGAGGGGACCTGTAAGTTCTGGAGTCCAAACTCCCAAGCACAGGGAACTCTGGTGTGTGAGGGCAGGTAAAGATGAATGTCTCAGCTGAAGAAGAGAGAGCAGATTCACCCAGCTTCTGCTGTTTTGTTCTTCTGCTTTCTTCCAAAGAAATATCTTTTTTTTTTTTTATTTATTGCTTGTTTATTGATTTATTTTTATTGAGAAGTTTTCACTATGTTGCCCGGACTGGTCTCCAACTCTGGGGCTCAAGCAATTCTCCTGCTTCAGCCTTTGGAGTAACTGGGATTCCAGGCGCATGCCACAGAACTAATGTTACCAGCTATCTGGACATCGCTTACCCCAATCGAACTGACACATACACTTAGCCATCACACATATATGTGTAGGTATAGATACATATTATATATTGTAATATATATTTTATATATACACACATTCAAAATAAATACAATGGAAACAATAAAAACTTTCAGACAAAAATACGAACATTAATTTTAGCATTTTTTCCTCATAGCAAAAAATTGGAAACAACGTAGACACTTAACTGCAGGGAACCGGTGGAAAAAGTACGCCAGTTTGTCAAGGATCTTTTAATCTTTTAATTTTGTTGTTTTGTTTTGTTTTGTTTTTGAGACAGAGTCTTGCGTTTTCTCCCAGGCTGGAGTGCAGTAGCCATAACCTCTGCCTCCCAGGTTCAAGTGAGTCTCGTGCCTCAGCCTCCCGAGTAACTGGGATTGCAGGTGCACACCACCATGCCCAGCTAATTTTTGTATTTTTAGTAGAAATGGGGTTTCACCATGTTGGCCAGGCTGGTCTTGAACTCCCAACCTCAGATGATCTGCCTGCCTCAGCCTCCCAGAGTGCTAGGATTACAGGCATGAGCTACCATGACCAGCTCTTTTAATCTTTTAATATTACAAATAATAATAATTTCTCAGTAGCATGCCATGCTGTTTGATAGCACTTATCTACTTCATGATCTGGCTGGCAGCCAGTCTCCATAAACTCCAGGGTTTGCTTGGGAGGTGTTCCTGGCCAGAGCTGCACCCCACTAGCCTGCCTAGGGCTACACCCCTCCCTCGCTGTACCTGGTCTCAAGACCTAGCCCCATCTAGGCTCCTCACAATGTCTCTGTAGATTCCCCAGCTAAGACTAATTCCAGGGGCATTGGGCAGTGCCATTCTGTGGTTCTTCTTTCACACACATACACACCCCCCACACATCCCTAACCACAGGCCATTCTGTCCATCCCAACTCCCTGCAGAAGGGGCTACATGCTGTGACCACCCTCTGCCTGGCTCTTCCATGCTGCTCCCATCAATTACCGGTACTAAGGGAATTTCCAACAGAAGTAGCAAGGTTAAAGTGATTTTTCTTCCCAGGTTGGGGAACCAAAATTGCCTGCCCAATAGCAAAGAGCATGCTGCTCTGGTGCATGCTATGGCCTTACACTGAACTTGAAGTCTCCCTTTGAAACTTTGATAGACACTTTGCCCTCTCTAATCTCATCCCACTTCCACCTGCAGGGTTCCAGAGGGAAAGGTTTCCAAAGCCAGGAGCCTAGGGAAAGGAGTGGAGGAGACCCTTATAGGAGCTGGACTGAAATTGTAGTGTCTTTCTAGAGCTGAAGGACACCCTAGAAATGGGCGAGGATGGGAGAGGGGCAGTTGCCTACCTACAGCCACATAGAGTGGTGCTAAGATCCTTTCCTAGTGCACAGTTGTGAAGGACACAGGCCTTGGTATCAGGCAGACCTCAGCACAGGTTCTGGCTCTGCCAGCGTCTACCTGCAGGACTCATAATAACATGTTACCTTTCCCAGAGCAGCAGGGATAAGTCCATGAGACACTGCAGGGAAGTCGCTTAGAGCGGCCCCCTGTAAGACCCGTGCTTCCATCCTCACCTGTAGGCTCCTGGGGTAAACTCCAGCTTGACAGAAAAGGCTGAGACAGCAGCAGGGTCTATTGCCTGGAGGACCAGTGATATAGGAGTTAAAAAGGAATTATTTAGGCAGATAGTGAAGGTAAGGAAGTCCTTGGTAAGGTTTTCCTTTTGATGAAAAGCAGCCCCCAAAATCATTTTGTTTTCTAACAAAGAACAGCCTGTAAAATCCAGCTGCAGACGTAGACAAGGAAGCTAGAAGCTTGGACAGGCAAAGGCTGACAGTTGTGCCAACAGGAAAATGCTACCTGGGAATAGGCATGTTCAAAATGGCAGCTGTACTTGCCATTCTCTTCTCTTTGCCAGCCATGTGTACAGTAAGGAGCAGACAAGATGGTGCTAGCAGAGTAGAAAGCCCATTTGCATAATAAGATTGGGGGAAAAACCAGCCTTCGCCCACACACCATGTAAATGTCACACCTGATCTAACCAATCTGTGGGCCCTACATAAATCAGATGCCACCTCCTCAAGCCGGTCTATAAAGTCTGGCGCAGTCCACCGAGGGCTGGCTTTTCCCTTTCGGACACCTCTATCTTGAAAGAGAGCTATTCTCCTTTCTCCTTCCTTCTGCCTGTTAAGCTTTCTACTCCTTAACCCACTGCATGTGTCCATCTGTTTAATCTTCTTGGCGCGAGATGATGAACCTCAGGTTTTTACCCAAAACAATTATGCTGCTTCACCAGGAGAAAAGAACAGAGTTTCAGAGCCTACATAAAGGAATCTTGGAGGCAGCATAACACCTGTGGATCTGAGGGAAGGCAGGTGCACCACCAGCCACATCTGGAGGGGGTCTAAGACACTAGGCAGAGAAATGGCTGCTTCCTGGGTGGGATCTGGGCCCCCGGGAAGACCTTGAGTTTGAGGAAGAACCTCAGCCCCTGCAGAGGCTACCCTGGCATCTCCCCAAGCCTCTCCATCTGGCTGGGTTCTGACCACTCAGTCCTATCTTCGCAGGAAAAGAGACAGTCCTCCTGCTTCGTGAAAACCCCTCATAAATTAGTTATTTGGAGAACCTCGTACCAGCAGGTGGGATTTACTTGCTATTTCAAAAGCCTTTAAGGAAATGTCCTGGGAGTGGCTTGGCTCAGGACAACCATGGAGGCTCCTCCGCCCCAACCCACCCACTCACCCACCCTGCCCAACTTCCAGCTCTTTGAGACTCTGAGCAGCCTTGGGAGAACACACAGTGTTTAAATGACTGCCCACTGCCCTCATAAGCCTGCTGCCTGCCCGGCCTGTCCCCTTGGGGAGGGAAGGAGGATGTCACGCTACACTCCTGGCACTGGCCTCACCTCAGCCAGCATCTCCCCGGAGAGGTCGCCGGGCAGGGGCAGACGGCATTTTCAAGCAGTCACATGCCGCACCCAGCGGGGCTCTCCCCCCACCAAGCATTCCTTAGGGAGGAAAAGCTGTATCCCAGTCATCCACTTGGTTCCTCTTGGGGTGCTTGTGCTGGTGGCAGCATGCATGAGACTCCAGGAATCCCAAGTATGCAAGATCCCGGGAGGGCTTATGGCCTGCAGCCGAAGCCAAAGCCAGAAGACCATGCATGGTTCCCCTTCAACAGCCCAGGACATTTCTCCCCTCAGGCCCACAGCCCCCACCGTGTGCTTCCTGACTACCCTCTCTCTGGGAGAAGCTCCTATATCAGAGGCCCACGGAGCAGGGTCTTCTGCACCCAGGGAGCAGCCAGCAGAAGCCAGCCCACCATCCTAACCCAGTAAAGTCACCCACCCCGATTCACCAGGGGTTGGGGGCACTGAGGGCCAGGACCGTTTTCACACTACTCCTCACTTGCAGTCTCCAGTATTGTCCATTTTGACCCAAATATCATCTTCCTCCATCTCTGCCTGTTGTGATAAACATCATCCGGTGCTCCTAGGAGCACAGTCTTGGCCTCTTCCAAGATGAAGCAGCAGAGATAAAAACCACACCTTCCTTAATCAATGAATCCGAGATCCCCTGTCTGGAGATAGAGGGGAAGTGCACACTTGTGAGAGGACCAGGCAGGTGATGAGCCCCTGGCTTTGTTTCCCAGGCCCTTGTGGGTGTCTCACCAACAGAGCTTCCTGGGACGCTGGGACAGAGAGACTGTAGGAAGCCCCCATGAGCACTGGGGGCTGGGGGCTGACTGTGAACCCACACCCCTCCCCCTGAGAACCCCTAGCACAGGCTGGGACATGTAAACAGGACTCCCCAGAAGGCCGAGCAGTGACAAGAGAGGTCATAATCCCAGATTATCTAGACCACAGGGTGTGACCTCTGCAGTTTATCTCGTCACCATGGGCAGCGTTTCCCAGATTCCCAGATGGTAAACATTATCTCCTGGGGTGGAGGAGGTGGTAGATTTATTGGGCAGGGGAAGTTGACATTTTCAACAATTACTCTAGGTGGTTCTGATCTTCCTGAAGTTTAGGAAACGCTGCAGGAGCTCCCTCCACTTGACAGGCCCACACCTGAGCTCTGCATGTGCTCTCAGGAAAGATCCTGGCTGATTGGCTGAACTGCCGGGTCTCTCTCCCATGACCTAAGGCCAGTTCTGAGGTCTAATTCCTAGTTCCTGTCTCCGGACCCCCTCCTTTCCCAAGACCTACCCTGGAATGATGGCCCCTTCGGGAAAGACCCACCGCCCACATTGCCTCAGTGCTCAACACGGCACCCATATCAGAAAACCAGTGGCCACATTCACACGACTGGGGCAGGTGGCAGGCACCATCACTCTTCCTATCCCCACGTGAAACTCTCAGGTAGAGACTGGGGGATATTGCCTGCCCCTCAGCTTTCATCCTCTGGTGGCATGGCTGGGTCATCCCATCTGAATTTGCAGACCTCGTCACTATTTTATCTAGAGTGGGGCCATCAGACCTTCCAAAGCCATAGGAGGAAAATCTGGAGCAAGATTTGCAAGATTCTGTGTGCTGATGATAATGTCTGGTATTCCAAACCAAGTAATGCACATGAAGAGATACTCAATATCATTGGCCCTTAGGGAAATACAATTCAATGAAAAACTACTTCATATCAAGTAGGACAGCTATGCTTTTTTTAAAATAGAAAACAAGTGTTGGTGAGAAAATGGGAAAATTAGACCCCTCACACATTGCTGGTAGAAATGTAAAATGGTGGAAAACAGGGTGGTGGTTCTTCCAAAACTTAAAGTTAACATAGGATCTAGCAATTCCGCTGCTAGGTATATACCCTAAAGAATTGAAAACAGGTACTCCAACAAATACTTGCGCATGCATGTTCATAGCAGCATCATTCATAACAGTCAAAAGGTAGACATAACCCAGATGTCCACCCATGGATGAAGGGATAAACAAAATGTGGTATATTCATACAATGGAGTATTACTTGGCCATAAAAATGAAGTATTGATGTCTGTTACAACATGGATAAACCTTGAAAACACACTAAGTGAAAGAGGCCAGACACAAAAGGTCACATATTATATGATTCCACTTATATGAAATATCCAGAATAGGTAAACCCATACAGACAGAAAGCAGACTGGTGTTTTCCAGGAGCTGGGGCACAGAGGAGGAGAAGGAGGGGCTGCTTAATGTATGTGGGGTTTTATTTTAGGGTGATGAAAATGACTTGGAATTAGATAGAGGTAGTGGTTTGTATAACACTGTGAATGTATTAAAGGCCACTGAATTGTTCACTTTAAAATGGTTAATTGTAGGCTGGGCACAAGGACTCACCCACTGAATACGGCAAAGGACTGATGGAAATGAAATAGACTTCCATAACCTACAATCCCAACACTTTTGGAGGCCAAGGCGGGAGGACTGCTTGAACCTGGGGAGTTGGAGACCAGCCTCGGTAATATAGTAAAATCCCATCTCTATGAAAAATTTTAAAAATTAGCTGGGTGTGGTGGCACTCGCCTATAATCCCAGCTACTCAGGAGGCTGAAGTAGGAAGATGGCTTGAGCCCGGAGTTAGAGGCTGCAGTGAGCTGTGATTGCACCACTGTATTCCAGCCTGGGCAACAAAGTGAGACCCAGTCTCAAAATACACACACACACACATACATACATACATACACTGTTCATTGTATTATACAAATTTTACCTCAATAAAAAAGCTAACAAACCGAAGAAAAACAAGTCACAGTCCACCGAGGGGGGCTTTCGGAAGCTGTCATCCTCTGCCAGCACCGTGATAGGAAAAGAACGCATCTTGCTGGGGGTAACTGATTTGGCCTAGCTCTGCTGCATGTGATTTCGGCCCTGCAGTAAACATCCTCACACTTTCAGAATTTTCAAAGGCGGGAGGTTTGCAGACTTCAGCTTCAGTCTCAGGTTTGCTGAACACTGCGATGGAACCAGAGGAGATTCCATAACCAGAAGATCAAACTTATTCCTGAGCCTGGCAAATCCCTTGCTTAAGTTTATTAGCATAGCATATAAATGTAAAATACCCAGTTACAAAACCCAACGCTGAGCCATTTAAAAGGTTCTTGATTAATATGAGGACTCATGAATGCTTAAAAGTAATTCTACCTGGAAGTTTGAGCTCGAGCATTTTAAACAACGGCAGAAGGAAGTTTTGTTCTAATTTTTAAATGTGAATAATTAACCTCTCAGGAGGAAAAATAGCAGAATTTTAAGAGCAGTTCAAGCCAATAAATGTCCAATTTAAAAACAGATTAGTACTGCTGGTACCAACTGCCACCCTGACTGAGCTCAGTGGCGATTCACATGAAATCAGTCATTACTTCAGTCAAACTGTTGGAGCATGCAGGCCCCTTTGCTCTGTACCTCAGTCAAACTGTTGGAGCATGCAGGCCCCTTTGCTCTGCTTTCAGACACTTAAATACAGGAATAAACCAAGTTAGGGTGAGATTATGGCTTGTGTAAAAGGCATTAAAAAATTCACATTTTTGCTACACTAAGTTTTGTTACCAAAAAAGCTGTTACTACAGATTTCATATTCTAAAAATCAGTTTCTTCCAGTTAGAAATACTATTAGTCAGCCGGGCGCAGTGGCTTATGCCTGTAATCTCAGCACTTTGGGAGGCTGAGGCAGGTGGATCACGAGGTCAGGAGATCGAGACCAACCTGGTTAACATGGTGAAACCCTGTCTCTACTAAAAATACAAAAAATTAGCTGGGCGTGGTGGTGGGCACCTGTAGTCCCAGCTACTTGGGAGGCTGAGGCAGGGGAATTGCTTGAACCCGGGAGGTGGAGCTTGCAGTGAGCCAAGATCGTGCCACTGCACTCCAGCCTGGGCAACAGAGCAAGACAGAAAGAAAAAGAAAGAAAAGAAAGAAAAAAAAGAGAGAAAGAGAAAGAAAGAAAGAAAGAAAGAAAAAGAAAGAAAGAAAGAAAGAAAGAAAGAAAGAAAGAAAGAAAGAAAGAAAGAAAGAAAGAAAGAAAGAAAGAAAGAAAGAAAGAAAGAAAGAATAGAAAGAAAGAAAGGGAGAGAGAAAGCAAGCAAGAAAGGAAGGAAGGAAGGAAGGAAGGAAGGAAGGAAGGAAGGAAGGAAGGAAGGAAGGAAGGAAGGAGGGCTATTAGTCATTATTTCTTAAGGTTTAGATCTGGCATTAAATATATATTAACACACCCAACTTATACAATAGGCTTTGGCTAGCAGTATCCTTATAAGAATAAAAAAGCAATGGTTCAGACAGTTTTGTTCTAGTATGTCATCATACAGAAAGGCAAATCCTTCCTGAGCCTCTTGAGGAGAATCTAGTTGCCAAAGTGTCCCAAGAAATTTCCTGTCAAGAAATTTCACTATAAAAAGACTCCAGGATATCAACATGCTTGTGACTGCCCCAGCATAAAGCCTCCCTAATCATCTTCTTTCAAAAGGAAAGAAAAGGGAGTAAGAAGAGGAGAAAAGAGGAGGGGAGAGAAAGAGAAAAGGGAAGAAGAGAAGAAATAACAAAGAAATGAAGGGAGTAATCTTGTTTCTCTGTTTCAGAAGTAGCTAACCCTGGAGAGAGAACAGACCAAGCTAAACATTAACCACTGCTGCTGGTAGGCCTCTGACAGCACAGGGTAGGGAGCCAGTCTTCCAGAAACCAGCTAGCTGGGTTCAAAACCAAGCCCATCACGTAGAAGCTATGTGACCTTGAAGAAGTTAATTAGACTCTCTGAACCTTTGTTTCTTTATCCACCGATAAAAATAATCTCACCTCCCTCCCAGGGTTGTAGGTCCAAGTGTATAATGTACAAATGAATAAATTAAGACAGTCTCACTCCTGTTATCATTCCCTTTTCATTGAAAAGACATTGAGTGCAAATGAATAGATGCTATCCAAAGAGGGCACGTTCAGTTCCTGGACCCTGGGCACTTTGCCCCTTTCCATGGTCTGAAGCACTAATGGCTGGAATCTAACCTGGAAGGCTGGTTACCCCTGTTGATGCTGTAGCAGGAAAGTCAGAATCTAGCCAATGCTATTGTATTTTTTATTAAAAAAACAAATTAAATAAAATAGTGATCCATTACATATAAAACTGAGCTGCAGTCCATAGTTTACAGTGGGGAAGGCTCAGAAGATAGAGGCAAGAATGTAGCTGCAGCATTTTCTTTTTCTTCATATCTAGGAGGCAATTCAGATGGAAGATGAGGAGTATGTGAAACCTCAGAAGATGAATTCGTCCTGGAAATGGTATATATAGATTCACAGTCTCTCTCAGAGGCTACACCCTCTGAAGCTGGGGTCCTGCTAAAGAGAAGGAGAGAGAACATGAAGGGGAGGGAATGAAAACAGTGACACCCCTTTAGTACTAGGTTCTTTTCAAACGTTTCATTACATGCACTTAGGAGTATTTGCAAGAAACTGAGGAGTAATTTCTCCCACACTCTGCTTTTCATAGATTTGTTTTGATTTCTTACCTCTTCCTTTTCCTAGAGCTGAGTGTAACATTAAGACAGTTTCACTCCTGCTGTCATTCCCCTTGTCATTGAAAAGACATTTAATACAAATTTGCAGATACCATCCAAGGAGACCATAGGCAGACACACACACACATACACATACACACACACACACACACACACAGAGTTCTCTGCTATTCTGTCTTCTGGGACAGCTAACATAAGGCAGACAAACTTATGCATATGGAAAATTAAAACATTAAGCCACAAACCTGAAGGACGGCAGGAAGGCATACTGGCTAATGGAGTGGGCTCTAACAAAAGTCGACCTGCACTGGAATCTACTCTGCTGCTTCCCAGTTACGTGATCTTGGGCAAGTGAATTAACATTGCTAAACCTCAGTTTCCTTATCTGTGAAATGAGGATGATAACGTTCCTTTCTCCTAGAGTGGATATGAGAATTACATAAACTAATGCAAGAAAAGCCAGACCCTGGGACACAGAAATCATAGTAGCAGCAGTAGTAGTTTAAGTTACTAGACATTGATTTTAGGGTTTGGGGAAGTTTATCATTAGAAGAAGAAAAAACAAACAAACATTCACGATGAGAATTCTACAGAGGTCCAGCCCTAGCTTGCCTTTCCTCCATGCAGGGCCGCTCCCACATGCACCTCCCTGGATCCCCCCAACCACGACCCCATATGAAGCTCTAAAGCCAATTCTGTCCTTGTCAGCCACCTCTTTCTCTCTCCCATCAGATAACCTGTCCCCCTACTTCTGTGGAAAAAGAATCTCTACACAACTTCACTCCCTCCAGGCCCCAGAGGAAAAGCACCCTGGCCGCTGCTCCAGGGCCCACTGTCTGCTCCGTCAGGGCAGGGTGGAGAGGGAGTTCCTCAAACACGAATGACAAGGTAAGGTGGTGCTGTCCCCAGCAGTGAGCACCAGTCTCTCTGTCCCTGCTGCTCACTGCGTGCAAAAATGCACATATCTCATTGTTTTACCTGCTTCAGCCAGTGACAACTTGAAGCAATTCTTCCTTCCTGCACCCTAGTTTCCCATTCTAAAAGGTACCACCAGAGCCTTCTCCAGCCCTGCTCGCTGAGCACACCATTTCTGGGATCTGCACAATCCACTCCCGGGGGTTTCCCACTAGTCCCTGACTCTTCACCCTCCTGGTTCTCCAACAACCTCTGCAGCTCCATCTCCACCACCTCCTCTCTCTCCCAAAACCCAGCTCCTCCCAATTTGCCTCCAAGGCCCTCATCTCACTGTGCCTCCACCATCAGCCGCCCACCACCAAAACCAAGCTCATCACCCACGTCCTCTCAGTTGGGGACCTCTGAGCTTCCCTGTCACTCACCCTGGAACTCATCATCTCCGCCTCCTCCTCAGTGTCATTCTCCATCTGGATCCCCTACCCCAGGCTCCTGGCACCTCTGGCCCGTCCCACTAGAGCCCGCCTCGCAGCCTTCTGTGTAGGGTGAGTGTTGACCTGATGTTCTCTGTGGCCCAGGGAAGGAGCGAATATTGAAGGAGAGGTCCAGCTGTGTTGGGTCAGGGCTTAGGCTGATTTTAGCCAGTCACCCAAGCACAGCCATCAGAGTACTAAAGCCCTTCTGTAACTGTTGGGAATCCCCTGGAACCCTCACACCTCTCCATGATCGAAAGCAGTGAAGCCTAGCATAGCAGGGGCCTCCTGGCCCAGTCCTGGCGCTCAGTCTGATTAGTGGGTCGTCAAATATTCTTTTTTTTTTTTTTTTTCTGAGACAGAGTCTCACTCTGTTGCCCAGGCTGGAATGCAGTGGCGCGATCTCGGCTCGGGGCACAAGAATAGGGTCTGGAAGCAGGGAACCTACGGCTGTTTCACGCTGACTTCCTAGAACTAAATTGAAAGGAAAACCCTAACTTTCCACCCGTAAGTAACGAAAGGACCAAAGACTACTCCCTTTGCAAACACCCACCTTTTGGCAGATGGGAAATTGAAAGTTTGCATAGGAGTGCAACTTTGTAACCTCACTTCAGCCTCTGATTGGCTGCTTTCTTCAACCAATCAGACTGATTGTGGGCCACTACTTCATTTACATGAGGTGAACACCAAGTTGCCAATGGGAAACCTCTAGGGGGGATTTGGATCCAAGAAGATTCTGGAACTGGGCCCTTGAGCAGCTGTTCAGGCTTGCTCCCACCCTGTGGAGTGTACTTCCATTTTCAATAGATTTTTGCTTTTGTTGCTTCTTTCCTTGCTTTGTTTGTGCATTTTGTCCAGTTCTTTGTTCAAAACACCAATAACCTGGACACCCTCCAGCGGTAACAGGCTCACTGCAACCTCTGCCTCTTGGCGTTCAACCGATCCTCATGCCTCAGCCTCCTGAGTAGCTAAGATTACAGATGCCCGCCACGATCCCCAGCTCATTCTTCTATTTTTAGTAGAGTCGAGGTTTTGCCATGTTGGTCAGGCTGGTCTCAAACTCCCAAGCTCAAGTGATCCACTCACCTCGGCCTCCCAAAGTGCTGGGATTACAGGTGTAAACCACCACACCCGGCAAGGGTTGTTAAACATTCTAAGTATCACCCCTGTTAGGAGCACATAAAGATGCCTGGATAGGCTTCATATTCACCCAGCATGATCACTTTATCATTTTTAACTTATGTGCTGCCCAAAGTTTCCTGAAAGGTACTGTTAATATCAAGACACAAATTCTGACATAACATCAGCAAAAAAAATACTCAAATGCCTCCTGGTGAACCACAGCCTTAATACTAGTGTGGCCTGAATTCAGGCCTCTCTCAAAGTTCAAATTGAAATTCTTACCCATAGTTGAAAATACTGTAATATGAAGGGGGGCTTTCATTCGGAAGCAGACTGTTAGTCCCAGGACTCTCAGTGACCGCAGAAGCTGAAGATTCAGGAAAGTAAGGTGGTGGAGGTGGTGGAAATATTATTACCGAGTCACCTAAGGAAACACAATATTTAGTTGAAGACAGGTGGGTAATAAATGGAAGCAAATTAGCAAAAGCAAAATTAAGTAGGCCCATCTATATAAAAGGTCAATACACCTGCTGCTAACTCCAGAATTTAACAGTGAGCCCATTAAATGTATAAAGATAGAAAAGTAGACTAGGTTACCAGGGGCCGGGAGGGGTTGGGGAGTGGGGAAGGGAGTGGGAATTGCTGTTTGGCGAGTACAGAGTTTCTGTTTGGGATAATGGAAGAGTTCCGGAAATTGATGATGATGATGGTTGAACAACATTGTGACTGTATTCAACGCCACTAAACCATTTAAAAATGTGAAGTGGCTCACACCTATAATCCCAGCACTTTGGGAAGCTGAGGAGGAAGGATCGCTTGAGCCCAGGAGTTGGAGACCAGCCTGGTCAACGCAGCGATATCTCATTTCAAAAAAATTAAAAGAAAAAAATTAGACAGATGTGGGAGTAAACGCCTGTAGTCCCAGCTACTGGGAAGGCTGAGCTAGGAGGACTGCTTGAGCCCAGGAGTTCTAGGCTGCAGTGAACTATGTTTGTACCACTGCATTCCAGCCTGGGTGACAGACCAAGACCATGTCTTTTAAAAAAGGAAAAAAAAAGCCAGGCATGGTGGCCCACACCTGTAATCCCAGCACTCTGGGAGGTGGAGGCGTGGTGGCAGGCGCCTGTAATCCCAGCTACTCGGGAGGCTGAGGCAGGAGAGGCTTGAACCCGGGAGGCAGAGGTTGTGGAGAGCCAGGATCACATCACTGCACTCCAGCCTGGGCAACAGAGTGAGATTCTGTCTCAAAACAAAAAACAAAACAAAACAAAAAGCAGTTTAAATTGTTTATGCGCTATATATACATATATATTTTTTTTTACTACAAATTTTTTAAAAGTAGGCCTACATTTCAGAATCCAGAGTGCTGACCATTATGGTATGAAAGTGGGTCTATATTTCGTAGCAAGTCTAAGCCCAAGCCTCTCTGTGAATTGTTTGCTAACGAGCTCCCTTCCCTCCTCTGGGGTGTTTACTGCTGATAAAGCTTTTCTCTTTTCCAGCCTACAACTTAATTCACAAGTTAGCTGTTAGCTAAAGTGCCTTGTTGCTCAAATGTAGTTTCAGCCCCTGAGCAAATGACAATAAGCCATACTACAGTCCCTAACTGTTATTTACCAAAATTTCACCCAACTATACAGATGAAGGTCGAACCCAAACAAGTTTGGTTTTTGCATTTCTGTGGCTACTGTTCATTCCAGAATACATCCTCATGTTTTGAGGAGAAACTAGGGACCAGATGCAAGCTCTAATTTGTATTCCGATTCCAATATAAAATGCACCACACCACTGGCCCAGAACAGTGTGCAGCTGTGGCAGCACCACTGCTGGGGGCCTGGCGAAAGCCTCTAAGAAGCTGGCAATAGCAATAACAGTTCAGAAAAAAGGAAGAAGATGTGGCTTTACTTCCCTGTAGGCAGGAGAGTGGTTCGCACTCCTAGCACGTCTGACACTTGCTTAGGGTGGCATAGGATTCTTTAAAATGATGGGGTTTCCAACCTGAACAAGCTAGGTGACCTCCTTGACCTCAGCCGCCACAGCTGCAGGCTGGGTGGTACCTGCATCACAGGACAGGTAGAAGGAAGGACTAGATGGGCCGATTTGCATCTGGCAGTGAACACAGTGAGGAGTACAGAGCCAACTCTCTCAGCTCAACACCAGCCAAGGGCACTGATTTGCATGATGAAGAAACACCACAGAGGCAATTGGCCACTGGCTCCACTCTCTATCCTTCATGAGCCACAGCAGCCTCAATCATTTCCCAGAGGGAATTTAGCCCTTCAGAAAATGCATTAATTCTATCTCCCCTTCCTTCTGCAAGGAGAAGGCAATGAGAGTTTAAAATACGTTTTGCTAATCTAAAGGTGAGAAAGCATAATAGTTGTCCTGGGATTCTCATTTACTTTTTTAGAAGGTCTTGGTAGGTTAAGAGGAATCGGGGTTATGTTCACTTCCATTACACACTGTAGAATAAAGAACCTGTGAAGTAAGCCTTGAGGGCAGGCCAGTCACCTCTCAAAAACACACAAGGAAATGCTCCAGTAACCTGTTACCTCCAAGGCTCTCCAGCCCTTTGTCCCAGCAGCTCGGCCTGCCCACACCCTGCAACCTGCTCTCCCTGGAAAGAGGCCGCTCCTCTGCGAGTTCCCTTTCATGCATCTTTCAGAACTTGACGTCCTCTGTGAGCGGACAACAGACACACCCCTCCAGGGAGCGCTGTCTCATACACCTGCTGTGTATCCAGGATAGCACTGAGTGTCCCCACAACAAGGAGAGAGAGCATGCTTCTTGGATTCAACAAATGTAAACCCTATCCCACAATATCAAAGGAGAGGAGTTAGGATGCAAGATTTTCATACGTTTGATGGGGGTTTAAAGGGTTAAGTTGAAAAGATTTTAAACCATGAGGTGCCAACTTCAGGACAAGGACACCAGGAGCAGCACCGCGGCTCTGTCCCCTGCCTCCACTCTGATTCTAGCCACCAGGTGGAAGGCTGGACCCAAAAACTCCCCTTGAACTGTTCCCAACTAAATGGAAGCATAGCAGTGTTGGATGAACATACTTATTTGTACCCCATGGTGTTCCTCAAAAGCACTGAGAACATCTGTCAAATTAAAGGGAGCCCCTTTTTCATGTAATAACTTCCAAGAATGGAATCACACCCACGTGCCCTGGGCAGGGTGCCATGCAAAGGCTATTCTGTGGGTGTGCCCACACACTTGGGTTGGAACCTTGCTCTACCACTTGCTAGGGTGTGACCTTAGGCAAGTCACTTGATACCTACATGCCTCATTTTCTTCCTGTGTAACATGGAGGTACTAACAGTATCTGCCTCCTCGGGTTGCTGTAGGTGTGAATGAATTTCACACAGGGGGACCTTTCAGAGCACATGATAAAGCACTTAAATGGGTGTTTGGCACAAAAACAGACCCTATATAAGTGTTAGCTATTGTGAATATATAACTAACATTTGTGTTGTCACCATAAATATATTAATGCATAAATATATTAATCAGTAAGCTGGGAGCATCCACCCTGGCTCTACACAAGGAATGGCTGCAGATCCATCTGCCCCTCCTCTCCAAGGCTGGTGCCATGCAAGTCCAGCAACCCAGTTCCTCCCCTCCAGGCTGCGGTCAGTGAATTCCACTGCTTCCAGTAGACAGCCCCAAACAGGACACGCATCTCACTCGTCACACTCCCTCTCTGTCCCCTCCATGCTTTCTGTTCTGCAGACCTCTTTTCCTAGCCTTTTAAATGTCATTGGTTTCACAACTTCACTCTTTCAAAAGTAGGAGACTGAAAAAAAGTGATCTGCCAGTGAGCAGCGATGGGGTTTTTCCTTGGTTGTGTGAAGCTGAGGCCAGTGCTACTGCCATCATTCTGAGGGGGCAGGCTCCGGGAAATGGCACTGTATCTCTTCTGTAGAACCCGGGGACCCAAAAGGAACTTGTAGGCATTCCATGGGAGAAAGAAGTGACAGGTGCTGTCATAGTCCATCTTGGTTCATCCTGCTGCTTCCAAGCTTTGCCTCAGCCCTGCAGCCACGGATGATGTCACAATAAAGGAACAACACAGAGACAGTGCAGAGGCCCCTCAAAACACCTGAAGACTGCTGGACTCGGACAGATCCAGAATCCTAGAATGTTAGTGCTGCAGGAATCTTAGAGAGGTACTGCTCGTTTTACAGAGATATAAACCAACGCAGGAGAGGTTAAGGACTTACAAGGACAGCCAGCTAGTGACAGCCTGGGAGGAAAACCCAAGTGTCCCACAATTAAAATGCTATGTGGTTTTGGTGTGAGAATAACAGGGGTAACACAGTCACTTAGTGAGTCCCTAAGGTGGTAGAAGGCTCCAAGGCTGTCCTCACAGTTCTTCTCACTTTCCTCTTAATTTGCTCTGTGACCTCGGTCAAGGTCAATTTAATATCCCAATGCTTTGCAAAGTAGGAAAGAGTTGCTGGGGGAAAACGATGTATGCAAGGTTCCTACAGGGCTTCCCACAGCAGCAGCATTGTGTATGTACACATGGTGGGGGTGTGCGCGTGTATGCACACACATGTGTGAGAGATGGAAGAAGTGAGAGAATCCAGACGAGAACCAAGAGCAGCTGGTGAAACCCTGCTGCAAAGCCACTGTGATAGAAGCAAGAACGCAAATGACAGCAACCCACCTACAGTGACCTGGACAGCCTCCATACTCTGGATCTGTCCCTCTTCTCTCTCAGAGGCATCCTGGCCAGCATTCAGCGGGTTTCTTTTCTTAATGTGGGCAATCACGAAGAAACACAATCCCACAAGCACAATCAAGGGCCCCATGATCTGCAGAGAAAGGAACCCACACATCCGGGGCTTTGAGTCGCCAGTGTCTGTCTCGTTTAGCGGTTCCCGTGCCCAGTCGGAGCCACATCCAGGGACCCAAATGCCCAGGACGCTGATGAGCATGCCGCTTGTCAAGAAGAGAAATCCAAAGATAAGGCACTGGGCAAACTGGCGGCTCTCTCCACAGATGAAGGCTCGGTCGGGGTCCATCTGCCGACCTCTCTGCAGCCCTGCACGGAGCTGAAGTTGCGCCCGGGAGCGGGCCAGGATCACAGCCCCAAGCCCAACCACGGCACATGCAGGCCCCGCCACCTTGAGCACCATGGGGCAGTCTGGGAGGGGCTTATATTGGCATGCCTGGAACCCAAAGATGGAGAGCAGGACTCCCACACACAACAAGACGGCGCCAAAGACAAAGAAGCAGAAGATGAGCTTGCTGACGTGTCTGTCCTGCTGGTCCCCATCTGGCTCAGCAGCAGCTGCAGGAGACATGTCCAGGAGAGCCCCTTCCTGGAGGCAGTGTGGGATGTGTTTTCTTCCCTCTAAGATTTCAGCAGCTCTGCAAACACAACCAAACACCAAATTAACGTGGGCACAGGTGTTCCGGAACCACCCTGGTTTTTTGCTGGCCATTTCTGAAATCACACCAGCTTGAGGCCTTGGGGGTAGAACTTTATGCAACTGATAAGCTGTAGAACAATGACTTGGTTTATGAGTCAGAAAAACTAGTATTCAGAAACTCCTAAATATGTAATTTTATGAGATATTCAAAACAGAGGAAATTCAATTACTACACATCTAAGGGTATCTTTTTTAAAAAATGAAAGAACAAAAGTAACTGGGTGTGGTGTTTCGTTTTCTGAGTCTTACAAACTCATTTCCCTGGGGAAAAAAAACACTGGTGAATGAGGGAAGAACCACAGGGATTCTTTCTGATTGCAAATGCCCCACTTTTCATCACAGCTGCTCTCAGCACTTTCAAGTCAGTTAGTTCAGTAACTAACTTTCCATTTCCTGTTTTAGACTACCGCAGCTTTCCATTTCATGTTTTCTTCTAAGGCTACATCTACAAAAGACCCAATTTCAGCAGTTTCAATAGAATAAGAAGGCTGTTCAGGAACACAGTGGGTTTGGTGGACTTTTAAGTTGATTCTATCAAAATGTGGTTCTTGAGGCCAGGCGCAGTGGCTTGCACCTGTAATCCCAGCACTTTGGGAGGCAGAGGCAGGCAGATTGCTTGAGCTCAGGAGTTCGAGACCAGCCTAGGTGACACAGCAAAACCCCATCTCTGCTAAAAATGCAAAATTTAGTCAGGCATGGTGCCTGTGGTCCCAGCTACCTGGGAGGCTGAGGTGGGAGGATAGATTGAGCCCGGGAGCTGGAGGTTGCAGTGAGCCAAGATCACGCCACTACACTCCAGCCTGGGCAACAGAGCGAGACCTTGCCAAAAAAAAAAAAAAAAAAAAATGGTTCTTGGGTTCTCAATAAGCACAGACTGGTGACCCAGTTGCTTGGGTCTGGGATGACCCTGGAAAGTGTGGCACAGCAGGTCAAGGGGAGCTCCATTTTCAGGGCGGACAGGTACCCAAAGGCAGGTGTGGCCTCTCACTCACCCTCCTCCATGGGTGTCACCTACTTCCACAAAGAGGTTGAGACTCATTTAAAAAACAAGCAGCCAATAAAATTGCTAGTTATAAAGCACAAAATGGGTGGAGGGGGGGAACTTGACTATGAAAGAATAGCATAGGTGGAATCAAGTGGGAAAGCACCTTCCACAAAATCACCCAAGCCCTATACTTCAAGGGTATAATATACTAAATATACCAAGTAGTTGTTAAAGAGTTGTCTAGCTTACACACAGCTGACTTAATTATCTCGTTATCTTATTTTACTCCAATGAATGGGATATTTTACCAGGACCCCGTAAGTCAGGTCCGGAATTTGCAAAGACAATCCAAAATCGTGAAGACTATTTTCACCTGCCCAAGGAAAGAAAACTTTTAAAATATTTTGTGCTGCTCACACCCATGGTCACATGAAGGAACTCAAGACTGAGGCCCTAAGCCCAAGATGATCTTGACAAACCAAAATCGCATTGAAGGAAGGTCAGTTTAGGTAAAGAAAGCAAGCAGGTAATCTTACACTGGGAACAACTTTTCCAGGAAAAAGTATGATAGAATCAGAAGGAAGTTGGGAAAAAAAGGAAATAGAGGAGGGAAAAAAGCTTTCATTTCAAACTTGGGAAAACTTGATATACAGATGCAGTTAAGCTGAGACAAAGAAAGCATTGCACTAATTAATTTTTTTAATCTTCCCATTTTTTATGAAGTCAGTAACATCCTGCAGTGAATAAGAATTTCATATTGAGTATACAGTAGTCCTCACTTATCCTACAGGGAGTACATTCCAAAACTCCCAGTGGAATGAAACGATGGAGAGTCCTGAAATCTACATATACTGGTTTTGTTTGCTTGTTTGTTTGTTTTTAATTTTTTCCTGAATCATGCAATCTCTTCCGCGGTTTCAGAGACAAGGAAGAGAAGAGTGATTCTCGGCTGCAAAGTCCTATCAGGAATTCGTTTATTCCCAGTATAGTCAACTTTGCAGCAAGTCACAAGGCTTCAACTGTCTTAAGGCAAATTCCCAAACACCAGTAAACAGAAGCCCGAAACTGAATCTGTAGTTTCTTGTCCGTGGACTAGTGGACTGAGCACCTGGCTGAGGTGCTCTGATCCAAAATAGTGTGGCAGTAGTCTCAGTCTCTCTCCTTCCCCGACAGATGCACTCACAAAAGGATACAAAGACACCCACACTCACTCGCAATGAAACCTATTCCAAACACCACCCTACACTTAACCTCCCCAAAGTCAAACTCCCCTCCCCAACACTCCTATTGGTTTTCCAAAAGACATTTGCAAAATTCACAGCACCTCTCCACGTCCAAAGCTCTGGTGAGTTTGGGGAACGAAACCAGGGGCAACTGCCTTCTGCGCGAAATACGTTTGCGGCTTTTAGGGAGCCCGAGAGCAACCAACAAGCCCGAGGGGCTCGCAGGGGCGCAGGTTGGGCTCGGATACCCAGCGCCTCCGCGCTGCCGCCGCTCCCGGCGCCCAGCCTGGCCGCACAGCTCAGCGCCCGACCCGCCACCTCCGGCGCAGGCGCGCGGGTCGGGGCCTCTTACCTGAGGCTGGGTCCGGCGTCCCCGCTGACCGCGCTGCTGTGGGCACTGGCTGGGCGCGGCGTCCGCCTCCGCATGCGGCCTCGACTGCGCCGGTCCCCCAGCACCCTACCCCCTGTGCGTCCTGGTGCGGCGGGCGGGCCCTGCCGTATTTAGAGAAGGAGGCGGTGCCGCGCGGGCGCGGCGGCCCGGGAAGGGCAGGGCAGGAGCGACCGGTGGGAGCTGGCCGCCACCGGGGTCCCGGGGCGCGCCCGCGAGGGCATGGAGAGCCAGGGGCGGCTTCGGAACCCAGGGCTGGCGGGTTTGGCCGCCTCTGCGCCCGTGGCTGTGCGCGCGAGGAGTCTGGGAGAAATGGGCACCTTCCACGGCTGCCTGGCCCGCACGCCTGACGGGGGCCGGCGAGTTGAGATGCTCCCCCTGGCTGGAGGAACTGCGCGCCCCGCCCGCAGAGGCCCGCTCCCTCTCGAGGCCTGAGGCCCAGTTCCGGAGGGGCGCGAGAGAGCGGCTGCGTGGGGGTCGCGGAAGAAGTGCCTGCCCCCCGCTCTCCACCGCCTCCCTCGTGGTCGCGGCCCAGGCAGAACAGGGTACCGTGCCCCGGCCGCCGTGGCCTTGGCCACCGCGAGGTCCGGGGCGACTACACCCAGCAGCCCTGTGGCCCTGCTGCTACTCCGGAGACCTGGAGTGGGGTTACAGGGGGAAGCGCCTCGCTGCGAGCTCCCCATCGAACAGGATGTGGAGCCACCAGGTCACTGAGACGACGTGCGCTCTACAAAATGTGAGACAAGGGCACTCCACACCCAGCCATTCAGGCCTGAGGTCCTGGCTCGGATATTGAGGCCGAGACGCGGCAAGCCCCGCGCCGGACTAGCTCTGCCCTTTCCGCACCCACACGTCTGCACATAGCCCTGCTTTGCCATAGAACCCCCTTCCTGGTTCTCTACCACTAATGATCTGCCGGAATTAAACTGGTCACTTTCCCTGCCCTTGAACCGGGAGTTTCGGGATGAGTTTGCCAATCGCTGTGCTATTTGTAACCAGCCCCGTGACACGTGATACGGATCCAACTGTGCTAGTTTCCACACCAGGGGTCAGGACACTGTGGAAGGGGAGTCAAGGGTTCTCTGTCCAAGCGCAGAGGTGCCCTAAGCCGTGAGGACTTCCCAGCCCTGCCTTCTCTTCTCAGTTTCCTGTCTGCCTTGCCTGAAACCCTGTCTAGAGTTAAGGCCAATGGATGAAACTTTTCAATGTGCAAACAAGCACTTTACCTACCTGATACAACAAGTGGTTCCTGGTCATGCTCAATGAGGGTAAAGTGTGAAGCAGGCTTAGCTAATCATAGAGGTGAGAAGAGACTTAAAGAACGGGTCAGAGAGAGGTAAAGAGGGGAGGGGGGTTATCTGGGCTTTAGGGTTCACCAGGGAGTCAGAACGGACAAGTTCTGGCCATTGGAATTTGGTGGGGCACTTGCCTGGGTGGCCAAAGGTGGACTTTTTCTTAGTCAGGGTGCCCGACCTCTGAATCCCCGCCATAACTAACAGCCATGAACAATGCCAACACTCACAACCCCTTGCTCTGTCGTTCTTTGCTGCGTCTCTCAGTTCAGAAAAGGTTGGAGGCTGCAAGGGGACAGGAGACTGAGAAAAACAATCATTTGTCACTTGAGGAAACTGAGGCCCAGGCCGACAGAGGTAAAGTAGCCTCTGCAGCTGGATGACGTGCAGAGAAGGCCTGAGCCAGATGCGCTGACCATTCAGTGTTTCTCCCGCAGCACACCTGTCACTCAGAGGACACACAATGCTGTGAACCCAGAAAACGCCCTTTTATTACATGGCCTTGTGATGCCAAACACGTTTAGATTATTATAACAATACAGGCACTGTGTCCCAAGGACATTACAGTAATCTATATTTGGGGTGGAGATAGCCTTCCTGGTCCAAGTGTCAAGGTATACCACCTTCTGGAAGGGCACCAAAGCATGCCCAGCGAATGGGCAGATACCCAAGACTGAATTGTACAACAGCAGGTACTGGCTTTCTAAGAACTCAGGCCCTCATTATAGGATTTGTCCCCTCTGACACAGGCCTGTGAACAACTTTTCATTGTGCAAAAGGGTTTCCTTGTCCTTTCCCTACTCATTCTTCCCTTCCCCCTTATTTGAAACTCAATCTCTGGCCATGTCATGTGCAGGCCTGCAAGGGGCCTGTTGATACAGCTGCCCCTCTGGTGCCACATGACTGCAGGCTCACCACCCATGACAGATTTGAATATCCTGGCACCAAGGACAATCAGATTAGCCTGCACTTGGTATATCTGCTGTTCTCACTGTTTGTGTCTATGGGAGCCTGTTTGACTAAACTCCTTGGAAACTGATCATCGATCAAGTATGAAAGACACACCCATCAGCCTTTAAGGTACTTATCTTCGTAGCCCACCTAGCCTTAGGAGAGAAGCTGGGTGACCTGGTCACTATCTAGTGGTCTTCCCTAGCCTGTGTGGTAGTGAAAAGGATAAAAACCAGACCGAATCCTTAGAAAAACAGCATCAGAACAAGATTAAAAACCTCAAATTCAGTCAGTGACTGTAGAAGCATAAAGTAGAGGCATGTGTTCATGTATTTAGCCAGCACCGATTTACCAAGAGGCAGTAAAACATGGAACTTGTATTTTATTGAGGAGAAAGGCAATAAAATATGTAAGTTATACAGAGAACTAGAAAGTGATTAAGTGCCAGGGAGAACAATAAATCACAGATGGGGACTGGGGAGCACAGCATTTTAAATAGGGGAGTTAAGGAAGGCATCTCTGAGAAGGTGAGATTGCAGCAAAAACTTGAAGGGAATGAGGAAGCAAGTGTATCAATGATCTATTATTGCATAACAACTTACCCCAAAACTGAAGTTTGAAACAGCAAAAGTGTATTCTCAGGGTTTCGGAGGGTCAGAAACTGCATGTGGCTTAACTGGGTACTTCTGGCTGAGCCTCTCAGAGGCTGCAGTCAAGCAGTTGGCCAGGGCTGTGGTCATCTGAAGGCTGGACTGGGGCTGGAGGGTCTGCTGCCAAGGTGGCACATTCACAGGGATGTTGGCAGGAGGCCTCAGTTTCTCACCATGTGGATTTCTGCACCCAGCCTCCCCTCGCTTGAGTGATCCAAGAGAGAGCAAACGAAGGGGAAGCTGTGGTGCCTTTTCTGACGAGGCTCTGCACTTCCACACCATTACTTCTCTTTATTCTGGTCCTTAGAATTGAGTCACAAAGTCAAAGGGAATGGGATTAGGTGCCACCTCTTGTAGGGAAGAGTAAGAAAGAATTTGTAAGCATAGTTTGTGATTTTTTTGTAGGAAGTAGGGAAGAATGCTTCAGGCAGAAGTAACCACAGGTGCAAAGGCCCTGAGGGGGGAACACACATATTAGCATATTCAAAGAAGAGCAAGAGGCCAGAGTGGCTGTAGCTGGTGAGCAAGGGGGGAGAGTAGGAGAGGAGGTCAGAGAAGAAAGGCATGTGCAGGGCCAAGGGCATCAGGTTGTGCAGGGCCTTTGAGTAGGCGGGAAGCCTTTGAATGGTTTTTGAGCTGATGTGATGAGCTTTGACAATGATGTGATCTGATTTCTTTTAACAAAGAAATTGGTGGCTGTTGCGGTGAGAATAGCCCAAGGAGGAGCCAGGATGGATGGGAAGAGGCCAGTTAGGAGGCTGTGGTAACAACTCAGGAGTGATGTCTGTGGCTTGTGTTTGAAGGTCTTGAAGACAGAATCAATGGTATTTTCCATGGACCACATGTGGGTTTTGATTCCAAGGTTTTGGGCCTGAGCAAGTGGAAGAATACTTCTGGCACGAGCAAGATGGGGAATCCTAGGAGTGGAACAAGTCTGAGGTGGGGAACTTCAGAGTCCATTTGGGGAGATGTTAATTTTGTCCATTAGACATCCGAGTAGAGAAGCTGAGTAGGCAATTGATTATGGAGGCTTGGGGTTCAGGAATCCGGAAGGAATACTTTCCTATGGTCTGTGAGTGACATTACAAAGTTGAGGAGGCTGGGCTCCCTCTCTGGAAGAGTAACAGTTATTCCTATGGAGGGCTCTGAACACACAAAGCAAGAGACAGGCTGGTGCCAACCACTGTGCAGTTTTCAGATATTTCTGGAGTGCAGAGGGCAGCTAGTGCGGCTGGGAGGGATGAGTTTCTCCCAGCGCAGGGGGCTTCTGCTACTCTGTTCCCAAAACACTGCCCTAAGGAACGCATATCTTTCACTTCAACAAGACAGGCCACGTATTTCTTCCCAGGGCCCTGCCAACCCTGAGAAGAAACTCAGGGCAAGCGGTGTGGATTGACCTGCAGAATTCAGTGTCGCCATTTTTCAGATTTCGCAAGATGGCAGAAAGACAATCAGCTAATCAAGTCTGCCAACTTCTAGGTCTCTTTTCTCAGTTGGTCTCTCTCTAATTCTGCCCCAAATTAATCTTAGCACCCAGAAGCACACATTTCCCTGCTTCCAATTTCTGATGTTTTCTGACCCCCAGCTGGGCTTGGTTTATAGGAATTTATTCTCGAGTGCTCAGTCTTGGGTCCATGTTTCAATACATATTTCCAGGACTCCCAGTGACTCCTCTGATCCAACCTGGGCCCCATCCAGCTCTATAACTCTGAAAAGGGTGTACCATAATCCCTGGGATATTTTCCTTCTCCCTAACTCCCAGGTCGGACTTAGACCCAAGGGCCTGAGAGACATATCAGGAGTGCGAGTAGAGGTTGACTAATTTGGAAAGCTTGAATTGAAGGTTTAGACTGGCTCCCTTAGCTGATCCTGAGTGCAAGGGCTACTCTTTTGCAGAGTCATTTTATGGCCTGAGATGGTGCTGTTGATTTTGCACGGTTAATAACAGCTCAGCCTGAGTGCTGCTAGCCTTAGCCAAGGGTGTAGAATGCAAGCAGTTGTTTCAGAGAAAGTAAGAATTTGCTCGGAGCACACTTGGCTTTTCTGAGGAGGCCTCTGCACTGCCAAGGGAGAACAACCCCCCTCAACAGTGGCCACAGCATCTGGTCTGTGGCTAAAGGAGACCAGCATGTTGATATTAAGAGTTCTATGGAAAAGTACTGACTCTTCACTCATTCACTGCTGACTGGATCCCAAAGAAGGCACTATTTCTTCCCAGCATGTAGAAAGGGGATGAGTCAAACTTAGTTTAGATCCTGGCTTTGTCATTTACCAGCTGTGTGACCTGGGACAAGTAAACATCTTTTCTGTATCTTAGTGTTCTCATCTGTAATGTGAGAATAATCAGACCTACCTCGAAGGATGTCTTGCTTGAAGAGTAAATAACTGGCACATGGAGAACGATCAATAAATGGATTTCTCCTTAACTACTACTCATCTAACTACACTCATCTCATCTTCCACCTGTGGCTCAGGAAGCTTGAGCTGATGAATCCATGGAGACTGTAAAGAGATAGCAAAGGAGGTCGATCAGGGTGCTCACTGAGAGCAAAATGTGGCTCTGTTGACTTCTGATGCCCAGTTGGCAATGGTTGGAGTTCCCAGCCTGCCAGCTCAGCTGTTTCTCACTATAGCCCATCTCCCAGTTATTTCTAGAAGTTCTTAAAGGTGTGCATCACATGATCTCAAAAACCAGCCTGTCCAACTAGTGTTATCTGCCCTGTTGGTCTACCTTTGTCTTGCCAAGGTCTGCAGCCTCCAAAGCTTCTGAAATGGGGCTTGCTGCTGCTGATATCTTTAGAGGGGCATGTGGTATCCTGCCAAGGGTGATTCCTTAGCCAGTCAGTGGCCCAGGGCTCAGAATTCTACCTGCCTCACATCTCCTGGATCCATCTGCATGTCTTGGCCCAATCTCCATGTCCTTGGTTCGGGCCCCTCTACTACCTGGTTGCCACTGATGATTCCAAGAAGGATTCAGATCAGATCACAGTGCTCCAAAAAATATAGCCAAGTGAAACAAATGTGCAAATACATGATAAAAACAAAAGAAGAAACAGAAAGAAAAGACTTACTGTATATCCTACCTCCTTCAAACAGCTTGCTGTGATGTGCATGGTGGTGTGGGAACCTTCTGGTGTCATGCATGCAGGTAACTTACCTATTTTTGGATCAGGCATGGAAACTTGTCTGAGACACTTGGAGATGACTCCCAAAATGGTCTGACCCAGAAATCCAGAAAGGGGCCCTCTGACTGTCCCGGGGTGCTGTACATGGGGAACATACCACTTGCCTGTGGGTCCAGGGGGAAGGGGTCTTCCTGGTGTGGCCTGTGGAAGTGTCCTGAATGAAAAGCACCAAAATGCCAGGTACTATGAAAACAGCAAGGGGAATGAGGAGCCAGGGCCCATCCTCACTGGGGAAATGGCGTTTAACTGGAACTGCAATGAATGAATGGGTGCTGTGGCAGAGCACACAGACACCCTCTGGAGAGGAGACCTGGCCCCGGTCATCTCCTCACAGTCACACACTTGAACACTTGACTTCTCCCACAAAGACTTCTGGCCTAAAAAATTAATCAATACTTATCTAAACACCTGAGAGCCGGGAGTCTTTGATAAATTAAAAGGCAGTTTGGCAGTAAGCCACCTCCTGACTGCCCCAGATTTTCATAAAAGGCCCTTTGTGGAAACCACAGAATGCAGGTGAAGCTAGGACTTGAGGCAGTGCTGATTCAGAAAAGAGAAAGAGAAAACTGCTTTTTAGGGTTTTTTTCTATTTAACCTACCTCACTTTGGGAACCCAGCACTTTGGGAGGCCGAGGCGGGTGGATCACGAGGTCAGGAGATCGAGACCATCCTGGCTAACGGTGAAACCCCGTCTCTACTAAAAAATACAAAAAACTAGCCAGGCGAGGTGGCGGGCGCCTATAGTCCCAGCTACTCGGGAGGCTGAGGCAGGAGAATGGCGTGAACCCGGGAGGCGGAGCTTGCAGTGAGCTGAGATCCGGCCACTGCACTCCAGCCTGGGTGACAGAGCGAGACTCCGTCTCACAAAAAAAACAAAAACAAAAACAAAAAAAATTGAATGAGTACAGAAAACAAGACTTGCTGTAATTTTTGCTTGGATGTGATTCCAGGGGAAATATTTTATCTTAAATGAAAATATAATAGCTAACCCTTACATAAAGCTTACTATGTGTTTTTGGGGGGTTACAAATGTATTCACTCCTTTGTGTTTCATAAGAACCCTGTGAAGTGAGTACTGCCACTACCCCACTGGACAGGTGCACACGGAGGCTGGGCACCTGCTCCCTCAACTTGCCAGCCAGGGGCATTGCCGGATGGGAAGCGCCAGGTCTTGTGGACACCAATATTTGAATTTCATAGAATTTTCACATGTCACATAACATTCATTCTTTGCAGTTCCAGTTAAATGCCATTTCCCCAGTGAGGATGGGCCCTGGCTCCTCACTCCCCCTTGTTATTTTCATAGTACCTGGCATTTTGGTGTTTTTCATTCAGGACACTTACGACAGCCATAGCTGCTTACTATACCTTTCAGACCACTTCTTCCCCACCCTTTGCTGCTTAAACTATCTGTCACCCTCTTCCCTTCCTGTCACTCTCATCAATGGCTCCGTCTCTACCACTTCAAATCCTACCTTAATCCTACATGCTTCCAACCTCTACGTGGATGAGTGCTAGAGTTTGGATGTTTTTATCCCCTCAAATCTCATGTTGAAATTTGATCCCCAGTGTTGGAGGTGGGGCCTAATGGCAAGTGTTTGGGTCATTAGGGTGGATCCCTCATGATTAGATTAATGCTCCCCCTGGGAAGGCATTAATAGTTCTAGCTCTGTTTGTTTCCAAGAAAGCTGGTTGTTAAAAAAAAACTTGGCACTTCCCTCCTCCCTCTTTGCCTTCTGTCTCACCATGTGTGATCTGTACATACCAGGTTTCCTTTGCCTTCTGCCTTGATTGGAAACAGCCTGAAGCCCTCACCAGAAGCCAGAAGCAGATGCTGGTGCCATGCTTCTTGTACAGTCTGCAGAACTGTGAGCCAAATAAACCTCTTTTCTTTATAAATTACCCAGCCTCAGGTATTCCTTTATAGCAACACAAACACACTAAGACAATACTAATTCAGAATTCAGGCCTTCTCATCTCCAGATCCTTCCTCTTCCAACCACCTCAGCCAATACCTCCTACCATCTCACCCTAGACCAGGGACTACCTGAAACAGCCCCTTCTGCAAAAACAGGAATTGGAGCATCTCTTTCCATCTTGCTTTTCCAACCATTCCTGCTATGACTGTCCTTCACTGTAACTAGACCCTTCACTTGTTTCAATTAACTATTTTTTCTTTACTTCTTTCTTGTGTAGTTTAGATCCTGTGCTCTGTCAATTCAGTAGCAGTCTCTCTGATAGACTAAATTTCAAAGACTGTGTCTTTGCATCATGCCATCTGGTAATGTTTCCATTACCTACTTTTCTGAGCCTGTCCTCAGTAGCTAAGTGCTACTGGTGAACGACCCAACTCTAAAATTGACTGCTATCTGTAAAATCAATGGTCACTAAACTGAAGTGGGCCCTCAACAATGCCTGGCTACCCAACCCCATTTTGTTCCTAGGCTCACTTTCTGCATAACTGTTTTCAGCAGGTAGTCCCAAAGTCCAGTGAGCCTTTTTCCCTGCTCAGGTGACAGACACCCTTGATGGTTCTGATCCTTGCCTGGCCAGCATGGTTCTTCAGGGAAGACAACAAGCAAGGGTAAAGCAAGGGTATGCAAGGGTAAAGCAAGGGTAAATTCTTGGCCAAGCATGCTCCACCTATAATGCCCCTGGCTTGGAGTCCCAGTGTTATAGCTCTTTAGTTTTCTCTTCAGTGCTTGATAACTGAAGCATACTTGCTTCCAGCCCAGGTCAGGGAGCTCTAAGTCTTAGCTTCCTGTTGTGCCAAAGCTGATTCTCCCTTCATGGTGACTTTTCCCTGATATTGGACCCAGGTCAGTGTTCTAAGCTCACTTCACTTCTGATGAGTTCTTCCTTTCAGGGCCCTAGATATTTCTTGCTAGAGGCCTAAATCAGAATTACCTCCATCCATCAGCATGGCTTAAAATAAGAATTGGTGAACTTATTCTGTAATGGGCTAGACAGTAAATATTTTAGGCTCTATAGGCCATTTGAGTTATTTGGTCTCTGTTACAACTACTCACCTCTACCATCACAACTGGAAAGCAGCCATAAACATAGACAACATAAACAAATGAGCGTGGCTATGATTCAATAAAACTTTACTTATGGACACCAATATTTGAATTTCATAGAATTTTCACATGTCACATAATATTCTTCTTTTAATTTTTTTCAGCCATTGAAAGTATAAAGTCTCCTATTCCAGTAGGTGTAGTTAGAAATAAACAAAATAAAGTCATTCTTAGTTCACTGGTCTTACCAAACAGGAGGCAGCTGGATTTGGCCCTTGGGCTATAGCTTGCTCACTTCTGCAATACTAATTTGTTGAACTTAAAAAAAAATAGGGGGAAAATCTGGCAAGACGGTGGAGTAGAAAGTACCAGGAATCTATCTCCCCACTTTGATAATGATTTGCTGGCAGAATCTGTTTGATATAACTGTTTTACAACTCTGAAATCTATTGTAGACTTAAAAACTTCCAGTGGAAGGTTGGGCAGTAAATTACAGTTACTGTCAATCAGTTTTAGCTCTTAGCAGAGTAGTATCACCCATCCTTCACCTCCAGCCCATACACATTGTGGGAGTCTCAAAAGGAGAACAGAGAAAAGCTAGAACTGTTGTAATGATAGTTAGTACCTTCACTTTTTGTATTCTGCATAGTTTAAGAGATTAATATATTTAAAAATATTTGTTTAAAAGCTAGTATTATTGTAACTTTGGTTTGTAAATCCACATTTTATTTACTACATAATTTAAGAGATCAATGCAGTTAAAAGATTTATTAGTTTATGCTTTTGTCACACAACGTGTGAATATGCAGTCTGTGACAACAACTGAAAGGGGTGGAGATAAAGCCATAAAGGAGCAGAGTCTTTGTGTGTTATTGAGGTTAAGCTTTTCTAAATTCAAATTAGTGTTATAACTTTGGGATCTTACATGTAATCCCCTTTACATTTAACCACAAATAAATAGGTATAGAATATACACAAAAGAAAATGAGAAAAGAATTTAAACCACACTATTTTTTTAAAAAAATCAATTAAACACAAAAAAGTGCAGGAAATGAGGGACAAAAAAAGCTGTGTCATATAGAAAACAAATGGCAAAATGACAGAAGTATGTCCCTTCTTATAGGTAATAATTTTAAATGTAAATGGATGAAACTCTCCAATGAAAAGACAGAGATTGGCAGTAAAGATTTTTTTCTAAAAAACAACAACAACAATAACAGCAACAAAACCCATGATCCAACTATATGCTGTCTACAAGAGATTTACTTTAGCTCCAAAGACACTTATAGAATAAAAGTAAAACAATGGAAAAATATATTCATGCAAATAATAAACAAAAGATAACACAGGTGACTATCCTAATATCAGACAAAATAGATTTTAAATTGTAAAAATGGTAACAAGAGACAAGAAGGGCAATATAAATAAAAGTTTCAACACATTAAGAAACTAGAAAAACTATAAATATTTATAACCTAATGACAGATCATCAAAATATATTCAGCAAAAACTGACAGAATCAAAGGGAGAAATAGAAAGTTGTACAATAACAGTTGTAAACATCAATATCCCACTCTCAATAATAGATAGAACAACCAGACAAGTAAGATACACAAGAAAATAGAGGACTTAACCAACATAATAAACCAATTAGATCTAACAGACATAAACAGAACACTCTACCCAACAATGACAGCATACACATTCTTCTCAAGTGCACATGGGGCATGGTCCAGGGTAGATCACGTGGTAGGCCACAAATTAAGTCTCAATATATTTTAAAAAATAGATGTCTGCATGTTGGAAGTCCAAGGCAGGAGGATCACTTTAGCCCAGGAGTTTGAGACCAGGCTGGGCAACATGGCAAGACTTTATTTCTACAAAAAAAAAAAAAAAAAAAAGTTACCCAGGCATGGTGGTGCATGCCTGTGGTCCCAGCTATTTTGGAGGCTGTAGTGGGAGGATCACTTGCACCCAAAAGGTTGAGGCTGCAGTGAGCTGTGATCACACTACTGCACTCCAGCCAGGGCAGCAGAGAACTTGTCTCCAAAAAAAAAAAAAAAAGATAGATATCATACAAAGTATCTTCTCTAACTACAAGACAAAATTAGAAATCAATAGCAGAAGTAAAACTAGAAAACTCACAAAATTGTGGTTAAGCTTGTCTAAATTCAAATTAGAATGTTATAACTTTAGGATGCTAAACAACCAATGTTTCAAAGAAGAAATCACAAAGAAAATTAGAAAATACTTACAGATAAATGAAAATAAAAACAGAGCATACCAAAACTTATGGGACTCAGCAAATGCACTAATCACTGGGAAATGTATAGCTATAAATGTTTACATTTTTAAAAAACCTAAACAAAGCTAGCAGAGAGAAGGAAATAATAAAGATCAGAGCAAAAATAAACAAAATAGACAATATAAAAAAAAGAAAAGATTAATGAAACAAAAGTTGGTTATCTGAAAAGATCAACAAAATTTACAAACCTTTAAGGAGAGGGACTAAGAAAAAAAGAAGATTCAAATTATTAAAATCACAAATGAAAGTGAGGATATTACTACCAATTCTACATAAATAAAAAGGATTTTGAGAGAGTACTACAAACAATTGTACATCAAAAATTGGATAGCCTAAATGAAATTGACAAGTTCCTAGAACACAAGACTTATAGCAAGGCAAAATCACAAAGAAATAGAAAATTTGAATGCACCTATAAATAGTAAGGAGATCGAATCAGTCAAATATGTCTCATCAAAAAAAAGCCCTGGACCTGATGGCTTCACTCATGAATTTTACCAAACGCTTAAAAAAGAACAATACTAATGGTTTCAAACTTTTCCAAGAATTGAAGTGGCAGGAACACTTCCTAACTCATTCCATGAAACTAACGTTACACTGATACTGAAGCCAGACAAAGACACTACAAGAAAAGAAAACTATCAGACCAGAAGGACAGAGTAATAAAATAAAATAAGAAAACTATTGACCAATATTTCTTATGATATTGGTGCAAAAATCCTCAACAAATTATTAGCAAACCAAATTCAGCAGTATATTAAAAGGATCATATACCATGATGAAGTGGAATTTATTTCTGGAATGCAAGAATGGTTAAACATATGAAAATTGACCAATGTAATGCACCACATTAACAGAATGAAGGAGAAAAAACACATGGTTATCTCAATTGATGCAGAAAAAGCATTGGACAGAAATTCAACGCTGTTTTATGATTAAAAACACTCAATAAACCAGGAATGGAAGGAAACTATACCAATAGTGACAGCCACATGGGAAAACCCACAACAAACATTATATTCAATGGTGAAAAACTGAACACTTTTCCTCTAAGATCAGGAATGAGGCAAGGATACCTACTTTTACCACTTCTGTTTAACATAGCCCTGGAAATACTAAGCCAGGGCATTTAGGCAAGAAAAATAATAATAACAAAAATACAGCTGGAAACCATCATTCTTAGCAAACTATCACAAGAACAGAAAACCAAACACCGCATGTTCTCACTCATAGGTGGGAACTGAACAATGAGATCACTTGGACTCAGGAAGGGGAACATCACACACCGGGGCCTATCATGGGGAGGGGGGAGGGGGGAGGGATTGCATTGGGAGTTATACCTGATGTAAATGATGAGTTGATGGATGCTGACGAGTTGATGGGTGCAGCACAGCAACATGGCACAAGTATACATATGTAACAAACCTGCACATTATGCACATGTACCCTAGAACTTAAAGTATAATAATAATTAAAAAAAAAAGAAAAAAAAAGTACATCCAAATTGGAAAGAAAGAAGTAGAATTTTCAATGTTTGCAGATAAGATGGTGTTATATGCTGAAAATCCTAAATATTACACACACACACACGCAAATTGTTAGAATAAAATGAATTCAGCAAAGTAGTAGGATACAAAGTGAATACAATGCAAAAATTATTTGCATTTCTATACACTAACAATGAATAATTTGAAAAGGGAAATGTGAAAATAATTCCATTTATAATAGCACCTAAAAGAAGAAAATAATTAGAAATTAATTTAGACAAAGAGAGGAAAGTCTTGTACAATAAAAACTATATAATATTGCTGAAAGAAATTAAAGAAAGTATAAAACAGAAACACATCCCATGTTCATGGGTTGGAAGGCTTAATATTGTTAAGATGTCAATACTACCCAAAGTGACCTACAGATCTGACACAATTCCTCTCAAAATCCCAATGATATTTTAGGGAGAAACAGAATAACTGATGCTAAAATTCATTTGGGATCTCAAGAGACCCTGAATAGCCAAAAGTCTTAAAAAAGAAGACCAAAGTTGAAGGACTTACATTTCCTGATTTCAAAACTTACTACAAAGCTGCAATAATCAAAACAGTGTAGTACTGGCATGAAAACATACATATAGACCAATTGAATAAAATTAACATCCCAGAAATAAACTCTCACATGTATGGCCAAATGATTTTTGACAAGGGTGTCATGACCATTCAATGGGGAAAGAACATTCTTTTCAACAAATGGTTTGGGAAGACTGAATATCCACATACAAAATAATGAAGTTGGAACTTACCTAACACATACAGAAAAATAACTCAAAATTAATCAAAGACTTAAATGTAAGACCTAAGACTAGAAGGAAAACATAAGGCAAAAGCTTCATGACATTGGATTTGGCAATGATTTTTTTTTTTTTTTTCTTTAGACAGAGTCTCGCTCTGTTACCCAGGTTGGAGTGCAGTGGCTCAATCTCTGCTCATTGCAACCTCTGCTTCCTGGGTTCCAACAATTCTCCCGCCTCAGCCTCCAGAGTAGCTGGAATTACAGGCATGCACCACCACGCCTGGCTAATTTTTGTATTTTAAGTAGATACAAGGTTTCACCAGGTTGGTCAGGCTCGTCTTTAACTCCTGACCTCAAGTGATCTGCCGCCTCGGCCTCCCAAAGTGCTGGGACTACAGGCATGAGCCACCACCCGCAACTGGCAATGATTTTTTGGACATGACATCAAAGTCACAGGCAAAAAAGAAAAACATAGAGAAACTGGATTTCATGAAAGTTTGAAAATTTTATGCATCAAAGACACTATCAACAGAGTAAAAAGGCAACCCACAGAATGGGAGAAAATCTTTGCAAACCATATATCTAATAAGGAATTAATATCCAGCATATATAGAGAACTCACCTAAAACTCAAAAACAAAAAAAACAAACAACCTGATTCAAAAAATGGGCAATGCAGTTATACCTCAGTGTTGTAGCAGTACTGTGATACCTGGCACAGTGCTTTGATCTTATGATGCCCTCTGTACTGACCTGAAGGAGACCTAAGAGACCTTTCCCTTTTTGAGTTTGAATCATAGCCTCGATGTGGTCTCTTGTTTTATGTCCTTATTCCTAATGTGAAAGTGCTTAACTGCTTCTTGGTTGTATTGGTACTTACATAAATTGTTACATTATTTTTTCTTATGTAACACCTTTTTGTTTGTTTATGTGGTTCAAATATATTCTTTCCTTAAACTCTTAAAAAAAACGGGCAATGGAATTTTATAGACATTTATCCAAAGAGGATATACATATATCTCCACTAAGCACATGAAAAGATGTTCAGTATCACTGATCATTAGGAAAATGCAAATCAAACTACAATGGAATGCCACCTCATGACTGCTATTTAAAAAAAAAAACCACACACATATACACACACACAGAAAATAAGTGTTAGAGAGGATGTGGAGAAATTGGAACCCTTGTGCACTGTTGGTGGGAATCTAAACTGGTATGAAAACAGTTTGTGGTGGTATGGTGTTTCCTCAAAAAATTAAAAATAAAATTACCATATGATCTAGCAATTCCACTTCTGGGTATATACCCAAAAGAACTGAAGGCGAGGTCTCAGAGAGCTCTTTGTACATCAAAGTTCATGGCAGCATTATTCACAATAAACAAAAGATGGAAGCAAATCAAGGTGCCCATTTACAGAGGAATGGATAAGCAAAATGTGGTATAGACACACAATGGAATATTATTCAGCCTTAAAAAGGCAGGAAATTCTGACACATGCTACAAAGATGAATCTGAAAGACACTATGCTAAGTAAAATAAGCCAGTCACAAAAAGACAAATACTTTCTGATTCCAATTACATGAGGGGTACTTAGAGTAGTCAAACTCACAGAGACAGAAAGTAGAATGGTGGTTATCATGGGCTTGAGGGAGAGGAGAATGGAGGCTTATTAATGGGTATAAAGTTTCATTTTATTTTCCTTTTTTTTTTGAGACAGTCTCACTCTGTCACCCATGCTGGAGTGCAGTGGCGTGATCTGGCTCATTGTGGCCTCAGTCTCCCCAGCTTCAAGTGATTTTCCCACCCAGTCACCCACGTAGCTGGGACTACCGGCAGGCACCATCACGCCTGGCTAATTTTTTTTTTTTTTTTTTTTTTTTTGTAGAGATGGGGTTTCACTATGTTGCCTAGGCTGGTTTGGAACTCCTAGACTCAAGCGATGTCTCCTTGGCCTCCCAAAATGCTGAGATTACAGATGTGAACCTGACCTAAAGTTTCAGTTTTCATCTTTTCAAGATGAAAATAATTATGAAGATGGGTAGTGGTGACAGTTGCACAATATTATGAATGTGTTCAATACCACTGAACTGTACACTTAAAAATAGGTAAGATGGTAAATTGTATTGATGTGTGAAGGAAACCAGAATGTGTTACCCCAACATATTCCTCTTTGACATACATATTTTTTAATTAAAGGCAATTAAGAAGTAGCAAACAAAAGAAAAGATCTCTCCATCCATCTGCTTTTCTGCCTAAAGATAGGATATGAAGTCCATTTTACTGGAGACAGCACTTATCAGCCCAGAAATAGCACCACAAGAACCTACAAAAAAGCCTTATTCTGTTAGTGTATTCCCACACATTTATCTTGCTATAGTTTCTTGCCTTTGAAAATCTAAAACTGCTTCCCTATGTCCTGTCACTTCTATAAAATGTATTGTTCTTTGTTGTTGAAGATATGATGTTCACAGTTTTAAGCTACCACTTTGAGTTACCTTTCACTGAGATTTCTTCCACATGGTGTACACTGTACACATTAGTTAATACACTTGCTGGCCAGGTGCAGTGGCTCACACATGTAATTCCAGCATTTTGGGAGGTTGGGGTGGGTTGATTGAATGAGCTCAGTAGTTTGAGATCAGCCTGAGCAATAGAGCAAAACTCTATCTCTACAAAAAATACAGTATTAGCCTGGTGTGGTGGTGCATGCTTGTAGTCCCAGCTACTCGGGAGGCTGAGGTGGGAGGATTTCTTGAGCCTAGGAGGCAGAGGTTGCAGTGAGCCGTGATCTTGCCACTGCACTTCAGTCTGGGCACTAGAGCAAGATCCTGTCTCAAAAGTAATTAATTAGTTAATTAATTTATTAACTTGCTGTTTTTCTCTTGCTAATCTATCTTGTGTTACAGGAGTCTGTTTCAACTACAAATTTACGAGAGTTGAGGAGAATATTTGAGAAGATTATATTTTAACTCCTTATTTTTTGCCACAATTAAAAGAAAAACTGAAAAAAAAAGCAGGAAGAAAGGAGTATGGTTGTTGACCCTGCCCTGCCCTCCTCTCCCAGGATGTGCCCAATTATCCTGGACGAGAAGGATGCTGAGAAGGCTCTAAGCAGGTTGCTCACTGGATGGCTCTGAGTTCGGGCCATCATATCCTAGGTGCCTTCCCTAGTTCATGGTCTTTCTGGAGCCACAATAAGTCCTTTTGATGTATAGCTTAAATTCTTTCCCTCTGGTCTAATCCTCCCCACCTCACCCAGCCTCCATCTTTAGTCTGCAGCACAAATTCCTCCCCCAAACTTTTTGCCAGATTCAAGAGGGAGCTAAATAAACCACCAGTCTTCAAACTGGGGTATGGGAATTCTAGGGAGACAGAGGACCTCCTCAGAGCAGCAGACCCGGGTAGTTTCAAAGGAACCAATTTTTATATCCTCCTCTAAGAACTCTTTCCGAAATATATCTGCCCTCAGGCACTACCTGGCATCAAACTCCTTCTCCTATTGATTCTATTTAGTTCACTTCAGTGGAAGTAAAGGCCTCAGAGCCTCAAACAAAGGAGCAATTCTGAGTACTGTGTTGGAATCAGTCATTACTCAAAGGCCAGAGCAACCAATCCTTTTCAGAGTCAAGTGGTTTCGAATTATAGTCAGTTTCTCAGGGTCGATTATAGACCCCATATACAATGGTGGTCCCATAAGATTATAATGGAGCTAGAAAATTCCAATTGCTTAGTGACTTCATAGCCATCATAATATGTAGCACAATGCATTACTCACATGTTTGTGGTGATGCTGGTGTAAACAAACCTACTGTGCTGCTAGTTATGTAAAAGTATAGCACATATAATTATGTATGGCATATAATACTTCATGATGATAATAAATGACTATGTTACTGGTTTGTGTTGTCAACCAAAGAATGATGAGGTTAATATATTTGGAAAGGCCAGCTTTATTGCTCTTAAAAGGTTGCAGCATGCAGGTGGCCATTCTGACAAGCTGGGAAGTGTAGCCTCTGGCCAGAAGCCAGAAACCTGCACTTTGAAAGGAGAGGCAAAAGGAACAGGAATTTATGCTGAGTGGGGTGGCTGAATATATATATTTAACAGGCTATAGGAGGAGTCATGAATATTTATGAAAAGAGAAATGTGCACATGCACAGTTGAGCTTCATGGGTGGCAGGTGTAAAAAAATGGTGGCATTACCATGATCCAAGGGTGAAGTTTTTGGCCCTCTGAACGTCAAAAGGGGAAGCAGAGGACATGAAAACCCTCACTGCACCCAACCCCTGTAGACTGGCCAGAACCACTTCATGGTCGGCAGTCTCTTATCATAAATGCTGGTCAGTTGTGTCAAAACTGCAAAAGGGAGGGGCACCATCAAGCCATTGGTTAACATCAGTGGCAGGCCTTTTAAAAAGACTGGTTTCTGTTAAGCCTTTAGGGAAGAAAGCCTTAGTGAGAGAGGGGGCTTAACAAGGCATGTCCAGCCTCCTATTCCATCATGGCCAGGAACTCAGTTTTAAGGTTTCTCTGGGGTCCTCTTGGTCAAGGGGGGATCTGTTCAGTTGGTTGAGGGGCTTAGAATTTTATTTTTATTTCTCAATAAAAATAAAAAATTACCATACTATACTTTTTATTGTTTTAGAACGTTCTCTACTTTTATAAGTAGAAGTACCTTAAAAAAAAAAAAAAAAAAAAAAGTTGACCAGGCTCACACCTGTAATCCCACTGCTTTGGGAGGCTGAGGCACGAGGATTGCTTGAGCCCTGGGGTTTGAGGCCGGTGTGGGCAACAAAGCAAGACCCTGTCTCTATTTTTAAGAATAATTTATTTTAAAAAGTTAACTGTAAGGCAGCCTTGGGCAGTTCCTTCTGGAAGTATTCCAGACGAAGGCATTGTTATAATAGGATTTGACGGCTCCATGCCTATCATTGCCCCTGAAGACCTTCCAGTGGGACAGGGTGCGGAAGTGGAAGACAATGATATTGATGATACTGAACCTGTGTAATCTAGGCCAATGTGTGTGCTTGTGTCTTCGTTTTTATCAAACAAATTTAAAAAGTTAAAAAAATGTTAAATAGAAAAAAGCTTATAGAGTAAGCATATAAAGAAAGAAAAAAACATTTTTGTTTTTGAGATGGAGTCTCACTCTGTCGCCAGGCTGGAGTGCAGTGGCACAGTCTCGGCCCACTGCAAGCTCTGCCTCCTGGGTTCAAGCGATTCTCCTGCCTCAGCCTCCTGAGTAGCTGGGACTACAGGTGTCCGCCACCATGCCCAGCTAATTTTTGTATTTTTAGTAGAGACAGGGTTTCACCACATTGGCCAGGTTGGTCTGGATCTCCTGACCTCGTGATCCACCCGCCTCGGCCTCCCAAAGTGCTGGGATTACAGGCATGAGCCACCGTGCCCGGCCGAAAGAAAATATTTTTGTGCAGCTGTACAATGTTTTGTGTTTTTATTTTTATTTATTTGAGACAGGGTCTTACTCTGTCATCCAGGTTGGAGTGCAGTAGCGTGTCTTGGCAGCCTCTCCCTCCCAGATTCAAGTGATCCTTCCACCTCAGTCTCCTGAGTAGTTGGAATTACAGGTGCATGTCACCATGCTCAGCTAATAATTTTTGAATTTTTTGTAGAGACAAGGTCTCACTATATTACCAAGGCTTGTCTCAAACTCCTGGGCTCAAGCGATCCTCCTGTTTTGGCCTCCCAAAGTGCTAGGATTACAGATGTGAGCCACTGTGCCTGGCCTTGTGTTTTAAACTAAGTGTTATTACAAGAAAGTCAAAAAGTTTTTAAAAAATTAGAAGTTTCTGAAGCAAAAAGTTAAGGAAGCTAGTTAATTTATAATTGAAGAAAGAAGAATATTATTTTATAGATTTAGTGCAGCCTAAGGGTACTGTGTTTTAATATCTGTGGTAGTGTATAGTAATGGCCTAGGCCTTCACATTCACTCACTACTGATTCACTGACACACAGCAATTTCCAGTGCTGCAAGCTTCATTCATGGTAAGTGCCCTACACAGGTGTATCATTTCTTTTATACCATATTTTTACTGTACTTCTATGTTTTGATATGTTTCAATACACAAACACCATTTTGTTCCAATTCCCTACAATATTCAGCACACTGACATGCTGTACAGGTTTGTAGCTTAGGAACAATAAACTCTACCTTAGGTGTGTAGGAGGCTCCACCATCTAGGTTTGTGTAAATGCACTCTATGAGTTCATACAATGACAAAATTGCATAATGATGCGTTTCTCGGAAGGTATCCCTGTCATTAAGTGACACATGATTGTACTGACTTTGACCAAAATTTGAAGAAGGACCAAGTGGTTAGCTGATTGGTCACTAGAAATAATTTTTGATGAAAAAATTATTATGTGATTTTTTTGGCAAAATCTTGGAAAAAGTCAAAGAATGGAATAACCTTGCTTAATATACTCCCTCTATTTCTATGTACTTGCTTATGTGGACAAAGAGCATCAGTACTCACATTCATGACAGAGAAAAGTAGGAATAGATTCTGTCTCATTCTAGCAATAAGTAATCGCCAGTGACAGCCCCCGTCCATTTCATTAATAGGTGAATTTTTAATAAAAGTTTGCTTTTATGTTTAGTGATTTCCAATAGTATGTGTACAATGTGTGTTTTATTTATATATTTGATCAATTAGTACTAATAATAGTTGTACTGATAATTCAACCCCAAAATATTTTAATACTTAGAAACTTACAGTATAGGGTTACATATAGATATATAGATTTTTTTGGCAAAGCAAAATATAATTATTTCAAAGAAATATGATTATTCAGAAACATTTTAATAAATAAATGCATTGGGATAAAGTTCTGTGGGGAGGAAGTATATAGAAATAAAGGTTTACAGAAACCAAACACTGCATAATGTGTAAAAATATGTAAAATGTATTATGTTTTAAAGCTAATTTTTAAAAACAGGCATGGTTAATGTCATCATGAATTAAGCTAAACCAACTTAATTATAAACACCTCTGGGGTTATTTTTAGTAGATATTAAAGATGTTTTGAAGTCACCAAAACCTAGCTACTCCCCCATAATCTCACTAACAGGTGAAAGTATCTCAAACATCTCAGATCAAATTCCGCTAAATATACAGACCTTTATTAAACATATATTAATAAACAGACACAAAACAGTTTATAGGACTGCCTTGTTCCATGAGCTTGCTGACATTGACTTGAGTCAGACACAGTGACCTTCCAGGGGTCTCTTACACTCACAGCGCATCGGCTCATCGGACTTCTTGGTAAATCAACAGTCTGTGAGAGGATGAAGCCACACCACCTTCGTACTAGAATAGAGGATACTGCTAAAGTCTTTTAGCCAACCCACATCTTGAATTCCTCTAATTCCCCAGCGAAAGCCCATTATTAATATTTCTTGTGCCAGATAATAGCCCACCATTTTCACCAATAAACACATACTTCTAATTTTTATGCCAATTAGTAGAGCCTCAGGTATCATGGAAGCTGCTTCTGGACTGTGGCTTTTCAGGTGTGAGCTGACTACCAACTGATATTCTATGTGAACCCGGAAAGAGTCAGTCATTCAAGATGGATCTTGAGTAGTTAATTGGGCCTAAATTCAAAATGAAGCCAAGTGGCCATTTGCTGACTCGAGGTCACACATGTACTCTGCATTCTGGAAATGCCACATGTTCTAGTAACTTAGGGACTCTCCTAGCTGTCTGTTCCTCTTTATGGTACCGGGAGGCACCTGAAACTAACCAGTAGACTGTGACCTATGGTAAATCAATCTTTCTTTGTTTCTTTTCTTTCTTTCTTTTCCTTCTTTCTTTCTTTCTTTCTTTCTTTCTTTCTTTCTTTCTTTCTTTCTTTCTTTCTTTCTTTCTTTCTTTCTTCTTTCTTTCTTTCTTTCTTCTCTTTCTTTCTTTCTTTCTTTCTTTCTTTCTTTCTTTCTTTCTTTCTTTCTTTCTGTCTTTCCTCTTTCTTTCTTTTTTTTAATTAGTCAACTGTAGTAGTGAGAAGGGGGGAAGAGTGCAACAAGAGTTTGATCTGTAACTGACTGTGAACAATCAATTGAAATAACTCACTACCTTTGGACCAGCCCGGTCAATCTTAACATCAATGAAATAGAACCAGGAGAGCTTTTAAAACGCTTTAAAAAGAAATTATCCAAGGCCAGGCACAGTGGCTGACGCCTGTAATCTCAACACATTGGGAGGCCGAGGCTGGCGGATCACTTGAGGCCCAGAGTTTGAGACCAGCCTAGCCAATATGGCAAAACCCCAGTCTCTACTAAAAATACAAAAAGTAGCTGGGCATGGTGGTGCACACCTATGATCCAGCTACTCAGGAGGCTGAGGCACAAGAATTGCTTGAATGCGGGAGGCAGAGATTGCAATGAGCTGAGATCACACCACTGCACTCCAGCCTGGGCGACACAGCAAGACTCTGTCTCAAAAAACAAAACAGGCTGGGTGCTCTGGCTCACACCTGTAATCCCAGCACTTTGGGAAGCCTAGGCAGGCAGATGGCCTGAGCTCAGCAGTTCGAGACGAGCCTGTTCAACATGGCAAAACCTCATCTCTACTAAAAATACAAAAAAATAGCCAGGCATGGTGGCGCTCTCCTCTAGTCCCAGCTACTTAGCCTCTACCCGGGAGGTGGAAGTTGCAGTGAGCTGAGGTGGCACCACTGTACTCCAGCCTGGGTGACAGAGCGAGAATCTGTCTCAAAAACAAACAGCAGCAATAACAACAAAGAACTAGGAGAGCTTGTTTCTATCATTTACATAACAAACTGGAGTGGAAACCTGGGTGAAAATTTTTCTTTACTTTTTTTATTTTCTCCAGGTTGGAGTGCAGTGGTGTGATCACATCTCATTACAGCCTTTATTTCCTCAGCTTCAAGCAATCTTTCCTCAACCTCCCAAGTAGCTAGGACTACAGGCATGCACCACTACACTCAGCTAATTTTTTAAAATTTTGTAAAGAGAGGGTCTTGCCATGTTGCCCAGGCTGGTCTTGAACTGGGCTTAGGTGATACTCCCACCTCAGCCTCCCAAAGTGCTGGGATTACATGCATGAGCCACCACACCCAGCCAGCAACTTTTTCTATAAAGGACACCCCCTTTCTTGGTTCTGGCAGAGCACATCTTTGTTTTGTATTGAAGGCTGCATCTCCTTGGTTTGCAGAATGCTCGAAGAAATAAGGTCTCTCTTAACCCAATACTTCTTTCTCAGTAGTTTTGTTAACATCTAGCTTACCTGGGTTACAGTTTAACCTAAGTAGCACTTGCACAATATCACACTTAGGCTGCAGAATTTTAAATAATGGACATTTAACAGTGAGTGTCAAATCACTGATATATTTCTATCCCATTGAGCATCTTCAAAAGTGATGCACATTTTAGTTTAAAATGCCAGTATTTACACCATATCGTGAATATAAATCCTTTCTATTTAAATTTATGATGAAAATTTTACATGTCAACTTTAAAATGAGCAAAAGGGTACACAGATTTTTAAAATTATTTGTGAGGTCATCTGAAAAGTTGGCATCTCACTGCACCCAGCAGGGTTCTCTTTGTGGTTGGGGGATGACATCTCTTTGGCCTTTATACATGTCTGCTCAGCCTCTTCCCAGAGCCCTCAGAGCTCTGCATTCCAAAAGATTAGGTAGTACAGCCTAATCAAGCCAACTCAACCCAGCCTTGCTCCTATGACAACTTCTCCTAGGCAGAGGGGGCTTTCTGCTCTTACAGTTTATCCAGACAAGAGGGATTTTTCAGGAGATTCTTCCAAAACAAGGAAGATCTGCTCTTAGGTGACCTCATTGCTTCACTTAAACTGAGAAGTACTGGCAACTTAAATGATGAATTCTCTCTTTTAAAAAAATTTTTTCCTTACCAGCTACCACCCCCCAACAATATAATTGTGTGTGTGTGTATATATATATGTATATATGTATATATGTGTGTGTGTATATGTGTGTGTGTGTGTATGTATATATATATCTGTGTACCTCATTAAACTATAAGCACTGTGACAGTAGAGATATGTCAGATTTTGAGAGTATCTGGCTGGCCTGACCCTCAATAAATATTTGCTGCCTGAAGGATGACATGAGATGAGATACTGCTAATGAGAGGAAATGAGAGATGGAACCAGGAGGTCCCATGTCAAAGCTGAAGATGAAAGAGAAACCAGGCCAGCAGTGATCCAACAAGATCTAGTGACCCTGATGAAGCCAGACAAAAATGGAATACAGACAACACAGGCCAGCCAGACGAGAATTCAAGTACAGCACGTCACAGGTCCTGGCAATCATAATGCTGAACCAATAAATAAATTTACATGACTGACTTCTGACATAAATAATAATTTCATTCTACTTGTCTGCAGTTGCTCATGCAGGGCTTCAACAATTTCCTATGAGGACCCTTTCAACTTCTCCCCTTAACTCTGCCAGCTTATGTTTTATTTATTTTCTTGCTATTTTTGTCATGAGTTCTTGCATGTCTTCTTTGTGTTCTTGTTTTGTGGAGGTAATTGCTTCATCAAAATTTTAAATTTGTAGTTTTAGTGTACTTTTTCATGTGCTCCATGGAAACACATTTCTAGTGAATATACTTCATCTGCCATTTGTTTTTCCATGTCATGTTTCTAAATATTTGTCCTCTCCCCTTTTTGTTTAACTATTACTATATAGACATTTAAGATCATTACTCATCTTTGGGTAATGGGAGTGCTTCATGGGAAAGATATTTTTAGGAGTTCTGTGTGGGGAGAAGACATACCTATGTTCTAGGACATACAGGAATTCGCCTGTGACACTAAGTAAAATGTTATGTGAGTTACTTTTTGGGGCTTTACTCCTCCCAAGTCAACAAAGATAGTGACTGTTGAGTTCCTCAGGTGGACCCTTCCCTGCAAATATAGCTTGTATATGTGACTTCACATTTGATTCTTCTGCCCTTGCATTATCTTGGAGACAAATCAGGTCCAGAGAAACTCTTGATACCAAGGCATTTGCTTCTCATGGATCTAAACAGTTTTTTGGTCTTGCCCCTCAGAATAGTCGCCTATTTTTGGAGAACCATGTATCACTGGCTTTGTTTGGGACTTGCACCTACATTCCCAAAGGCATCCTTCTCATTTGAGATGTTTGCTTTCACCTGTTAATTAAGAATGGGAACAGCTAACTTTCATTCCCAAAGGCATCCTTCTCATTTGAGATGTTTGCTTTCACCTGTTAGTTAAGAAGGGGAACAGCTAACTTTCATTCGCTAGAGTCCACGGGAGGACTCTGAGGATATTCTCACATTCTGTTTGACTATCATTGCATTGAGAGCCTTTTGTGATGTTTTGAGACTTTTAGTTACAAATGTCCTCTAGTTTTGCCAAAGGGGAAATTTGCATTTCTGTTTCTCATTGTTGTCACTGGGAAAATTTTGAAGGGGAGAAGAGGGTAGCATTATTTTTACTCTATTTTAAAATAGGATTCTTCTTGGGTAGGATTTTGAATGTCAGCAATGGAGGAGAGGGAGAATGGCAGACATTCCAGGTGGAGTGGGATACCATACTGGGCAAAGGTCAGAGCTTTAAAGAGTGCTTTGTAATTAATAATCAGCTGATTTAGGCACACAGTTGATGAGGTTAGGAGAAATATGAGAAACTTAATTGGAAAAGTCAGAGGGATAATACTTTGGAAATCCTTCGCTGACAGATTGTGGGCTTTTTACCCAATTCTATAAGCAAGGTCATAACTTTCAGGATAGATTGAAAGTAGACGGGGCATCCAGCAGCAGAGAGAGCAGTGAGAAGAAGTTGTGAGGAACATTCAGAAGAGGGGTTGTGAGGAACCACTCCTACCCCTCTGGCACACACGTACTCTTATAGTTTAATTGATATATTCACACACTACCTACATAATTTTAAAAGATTTAAACTTTTACAACATACATAAAATCCAACTGTATAAAGTGAAATAAATACTATCTTGCTTATTTCCCCTACCTGATCTTGAATTCTTGAAGGCAAAAACAATGTGGTTTATGTCTTTATCCTCCCTTATAAAAGGAGGATGCCTACAAGTGAATGGAGGAGAGGAAGAACTAGTCTAACAGGAAGCTGCATGCCACCTCTATCCTGCACAGTCCTGAACAGTAGGGTATGTATTCTGCTGCAAGTCATTGTGTAGTTGGTTGCTGGTTGCCACAGGAGTTGAGGGGTTGGTAGGGTGGAGCTGTCTCAGAGAGCGCATTTCTGCAGTCCAGGAAAATTAGGGGAAGTGACAGCCCCAGATCCTGCAGTCCTCCAGGCAATCAGTTCTATCAACTTCTCTGCACACAGGATCTCTGGATGACAGTGGGGTGTATTCACAGCTCCCCATTGCCCCTAGGGATCTATGTAGTGGCTCCTGATCAGCTTCTGCTGGCTCAGCTAGATGTGACCAGGTAGAAAATATAATGGCTTCAGCTAAGAACATACTTTGCTGATAGGCTGGGTGCGTGTCTATCAGATGCTGCTACCTCACTGGTCTGGAGACAGAAAAATAAAATCAGCTCATGTTTTTTATATTCTTGCCTAGCCAACTGTGCAGTTTATGACTCCAACCAGGACTGAAAGATGGAAAAAAGCATCTTGGAAATACTTGTACAACTTCACAGATCATTAGCAAACTTGACTTCCCATTACAAACCCCAAAGTTGTAATGAGTTTATTTTCATACAATCTTGGACTATCTCCAGTTTCCTATACCCTTTATAATCAGACTTATTTCTCTCAGAATTGAAAGATACCTGAGAAAAGTATCCACTTAAAACACAAACTGTAAATATAGATATAGCTGCAGTAAAAGAGAAGTATAAATGTCCAGCCAGTGACCTACTATATATGACCTAATGTCCAGCGACTGTATCTCTTAACAATTTACCTGATGGGGAACCTACGTTCTCTCTCTCCGCATATATATATGAGGTAGCTTCTTCATCAGGTAAATTCTTAGAGACACAGTTGCTGGACATTAGGTCAGCCCAAGGCTAGTTATGCCTCTGCCAATCTTCAAGGCAGCTTCCTGGCATTGCCTCTACAAACACTTCCCTAAGAGATTCATAAAAGTTATGTCTGTACAATTTAGCATGTTAGAGCCAATTTTACATTTAGCACTAACCACAGAAGGCGAGCTAAGGTGTTCACATATCCAAATTGGGAATGACCCAACAGGCCTGCCCCTCAGAGCTGACCATTTCCTAACTCTTACCAGCCACAGCTAGGATGACTAAGGGTGAGGACTGCCACGTTTTTTCATGAAATAGCCACTTTGCTAAGTAGTCATTTCACATTTAAAAGATGCCCTTCAACTGTACCCAGTAACAGTGAGCTATGTGTTTAAACCTCATGACTTAGAGAGAGACCTGCGCTTTCAGATGACTGTTAACATTTCTAGAACCACAAGGGCATAGCCAAACAGCGGTGTTCATGTCACCTTTGCTCTTAAACAAGGAAGTGGCTTTTTTTTTTTTTTTTTCAGTTGAAAGGAATAACAATGAGTGGTGGGTTTAAAGTTGCAAATTAACAGAGGATTATAAAAAGCTTACTTAGCTGTGAAGGCAGAGCCTACTTGCGTCATAGTTTGACATAAATATTTTCAGTTAAAAATCTTCACAGGGCACTGCATGGTACCTATCGCCCACAATATCTTGGTGCTTGGCTGGGTGCAGTGGCTCACACCTATAATCCCAGCATTTTGGGAGGCTGACGTGGAAGATTTCTTGAGGCTGAAGTTCAAGACCAGCCTCGACAATATGGTGAGACCTCATCTCTACAAAATATTTTAAAAAATAGCTGGGCGTGGTGGCACATGCCTGTATTCTCAGCTACTCAGGAGGCTAAGGCAGGGGAGAATTGCTTGAGCCTAGGAGTTTGAGGTTACAATGAGCTGTGATCCACTCTAGGCGGGGCAACGAAGTGAGACTCCGCCTTCAAAACAAAACAAACTTTGGTGCTTAAGAGGCAGAAGCTTATCTGTGGGAGTCAGTCCTACTGGCTGACCAGCACTTTAACGTCTCATTAGGGAAAACGGATATTCTCCAGAGTTTCTTTTTGGAAGCTGACCTCAAAGACACTAATAATATAGCAGATATCTAGGTATTTTTCCTTGAATGCTCTAAGCAATTCTAGGTGATGCAGAGGTTTTGCTGTTACTCACATGAAAAAATAAACAGAGGTTGACATTTCCAAGACTTTTATAGCAAAGTAGAAAAATATCTGAAAAAATGTATTTAAGTCATAAAATATGCATGCTTTGGGGTGGTTGAAGGCTACAGTAATTACTGAACTTGAAAATACTGATATTTTAAAATTCCCACATAATATGTGCTGCCCAAAGATTTCAGGAAGCACATAGGTATGTCTTGTCTTTCTCATAGTCTGCCTACAAACCAAATTTCTATTTTTAGTAGTTATTAGCAATCCTCTATGTTTCACATATTTCGTATGACTTGTTTTCTTTCAGGAGAAAAAAAAATCTGGTCAAATATATGAATCTAATTTGTAATGCCCTCCTGCTTTTTAAGCTGGAAACAACTTGATCTTATTACATACAAAAAAAAAAATGCATTTTATTCCCAACTCCACATTTTGTTCAATAAAAAATTTACATTTTTTATTGTGTATCCTTTAAGTAATCATTTTGGCTATAGTTTTAGATTTTAACTTTTGTATTAGAGATATACAGTCTGGGACCGCCGTCATACATGCAGTCCATCATTGTAAGCCCTCTTAAAGAAAAGAACCTGGGCTTCTGTGTTTGCCTTCGAAGCCCCGTACATCCTGAAAAACTGGGTGGGAAAGAGGTCATTACTGATCATAGTTACTTTGCAGATGTGTGAAATGTTTAAGTTGTGAATTACTCAGTGACTTCCTCCTAATGAGCTGGTACCTCGAGGGGACTCTCCATCTCTGAGTGGAGAGGTGCCTGGGGTCAAAGATCCCAGAACTTCTAAATATTGTGGGTGCCATCAACTCAGGCCAAAAGGAAGTAAAGCAAGCAACTGCAATTTTGCACTGGATTATGATTCTGATGTATACAGTCAATCACCAACCTTAAAGGTCACCTTACCTCAAGCAGGTACCCTGGTTGCCTCTCATACTGAAATATGCTTCACGCAAATAGCATGAAGATGGTTTCAAAGTATGCCTTTACACTTCTGAAAAATTTGAAATTCACTTAGTAAGTTTCCCAAGTAATGGAAATATTTTATTGACAAAAGGTGGAAAAACCAAATAACCTAATCTTTGTTGCAGGCTCATCACTCTTTAGGTTACTTTTTTTGGGAATTTCAATGGTGTAAACAGTCACTATTCATTGAGTATGTGATGACATTAAGGTTCTGAACTTAAAAGGCTCTTAATTTTGCCAAAAGCTACCCTCTGTCACTTCTCTGGATCACATTTTTCTTTCTTTTTTTTCTTTTTTTTGAGATAGAGCCTTGTTCTGTCACCCAGGCTGTAGTGAAGTGGCATGATCTCGGCTCACTGCAACCTCTGCCTCCTGGGTGAAAGTGATTCTCGTGCCTCAGTCTCTGGAGTAGCTGGGACTATAGGCCTGCGTCAGCATGCCCAGCTAGGTTTTTGTATTTTTTGTAGAGAAAGGGTTTCTCCATGTTGGCCAGGCTGGTCTCGAACTCCTGAGCTCAGGTAATCCGCCGACCTCAGCTTCCCAGAGTGCTAGAATTATAGGTGTGAGCTACTGCACCCGGCCGACGCTTTTCTTAAGAGAGTAATTTGGGCAAAATATATTCCCAGAAAAAAAGAACTGATCCTGTATTCACTTAGGGAAAACAAAATATGACATTTGGCTTTGACACCAAAAAGAATAAAAATTAAATCAGGAATCTACTTCATACATTAACAAAACCAACCAACCAAAAAACCTGGCTATATTGATAGGATCACGTAAGGGCAAGGCAATAATCAAAATAAGAAGATCCTTATGTGAAGAGATCTTTGTGCATCAACAGAAAGTTCAACTTGCACTCTATTTATGCAACTATTTTTCAAAATACATAGTTTATAATTGTAGATGTAAGATGTATTAATTATTAAAAAATTTAGATAACACCGAACATATTGTTAAAAATAAAAATCCCACCACTTATAACAGCTTGGTGAATGCTTTTGCAAAAATTTTTGCTCTAGATGTATGCTTTTTTTTTTTTTTTTTTTGAGATGGAGTCTCACTCTGTTGTTCAGGCTGGAGTGCAGCGGCACTGATCTCGGCTCACTGCAGCCTCCATCTCATGGGTTCAAGTGATTCTCCTGCCTCAGCCTCCTGAGTAGCTGAGATTACAGGCATGCGCCACCATGCCCGGCTAATTTTTGTGATTTTGGTAGAGATGGGATTTCACCATGTTGGCCAGGCTGGTCTTGAACTCCTATCCTCAAATGACCTGCCCGCCTTGGCCTCCCAAAGTGCTGGGATTACAGGCATGAGCCACTGTGCCTGGCCTGATGCATGCACTTTTAAAAACAAAAATGGCATATTACTTTTCACCATTTAATAATACTGTGGCAGGATCTCAATATCAGTGACTGTGGATCTTCACAATTACTTTTCAAAGCCGCATAGTATTTCACCATACGGGAGTTATCAACTCAGCCAACCCTCTCAATTTTGTCATACTATAAACAATGTTGCAATAAACATCTTTGCATACATAATTGTGCTTATGTCTCATTATTTTCTTAGGACAAATTCCCAAGTGAATTACTAGTTTACATGACACATAGATTTAAAAAAATTTTTAAAGGCTTTGGATTCAAATTGTTGTCAGAAAGGCTATACCGGATTACCATTCCTAAAGACAAAAAGTTGAATACTTAAAGTTCATCCTGCTCATTGCTGAGTTCACAGTTTAAAAAATGGATTAAAAAGTTGATTGGGATAGGTGCAGAGTTGCTTGGCAATATACTATATGGAAACTTGCTTGTACCAGCAGAAATTGTGTGTCTGACTGCTGGCCAGCTCACTTGCGGTCATTCCTAGCCCCTTCTCCTTTACCCACCTTCATTACGAAGGCTACTTCTCTGCCTGTCTTACATAATTCTGGCCAACAGAATGTAAACAGAAATGTGCTGGGAGCTTCTGGAAAAGCTTTTATTCTTCGTACAAAAAACAGACAGGCATACTGGAACTGTCCCTCCTAGCTGTGGATGTAAACATACAGTCGAGCTATGGCTGCCATACTCCAACCATAAAGAAAGGCTGAATGACTTGTTTTGGCCAATGACAACAAGAGGTAACTTGCACTGTGATATGAAAAAAATATGTCTTTGTTTAAACCAGGGGACCCCAATTTCCAGACCATGGACTGGAGTGGTCTGTGGCCTGTTAGGAACCAGCTTACACAGCAGGAGGTGAGCGAGCATTACTGCCTGAGCTCTGCCTCCTGGCGGATCGGCAGCAGCCTTAGATTCTGATGGGAACGTGAACCCTATGGTGAACTGCGCATGTGAGGGATCTAAGTTGTACGCTCCTTATGAGAATCTAACTAATGACTGATGATCTGAGTAGAACAGTTTCATCCGCTCCTTATGAGAATCTAACTAATGACTGATGATTTGAGTAGAACAGTTTCATCCTTAAACTATCTCCCCACACCACCTCAACCATGGAAAAATTGTCTTCCACAGAACAAGTCCCTGGTGCCAAAAAGGTTGGTGCTGCTGGTTTAAACCATTCTTAGCTCTGTTTCTGTTACTTGAGGCTAAAAACATTACTGGCAGATAAAACACTCATGCTAAAAAGATAACCAATGAGTTATCACAAATGTTCATTCGGAAACGATCATTAGGAGGAGTATGGAAACAATTATTTTAAAATATGGATAAAATATGTACATATAGTAAGAAGTCATGGAAAAACGTTTAATACTGAGAGCCACTGAAACCATTAAATGCACATTAGGAAAAAGGAACAAAGAAAATAACAAAATGGAGAAGGGGTGGGGTACATAGCAGAGGGTTACTCTATGTTTATTGAAACCCCGTTTTCTTCCTGGACACAAAACCAAACTACATTTCCCATCTTTGTTTGCAGTTGATTGGAGCCACAAGATCAAATCCTGGCTCATGGAATATGGTCAGAAGTGATGATGCCAATTCTGGGCCTGGCCCATAAAAACTCCCATCTAATCTTTGCTCTTTCCCATCTAATCTTTTGCTGGCCAGCAGATAAAGATTTTAAGCAGAATCACAGAATGGAAAGAGCCTGGGTCCCTGAATTACTGTATGGAGCAGAACTCCTCCTCAAACCTACTTATGACTGTGATAAGAGCAATGTAGGAAGTATTGTGTTTAGTTATTGCAGCAGCTAGCATCATTTAGTCTAACAGAGGTGGGAATGGGATGAAGGAGAAAAAGGAAGAAAACAATGATGGGCATATGGTATGAATGGTGAGTGCTATCTGGCCTTTCTACAGGTTCCTCTGCCCTGGCCTACCTAGATAAATTAAGCTGTTCCTTTTCTAACACAGATTGGCAATTTTTTTTCTTTTTTTGAGACAGGGTCTCACTTGGTCACTCAAGTTGGAGTGCTGTGGTACAATCTTGGCTCATTGCAACTTCCACCTCCCATGTTCAAGCAATTCTCCTACCTCAGCCTCCCGAGTAGCTGGGACTACAGGCATACACCACCATGCCCAGCTAATTTTTGTATTTTTTGGTAGTCAGGGTTTCACCGTGCTGGCCAGGCTGATCTTGAACTCCTGACCTCATGTGATCTGCCCACCTTGGCCTTCCAAAGTGCTGGGATTACAGTCATGTGCCACCACACCCAGCCCAAAATTTTCAGTAGTTAGGATAAATTCTTTTCTAATTTCCTTCTTTTGCTCCTTCCTAAATCTACTGTTTTGGCAGGCTTGTCTTAACTAATTCTTTGGAACACTATGATTTTTGAACTGTCTGAGACTGTGTTCCTGAGCAATTGGTTAGGAAGAAAGTCTTTGCTAAAATTTAACATCAATTTAAATATATCTTAAAATATATTAAAAATAATCCCTTGTTAACCAATTTTGACACTTTTGGGATATACTCCAAATGAAGTTTTCTATATAACCAATAAATAACAGTTCTCTCTGTACGTCTGTTCAAACAGTAGTACAAAGTTAAAAACCAATTACTTGGCCAGCTTGCCTTGTCCTAACATCGATGACATAGCTATTACTATCAAGTACAAAGACACATAGATCAACTGATAAATTATATATTACATGTTTATTAAGAGCACAACTTTTATGTAAAATTTACATTTAATGAAAAAAATCAAAAATATTTACAAAATCTTGGAAGACAGATGTGCATTGTTCTAATTACAATCCAAAGTAGTAAATAACAATCCTTAAAAACTCACATTTGTTAGAGTTATGTTTACAAATTCTTGGTTAAAGAGGCAGCTACAAAGTTTATCACTATACATAAGCAAGAACCAGCTTGCTAGGTACATTTCCCATTGAAAATCTACTGGTCTCTTTCACACCATTAGTGGATTTTTAAATGAAAAAAAAAAAAATCAATATAAACTCATATGGCTTCAAAATTGTAACCTGTACTCAATACTTGGTATGAAGACTGTGGTAATTAAGAAAGTGCAGAAGTTTAACCATTTCACTAATTTGTACATTTTTAGGTAATACTTGATTAAAAACAAACACGGTAAGAACAGTGTCTGAATTCTAATAATAAAATATTGACTGCCCAATCAAAGCAGTTTGATTGTGAAGCAGATTACAGTTAGAATTCCAGTAAGGGACTGTAATTGGCATTTAAAAGAGCATAAAATAAGAGTTAGAAATTCTAATTTTGCTCACTATTTAGTAAAGATCAGCGTTTTAGCAAATTATGTGCTGCTTTAGTCAAATCTAAATTCAGACTTGGGCTAACATTGAATATATAAAAAAGCACATACTGTATTATATGTTGCTAAAGAGTAGATTTTCTGCTGTATTTAGTATAGCAAGATGTTACATAAATGACTAGTAATAGAGGTTTTATTTTCTGTGAAGCTTAACGGAACAATTAGTGGTTTTATATAAATTATCATATATAACACAATTTATCACTTCTATTAGGCAAATAAAGGACACTCATATTTATTATTATAAATGAAATTCCCATTTGTAAATTATGAAGCCTCATCCAAAATATTTTATTTCTTCAGTTCATCAAGATTTGCTATTAAAGTTAGGTTTCTTACTATTTAGTACTGGTAGTTTATTTTTAGAAATGTTTAACCAAATACATCACTTCAAATAATTTTCCTACTTTTATGAAGTAGAAACTGAATAATTAAAATGTACATATTGGTAATTTTTCCAATTGTTGAAATAAAAACAAATGGCAGTGCTTCTCCTTCTGTTTCTAAAATTAATCTTTTAAAAAATGCATTCCTCAAAAAATACCATAAAACTCATGTTCACAACACAATCAGTAAATAAATGCATAAATTTTCAACGATAAAGTGTCAAGGAAAATGCTAAATTGAGAGTTAAAATACCAGTTACCAATTTAGCACTATAGTTTTTTAGAATTTGTTTTAAAATTCACACACTTTTGATGAGGTTAATGTCAAGTATCTGAAGGTAATTTTTCTTCCTGTAAACACATGCCATTGGGTTTATATTTCTCTTTCTAGTGGCTACAGTGTATCACCAAAGAAGTGAGCCAGGATTCTTAAGTTACGCTTTATGACTCTGAATTCCCTTCCCAGTTGCAGGCCAAAAATATTTACAAAAATTGCAAGTATCTTATAAAAATGCTTGATCATTGTAAGATTCTGAACAGAAGATTCAGACTGAGAAAAAGTGAGGCACATTAATGAACACAAACTGTATAGGCACATCTCTGGCTTTTGTTATTGTTTTAAAAGGCACACATTATGCAATTCCATATAAAAATAAATTAAATCTACAGCATTAAATCATCAAAAAAATCACAACTTCTATAAAGTTAACTAACTGCAGAAGTAAATGTCTCTGCTGTCATTTGCAAGCTTATTTTAAAACACATTGCACTTGAGAATTTTTTAAAAAATCATATAAAACATCACTTACACTTTATTAATGTTTATGAGAATCAAATTATAGATTTTTTGCATACAACTTGGACTCTGGTCTGATTACCTTATGGCACATAACTCAATTTGATTGAGTGTTCTGAGTTAACATTACCCAAAACTTGGAATTCATGTTCTATTTGTATACACTGAATATCAAACTTATGAAATTTCAAAGTTATCTCTGACTCTAAAAATTTATGGAAAGCTAAATTACTTTGTGCTTGCTCTCCTGAAATTTTAGGCCTACTATTACACTATAACCCCTTTTTTCAACATAGACACTGGAAATAATTTAAAAATTAAGCCTACAAAAACTTCATTTTTACTGAGAATCTGAATAAATGTGCTTCCTGAATATTGCAGTTGATCATTTACAACATAGAGAATCATTTCAGTACTATTTCTTTCAATGACTCACTTTAAAAGTGCGATTTAATGTTTGTAGTCAGCTCTCAAATATGTCTAAGTTTGAAAGACATCATACAAGTTAAAATAGTGTTTGGAAAGAACAGATAATGCAGAATGGCAGGTTTGTACTCCCTGAAGCCAAACCACTTTCCCAGGTCCATCAACAATCCGCCAGGTATCGTCCTGAAAAACACCAAGCAGACCTTTGCAATTACAATTTCAAATGCACTCTAAGGACATTTTCCACTGTGGTTACCAATACAAAACTCTAGTTCCCATCTGCTATTTACAATACATTAGAATCAGATAACAGGTGTTCAGCTATACTGACTGCAAGTACTCTCTCTCAGGTGTGTCTCTACCTGGCACCTTGTACCAAGGGTTAAAGAAAAAGTTTCCATGTCTTTAGATTATAAATTGCTTAACAGTTTTTCAGTAACTGTTAGAATACAAATGTTTCCCATGTACATTAAAAAGTTTGAAATCTCCTAACTTACCAGTAGCAAACCGCTTCTTTATTAAGGAAAGTCTATAGCCAGTGCCTATAAGTTCGAAATCTACTCCTGAAAGGGTACTTCCCTCGCTGAGGAATTGCACTGCAAGTGTCATGGGTTTACTAGGTCCTTCTGAAAGATCAAATTTTGCTCGGAGGGACCCAGAACCTACAAAGAAAAGAATAAAGCATTTACACTGGGTAAAATACATTTTACACAAAATAGAATCAAATGAGCAAGTAAGCTAAACTACATCAGTCCTGTGCTACATTCATTAGATGTGCACAGTAAACAAATCATTATCCTGTTTCCAAATCACATATATTTTAGTGAATATGAATTTTCATTAAGTAAATAACCCATGCTTTTCCTTTACTCAATACTAATCTTCAGAGATGTTTACTACTGGACTCCTATGCTATATGCATGTTGAGGCAAGTCAAAAGAGAAGATGGAAGTAATTGAGGACAGCCCAGAGAAAAACCCTAGGAGGGATATAGGTGGCATAAAGTTAAAAAAGAAATGACTACTGAGTAGTGGAAGAAGTAAAGATGGAAAGGTAACTATGTTTGGGAAAAGTTGTATAACATTGCTATTTTCTATTCACTTTTCTTTTTAAAATTGTATTGGTCTAACATGATGCCAAGTAGGTATTTCTGAGGTGTTCTGTTTCTGATATCATCACCATTTATTCAGTATACCTCAGTCTAATGGAATGGTAGGAACAGTAAACCAATAATTATAATGAATATTATAAATGCTTTAAAGGAGCTCTAAGGAGCCACAGGCACAAAGGCACCTATCTCAGCTGAAAATTATAAATGGTGGTGGGGATGATGGTGTGTATTTTAGGCAGAAGTTACCAAAGATAGAGAGACAGAGAGAGCATGATGCATTTAAGGAAATAGCATCTATATCAGATTAGCTGGAGAACAGGATACAGGTAGAGGGGAGTGGCAGATGAGACTAGAGTGGTAGCACTAGCCAGACCATGGTAAGAAATTCATGATGTAACCATTGGAAATAACCAAAGATAAGGAAGACAAGAACATTTCAGATTAATGTCTCAAAAACGAAGAGAAGCACAAGATGCAAGTCAAAACAGTTTAGGACTCTAGATGATAGAAAAGGGGGACCTAAACTAGGGCTAATAAAAAGGAAAGATATTAAGAAAGTCATTTGAAAGATATTTAGGAGTTGGCATCAAGAAATGAGAAAGGAGGAGTCTAGGAGGGTTCCCAGGTTTCTGGGTAGAGCAAATGGACAGAAATGCTAGGTACTAGCAGTAAGATCCTGTGATCCCTTGCACAGAAAAGTTTAACAAGACACAGGGAAATGGAGAATAAGGTGTCGCAACATTGATCCAATTTGTATTATTATGCCTGGAGGTGCAGATCAGTAGTGGAGATGAACTGCTGCCTTATTCTTAATTACCGTCCAGGCCCTCAAACTTCTACAATTCTTGATAAGCAATTCGGTTGTGCAAAAGTTCTACCATAGGCCAAGAGCAAGAACCTTGACAATCACCTTAGAAATATTTATTGTACCTCTTCTGAGTACACAGTTAGCAACAGAAAACAGATTTCTATTTTACAGAAATTTTTTTTTTTTTTTTAAGACAAGAGTCTCACTCTGTCACCCAGGCTGGAGTGCAGTAGCACAATCTTGGCTCACTGCAACCTCCGCCTCCCGGGTTCAAGCGATTCTCCTGCCTCAGCCTCCCGAGTATCTGGGATTACAGGCGTACACCACCATGCCCGGCTAATTTCTGTATTTTTAGTAGAGATGGGGTTTCATCATATTGGTCAGGCTTGTCTTGAACTCCTGATGTCATGATCCACTCGCCTCAGCCTCCCAAAGTGCTGGGATTTCAGGCGTGAGCCACCACGCCCAGCCTATTTTATAGCATTCTTATTTAGATATTTATTTATTTATTTATTGAGACAGAGTCTCCCTCTAAGGCCCAAGCTGGAATACAGTGGTACAATCTTGGCTCACTGAAACCTCTGCCTCCCAGGTTCAAGCTAGTCTCATGCCTCAGCCTCCTGAGAAACTGAGACTACAGACACGTGCCACCATACTCGGCTAATTTTTGTATTTTTAGTAGAGACAGGGTTTCGCCACGTTGTCTAGGCTGGTCTCCAACTCCCGGCCTCAAATGATCCACCTGCCTCAGCCTCCCAAAGTGCTAAGATCGCAGGCATGAGCCAACATGCCTGGCCTTGGATATTTCTTTTTAAAGGCTTGACTAACCACATCAAAAACCGCGTTTATAAGATTTTTCCATTTCCTCACAGAAACACCTGATACCTGAATAGCAGAGGGAAACTTAAAATCTGGTTAGAAAATTTGTGTCTTATTTTTTTGAGACAGAGTCTCACTCTGCACCAGGCTGGAGTGCAGTGGCATGATCTCAGCTCACTGGAACCTCCGCCTCCCGGGTTCAAATGATTCTCCTGCCTCAGCCTCCTGAGTGGCTGACACTACAGGCACGTGCTACCACATTCAGCTAATTTTTGTATTTTTAGTAGAGACGGGGTTTCACCATGTTGGCCAGGATGGTCTTGATCTCTTGACCTCACGATCTGCCCGCCTCGGCCTCCCAAAGTGCTGGGATTACAGGCATGAGCCACTGCACCCAGCCTGTGTCTTATTTTTGAGAGAACAAATTTCTTTCTTGGTAATTATTTACAATAGTATAGTTTCATTATATTGGGGAAAAAGATGCTTTTGTTTTTCTAAACTGGTTATAAGCCCTTAATGCAAATAGGATTCCTAGTTTACTTCAATTTAAACTAGGAATTTCAGCTTGGCTCACAAAAAGCTATATATTAATAGCTAGGGTTAAAGTCAATGCAGTTGGCCAGCTGAAAATGGGCAACCTGTAAGTACCAAACAGCAAAAAAGAAACTGCAGATTTGCTTGGTTATTTCACCCAATGTATGGCTCTCTAGTAAAAGTCTTATTCAGCATGGCAGGTATAAATGAATAAACAACACTGATACGTTTATGGTCCTTTATACAGAAATATCTATGATAAAAGCTACTGATATGTTTTATATTTTGATGATATTATGCTCAAAATATTCAAAAAGAAAAAGCTCAGCAATATTTGAAAAGCCAAAAAAACCTATCAAATAGAGAAGCTATTGGCGACTAGGCTGGGCATGGTGGCTCACGCCTGTAATTCCAGCACTTTGGGAGGCCAAGGCTGGCAGATCACCTGAGATCAGGAGTTCAAGACCAGTCTGGCCAACATGGTGAAACCCCGTCTCTACTAAACACACAAAAAGTAACTGGGTGTGGTGGTAGGCGCCTGTAACCCCAGACACTCGGGAGGCTGAGGCAGGAGAATCACTAGAACCTGGGAGGCGGAGCTTGCAGTGAGCCAAGATCGTGCCACTGCACTCCAGCCTGGGCAACAGAGCGAGGCTCCATTTAAAAAAAAAAAAAAGAAAAGAAGAAAAAAACGAAAACAACAAGCAGAAAAGTTATTGTAGACTAAAATTATACATTCAAAAGAAGGCAGAAGAATTCTCTTTTGATTAAGAAAAAATAAGACTATCTAATGTTAAAGACTTGGCTGTCCTGAGAATTACATCCTTATTATAAGTTGAGTTATAGAAGTGTTCAGCTAACAGAGCCTTTTCCTCAGCATTATGAACACAAACAGATGCACTTAGTGAGAGAAGCATAACTTGCTTCTTCTTAAAATAATCATCAGAAAATTGAAGGATGTTGACAGTTAGCTTTAATAGGGGGAAATGGACAGGAAAAAGGTTCTTTTAGAGAAATGGAGAAGGCAAAGGGGTTTTTTTTTTTCTTCAGACAGAGTCTCACTCCATCACCCAGGCTGGAGTGCAGGGGCACCATCTCAGCTCACTGCAACCTCCACCTCCTTGGGTTCAAGTGATTCTCATGCTTAAGTCCCCCAAGTAGCTGGAATTACAGGCGTGCACCACCAAGTCCAGCTAATTTTTGTATTTTTAGTCGAGATGGGGTTTCACCATGTTGGCTAGGCTGGTCTTGAACTCCTGTCTTCAAGTGATCCGCCTGCCTCGGCCTCCCAAAGTGCTGGGATTACAAGTGTGAACCCCTGTGCTGAGACGGCAAACAGCTTTTTAAAGCCTGGGAGCTTCTACATGATTTCTGGGAGGTCAGGATAATCCCATTAACAGAATGAACTCAACTGTGTTAAATCAGTTTTAATTAGTTATCAGGTTACCTACATGGAACACATAGTTCTATTTTTAAAAATTTACTAGGTATTGTTTCTTAATGTTAGCATGTAAGTATAAGAGGTATTTACATAATATTTATAAAGTTATGGCAAAAGAAATTCTTTTTCTTACAGAGAACACATACTCAATCTACAGGAACAAATGTGTTCTGAATCTCAGCTGGTCCATTCTTACTAAAGGTATTAACTTCCACCTAGTGGTCAGTTCTAGAACTGTGGGCATGAAATTCCAGAAGGAAACTTCAAATGAACATGCCCTTAAAAAAGGTATTGCAGTGCTTCCAGGAACAGTGCACCCTTGGCCGGGTGCAGTATCTCAGGCCTGTAATCCCAGCACTTTGGGAGGCCAAGGCGGGCGGATCACAAGGTCAGGAGATCGAGACCATCCTGGGTAATATAGTGAAACCCTGTCTCTACTAAAAAAAAAAAACTATATATATATGTGTGTGTGTGTGTTTTTATATATATGTTTTTATATATATACACATATATATGTTTATATATATAAACATACACACACACACACACACACACACACACACACAAATAAGCTGGGCGTGGTGGTGTGTGCCTGTAGTCCCAGCTACTCGGGAGGCTGAGGCAGAAGAATCGCTTGAACCTGGGAGGTGGAGGTTGTAGTGAGCTGAGATCGTGTCACTGCACTCCAGCCCGGCAACAAAGTTAGACTCCATCTTCAAAAAAAAAAAAAAAAATCCATCTTCAGTGACATCATTTTATAAACAAAAAAGGACGCACACACTTACCTCCATTTTCTGATTTTTCTGAAATACTGGACAATTTCCAAAAGGCTTTCATTTGTTCTGCATTCCTGCAATAAGAACAGATATCTTCAGGTTTTATATCTAGTATAGTACCTGATAGATGGATGGGACCTCAATAAATAAGTGTATTTTAAATATTTTCACTACAACAAATATAGTGCTAAGTTTAAGTAGTATTAACTGGTGAAAATGTGTTTATGATATAGTATAAATATAATGCTGTATCTTTTTCAATTAATGGAAGTTTACCAAATTATGTAATTCTTCTCATTCCTATTGGTCAGAGAAAGTAAAATGGAATGTGTATAGGAATCAGTACCTTCATTAGTCAAGGAAGACACATGTTATTAAATGATGAAGCAACTATAAAGAGTGGTTAGTCTATACTAATACTAACAGAGGGGACAGGAGAAGCTGCTAAGAGATAGGAGTAACTAATACTATTAAACACTAATTAGATAGCTGTTCCTGTTCCTACAGATATGCCAGATGCTATATTTAATCCATAAAATAATTATTTGTATTTTTTGGAATCATTCAAGTCTGGGTGGTACTTAGAGAAAACTAGTTTTGTTTATTTTTTATTAAGGTTACTATGGTTTGACTAGTAAAATGAACCGCATCTTTTACAGCATGGTTTCTACGGAAAAAGGCACTAAAACTTTTCAAACTTCTAAGAAAACTTATAGAACTTGGGTTCTAGAAGTTGGGGATTCCAACAAAAATTTAGTGGGAATTCAGAAACATATGTTTAATTTACCATATTGCAGGGGGAAGGGACTGCATGTTCGTTACTCCTCCATCCACTGGTACCACCACCTGTATGTTGGAAAGCACACTAGGTGCCACCATAGCTTCTGGATTGTATTTATAATCCACTCTAAGATCTGTGGTGCTAGCACTACATTTCCAGTATGTTGCGAGATTCAGAGGAGTGGACTGAATACCATTTGATGATACCTTTAAAGAGAAAAAAACAAACAATTGTTTTTGGCCTGAAAAGTTAACAAGTCATGTTAACGACAGACACTTGAACACGTAAGTCCACAGAATCAAAACTATCTAATGAGGGGACTATCTGTTGGCAGAGTGAAGCAGACCCTTCTCAAAGGAGTAAAGGTCATTCTCATTGTCTGAATCTACCACTACCTACATCAAAATTGCTGTGGTGCTTGTTTATAATGCACATTCCCTTACCTTCAACTGCAGAAAATCTGATTCAACAGCTTAGGGACAGGGTACAGAAATCAGCATTTTATCAAGGAATTCTTATTTATGCATGTAAAGTTTGCGAATCTTCCAACATTCAACACAGAATTCAAAGATTCTTCATAAAGTATAAGAATTCAGATTTAGAACACTGAGAAAAAAACGCCACTACATAGTACCACAAGCCTGGAATTAGAATACTTCCAACTTCAAAGGTTTAATCACATGACTCACAGTAAATGGTATAATTCCTTCAAATTCTTAAGCTCCTTGTCCAAATGCTCCTTTTTAAGGAGACCTACTCTGACTGCTGTTTTAATTTACACTGAAAACTGTATTTTCAATCTTTCTTACCTTAGTTCATACTTTTTCTTTTTTTCATACCACTCATTTTCTAACATAGAATATTATGATTATTATTTTGAGGCAGGGTCTCACTCTGTTGCTCAGGCTGGAGTGCAGTGACATGCTCAAGGCTCACTGCAGCCTCTCCTGGGCTCAAGCAATCCTCCCGCCTCAGCCTTCGTACTAGCTAGGACTACAGGCTTGTGCGACCACACCCGGATAATTTTACATTTTTTGTAGAGATGGGGTTTCTTTATATTGCCCAGACTGGTCTTGAACTCCTGGACTCAAGCACTCTTCTCGCCTCGGCCTCTCAAAGTACTGGTATTATAGGCGAGAACAATGAAGTCCAGCCCATAGAATATTACTGATCTTTACTGTCTCCCTGTCCTACTCCTAGCAATTACATATACTGAATAATACACATCAGTTGAATAAATCAACACCTGTAAGAAACTTTAAGTCAATTTAAGTGGCAGCACTTTTTTATTCTTTCAGTATTTATTTTCTAGAAACATAAGCCACTTTAATAAAATTACCCCATTAAAAACTCAAACGATAGAGAAATATAAAGTAAGAAATTTATCCCTTGGAATTTTGGCATATATCCTTCCAGATTCTTCAGGCATATGCAAACATAGATCCGTGTCATTCTTTTTAATGGCTATAGTAATTAATTTCTTCCTCTGCTGATGTGTATGCTTAGGTGGTTTCTAAACAATGCTACAGCGAATATCCTTTGTGCCTTATCTTCATCCAATTGTGTATTTCTGAAGATTCCTGGAAGTGGAATTGTTGAATTAAAGGTTACATCTTTCAACAATCTAACAGGATTGCCTTCTAAGAGGTTTTACTTGCATCCTATTAACAAGTGATCACACCCTAAAATACTGGATAAAGCGATCTTTCATTTTTGTAAATCTGGTGGGCTAAAACTGATATCTCATTGTTATCTTAGTATTTACTGCTCTCATTACTACTAACATGGAGCATCTTTCCATAGGTTATTTATGTATTGAGTTATTAACATGTTGCTTACAAATTTATAAGGGCTCTTTGGGGTAAGCCCTTTGGTCCATCTTACGTGTCATAAATACTTTTCTCACAGATTAAATACTTACTGTGTTTAAAGGTTTAACAAAATACTTTATACACACACACATTAATTTATCAAAGATCTCATTCTCTTCTTATATGGCTTCTGGGTTTCATATACTTAGGTCTTCTGCACTTCAAGATTAAAATATGTAATAAATATGTATTATATATATACACACACAGAGAGATACACATACAGTATCTCTCTCAGCATACTTGGGGGGGTTGGTTCCAGGAACCCTGTGTATATACTAATCTGTGCATACTCAAGTCCCATAGTTGGCCCTGTGGAACCCACATATAGAAAAAGCTGGCCCTCTGTTTATACATGAGTTTTGCATCCCACAATCATCGTATTTTCAACTGGTGTTTGGTTAAAAAGAATCCTTGTATAAGTGGACCTGCATAGTTTAGATCCTTGTTGTTTAAGGGTCAACTGTATCTTCACCCATGACTTTATTTTAGTACCTTTGTGGTTAATTATTATTATTATTATTAAACCTTTGATACACATGAATTTTATTTTGGCTAAAAGTGTAAGAGGGATTCAGCTTAATTTTTTTCTCAAGTGTCTAGCTTGCTATCCTCAACATCATTTATTGAAAAATTCATCATGTCCACATTGCCTTGAAATGCTACGTTGTATAAACAATTTTCCATTTATTCTTAGATCTATTTCTGGATACTCTAATCTATTCCTTCATCTGGCCATCTACTGCTGCGTTAGTTCCAAACTATTTTAAATACTGTTGCCTTATACTAAGCTTTCCCATTAAAGCTAAAACATTACTCCACTTTACTGTTTAAAACATTTCTTGCCAAGAGCGGTGGCTTGTGCCTTTAGTCCCAGTTACTCGGGAGGCTAAGGCTGGAAGACTGCTTGAGCCCAGGAGTTTTGAGGCTGCAGTGAGATATGATCACGCTACTCTACTCCATCCTGAGCAAGAGAATGAGACTCCATCTCTTTAAAATAAAAAATTCCTGACTTATTCTCATAAGCTTTATTCTTCCAGAGAAACCTGAAAATGACTGTCAAGCCTCCAAACACAAAGACATAACTACTGGGTTTCTGATCAGGATTATATTAAATGTATAAGTTAATTGAGAAACAGCTAAACTTTTACAGCATGAATCTTCCCATATTGAAGTCACTAGGGATTGTGTTGTATTTCTTCCTAATTGTTTTATTGTGAATATTTTTCTCCACTAGTTTTTCTAATTGGCTTTGAAAGTTATTAATTTTGGTATTAATTTCTAAACTGACCACCATATTAAATGCCCTTATGTCAAACAGTTTTTCAGTTGGTTCTCTTGAGAGGAATATATCACCTGGAAGCAATAATAATTTTGGCTCCTCTTTCCCAGTATTTATTAATGCTTATTTTGTTCTCTTATACATCCAGAAAACTCTTATATACTAACAGGATCTACTAATGGGCATTAGGATACGCTAATGGGCATCTCTGCCATTCCTAACTTTAACTGATTACTTTGGGAGTTTCACTGTTAAGACTGACACTGCTAGTCTTTTCTGGTTAAGGACGAATTCATGCATTTATATTTACTCAGTTATTTTAATCATGAATACATGGTGAATTTTACCAAACTGGTCAAAATCTCCACTGGCTTATTCTAATTTCAAAACATCCTTGAATTTCTGGGGAAAAAACTCACTTGGCTATGACATACTTATTCATTTAATTATATGCTAGACTCCATTTGTTAATATTTTAATTTAGAATTTTTGCAATGACATGACACTCACCTGATACTTTAATACATCTATATTATAATAAGAAGCAGCTGGATTTTGCTCTGACAGCTTCTTGAGGTAGACAGTAACAGCTTGCATGTTCATCCAAAAATCTTTTGTGTTGGAATCACATTGTGATGGATCACTACATGTATAAAAAATATATGTTATTTTATTGATTTATCTTTATTTTTTGCCTCTGTGTAGTAATTTGGTGACCCAGGAAAAACTAGTAGAAATAAACCAAGAGGTGAGATGAAGGAAAATGACATCAGGGGATGAAAAATGGAACACAGGAGAAGCCTGCTTGAAAGACGAGAAGATGGAGAGATAGAAAAGAATCTTAAAATAACTATTAGCACCACTGAAAACAAAATAAAAAGACAGCAGAAGGGTGTTTAGTAAGAATAATTCTGGCATGATTTTCAAATTGAATATTATTATTTCAACGAAGAAGGGGAAAAAAACATTTTCTTTGAGACAGGGTCTAGCTCGGTCACCGAGGCTGGAGTGCAGTGACATGATCTTGGCTCACTGCAACCTCTGCCTCCCAGGCTCAAGCGATTCTCCCACCTCAGCCTCCTGAGCAGCTGGGACTACAGGCATGCATCATCATGCCCAGCTAATTTTTGTTCTTGTGGTTTTTTTTTTTTTTTTTTTTTTTTTTTTTGGTAGAGATGGGGTTTTGCCACATTGCCCAGGCTGGTTTTGAATTCCTGGGCTCAAGCAATCCACCTGCCTCAGCCTCCCAAACTGCTGGGATTACAGGTGTGAGCCACTGTGCACGGCAGGAAAAAAATCTTAAAAAGAAATTTCAGCCTTCAAAACAAAAAGTACACAAACCTGAACACAAGCTGTGCATTTGGAAGAATCTGCTCTAGTCTGCTGATATTTTTCACCCTGAAGCACAACACAGCTGGAGTTGGATTGCTGGTGAAGACTTTAATAATTCCACTTGGAAATGACATTGTCATATCACCAGTGATCTTCACAATACACCTAAAACACGGATTTTGAAAAGTGTTTAAATAAAATGCTCTAATCTCCATTTAAAGAGTATTTGGTTTAAAAAGGCACACGCATGCGCACGTGCCCATGCACACACACACCTATATGTGTGTATATCTATATTCTTTATCACAATTATAAATTTTTTTCAATTTAATTATTAAAAATTATGTACATGAAATGGTATACTCATCTAGCATCATCTTTTCCTGGAATTAAACTCTAAACACAAATGCAAGCACATGATATTGTTCCTTCACCTTTTTGTGATAACCATTCCCTGCCTGACTTGTAAGGATATTGCTTCCTCATAATGCTATACCTAGTTGTAGCTATTTTTCCCTCCCAAACCCCAAAAAGCACTGGGCCTGGTGATGGTGATGGTAGATGTCCCCCTTGTTCCTTATTGCTTCTTCCAACCCTCTATTCTTTCTTCCTTTGAAACATATAACCACATAGCCAAAACTCTCAACTGGACCCCTTTGGTAATCCTATCACATTCCCAAGTCTATTTATTCTTCTTTTGATCTTTTCCTAGCTTCCCCTTTTATCTCTAACCTGCAATAGTCCTTCCCCCAACTCTTAGCTGATGACTGTGCTCTTAATTTTACTGATGAAATAAAAAAATAACTTCCTCATATTGCCACTAGTAAATCTAACTAACTTTTTATCCGTATCTTATGCAGTCCATACTGTTTCAACAGATAATCAATTTCTGCACCTCAGGCCAATCTCAGCAATTCTGCACTGGAACTCATCTCCTCTTATATACTGAAGGACTTCATGCATGTGATTGTTCCCTCTTTTTTCTGCAGGTCCAATTTTTTCCGTAAATACTGGATCTTTCTCATCAGCATGCAGACATGCTGAAATATGTATCTTTTAAAAAACACAAAAATGAAAATAAACAAAACCCTCCTTTGATTCCACCACCTCACTCCTGCTACCATTCCATTTCTCTGCTCCCACTTAGAGCTAAACATCCTGAAATAATTGCATTTGTTCTTTCCAAATATAGTTGTCTAGACTGCATCACCTTCGGCTCCTGAATACCCTCAAAGCATACTTTCATTTCCACTATGCCACTAAAATCTCTCTTGTGAATGTCACTAATGACTTTCCATATAGTCAATGGTCAATTTTTCTTGACCTGTCAAACAGCATCAGATATAGAATAAATCAGAAATGATTTATTCACTTAGTTTCTAGACACGGGTCTATTGGTTCTCTCCTTATCTCTCTTACTGCTTGCTCTCTCAAATTCCTTTGTTAGAGCATTCTCATTTTCCTGTTTTCTAAACCCTGGAGAGAATCAAGACTTAGTTTTCAGATCTCTTTTCTATCTATTCCTTAAGGCCAGTAACTTTGAGTATTATCTACAAATTAATTACACTACCAAGTATTTTATCTCTAGTCTAGACTTACTCCTTGAACTCCAGAATCCTGTATCCAAGTATCAATTCAACATTTCCACTAAGATGTCTTAAACTTCAAACTTAGCATTTTACCTCCAACAAATCTTAACAATTCTGTTTTCAGAATATATTCAGAATCTCATTACTACTCATCACCTGCTCTGCTAATACCCTTATACAAGCCACCATTATCTCTCACCTGGTCTTCTGTAATTAATCTTCTGACTTTCTCTCTACACCTATTCTGACTGCCCACTGTACCCTCTGCCTCAGTTTATTCTCCATACAGCAACCAGAGAGCTCCTTTGAAAACACATGTAATTTCATCATTCCTCTGCTCAAAGCCTCCATTGGCTTTCCATGTTACTCAAAATAAATTCCAAATTCCTTATCATGGCCTACAAAGCCTAACCTGGTCTCACACCTCTCCGGATTCATCTTCAAGTACTCTCCCTCCTGTTTACTCCTACTCAGTGACATGGTTTTCCTTGCTGTTTCTTGAATATACCAATTATGCTTTTACCTTGGTATCTTACTCACTGGTTCCCTCTTCCTGGAATACTCTTTCCTCAGATATCTGCATGGCTTGCTCCTCCATGTCTTTCAACTATCTGCTTAAATTAACTTCAAAAAAGTTCTCCCTGATCATTCTATCTAAAACAGTAGCCCTCTATCTAATGTTATTCTCTAGCCTCTAACCCTGGTTTATTTTTCTTCAATAGCATGTATCAATACCCAATAAATACAGCTATTTCTTTGATATTTAGTTTTCCCTCACTATAATGCAAGCTCAGGAGAGAACTCATTTGTTTACTAAAGTAGCCTTAGTGCACATGTAACAGAGTCTTAGAAATAACAGGTGCTCAAGTATTTGATGAATGAATGTACACAGAACGCAATCATTAAATGACTATATTAGATAGCAAAAAAGCAGGTAAATAAATAACAGAAAACTGTAATCTACACAGAATCAAAATGTAATTCTTAAAATTTACCACCAAGCCCCACTGCCTCCTTCACCCAACACACATACATACACATACATGTATATATTTTAAAAACTAACTTGGTGGGATCTGCTCCTTTAAAGTAGGCATTAACAGATTCTGTAAGGGCGACTGCCACAGGTAAGGTATCCTGATTTCCAAGGCTGACAGGGCTGGGACCCCGTGACACACCTAGAATATATATAATTAACTTGTTAAATCCTTCAGAAAGACATAAACTAAATATAAAGATAGTTAGGTTCACCATTGTTAGGTTGTCACAAATGACCCTACTACTGGTTTCAGTGATGTCCCATGATAAATCTGGAGGCTAAGAAATATAGTATAAAACAAATTGGAGCATAATACAAAGGACAAAAAAAACCTAGGAAGACATATCACACAGACATTTCTTTTAAATGGAAAGACAGAATGGTTAAGGAATGTCAGAATGAAAAAGCCCTTGACTAAAGAGCTAAAATTACAAAAATATGGCTTCAAAAACATTCAAATACCAAATTCTTCCAGGTTCTATCAATCATATACTTCAGGGAATAATTTAAGGCCAATTTAGAATTTTTGTATTTAAGTTTTTTCTATCCAAGTAGTAATGTTTCATACACTACTCATTATTATTATAATTCTCTTTAATCTCCTGTTTGTCTGGTGCTTATATTGTATTCCCACATTACTTTGCCTCAATAAATATTTGACTAATAACATTACTTAAAAAAAAAAAAACCCTGACATAAAGTTCACTCAGATAAGATGCTTTTTAGAGTCAAATCAGAGAAAGATCAGTGTCTATAGAGCAAAATTAAAATGTAAACAAATTTATGCAAGTGTTCAGGTTTCTGTTTATTGTTTTACATTTAACGTAAATGAAGTATCCCCTCAAAAGAGTGCACTGCCTTTTTCTTCACAAACGTACTCTTCTTACCACTGTGTGCCTTACTGCTACTGCTACTGATTTTCCAAAGTGGGGGCATTTCATTTAATATATAAAATGCAATTTTATAAAAACATATGAGAGTTTGTTATAATTACTCATCCTTAGTGAAAGAAAAAAATAAATAACCTAGGTCAACACTTATCTCTGAAATTTGAATATATTCTTTTCTTATATAAATGTTACACAATGTTAACAGCCATCAGACATTTTTATTTTAGATGCGACTCCTATAGTGAAACACTGAGTTACTTCTGAGATACCTTAAATATTATTCTGATAAAAATCAGTACTGGCTTTTTCTGCCTCACAACTAAATCTGAGACGCTACAAATAGTGAAAAAAGACACTCTGTTAGCTTGGTATTCTAGATTTTGAAGGAATTTTTATTCAGAAGGTTCTTCATACTTAAAAAGTTATTCATGAATCACAACAATTACTATTTATTAACCACTTATATGTGCCAGGCACTTTGCTAGGGGGGCATTAAAAAACAAAACAAAACAAAACAAAACAGTGCCTTTTTGATGCACAAGTACTAGTTTTGCAAAGCAGAAGCAAAACAAAAAATGTGAGGGATGGGCCGCAGTGACGAAAAGACACAAAGATGAGGCTGGAAAAGTGCTCATGATCCAGATTAGGGTGTGAAAGACCTTTAATTTTATACTTCTATCACTAGAAACCACTGATAATGTTTGACAGAAACATTATTAGGTTTTTATGTAGTAAGATCTCTCTGAACACGTAGTAAATCCTAGACTGAAGGGAAAAATGACTGTTGGCAGGGAAACAAGTTTGGATCAGGTGAGAGCAGTTAGGTGAAAGCCAGTGGCCTGATCAAGAGTCATTAGTTTTGGGATGTGAGAAAATATCAAGTGAAAAAAAAGCTGATTAAGTATAAATTTACTGATTATAAATATAAAAATATGTTTGTACACTGGAAAACTTCACTGTAAATCTTAGTTCAATCCACTTTTATCCCTAATATACTGTTCTAAACAAGATGGTCATCAGAAATTCAAGAAAACATATTTTCTGAAAAAGACAAAGGCTGTAATAATCTTTTCTCTCCAATTTTGTAACTGTAGTAAAATAAACATAACATAAAATTTATCATCTTAACAATTTTTAAGCATACAGTTCACTGGTATGAAATATATTCATAATGCTGTGCAACAATTACTATCATCCAACTCCATAATTATCTTCATCTTATAAAACGGAAACCCTATACCCATGAAACAACAACTCCCACCAGTTTCCCCAGCCCCTGGCAACCACCCTCCTACTTGTTGTGTCTATGAGTTTGACTACTCTTTTAAGTACCTCATATAAGTGGAAGCATACAGTATTTAGCACAATGTCTTCAAGGTTCATCCATGTTATCATAGCATGTTAGAATTTCCTTCTCTTTTAAGGCTGAATAATATTCTACTGTATGCATATACCACATTTTGCTCATCCAGTCATCCAGCAATGGACATGGGTTGCTTCTACCTTTTGGCTGCTGTGAATAGTGCTGCTATGAACATGAGTATATAACTATCTCTTTGAGGTCCTGCTTTCAATTCTTTTGGGTATATACTCAGAAGTAGAATTGCTGGATCGTACGTAAATTCCATTTTTCATTTTCCGAGGAACAGCCATACTGTTTTCCACAGCAGCTATACCATTTTACATTCTCACCAACAGTGCACAAGCGTTCCAGTTTCTCCACATCCTCACCAACATTTGTTATTGTAATACTCTTTTATTAAAATTATACTCTCTTAAATATGAAATTAACATATTTCCTGACCAGGTGTACTGGCTCACGCCTGTAATTCCAGTACTTTGGGAGGCTGAGGTGGGAGGACTGCTTGAACCCAGGAGTTTGAGCTTATAGTCAGCTATGATCACATCCCTGAATTCCAGTCTGGACAACAGAGTGAGACCCTGTCTCATTAAAAAAAAAAAAGTCTCTTGAGTAACTCACACAAATGAATATTTATAGAAAGTCAAAGGTAACATTAATGTCTACTACTGCTTTTACACTAAAAATTAAAAGAAACCTGCAGCATAAATATTCTTTTCAACAATCTAATCTGGGCACATAACATGAGAATTCTTGAAATAGCTTCCCTGTAAATTATTATGCCTAGCTTCCCGGTAAATTATTATGCCATTACTGAAACACTGGCAAGCATAGAAAAGTACTGGAAAGTTGAAGAAAAACTCAAAACCCACTTAACATTTGGCATATTCCCTTTCGTATTTTCTATTTTTGCTTTTCTTTCAAGATCATATTGTGCATGGATAATTCGAAAAATGATTAGGAAATATGTACTTAAATAGTCTTTTAAAAAGTCTAAAAGTATACTGTATTATTCCAAATAAGTAATTTCTTAGAAATAAAAATTTCTTTATTCTCTTAATAAGGGTAGATTGTGGTTTCTAATTTTGGTTTAATTGTTAGATATGTAGCTAATTTTATGTTTTGAAAATGTAGACAGCTTATAAACTTGAGGTATATAACAGGTACAGGGTACCTTCTTATAACAATCAATGGATATTTATGTAGATTTCCTTTCTGCTCAAAAATAAAACACAGAGACCCACTCCCTACTCTCTCCTACCTTCTCCATGCTTCTAACTTCATCTGTATGGTTTTCCTATAAGACAGCCTTTGCTCTACTAATTTAGGTATTACAGGTTTTTTTTAACTGACATATTCTTTTTACTTCTTTTTGGATCACTTATCTGATTTTGATAGCTAAAATTAAGATTTATTGATACTTCTTAAAGCTGAGTTGAGGAAAGCAGAGAAGAAAATGCAAAAATACTGTGTTTTTATAGTTGGGGATTTGCTATAATGGATCCTGTACCGCAATTTGATGGAATTAGCACAAAACTGAAATAGTTATTCTTAGCATAATTCTTGATTTCTGAGACATCATACAATTCTGGAAAAGGAAAAGTTAGATAACAAAATATTTTAGATACACTTAAGGACCATTAGTCAACACACACATCTGCTTCTGATACAATACCTGGTGACGTCTCACAGTGCTTTTCAATTTCAGAGTGTGTCCCAATCAAATTATCATCTTCTATTGTATTTAAATAAAACAAAATAATGCAGAAAAAGAAAACATTTTCAAGAAACAAGGAGAATTAGAAACTTAAATCTTAACAGCGTTGAAAACTCATGGCAAAGAAAGAGAACTTTTTAGGTAGATTTTAAAAATCTTTGTTGTATAAAATTCACATAAAACCTGCCTTGCCTGTATTCTCACTGTCACCTGCTTTTGATTGTCCTATTGCCAGCACTGGCTCAAACCATAAACAAATATGTACCAATTCAATAGAAATTAGTTTCTATCACAAACAAAAAACCTCCTGAATAATCTAAAGATAATGGGGGGGGGGGGGGGGGGAACTAAAGCAAAAAGAAGGTTACCCAGACCACCTGCCTGATTTCTAGTAGGTCCCAATTAGGATTTTTAGGACTAAAATACAGATTCTGTGGGAAAAAAATTAAAACCAAACAAAAAATAAAAATGAAGTATTCATTAAACCAAATAAAAGAACTTGCTAGACATATTCAGTTTATATAAAATTAAAAGATGGGAAAAATGCTGTGTTCACAAAGGTAACAAGATGGTGACATCATGTTTAGACATTTAGAAACCAAACCATTTTATATTTCATTCTAGCCTATATTACTTATCCTCTTTTTACAATGGCCACACACAAGTTGCTTTTCTCCTATGTGAGCCTTGACAAATTAACTGGAATTAAATCAGCTTAATTAGGGCTGTGGTTATCAAACTTAGCATGCATCAGAATCACCTGGAATGCCTATTAAACTATTGCTAGTTCCACTTCCAGGGTTTCTGATTTTAAAAGTCTACATGTCTAAGAAGTACCCAGGTGACGCAGATGCTGCAGGTCCAAGGACCACACTTTGACCGTTACTGAATTAGTGCTCAGTTAGTGCAAATCAGTGATTTGCATTATCAAGAATAAACCCATCACTACCTAAACCAGCAGCAATAAATACAATTATAATTTTTATGAGAAGCTGTTGCTCCTGCAACACAGCTGCTTTGTCTAACTGGCTTTGTGCTTTATTATCCTAACAATGGGTGAAAAAGGTAGTAAGAATTTGTAGGAAAAAACTGAGAAGTGATGACAAAAAAAACCTCTTGAGCACAGTCTAGATGTAGTAAAATACTGAATTTGTTTGGTGAGGTTTAGGTTCATATAGCTATGCCTAAGACAGGGATGCTCAATCCCCAGGCCACAGTCTAGTACCCAGCCACACAGAAGGAGATGAATGTGAATGTCATCTGTATTTACAGTAACCGCCTCCACCCCATCACTCGAATTACAGCCTGAGCTCTGCCTCTGGTCAGATTGGCAGTGGCATTTGATTCTCATAGGAGCGAGAACCCCATTGTGAACCGCGCATGTGAGGGATCTAGGTTGCGCACTCTTAAGAGAATCTAATGCCTGATGATCTGTCATTGTGTCCCATCACCCCAGATGGGACTGACTAGTTGCAAGACAACAAGCTCAGGGGTCCCACTGATTCTACATTATGGTGAGTTATATAATTATTTCATTATATATTACAATGTAATAATAGAAATAAAGTGCACAATAAATGTAATGCACCTGAATCATCCTGAAACCATCCCCTTGACCGCAGTCCATGGAAAAATTGTCTTCCACAAAACCAGTCCCTGGTGCCAAAGGTTGGGGACCACTTCCCTAAGAGCTATTTTTAAGTCTTGAAATTCTTGTGGAAAAATACAATTCACTGCAAGCACAAACTGTTTTCTTTCATTCAATCATTTTCAAAACACTATTGTTTCTAAAACATAAACTTTCTTAGAAATGCAACAATCAGTTCACAGTGGGAAGAACTGCATTTTGTTTTGCCTTCAACTATTTATACTGATCAGCAATTTATAAATTTGTCTCATTCTTAATGGTGCTAACCACAGTTAAAATTCTTCTATCCAGACAACATATACTGTGAAACAAAAAAGCAAAGTGTGGAAAGTTTAATAAATTACAGGTGTGTTTCCAGAAAAACAAAACTTCTAATGTTAAATTCTTCATTAGCCCATTTAAAAATATATACATATTTAGCATACATATACTTTGTACACTACATTTCACATGTAATTGATGATAACCCACTTACCTACTGTTGGAGTATTGGCAGCACTTAATGAAGCAGATGATGAGATAGAAGAAGAACTTTCTGCCCGGGCTAATGGTGCAGCAGGAGGTGGGCTGGTGTTGGAAGTTACAGGTGGGCTGAATGGCCTGGGCTTAAAAACAAAATGTTATTTATCAAAATGCTAAACCAATATACCTCTCTTGTTAGAGCAGATTTTTAAGTTATCAGGTAAATTTAACATACCAAACCAAATTTACTGTGTGAGTTTCTTATAACTTAGTATCAGAGATGCCATATATCAAATCATTTTTAAGAACATACTAAAACCTGAAAAGGTTATTTTGAAATAATGCTGTAAAAAAGGTCTTTGGGCATAAAAATTTTCCTGTATTTAAAAAAGTATGTTTAAGACAGATTCTCAGAAGTTAAATTAGTTTAAACAGTATAAATGTTCTTCTTCCCAAACTGCTTCCCAAAAGCGTTGTTCACTTTACCTGACTACAAATATGAGAAAATTATTTCTCTACACCCTTGCAGAAACAAATGGATGAGTCACAGAAGAAAAAAGGATTAAAATTTTTTTTCTAATTTGGAAAATAAAAATGAAACTTTCACTTTTACTTTCATGAATGGGTTGATGTAATTTGGGGAGGTTTTAGTATTATCTGAACTTTCACTAACCCTTTGCCTTATTTTCTTGCAAATATTTCCCTCCTTAAATATTGCTTGTCCTTTACACTTTTGGTGTTTACAAATCTGATCACAATTTCCTCAGTAATTCCTTGTAATGTTTCCTCACTGTGAAAACTCACTCCATACAAAGGTTAGAGAGACTCAATTCTGTTGTCTTCCCAATTTTCTAATTAAACATAAAACAAATATAAAAAATATAACTCCAATTCATTTATCTTTTACTTTGGTGAACGGACTTTTTTCCTTCCAAGTTCCTAACTGTACCAATAATTCATCAGCAACACTTCCTGAGGTGTTTTGCTTTCTTAAAAAATAGGCATATTTGTCTTCATTTAAAAAAAAAAAAAAAAAAACCTTTTCCTGCTTACAAAAGTATTAGGCAAGTAGATATTTATTTAGTGCCTACTATGTGTCTGACCCTGGATTAGGTACTAGATACAAAGCTGTGAACAAGAAAGATAACTGTCCTCAGTTATTTGAGGAACATGGGAAAAAAAAGGTAAAAACAAAACCCTACTTGCATTCATACACTAGTCAACTCTTCATTGCATGAATATAAACTTACAGATATTCATTTTAATAAAACTGTCATTTTATTGCAAAAAGTGTTTTATAATTTGTAACCCCCCACCCATTTAACATTTATTTTTTCCAGAGTACAGCTTTTTGATGACTCATTATGATGGACAATAGGTTGAAAAAATTCAGCAGGATGCTAAAAATGCAGCTGTATATATATGCACACCAAGGTGGTATAGGACATTGGAGTGAACAGATACCGATCAACAGCTAGTCTGAAACTCACAAGCTTGGAAAAAGTCTTGAGATCAACTACTGTGGGACATTTCTCCTATGGCAACATAACCTCAAGGCCAATACAATGTGACTGCCTTTTTAATTTTTTTTTTTTAGGTAAAGGCAAAAACAGCTCTTTTCTCAAGTGGTTTTCTCTAATTTTAGAATTATGCTATCTACTACAGTGGCCAATAGCACGTGAAATGTAACTAGTCCAAATTGAGATGTGCTATAACACACAAAGTAAATTTTGAAGACACGGCATACACACAAAAGGAATGTAAAAATCTCATTTTTATAATTGAATGTGTTAAAATAATATTTTTATATAGCAGATAAAATACATTACAATGAATTTCACTGTTTTTCTATGTGGCTACTAGAAAATTTTAAATTATATGTTGTTTATATTATATTTCTGTTGGACAGCATTGCTTTAAAACAATGTTTCTGAAACATTAGCATGCATCAGAATCGCATGGAGGGCTTGTTAATAATACACAGTTGCTGGGCCTCTCCCCTGAATTTCCGATTTGCCTGGGGTGGAGCCAGAGAAACTATTTCTACCAAATTCCCTGGTGATGCTAATGCTACTGATCTGATACTGCACTTTGGGTGCCCCTGCTCTAGAACAACGAGTGGTTCTTTCAGTGGGTAGGCAGGATGTGGTTATAGAATCCTTTGAGCATCTGGTGAAAGCTATGAGCTCTCTCCAGAAAATGCACATATGAGCACGCAAAAAAAACAAAAAAAGGCACTCCAGTGTACAGCTGGAGAAAATTTAAATCAACATAATCTCTCTGGTGGGCAATACAGAAATAATTATCAGGAGTCTTAAAAATGTACATAGAGTTTAGTTCATAAATTACACTTTTAAATTTTTTTATTAAAAAAATGAATGCTAGAAACCACAAGGATAGTCATTAAGACATCGTTTATAATAACAGAAACATGAAACTAAATGTTAAATAAATTTCTGAAAACTTTTAGAAATTTAATTCTGACAACAGGGTAGAAGACAGAGCACTCATATATTGAAATACTCTGTAGCCACTTAAAATGGTGCTCCCTGAAGCTCAGAGGGTGGTTTCTAGAAAGCTCTCAAGGATGGGGAGAGGGTGGTGTATGGTGATAGGGGGATGATGTGAAGGATTCAACTATGAGTCCCACTTTATTTTAATATATTAATACTTACAATTTAAAGTTATTTGGCAAAAGATTCTATCACTTCAAAGAAGCCTGAAGACTATAAAATAAGAATAATTCATTCAGCTACATGGATGGAACTGGAGGCCATTATCCTGAGTGAAATAACTCAGAAACAGAAAGTCAAATACCTCATGTTCTCACTTATAAGTGGGAGCTAAACAAAGGTTACACATGGACATATACAGTGGAATAATAGAGAGTGAAGACTACAAAAGGTCAGAGGATGGGAAAAGGGTAGGGATAGAAAAAGTACCTGTTGGGTACTGTTGGGTACGATATTCACTACTCAGTTAATGGGTACACCAAAAGCCCACATTCTGCCAGTATGCAATATATGCATGTAATAAATCTGCACTTGTATCCCCTAATTCTATAAATAAAATTATAATCAAACAATAATTCATGATTATTCTTGAATTATATACTTGCAAGTGGAAAACAAATTAGAAATATGTAAAGTATGACTTTTTATTTAAAAATATGCCTATACCATTAATAACTTTTTGAGCAACTATTTGCATTCAACAATGTACTGTTTTACATGTATTAACTCATTTAAGTCTCACAACCTAGTATCATTACACATATTTTATCCATGAGGCAACTAAACTCTGATTAAATAACTGCTTAATGTTGCTCAGCTAATAAGTGGCTAATAAGCTAGAACTTTTAACTGTATTTTACTGCCTCTGGATAAACACGCATTCCAAAAAATGTTAACAGTAGTTATCTTTGGGTGGTGAAATACAGAGGAAATTTATAATTTTCTTTCTTTGCTTTCTCTGTTTTCCAAATTTTACAACATGATAATTTCCTGTTTTTACAATCAGGAAAAAAATCAATTTATTAAAATGTACTTAAAGTTCTAGTCATAACTTGATTTAAAAAAGAGAATGAAGTATTTTAAAATGTAGTAATTTCTGTATTACTTAAATATTAATCTTCTCCTTGGCAGCTTGCACCTAGTCTTTCATTTCACTTCCACTAAGTCTGTTCATTTGGAAAAGAAAGATAACACCATTTCAATATCTGGTGCCAAAGCTTTTCAATATATTCACTGAACATTTCATAACTGTGTACCACCCAACAGGCATCATGCAAAGTACTGAGGATACGAGACTGACGAAGGCATAGGCCAGTAAGGATAACACACACACAAAAAGTACATACAAGGTGATATGTGAACTAACAGAAATATAAGCAAAGTATCTGGGTATAAGGAAGAGAAGTGAAGGAATGATCAAAGAGGGCTTTGCCTAGGTGGCGATATTTAGCTAGGTCTTAAAGAAAGAGGTCAACATAGAAAACTGAGGGGCATCTGAGATAGAGCACAGGAGGAAGACATGGACATGTGAAAGAGCATGATGTGTTTGAGGAACACTGAAAAGTTTCAAGTGGCTGGACTCTAGGCTGAAAAGGGGAGAAAGATGGACAGTTAGTATAGGTTGTTGAGGCAGCTTTATAAAGACTCTTGTACATTCAGCTAAAACATTCAACCATACAGACCGAGAAACCACTGGAAATGTGTATCAAGGGAAAAAAGATTAAACTGGACTTATAAATTTAATTCTGGTTATTAAACTGGCAATTAGTGTAGAAGACGAAGCAAAGCAAACCAGATCAACGGCAAGTAAACTGGTTTGGGAAAGCCTCACTGAATAGAGTCTATAGATTTTCTCTATCTGATGACTTTTAAAAACCAATGATTTCCCACCCACGCATGTACTTTTATAAGTCAACTGGATGATGTGGACTCCAGTCTCCTTATGTGTAAAATTTTAAATGCCGAACTTAGATGCCTTCCATGATCCTCCTTGCAGTATATACTTTTAAGGTCTAAGAACAAGCCACCATTTACTTCCTTAACATTTGACTTTAAGTAGAATTATATGAAAACTGCTTCTTTATTGTGAGACAATGGATACTGAATGGTAGTCTTATAATGTGCCAACTTTCTCAGGAAATCTGTTTCACAGGTATGGACAATGTCCTGTTTCACAGGTATGATCACTGAGGTAATAAGAAAAAGAAAAGGAAGCATTAGCTGGGAAAATTTTTCTATACTATGAGGATGTGGGTAGAAAACTTCAAGCAATTAACTAAAAGGGCATATAGAAAAATATCATTTGCATCTTAAATCAAAACAGTTATATAATTTTTTAAAAACCTGAGTACATACTATTTCATTAATCCCACTGAGTTTGCCTGAAGTAAGCTTTGGTCTGGAAGCAGGCCTCGGAGGTGGGACAATGGTGCCTACAGAAAGAGGAGTTGTGGGCCTGGCTGGTTGAGGGGAAAAAGAAAATTTGAAGAAAATCATTAGTATGCAGCAATCCTTACATAAAGACATTCTATTATAAAGAAACTGTTGGTAATCAAAGCTCATTTTTCAGGAGGCTCTTTTTTTAGATGTAATCACAGATGTTGAAATACTGGGAATCTATCAAATATGTTTTATTTTGAAGTGACCAGTAATATTCCTGAAAAAAAGTTAACCCTTCAATAACTGACACATATGAATTTTATTCCTGTTTCAATTATCTACACATATAAAAATTAAATCTGATATATTAGCTGATGAGAACAAACCAATTTTAGGTCAAAGGTCATTTGTTTATTGCCAATACATCTATTTTACAGATAGTAATTCCAGACCAAAAGGTTCTGAAGCTGTACCTCCAGAATAATATTGTAAACTCTAAATAAAATACTTACCTTAATTAAAATTATTAAATTTGACTTTTAAGTTGAACCACATTGTAACATTTTGGTGGGTAACATTATTTGAAATAATTAGATATTCTATTAGTTTACAAAAAAAAAATTCCCCAAATCACTACAGTTAACTTTGGAAAGTGTTCAAAATAATATCTTAAATTGTTCCTAAGTCCTATATAAATTTGGTGTTGAGTTTTCAATGCCATTTGCTAATTTTACAAGTCAGAAATATCTGTATTCTTAATCTCATCACAATGTAAATTACTGGATAAATGTCAATGTATACATCATCAAAAGTCACAAATGTATTAGCATAATCAAAGCAGGAGTAAAAAAATGGAAGTAAATAGGTTTAAACCCTCTTTAAAGTCATGTTTAATAATCATTAATAAATTAAATGATTTTCAAAGCCCTTTGGTTCACACTAAAATACAGGCTATAATTCAGAGACTGAAAAATATAATGGGTGGAAAGAAATATATTCAGTATGTTTTCAAAGTTTAGAGATGTACAAAATTAAAAATATATAAGTGGGCCTAAGTATACACATGGGGAAATAAACTGCAAAGCTGAAGGCCTTTAATCATCAATGGAGGAATCAAGGAGGCATGAAAGGAACACGCATAGAGGTAGTAGGAAGAGACCTAAAGAAAAAGGTAGTCACACAGGATTGAAAGCTGTACATGCATGAGAGGTAGGGAATCACTTAGAAAGCATACCATAATAAGAGATAAAAGATGCAAGCGCTGTTCAGGTTGCTTAAGGAAAATAAAAAAGCTGGTAAATCAAGCTTAGATTCTGAGGCCACTGTCTTTTTCCAGTCAGTTCCCGTTCTTTCATGCTGCACAAACACTTGAAGCTGTACACTGGAAGAAATGTGCACAAAAATCTGAGGCCCATAACACCTCCCTGTGTATTACATGTCTACTTTAAAGATATGTTCATTATCAATGAAACCAGCACTAGCCTATGTTAAGTTATTTCAAACTTGTGAGAGAGTTTACACAGCAAAGGCATTTATTACTGATCAAGTGGCCTGTCCAAACGGCATTTATATCGACTCAAACCAAGCCTGGTAGAAGTAGTAAGTTCAGTCAAAATTTGCTTTTTGAGAAAAGCTAATAACAATACTTATTAACACCACTGTTTATAAATGAATCTATATTATATCTGCACAGGTCAATTAGGCACTGCTTCTAGAAGCCTCTGAAGGAGATAACTGCAATTGTTTACATTCTTCAGTGTCCTATGTTTTATTTTTTGCTGGTGGTGGGGTGGAGCTCACTGCTACAAATTTCTATTAGAAGCAGTGTTTCAAGAAATATGAATTGACCTGTGAAGTATAAAAAAACATTGGCGATAAGGGCTACTCTATATCTGCCCTCAGACATTAACTAAAGTGAATAGACAAAGCATGCTTGCCATACCATTCTTTATCTGAACAAAAGTGGAAACTAATCTAGAATCTAGAAGCAATAATGATGATGTAGAAGAAATAGCAGCAGCACTGTTAGCTGCTTCTGTAGGTACATTTTCAAAACATGTAATATTAGGCAAAGGTCACTGTGATCCTCAGAAATGCAGCTGTTGGAAGAAATCCCATCCAAAGCATTAGGAAACCTAAAAGTATTTTCAGCTTTACAATGCAATCTCTGGAATGCCTTCTGAGCAGCACTGGAGCTATTAATTGCAACAAGTTCATCAGTAAAGAAAATCCACTGACTTCACGGCCATGAAGCAAAAGGAACTTTATCTGTGCTCTCTAGTGGTGCTGTTACAGCAGAATAAAGTAGAGATTTTGGGGAAAAGTCTGGTGATGGACTTTCTAGACTCAGAATCTGACCGGGTTTCAAGTAAATGTTCAATTATCACACACCCAGGAAAATCAGTGAGAAAGGAAGTGAAGTTCCTACTCTGCTCTGTAAGGTCAGATGAATAAGAACAAAACAAAAAACTAGAAGCAACAGGAAAATTCTAGAACTAAAATATAAATCCATATAGCCAAAAAGTTATCTTGTTTTAATTATTTGAAACTAGAAAATTTAATAATACACAGAAGAAGAGCATAAGTTCAAACTACATTAACTGAAGAAAACAAGTATGTACATTAGAAACTTAAAATGCATATGAAAAACTGAAGGTCCAAAATTATATAAAGTCAGAGTTATTCCTGTTTTCCCAGAGGAGCAAAGGTAACTATTTACAGTCAGTACAAGATCTAAAAAGATTTGACAAGGTGGCAAAGCAATAATGCTGTGTATACGTGGTACTCAACAAAGTTCATCATTGTCCTGTGATAAAACTGCCCCAGGAACTACATCGGAATACATCAATGTTCGAGTTAATATTTAAAAACAGCCCAATATTTTTCAAAAAATAATTTTAAGGTTTTTGTTTTTGTTTTTTTGCGAGCACAAGAGTTCAATTAATTCATGGGCAGAGAAAACAGTCTGGCACTTACCAAAGGGGAGGTAAGTGTAAGATATTTGTGTTAAATTTTTAAAAATACATATATTGATGTTTATATATATTCATATCTGACATAAACATGAATGCTTATTTATAGTCTACATGGTATAAGATGCAACTGAAACTACTTTTCAGCCAAGCCCTAATCAACATTTTAAAACATGTAACAACACTGGGATGCTTAATTATCAGTTATTAACTGATTGATTGAAATTATTTTTTAGCCTGCTTTAAGATGAGGTCAGTGATGAATTAAGATTCTGAAAGACAAACAGGAGAGTAGGGAATGATCTCACAACCTGGACCTTGCTAAAATGTTAAAATGGGTACCTGGGTAGAGGATGTTAAGATGGGAGAGAAGTGCATTGCAAAGAATGGTGGGACAAAATTTAAGACTTGTTGTAACTAGCGAGTACCAAGAAAACATAAAAATAAGTGAAATAAAAATTTCAGATAAAATGCCTATTTCATAACTTCACTTAGGACCAGTTCTGTAAAACAGGATAATCCCAATTATGAATTAGTTTGATCAATAATTATATTCTGTTCAAGTGAAGACTTAACAGTAATTACTATATAACAGGATAACTATCTATTTTGAGCATCACTAACATTTTTTTGAAAGGCAAAATTTATAATATTACTTTTCATACTATATAGGAAGATTTAAAAATGCATACTGAAGTGAATTTTAAAACCAGCAAAAAGTTAATAAATATTGTATCATTTCTTAACGGCCAAACATTAATGACCACTAAATGAAAACGAACAATTTTTTACCTGAAGTGATGGTGATATGAGCCATCTTTAGACAAGTAGCAAAAGGAAGAAAGAGTACTTTTATAAAAAGAAAGAGACTATACTAGAGAAAATATCAAGAAACAATGAGCAGAATTATGAAGAAATTTCTATATAACTAAAACCTCTGTGATACCAATCTGAAAAATTTTATTCATAATGGGATATTAATAAAATTTGAAAATATTGCTGAGAACTCCTTATTCTAAATGCATAATACCATTCTGACATTTTTACTAAACAAAAGAGAGATTTGGCAACAACATCAGGTTTTCCTGTACAATTACTTTCCTTATATAATACATATATAAGGTTAATTTTATAATACTAAATAGTAATAAATGCTCAATGAAAAAGGCTATAAAGCCACTTCAGATTACGTTCAACTACCTTCTATTGACTGTTTCTTGCTGTTTTACAAGTATTAAGTACAGATTACTTTCCCTTCAAACGGTCAAATAGCATTTAGTGTTTAGAGTTAAGGTTTCTTATAATCCACTTATAGTTTCTTTTAAAAATATTTTGTTTCTAAACAGTCTAATTTTAAAAACCAATATTTAATTTTTAATAGTAAGATATTTCAACATGGCTTTTTTGTTGTTGCTGTTAATCTGCTAAAGTGTGATAGACAAAACAATGGCTTTAGAATAAGTAAGAGCCAGGTTTGAAACTTGTCTTCATCATTTACTAGCTACATAAACTTGGAGAAGTTACTTATTATCTCTGAGCTTTACTGTTTTCATCTATAAAACAGGGACAACAAAAACAACTTCATGCTGCTGTTAATGTGGTAAAATTAAATAGAATGTGTGGCACTCCTAACAAAACTACCTAGCATGAACTAGACAGATTTAAGTTCTTGCCCCATGATTCCAGCGCTTCCTTAACCCCAAATACTGGATGGCAATTCTTAAGTCCCAGAGAAGAGAGTAGAAAATCAATTAAAATTGATTTTATTTTCTTGTTTTGAACAAGCAGTGGTTTTATTAAACATACATTTTTGATGCCTGCTGTTTGACTAATGAAAAGAGAAACTTAATATATTCTTGCCAAAACAACTAAAAAGCATTTATCAACTTCTTTCATAAACTGCTTGGGAAGTGTTAAAGCCTTTCTAGAAAGCAGTTTGGTAGTAAGTATCATGGACATCATCTTGTAACCCATAAGTTTTAAATTGATAAATTATTACAAGCATATTGAGACATATGCACAAAATTTGTTATTTCTATGAATGTTCATAATACTAGAAAATTAGATGCAACTTAAACTTCCATCAAGAAAGAACATTGATAGGTATTTTGTATTTGAATTATCTATAAACAATAAGAATTATTATTTGGATAATGATATAAAATGCCTAGAAATAAACACGGCAATTTAAAAAAACACTTAGTATTTTACACGTTTATTGTTAAGTCATAGAGTATCTAAGAGAACAAAACCAAAATAAAATCACTTTTATTTGGCAATACAGATGACAAATTTTTAGAAATTTTGATCATTAAGTACAACGCATAAAAAGGGAATGAGAAAAAGCAACTAAAGTATTCCTTATACTTAAAAAAAAACCATATATATACACATATATATATTTACCTGATGATGATGAAGTTAGTGAAGATGAAGATGAATCAAGAGATGGTCCAAATAGGGGGTCCCAAGCAAGTAAATCACTGGTTCCTTTTCTACCATAATATTTTAAAAGTAAAAATTTTAACAAAAGAATATTTAATTAGTATAACATTTCTAGTCACTTATTTGTAAAATAATTCTATAGAAAGAATTCTAACAGCTCAATAAACATAATTAAAAAGTTGGGGCCAGGCACCATGGCTCATGCCTATAATCCCAACAGTTTTGGAGGCTCAGGTGGGAGGATCACTTGAGACTAGGAGTTCAAGATCAAGTCTGGGCAATATACATAGCAAGACTCAGTATCTATAAAAAAATTTTTTTTTAATTAGCCAGGCATGGTGGTGCATGCCTGTAGTCCTAGCTATCCGGGAGGCTAAGGAAGATCACTTGAGCCCATGAGTTCTGGGCTGCAATGAGCTATAATTGCACCACTGTACTCCAGCCTGGGTAACAAAGCAAGACCCTGTCCCTAAAAAAAATATTTTTTTTTAATTTAAAAGTTGGATACTCTACCAGTAGTATATGTGTAGAAATTAATTAACAGATTTAACAGCCAATATTTGTTAGAAGCATAACCTAAGATAGCATGTGAAGTTAGCAGAGGAGAATGGGGAAGATTAATTCCCATTCATCATGCCTTGTTAGACTCAACAACCTTGGGGGCTGTCATAATGGGAATAATAATTTCAGCTTTACATATAAAAAAGAGCAGCACACGTCTAAATGAACTGCCCAAAGACATACAGCTACTTGATTCTAAAACAGGCTCAGGTCTGCTGGTTCACACACAGCACCCAATCCTGAACAGAAAATTTAAGTGGTATAAAATTGGGTTAAAATTTTATAAGGCCATACTTATTTTCAAAGATGAAGAAAAAGGGTAAAGTGATTTTTTTAAGCCCTTAAGTACAGAAAGATGGCTTACATATTTTAATGTATTAAACTGCCATTATTTTAAAATTTTTTAGGAAATCTTACACAAAAAAACAGGCCCTCTATAATGAAGTGCTGTAATTATCTAAGAGTACATATCCAGCATCTCAACATGCACCTACATGAAAGCACACTACACCTCGTACAATAAAGCCTAGCATTGCAACTGCATGATTCCTAAAAACAGTTTTAAGACACTCAACAATTTATCTTTAAAAATGATACATCTAATAAATACCACCACTGTGCTCAATTAGTACCTCAAAAGTATCAAATAATTGTAAACTACCTATTTAATTAAGCCTACTTTTACTTGTGTTTTACATTAACTCTGGCCAGGCTTGATGGCTCACGTCTGTAATCACAGCACTTTGGGAGGCTCAGGAGTCTGAGTCCAGGAGTTCAAGACCAGCCTGGGAAACATAGCAAGACCCAGTATCTTTTTCGAAAAAAATTAGCTGGGAGGCAGGGGTGGGAGGATTGTTTGAACCTGGGATGTTAAGGCTGCAGTGAGCCATGATCACGCCACTGCACTCCAGCCTGAGAGACAGAATAAGACCCTGTCTCAAAACAGACAAGCAAAAAACCATTAACTCAAAGACAGTATTCTTACTGATGGACACAGAAGTAAAAAGAGACCCATCCAACATTGGCTTTTTTTTTTTTTTTTTTTTTTTTTTTTAAGAAGAGCTGGCAACATGCCTTCTGGCCTCTCTCTCCCTTTTCAACTTGAGACACTTCTCTGTTTTGAAGCTTATGAAGTATATTATTTTATAAGGTCACAGTCAAAACTGAAGAAAGAAATGAGAAAATTCCCATGAGACTAAACAGCTGAAATACAGATACGTATGAACTTAGGGTTTCATCATTTATTTAGAAGTAGTGAGGCCACCAAGGCCAACTGTGGTTAAATGGATTTCTTTCTTATTGTAAAAGGACATATTACCAAATGACAAATAAATTTAAACTTCTAAAAACTCCAACAGGGCATTTGACAGCTCAGAAAACAGGATGATTAACAAAACTTTACGGGAATTAAAACTATAGAGCTAATAAAACTCTAGAAAAAAGGACAAAAGGATACTTAAAATGTAAGTGTGTGGAAGAAGAGATGAAAAGGTGGAGCACAGATGATTTTCAGGGCAGCAAAAATACTCTGTATGATACTATAATGATGAATACATGTCCTCACGCATTTGTCCAACACCAAGAATGAACCCTAATGTAAACTGTGGACTTTATGTGATTATGATGTGTCAATCAATGTAGGTTCACTGATTGTAACAAATGTACCACTCTGGTGAGAGAATCTGACTGTGAGAGAGACTGGGCATATGAAGCGGCAGGGAGCATAAAGGGAAATCTCTGTGCTTTCCATTCAATTTTGCCATGAATCAAACACTGCTCTAAAAAATAAAGTCTATTTTTTAAAAAGAATTAAACATGGAAACTTACTCATTGGGTGGAGCAGATGGCTTTGATTTTGTTAACTCCTCATCTAATTAAAAAATTAAAATATTATGAAAACTTCATAATCTGAGAAATAAAATATTTTAATGAAAAAGAGAAACTCTATACACATAACACTATGACAATTAAAAATTTTGGAATTGATAATGTAAATACAAACAATAATGAAGAAAAAGTAAATTAAGATTTTAACAAGTTTTCTATTGTGTACATTAAAATAACTGAAACTACTAAATCCTGATTTCTTCTAATACCTTTAGTAAGAAATTACTTAAGTCAATTAAACTATGATAGTCATTAAAATTGCTGTTTAGAAAAGAGAAAATATGGGTTGCAACTTTAAAAATAAGAAAAATGTTTAAATACATAAATTCTATTTAAGAATTTTAATTGATGAATCATGAATGCATTTTTCAAGTTCTAAGAATACTATTAGTGATTATTACATTGACAAAAAGTAGTTATTAACTCTTGAGGATGTCATATTTTGAAAAATTAAGAATCTTATAGCAAGCTGGAGCAAATCTCTTTATAAGATAGTTCGTTTTGCTACCTTTTGCATTTGTAACGTGCCTCATTTCACAAGCAAGTGGTAAACAGGGGAATAGCATCATTAATGCAAAACTCACATTGGTGCATAAGCAATTTTTCCTGCACCTTCATGTTTTCTTTGCATCACCAAGCAATACCTGATGCAAAGTATATCAATATGAGTAACTTCCACAAACTATGGAGGAGTATCACAGTACATGATACCCATTCACTCTACATTTTTCACTTGGCTCAGTTTGGTTGGTTGGTTTGCCTCAGTGTTTACTGTGCTATTCTTCAATATTTCTGCATTTTGCTCTCATCTCCACAACTCAGCACCCTCCATTTATCCTCATTTTCCTCACACTCCTTATCATTAAGCTACCATCAACATTTCTTTAAAGATAAAATCCTTACTTTTATTTATTTTGGTATTTATTATTAATTTACTAGGTCTTTTAAACTGTGTTAGAATTTTTATTAAGACTGATGTTAAAGTTTTTGTTAAGTATTCTGTTAACAAAAGTACATAGCTTTTGAGTGGGCTGCTTCAACTATTTTTCCCACAACTCTTTGTTATTTTTAATGCATGATTCTGCAAAAGGTATTAGCACCCTAGAAAAGTTTTTAGTATAATTACGTTTTTAGTATAATTAAATTTATAATCGAATTTGTAATTGTGACATAACTTAAAAATAGGGAAAGCTCAATATTACTCATCTTACAAATGAAATGTCTTCTAGTTTATAAGACACAGAATGCCAGTGAAACCGTTTAACATTCTTAATCAGAAGTTACTTTTTGGCTTTGGTGATTTCTGAAAAATGTTGTAGCCATGTATTAAAGTTTAAAGCATGTCTCTCAGCTCTACAGGAAATAATATAGATATGTTGTTTTCTATTTAAAATAATTGTCCTTCTAGCCATTCAGCAGGGTTCATGATGAGAAAAGATCATTTATTTCTACAGCTACATAAGGGTAAAAGATTAACAAATTGCCTTATAAAGTTTAATAGACATAAAATAAGCAATTCAAATGTCAAACTTACTAGACAAATTCCGATTCATCTGTACCTAAAACAGAGATGCAAAATAGGTACCATGAAACAAATTAATTTGATAATGAAATATTTGGTAAAATGTTAATACTAGGAACCGAATTTTACATCGTTTTTAGTATATCTGCTCAATTGTAAAGTTTATTTACATAAAAGATATAGAGAAAAAACTGTCAGTAGTTTTTGTTTTACAGTAAAAAGTAATACATGTAGTTTTAACACCTAATGTTTTTAAAATATTAAAGCAATATCTACAGCAAAACATTAAAACTTGCTAATCTGAAAATTTAATACAAATATTTTGAAAGTCAATCCTCAAAAATTACAATGATTTTAAGTCAATGGGAAAAAATATAAAATCTTGTACTTACTGGACTGTGTCTCTAGTAGTACATGGAAGAAAAAGAAAATTAGGTTAGAATTCTGAATACTGTATTTTCCTGTTCTAATAATTAATCATTCCCTATTCAATCATATCTAAAATACATACACCTTAAAATACATACACTGTCAGCTGGGAAAAAGTTAAGCAAATTAGGCAGCAAAATATATTCAGATACTATCTTTTCTAATCCAATATTAACTATCAAAATTGTTTTATTATTTTCATAGTATGAAATTAATGCAAGTTCACTGTTTTAAAAACAAACAGAAAAGAGAAGACTACAAAAGAAAAACTTTAAAACTATTCACAATCTCACTATCCATATATTCCTCTAGCCTTTTATTTTACATATTTACACACATATTTTAAATTAGTTATGCTCTGACATCATATACATTTGGTTTGCAACCTCATACTTTGTATATATTCACCTCACCACTTTTTTTGTTTTTTTGAGACGAAGTCTCGCTCTGTTACCCAGGCTAGAGGGCAGTGGTGCAATCTCGGCTCACTGCAACCTCCACCTCACGGTTTTCAAGCAATTCTCCTGCCTCAGCCTCCCGAGCAGCTGGGACCACAGGCGCATGCCACCATGCCCAGCTATTTTTTTCTATTTTTTTTAGTAGAGACAGGGTTTCATTGTGTTAGCCAGGATGGTCTCGATCTCCTGACCTTGTGATCTGCCCACCTCAGCCTCCCAAAGTGCTGGGATTACAGGCGTGAGCCACCACACCAGGCTGTATACTCACCATCTTTTAAGCAACTCTGTACTTCAACATCAATCTTAATGTTAAATAGTAATGGTACAATAAAACCTCATTTCAGAAATATTTTTGGTAGAAAGAAAATAGTTTTGAAACTAAATTCTGAAGTACATGACTGGGAGAAAAACCACCTTTTTTTCCAAACAAATACATGTAACTACTTAAAATATGTAATTAGACAATAATATGAAATGGAGAGAACCTTTATTCTTTGTTATCAAGAACAGATTTAATGTCAATCAATGATGATCACATATAGGTATACTTAACTGTCATCCTAAGAAATGCTTTTTTCACATAGTGTAACATTTTTAAATTTAAAATTGACATCAATGAGGAAAAAATTACGGGGATAATGTTTTATTTCTCCCTCAAATCCTATTAAGTACGATATTTTAGAATTGAGGAATTAACTATTACCACTAAGAACTCTTACCCATGCCTTTCCTTGTTTGAAAAGTATGGGAAAATAAATGTTACAGTGGCAGACTTTAAAACAATGCAAATAGGGCGGCACGCCCAAGATGGCCGAATAGGAACAGCTCCAGCCTCCAGCTCCCAGCATGAGTGACACAGAAGACGGGTGATTTCTGCATTTTCAACTGAGGTATCGGGTTCATCTCACCGGGGAGTGCCGGACAATCGGTGCTGGTCAGCTGGTGCAGCCCGACCAGTGAGAGTTGAAGCAGGGCGAGGCATCGCCTCTCACCTGGGAAGTGCAACGGGGAAGGGAATCCCTTTTCCTAGCCAAGGGAAACTGAGACACACAACACCTGAAAAATCGGGTAACTCCCACCCTAATACTGTGCTTTACCAAGGGTCTTAGCAAATGGCACACCAGGAGATTATATCCCACACCTGGCCCAGAGGGTCCCATGCCCACAGAGCCTCCCTCATTGCTAGCACAGCGTCTGAGATCTAACTGCAAGGCGGCAGTGAGGCTGGGGGAGGGGCGCCCGCCATTGCTGAGGCTTAAGTGGGTAAACAAAGCTGCCAGGAAGCTCGAATTGGGTGGAGCCCACTGCAGCTCAAGGAGGCCGGTCTGCTTCTGTAGACTCCTCCTCTGGAGACAGGGCATAGCTAAACAAAAAGCACCAGAAACCTTGGCAGAGGTAAATGCCTCTGTCTGACAGCTTTGAAGAGAGCAGTGGATCTCCCAGCACGGAGGTTGAGATCTGAGAATGGACAGATTGCCTGCTCAAGTGGGTCCCTGACCCCTGAGTAGCCAAACTGGGAGACATCCCCCACTAGGGGCAGACTGACACCTCACACCTCACACGGTGGGGTATACCCCTGAGACGAAGCTTCCAGAGCAAAAATCAGACAGCAACACTTGCTGTTCAGCAATATTCTATCTTCTGCAGCCTCCGCTGCTGATACCCAGGCAAACAGGGTCTGGAGTGGACCTCAAGCAAACTCCCACAGACCTACAGCTGAGGGTCCTGACTGTTAGAAGGAAAACTAACAAACAGAAAGGATACCCACACCAAAACCCCATTAGCACGTCACCATCATCAAAGACCAAAGGCAGATAAAACCACAAAGATGGGGAAAAAGCAGTACAGAAAAGCTGGAAATTCAAAAAATCAGAGCACGTCTCCCCCTCCAAAGGAACGCAGCTCATCGCCAGCAACGGAACAAAGCTGGGCGGAGGATGACTTTGACGAGCTGAGAGAAGAAGGTTTTAGTCGATCAAACTTCTCAGAGCTAAAGGAGGAACTACGTAACCAGCGCAAAAAAACTAAAAACCTTGAAAAAAGAATGGATGAACGGATGACTAGAATAATCAATGCAGAGAAGACCTTAAAAGAACTGATAGAGATGAAAACCATAACACGAGAAATACATGACAAATGCACAAGCTTCAATAACCGACCCGATCAACTGGAAAAAAGAGTATCAGCGATTGAAGATCAAATGAATGAAATGAAGCGAGAAGAGAAGTGTGGAGAAAAAAGAGTAAAAAGAAATGAACAAAGCCTCCAAGAAGTATGGGATTATGTGAAAAGACCAAATCTACATCTGATTGGTGTGCCTGAAAGTGACGGGGAAAATGGAACCAAGTTGGAAAACACTCTACAGGATATCATCCAGGAGAACTTCCCCAACCTAGTAAGGCAGGCCACCATCCAAATTCAGGAAATACAGAGAACGCCACAAAGATACTCCTCAAGAAGAGCAACTCCAAGACACATAATTGTCAGATTCACCAAAGTTGAAACGAAGGAAAAAATGTTAAGGGCAGCCAGAGAGAAAAGTCGGGTTACACACAAAGGGAAGCCCATCAGACTAACAGCAGATCTCTCGGCAGAAACTCTCCAAGCCAGAAGAGAGTGGGGGCCAATATTCAACATTCTTAAAGAAAAGAATTTTCAACCCAGAATTTCATATCCAGCCAAACTAAGTTTCATAAGTGAAGAAGAAATAAAATCCTTTACAGACAAGCAAATGCTTAGAGATTCTGTCACCACCAGGCCTTCCCTACAAGAGATCCTGAAGGAAGCACTAAACATGGAAAGGAAAAACAGGTACCAGCCATTGCAAAAACATGTCAAAATGTAAAGTCCATTGATGCTAGGAAGAAACTGTATCAACTAGCAAGCAAAATAACCAGCTAATATCATAATGACAGGATCAAGTTCACACATAACAATATTAACCTTAAATGTAAATGGACTAAATGGTCCAATTAAAAGACATAGACTGGCAAATTGGATAAAGAGTCAAGACCCATCAGTTTGCTGTATTCAGGAGACCCATCTCACATGCAGAGACACACATAGGCTCAAAATAAAGGGATGGAGGAAGATCTACAAAGCAAATGGAAAACAAAAAAAAGCAGAGGTTGCAATCCTAGTCTCTGATGAAACAGACTTTAAACCATCAAAGATCAAAAGAGACAAAGAAGGCCACTACATAATGGTAAAGGGATCAATTCATCAGGAAGAGCGAACTATCCTAAATATATATGCACCCAATACAGATTCATAAAGCAAGTCCTTAGAGACTTACAAAGAGACTTAGACTCCCACACAATAATAATGGGAGACTTTAACACCCCACTGTCAACATTAGACAGATCAACGAGACAGAAAGTTAACAAGGATATCCAGGAATTGAACTCAGCTCTGCACCAAGCAGACCTAATAGACATCTACAGAACTCTCCACCCCAAATCAACAGAATATACATTCTTCTCAGCACCACATCGCACTTATTCCAAAATTGACCACATAGTTGGAAGAAAAGCACTCTTCAACAAATGTAAAAGAACAGAAATTATAACAAACTGTCTCTTAGACCACAGTGCAATTAAACTAGAACTCAGGATTAAGAAACTCAATCAAAAGTGCTCAACTACATGCAAACTGAACAACCTGCTCCTCAATGACTACTGGGTACATAATGAAATGAAGGCAGAAATAAAGATGTTCTTTGAAACCAATGAGAATAAAGATACAACATACCAGAATCTCTGGGACACATTTAAAGCAGTGTGTAGAGGGAAATTTATAGCACTAAATGCCCACAAGAGAAAGCAGGAAAGATCTAACATTGACACCCTAACATCACAATTAAAAGAGCTAGAGAAGCAAGAGCAAACACATTCAAAAGCTAGCAGAAGGCAAGAAATAACTAAGATCAGAGCAGAACTGAAGGAGATGGAGACACTAAAAAACTCTCCAAAAAAAATCAATGAATCCAGGAGCTGGTTTTTTGAAAAGATCAACAAAATTGATAGACCGCTAGCAAGACTAATAAAGAAGAAAAGAGAGAAGAATCAAATAGACGCAATAAAAAATGATATGGGGATATCACCACCGACCCCACAGAAATACAAACTACCATCAGAGAATACTATAAACACCTCTACACAAATAAACTAGAAAACCTAGAAGAAATGGATAATTTCCTGGACACATACACTCTCCCAAGACTAAACCAGGAAGAAGTTAAATCCCTGAACAGACCAATAGCAGGCTCTGAAATTGAGACAATAATTAATAGCCTACCAACCAAAAAAAGTCCAGGACCAGACGGATTCACAGCCGAATTCGACCAGAGGTACAAGGAGGAGTTGGTACCATTCCTTCTGGAACTATTCCAATCAACAGAAAAAGAGGGAATCCTCCCTAACTCATTTTATGAGGCCAACATCATCCTGATACCAAAGCCTGACAGAGACACAACAAAAAAAGAGAATTTTAGACCAATATCCCTGATGAACGTCGATGCAAAAATCCTCAATAAAATACTAGCAAACCAAATCCAGCAGCACATCAAAAACCTTATCCACCATGATCAAGTGGGCTTCATCCCTGGGATGCAAAGGTGGTTCAACATATGCAAATCAATAAACGTAATCCAGCATATAAACAGAACCAAAGACAAAAACCGCATGATTATCTAAATAGATGCAGAAACGGCCTTCGACAAAATTCAACAGCCCTTCATGCTAAAAAACTCTCAATAAATTCAGTATTGATGGAACGTATCTCAAAATAATAAGAGCTATTTATGAGAAACCCACAGCCAATATCATACTGAATGGGCCAAAAAAAGCATTCCCTTTGAAAACTGGCACAAGACAGGGATGCCCTCTCTCACCACTCCTATTCAACATAGTGTTGGAAGTTCTGGCTAGGGCAATCAGGCAAGAGAAAGAAATAAAGGGTTTTCAATTAGGAAAAGAGGAAGTCAAATTGTCCCTGTTTGCAGATGACATGATTGTATATTTAGAAAACCCCATCGTCTCAGCCCAAAATCTCCTTAAGCTGATAAGCAACTTCAGCAAAGTCTCAGGATACAAACTCAATGTGCAAAAATCACAAGCATTCTCATACACCAGTAACAGACAAAGAGAGCCAAATCATGAATAAACTCCCATTCACAATAGCTTCAAAGAGAATAAAATACCTAGGAATCCAACTTACAAGGGATGTAAAGGACCTCTTCAAGGAGAACTACAAACCACTGCTCAGTGAAATCAAAGAGGACACAAACAAATGGAAGAACATACCATGCTCATGGATAGGAAGAATCAATATTGTGAAAATGGCCATCCTGCCCAAGGTAATTTATAGATTCAATGCCATCCCCATTAAGCTACCAATGACTTCCTTCACAGAATTGGAAAACACTGCTTTAAAGTTCATATGGAACCAAAAAAGACCCCGCATTGCCAAGAACATCCTAAGCCAAAAGAACAAAGCTGGAGGCATCACGCTACCTGACTTCAAACTATAATGCAAGTCTACAGTAACCAAAACAGCATGGTATTGGTACCAAAACAGAGATATAGACCAATGGAACAGAACAGAGCCCTCAGAAATAATACCACACATCTACAGCCATCTGATCTTTGATAAACCTGAGAAAAACAAGAAATGGGGAAAGGATTCCCTATTTAATAAATGGTGCTGGGAAAATTGGCTAGCCATAAGTAGAAAGCTGAAACTGGATCCTTTCCTTACTCTTTATACGAAAATTAATTCAAGATGGATTAGAGACTTAAATGTTAGACCTAAAACCATAAAAACCCTAGAAGAAAACCTAGGTAATACCATTCAGGACATAGGCATGGGCAAGGACTTCACGTCTAAAACACCAAAAGCAATGGCAACAAAAGCCAAAATTGACAAATGGGATCGAATTAAACTAAAGAGCTTCTGCACAGCAAAAGAAACTACCATCAGAGTGAATAGGCAACCTACAGAATGGGAGAAAATTTTTGCAATCTACTCATCTGACAAAGGGCTAATATCCAGAACCTATAAAGAACTCCATCAAATTTACAAGAAAAAAACAAGCAACCCCATCAAAAAGTGGGCAAAGGATATGAACAGACACTTCTCAAAAGAAGACATTTATACAGCCTACAGACACATGAAAAAAATGCTCATCATCACTGGCCATCAGAGAAATGCAAATCAAAACCACAATGAGATACCATCTCACACCAGTTAGAATGGCAATCATTAAAAAGTCAGGAAACAACAGGTGCTGGAGAGGATGTGGAGACATAGGAACACTTTTACACTGTTGGTTGGACTGTAAACTAGTTCAACCATTGTAGAAAACAGTGTGGCGATTCCTCAAGGATCTAGAACTAGATGTACCATATGACCCAGCCATCCCATTACTGGGGATATACCCAAAGGATTATAAGTCATGCTGCTATAAAGACACATGCACACGTATGTTTACTGTGGCGCACTATTCACAATAGCAAAGACTTGGAATCAACCCAAATGTCCATCAGTGACAGACTGGATTAAGAAAATGTGGCACATATACACCATGGAATACTATGCAGCCATAAAAAAGGATGAGTTTGTGTCCTTTGTAGGGACATGGATGCAGCTGGAAACCATCATTCTCAGCAAACGATCGCAAGAACAGAAAACCAAATACCACATGTTCTCACTCATCGGTGGGAATTGAACAATGAGATCACTTGGACACAGGAAGGGGAGCATCACACACCGGGTCCTATTGTGGGGAGAGGCTAGTGGGGAGGGATAGCATTAGGAGATAAACCTAATGTAAATGACGAGTTAATGGGTGCCGCACACCAACATGGCACATGTATACATATGTAACAAACCTGCACGTTGTGCACATGTACCCTAGAACTTAAAGTATAATGAAATAAAAAAAATGCAAATATATAATTTAATCTTTAAATTCACTTTTATAAAATTCCCTCTGACATAAGGCTCACAAAACATAGAAGAAACACTTCAAAATTAGATGAGGCAAAAATTAATACTGCCAATTCAAAGAATTCTGCCAGAGACATATAGCACTGTTTATGAAATGCAACAAATGGCGGAAATAGTGAATTTTTGACATTTTCACTTTCTACTTTCAAAAGGAAGCAAAATTAAGCCAAACTCACAAGTCTATTTGCCTGTATACAAATTAAAAACTAAGTATTTCCTCAGCCAACATGCTTAACAATTGCTAAGTAATGTTTGACCAGAACAGATAGGTAAGAAAAAATAAAGCCTTTATATTATAGAGTACAAATGTGTTTGTACTTACAGATATTGCTGGGGAGAGTGTTATATTCCCTATAGATACTTTTAATTCATCCAAAGAAGCCATTGTGTGATGTGAGTTATTTGGATGCATAGGCTTAATTTCTATCCGATACTTCTTTGGTTCTTCATCTTCAGAGTCAGAATCACTAGATGAGTAGAAATGGTTCTCTTTGGTATGTGAGTTTCAGTTAAAGAATTGTTTTAAAATTACCTTAGATGTATAACCAGTTTTTCACACATCTATTTTTAAAAAAGAATGAAACCTTTAAGAGTAAAACAGACTTTGGGCCGGGCGTGATGGCTCACACCTGTAATCCCAGCACTTCGGGAGGCTGAGGCAGGCGGATCACAAGGTCAGGAGTTCGAGACCATCTTGGCTAACAAGTAGAAACCTTGTCTCTACTAAAAATACAAAAAATTAGCTGGGCATGGTGGCACGCACCTGTAGTCCCAGATACTCAGGAGGCTGAGGCATGAGAATCACTTTCACCCAGGAGTAGGAGGTTTAAGTGAGCCGAGATCTCACCACTGCACTCCAGCCTGGGAGACAGAGTGAGACTTCATCTCAAAAAAAAAAAAAAAAAGAGTAAAACAGACTTTAACAGAAATAAGATTACTAACTTTTATTAGTATGTCAAGGCCGGGCGTGGTGGTTCACACCTGTAATCCCAGCACTTTGGGAGGCCAAGGCAGGTGGTTCACTTGAGGTCAGGAGTTCGAGACCAGCCTGGCCAATATAGTGAAACCCTGCCTCTACTAAAAATACCAAAATTGGCCAGACATGGTACGCACACCTGTAATCCCAGCTACTCGGGGGCTGAGGCAGAAGAATCGCTGAAACCTGGGAGGCGGAGGTTGCAGTGAGCCAAGATTGTGCCACTGCACTCCTGCCCGGGCAACAGAGCAAGACTCTGTCTCAAACAAACAAACAAACAAAAAAACCAACACGTCAAATGACAAATAAGGAATCACATTTTATAATTAATAAAAAATTGGAAGAGGCTTTAAGTAATATACGATTTTCTTATAACTGCCTCCTTATATGCCAACATAATCCATAAGAATACCCAGATGATGAAAGGATATCATTCTGATTTGTTTCTGGTTTAATACTGTAGCCTTCTTCATCCACATCAGGAATGTTCTAAGGGAAAAAGAAAAAAAAATTATGACAACTCCAACGTACAAAATTATTAGAGATTATCAAAGTAGCCTCAAGTATTACTAAGGAACCAAACCACTTCTCAGATATCAACAGGTTAACAAGATGATTAACACTGAAGAAAAATTACATCCTTTTAATTAGCTTCAAATCACACTCCATGCTTTGGATATCTGAAAGAGGGAAAACCTGCAAAATGAAACAGGAGAAACACAACTCATAATTTCAGGGCAAGAAATCACCGAGGTGGAGACCAATTCAGATTGCTCAAAATCTACAGTTTCTGTTATAAATGAGGAGGAATACGTCAGTTTAAAAAGTACATGTGATTTGAAAGCTATTACCAAGTTAAATATTCTTTTTGCTATAAGCTCTATGGAAATATAAGATCTAGCACCTCTTTACACAGTTTAAAGTTTGGGTGAACTAGCGAAACTATCTAAGACAAACCATCAGTGTCTGCCAACATGCCAGAGAGTGACAACCAGACACCATGTGTCTCATGAGAGAGGCAGGCCTGACAAAATAATCAAAGACCAAAAAAAACTCGAACCTGGATCTGATCAAGCCTCTAGATCCAAATGCCAATTTAAATAATATAAAGAAGTAAAACATAATACAGTATGGCAATATAATCAGCAAAATCCAGACTAAAGGAAACTATAAAACAAACCACCTAGTCTTGCCAATAAAAACACAGAAAGCGGACTGGGTGCAGTGGCTCACGCCGGTAATCCCAGCACTTTGGGAGGCCAAAGCAGGCGGGTCATGAGGTCAAGAGATCAAGACCATCCTGGACAACATGCTGAAACTCCATCTTTACTAAAAATACAAAAGTTAGCTGGGCACGGTGGCACGTGCTTGTAATCCCAGTTACTCTGGAGGCTGAGGCTGGAGAATGGCTTGAACCCAGGAGGTAGAGGTTGCAGTGAGTCAAGATCATGCCACTACACTCCAGCCTGGTGACAGAGCAAGACTCCGTCTCAAAAAAAACAAAAACAAAAACAAAAAAACCAGAAAGCTAAATAGAGAGGGAGGGAGGGAAGAGGAACATATAGATCAAGAGAGACTTAAGACATATCAACAAATTCAAACAAAGCATAATAAAACAGACATCAAAGATGATAAATATAAATACTGAACGGTTATTTGAAAATAATGAGTTGTAAATTATTTCTAGATGTGATGATATTGTGATTACGTTTTAAAGATAAATATAATGTAAACTCAGATGAAATTATATTATTCTAGAATTTGGGCAGAAGAAATGGATGGGCAGGATTAGCTAGGGCAAGTTGTTGTTGGGGCTGACTGATGAGAGCCCCAACATGAGAAACCATGATGGTATTTTTTATAAATAAATATACACACACACACACACACTCACACATATTTGTTTACAATTCTTCAAAATAAAAAAATAAAAATAATCTAGCTGGGAGTATTAAAACAGCAGAAGTAGCCTAAATATTATAACTCAGAAATTAGTTTTAATACATTTTAACAGCTTCAAGAAGGGTTTTCTGGTCACATTATAAAATTCCCATAAGTTGGAAGAACACTGCAAACAAGGAGAAATAACATACACAAAGACACAGAAAGATAAACATTCAGTTCAGGTGTTCAGAAAAAGATTTTTTTCAAGTTAAAGAAAACTGGGCATGCCTAAAAGCAGAAGAGGAGCCAATAAATACTTCAGATATCATAGATATGTGAGATAAAAATGAGAACAAGGTACTCTAAGAGTCAAGAAAAAATAGGATAAGACAAAGAAGCCCTTCCCTGTTCCTCAAGGACTAGGAAAAAATAAAAGTAAGAAAACGGGTATTTGGGTAGGAATGCCAGCAGTCTTGTGGAAAACCAATTTTTCATTCAAATCCTCAAAGTAAAGAAATAAAAAGCTAAGACTATATGTATCTTGGGGTGTGCTGTGGTGAAGCGAAAGGACTGAGTGTAAATGAATGAAAATATAAACCATAAGCAAAAAACAAACAAAATGAGAAATAAAAGACTACCAAGAAAATTAAAACTACATTAAGATACCAAATTCAAAAGCTTGAAAATATACTCTGTTGGTGAAGTTGCAGGGGAAATGCATATTCGTACTTTGTGGGTATTAATACAAACTGGCACAACCCCTACAGAGAAAAATTAGGCAATGTGTAGCAAAACTACATATACATTCACTCTTTTACCCAGGAATCCCATTTCTAGAAATTCATCGTGAAGATACAGCTCCAACTATTTAAAAGTACATATGCACAAGGTTATTCATTAAAGATTATTTATAACCTGTAATGATTAGAAATTACCTAAATGTCCAAGCACAGCTGAATAAACTATGGTACATACACAAAATGGGTAGAGACATCCCTCCATATCTGCAGGTTCGGTTTCAGTATTTGCACGTATTCAACCAACCGCAGATTGAAAATATTTTTGTTTTATTTATTTAGTTAGTTTTTTGAGATGGAGACTTGCTCTGTCACCCAGGCTGGAGTGCAGTGGCCCAATCTCAACTCACTGCAACCTCCATCTCCTGGGTTCAAGTGATTCTCCTGCCTCAGCCTCCCTAATAGCTGGGATTACAGGCACCCACCACCACACCCAGATAATTTTTGTATTTTTAATAGACACAGGGTGTCGCTATATTGGCCAGGCTGGTCTTGAACTCCTGGCCTCAGGTGATCCGCCCACCTCGGCTTCCCAAAGTGTTGGGATTATAGGCGTGACCCACTGTGCCCGGCAAAAATATTTTTAAAAAATAAAAAATAAGCTGGTTGTGGTAACTCATGCCTGTAACCCCAGTTCTTCAGGAGGCTGAGGCAGGAAGACTGCTTGAGCCTAGGAGTTCGAGACCAGCAATAGAATGGGCAAGTCAGACCTCATCTCCACAAAAAATTAAAACATCAGCTGAGCAGGGAGGCAAGCACCTGTAGCCCAGCTACTAAGGAGCTGAGGTGGGAGGATTGCTTAAGCCTGGGAAGTAGAAGTTGCAGTGAGCCCCGATGGTGCCACTGCACTGCAGCCTAGGCAACAGAGCAAGACTCTGTCTCTAAATAAATAAATAAGTAAACAAAAATAAAAATACACAAAACATGAATCTTTTAAAAACACAGTAAAACAACTATTTACAACATCCATTTACATTGTATTAGGTATTATAAGTAATCTAGAGATGATTTAAAGAATGACTTAAAGGATGTGTGTAGGTTATATGTAAACACTATGACAGTTTATATAAGGGACTTGAGCATTCAGTGATTCTGGCATCCTCAGGGAGTTCTAGAACCAATCCTGCAAGGACACTGAGGAACAACTATACTATGCAGCTGTTAAAAAGAAAAAAAAAAAAAAAAAAAAAGGAGAAAAGTTCATATGAACTAATATGGAGTGATTACCAGGAAATACTGCTAATTTTTAAAAAGCCAAGTAGTAAAGAACATATATAGTACCATAACTTTTAAGTAAGAAGAGCAAATAAGAACACAAACAAAAAAGAGATAAAGATATCTGCTTATCTTTAATTTTAAAAAAAACTACAGAAAGGATAATTAGAACACAATAAAGTTGGTTACCTACAAGGAAGGGCACAGGAAAGAGGAACACTTCTCTGAATATGCTTTTGTGGTTAGATAAAGGAATATTTGAAATTTTGGGGCAATATATACTTAAGTATTTAGAGACAAAGGGCCAGAATATATTTCATTTGTGCTCAAATGGATCAGAAAAAAACATTATACACATATAAACACATGCACAAATATAGAGAGAATGCAAATATGACAAAAATAAAGGGCATACAAGTGTTCTTCATATGATTTCATTCTTGCAATTTTGTAAGTTAGAAATTATTTCCAAATTAAAAAAAAAAAAATTTAATGGAAAGAAAAGGCTGCCAAGGAATTGCAGCAAAAATCCTTTTACTGGTAAGGTATTCTATTCTTCTAATCACTTTCTAAAGCTCAGCAAGAAAGATAAGAAGAACTGTGAAGGCAGGCACAACCCAAGGTTAGGGAGAACTAAGTGCAGCATTTATGTGACTATCACTTCCAGACTAAACAAACAGTCTACTGTAGCTAGCAGTGAGTTAACAGATGGAATTAAAAACCAGAAATAAAAAATCTAACGTAGGGTGAAGAGCAGATTCTACAGATAAAAAGATGACAAAGGCCGTGTTTTTAACACTGAAGGTAGAACACTTCCTCTTTCTGCTGCTTGCTAATATGCAAACATCACTTTAAAATACTTTAAAAATAAGGAAACTTTGCTAATTGTGAATCTTTTAGAAATCAGAATGAAAGGTTTTTTCAAAATACTTTGTCCCCATTCCAAGTACCCTAGAAACACACCAGGTATTTAGTCTCCTGGAGGTTCTATCTCAAATTTAACAATGGACTACTTTAAATTTGTTTAGAATACACTATTTGTTTGGAATACACTATATAGCACAATGTAATAATTTAATAACACCAAGCTGTTTTCTATATGGCTGAGTAAGCAGCTTTTGGACCAACCTCCTGCAGATTACAACGATAAATTCTGATGAAAACACATCAACAGGCCAGGCATGGTGGCTCAGGCCTACAACCCCAGCATTTTGGGGGGTCAACACAGGAGGATCACTTGAGGCCAAGAGTTCAAGACCAACCTGCTCAATATAGCAAGACCTTGTCTCTACTCAAAAATTAAAAATTAGCTGGGTATGGTGGCACATGCCTGTATTCCTAGCTACTTGGAAGGCTGAAGCAGGAAGGATCACTTGAGCCAAGGAGTTCGAGGCTGTGGTAAGCTAGGATTGTGCTACTGCACTCCAGCCTGGGCCACAGATCAAGAACCTAGTGCTATTAAAAACAAAACAAAACAAAAAACACCATAAACAACTATCTGGAGGTAATGGAAAATGACCTAGAGCACCTACTAAAATAGCTCTACAAAGTGAATCAATGAAAAACTCTATAAAGTCAAAATGCTATTCTAAAAAAAGGTTCAAATAATCTACACAAAGGCAAGAAAAAGCAAAGCAAAACAAAAAACAGAGGAACAAACAGAAAACAAAAATAAAATGGCAATCTTAAAATCTGACAATATCATTACATATAAATGGTCCAAATATACCAATTAAAAGGCAGAGATTGGCAGAATGGATTTTTTAAAACATAATCCAACTATCTGCTGTCTACAAGAAACTTCAAATATAACAATACAGTTAGGCTGAAAGAAAAAGGATCGAAACAATTATACCAGGCAAACATGAATAATAACAAAGGGTAAAAGAGGATGTCTTAATATTAGATAAGGTAGAGTTCATAAAGAAAATTATCAGGGTCAGAGAGGAACATTATGTCCACACAAAAACCTGTAAACAATTGTTCATAGTAACTTTAATAGCCAAAAATTGAAAAACAACTAAAATGTCCTACAATGGATGAGTGGTTAAACAAACTTTAGTATATCCAAAACAAGGACTACTACTCAGCAACAAAAAATAAACTATTCATATGTACCACAGCCTGGATAAATCCCCAAAGAACTGTGCTGAGTGGAAAAAAGCCAACCTCAAAAGCATACATATTGTATGATTTCACTTATAGAACAATTTTGAATTGACAAAATTATAGGAATGAAGAAAAGGTTAGTGGCTGCCAGAGGTTAAGGAAGGTATAAAGAAAAGTGGCTGTAAAAGGGCAACCAACATGAGAGATTGTTGTGGTACGGAAAATGTCCTGTTTTGACTGAATTAGTGTCAATATTCCAGTTGTGATACTATATGACAGTTTTGTAAAATGTTAGTGTCAGGAGGAAGGGGTAACAAGTACACAGTACTGTTATGTACACCATCTTTGCAACCTTCCATGCATCTTCATTTCAAAATAAAAAGTTTTTCTTAAAAGCAGTGATTCTCAGTGTACTATCTTTTTACTGCTAGAACTATTCATAGAAATCTGATATTAATAAAAGCTTACACATTACCTGTGTTCATCTTTACCCATTTAATCCATGATTTCTATATTAGGGCCCACACAGCTGCAGTGAAGCCCTAGGTCAAAAGCAGTATGAACAAGAACAGAATAGGCAACTTGACCCATCAATCTTAAAGACAGTTGTTTACTCTGGCTAAAGTGGCGGTGGCAATTTAAAAAATATATACCAGAATGGAGCTCAAGAAACAAGAGTAAATGAAATGTTTCTTAATTTCTGTTTGGAATGGGGACATAGGCCAAAACCAAAAAAAAGAAGAAAAGAGCAATTCTACTTCTTTGGCTAACTTGCAAAACATGCAGTTGCTAAAAATAATTTTTTTAATTACACGGACCTTTAAAGAAAGGAATAAGAAATGAACAATAATTTCCCTACTAGGAGAGCTTATTGATGTTTTAAAAAATAATTAGTAAGAGAAAGCCATGAATAGGCCATAAGTTATTATCTATAGGCTACAAATAAAAGAAAATAACAAGCCTGGACAACACAGTGAGACACCGCCTCTACCAAAAACGAAAAAACATAGCCAGGCATGGTGGCATATGCCTGTGTTCCCAGCTACTCAGGAGGCTGGAATGGGAGGAACGCTTGAGCCTGGGAGGTCAAGGCTGTAGTGAGCTATGATCGTGCCACTGAACTCCAGCCTGGGTGACTGTATTTGTCTGTTCTCACATTGCTATCAAGAACTATCTGAGACTGGGTAATTTATAAAGAAAAGAGGTTTAATCGGTTCACAGTTCCACAAGCTGTACAGGAAGCATGGCTAGGGAGGCCTCAGGAAACTTAAAATTATGGCGGAAGGCAAAGAGGAAGGAGGCACGTCTTACATGGCCGGAGCAGGAGGAAGAGAGTGAAGAGCGAGGTAATACACACTTTCAAACAACCGGATCTTGTGAGAACTCACTCACTGTCACGAGAACAGCGAGGGGGAGATCCGTCCCCTGACCCAATTGCCTCCCACCCATCCCCTCCTCCAACACTGGGGATTACAATTTGACAACAGATTTGGGCAGGGACCCAAATCCAAGTAACATCAGCCAGAGAGCAAGACCCCATCTCAAAATAAAATAAGTAAAAAGAGTCTCCTTTCTCTACTGAACATTGCAATTCTTGGCCCCAAAGGTATCCACAATTAAAGTGTCTTGTAACTCATTCTTCTAAAATAAAGATAACACATATATCCACATATTTATATTCTATTTTTAAAACAGCAATCACTTAAAAGATCATACTTGTTTTTATTTAGTACGTTCTTTCCATATCAGCAGATACAGATCAACTTAACTCTTTATAGTATCTATTACCCCACCAATTTATTTAACTGGTTCCCATTTTGATGGATTCTTTGGTGTTTCCAGTTTTTTGCTAATACAAACAATGTTGAAATAAATATCTATCTCTCCCTCACTTTCTATATATGCATGAATCTTAAGTGTGTGTGTGTACATACATATATACTTTATATATGTGTGTATGTGTAAAGTTTTGTTACTATAACTGTAACAGTAAATTCCTAGCAGGGAGATAGCATGGTCAAAAATGAACTCACACTTCTTATTTGGGGCAATACTGCCAAACTATCCACAAGACGGACAGTGTCAATTTACATTCCTACCAACAGTATGAGCGTATCAAAACCTTTGCTGGCCAGGAGCAGTGGTCCACACCTGTAATCCCAGCACTTTGGCAGACCAAAGTAGGAAAATGGCTTGAAGCCAGGAGTTCAAGACCAGTCTGGGCAACACATCCCCAACTCTACCAAAAAAAAAAGTTTAAGAAATTAGTTGGGCATGGTGACATGTGCCTACAGTCCCAGCCACATGGGAAGCTGAGGCAAGAATATCGCTTGAGCCCAGGAGTTCAAGGTTACAGTGAGCTATGATCACACAACTGCACTCAAGCCTGAGCAACAGAGTGAGACTTTGTTTCTAATTTAAAAAACAAAAAATTAAATTAAAAAATTTCCCAATATGATTAGACACTATAGTAAATTCATTCTAATTTGCACCAGAAGAACACCACTATTTTGAGCAATATTTATTACGGTTATCACTTTTATTTCTTTTTATGAAAATTGAGCATTTTTATCCTATGCCCTTTTCCTACTAGGTACCCACTTACTTTTTGTATTGATTTGCATATAAACTTTATAAATGAAAGCAATTAGCCCCTGTCACATGTCTTGCAAAGATGCTCTGCCAGTTTGTCTCTGATGATTCAAATCCTTTTATAAAGTATTTTTTCTAGTTTTATATATTTTTCATTTCTACACAGTCAAATTTATCAATTGCTTCTTATCCAGTATTAGAATTCTGTATTCTCTTTTGTATTCTGGATAAGTACTAAGTAAAGTTCAAAACTGGATAATATTATCATTATAAAATAGTATTAATTAGTTACTGAATTTAAAATGTTTTATTTAAAGGGAATATATATAAACTAAAACATGAAGTATTAAAGTTGTATTTAATTTTCCAATCATCATTTTAATGCTACAAATAATTCAGAAATAAAATGCATAAAAATAATGCAGAAATAAAATGAGTACTAAAGTTATCGCCAAACACATCTGCTGCTTTTCATTAATTAGTTAACCAAGGGTATCAAACAAAGTAACCAAGTGGTAAGGTAAATGTTGTAACTCCAAAAATACACTGATGATTTTAACCCCATAACTCATTATAAGTCTATTTCTTATTTTTCATATAAATTTGTTAACAAATCATAATTGTATTTTAAAGCCAAAATATAAAACAAAATACTAATTTATCTTAGTTAAGTAATATAAAATACAGTGTTTCACAAAATATTTTTAGTTATTTTGGTACACTATGATGCTGTAAAAGATCAAAATGTTTTTGGATCAAAGGAAACAATAGTTATGCAGGCAGGAACAATAAGCAAAGGACAGAGATTGTTTGAAACTCCTATACTTATCAACATGAACGGTATCTAATGAACAGTTTGAAAAATATGCCCATCTATACATTACTTAACAACATTTGGTAAATCTACTCTCTCACTGTAACCACAGGGAGCTCCATTTGATGTCTTCTTTAATTACACATAAAGAAATACATTTAATCAAGAAATATAAGCAACCCTTCTTTAAAATAAAACAAAAAGCACAGAAAAGTACTGACCATGGTTCTTGTTGCTGTTATTTCTAAAATGACAAGCTCTCAAATGAAACTCAAATGCATGCACAATGTTGTATTTTAATAGATCTAAGAATACATTAGTAAGAACACCATATTTTAAAATAAAGTATACAGATTTGATTTCTGGCATGTTTCCCAAGAAAAAGCAGTATGATATGGCACCACTCCAATTTTAAAAGTGAAATGTCCCACTTTTCAAAGGTGGTTAGAAATACTTTCTATTTAATAGGAAAGCATCTGGCAATGTAAATCCAAAAATACATCTGTAAAATAATTTTAATAGTGAATTTACAATATGATGGTATTTTTCTTTGAAAGACTGGTAACAACTCAACTCAAATACGTTAGGTTTGTCCTAATGAAAATAACTAATTTAAATTGTTTATATCGAAGTTAAATCTACTTACCAGTGAATCTGCATCAGGGCATTCACTATTAAAACAAAATATCAGAAATATTCAATAATTAGAATTGTCTGCTAATTATGCTTGTTTAAAGTCTTTACTTTGGTACTTAAACATAGCTTTTATTTAAACTCTACAGAAAATATTTAGAGAAATCAAACCACGAAGATTAAAACATACCAAATCATTTTAAAATTCAAAAAAGGCATTCTTATACCCATACCAACTGACAAAATAAAAAACAAACAGCTTACAAGTATTCCTTTTTTCTATCAGCTTACATTATGCTTTAAGGGCTTATAAGTATTCTAAAACCTATTTTCAAAAGTAATTCTTTTCCATAAGTATACTCACACATCATCGACTTTAAAAAAAAAAGTCATTATTAAGTGGCAAGTAGTCTGAAAACCTAAAACTACTGGAAAAAAATACAATTTTTAAACACTTCAGTTTCATTTGAAGTACTTTCCATAACTTAGTATACAAAAAAGTCAAAACTAGTTTTTTCCAAATATACTGAGTAGACTTCCAGTTGGATAACTTTCTTATGTAATGTAATATGTAGTTGAGAACTGAAATTCTATCATTTAACTGATAAACAAGCATTGAATTTGCAAATACACTAGTGAAAAGTATTATTTAAAATGTAAAACTAAAACATAAAGAAGACCTAAATATGTACAACTAAGGACAGTGAGGTCATAAAAAATGAGGTTGGATAGAAGTATTTCCATGTATGCACTCTAACATAAATTCACAAACAAAACTTAAGAGCACAGATGTAAAAGGCTTTTGGACCTTTAACTAATGACAGTTAACGCACACAATGCAGGCTGAGCATCCCTAATCCAAAAATCTGAAATCCAAAGTGCTCCAAAATCTGAGACTTTTTGAGCACTAACAAGATGCTCAAACAAAATGTTCACTGGAACATTCTGGCTTTGGGATTTTTGGTTTAGGAATGCTCAACTGGATGTATTCTGCAAATACTTCAAAATCCAAAAAAATCTGAAATCCAAAACACTTCTAGTCTCAAGCATTTCAAAGGATACGCAACGTGTGTCAAAATCTTATACAAACAGATAAACGCCATTTATCCAAATACTAAGCAAATGCCAGAAGAATCTACAAAATTGAAGAATTTTCTTAAAGGAATATAGGATAAAACAGACTGAAAAAATTAAAAAGGAGGAAGATGACATTGCTCTTAATCCAAAATGAAGTACCAAAGAGACAGGGTAAATGCGAAAAGTGACTTTCTTTCTTCTTTTTTTTTTTTTTTTTTTTCATTTTTTCTCTAACACAGAGTTTTACTCTGTCACCCAGGCTAGATGGAGTTTAGTGGCGCCATGTCGGCTCACTGCAACCTCCGCCTCCCAGGTTCAAGCAATTCTCCAGCCTCAGCCTCCCAAGTAGCTGGGATTACAGGTGTGTACCACCATACCTGGCTAATTTTTGTATTTTTAGTAGAGATGGGGTTTCACAATGTTGGCCAGGCCAGTCTTGAACTCCTGACCTCAAGTAATCCACCCTCCTCGGCCTCCCAAAATGTTGGGTTTACAGGCGTGAGCCACTGCGCCTGGCCCCCCCAGGTGACTTTCTACCCACTTAAAAGTCATCTTAAATTGCACATTTTGAAATACAGCTTCCTTACTGGTAGATGAGAAACACTATACTTTAAACTTATGCATACTCTGAAGAAATGTTCCAGAAAAGGCATAATAATAATAATCCAATCCTAGAGAATCAAATTAATAAAGATGTTAGAACATTTCTACTTTCTTCTTTTTTTAAAAAAAGATGCAGTTTGCACATAAAAGGAAGTGTTAAAAGTTCCAAAGAGTTTACTCTCTGGCTTTAAGCCAAAACACTCCAGTCACTGGGGTAAAGTACTTATCTGTTTGCCTTCACAGTGGGCTATATGAGACCTGCAGAAGAAGCTCCAGGAAGAGGAAGCTCTGAAAAGGGTCTGTCTCCCATAATTACTAGCATCTCAAAAGCCTTCTGGCTATGAAGAGGCATTTCAAGAGCCTCTGGCATTTCAGGCAAAGTGAATTCTAACATTTTTCCTGCCAAGAAGTTTGAAAGAAGGTGATGATGGTGCAGTGGTTTAAGCACTGGCTTTCTGCTCTAGTATTGCCATTGGTTAAAAAACAAAACCAAAAAACCACCCTAAGTGGCTTAATATCATATTGGGAAATTATTGATAAGGAAAACTGTTTTTAAAAACCTGGTTAAAAAATACTATAAGCTCCCTACATGAACAGTAATGAAACCCACACATTATAAAAATAATTTAAGGCCATGATTCTTTACAATACAGCCACTAACAGATGAACTAGATATATTTTAAAAACTTACTAATCAACTGATCAGATTTCAATATGTATTGCTAATATTATAAAAATAGATTAAGTTTCACCCCCTTAAAAAAATCCCCTTCATAAATGCTCAAGAAAGACATCTGAAGAAGATTTGATAACTATAGATATAAATCACTTTGCAATTGGTCTTGATTTGTTAACCAAATACTACTTGGGAGAGGGGAAGAGACAGCCATTTAAAGTGAAAGAAATTCTAAGAAACTCAAATAGAAATATAACTAGGTAGAAAGCAAGAATACTCAAAGCACAAACTGTTCTCTTATGTTAAAAATATGAGTGCCCATCAAATATTAAATCTCATGAGAATTCCATTGATTATGCTAGGGAAGTGCGGTCTTTAAACTAATTTTCAGTCAGTGTTGGTGGGTCAACAAATCACTCATGACTTTTGATCAGTGTCTCTTCTATCTAAATGGACTGAATAATCATGGAAAGAAAGATTTCTTTAATTCTAGTTTGTCTCTGAATAATCATAGCTCAATGATTCTTAACCCCAGGTATACATTAGAAATCAAAGGGGCTGCTTAAAAAAGAGCAAAAATTATGTTGAGGTTTCATGCCGAGAGAATCTGATTTAATTGGTCTGAGGTAGGACCTAGCTTAGGTATATTTACTTTAATTTCCCAGGTAGTTCTAATGTGTAGCCAAAGTAGAAAACAAACAAACAAACAAAAACTTTGGTTAGCTAATCTAACTCAATTTCTTACATATTTATTACATATTCTTTGTATATTAATTTTTTATTTTTAAAAGAACGTAAATCAAGTCGGGCACGGTGGCTCAGGCCTGTAATCCCAGCACTTTGGAAGGCTGAGGCGGGTGCTTCACCTGAGGTCAGGAGTTCGCGACCAGCCTGGCCAATATGGTAAAATCCTGTCTCTACTAAAAATACAAAAAATTAGCCAGATGTGGTAGGCGCTGTAATCTCAGCTACTTGGGAGGCTGAGGCAGGAGGAGAATCGCTTGAACCTGGGAGGCAGAGGTTGCAGTGAGCCGAGACTGCGCCACTGCACTCCAGCCTGGGCAACAAGAGTGAAACTCCATCTCAAAAAAAAAAAAAAAAAAAAAAAAAAGAAGGTAAATCAGACTTATAAGTGGACCAAATATTCCATCTAAAAATGATGACCTAGTATAAACAGTAAAATATTAGGGCTTTTCTCTCCCCTATTTAACATTTTCCATCAATGTATGTATATGTATCACTATGTGCCTATACACTTAGAATTGTCTAGAAGGATTTTCATCAAATAGTTGACCAGAGATTTTCTCTTAGGCATTAAGACTTTGATGAATTTTTTGTTTTCTTTGCACTTTTAATTTTTTAAAATATGCATTTATCATTTTATAAAAATGAGGATATTTCAAAAATTTCCATTTCTGGACATTAAAGCTTTTGTCTATAATGTCTTAAATTTTTTAAATAATTAACAAGTTAATACTTTGATCTAAAACCAGAGGAACTGGCAAATGCATTTATTAATATTTAGAAAAGCTTGTTTTTCACACCTTACACATATACTTTTGAGTTATTTCCACAATACTTTTTTCTTTCCAAATGCAAAACAGTCTTATTCTTAATCACTTATAAAAATAAAAAGGATTTTGACAATATTTAAAATACTTACACAGATTCTGCATCTTTTTCCTTTTTGATGATTCCTGGCAAAGCAAAGGTCTTTCTTTTCCTTGGTTTTATACCTTTAAAATAAATATATATTGTTACAGAAACATAACTGTTCCTGATAAACATATTAAGTTTAGGAATACATCTTGCATCTTCACACGTAACTTGCTCGTAACTGCTGATGATAAATGTGGATGACAGAAATAAAATTATCAACCACTCAACCCTATTAGTTAGACTTTTCTTATGTAAATAAAACACAATCTATTATTCATCAAAAGATCCTAGAACATTTACTTGATAGATAAAATTTTCTTTTCTTTTCCTAAGCCTACCTTACATGTCATCTTACACATAATAAGCATATGGAGATATCTTAAAACTTCAATGAAAGTACATTACTCATTATACTAAATTTTGTTATAAACGTCAAATCATGTTATAAAGGTCAAATCACGTTTGCTTTTTAGAGGGTCACAAAATATAAATGTATTGTTTTAGATAAAAGGATGACACAGCAGACCCATTAGAACTATAATATGGGGCCAGGTGCAGTGATGCATGCCTGTATTCCCAGCACTTTGGAAGGCCAAGGCAGACAGATCACTTGAACTCAGGAGTTCGAGACCAGCCTAGGCAACATGGTGAAACCCTGTCTCTACAAAAAAATACAAAAAAATAGCTGGGTGTGGTGGTGCGTGCCTGTGGTCCTAGCTACTCAGGAGGCTAGGGTGAGAGGACTGCTTGAGTCCAGGAGATGGAGGCTGCAGTGAGCTGTGATCACACCACTGCACACTACCCTGAGTGACAGAGTGAGACCCTACCTCAAAAATTTAAAAAAAAAAAAAAAAAAAACAGAAACAGAAAAAAACAAAAACGAAAAAAGAAGTATAATATGAAAAGTTTACAATATGGCACTCTTGTGTCCATATGTTGTCCCTAATACAAACAATGCTATAAATGGATTCTACCATAACCGAGGAGTAAAAATTATCTTTGATATTCCTAATAAGGCAACTCTTCATCCTCTTGACAAATTATTTTTAAAGGCCAGTCACGCTATTAACTGTTGATAGAATTAAGCACTTAAGGCCTGGCGTGGTGGGTCACACCTACAATCCCAGCACTTTGGGAGGCCGAGGTGGGTGGATCACCTGAGGTCAGGAGTTTGACACCAGCCTGGCCAACATGGTGAAACCCCGTTTCCACTAAAAATACACAAAAAATTAGCCGGGCACAGTGGTGCACAGCTGTAATCCCAGCTACTTGGGAGGCTGAGGCAGAAGAATCATCCGAACCAGAAGGCAGAGGTTGTAGTCAGCCAAGATCACGCCACTGCACTCCAGCCTGGGTGATGGAGCGAGACCCTGTCTCAAAAAAAAAGAATTCAGCACTTAAAACTTAGGTGTTGACTCTTTGAGAATTGAGCAGTAGAGGCCGGGTGCAGTGGCTCACGCCTGTAATCCTAGCACTTTGGAGGCTAAGGTGGATGGATCGCTTGAGCTCTGGAGTTCAAGACTAGTCTAGCCAACATGGTGAAACCCTTTCTCTAAAAAAAAATACAGAAGTTAGCTGGGCATGGTGGCACACACCTGTAGTCCCAGCTAATTTGGGGGCTGAGGTGGTAGGATCGCTTGGACCTGGGAGGTCAAGGCTGCAGTGGGCAGAGATCACGCCACTGTACTCCAGCCTGGGAAACAAAACGAGACCCTGTCTCCCAAAAAATAAAAAAAGAAGAGAGCAGTAGAGACCTTAGGTTTAAGCTAGCCCCTCATCTTACAGATGAGGAAATTCAAGAAGGGTTTTTGTTGTTGTTTTTGAGACAGGGTCTTACTCTGTTGCCCAGGCTGGAGTGCAGTGGTACAATCATGGCTCACCACAGGCTTCTCCTCCCAGACTCCAGCAATCCTTCTACCTCAGCCTTCCCAGTAGCTGGGACTACAGGTGCACACCAGCACACCTACTAATTTTAAGTTTTTTTTATAGAGATGGGTCTCAGCATGATTCCCAGCTGGTCTCGAACTCCTGGACTCAAGTAATCCTCCTGCCTCAGCCTCCCAAAGTGCTGAGATTACAAGCAGGAGCCACTGTGCCCAGCCAAATGATGGTAATATTAACATTAATGAAATGTTATCCACTGTACAATTAGCACTACACATTACAGTGATGAATTTCATATTCATGACATTAGAAGGCTTAAACATGGATGTCAATGAAGAAAACTATTTCAATGTATATTTAAAAACAAATGCATGTTATACTTAATCTTTAAAAATATATAATCTAACACACTAATATTCTTTTGGGAAAATCTGTTATTTATTAAGCAATAAGTAGCACCTGCAGGCCTTAAACTAATTTCAGATTTTTACAGCACTCTATTACATAGATACGCTGACACCTAGGGATAGCAGTCCCTCCTTATTTGTTCAATGAACAGAAGATAAGATGCTAGCTAGCTGCCATGTGCATTAACGTATTATAACTAATCAACTTACCTTCAACTGCACTAGCAGTGTCACATTCTTCAAATTCAATGAGGCCTGGAAAAAAAAAATTGAAAAACTTCTAGTAGAAAAAAACTATCAGGTAAACTTTAATACTTTTTTTTTACATTTTAAATTTTTTATTCTACTTTTAATTGACAACACATCTTTTTAATTGTTCTGAAATGGTTCTAGTTGTTATCTAATAGTTAATTCAAATATCAGTAATACATTTTAAAAATCAAATAATTCTAACAGTGAAAAACAACTGAGACTAGCCCATTATGATCACAATAATTTACTGAAAACCCATTATACATTATGCCACAGAATTAGAGACACAAGAATATGCGGTTTCTGCTTTCAAGGAGCTGGCAGTACTATTAATGAGAGAAAACAAGCGTGGTAAAGGTGGTTGCTGAATCCTCGGTGGTGTTCATGGGAAGAACAGGGCTACCAAGATAGTAAATACTACTAGAACATAAGCTTAGGACCTCATCTGTCCTGTTCGTCACTGTATCTTCAATACTTAAAAAATGCCAGGTAAATAATAAGTTGGGTAAATAAGTAAATATTTATTGAATGAATAAATGAACTAATTACAGACTAATTAAGTGGTGACCTTGGGATTATAATCCAGATCTCTCTAAGTGTATAGCAGGTCAAGGAATGTGAACTACAGCTTACAGGAAATAGGAAGAGTTTTCTTTTTTTTTTTTTTTTTGAGACGGAGTCTCACTCTGTCGCCCTGGCTAGAGTACAGTGGCGCGATCTCGGCTCACTGCAAGCTCTGCCTCCCGGGTTCACACCATTCTCCTGCCTCAGCCTCCTGAGTAGCTGGGACTACAGGCACCCACCACCACGCCCGGCTGATTTTTTGTATTTTTAGTAGAGACGGGGTTTCACCGTGTTAGCCAGGATGGTCTCGATATCCTGACCTCATGATCCGCCCGCCTCGGCCTCCCAAAGTGCTGGCATTACAGGCATGAGTCACTTCACCCAGCCAGCAAGAGTTTTCATGTAAGATCATACACATCCACCCACAAAGTGATCTTCAAGGAACATTAATTTAGCACTGCTATGAGAGATAGACTGTAGAAGAGGAGGATGATAAAGTGGAAATCATTAGAAAACAATTAAAACAGCCCTGAAATGATTGACTGCTCAGACTAGCTTTAAAAGCCATAAAATACGGCATACTTCATATATGTGAAATATCAAATTATTTGGGAGTAGAGAAAGTAGCAAAACATGAATTACTCTCCTAATGAAATATCCCAAAAGCTAAATATGAGACTAAAAAATTATCTCCCACTAAGCTGTCATTTAGTCCTTTTTATATATAAATTCATGAAAGTCTAGCATTTTTTTGTGAAATAATTTTTAATTTATTAATGGTAATTTGTATAACTTGCTATATGAAGAAATTTTAAAATAGAGCTTGAAATAGAGAGTAGATGATAGAGAATTTTGTTACTGGTTCCTCTGAGATGCGAAGCTTACCTATGTAGAAATTCATGATCAGCATTATTATTGATCATTCCATTACAAAAGAAAGCCACTGATTAACAAGAAGATCTCTCTACGAGTAGGGGGATCTAAAAATACTGGCTTAATGTCCCTCTCCCTCCCCCTAAATCTAAGATTTATTTCTGTGTGGTTCTAGTTTCCATTCAAATAAAATAGATTAACATTTACTAATAAGCAGAATAAAACTGTCATAAAAGTGAGTTGATAAACAAGGTCCTAATCAATTATTAGTATGTTCCTTACTAGTACATTCTTCTAAATATAAACTAAGACTAAAAAAAATGTTTATCACTTCTATCCAAAAAAGCCTTAAAGAGTCAGAAAATGACCCAATTAAAAATTTAAGGACTTTATTCAAACCCATTCTGCAAATCTGGAAGCTGAGAAATCATTTAATAAAAGGGTACCGAGCTTGTTCTTAGAATCCCTTAGAGGCCTATCATAACAATTTACAATGAGATGAGGGCAGGCTGAAAAATCAATAAAGGTAAAGAAATTAAGATGTGCAAATCAGCAACTTTTCATTTAGTATAAAAATTATGAATAATAAATCTCTACCTAAATTACCAACAGCTTATTATATATTATTGGCTTTTCCAAGTACTAATAAAGCTGGAGAAAATATAATCATCTGTTGAGACGAGAAAGGGTTTACCAAAAAAAGGCAACCAGGCATGTGGTTAGTCAAAAATTCTCCTACAGCTACACATCCACATAATTTCTACCCATTAACTATTTACAGAATCTCTAATGCTTAAGCTACACACTTACTCTAGAGAGTAGAAAAAAGTAACTACAATAAAAACAAAACACCAATGCCAAATTGCCTCGTTTACAAATACTAAATATATATTATCTAGAAGGACTTTTACATCATCATCTTAGCAAATATGGTACATACAGAAAAAAAAGATTTGTAAAATCTTTGGATAACTTCATATATGTGAAAATAGTAAAGATATCCCTCAACTAATCAGTCCCTTTAAACAAAATTCTCCTTTTTGTTCTCACAAAACTCTTTTCCTATAGTAAACATATCTTGATTTCTCTTATCTTTTCTAAACAGCCTCTTAAAATCCATTTGAAATAGAAAAATGCCCCCCCCAAAAAAAGAAAAAACATTTTGAAATATAAGATGCCAAATCACTTCAAATCAAAAAATATATATTAAAATTTGAAATTGAGTACCATCCACATAAACTCTTCTATTACAGATAGAAATAATGATTTCTGTCATAATAAAACTAAATACAACCTTCAACAAAAAAACCATTACATCATGCATGAACAAGATTTTCTTTTACAAATGGCATATGCTCCACATGCTGCTTCACATGGCAAGGCTTTGCGTGCCTGGCTCAGTGCCAGTTGACAACTCAGCTGGATATCAATGCACATTCTAACCCCCCTTGTAGCATGTCACTTCTGAACTGCTTCACAAGTGGAAAGTTTATTCAGCATCTCCTTCAAATGCAGTCCACTGCCCATCATTCTGCTATTTAATCATAAGACAGGTTATTTTTTTTGACAGTACTAAAGCCAGAGTGAGAGTCTTAATGAATAGTTTGCTACAACTGGAATTTCAACTGTTTTAGACTCAATTAATTCTTTTGTCAAAATAAATAACTGCTCTTAGCACTTAGATTTTATGTTGGGTCACAAGGGCAATTTAGTTTGTATAAAAGCAAATAAACCCATTTTGGCTCTGTCTCCTGATGCTCTTTTACACATTATTTTAAAACACCACTATGAGTTCAATTAAACTCACAAAACAGAAGAACAACTCTAAGAGGTCAATGATTCAAAGCAAAACAATTCTTAAATACGATGCTTTACTCATCAGGTAGGAATAAATAAATGCTATTAAAAAAAGCCATCAACCTAAAGAATCCATTCAAATCTAATTTGGCCTAAAACTTTGAAAAGATGTTACAAGAAAAAAACAACTTACTTAACGGTAATCTTTGATCACCACAAATGTTCTGGGGACTGAGAAGAGTATAAAATATATGGAATATTTAATTAATAAACCCTGTTGTTTCGGAATCAATCCTAAATCTCAGGCCATCAACAGGACAAGTTTTTAATATTATCTAGCTAAAAACTGCTCTCAAAATTCAAATAGTAAGTCTGGGCTATTCAAATCAAGCTTATTTCTGCTTCTAATCAGAACTAAACACAAACAAACACTCTCAGACATACACTAAAAGTTTAATAAAAGGAATGACGATAATGAAGGGGTGTGTGCATGTGTGCGCATGAGCAAGGAGAGAGGTGTGACTCATAACAATGGAAATCAATGACTACATTTTCAAGCTTGCTCCTGGGCCTGTGGAATGCAACACAGTCATATTCCCAGATGCCTGGGATGATGGGCCAGGCAAGCTAACACAAAAAAGAGAATCACACTCCAGCTTGTGGTGATATGCACAGGGTACACAGGCTCAAATTCTAATTTTGATACTCTTTTTGAACTACTCTTTTTGAACCTAGGTTGTATCATCTATAAAAGGTAAATAACAAACATAGCATCTGCTTTCTGTCTCTCCATAGCCTTATACAATTTTTCCCTTTTGCTAAACCATTTGAAAGTTGCAGACATCAATGACACTTCACTTCAGGAGTATGTGTTTTAACAAAGGACTTGCTGAATCAATTTCCTCAATTCAGTGGTTCCAAACCTCATGAGAGACTCCTGGTGCAATGCTTCTAAACTATATTATGTATGAAAATCACCTGGAGAACTTGTTAAACCACAGACTACTGGGCTTCACTCCCACAGTGTTCTATTCAGAAGGTCTAGGGTGAAGCTCAAATATTTGCATTTTTAACAAATTCCCAGGTGATGCCGCTGGCCCTGGAATCACATTTCGAGAAATACAGTCCTAGTAGACTCTGTGGCCACTGCCAGATATTTAATTAGTCTAGACAGTGCTTCTTCAATTATACTGTGCATACAAAGCCCAAAGCATCTTGGGGTCTTATCAAAATACAGAATCTGATTCAGCAGGACTGGGATAGGATTTGAGATTCTCCATTTATAACAAGCGTTCATGTAGTGTAATGCTATAGGTTCTCAACAATGGCTGCAAGTTACAATCAGCTGAGGAGTTTTAAACTATAGTGGTACCCACCCTGGACCAATGAAATCAATTTCTTGGCTGGGCACGGTGGCTCACACCTGTAATCCGAGCACTGTGAAAGGCCGAGGCAGGTGAATCACCTGAGGTCTGGAGTCCAACGCCAGCCTGGCCAACATGGTGAAACCTCGTCTCTACTAAAAATACAAAAATTAGCTGGGAGTGGTGGTGGGCTCCTGTAATCCCAGCTATTTGGGAGTCTGAGGCAGGAGAATCACTTGAACCCAGGAGGTGGAGGTTGCAGTAAGCCAAGATCATGTCACTGCACTCCAGCTTGGGTGACAGAGCAAGACTGTCTCAAAAAAAAAAAAAGAAAAAAAAGAAAGAAAAATCAATTTCTGTACATAAAAAAACAAAAATGCAAAGAAAAAAATCTCCAAAAATAATTCTTGTATGTACCTGATATGGTTTGGATGTCTGTACCCTCCAAATAACACGTGGAAATGTGATTCCCACGTGCGAGGTGGGGCCTAATGGGAGATGACCGGATCATACAGGAGGATCTTTCATGAACGGCTTAGCATCATCCCCTTGGTAATAAGTGAGTTCTCGCTCAGTTACTTCACACAAGATCTGGTTGTTTAAGAGCGTCTGGTACCTCCCCACCCTCTCTCTCATGTTCCCAATATTGCCATGTGACATGCTGGCTCTCTGTTGCCTTCCACTATGATTCTAAGTTTCCTAAGGTCTCACCAGAAGCAGATGCCAGCACCATGCTTCCTATAAAGCCTGCAGAACCATGCGCCAAGTTAAATATCTTTTCTTTAAAAATGACCTACCCGCAGGTATTTATTTCTTTATAGCGACACTAGAATGGACGAATACAGTACCCAAGGCTTGAAAACTATGAGGAAAATTTAGAAACTACAGTCTTAAAGAAACAGGTTTTTAACCACAGATTTCAGTCACTGCGAAACATTCCAAAATTACCTAGTTCTCCAAACACAGAATCTTAGTACTGAAATATAATCTCCTCTTACATCCAAATTTTGACACTGTCCCCACACTCACAAGGTTGAGTCATGTTTTCATCTTCAATGATCCTGATAAAACCCTTGTTTCTACTTTTAATTATAGCACTTACATCTATAAACCTTGCCCATGTTAGTTGGAACTATATCCTTTCAGTTACTCATGCCAAAACCCTTAAAATGATTCTTTCCAATTCCTCGTTAAACAGATTTGCTGAGGTATAATTAACAAGATAAACTACATCTATTTAAATTGTACAGTTTAATGAATTTTGACATGTGTAACATTTGTGAGTCTACTACCACAAATAAGATAACATATATAGTTATCACCTCATGCTCCTCTGTAACCCATTCCATCCTTCCCAAGGCTATCACTGATCTGCTTTCTGTCACTATAAATTAGTGTACATTTTCTAGAACGTTATATAAATAGAATCATATAATATGGGCCGGGCACGGTGGCTCACGCCTGTAATCCCAGCACTTTGGGAGGCCGAGGTGGGTGGATCACGAGGTCAGGAGTTCAAGACCAGCCTGGCCAACATGGTGAAACCCCATCTCCACTAAAAATACAAAAATTAGCTGGGCATAGTGGTGCACACCTGTAGTCCCAGCTGCTTGGGAGGCTGAGGCAGGAGAATCACTTGAACCTGGGAGGTGGAGGTTGCAGTGAACCAAGATCGCGCCACTGTACTCCAGCCTGGGTGACAGAGCGAGACTCCGTCTCAAAAAAAAAAAAAAAAAGGAATCATATAATATGTATTCTTATTTTGATCTGGCTTCCTTCACTCAGTAGTTTATTAATTTTTATTGCAGAGTAGTACTTCACTGCATGGACATACTACAATTTGTTTATCTGTTCATCTGTTAATGGACATTTGGGTTGTTTGCAGTTTGGAGCTACTACAAATAAAACTGCCATGAACATTCATGGATGAATCTCAAAGTAATTTTGCTGAGTGAAAGAAGTCACAGACTGGGAGAAAATAGTCACTATATATATATATATACACACAAATGGAAACCTGCTAAACTTTTATGAATTATAAATACATAAAGAAAAATTACCAAAATGACTGTAAAATAGAAAACATTGAAAATATGGATTTTACTCTCTTTTAGCAACTGAATTACCTGAGAGTAGTTAGGGTTACAAAGGCAATGTCACTGGAATATAAAAAGACATCCAGAATTAGAAAACACCTGTTTATTCATGATCCTTTCAGACCACAGGTGCCTTAATATTCAAAGCATCCTCTTACAGTGACTCAAATTCCAGAGGAACCAAGCATTACTACGCTAAAATAAAAACAATGACAGGCCAAGTGCAGTGGTTCACGCTTGTAATCCCAGCACTTTGGGAGGCTGAGGCACCACTTTGGGTGGACTGCTTCAGGCCAAGAGTTCGAGAACAGCCTAGCCAACATGGTGAAACCATGTCTCTACTAAAAATACAAAAATTAGCCAGGCATGGTGATGCACGCCTGTAAGCCCAGCTGCTCGAGAGGCTGAGACATGAGAATTGCTTGAACCTGGGAGATGGAGGTTTCAGTGAGACTGAGATCATGCCACTGCACTCCAGACTGGGTAACAGAATGAGACTCTGTCTCAAAAAAAAGCAAAACAAAAAGGCAATGACAAAAAGTATCAGTATATATAATAAATAATATAACATGATCATAATGAGGAAGAAAAAAATTTGTAATGCTCTCAGTTTGACTTACATAAAAGAACTGAAAACATAAACTGACAGGTTATAGCTTTCAATAGATAACTGACTAAAAATAAAATTGGTGTCATTTTGCAGCATTAGAGAAATACATTAACTTATGTATACAATTTTTATTTTTTTTTTTGAGACAGAATCTTACTCTTGTCGTCCAGGCTGGAGTGCAATGATGCAATCTCAGCTCACTGCAACCTCTGCCTCCCAGGTACAATCAATTCTCCTGCCTCAGCCTTCCGAGTAGCTGGGATTATAGGCAACCACCATTACACCCAGCTAATTTTTGTATTTTTAGTAGAGACAGGATTTCACCACATTGGCCAGGCTGGTCTCAAACTCCTGACCTCAAGTGATCCACCAACCTTGGCCTCCCAAAGTCCTGGGATTACAGGTGCGAGCCACTGCACTCAGCCTCTTTTCTTCTTAAATTACCCTGGATTATTGCAACAGTCATGCAGTGGTCTCTCTACCTCGAGCCTTGCCTTTTTCTGCAGGTGTTCTCAATAGAGTAGTTAGAGTTTAGCCACCTGGGCCTCCAAAAGTGCTGGGATTACAGGCGTGAGCCACCGCGTCCAGCTATGTATACAAATTTTAAAAAGAACTGGATATTTTGTTTTCTTTTAAAAATCTCTATCCCACAGAACTAAAGCTAGTTGAGGGTGGAACTCATCCACCAGAGGGGGTCCTTACAAAAGAGGAGAAATAAAATGTTAACAGAAATCAATAGTATAAAACGATTGAAGGTTAGAATATACTTTACAAAACAAAATCCTTTAAGTCCATAAATTCCATACAATCACATGAAAAATTTTGTGTATGTTATTTTTCTAGTAAGCACAATTTTTGTTATTGCAGTGAGTCCCTAGACTCATTTGTTCAGGTGCCCATAAACTGATCAAAAACATATGAAAGAGGTCAGGCACAGTGGCTTACACCAATAATCACAGCACTCTGGGAGGCCAAGGTGGGCAGATTACCTGAGGTCAGGAGTTTGAGATTAGCCTGGCCAACATGGTGAAATCCCGTCTCTACTAAAAATACAAAAATTAGCCAGGCGTGGTGGTAGGTGCCTGTAATCCCAGCTATTAGGGAGGATGAGGCAGGAGAATCGTTTGAATCCGGGAGGCAGAGGTTGCAGTGAGCCAAGATCACGCCACTGCACTCCAGCCTGGGTAACAAGAGTGAAACTCTGTCTTACCAAAAAAAAAAAAAAATTAGCTGGGTGTGGTGGTGGGCCCCTGCAATCCCAGCTACTACTCCAGAGGCTGAGGCAGGAGAATCGCTTGAACCCGGGAGGCAGAGACTGCAGTGAGCCGAGATTGCGCCATTGCACTCCAGCAACAAGTGTGAAACTCCGTCTCAAAAAAGAAAAAACAAACAAACAACAAAACATATGAAAGAGCTGCAGTTAGTCACCTATAGCAACTCAACCAGGGAAATAATATTTATCCCTTCCACTCCACCCCCCCACCAGTTAGTTTGTTCTAGGACTGTTTAAAAGTCCTAGTTCTATGACTCTTTTGGGGTCCTGAAACAGCCGCCTAGAACCTAGTGACTCTAGGAAAGCCCATGTCTTCACTGTTCTTGGCTTCCCTATTACCTCCTACCATCTAGCTATATGTATTTTCTACATGACTTCAGTATCTTAAGGCCAGTAAAATTAAATTTATAATGAAACTACATTAGTGGCTACTTATTCATGAGAAATGTTATCATTTTTGAAAACAGTATTTACTAATAAATGTTAGATTATCTCATGTAAATCTCACAACAGCCCCATGAGGCAGTTACTATTATTATCCCCACTTTACAGATGAGGGCACTGAGGTTTAAAAGTCTCACTGCTAGGCTGCACGTGGTGGCTCACACCTGTAATCCCAGCACTTTGGGAGGCCAAGGCAGGCAGATAATGAAGTCAGGATTTCGAGACCAGCCTGGCCAATATGATGAAACCCCGTCTCTACCACAAATATAAAAATTAGCCAGGCGTGGTGGTGGGCGCCTATAGTCCGAGCTACTCAGGAAGCTGAGGCAGGAGAATAGCTTGAATGCAGGAGGCGGAGGTTGCAGTGAACTGAGATCGTGCCACTGCACTCCAGGCTGGGCAACGAAGCAAGACTCCATCGCCAAAAAAAATTAAAAAAAAAAAAAAAAAAGTCTCACTGCTAGCAAAGAGCAGGTCACAAACCACTGCACTATACCACAAACAAGAAAATAAACATGAGCCAGGCACAGTGGCTCACACCTGTAATCCCAGCACTTCAGGAGGTTGAGACAGAAGGATTGCTTCAGTTCAGGAGTTCAAGACCAGCCTGAGCAACATAGTGAGATCCTGTCTCCACTAACAATTTTTAAAAATTAGCGGGGTGTACTGGCATATGCCTGTGGTCCCAGCTACTCGGGAAGCTGAGGTGGGAGGATCGCTTGAGCCTGGGAGGTTGAAGTTACAGTGAGCTATGACTGCATCACTGCATTCTAGCCTAGGTGATAGAGCAAGACCATGTCTCAAAAAAAAAAAGAAAGAAAAAGAAAAAAGAAACATGATCTAAATATCCAGAATTCAAAAGGAATCAAGCAGTGAGCTTAAAGGTAATTCCCAATATACCGTTATCACCTAACCAACAGAAAGGAATGTACAGTAACTGTGTATTTGTTGAGTTCTTCATAGAGAATGAATGAGTAGGTTGAAAAGTAGGACATTATGATGAACAAGGGTTCAGTAATCCCCATATGTTGAGTTAGCAAAATTTCTAAGAACTGACAAAACTTTAATTCACCTGCAAGTCTATATTAAAGGAAATTAGTCGCATACATTTGATAAGTTCCAACATATTTATGTGTGTTAAATAAATGTGTTTGGACTACGTTACTTTTTTTTTTTTAAAGATGGAGTTTCGCTCTTGTTGCCCAGGCTGGAGTGCAATGATGCAGTCTCAGCTCACTGCAACCTCTGCCTCCTGGGTTCAAGCAATTCTCCTGCCTCAGCCTCCCAAGTAAATAGGATTATAGGTACACACCACCACTCCCAGCTAATTTTTGCATTTAGTAGAAATGGAGTTTCACTATGTTGGTCAGGCTGGTCTCGAACTCCTGACCTCAGGTGATACACCTGCCTCAGCTTCCCAAAGTGCTGGGATTACAGGCATGAGCCACTACACCCAGTCTTGGACTACATTACTTTTAAGGTCCCTTTATGCAATAAAACTCCATGATTATTAGACAAACCGAATTATATAACTTTTATCTTCTAGTTTCATCTAATGATAAAGTAAATTCCTGCCTCTTATACTGTTATTTCTAATTATTTAAACATTAATAACATGATTAAATCCTACACCTGAAACACATGTACAACCTACTGTAGTTCTAAAGCGCTATATTTTGGGGTTGGTATCTTTGTACTGTGATTCTACAATGTACTACAGTAGTAATTTTTGCCTGTTCAAAAGACATTTCCATTATCCCTTTCAAAATACAAATCCTGCTTCTCCATGATCTGGGCATGTGACCTATGCTGACCAATTATAATATCCTACTATCCTAAACACACAGATTTATTCAAAGATAAGCATGTGACAAAAGCAGAACGTTCCCTGAAATTAATATGCCGACACTACAAAAAAAAAGTTCTACTAGGGTTCTAAACTGAATGGATACAGGCTTGGACTGCTGATGCCTTCCTTGTCAGCTGTGAGGAAAAAGTCTACAGTAGGAACTTAATAAACTGAAGCCAAGTAAAGACAAGCAAAAATGAGAGAAAAGAGTGAACCAAAGTCCGGAGGAAATCTATTTGCACCTTGAATTTATTCCAGCCTTCCAGGTTAAGATAGCCAATGCACGGAATTTTTGCTTAAGCTTGTTTATATGGCTTTCCGACATTCGCAAACAAAAAGTCTCTACTGAACTAAGCTGGAGATGACAGATTTCAACATGAGTACTAACACTCAATATTGGCAGTGACTGCCTACAACACGGAGATGAGACTGAGGTCTCCTTCGGGGAAGAATGCAACGATCTAGTAATGGTATCTGCCATGAATAAGGCAGCACATACCACATACTTCTCAGCCCTTGGCTGAGCAGTGTCTTAGGAAATGACACTGGCATATAAAAGCAAAAAGCAGTAGAAAGAGACCAGGAAGCCAAAGCAGAGTGGGAAAAGTTGCATCAGGGAAGAGAAAAACAGTCACACAAAAAATGGCCAATCAAAATAAAAATTGGCTTGATTCAGAACACATTTTAATGTTCCAATTATTCTCTAGTGTAATACTTTAAGAAAAACACAGATCCACTTCAAGCTCATTCTCTGTATTCTTTCTTTATGCTTAAATATACTCTGGATCATTTGTGACCCCGGGAAAAAAGGTTATTGTTCATCAGTTTAGGTTCACATTTAAGGTCAAGTCCCCCTGGTTTCAAGGTGTTCTCCAAATTAAAATTTATGTCAACATATCTACACTTAGTTATAATTTTTCCAAAGCATGGGACTTGATTTTTGATTCAGGATCAAAAATCCGAGAAGTGAATCCCAGTTCTGCCATGTACTAGCTTAGGCAAATCTCTCAACATTACCTCTGAATATTTCCCTCGTCTGTAAAATGAAAATAATAGTACAAACTTCAAAAAGTTGCTGAAAATCAAAGTGTGCCTACAAAGTGGTTGGCATGGTACATGGCACAGAGTAAGAGCTCACTAAACATTAACCATTATTATTTAGCATTTACTTAAAAAATTTTCTACTAGCCACTCCATTCCAACCTTCTTAACACCCTAATTAAATGCCCATTTGTTCATTCATTTAACAAAAATATACCACTTACAAATAGAGAAAATAGATGAATCAAATACAGAACTTTTTCACAAGTACAAACTATTAAGATTTAATGGTAGACAGCAACAAGGCAAGAAATAAATATATACGTTCTCTGGCACTTTTGATGGAAAAGTTAAAGATAATAACCGGGCTCTTTAAAAAGTTCATTCATTCAACACATAAATGTAAAGATGTGGTGTAGGAAAGTAGTGGAATACAGCATTTTCTAGAGTAAGGATTAAGGACAACTAAAGTACTAAAGGAAAAAAGGAGGCACGTACGGGAAACAGCAAGTAGTTCAGGTTGGCCTCAGTGAAGATACTTGAATAGGAGTAAAAGAAAGTTAAGACTGCCCTCTCCCTTCTTGACCCCTATCCTTTGTCCTCCTCCCTCCTTCCTTCCTGTTACCATCACTTCCAGCACCGCTGCACCCGTAGGAGCTCCCCAACGGTGATGGGTTCTCAGCCCTCCATGTTACCGTGGGACAAAGAGCTCGAGGAGATCAAGAAGGAGATCAGCTTTTCCCATAGTCAAATCACTTGCTCTATAGCCGGTTCACTAGCCTGGACAAAGAAGAGACTGGCACTCTCAGCCAGGAAGATTTCCTGAGGATTCCAGAACTTGTCATCGACCCACTGGGGGACCAAATCATCAACGCCTTCTTTCCAGAGGGAGAGGACCAGGTAAACTTCCGTGGATTCACGCAAACTTTGGCTCATCTCCGCCTCATTGAGGATAACGAAAAGAGCAAAGATGTGAATGGACCCGAATCACTCAACAGCCGAAGCAACAAACTGCACTTTGCTTTTTGACTATATGAGTTCGATAAAGATGATAAGCTCTCCCGTGATGAGCTGATACAGGTGCTATGCTTGATGGCTGGAGTAAATATCTCAGATGAGCAGCTGGGCAGCATCGCAGACAGGACCATTCAGGAGGCTAATCAGGATGGGGACAGTGCCATATCTTTCACAGAATTTGTTAAGGTTTTGGAGAAGGTGGATGTAGAACAGAAAATGAGCATCTGATTTCTTCACTAAAGGACGGAGACCAAACTGTTCCTTGCGGTCTGGTATTTAAGAACTGGAACCTGAAAAGTCCTCCTTCCACCAACCCCACCTCCACCCTATCACTCCCCTTCTCCCAAAGTACTACTGCTGTTGCATGACAACCCCAAATATGTCCTGACAACACAAACCTGCCTTTGGTGCATAAACAGGGCATTACAGAATGGTACACCCAGTCTATTTCTGTTCAGTATGCATTCACTAGTTCTTCATTTATAAGTATCTTCTTCCCCATTCTGTTGCTGAATGCCACATATCCATACAGTCTGAGAAAGTGAGAGAGGGAATCATGCCAAGAACAAACCAGCAAAGCTCTTTCACCAGATGTAGACTGTAGCCCTACTGTCTTCCCTCCAGCAAGTCTGCCACCATGCTTCTTCATCCTTTTCATATGTCCTTTGCTTCGTACTTCTGTGTCATGTAACATACTGTTCGCTTAGTCTGGCAGTCTTTCTGCTTTTCATTAAGCACCAAAATCTCCTCTGTTCTACTTGGCACAGCTATGCCCTATGTATTTCTGATTTGGCAGGATAGTTCAGGGGTCTGGCAGTTTTTATTTACCTTCATTATTAAATGGGCCTCTGGGATGTTGCCTCTCCAGGAGCTTTTTGGTAACCAACACTTCTCTGAGAAGTATGAGACCATCCTCTGCATCCTACTCTGTCATCAAAGGGCGGCTGGGTGGAGAAACCCATCTTGAAAGGTGGCCTTGGTGAGAGGTGTGGAGTCAAGTTTTCTAGGTTGCTTGCCCACATCACTCTACCTCTGGCCTCTGATTCTCAACTTTGTACCTACATGGCTCCTCTTGTTAGTGCAGTGTTGACTGTTCAAAAAATAGCAATATGCCTACAGGTTTGCTTAGTTGGGGAACACTGTTACCAGAATGGCTGCTCTGACAATATGCCTGGGGACTTTTCCATGGCTTTTCATCAAGGAGGCTGGGCACCCTATAAAGCCTCACGCATTCACACCTTTACAGCATGGTTTATGCCTTAGTGTTACGTGCACTGGAATGTTTTTCACTTCACATTTCCAAGTAGAAAGATTAGTGTTAATTTATCCCAGTCCAAAATATTTAAAGATTGTTTCCTCAGTGTCTTGAAGTTTTGCACAAAATTCTTTTTTTTTTGAGACGGAGTCTCACTCTGTCACCCAGGCTGGAGTGCAGTGGCGCAATCTTGGCTCACTGCAACCTCCGCCTCCTGGTTCAAGCAATTCTCCCGCCTCAGCTTCCCAAGTAGCTGGGATTACAGACGTGCACCACCACACCTGGCTAATTTTTTATTTTTAGTAGAGAGGGGGTTTCACCATGTTGGTGAGGTTTGTCTTGAACTCCTGACGTCAGGTGATCCTCCTGCCTCAGCGTCCCAAAGCGCTGGGATTACAGGCATGAGCCACCATGCTCAGCCACAAAATTCTTTATGAATTATACACTTGGCAAATGTTAATGATGGAAGCCATAGTCAGTTCCTAATACATGTCCAAAGCATTGACTATTGTATCATTAGCTGCCTGGTTACATTAGCTTCCTAGCTCCTTGTATAGACCACTGCTAATCCCTTAAAAATGAGGTCTGGCACAAGTAGCACAACCTAAGGTGGCATTACAGGTCTTTGAGCAAGCCACAGCAAATTTTCTAAGTCAGCTTAGTTTAGACTTCAGTGAATCAAGCTATTGCCATCCTAATGCATGTCTCTATGAGTCTGTTTATCCAAACATCTGCCCTTGGGTGACTTTCTCTGATTCATTGCTTGCTTGCTTGCTTGCTTGCTTGTTTCCTTGCTTTGGAAAACTATTGAAGATGTGTACATAATTCTTTAGGAAGGGGACTGCTAAAAAATACAACTGCAAAGTGATGGAAAAGGGTGGAGAACAGGGAAGTAGCTGGGTTGGATGGCTCAAATATAAATGAATGAGAAATTCTTCATGAAGTATCAGTCAGACTTTGTGATCAAGTGAAAATGGAAGAATGTCTGATACTGATCTATTAGGTACTTTCAGAGGCTCCTTGACTTGCGTATTTAAAGTTCCTAAGGTTATAGCTTTTCCCCTCTTTTGTCTGTATAGCAAACTGTTTTAATCCACAATTGTGCCTTATTGTTCCATTAAAAGATTATCAACAAATACTTGTGGTTGAAACAAAAAAAAAAAAGAAAGAGTTAAAACTAAAGTCTGGTCAGCTCGAGATCCTTAAAGGATCTGAAACCAAGTCCAGAATCCCACTTTCATTCCGTCAATAGTGAAAATTTAAAGATTTGTAAGTGGTACAATTATAAGTTCATAACTGTATAGGCAAAAGATGAGTGTGCTATAACATGTAAAATAGATTGGAGAAGAAACGTCTGCTGTACCAGTATGAAATCTGCAAATTAATCAGGCAGCTAGAAAAAACATGAAAAGAAAGTCTGAAGGGAAAAATACTAATACAACCGAATCAGTAAGATTTAAAATTTAATGAAATTTGTGAAGAAGAAATGAAAGATGATTTAGGTTTCAAGCCTTAGGTCTATGAACTGTACTGAGGAAATATGGCTCCCAAACTTCACAGATCACTTACCCATTTTCCAGAATGCCATATCATATTTTAACTTCTTTAATGCACTGAATTATTTTTACCTATCGAGTGAAACATGTATCCTGCAAGAACATGATATAGTAACTAATAAATAGATTCAACAAATCTGGAAGACTGTAAGTATGCTGAGCAGGGAAGAGAATGCGCTACTTATTACATCTGATACATCATAACATGCCAATTAAAAGTAGAATTTGAACTTCTGTAATCATTTTTTCATTAAAATAGGAGCCAGGATTCCTATATCCATTTGTTCACTGGTATATCCCTAAATTTCTAGAATGGGGTCTGGTATATTGTTAGAAATCAATAAATATATTTGTTAAATGCATATATAAATGAGAAAAGAAAGAAGTTACTAAATTTTAAGAAAGGTTCTACGTTGGTCTCAATGTTCTGAGCATTCAATATTCTTGCCCAAGCTTTCTTTTATTAAAATAGCCTTCTGTAGGTCACTCTATTTTGAAAAATCTAAAACTGTGACAGATTTAGAAAAATGTTATGACCACTTTAAGTAATACTAAATCACTGTATTAACCACTAAAAGCCAAAACAAAAATCTTAATGTATCGTCAGACATAAAAATAATAATATCTGAGATTTTATACAGATTTTTAGGTATGCTCCATTTTTTGGGTTGGCTCCATTTCACAGTTTGGAAATATTTTTAACTTCAGACATGTGATATAAAGTTAAAATTACCCCTTACCCACATGAATTTCAAGGCAAATATGTTAGTTCCTATATGGGAAATTTTAAAATGTTTACTTGCAGAGTTTATCATCTTACCAGGTCTTTCCTTCCCAGTGCCTTTTGACTCAGCAAATTTTTGTATCAAACTTTCAACTGTAGTATTAGCCATGTTATTTATAAATTCTTCATGGACCTATTAAAATGAAATAAAGATAACTTTTTCTTTTTCCACATTCTTAACGTATTTCAGATAAAACTTACACAAGACAATTAAAATTAATTACATCAAAATATGTATTTTTGACCCAAGGCCCTTGAGAACCTTAATTTACCTATATTCCAGCGTTACTAGATCTGTGGGGACCAGCCATCACTTACATTAACCCCTTAACACATAGCCTCACGCCCCTAGAAGTCAAAGCAGCTTTCTGTTCCCATCTTTGAGCTTTCTAAACATCATTCTTTTTTTTTTTTTTTTTTTTTTTGAGACGGAGTCTCGCTCTGTCGCCCAGGCTGGAGTGCAGTGGCCGGATCTCAGCTCACTACAAGCTCCGCTTCCCGGGTTTACGCCATTCTCCTGCCTCAGCCTCCCGAGTACTTGGGACTACAGGCGCCCAGCTAGTTTTTTTGTATTTTTTAGTAGAGACGGGGTTTCACCGCGTTAGCCAGGATGGTCTCGATCTCCTGACCTCGTGATCCGCCCGTCTCAGCCTCCCAAGTGCTGGGATTACAGGCTTGAGCCACCGCGCCCAGCCGACATCATTCTTATAAGACTTATATAGACAATAAAAATACTTTTGGATTAAAAAAACACACACACACAGTCCGACTCTGTCACCCAGATGGCTGAGTGTCATGGCTCAAGGCCGCCTCAAACTCCTGGGCTCAAGTGATCCTCCCACCTCAGCCTCCCAAGTAGCTGGGACTATAGGCACGCACTATCACACACAAAACTTTTTTAACATTTAAAAATGTTTTAAGTATTTTTTAAATTTTTTGTAGAGATGAGGTCTCGCTATGTTGCCCAGGCTGGTCTTGAACTTCTGGGCTCAAGTGATCTTCCTGCCTCGTCCTCCCAAACTGCTGAGATTACTGGTGTGAGCCACCATGCCTAGCTAGTTTGAAGAATAACAGACTTCATCTTTCTCTACTATATTTCAATGTACCCCAAATTGTCATCATTAAACCTTTTATATTTGTGGAACACTTCTAAGTAAAAGTTCTATAGTTTAATATAAAGTTGCTGCTTTAAATTTAAAAATAGTAAAGCTTGAAAAAAGAAAATTCAAAAGTTGATAGCTTTAGAAATTCAATATAAAGAAAACTGAAAGTAGTTAATTTAAAAAATTAATTTGAATTATCATCCTTGGTGGCCAAATGATAAAATATCCGGTTTATTTTATATTTAACACATGTAAATATATTACCTTTACATATTCTTTATCTGGAAAAATTCGGTAACATACTTATGAACTTTGAACAGAGTGAGAAAATATTTTTAAAGAGCTATAAATAAACAAATTTTTCACGAATAGTTCAACATAAAGTAAAAAAACTTACCTGGCCTATCTGCAAATGAATTTCCTTTATAGCATTTGACAAGGATCCTATAATTTCCTTTATGTGAATGAGATGAGTTTCTTCAATATCTTGAAATTTCTGGGTAACATATACAAAGTTATAGATTTATAACATATACAGGTACATACATATGTATTCTGGAATCAAAAGAGCTTTTAGAAATCATCTCTCCCAGCACTTTGGGAAGCCGAGGCAGGTGGATCACTTGAGGTCAGGAGTTGGAGACCAGCCTGGCCAACATGGTGAAACCCTGTCTCTACTAAAAATGCAAAAATTAGCCAGGCATGGTGGTAGATGCCTGTAATCCCAGCAATTTGGGAGGCTGAGGCAGGAGAATCGTTTGAACCTGAGAGGCAGAGGTTCCAGTGAGCCGAGATCACGCCACTGCACTGGAGCCTGGATGACAGAGCAAGACTCCGTCTCCAAAAAAAGGAAATCATCTCAATATAATCAAATTTTCCAAGTTACCATTGTTACACAATGTTTAACAAAGCCTCAAGACAAACAGGTCTAGCAGGTAAACTGAAATATGGCACTGCAAAAAGTTAACTTTTTGTTATGTCATGTTTTAGGTAAATACAAACTTTTCTAGTTTTTTTTTTTTTTTTTAAGACAGAATCTCGCTGTTGCCCAGACTGGAGTGCAGTGGCACCATCTCGGCTCACTGCAAGCTCCGCCTCCCGGGTTCACACCATTCTCCTGCCTCAGCCTCCCGAATACCTGGGACTACAGGTGCCCGCCACCATACCTGGCTGATTTTATGTATTTTTAGTAGAGACGGGGTTTCACTGTGTTAGCCAGGATAGTCTCGATCTCCTGACCTCGTGATCCACCTGCCTCGGCCTCCCAAAGTGCTGGGATTACAGGCGTGAGCCACCACGCACAGCCGAATTTGGAGCTATCACACATTAAAATCTATAATTGTGATCAGAATATTAGGAGACCCAGAAGAGAATAGTGTTAAAAAAAAAAAAAAAAGTTTTAAAAACTGAGAAACAATTAGTTGGCAAAGCAAAAACTACAGTTTACTTTCAAAGACTTTATAATCTAGCCCATAGATTTTCAAAATGTCTTTCTAATCCTTGAAATAATAATATACACCCGGCACAGTGGCTCACACCTATAATCCCAGCACTTTGGGAGGCCAAGGCAGGCAGATCACAAGGTCAGGAGTTTGAGACCAGCCTGACCAACATGGTGAATCCCCATCTCTACTGAAAATACAAAAAATTAGCCAGGTGTGGTGGCATGCACTTGCAATCCCAGCTACTTGGGAGGCTGAGGCAGGAGAATCACTTGAACCCGGGAGGCGGAGGTTGCAGTGAGCCAAGATCGTGCCATTGCACTCCAGTCTGGGCAACAGAGTGAGACTCCATCTCAAAACAAAAAAAAAGAAATAATAATATACAATTCCCAAAAGAGATGACTGTGATCAAAGAAAACTGGGAAAGCCTATATACTTTATTTCAGCAGTTCTCAATTGAAGGTGAGGATGAGTTAGATCACCTGGAGAATGTTTTCAAACTTCAAAACAAATAGATCCTCCAGTACGGCCTGGGGAATGGGGGCTGAAAGAGGTGAGAATGTTGTTTGGAAAACATTTCCAAGTTACTCTGATATCCCCAGAGAGAAAACCGCTGCTTACCTTGCCTTGCCTTGCCTTGCCTTGATATATAAATATATCAAAATATATCAAAAGCTCCTAGAGGCCAGGCACGGTAGCTCACACCTGTAATCCCAGCACTCTAGGAGGCTGAGACCGGTCAATCATGAGATGAGGAGTTCAAGACCAACCTGGCCAACATGGTGAAACCCCGTCTCTACTAAAAATACAAAAATTAGCCAGGCATGGTGGCGCGTGCCTGTAATCCCAGATACTACGGAGCCTCAGGCAGAGAATAGCTTGAACCCAGGAGAACTCCTTAAACCTGGAAGGTAGAGGTTGCAGTGAGCCGAGATCCCGCCACTGCATTCTAGCTTAGGCGACAGAGTGAGACTCCATCTTGGGGGAAAAAAAGCAGCTCTGAGAAATACTGAAATAATGACACGTTTCACTTTGCTTAACCCAGCATTTTCCAAATTTCTTTGACCTCACAACACTTTTGTTTTTCTTCTTCCCTGAACATCTATTAATATCTCACAGAACAATTAATAGTCCTCAAAACAGGCTTTGGGAAATGCTGAGCTATCCATTTTCAAACAAAATACATTTGTCATTTCTATTGTACAAACCTGGTAATCCATTTTTTGCCAAATTAAATCAGTTATAAGGAATGGACCTAAGCCTTATTATTTTTCTCTGGCTAGTTTATCAAATTAAATTCCCTGACCCTATATTTAATATCTAAATTTCTTTAGTCACTTTGGTGACCAGAAATCCCCAAACCAAATGACATCTAATATGTAAATGGTAAGAACCTCTAAAAAAAAATCCAGAATGGTGAAATTACAGTTTTGGCAGTATTGCAACAGCCCAAAAACTTACATCAATGTGACTTATGAGGAACGGCAGAGTTAAAATGGAATGCTTGTCATTGACTAATTTTGACCAAGTCAATGAGAATACAGTACCAGTATTTCAAGATCCTGAATTACTCTCAAGAACTGAGGAACATTTAGTAGAAGGACAGCCCTTAGCTTAAATTTCAGCAATTTAATGAACAAGATATTTTCTCATAGACAGGTAGCCATTAATTTCATTTGAATGACCCTTAATTCTGAGGAAACCATCTTTATTCCCTTTTGAAAAAGCTACACTCAACAAGGCAGATCATTATTTATTTACAAATATCTTAAAATATGAATCCAAAGAGAAACTCAAGGCATGATTCAGATGCAATTTTGAAACTGTGGGGTTTTGGGGGTAGGGGCACACTGCTAACTATCACAATTCCTCAAAATTAGTGACTACTAAACTCAGAGTAATTCAGCAATGGGAAATGGATACAGTCTCAAGTGCCTGAGTATACACAAACGAACTTTCTTGAACAAATTAGATAGGCACTTTACCTCCTGCAACTTCAAATTCACTGTGTTCACATGTACTGTTACATTAATTTTTTTTTTTTTTTGAGATGGAGTCTTGCTCTGTCACCAGGCTGGAGTACAGTCGCGTGATCTCGGCTCACTGCAACCTCTGCCTCCTGGGTTCAAGTGATTGTCCTGCCTCAGCCTCCCAAGAAGCTGGGATTACAGGTACTTGCCACCATGTCCAACTGATTTTTGTATTTTTAGTAGATAGGGATTCACCATGTTGGCCAGTATGGTCTCAATCTCTTGACCTCATGATCTGCCTGTCTCGGCCTCCCAAAGCATAAGCCACCAAATTGATGATTACAGGCCTAAGACACCAAACCAGCCTGTTATATTAATTTTTGAAAGTATAGTCATGAGCCACATAATGACATTTCTGTCAACAACTAATGCCACATATGACAGTGGTACCAAAAGATTATAACAGATAGGAAAACTTTCTATTGCCTAGTGATATCATAGCTGCCATAACGTAGTACAGCGTATTACTCACATTTGTGGTGATGCTGGTATAAACAAACCTACTGTGCTGCCTGTCACATAAAAGTACTGCATAGCACTTAACAGACAGTACATAATACTTGATAATAAATGATGCTACTGGTAAATGTATTTACTAAACTACACTTTTTATTATTAGAGTGTAATCTTTCTACTTATTAGAAAAAACAATAACTGTAATACAGCCTCCAGCAGGTCCCTCAGGAGTTATTCTAGAAGGCTTTGTTATCATAGGTGATACTTTTTTTTTTTTTTGCTGAGATGGAGTCTCACTCTGTCGCCCAGGCTGGAGTGCAGTAGCACAATCTCAGCTCACTGCAACCACTACCTCTCGGGTTCAAGTGATTCTCATGCCTGAGCCTCCCACGTAGCTAGGATTACAGGCGCACACCACCACGCTGAGCTAATTTTTGTATTTTTATTAAAGATGAGGTTTCACCATGTTGGCCAGGCTGGTCTCGAACTCCTGACCTCAAGTGATCCGCCCACCTCGCCCTCCCAAAGTGCTGGGATTACAAGTGTGAGCCACCAAGTCCAGCCGGAGATGACAATTCTATGCATACTACTGCCCCTGAAGACCTTCCAGTAGGATAAGATGTAGAGACAAAAGAGCAATCCTAATGATACTAAGCCTATGTAGGCCCATGTTTACTGTACATGTTTGTGTCTTAGTTTTTTGGAAAAAGATTTTTAAAGTTAAAAAATTTTTTACACAGAAAAAAAGCTCATCGAGTAAGGATATAAAGAAAATATTATTGTACAAGTGTACAATGTGTTTCTACTTTAAGACGTCATCATCAAAGAGTCAAAATGTTTAAAAATTTTTTTGTTTCTAACTTACAGTGAGCTAAGGTTAATTTATTACAGAAGGAAGAAAACTATTTTTAATAAAATTTAACATAACCTAAATCTACAGTACTTCTAAAATCTACAGCAGTGTACAGTAATGTCCTAGGCCTTCACATTTCCTCACTACTCACTCACTAACTTAACCAGAGCAATTTCCAGTCCTGCAATCTCCATTCAACGTAAGTGTTCTACTCAGGTGCAGCATTTTAAATCTTTTATAGTGTATTTTTACTGTATCTTTTCTATGTTTAAATACACAAATACCATCTTGTTATAACTGCCTACAGTATTCAGTACAGTAACATGCTGTATAGGTTTGTAGCTTAGAAGCAACAGACTACAGCATACAGCCAGGTCTGTAGTAGTCTATACCATCTAGGTTTGTGTAAGTAAGTACATTCTCTCTTTCTCTTTTTTTTTTTTTTTTTTTTTTTGTGAGACAGAGTCTCACTCTGTTGCCCAGGCTGGAGTGCAGTGGCACAATCTCGGCTCACCACAACCTCTGCTCCCCATTTCAAGCAATTCTGCCACCTCAGCCTCCCAAGTAGCTGGGATTATAGGCGTGCACCACCATGCCTGGCTAATTTTTGTATTTTTAGTAGAGACAGGGTTTCAACGTATTAGGAAGTCTAGTCTTGAACTCCTGACCTCAGGTGATACGCCCGCCTCAGTCTCCAGAAGTGCTGGGATTACAGGCATGAGCCACCACGCCTGGTCATGCATAAGTACATTCTATGATGTTCACACAATGACAAAATTGCCTAATGACATTTTTTAAAGTGTATCCCCATTGTTAAGTGACACATGACTATACTATCTTGTGAGCCACTAAAGATATATAAAAGTACTCTAATCCTAATAATCTTTCATCTGAGAGTACTGATTAACAAATCTCAAAGTTTCCATAAACTAGCCATCTCACTGCTTTAAAGTAAACAAAATCTCCATATTCTGTTTCAAGTGTCTCATTAATTAATAGTGGTAAAAACATGAGCATAAAAAGTCACAATTTCAATCATTTTTATTCTAAACCTAAATTTTGAAAACTTAAATCACAAATACTCTAAATTCTAACCTCTTTCACCCTACAGACTCAATTATCTTCTCCCATTAGTAAATACAGGTCCTACCACCCAAATTTGATTCTCACTACACTGTCTGGTTCTTTCTTTCCCACTGAGACTGGTCAACCCAGGTGGCCTGGAAAAATAGTTAAGTGGAAAAGTAAAAGGATTACTTTCACCTTCTAAAATAACCCAAATTAAAGTCTATTCTCTATGAAGAAACAATAATTAACCTATTCTGCAGCTGTACGACTATGACAGAGAGGGAGAGACAGAAACAGAGATCTCTAAGATCTTGAGAAAAAACAAATATATACACATTAGTAAGGTATGCCATCATCTTTATTTAAAAGCAGCATGGTCACACATTTGCTCGAATAAATTAATGTTCCCATCTTTAAAAGGGCAGAATGGGCTGGCATAGTGCCTGTAATCTCAGCCAGCATTTTGGGAGGCCGAGCTGGGCAGATCGCTTGAGCCCAAGAGTTCGAGACCACCCTGGGCAACAGGTGAAACCCTGTCTCTACTAAAAATACAAAAATTAGCCGGACATGATGGTGCACACCTGCAGTCCCAGCTACTCAGGAGGCTGAGGTGGGAGGGTCACTAGCCTGGGAGGCAGAAGGGTTGCAGTAAGCCAAGATCGTGCCATTGAACTCAAGCCTGGTTGACAGAGTGAGACCCTGTCTCAAAAAACAACAAAAAACAAACAAAAAAAAACAGAAAGGCAGGATGAACAATTAAAATGCCATTTTGAAAAACAATGTAATGGGGAAGCAGAACATAAAAAGGAAATGGAAAAATGTGCCGAACATTCTTTTTTATAAAGTAACATCAACAAACAAAAATCTGACTATAGCAAATCCTATTTATTCCAATTTTAAAAATTAACAAAACAGCAAATGCTTAGCTGATAGAGACTAATCATTTAATGTGAAATTAACATACCAACAATAACTGCCTTATAAACGCGCCTAATGATTTAAAAGACAAAACAGCACTTGCTGAAGTCTGCAATGACCTCAGCTGCTACAGAAATTGAAACTTTCTATCTCACTAGACTTGAAGACTTATTTAAGACAACTACCTAAACCTTTCCTTCTTGAAGCTTCTTTGTCCAGCTACCATGACATTACACTTCCAGTTTTCTTCTTTCTTCTTTGGCTTCTTCTATTAAAATCTCAATAATGAGTCTCTCAGAGCTTGGCCCTGAGGCCCTTTCTTCCCCACACTCTAACTAAAAGTGATGTCATCATGGCTTTGTGTACTAAGAACACCCTATTTTATATGGTCTCATATCCTTATTCAAAACTTTTGGGACCTGGTGAGTTTTGGAATTCCTTTTCTTCCCTTATTTTTTTAAATAAAGATATACAGTATTGTTTAGAATGCCATATACTTCATTCATAATACTACCAGCAAGATCTGTAGGGGCATCTGTTTATCAAACACATTAATATTTCTAAAGGAAAATATACATAGCATAACTCAGAGCTCTTCAGATTCAGAATTGTGGATAAGGAACTGTGGACATTATGTCCAGTCCAGATTACTTGGCTCCCCCAAAACTGCCCTCCTGATGTCACCAATTACGTATCTCATAGGTGTCTTAAAATTAACATGTTCAAAATTGAACATCTGATCCCTTCTTTCCATCAACCTAACAGTTCTTCATCTAATCTTCCCTATTCATCTCTTTCCACATAGATTTAACAAGCTGAAACCTGGAAGGGATCCTGATCTGCAGAATTCCTCAACCCATCCCATCCCTGCCATCTCCAATGCATTCACTTCTCTCCTTCTCCAAGACCACTATGTTGGCCTGCATCCTTCTCACCTGACTACTATACTGACTTCCAAACTGGACTCTTGATTCTCCTTTAGCCATACTCTAATCAATTCTTCACTAAACTGCCAGAATTATCTTTAAATGTAGATCAGATCATGTCACATCCCTGCCTAAAACCCTTAGGCGGCTTCTAGCTGCTCTTAGAAGAAAACCTAAATTCTTTTGCCATTAAAAGTATGGCAAAAACTGCAATTACTTTTGCACCAACCTAATAAAACCTGGTCCTTGCGTGTCAATTCAACCTCATTTCTCACTACCATTTTCCCTTACTCAGGTTTAGTAAGCATTTTTTACTTTCTAGAATGTAACAGTTCTTTTATAACCTCTGGGCCTTCATACTCGTGATCCCCAAAGCCTGTAACACTCTTGCCCTATTGCTTCATTCTTACTCATTCTTCAAGTCCCAGTTTTAAACGTCACTTATCTTAAAAGGCCTTTCCTGACTCCCTAATCCAAATTAAGTCACTCCTATTATTCTATCTCATGGAAGCCTATTGTTTTCCTTTGCAATACTTGTAATAATTTATAACTTTATATTTAAGCATGTATTTAATGTCTGCCTCCCTCCTCTACACTATAAACGCCATCTCAAGCACGGAGATATTTGTCTTATTTACAGATGTACTGTATACACACCAGCATCTAACAGAGCCTATGCCATTGTGGGTAAAGACGGATATGCACATACATGCACACAAGTATGCAAGACATTGCTTTCTAAGATATGAGTTGTTCACTACCTCAAATGGGAAGACATAATGAAGACCTACAGTCCAAAAATTCAGATTCACAAAGTCCTTCTTTCATACTAACTAAGTGCCTACCATGATCTGGGAACTATTTTAAATGCTGAGGATATAGCAGTAAACAAAACAAATCCATCCTTGCTCTCATAAACTTAAATTTTAGTGGAGAAAAACAGATAAAAAATATAGGTAAAAGAGCCCATGTGCTTCACTATGTTTCTGGCCCCTCAGACATAACTAAGAACATTGCAAAAAGGGATTCATCCACCAGCCTCAGGACTACAGTGAAAATGATGTAAAATAGCTGCAGCCAACCCATAATGAACATGTAGCCTGAGAAAGAAATAAACCCTTTATATTGCAAGCCACTGAGATTTCTGGGGCCTTGTGTCACTTCAGCATACTTACTCTGACCTGATTGATACAGGAATAAAATTATTGATATGTAAGATCACGATAAGTGCTAAGCAGGAAAATAAAACAAGGAAAAGGACAAGAAGCAGGGGCAGTGGAGAGGAGAAATGTTAGGTATGAGTCCTAAAAGGCAGCCACCTTAAACGAGGCCTTTAATTAAGGTTCTGAGAACACTACACCAAATATAATTTATCCCAAGCTAATGGAAGGCAGACATTTTTGTCTGTCTTCCCTCAATAATACATAAATTATTTAAGACCAGGGGTTTTTGGGGTTGTTTTATTGACTGCTGTAGCCTCAGTACTAAGTCACTTCCAGTTTTCTTATTAATGCTTTTTAAGCACTGTCTTCATTATGTACCAATGCCCTCATTTTCCCCAATTATCTTTATACAGGCTCCTCTGATCTACCTGTATAATTCCTTATGACATTATAACTATTGCATCTTGGTCCTCAATCTCCAAAACAAGACATGTATTTTTAAAACAGCATCATTAAAACATTGAGATTGTGCATTCTAAAATTTCGAACACTAAAAAATTATATGAGAAAAAATTAATCAATATACACAAATATAAATGCCCTGTTTCCAATCTGAGACCTTAAAATACCAACCTGAGCTGTTTCTGTCATTTTCTGTTCAAAATCAGCTTTTGCTAATGCGTATTTTTCCACATAGAGTTTATAGGTATCTGTAGCTTTCTTAGATTTAACAGCTGCCTGTAATAAAAAAACAAACAAACAAACAAACAAAAAAACCAACACTTTTAACTGTGCATTGACCTTTTTTCTTTCCTAATGTAAGTTAATATAAATAACAAATTAAAATACATTTTAAGAGTTCAATATGACATATAACTAACTTTGATACCTGTTGTGAGGCCCTCGTTAGTCTTTTTTTATTGTTATTGTTACAGTCAGCCAAAAAGTCAGGAATTAAACACTGATTCTCTTTTCTGTTTGATGGAATATGCTTTGAAAAGTTAAAATACTCTCATTTTAAATCCCAGACTAAGATTACATAATTACATGATAACGCTACAGTGTTACTAAGATATGTTAACACAGTGTCGGAAAGAAACTTCCAGACAACATACAAAAATGTCACAAAACCACCAGAACCCGCTTGACACTCCTTTTCGCAGCTGTGAATTTTCCTCCCTCACAGCATACATATATTTCATTCAATGTCTGATTAAATACTATAAACCGATCTCGAAAGCTGTGAAGACTGTTTTCCTTGATGTTTCTCAGCTTCCATTATGCTCCAGCAAATACAGAAACTTGTTTTTAATCTTTGCCTATTTTTTCAAGACTTAAAAAACAAAACTGTTACAATAATATAGTTCTGGTTTTATAAAAGTTACTTATTTAATTTAAAAAATATTAAGCAGTACTGTATAACCTATACATAAACAAAATTGGAATAAAGTAACACAGCCACAGAAGTTAAGGTAAATTATAAGAAGACAGGCATCTGAGAAAGGAAAAGATTATGTATAGTTTGTAGGCTGAAGCATATACACAGCTATCAAGAAGCTTGATATTCTCAAAGGCCTGATAAACTTGCATACAGGAAGATGGAAGGATGTGGTTGGACTAAATAAGAGTTTAAAGGAGATCAAAGAAAGACAAGCTGTAGGATTTCAAGATATAAAAATCCCCATTTTCTTGACTAGGTAACAGATGGGTCTGGTATGAGTGAGAAAGAGTAGGGTAGGGTTGGGAGCTTAAGGAGAACAAAAAAAGTTTCCAGCTGTAATTGTGGAGGATGCAACAGGTCATGACTAGATGAGTAAAAGTATTGCCAAGTGCCACTGAGGTCCAAGGAAAGCTGTAAAATACTTAATTTGTTTAAAGCTGACCAGTACCAATATGTAATTATCTGTAGCCACGATCAGGAATCTAAAAACAAAAACTACAAAGAGAAAACTGGGTTTACCCTGGGGTTTGGGCTTGGTTAAGAGGTACATATAGTCCTACTCCCTAAACAAGCAACTTTGTTCTCTCTCTAAAATATAACTGTTTATACTATATTAAGTATATATGTTATGTACTTTCCTGCCTTCTTAAAGAATATAGGATGCCACTTTACCATGAAATGTAAACAAAGCTGATTCTGGAGCCAGAAGAAATTCGATTGAAATTCTGCCTCTGCCATTTACACTACTGCCCCTTTATCCATGGGGAATACATTCCAAGATCCCAGTGGATGTCTGAAGCCGTGGATGGTACAGACTCTATATTACATACCATTTTTTTCCTGTACATACATAACTATGATAAAGTTTCATTTATAAATTAGGCACAGTAAGAGATTAATAATATAACAATTATAACAACGTACTGTAATAACATCATGTGAATATGGTCTCTCTCTAAATATTCTACTGTATTGGACAGTGGGTAACTGAAACCAAGGAAAGTGAAATCTCAGCACTGTACTACCCACCTGACCTTGTCTTAGAAATTTATACAGTTCTCTCATTCCTAAAAAGGGAACAATATCACCTTTTTTTTTTCAAGTTGTGGTAGTAATGAAATGTAGTTATATACAATTCTTGGAACAGGGTCTGGCATACAGTTAAATTTAAAAATAAATAGTGCCTGCTTTTATTATGGTTTCTAACAAGAAATGTCATCAAGAAAACATATCATCATATTTTGCTGTTATATAAAGATATAACCGAGTTACTGAGTTGTACTGACTGTCTATCCCTAGTGAAAGTGACTAAAACCTGTAACAATTTTCCAGTTTGCTCCTATAGATTCTTGTTTTACTCTTTTCCCAGTTTCACACAGCTGACATTATTTTATACCAGTTACTATACTGGAATCCTCTAATATCCTGCCCCTGTTCAAATACATAACAGCTAAATGAAATGGACAGAGTTTACCGAGTACCTTCGCAAGAAACCCAGATAACCAAGTTTGCTAGAATTTATTTTAAAAACAATTACAATGGCATGCTTAATCCGGGTTTCCTTTTGCATTTTTTTATGCAAATAAATTTAAGTTTGTTCTTCTAATACCTGTATTTTCAGTAAGTATAAGAGCAATTAAACAACCTACAGTCTTCAAAGTGATTTTTTTTTTTTTGAGATGGAGTCTCATTCTGTGGCCCGGGCTGGAGTGCAATGGTGCAATCTTGGCTCACTGCAACCTCCGCCTCCTGGATTCAAGCGCTTCTCCTGCCTCAGTCTCCCAAGTAGCTGGAATTAGAAGTGCAAGCCACCACGCCCAGCTAATTTTTGTATTTTTAGTAGAGATGGGGTCTCACTCACCATGTTGGCCAAGCTGATCTTGAACTCCTGACCTCAAATGATCCACCCGCCTAGGCCTCCCAAAGCGCTGGGATCACAGGCATGAGCCACTGTACTGGGACTCAGAGTGATTTTTAATGACACAGCCTAGCAAAATGATGTAACCCTACTGAAAGCCCCTTCTTTGCTTGTTCCTAATACCTCATCCTGACACCTACTTTTTTCTTTTTCTCTGCTGCTCATTAAATTATTGCTTAATAATTTATATGCCAGCTGTTGATAAAGACAAGTTGTAATCATTCCTAATAGAGATATTTACAAGTCAAAAGGAGACCCATAAAATTGGAAAATTCCAAAAATACCTAATTATAATGACTGTGCCTATACTTTTAAAAGTAATTTACTGGGCGGGCATGGTGGCACATGCCTATAATCCCAGCACTCTGGGAGACCAAGGCAGGAGGAATCACTTGAGGCTAGGAGTTCAAGACCAGACTGGGCAACAAAGTAAGACCCTGTCTCCACAAAAATTTTAAAAACTAAAAAATAAAATACAGTAAAAAATTTTAAAAACTAAGCCAGGTGCAGTGGCTCATGCCTGTAACCCGAGCTCTTAGGAAGGCAGAGGCGGAGAATAGCTTGAGCCCAGGAGTTCGAAACCTGCTGGGCAATAGAGTGAGACTCCATTCTCCAAAAATAAAATAAAATAAAATAAATTATCCAGGCACAGTGGCACACACCTGTGGTCCCAGCTACTCAAGAAGCTGAGGCAGAATCACTTGAGCCCAAGAGTTCAAGGCTGCAGTGAGCTATGATAGCACCACCACACTCCAGCCTGAACAAGAGACCCTGACTCAAAAAACAAAAAAAAAAAACCATAAAAATAAAATATAATGGGAAAGACTGTGTGAAATAAATTACTTTATAAAAAATAAATTTCGTTTAATAGCAATTTTTTTTGAGACAAACACCTAGCAGGTTTTCTTTTGATAGACTGTGTACAAAATAAGATACCACACCTTCTCAACTTACCATTCAACCCTCTCTCTAACTTCTTGTTCTGTACTATTTAATATACCTTGGCTCTCCAAGAAAAACAAAGCTTCTTAAAGACAGAAACAATAACATATATTTAGCCGTTAATAACTTCAATAGTTTCCAGCACGGTGATAGGCTAGGAACTAAACATTTATTTACTGTTGCATGCAAAGTATCACTTCATAATATAACAGCAAATCAGAAAAATATCTGAATAAGTCATTTTAAAAAGTAAGCATCTATTCTAAAGCCTATAGCTAAAAGAAACTCAAACTAATTTTATTATATTAATGAAGTGGAAGAATTCAAATAATATTTTGCTATGATTATTTTCCAAGTAAATATATATGCTGTGTTATGGACAATACAATGATAGGTTCTCACTAACAAGAAATTTATAACCTAATGGAAATAAAGGATGACTACATGGAGGAACATTACTACCTATAAAAGACATGTATTTCTAAAGTATAAACAAAGTAATTATTTTATAACACTATGCATCAAACATTATAGGCCTTTAAGAGATGGAGGGACGATCCTGAATAATTTCATCTTCCTATACTCAAGTAGTCTCTAGAATTCTAACTAATTTTGCTACTCAAATCTCTACTGAGTCAAGAGGGATAAAATTATTAAGGCTTTTACACCAGCATATTTTCATAAATCCTGGTCTATACATTCAGCACTTATTTGTTCACTACTTCTGGCTATAAAACTATTATCTTTATCTCAAAGGTTAACGGCTGGATCTAAATCAAAATTCTAAACAAAGGAGTTTTATGAAGCATACCCTCTGATATCAGGAAATTATAAAATTTTATTTCTTATTTGCAAGTATGAAGAAAGAAGGTCCTCTTTTTAAGTTCTAACATATTTTTTCAATCAGCTTTTTTTTTTCTTTTCTTTTTTTTTTTTTTTTTGAGACAGGGTATCACTCTGTCACCCAGGCTAGAGTGTAGCCTCAAACTACTGGGCTCAAGTACCTCAGCCTTCCAAGTACCTAGGACCATAGGCACGTGCCACTATGCCTGGCTAATTTTTTTTCTTTTTTTGTAGAGATGGGATCTCACTGTTGCCCAGGCTGGTTTTGAACTCCTGGGCTCCTGCCTTGGCCTCCCAAAGTGCTGGGATTACTGGCATAAGCCACCATGCCCAGCTTAGCTCTCACTCTTGAAAGGTAAAATTGATATGCCAGAGACAGAATCTTAAGGAAATTACAAATCAACTTTAAGAAGCATCTTTAATACAAGATGATAGGGATAAAAAAAAAAATGAAAGAAAAAAGAAATAGAGAAGCATCTTAGAAAACTGACAAAAGAAGCACTAAAAAATAAATTTGTTTTCTTTTTTTTTTTTTTGGAGACAGGATCTCACTCCTCTGTCATCTGGGCTGGAGTGCAGTGGTGCAATCATGGCTCACTGCAGCCTCAACCTCCTGGACTCAAGCAATCCTCCTCCTGCCTCAGCCTCCTGAGTAGTTAGGTCAACAGGTATGCACCACCAGTCTTGCTGTTGTAGGCCTGGGCTGGAGTGCAATGGCGCAATCTCACACTGACTAATTTTTTAAAAAACCTTTTGTAGAGATGGGGTCTCACTATGTTGCCCAGGCTGGTCTCAAACTCTCAGCCTCAAGTGATCCCTCCACCCTGGCCTCCCAAAGCACTGGGATTACAGGCATGAGCCACCATGTCCCACCAGAAACATGTATATTTTTTGAAAGCAAGACACATCTTTCATAAGAAACAGCTACACAATACTAAATTATTAAGTCAAAACAACTTTCTAAATAACATATTATGCTGTTAGTAATGCTATAAATTCTTAGGGTAGAATTATAGAAAGTGAATGGCCTCATCATAAAAAAGTGACAACTTGGCCGGGCGCGGTGGCTCAAGCCTGTAATCCCAGCACTTTGGGAGGCCGAGACGGGCGGATCACGAGGTCAGGAGACCGAGACCATCCTGGCTAACCCGGTGAAACCCCGTCTCTACTAAAAAATACAAAAAAACTAGCCGGGCGAGGTGTCGGGTGCCTGTAGTCCCAGCTGCGCAGGAGGCTGAGGCAGGAGAATGGCGTGAACCCGGGAGGTGGAGCTTGCAGTGAGCTGAGATCCAGCCACTGCACTCCAGCCTGGGCAACAGAGCGAGACTCCGTCTCAAAAAAAAAAAAAAAAAAAAAGGTGACAACTTTTGTAAAGTCATTATTAAAAGCGAAGTTGGGCCAGGTGTGGTGGCTCATGCCTGTAATCCCACCACTTTGGGAGGCCGAAGCAGGAGGATGGCTTGAGAGTAGGATTTTGAGACTAGCTTGTGCAACACGAGACCTTGTGTCTACAATTTTTTTATTATTATTATTGAGATGGAGTTTCACTCTTGTTGCCCAGGCTGGAGTCCAATGGCACGATCGCGGCTCACCACAACCTCTGCCTCCCAGGTTCAAGAGATTCTCCTGCCTTAGCCTCCCAAGTAGTTGGGATTACAGGCATGTACCACCACGCCTGACTAATTTTGTATTTTTAGCAGAGACAGGGTTTCACCATGTTGGTCAGGCTGGTCTCAAAGTCCCGACCTCAGGTGATCTGCCTGCTTCGGCCTCCCAAAGTGCTGGGATTACAGGCGTGAGGCACTGCCCCCAGCCTTTTTTTTGAGACCGAGTTTCACTCTTGTTGCCCAGGCTGGAGTGTAGTGGCGCAACCTTGGCTCACTGCAACCGCCACCTCCCCGGTTCAAGAGATTCTCCTGCCTCAACCTCCTAAGTAGCTGGGATTACAGGCATCCACCACCCACCCAGCTAATTTAGTATTTTAGTAGAGACGGGGTTTCACTATGTTGGCCAGGCTGGTCTTGAACTGCTGACATCAGGTAATCTACCTGCCTCGGCCTCCCAAAGTGCTGGGATTACAGGCATGAGCCGCCATGCCTGGCCTACAAATCTTTTTTTTTTTTTTTTATTGGCTGTGCATGGTGGCACATGCCTGTAGTCCCAGCCACTCTGGAAGCTGAGGTGGAAGGACTACTCAAGTCTGGGAGTTCAAGGTTACAGTAAGCCGTGATTGTGCCACTGCACTCCAGCCTGGAAAACAGAGAGAGACCCTGTCTTGAAAAATTAATTCACTAGTTAATTAATTCACTAATTAATTAAAATAAAAGGGAAGTTGCAGCATTTGTTCTTAAGAGGAAACTGTGCTTTAAAAGTAATAGCTACTTTCTTCTCATAAGCAAGAGTGGCTTTAATACACTACCTATGATAATAAAACAAATCTAAGTTTTGTTCATTTCCTTAGCATTATAAATTTATTAATATACTACTAAAAACATTTTAAGTGCCTATGACTTTTATAGTACAATCCATGAAGCCAGTATACACATATAAAATAAGTACTTAGTCAATAGTCCACAAACATGAGTACCTACTAAGTGGTGTTTTATAAAAATAAAGGCTTGTGGCCAGGTGTGGTGGCTCACACCAGTGATCCCAGCACTTTGGGAGGCTGAGGCCAGCGGATCACCTGAGATCAGAAGTTCAAGATCAGGCTGCCCAACACAGTGAAATCCCATCTCTACTAAAAATACAAAAATTAGCTGGGCATGGTGACGCATGCCTGTAATCCCAGGTACTTGGGAGGCTGAGGCAGGAGAATCGCTTGAATCCAGGAGGCAGAGATTGCAGTGAGCCAAGATCGTGCCACTGCACTCCAGCCTGGGTAACAAAGTGAGACTCCATCTTAAAAAAAAAAAAAGCCTGTGAATGAGCGAATGAGATGATAACCAAATTATGTTATAACAGCTATAATATTTATATTGTCACAAAAAAATTATTCAAAGATCTATGACTTTTAAAACAATCTACATTCATGTTAATAAAAACCTTATGATAGGCCAAAATAACTGACTTGGATCAAAATATATTACAAAGCAGAGAACCCACTAACAATATCTAATATCACAAGCAGAGATGCCATCTCTGAGGAGACCAATTAGAAAAAAGCACCCCTTCCTCTGAGTAGTCCATCCCACCAAAGTCCATCCCTGTGAAGCACAGGGTGAATTTTAGCCAACTCACAACCCTTGGACACAACTACATGCTCCACTCCTGCTCAATATTTTAATAAAAAAGAAATCATGAGCTGGGCCTGGTGATTCACACCTGTGATCCCAGCTATTCGAGAGGCTGAGACAGTGAGGTGATCGCCTGAGCTCAGCAGTTCCAGGCTGCAATAAGCTATGATCATACCACCACTGCACTCCAGCCTGGGTGACACAATGAGACCTCATCTCTAGAAAAAAAAAAAAGTCCTTTAATTGCATCTAAATCATTACATTAAACTTTTTTCCGTTTATATGAAAAGACTCAGAATCATTTATTTATGTGTAATCTCTAGTCACCATATATTTTTTGAGTGGTCACGGCATATTAAGTACTATGGTAAGCCCACTGGGGTTCACAAAACAGAACAGTACTTTAACCCAGCAGTACTTTAACCCTCTGGAAAGTTTTAACTAATTTAGATCATATACATTTGCATTAACGATATGATACCCATACTAATTCACTGTTGGGCATGAATGTTATAGTATCTACTAAGAGTAAACTGCTCCTGTGACTTACATTTTTTAAAATAATTATTTTATTTTGAATATGGTCAGCTCCAGCCCCATTCCCCTTACTTTCTCCCCACAGGTAATTTCCATCATGTGCTTATTGTTTACTGTCCCCATACATGTCCCTAATACTTTACTTGTATATAAAGAGCATTTTTTTTTTCAATTTTGTACAAGAGTTCAGAAAAAAAAATCAAATCATAACAAAGTTGACTTGGCTTCTCTTTGAGCCTCCTGGATCACCGTCTATCTGTGGCTCTGGCCAGTCCTGCCTCTCCACCACAAACATTGTTTTAGTTCTCCTAGGCCTCCGCCTGTCTCCCAGCCTGAACTCCATTTACACATGGAGTGTGAACACAAAGTTAGAGTGAGGCTGCTTCAGGGCCCCAGGCCCATGCATCCATCCAGACTCCAAGTGGAGTGTAGGGCTTCCAGGGCAGAGAGGCGTAGGAGGGGCAAACCCTGCCCAGGCAATCCTCACATTGGATAGGGCATCAAACAGCATCCCAAGGGCTTGCCCTCCCCTTCCACCCAACTCTAACTCTGGTGAAGGGGGAGCAGCTGTTACCAGAGCCTATACTGGTGAAGGTTGCGGCTCAGCACCGAACGAACATCAACGGTGAACCTGAGGGCATCCAGCATTGGGAGCAGGTTGAAAAGGGTTGTGTCACTGGGGTCACTGAACCAGGATATGATGGTGATGGCCTTGTCTGGATGGCTCCTGTAAGCCACTGGGGAGTTATCCAGGATCACAGTGCTGGAGAGGTCACTGTGGACCACAGAGAGGTGCTTGATGTAGCTGCCCAACTCCAAAGTGCAGTGCTGTCTGTAGTATCTCCTCTTAAGAATACTTCTGCTAATTGTCCAGTTAATCTGCCACAACAGAGCCATAGATCTCCATGCTTGCTATAAAGACCACCAGCTCCCACCACTGGCTCACCACTTCCAAGAAGAAATCCACATGGGGCCTTTAATGTACAAAAAAACGCACAGGATGTTTGTCTATTACCACCTTGAGGATGAAGTCAGGAGGCGTTCCACGCCGGACTGTGAGCCTCAGGACCCCAGCATGGTGGGAGTGAATAAGCGTCTCATCCGGATCCAGCACGAGGATATTCCTCTTCACCTAACCGATTCCGGGACAAGAAGATAAGGGGAGGATATCATATCGAACAGTTTGCTGCTGAATTACCGTGCAGATCTGCCACCACAAAAGGGTGGAGAAGCTCCAGAGCTTGTTGGCGAAGGCCACGAACCTGCGCAGCCCCAGCAGACACCACGTCCGCATCATCCTGATGACCCTGGCACTGCGGGCACCACCGGCCCCGGGGGGCCCCCCCGCGGCACAGCTGCGTCAGCTCCCCGTCGCCGGGAGGGGGAACGGCAGCCCTGAGTGGCAGGAGAGGCTGCAGAGAGGGGCACGGAGCAAGCGGCTCAGAAAGTGACCCCTGGCAAGGTTTTGGAAAGCCCAGCGGAACCGGGAGCTGGCAGACAGGCATGTGCAGCCTGAGGGGGCCCAGGTGGGCTGGGAGCGGCACCGACGGCTTCCGGAAAGTTGTGGGCCAAGACACCTCGGGCTAGGATTGGGTCCTCAGAGACCAGGAGGGAAGGGGAAGGATAATTGGGAGAGGGGACAGTAGGGGAGGGAGCAAGGATGAAGGGGGAAGGGAGGGGGGAAAGCAGAGTCAATAGCTTTTTTTTCTTTACAGAGAATTAAAGGTTATGTAAAAGGCATCAAATTCTACAAATCGTTTTGAAACTTTTTCTTGTTCATTATGCCTTTTACATTTACTCACGTTAATACAGTCATTCTTTTTTAACGTGAATCCATCACCTAGCTTCAAGACTCAATCTATTCTTTCCCCTTTTCTGTGCAAGAGTAATATTTATTTAAACTACTGTATTGTGTCCCATTATATGAAATACATGCAGGAATTTTGTTTTGTTTTGTTTTGTTGAGACAGAGTTTCGCTCTTGTTGCCCAGGCTGGAGTGCAGTGGTGTGATCTTGGCTCACAGCAACCGCCGCCTCCCAAGTTCAAGCAATTCTTCTGCCTTAGTCTCCCGAGTAGCTGGGATTACAAGCGCCCGCCACCGCGCCTGGCTAATTTTTGTCTTTTTAGCAGAGAAGGGGTTTCGCCCTGTTGGTCAGGTTAGTCTCGAATTCCTGACCTCAGGTGATCTGCCCGCCTTGGCCTCCCAAAGTGCTGGGATTACAGGTATGAGCCACCACACCTGGCCAACAGGATTTTTTTTTTTTTCAATTTGACAATTGATCTATGATTAGAGGAGCTGCTATGGTTTGAATGCTTATGAAACTTAATCCCCAATGTGGCAGTACTGAGAGGTGGGGCCTTTAATAGCTGATTCGGTCATGAGGGCTCTGCCCTCATAAATAATCTATTAATGGATTAATGGGTTCATGAATCAATGGATTATCATGGGAATAGGACTGACAGCTTTATAAGGAGTGGAAGAGAGACCTAAACACACTCAGTCCCCTTATATGAGGTCCTGCACCTTCTAAGAATTCAGCAGACTCCCCACCAGCAAGAAGGCCCTCATTAGATGTAGCCCCTCAACCTTGGACGTCCTTCTCATCCTCCATAACTGCAAAAAATAAATTCCTTTCTTTATAAATTATCCAGTTTCAAGCCAGACATGGTGGCTCACAGCACTTTGGGAGGCCAAGGCGGGCAGATAACTTGAGGTCAGGAGTTCAAGACCAGCCTGGCTAACATGGTGAAACCCCATCTCTACTACAAACACAAAGATTAGCCAGGCGAAGTGGCACACAACTGTAATCCCAGCTACTCGGGAGGCTGAGTCACCAGAACTGCTTGAACTCGGGAGTTGGAGGTTGCAGTGAGCTGAGACGCCACTACTGCACCCTAGCCTGGGTGACAGAGTGAGACTCTGTCTCAAGAAAAAAAAAAAAAAAAATTACCCAGTTTCAGGTATTCTGTCATAAGCAACAGAAAACAAACCACGCCAGGAGTCTAATATATTTACATGTATTATGATTATTTCTTTCAAATTATTTTGAGTTTTCTCTTTACTGACAAAGCATTTCCTTTTTTTAACTTTTATTTTAGGTCAGGGGAACATATGAACTTTCATTATACAGGTAAACTGTGTGTCACGGGGGTGTGGTGCACAGCTTATGCGTCATCCAGGTAATAAGCACAGTAACTGATAGGTATTTTTTTCTGATCCTCTCCTTTTTCCCACCCTCTCCCCTCCAGTAGGTCCCAGTGTCTGTTGTTCCTCTCTTTCTATGTGTTCTCATTGTTTAGCTCCCACTTATAAGTGAGAATATGCAATATTTGGTTTTCTGTTCCTGCATTAGTTTGCTAAAAATAATGGGCTCCAGCTCCATCCATGTTCCCACAAAAGACATAATCTCATTATTTTTTATGGCTGCATAGTATTCCACAGTGAATATGCACCATGTTTTCTTTATCAAATATCACTGATTGGCATTTAGATATTGTGAATAGTGCTGCAATTAATATTCACATGCATGTGTCTTTATGGTACAATGATTTATATTCCTTTGGGGATATATCCAGTAACAGGATTGCTGGCGTGAATGGTAGTTCTGTTTTTAGCTCTTTGAAGAATCGCCAGACACTGCTTTCCACAATGGCTGAATTAATTTACACTCCCACCAACAGTGTATAAGCATTCCCTTTTCTCCACAACCTTGCCAGCATCTCTTATTCGACTTTTTAATAATAGTCATTCTGACTAGTGTGAGATGGTATCTCATTGTGGTTTTGATTTGCATTTCTCTGATCATCAGTGGTGTCGAGCTTTTTTCATATGCTTGTTGGCTGCATGTATGTCTTCTTCTGAGAAGTTTCTGTTCATGTCCTTTGCCCACTTTCTAATAGAGTTGTTTTATAAATTTAAGTTCCTTACAGATGCTGGATATTAGACCTTTGTCAGATGCGTAGTTTGCAAACATTTTCTCCCATTCTACATGCTGTCTATTTGCTCTTTTGATAGTTTCTTTTGCTGTGCAGAAACCGTTACATTTAATCAGATCCTATTTGTCAATTTTTGCTTTTGTCGCAATTGCTTTTGGTGTCTCTGTCATGAAATCTTTGCCCGTTCCTATGTCCAGAATGGTATTGCCTTGATTGTCTTCCAGAGTTTTTATAGTGTTGAGTTTTACATTTACATTTAAGTCTTTAATCCATCTGCAGATGATTTTTGTATATGGCGTAAAAAAGGGGTCCAGTTTCAATTTTCTGCATAGCCAGCTATCCCAGAACCATTTATAGGGAACCATTTATTCCCTATATGAATAGGGAATCCTTTCCCCATTGCTTGTTTTTGTCAGTTGACAGACCATTTCTTTAAAGTGCTCCATTATTATCTTCAGATTTTCTTCCAAGCACTTGATCTTACCAAAAGTGTCACTAAAAGATTTTCAGACTATAATCAAAGCCATTACTTCCTCAAATGGTCCTTAAATGGTCTGTTAACTGAAATATCAAAGCATTGTAGCTGTCCAATTATGCAACGAAGTTTGCACAGGCAATTAAACTACACCATAAATGCTATCTTATCAACCATGACTATACAATACCATCAACTAAAAATGCATTCTGATTTCATATGAGGAAAAAAAAAATACCTCCATTTTCTTTTTCTCTGAGGCCTAGGTCTGAACTTATTTAACCTACTTAATACCTACAATGTACTTTCAATATGAGGGCTCTTGAATTTCTTCAATTCTGAAACATTTTGAGCTGTTTACTCTTCAAATATTACTTGTCCCTCCATCTCCTCCATTTTTTTCCTTCTGAAATTAGTATTAGATGAATGTTGGTAACGTTTGCTTCTCCTACTATGCTCTGGGTAAGGTCCTTCCATACTATCTTCAAAACTCATTCTTTGACTCTATCAAGTCTAAAGTTTCTTTTCTCTATTGCTTTTTAAAAAGCTCAATAACCATATTTTTCATTTCTAAGTTTTCTAATTAGCTGGGTTTTTTTCTATCTAGTAGATTGTTCCATTATGTTTAATTTCTTAATCTTCTTTAATGCAAGTTTATGTTTATTTGAACATCCTCAAGACATATCGTTTTTGTTCATTTTTTATAAATTTAAATTTCATCTGGAGTAAATTCTTATTCCAATTATTGAATTTATTGGTTGTTCTAGTATTAGATTTCTTAGGTGTGCTCTACAATTTTGGTTGTTTGCTCATTCAGAAGAGTTTTTTTTTTGGATTTTGCCCTCTTTTCTCTTCTCTCTCTCCCTCCATCAGTACTGCTGAACATTCATAGAATAAAACATAAACAGTACCTCCTAGAATTGTGTTATGCTTTACACTTTATGCTCACCCATCCCCAAGCAGTTTTCAGGTTATCTCCTGCCACCCCTCCAAGGCCCCAATTTCATTTCAGTCTTATGAAAGTAATTTTTAATTACTTCCCTGCAAGAATATTGTAGATATGGCCAAAATCGTCATGAAATGGTTCTTTGGCTTGATTTCAAGTCAGGATTGTGTCTCTGTATCTGTGTCCCTAAATCCCCAACTTCCAATAAGGCTTTAGTTCTTGTCAGCAACCCAAGAGCCTTCTTTTCTCCCTATCTATAGTTTTAGGCAATGAGTCAGGCTCTTTGTACTTCATCCCAAGAGGGGAGCTTTTAGCCCCTTTTGCCACATAAGAGCCAAATTCCACTGCCCACTTTAGGACTTTTGAGTTCAACAGCTTGCATAATCAATCTCTACGTGCCATTTTGGATTTCTCTTCTATTCTGGTCCACAGAGATAAAATATTATTCTTTTTGGACCCTGTTATTTTGTTGTCCCTTTTTATATTTTATTCATAATTGCTATGTCTGAAGCAGAGGGTGTTTTCAAACCATGAATTTACTGTGTCTCATTTTTACCCCTCCCAATTTTTACTATACAAATCCAATTTTTATTTATTATAAACAATATATTGCTCCAAATTCATTTTTTTCATCTGTGACACAGTCCCCAGAAGGTCCTGAGATCATGTGCCTTATTGCTCCAAATTCTAAATCACCTATTTTCATTTTTCCACATTCCCTTCTAGTTTTTTGCCCATGTATAGTCATATATCATATTTCATTGGTTAGTTGTTTAAAATATTTTGGACCTCAGGTATATAGAAATGGATTAATTACATTATCACAAGTCTTTAACAGCCCCTCTTAATTATATGATATTAATTTCTGAGTTGATTTGGTTACTCAGACTTGTAACAGAAGGCTTTCTATCTCCATCTATTGTTAAAAATTAACTCTATTATCAAACTTCAACGTACAACTATTATTCCGTTTAACAGCTTCATCAAAAATAAAGTATCTGTGCATTTAAACATGTAAAAGTATATAAATACACAGCTCTTTTACAGTCATAATCATACTATTGGTACACTTTGGTTTTCTTTTTTTACCAGATATTTCAAACGTTTTACAAAGCTTTCAAAATTATTGCTCCACATGGCTCATTCTTAAGTGAGATATACCACATCAAATAAGTAAATGGTTAAACTGTTTTGAAAGGAGAAATAAAAAAGCCACTTTCCATTAAAACATAAATGGAAGAAAAGGTTGTGGTTTACCACAATGCTACATAAATGTGCTCAAAGTCAGCAATAAATCACCACAACACAAGTTTAAAGATTATGTGCAAGTACCTATATCTTTCTAAATATACCAAAATCTTGTTTCAAAACAATTTTATCTCATGGTTAAATTTTACACAAAGTAATTACCCCATCAATTATATTACTACAAAAATATCCTGAAAATGTGTCACTAACATTTTAAAAATCATTGTTTTTTTGTTTGGGTATGGTTGTTCACGCCTGTAATCCCAGCACTTGGGGAGGCCAAGGCGGGCGGATCACCTGAGGTCAGGAGTTCGAGACCAGCCTGACCAACATGGTGAAACCCCATCTCTACTAAAAATACAAAACTAACCGGATGTGGTGTGTCATGCGCCTGTAATCCCAGCTACTTGGGAGGCTGAGGCAGGAAAATCACTTGAACCCAGGAGTCAGAGGCTGCAGTGAGCCAAGATTGTGCCACTGCACTCCAGCCGAGGCAACGAGAGCAAAACACCGCCTCAAATCAATCATTGTTTTTTAATGTGCTTGCTAACCTATTGACCACAGACAACATACTTGACAAATCTTGTGTTTTACTTGGGTAAATCACTAGGACTGTAAGGCACAGTGTCTTCACTTTAAAATGAGATAATTTTGAGTTTGATCTAAATATTAAATGCAATTTTGTATGTCAAGGTGCTTTGAAACCACAGATACGTTATTTTATCATGATTACCTTTTCTATTTCTCTTTGTGTAGCTCCTTCTTTTTTCAAACGCTCCTGTTCTACACACTTGGCATTGTAATTTTCCTTGGATTTCTGGAGGGCCTGAGTTATGCTCTGAATGGTTTGGACAGCTTCCAGAGTTCCTGCAACTTCTTCTTTAGTCTGTTTAGTATGAAACGATTCATCAAAATGACGGAACTGTAAAGTATTCAATATCTGACCAATCAATTCTTTAACAAGAAAAAAAACTGATACCTTTTTATGAGATTTTACTTGTTCTTCTCCATACTTCTGAACTTCCTTTATTAATTCTTGCAATTTTCTAACAAGATCCAAGTGACAATTTGCTAATTTCTCTGTAGATGTTTTGAATACATCCCATACTGGTGCAAATGTTCTAAGAAAATAAAAAATATGGGAATAACTTATTAAAAGTAAAAAAAAAAATTACGGTTCTAACAAGGAACCAATGGAAACAATAGTGGTATATACGGCAACCTTATTTGGGCAAAAGATGAAACTTAAATACTGAATAAAATGATTGACAGACTGACCTTGAATTTTTTTATCACTGGTTATTTAAAATTGGTTATTTTTATCATTGGTTATATTTTTGGACCTCAGGAATATAGAAATGGGTTAATTACACTATCACAACTCTTACTCCTCTTAATTATATTAATTTCTGAGTTGATTTAGTTGTTTAAACTTGTATCAGAAGCCTATCACTGTCTATTGTTAAAATTTAACTGTTATCAAACTTCAATTTAGTATTCTATTTAAAATGCTTCATCAAAAATAAAGTTTCTGTGAATTTAAACACTCAAAAGTCCAATTTTTAGATAATTATTCTTTCCATAATTGTTATGGCAATGAGCACATCTCATTTTAAATGTATTAATTACTTTCATTTTTCAAGGAACACATTTTTTAATACAAATTTTTTAAAGGAAGATCTAATGACAGTCTATAAAATCACAGGAGACATTTTTAATGCATCTTAATCATTTCAATAAAGTTTATCTTAAGTGAGTTTTTAAAGATCACTGTTAAACTACCTCAGAATTTAAATGAACTTAACAGCCAACCAGAATAAATACACTGCATGTGCATAAGATAATATTTATAACCTCAAACACTATTGAATGACTAAGTAGTTTTTAAAAAGGGAAAAAATAAATTTCATTTACTTTTGATTACTTTTGACTACATTGACTGATTCGGCAAGTTCAATTATATTTTCTATCAAGTGAAGAATATATTAATATTCACAGATACTTTTAAAATAAGCATATATTTTACTATGCTTTTGAACTGTTATGTCTTCAATAGGAACTTAGAATCCTCAAGAACTCTGCCTAAGTGAACATTGAAAAAGAGGAAGAAATTAACTCACCCAAGTTGTGAATAATTGCTTGCAGATTTTGCTAGTTTTGTCATTGACCTGGAGTATGCCTCCTCTATGGTAGCTCTGTTAAATCAAATATCCACATCATAATATCTCTTGTTTAGTGACCAAAAACAGCAAAGTTATCAAAATACAATTAAAAATGCAAAAACAAAAAGATACCTCAAAAATGACATGTTAAAAATAAGTACATATATGTAGTCATGAATTGCTGGCCTATCTTTAACTGTTCTTTCTGGTACAGAACTAAAATAATTTATATCACACACACAAATTTTTTTGAGACAGAGTCTTGCTCTGTCACTCAGGCTGGAGTATAGTGGTATGATCATAGCTCACCGCAGCCTTGACCTCCTAGGCTTAAGCAATCCTCCCACCTCAGCCTCCTGAGTAGCTGGCACTACAAGCATGCCCCACAACACCCAGCTAATTTTTGTATTTTTTTGTAGAGATGGGGTCTCGCTATGTTGCCCAGGTTGATCTGGAATTCCAGGGCTCAAGCAATCCTCCCACCTCAGCCTCCCAAAGTGCTGAGATCATAGGCATGAGCCACCATGCTCAGCCACAGAAAAAATTTTAATGGAGTCACAACTCTTTTTATCTTTAGTATCAATGCTTATCTGAACAGGAAATATAAGAGTGCTACTTCTTGTAAGCTGATTCACTGTGATAAGTGTGTCATTTGTATTTAATACTTCCTTGTACTTAGTTTTATTATTCTTCAACACTGTGATGCACATTTAATAGAACAAGAGATTAATGACAGTCATTTGCACAAAATTAAATACGAATCATCAGGTCTGAAATCCTGAACTTCATTCATGGCTTAATTTATTTTGTGATTAGATCTAAAATATTAGCAAATATTTCACACTAGAATACTATGTTTTATATAACTACCATTTAGCATATGAGATTTTATTCTGTAAAAAACATCCATAGCCATTAAATACAGAATTCTAAAAGATATAAATTATCCTATAGACATGTCACCTATAAATACAGAATATACATTTTGTATGGCCTCCTTTTTGTTCTATTTTTGAGACAGAGTCTGGCTCTGTCACCCAGGCTGGAGTACGGTGGTGCGATCTTGGCTCACAGTAACCTCCACCTCCGGGATTCAAGTGATTCTCCTGCCTCAGCCTCCCGAGTAGCTGGGACTACAGGCACCTGCCACCATGCCCAGCTAATTTTTGTATTTTTAGTAGAGACAGGATTTCACTACATTGGTCAGGCTGGTCTCAAACTCCTGACTTTGTGATCTGCCCCACTTGCCCTCCCAAAGTGCTGGGATTACAGGCATGAGCCACCGCGCCCAGCCTGTATAGCCTTCTTAACACTACAAAACTTACAGTTTTACCTTTCGCCTGGCTCTTCTCAATGTGTGCTACCCTTAATAGGGGAACATTCTACAACCACCATTATCCCTCCATTTACTATGATTGGTCCAACTAACTTTCTGCTTCTAATTTCTAAATCCAGATCTTCACACTGCTCTTGCACTAACCCATCTGTTCAATATCCAACTACCCCAAACATAATTAAGATATTTGAACCACCTCAAACTCAGAATATCTAAACTCATCTCCAAACTCTCCCCCAACCGAATCTGCACAAAAACCAGCTCTCTAACAAAAACAAAATATTAACAGTAACTGCCTCTCACTGATGGTACTGTGACTCTTTCCTGCTCCTTTAAGCTCTTCTGTCATTTTAAAATACTATTACTACAAGAGTAATACTTTGTTCATCCAAAAAAGTTAATATTTATTAGTATATCAATGGGTAAGTTTAACAGCAGGGTAAAGAGGTTCAATTTCCAGTACAGATTAAACATACCTCATCAGCCAGGCATGGTGGTTCACGCCTGTAATCCCAGCACTTTGGGAGGCTGAGGCCGGCAGATCACCTGAGGTCAGGAGTTCAAGACCAGCCTGGCCAACATGGTGAAACCCCATCTCTAATAAAAATACAAAAATTAGCTGGGCATGGTGGTGGGCGCCTGTAATCCCAGCTACTCAGGAGGCTGAGGCAGAAGAATTGCTTGAATCCAGGAGGCAGAGGCTGCAGTGAGACAAGATCATGCCACCGCACTCCAGCCTGGGCAACAAGAGTGAAACTCTGCCTCAAATAAATAAACAAGCAAGCATCTCTAATCAAAATATCAGAAATGCTCCAAAATCTTTATATTTTTTGAGGACCAACATGATGCCAAAAGCAGAAAATTCCACACCTGACCTCGTGACAGGTCATGGTCAAAATTCAGTCAAAACTTTGTTTCATGTAGAAAAATTATTAAAATAGGCCGGGTGTGGTGGCTCACGCCTGTAATCCCAGCACTTTGGGAGGCCGAGGTGGGCAGATCATGAGGTCAGGAGATGGAGACCATCCTGGCTAACACGGTGAAACCCGTCTCTACTAAAAATACAAAAAAATTAGCTGGGCTTGGTGGCACACACCTGTAATCCCAGCTACTCAGGAGGCTGAGGCAGGAGAATGGTGTGAACCCGGGAGGCAGAGGTTGCAGTGGGCCAAGATCGTGCCACTGCACTCCAGTCTGGGTGACAGAGCGAGACTCTGTCTCAAAAAAAAAAAAAAAAAAGAAGAAAAAGAAAAATAGTTAAAACATTGTATAAATATTTAAAATATTGTATAAGATTACCTTCAGGCTGTGAGTATATGGTGTGTAGAAAACAAACAAATTACAAGTTTAGACTTGGGTCTCACCCCCAAGATTACTTGTTATATATATGCAAATACTCCAAAATCTGAAAAAATCCTAATTCTAAAAGACTTCTGGTACCAAGCATTTCAGATAAGGGATACTTAACCTGTAATAGCGAATCAGATTATTGACACAAAAACTTTTCTCACTGAGGAAAATTTAGAAAACATGGTAAGTTGAGGGTGGAGGCAAGGTAACTGAAAAGCATTAGAAAACTTAAGGGGCAGTTAAGAATAAAGATCCAAGAGAAGGGTATCCAGACAAGTCAGTCAGGTATGTGGGGCAACTTCTTCCTGGAGGGTATCCAAAAGAGGTCACTGATCAGTTGAGAAATGAAACAGCTTTTCTCAGCCTCACAGGGTAAGGGAGACAAAAATAAAAGAGTTCAGGTCCAGTAAAGGTAGAGAGCATAGAAAAATCCCATGCCCTTCAAGTAGAGACTCCAAAAGAAGAAAAAAAAAAAAAAAGCAAATTACAGATCTAGCAAATACAACCACCAAATTAATAACTCCTTGGATGGGGTTTAGCAGCTGATTTGATATTCTATATTGAGATTTATACCATAAAAGGGAGATGGAAAAAAAAGGAAAATTAAAAAAATAAAGAGATTTAGTTAATTAAAAGATAGATGAGAATAATTTATCCAACATTAAAGTTCGGAAAGACAAAAAAGAATGTGAAGAGATGTAAAGGCCAAGCAAGAAAAGTCCAATAAATGAGTAAAGAGAAAGAATGAGTTAGAGAAAATATTTGAGGAAATAATAACAGGGAATTTTCCAAAACTGATAAAAGATATCAAACCACAGATCCAAGCAGCCCAACAAACTTTAAGAGGATAAATTGTTTAAAAACAATTACATCTGGTCGTAGTCACATTATAGTAAAAACTGCTGAAAATTAAAAAGAGAAAGAACAAAATAAAGATATTTTAAAAGCAACCAAACTCTTCCCACCACCAAATGTTACCTTCAAAGAACCAGTAACTAGACTGATAGCTAACATCTCAACTGTAGATAATGGAACGATCTTCAAAAAAACTTAATTAAAAAAAAAATCTACCAACTGGAATTCCATACCCAGCAAAAATATAAATGAAAGCAAATCCTTAATAAAATAACAGATCTAGGTTATCATCACCAATGGCCACTAACATCACAAAACAGTTATATGTGGATAATATATGCCTCTGGTGGAAGTACACATCACCACCTAAGAAGTATTTTTTCCAAAATACTAGAGGCGGGCGCAGTGGCTAATGCCTGTAATCCCAGCATTTTGGGAGGCTGAGGCGGGGGGATCACCTGAGGTCAAGAGTCTGAGATCAGCCTGGCCAACATGGTGAAACCCTGCCTCTACTAAAAATACAAAAATTAGATGGGCGTGGTGGCATGCATCTGCAATCCCAGCTACTTGGGGAGGCAGAGGAAGGAGAATCGCTTGAACCTGGGAGGTGGAGGTTGCAGTGAGCCAAGATCATGCCACTGCACTCCAGCCTGGGTGACAGAGTGAGACTCAGTCCAAAAAAAAAAAAGTACTGAATAGAATCTGATCATGCTGCTAGATTTAAATGACAATTTTTAGGAAATTCAGGGATAAAGAAAGATATTTAATAAACTATACATATGCAATTAGCATATTCCAGGATATGGGGCCCTATTAGAACAAATAATCTGGTTTCTTCAACAACAAAAGGTAAGGAGGTGGGTGGCTATAGATTAAGAGACTCAAAAGGCGTATCAACCAAGTGTAACATATAGAAATCAGGCCAGGTGCAACAGCTCATGCCTGTAATCCCGACTCTTTGGGAGGCTGAGGCAGAAGGATCGCTTGAGTTCAGGTGTTTCAGACCAGCCTGGGCAACCTGGTGAACCCTCATCTCTACAAAAAAAAATACAAAAATTAGCTGGGCATGGTGGTGTATCCCTATAGCCCAAGCTACTTGGGAGGCTGGGGTGGGAGGATCATTTGAGACCAGGAGGTCAAGGCTGCAGCCTGGATGACAGAGTGAGACCCTGTCTCAAAAATAACAACAATAATAATAATAAATTTTTGGCAATAAACCTTCAAGTTTGGATAAAATTAAGACATTCATAGAAAAATAAAACTTTTCAAACTCACAGAACTAAAAAATCTGAATGGTCCTGTAATGATTAAAGAAATTAAACATGTAATTTAAAACCTTCCTACAAAGACAATTTCAAGCCCAGATGGCTTTACCAGAAAATTCTATTACATACATAAGGAAAAAACAATAATCTTGCAAAAATTTTTGCAGAAAATACAATAATAGGATATACTCCCCAATTCACTTTATGAAGCCAACAAACTTTGATACCAAAACCTAACAAGGACACTTAGAGAAAGAAAATGTTCAAGCCAATCTCACTCACAAGTATAGATGTAAAAATTGCACACACAATAGCAGCAAATTGATCCACTAACATATAAAACGAATAACCACATCTCCACCAAATTGTGCTTAGACCAAGAATGGGGAATTGATTTAACACCCAAATTTCAATAATTCACATAATTGACACGCTGTGAGGAGAGAAAAAGAAAAACATATCCCATTACTCACCAGAGAAATGCAAATTAAGGTCACAATGAGATAGATACTACGATTATCAAAAAAGCTAAAATTAAAAGACTGACAATACCAAGAACTGATAAGAACATAAAGCAACTGGAAATCTCAAACAAGGATGGAAGGTGGTGTAAACTGATACAGCCACCTTGGAAAATTCTTTGGTATTAGTCACTCGAGTTGAACATCCATATACTTTATGGCCTCACAATTCCACTCCAGAGTATATACCCAATATAAATGTATATATATGCATACCAGGACATATGTGCAGAACTATTCAAGGCAACATTACTTGGTAATAGTAAAAAAAAACTGAAAACAGCAAAAGATCTAGAAGAGTCAACAAAATACTGAAGGAGCAGAACAAAGGTGGAAGACTGATACTCCTCAACTTCAAGACTTATTATGAAACTACAATAAATCAGGCGGGGAACAGTGGCTCATGCCTGTAAAATCCCAGCACTTCGGGATGCAGAGGTGGGCAGACCATTTGAGCACAGGAGTTTGAGACCAGCCTCAGCAACACGGTGAAACCTTGTCTCTACAAAAAAAAAAAACAGGTACTGTCACTTTAAAAGACACTGGGCATGGTGGCATATGTGTACAGTCCCAACTATTCAGTAGGCTGAGGGAGAAGAACTGATTGAGCCCAAGGGGTGGAGGCTGCACTACACTCCAGCCTGGGAGACAGAACGAGACCCTGTCTCAAAAACAAATAAATAAATAAAAAGAAAAAAAATAAAGCTAGGGGAGGGACAGCATTAGGAGAAATATCTAATGTAGATGACAGGTTGATGGGTGCAGCAAACCACCATGGCACATGTATATCTATGGAACAAACCTGTACATTCTGCACATGTATCCTAGAACTTAAAAGTATTAAAAAAAAAAAAGGCCAGGCATGGTGGCTCACGCCTGTAATCCCAACGCTTTGGGAGGCTGAGGCAGGTGGATCACGAGGTCAAGAGATCGAGACCATCCTGGCCAACATGGTGAAACCCCGTCTCTACTAAAACTACAAAAATTAGCTAGGCGTCGTGGCATGTGCCTGTAAGTCCCAGCTACTCGGGAGGCTGAGGCAGGAGAATCACTTGAACCCAGGAGGCGGAGGTTGCAGTGAGCCAAGACAGCACCACTGTACTCCAGCCTGGTGACAGAGAATCCATCTCAAAAAAAAAAAAATAGCTACAGTAAATCAAAGGAGTGTGCTACTGGCCAAAAAACAGACAAATATATCAATGGAACAGAATATAAAGCCCGGAAATAGACTCACATAATACAGTAAACTGATTTCTGACAAAAGAGCAAATGTGTTAAACTGATCTTTGATAAAAGAGCAAATGCAATACAATGGAACAAAGATAGTATTTTCAATAAATGGTACCGGAACAACTGGACACTCACATGCAAAAAAAAAAAAAAAATGGATCCAGACACAGACCTTCCACCCTTCACAAAAATTAACTCAAAATGTATTACAGACCTAAATGTAAACCATAAAACTATAAAACCCCTAGAAGACAACATAGGAGAAAACCTAGACAACATTGGGTATGATGATGACTTTTTAGAATATGTAAATGCATTCCAATATCTAAAGGCACTCCAATACACCAGACCTTGGCTATGGTGATGACTTTTTAGACACAATATCTAAAGGCACTGCAATACCAAAGGTATTCCAAACACAAAATCCATGAAATAAATAATGGATATGCTGGACTTCCTTAAAATTAAATACTTCTGTTCTTTGAAAGACAATGTCAAGAGAATGAGAAAACAAACCACAGACTGTGAGAAAATATTTGCAAATGACACATCTGATAAAAGATCGTCATCCAAAATACACAAAAAACTCTTAAAACCCAGTAAGGGGGCAGCTGACAAGATGGCTGAATAGGAACAGCTCCAGTCTGCAGCTCCCAGCGGGATCAATGCAGAAGGCAGGTGATTTGTGCATTTCCAACTGAGGTACCCAGCTCATCTCACTGGGGTTGGTTAAACAGTGGGTGCAGCCCATGGAGAGCGAGCAGAAGCAGGACGGGGCATCGCCTCATCCAGGAAGCACAAAGCATTGAGGAACTCCCTCCCCTAGCCAAGGGAAGCCATGAGGGACTGTGCTCTGAGGAATGGTGCATTCTAGCCCAGATACTACACTTTTCCCATGGTCTTCGCAACCCGCAGACCAGGAGATTCCCTCGGGTGCTCCAGCAGGGAACTAGCAGGGCCCTGGGTTTCAAGCACAAAGGACCACAACTCCTCACCAGCAAGAGAACAAAACTGGATGGAGAATAAGTTTGACAAACTGACAGAAGTAGGCTTCAGAAGGTGGGTAATAACAAACTCCCCTAGCTAAGGGAGCATGTTCTAACCCAATGCAAGGAAGCTAAGTACCTTGAAAAAAGGTTAGAGGAATTGCTAACTAGAATAACCAGTTTAGAGAAGAACATAAATGACCTGATGGAACTGAAAAACACAGCAAGGGAACTTTGTGAAGCATACACAAGTATCAACAGCCAAATCGATCAAATGGAAGAAAGAATATCATAGACTGAAGATCAACTTAATGAAGTAAGGCATGAAGACAAGAATTAGAGAAAAAAGAATAAAAAGGAATGAACAAAGCCTCCAAGAAATGTGGGACTATGAGAAAAGACCAAACCTACATTTGATTGGTGTACCTGAAAGTGATGGGGAGAATGGAATCAAGTTGGAAAACACTCTTCAGGATATTATCTGGGAGAACTTCCCCAACCTAGCAAGACAGGCCAACATTCAAATTCAGGAAAAAAAGAGACCACCACAAAGATACTCCTCGAGAAGAGCAACCCCGAGACACATAATTGTCAGATTCACCAAGGTTGAAATGAAGAAAAAAATGTTAAGGGCAACCGGAGAGAAAGGTCAGGTTACCCACAAAGGGAAACCCATCAGACTAACAGCAGATCTCTCGGCAGAAACCTCACAAGCCAGAAGAGAGTGGGAGCCAATTTTCAACATTCTTAAAGAGAAGACTTTTCAGCCCAGAATTTCACATCCAGCCAAACTAAGCTTCATAAGCAAAGGAGAAATAAAATCCTTTATAGACAAGCAAATGCTGAGCAATTTCATCACCACCAGGCTAGCCTTACAAGAGCTCCTGAAGGAAGCACTAAACATGGAAAGGAACAACCAGTACCAGCAACTACAAAAACATGCCAAATTGTAAAGACCATCGACATTATGAAGAAACTGCATCAATTAATGGGGAAAATAACCAGCTAGCATCACAATGACAGGAGCAAATTCACACATAACAATATTAACCCTAAATGTAAACAGGCTAACTGCCCCAATTAAAAGACACAGACTTGCAAATTGGATAGACTCATGACTCATTGATGTGCTGTATTCAGGAGACCCATCTCACGTGCAAAGACACACATAGGCACAAAATAAAGGGATGAAGGAATATTTACCAAGCAAATGGAAAGCAAAAACAAGCAGGGGTTGCAATCCTAGTCTCTGATAAAACAGATTGTAAATCAACAAAGATCAAAAGAGACAAAGGCCATTACATAATGGTAAAGGGATCAATGCATCAAGATGAGCTAAATATCCTAAATATACATGCAGCTAATACAGGAGCACCCGGATTCATAAAGCAAGTGCTTAGAGACCCACAAAGAGACTTAGACTCCCACACAATAATACTGGGAGACTTTAACACCCCACTGTCAATATTAGACAGATCAACGAGACAGAAAATTAACAAGGATATTCAGGACTTGAACTCAGCTCTGGACCAAGCGGACCTAATAGACATCTACAGAACTCTCCACCCCAAATCAACAGAATATACATTCTTCTCAGCACCACATCACACTTATTCTAAAATTGACCATATAATTGGAAGTAAAACACTCCTCAGCAAATGCAAAAGAATGGAAATCATAACAAACAGTCTCTCAGACCACAGTGCAATCAAATTATAACTCAGGATTAAGAAACTCACTCAAAACTGCACAACTACAGGGAAACTGAACAACCTGCTCCGGAATGACTACTGCGTAAATAATGAAATTAAGGTAGAAATAAGTTCTTTGAAACCAATGAGAACAAAGACACAACGTACCAGAATCTCTGGGACACAGCTGAAACAGTGTTTAGAGGGAAATTTATAGCACTAAATGCCCACAAGAGAAAGCAGGAAAGAGCTAAAATTGACACTCTACCATCACAATTAAAAGAACTGGAGAAGCAAGAGCAAACAAACTCAAAAGCTAGCAGAAGACAAGAAATAACTAAGATCAGAGCAGAACTGAAGGGGATAGAGACACGAAAAACCCTTCAAAAAAATCAATGAATCCAGAAGCTGGTTTTTTGAAAAGATCAACAAAATAGACTGCTAGCAAGACTAATAAAGAAGAAAAGAGAGAAGAATCAAATAGACACAATAAAATATGATAAAGGGGATATCACCACTGATCCAACAGAATTACAAACTACCATCAGAGAATACTAGAAACACCGCTACATAAATAAACTAAAAAATCTATTAGAAATGGATAAATTCCTGGACACATACACCCTCCCAAGTCTAAACCAGGAAAAAGTAGAATCCCTGGATAGATCAATAACAAGCTCTGAAATTGAGGCAGTAATTAATAGCCTACCAACCAAAAAAAGCTCAGGACCAGACAGATTCATAGCCAAATTCTACCAGAGGTACAAAGAGGAGCTGGTACCATTCATTCTGAAACTATTCCAAACAACAGAAAAAGAGGGACTCCTCCCTAACTCATTTTACGAAGCCAGCATCATCTTGATACCAAAACGTGGCAGACACAACAACAAAAAAAGAAAATTTCAGGCCAATATCCCAGATTAACATCAATGTGAAAATCCTCAATAAAATACTGGCAAACCAAATCCAGCAGCACATCAAAAAGCTTATCCACCACGATCAAGTCAGTTTCATCCCTGGGATGCAAGGCTGGTTCAACATACGCAAATCAATAAATGTAATCCATCACATGAACAGAACCAATGACAAAAACCACACGATTATCTCAATACATGCAGAAAAGACCTTCAACAAAATCCAACAGCTCTTCATGCTAAAAACACTCAATAAACTAGGTATTGGTGTAACGTATCTCAAAACAATAAGAGCTATTTATGACAAACCCACAGCCAATATCATACTGAACAGGCAAAACTGGAAGCATTCCCTTTGAAATTCAGTACAAAACAAGGATGCCCTCTCTTACCACTCTTATTCAACATAGTATTGGAAGTTCTGGCCAGGGCAATCAGGAAAGAGAAAAAAATAAAGGGTATTCAAATACGAAAAGGGGACGTCAAATTGTCTCTGTTTGCAGATGACATGATTGTATATTTAGAAAACCTCATCGTCTCAACCCAAAGTCTCCTTAAGCTGATAAGCAACTTCAGCAAATTCTCAGGATACAAAACCAATGTGCAAAAATCACAAGCATTCCTATACACCAATAATAGACAAACAGAGAGCTAAATCATGAGTGAACTCCCATTCACAATTGCTACAAAGAGAATAAAATACCTAGGAATACAACTTACAAGAGATGTGAAGAACCTCTTCAAGGAGAACTACAAACCACTGGTAAAGGAAATGAGAAAGGACACAAACAAATGGAAAAACATTCCATGCTCATGGATAGGAAGAATCATATCGTGAAAATGGCCATACTGCCCAAAGTAATTTATAGATTCAATGCTATCCCCATCAAGCAACCACTGACTTTCTTCACAGAATTAGAAAAAACTACTTTAAATTTCATATGGAACCAAAAAAGAGCCTGTATAGCCAAGACAATCTTAGGTAAAAAGAATAAAGCTGGAGGCATCACTCTGCCTGACTTCAAACTATATTACAAGGCTTCAGTAACCAAAACAGCATGGTACTGGTACCAAAACAGATATATAGACAAATGGAACAGAACAGAGGCCTCAGAAATAACACCACACATCTACAACCATCTGATCTTTGACAAACCTGACAAAAACAAGCAATGGGAAAGGATTCCCTGTTTAACAAATGATGTTGGGAAAACTGGCTAGCCATATGCAGAAAACTGAAACTGGACCCCTTCCTTACACCTTATACAAAAAATTAACTCAAGATGGGCTAAAGACTTAAACGTCAGACCTAAAACCATAAAAACCCTAGAAGAAAATCTAAGCAATTCCATTCAGGACATAGGCATAGGCAAAGACTTCACGACTAAAACACCGAAAGCAAAGGCAACAAAAGCCAAAATTGACATATGAGATCTAATTAAACTAAGGAGCTTCTGCACAGCAAAAGAAACTATCATCAGAGTGAACAGGCAACCGACAGAATGGGAGAAAATTTTTACTATCTATCCATCTGACAAAGGGCTAATACCCAGAATCTACAAAGAACTTAAATTTACAAGAAAAAAACAATCCCACCAAAAAGTGGGCGAAGTATATGAACAGACACTTCTCAAAAGCAGACATTTATGCAGCCAAGAAACATATTAAAAAAAGCTCATTATCACTGGTCATTAGAGAAATGCAAATCAAAACCACAATGAGATACCATCTCATGACAGTTAGAATGCCCATCATTAAAAAGTCAGGAAACAACAGATGCTGGAGAGGATGTGGAGAAATAGGAACACTTTTGCACTGTTGGTGGGAGTGTAAATTAGTTCAACGATTGTGGAAGACAGTGTGGCAATTCCTCAAGGATCTAGAACCAGAAATACCATTTGACCCAGCAATCCCCCTACTGGCTATATACCCAAAGGATTATAAATCATCCTATAAAAACACATGCACACGTATGTTTATTGCAGCACTGTTCACAACAGCAAAGACTTGGAACCAACCCAAATGCACATCAGTGATAGACTGGATAAAGAAAATGTGGCACATATACACCATAGAATACTATGCAGCCATAAAAAAGGATGAGTTCATGTCCTTTGCAGGGACAACGATGAATCTAGAAACTATCATTCTCAGCAAACTAACACAAGAACAGAAAACCAAATACCACATGTTCTCACTCATTAGTGGGAGTCGAACAATGAGAACACATGGACACAGGGAGGGGAACATCACACACCAGGGCCTTTTGGGGGGTTGGAGGCCAGGGAGCTGGGGGAGGGATAGCATTAGGAGGAACACCTAATGTGGAAGACAGGTTGATGTCATCATGGTAAACCACATGTATACCTATGTAACAACCCAGCACATTCCGCACATATATCCCAGGGCCTAAAGTATAATCAAAAAATTTTAAAATATTAATAAGAACACAAACAACCCTATTAAAAACAAAAATGGGCCAAAGACCTTAACGGATACCTCACTAAAGAAGATACACAGCTGGCAAATAAGCATATGAAAAGATGAAGGACAGGTGTGCTGGTTCCCTCCTGTAATCCAGTGCTTTGGGAGACTGTGGCGGGAAGACCACTTGAGACGAGGAGTTCAAGACCAGCCTGGGCAACATGGTGAGACCTCCATCTTGACAACAACAAAAAAGCCAGGTGCAGTGGCTCACACCTATAATCTCAGCACTTTGCAAGGCTGGGGAGGGAAGATCACTTGAGGTCAGGAGTTCGAGACTAGCCTGGGAAACATAGTGAGATCCTGCCTCTACAAAAAAAAAAAATCAAAAGCAAAGATGCTCCACATCACATGTCATCAGGAAAATGCTAATTAAAACAATGATAAGATACCACTATACACGTATTGGAACAACCAAAATTTAGAATACTGACCACACCAAATGTGGCAAGGATATGGTGCAACAGGAACTCTCATTCATTGCTAGTTAAAATGCAAAATGGTATTGTCACTTTGGAAGATGAGTTTCTTACAAAATTAAACATATTCTTTCATATAATCAAGTAACTGCATTCCTTGATATTTAAAATTTAATTAAAACTTACGATCACACGAAAACCTGCACACAGATGTTTACTGCAGCTTTATTCATAATTGCCAAAACTTGGAAGCAACCAAGATGTCCCTGAGTAAGTTAGTGGATAAAATGTAGTACATCCAGACAACAGAATATTATTCAGTACTAAAATGAAATGAGCCTGGCCAGGCACAGTGGCTCACACCTGTAATCCCAATACTCTGGGAGGTCAAGATGGGCGGATCACCTGAGGTCAGGCGTTCCAGACCAGCCTGTCCAACATGGCAGAACTCCGTCTCGACAAAAAATACAAAAATTAGCCAGGCATGGTGGCGCATGCCTGTGGTCCCAGCTACTCAAGAGGCTGAGGCACAAGAATCGCTTGAACTCAGGACAGGGAGGTTGCAGTGAGCCATGATCGCACCTCTGCACTCCAGCCTGGGCTGGGTGACAGAGTGAGACTCTGTCTCGAAAAAAAAAGAAAAATACAAAAATCAGTCAGACATGGTGGCGCAGGGCTATAATCCCAGCTACTTGGGAGGCTGAGGCACAAGAATTGCTTGAACCCAGGAGATGGAAGTTACAGTGAGCAGAGACTGGGACACTGCACTCCAGCCTGGATGGCAGAGCTAGACTCTGTTTCAAATCAATCAATCAATCTATCAGATAATGTATACAAAGTTTACATTTTTTCCTTTCTCATTCAGTCCTTCAAGAAATATGATTATCCTATTGTTCCAGGCTCTGTGCTAGCCACTGGGATACAAATGAATACTGTTTCACAGAGGAACATAAAAACAAATAAAAATAAATAATTACCAAATTTTATAAATACTACAAAGAGATAGGTGATGTAACAAAAAATTATATTAGGTGTTTTTGACCTAGTCAGAGAGATTAGGAAAGGCATCCTAAGAGCAGTGACCACATTGCTGAGCTCCAAAGAATAAGTAGGCCATTAACTAGGTGAAGAGAAGAATAGGTATTCACAAAGCCTGGACTAGACAGAGGAAGTCTTTCCATAAGATACCCAATATCTCTGGAGTGGAAAGAATAAGGAGCAGCCTGTAATTCATATATCTCTTTGTACTATGCATGCAGTTTTGTTATTACTCATCTTTGTTCATTGTTTCTATGTTCTCCTGTGAGACAATATTCTGTTGTATCCCATGCCTAGCAGAGAGCCTGGAACAATAAGACCTGAAAGGTAGTTTGAGGGTCAGACAATGCAGGCATATCTTAAGAGCCCTTGAGATGGCTGAAAGAGAAAAGGTAACAAACTGATCTGTACTGTAGCTAAAAAAAAACCACTCCAACTACAGTACAGAGAGTTAAGTTGTAGGAAAACAAGAACGAATGTCGATAGAGCAGTTAGGAGCTACTGCTGAAGTTCAGGCAAAAATAATGATAGTTGGGATCAGCATAATGAAGTTAGAGATTCATTCCATGGAAAAACCTTTACTGAGGGCCTACCAAGTGCCAAGCACTATCACAAGTGCATAAATAGAGCAAAAAGACAAATTAAGCAAAAAAAGACAAAAATTCCTGCCCTTGTTGGGTTTATATTCTAGTGGGAAGAGACAGAAAAATAAATAAGTGAAATATCACTTTGATCAGATGGTTATACACACTATGGAGAAAAATAAGGTAGTAAAGGGGAAGTAGGAGGGATTGTCTCACTGCCCAAAGAATCAGAAAGGGACAGATTCTGGGCAAAGGAAGGATGACTCAGGAGTCCTGGACTTCTTACAATGACTAACATAAACAGGGCTCAAAGGCATAAGAATATCTGCCCTGATGGTTCCAAAACAGACAGTGATAGTAGTGAGGTGTAGGGGAAGAGGGAAGGCTAAGGAACATGCCAAGAGATGCAGAGTTCTGCGGCCTTTCCTTTCCTCCTGCCAATGATGATGTAGAAGCCCAGAGGAAGAAGAGCCTTACCCAGGGCACTTGAACTTTTGCATTGCTTGTTGATTCCAGTAGAGAGGGGAAAGTAAGAAAAGAACTGAACTTATATAATAGTTTATTCCCCAATTCCTACCAGTCTGTACACTCCATGAAGGGAGAAGCTGTATCTTAACCACTATATTCCCATAATCCAGACAAGTACCTGGTACACAGCACTGACGGAATATATATTGTTGAAAGAATACATGAATAAATGGAGTATTAAATTTAAAGCCAAAGAATCCCTGTATTATCAAGGTAAAGATTTTAAATGTGTTCATATAAATAATTACTAAGTAAGGGTAGCCACAAAACAGCTTTAAGTTAGTAGGATAGCAGCTTTTGAGTTCTGTTTGATTTTGAATCATAATCAAATTATATTTATTCTTAATAGCTTTTAAATTTGCTATATTCTAAGACTCTTAAAGACAATCACATTTTATAAATTTGCAAGATTTTAAAATACATACTTAGGACTTTTAAAAATAAAAGTTACAAAAACATAAAATTAAACTGAAGTTCAGAAAACGTAATCTTTTCTAATTATTTTAGCATGTTTAACAAATGTTAATGCTTTATCCTACAAACTTCTCAACTTTATTATATCACCTTTCTAGCATATCCAGTGAAAAATATGTACATAATATTTTCAAGCAGGAATCTGCAAGCCAGGGGTTTAACAATGCCACTTTGAGCCACTATAGAGCCCTCAGCTGTGTAGATGATAGATACAAATAGATAGACAGAATTACAGTATATATTTTAAAACAAGGATTGCTTTATTCCACATCCAAATAAAGTTTTCTCCATGATTTATATTCTAAAATTTAAATTGCTATTAATTTGTTAAATTACTTATTTAAAAGATACATACCAGGGGGAGGGGAGAGGGATTGCATTGGGAGTTATACCTGATGTAAATGACGAGTTGATGGGTGCAGCACACCAACATGGCACAAGTATACATATGTAACAAACCTGCACCTTATACACATGTACCCTAGAACTTAAAGTATAATAATAATAAAAAAAAAGACACCTACCGTTCTCTTACAAAATCTGCTAGTTCTTTAGTTGATATCTGTCCATGTTTCATATTATGGTAGAGGACATCAAAGCCACTATTTTTTTCCCCCTAAAATGTAAAAAGATTTTTAGTTTCACAAAAAAAAAAAAAAAAAACAGATAAAAATGACTTGAGAATATAAAAAGCCAACACTAACCAATATGCAATCCTGTGCTCCGGTGAGGTGTTTTTCCTTAATTTAATTATTCTCATTTATTGTATGATTTTAAACAGTATAAAGCAATATTATATGCTTTAATATAGTTTACAATTAACTACATATACATATACCTACATACACACAAATATGCATATACTTTGTAATCACCCATAAAAGTACAATTAATGAAATTAAGTTGTGACCAGGCGCGGTGGCTCACACCCGTAATCCCAGCACTTTGGGAGGCCAAGGTGAGTGGATCATGAGGTCAGGAGATCGAGACTATCCTGGCTAACATGGTGAAACCCTGTCTCTACTTAAAATACAAAAAATTAGCCGGGTGTGGTAGAGGGCGCCTGTAGTCCCAGCTACAAGGGAGGCTGAGGCAGGAGAATGGCGTGAACCCAGGAGGCGGAGCTTACAGTGAGCCGGGATTGCGCCATTGCACTCCAGCCTGGGTGACAGAACTAGACTCCATATCAAAAAAAAAAAAAAAATTAAGTATGAGGCTGGGCGTGGTAGGGTGGTGGCTCATGCCTGTAATCCAGCATTTTGGGAGGCAGAGGTGGGCAGATCACTTGAGGTCAGGAGTTCTAGACCAGCCTGTCCAGCATGGTGAAATCCCATCTCAGCTAAAAATACAAAAATTAGCCGGGTGTGGTGGCATGCACCTGTAATCCCAGCTACTCAGGAGGGTGAAACAGGAGAATCGCTTGAACCCAGGAGGCGGAGGTTGCAGTGAGCCGAAATCACACCACTGCACTCTAGCCTGGGAGACAGGGTGAGACTCTGTCAAAAAACAAAACAACAAAAAAGTATGAAATTTTAAGGAATATGCGGCATAATTAAGAAAAGATAAACATGGATCTTTCAAAACATATTACCAAATCCCATTTCAATTTCTTTAACACACAGTAAGAAATTCCTGATCATTTAATTTAGAGTTTGTGCTTTAAAATTACTAAATCTTGATTTCTGAATTAAGACAGTAAAGTACTTAAGTCATATCAGCACTAATACTTAGATCTTTCAGTCAGTAAACTTAACTTGAGAAGTGAGAAAACAGATACAATTTAACAAAAGAGAAGTAACAGGCTATTTTCTAGTTTTTAATTAATAGGATTTTCATTTGTTTGGTTTTGTTTTTGAGACAGTCTCACTCTGTCATCCAGGTTGGAGTGCAGACAAGCAATTATGGCTCACTGCTACCTCCCCGTCCCGGGTTCAAGCGATTCTCGTGCCTCAGCCCCCCGAGTAGCTGGGATTACAGGTGTGCACCACCACGTCCGGCTAATTTTTGTATTTTTAGAAGAGACAGGGTTTTGCCATGTTGACCAGGCAGGTCTCGAACTCCCAGCCTCAAACAATACACCTGCCTTGGCCTCCCAACGTGCTGGGATTACAGGTGTGAGCTACTGCGCCCAGGCTAATTAATGAGATATTAATAGAATAGATCACTACACAATCCTGGAAAACCTCTACTGCTGTTTAATCCTATGAATCCTAAATTAGTAAATCATAAAGATAACATTAGAAATGTCAATTTGTTCGATGAAATAAAAGATAACCAATACACTAGGTTTAAAAACTCTCTTTACAGGCAGCAGTTTTTATTTTTCTTTAGTGAAAATGAAATAAAGAAGAATGGAATATATTTGTTGGAAAAGCAATACCATAAGCAAGTGTTATATAATCCAAAACTTGATTTTTCCACAGTCCACTGAAAACAGAAAGCATAAGAACTTCCAGCTATGTTGAAGTGCTTCCTGATAAACTCAATGTAGCTAGTAATTAGTTTGCCTACATATCACAAATTAAAAGGTCCTATCTGTAACAAGATAATATAAACAGTACTCTTAGCATTTTGATTAACCATTTCCATTTATCAAGACTATAACATAAAACCACAGCCTCTTGTGAATCCAAACATTTTCATTTGGCTTCTGCAACTTTACATGTTTCAGATTTTTTTAGAAGTTTATTGTCAGAGGCTTGTGCCTATAATCCCAGCTACTCCAGAGGCTGAGCAAGGAGGCCTGCTTGAGGCCAGGTGTTCAAGACCAGCCTGGGCAAAGTGAGAACCTGTCTCTAAAAAAAGAAAAAGACAAAGATAAGGGTTTGAAACTTCTCCTTCGGTGAACTTTTTAAGAGTAACAGTAAATTAGACACTAAAAATAAAAAACCTGGATAGCATTCAGTTTTTTAAAAAAAGTTTTTGCAGAAACAAGGTCTCGCTATGTTGCTCAAGTTGGTCTTCCAACTCCTAGCCTCAAACAATCCTCCCACCTTGGCCTCCCAAAGTGCTGGGATTACAGGCGTGAGCCACTGCATGTGGCCAGCATTCACTTTTGGTGAGTCCAAGATTCGAAAAATAGGCAGAAGATAGATTATATATTGTATAATCACATTTCTAATTTAAAAATTGGTTTTACCAAGTTCCATTTTTAATTTTCAAAAAGTTCTTTGGAGGGATAAGAGAAGGGTCAGGAGGTACTATCCTGCAAACACCAATAACATGCCTAACCTCCCTCTCAACTCTAAACCACCTCAAAAATAAATAAATACTATCACTTCCTACTTTGTCTACATTTTCCTTTTAATTTAGCTCTTATGGACATTAACTACATAACCCTGGACAAGTCAATCCACAATATAACATTAATATTTTTGATACAGTCTCACTGTCTTGACTTCTCTGAAAAACACCATAAAACATTTCACTAATCCTAAAGATTTTTTTCCTTGAAGAATAGCCCCTTTAGTGAAGAACCTGTAGCTACACTTTAATGAGAACTCAACAGACATGCAATGACAGCTCTCCAGTGCCACTGTGGCCTTGAAAACTGCTAGGGAGCTGGAGGTAAAATACAGGCACACTTCATTTTACTGCACTTTGAAAATACTGCATTTTTACAAATTGAAGGTTTGTGGCAATCCTGTGTCAAGCAAGTCTATTAATATCTTTTTTCCAACAGCATGTGCTCACTTCTTCCCTGTGTTAGCATTAGCAATAAAGTATTTTTTAATTAAGGTATATATATTTTTAGATAAAATGCTATTGCACACTTAATACACCAGTATCATGTAAATAACATAGTGTAAACATAACTTTTACATGCACTGAAAAACCAGGAAAGTTTGTGACTTGCTTCATTGTGGTTGTTTGAATTCAACACACAATATCTCTAAGGTATGCCTATGTATGCAAGCAATTTTTCTACAAGTATACAGGACATTCTACCATAAGTTACAACCTCTTCTCATCAACATTCTATTTGTACAGTAGTCCCCTCTTCTCCACAGGGGATGTTTCAAGATCCCCACGGGATGCCTGAAACCATGGATAGTCACGAATCCTTTATACACTGGTCACAAACCCTTTATATACTGTTCTTTTTGTAATCTGATAACCAAGATGGCTACTCAGTGATTAACGGGCAGGAAGGGTATACACTATGGATGCCCTGGACAAAGGGATGATTCACATCCCAAGCAGTACACAGTGAGATTTCATCACATTATTCAGAACAGCTCAAAATTTAATGCTTATGAATTATTTCTGGAATTTTCCATTTAATATTTTCAGACTGCAGTTGACCTCAGATCTGAAACTATGGAAAGTGAAATTATGGATAGGGGAAACAACTGTACATTGACATTTTTAGTCATGATCATTAAAGGTACTCTGCAGACCTACTGGCAAGATACTGCTAATATAGAAAATTGTGACTAAAATATATAGAACAGCTGGGCGCGGTAGCTCACGCCTGTAATCCCAGCACTTTGGGAGGCCAAGGCGGGTGGATCACCTGAGGTCAGGAGTTTAACACCAGCCTGGTCAACATGGTGAAACCCCATCCCTACTAAAAATATTTTACAAATTTGCCAGGTGTGGTGGTGTGCCCCTGTAATCCCAGCTATTCAGGAGGCTGAGCCAGGAGAATCACTTGAACCCGGGAGGCAGAAGTTGCAGAGAGCCGAGATCATGCCACTGCATGCCAGCCTGAGCAATACAGTGGGACTGAGTCTCTAAATAAATAAAAATAAAAGTATGCAGAACAGGCACTCAGAATGATTTGATGCAGGTACAATAGTGACTCAAACATATTTGCTAGTTGACTGAAGGAAAGAAATCTTACTACCTTTCAAAAAATTGTTTTTCTCATCTCTCAGATATTCTTCTCTAATCTTTTATAGTTCACCTCTTCCAGTTAGTTGAATCCTTAAAGCTATCTAAATAAATATTATATGGCTTGAGAAAAAACTACAGAAGCAAACAGTAGTTAAGATAATTTTTTAATTTTTATATCTTTTGCGTTTTCTGTAATGTTCTATAAATGAAAGTATTTTTCATTACTTTCGAAATAAACTAAACCAACAATTTCAGTTTTCTCAGCTCTTCAATCTATGCCTGCAAAGAGACAGAAGGCTACTTTCGTAAACTGGCATCTTGTTCACATCAGTACTTAAATCTCCAGTCCTTGTAATTCATAAACAGGAAAAAAACAAACAAACAAAAAAAAAACTGGAAGTTCCCACACAAAATGGGAATGATTAAAGAAGATTACAGCCTATCTGGCCAGGTGTGGTGGCTCACACTTGTAATCACAGCACTCTGGGAGGCTGACGCAGGAGGAGCGCTTGAGGCTAAGAGTTTGAGACCAGCCTAAATAACATTGTAAGACCTCGTCCCTACAAAATTTTTTTTTAAATTAGCCAGGAGTGATGGCATGCGCCTGTAGTTCTAGCCACTCCAGAGGCTAAGGCAAGAGGATTCCTGGAGCCCAGGAGCTCAAGACTGTAGTGAGCTCTGATGGTGATGGGGCCACTGCACTCCAGCCTGGGCGACAGAGCGAGACTCCGTCTCAAAAAAAAAAAAAATTGGCCGGGCGTGGTGGCTTAAGCCTGTAATCCCAGCACTTTGGGAGGCCGAGACGGGCAGTTCACGAGGTCAGGAGATCGAGACCATCCTGGCTAACACGGTGAAACCCCGTCTCTACTAAAAAATAAAAATAAATAAAAATAACTAGCCGGGCGAGGTGGCGGGTGCCTGCAGTCCCAGCTACTCGGGAGGCTAAGGCAGGAGAATTGCTTGAACCTGGGAGGCGGAGGGTGCAGTGAGCTGAGATCCGGCCACTGCACTCCAGCCTGGGCGACAGAGCGAGACTCCATCTCAAAAAAAGAAAATAATAATAATAATAATAAAAGAAACAAATTACAGCCTATCTCCATTCCATGGAAACCTATTCAAAGAATGCTTATTCACATGAGAAAAATACCAGACGGTAATACCAACTGAAAATACCAAGACACACAACCACATGGTAGAATCTATCTTGAATTTTGTATTTCTAAAGAAAATTATAAGGGTAGAGGGAGAGGCTACAGGCAATTTGTGTTCCGTATTCTTCTGTGTTTTACCTATTCCATGATAATGGTTTTAACTAAAATGGAAAACCATGTACACTTGTGGTTGTTACTTCCACCAACTGAAAACTCACTCTCCTTGGTTTTAAGGCTCCACCACCACCACTAATTTGCTTTACTTATATTTACTTATATTATACCTTCCTATTTTTCCCTAAAGTCAAGCAAACATGCTTGATATATCTCCCATAACCTTCACTCCTGCAAATTCATCAGGGAGCATGGCTATCTCCTCAACTTTATCACACACTTTAACACTTTCCAGTTTAATTCTCTCTGACTCTGGCCATTCCAGCAACATCCTCTAGCACATTTATCAATATAGTAGATATCATTACAGGTCTCAGTTGCTGTCATGCTGTTGTTTTTGTTTCTCCCCACATCACAGCAATTTATACTTATCTTTTTGGACCTGACAGCTACTAAAATTCTTCCAGTTCTAATAATCCTTTTTTTTTTTTTTTTTTTTTGAGATGGAGTCTTGCTCTGTCACCCAACTGGAGTACAGTGGCCCGATCTCAGCTCACTGCAACCTCTGCCTCCCGGGTTCAAGCAATTCTCCTGCCTCAGCCTCCCGAGTAGCTGGGACTACAGGTGCGCACCACCATGCCCAGCTAATTTTTGTATTTTTAGTAGAGACAGGGTTTCACCATGTTGGCCAGGATGGTCTTGATCTCTTGACCTCATGATCTGCCCACCTCAGCCTCCCAAAGTGCTGGGATTACAGGCGTGAGGCACCGCACCTGGCCCAACTCTAATATTCTTTAATGTTTCCACACTAAGAAAACTGAAAGCCAAATCCTTATTCCCCTTCGTTTTTAAGTCTCCATGGGATTCTATTTCCGCTTGAATTTCTAAGGGTGCTTCTGTTAACTATTCTAGAATTATGACATCAGGATGGATAATCTCAGGAGATACCCCAATGACTCAAAAAACTACTTTCAAACGGTTTATATTAGCCACATGTGCAGGATGATTTAAAGCATAACTGTTCCCTCATCCTTTGCTTAAATAATTTAAGTGGTTCTGAAAGGATTACAGCATTTAGGATTTAATGAGTAGGGCTGAAAAAGAATGCAGACATCAAATTTATATCCTTTCAAATGTCAAAGTTCCTAAAATCCTCCCCCTGAACTGTACATATACAAACTAAATCAGTATCAATTTTCACTTCCAAATTTCTCCTATAATTAAGGCAAAAATATAAAACAAATCACAACCCTTAAAAAATTCTAAGGACCTCACAATAAAATTTAGTGCAATCTAAAACACTATAATTTTATAATGTCTACTGTCAAGTCTTCTGCATCAAGTTAAATGAATCTGTAGTCTTCAATTTCATAGCTTGTTGCAACTGGAACAAGTTGGGCCTGGCTAACTTGCTAACAGTTATACAATAATACATTTTAACCTAGTGGAGTGTATGTTATTTGGTCTTATCTCTGGAAAACCACCTAAGAAATTGGTAATGGTGATTGCCTTTAGGGAGATCTTGATTACCAGACAAAAATAGGAAGATTTACTCCCTCTTATACCTTTTAAATATTACTCCACGTAAAATCTGCAAATCTGTTAATGTATAAATATATACAGATACACAGATTTTGTTTTGGTATGTCATCTGATGGGATCATATCCTAAAAGCAGGTATCCCAAACTACAATATTTGGAACTTTCAAGTAATAAAAAGCCTGTATTCTGGGTTTCAAATATGGTCACCTCAACCAATTTGCTAAATATATATATTTTAAAATTTCATGTGGAAACATAACCCCAAAGAATGTGTGTTAGTCTCTCCCCTAGGATACTAAATTTAGATTAATCAAGCATATAATAATATTTTTTATCCCAAAGACCTATTAATAGCAATTCCAGAATTTTAAAATACATTTTAATTCTCTCAGCTTATCCAAGTAATGATAAATTAAATTTTGGATATATAACCAATGCTCCAATTTAATTTTAAATCAAAATATAACAAACCAATGAAATCAAGTGAAAGGAGACTTCTGTACAGTTAATCAGTAAAAGAAATAAGGAAAAACTTCAGGATAAAAATACCTAATTGTTGTTTGTTCATTTTTGATGTGCTGACTACAGATAACCTCCAGAAAAAGTCACCTAACTAAAAATCTCAGCTCATTACAATGTGATATATACCAAAGAATACTACTGGCTGGGCGCTGCGGCTCATGCCTGTAATCCCAGCACTTTGGGAGGCCAAGGCGGGCGGATCACGAGGTCAGGAGATCGAGACCATCCTGGCTAACATGGTGAAACCTCGTCTCTACTAAAAATACAAAAACTTAGCCAGGCGTGGTGGCGGGCACCTGTAGTCCTAGCTACTGGGAGGCTGAGGCAGGAGAACAGCTTGAACCCGGGGGGCGGAGCTTGCAGTGAGCCAAGATCGCGCCACTGCACTCCAGCCTGGGAAACATCGAGACTCCGTGTCAAAAAAAAAAAGAATACTACTTAGTGTCTTTGGGTGAATGCTTCATATCGTATATAGATTGGGATTACTATGTAAAATGAATATTATAAGCTATTCAACTCAGGTATGTTTTACATACTTATTTGTCCCCCCTTAAGTAATAATTACCTATGAAATGCATTCTTTTAAGGTTTTTTGCTTACTAATCTGGGTTTACATACAAATATAATGCCTTTTTAATTATTATATTGCAATGTTGCTATAATCTCAAGATTATAAACTTGTACCCAATTATTCCTTTGAGAAAGCAGCAGCATAGACACTTCCTCACTGTAATACTGATCAATATCTTTTTAAAGTTACATAATCTTTTACAATATCTTTTCAAAGTTACATAATGTTTAATATGTAAAAACAATTGTTTTACATATTAAAATTGTTTTACATATTAAAAGCAATGGTGTGAATTTCCACTATCAAAATTATCTTTGCTGTCCAATTTTAATTTTGCTGTCCAATTTCAGCTTATCAATGGTGCTATACTTTGTGGCAAAAACTGACTTATCAATAACAAAACACCTGTTCTGTAGAAAGTTTTGAATAATTTTTTCCTTTAAAGTACAGTATTAAGTAAACGAATTTTCAATTTAGCACATAATTTTAACTGACAAAACCCATACTTTAAAGAAAAAGGAAGAATGTGCTGCTTTCAAAAGAGCTTGAAGACAGTTTCAAAGATTCAAATTTTCTTCTAACAAAATGTCACAACAAAAAAGGTTTGTCTTTATATATGTGGGGGAGAAAACAATTAACAGGTTGTTTGATTAGAAACCTAAAATTTTGACTGGGCACAGTGGCTCAGCCCTGTAATCCCAGCACTTTGGGAAGCTGAGGTGGGAGCATGGCTTGAGCCCAGGAGTTCGAGACCAGCCTGGGCAACATAGTGAGATCTCATCTCTACGAATAATTTAAAAATTAGCTGGGCATGGTGGCCTGTACCTGTGGTCCCACCTACTCGGAAGGCTGAGGTGGGAGGATCATTTGAGCTTGGGTGGTCAAAGTTGCAGTGAGCCATGCTCATGCCACGGCATGCCAGCCTGGGCAACACGGTGAGACTGCAACTCAAAATAAAAAAGAAAGAGGAAGGAAGGAAGGAAGGGAGGAAGGGAGGAAGGGAGGAAGGGAGGAAGGAGAAGGAAGGGAAAGGAAAGGAAAGAAAGACAGACAAGACAGACCTAAAACATTAAAGGTTCCCATTATCTTTTAATTGATGAAAACCATATATATTTATCATGTAAAACATGATGTTTTGAATTTTGCCAATTTTATTTCCTTTTAATAGTCCCACTTTAAATGCTAAAGGAAAGAGTTAAATTGCTATCTATCTTAAGGGATTATTTTATAAATGATTCTGAAATACGTGACTTTTTGTTTTCCGTTTTTGAGACAGGGTCTCACTCTTGCCCAGGCTGGAGTACAGTGACCAATCATAACTTACTGCAACCTTAAACTCCTGGGCTCAAGCAATCTTCCCGCCTTAGCCTTCCAAGCAGCTGGGACTACAGGCATATGCCACCACACCTGGCTAATTTTTAAAAATTTTTGTAGAGACAAGGTCTACTGTGTTGCCCAGGCTGGTCTCCAAGTCTTGGGCTCAATCCATCCCCCGGCCTCAGCCTCTCAAAGTGCTGGGATTACCCGCGTGAACCACCATGCCCAGTCTACAACGACAACGATCAAATTCTCAGAAGTTAATTATTTAGTTAATTCCTAGAGCTTCCTAGCTCACTGAGCCTCCTCGCAGCCCCAATTCCAGACCAGGCAATAAAATAAGATGCAGTCTATTAACTATTTGTTTTCAATAGTGAAAATGAAGGCAAAAACTAAAACACAAATTAGATTTGGAGGTCTCTCCAGAATTCAAATATTGAAGTTTATTCCCATTCCTCTTTTAACGAGAATACCCAAGAAGCACATAAAAATGTGTACAAAGATACTCAGAGAAGTATTATTCATATTAGCCAAAAACATCAAACAAGGCTATGTTCAAAGCTCAATTAACAGAAAATGAAACATAACTTTTAATGTGAAGGTGTAATTTGGAATTAAGTTAGCAACTTAAAAAACACTGAAGCATCAAAAAAAATGCAAAACATTTATAAGAGCATCAATTTTTAAATGCTCTTTATAAACATTTTATAAATTGCCATTGTAAAACCTAATGCCTAAAATTGACAGGCTAATCCTAAAATTCATGTGGAAATGCAAGTAACCCAGGTAGTCAAAATAATCTGGAAAAAGAAGAAAAACGCTGGAGGACTCATACTTTCTGATTCCAAATTTGCTATACAAAACAAATCTGTAATCCAAACAATAGCAATCCAAGTTGTGTGGTACTGGCTGTTGTAACGACAGACAATGGAACAGAATTGAAAATAGAGAAATAAATCCATACATTTCTGGTCGATTGATATTTGACAATGGTACCACAATTCAACGGGGAAAGATGAGCCTTTTCAACAAATGGTACTGGGACAACTAGACACACAATTGTAAAAGAATGAAGTTATACCTTTTCCTTGCACCATACACAAAAATTAACTTCGAATGGACCATAGACCTAAACAGAAGAACTGAAACTATAAAACCCTTACAAGAAAACACAGGGAGTAATTTTGGGGTTAGGCAAAGGTTTCCTAGATACAATAAAAGCACAAGTAATAGAAAAAATAGATAAGATGGACTTCACTAAGACTTCATGAGAATTAAAAACTTATGAGTTACTTCAAAGAGCAGCATCAAGAAAATGAAAAGGCAGCCCACAGAATGGGAGAAAATGTTTGCACATTATGTATCAGATAAGGTGTGTATCCAGAATATTAAAAAAAAACTCTTACAACTCAATTATAAAAAGACAACCCAATTTTTAAATGGGCAATTAATCTAAACAGATATGTCTCCAAAGAAAATATAGTAATAGACAATAAGCACACGAAGAGATGCTTGACATCATTAGCTGCGATATCAAGCATCAGAGAAATGCAAATCAAATCACAATAAAATATTAATACTACTTCACGTTCACCCACCATATAATAATAAAAGGGACAAATAAGTGTTGGTGAGCATGTGGAGAGGAACCCTCAGATATTGCTGGTGGGATTGTAAAATGCTACAACCGCTTCAGAATAGTACGGCAGTTCCTCAAAATGTTAAACATAGAGCTACGATTTGACCCAGGAATCCCATTCCCAAAAGAAATGAAAACATACGTTCACACAAAAACTTGTACAAAAATGTTCATGGCAGCATTACTCATAACCCAAAAGTGGGAACAACCAGATGTCCATCACTGATTGGACAAATATTAATAAAATGTGGAATGGAATATTATTTGGCCATAAAAAGTAATTAGTACTGATACATGTGACATCATGGATAAACTTTGAAAACATTATGCTCAGTGAAAGAAACTAGTCACCATGGCCCCATTTATAGAATATATCCAGACTAGACAAATGTAGAGAGGCAGAAAATACATTAGTTGCCTAGGCCTGGGGCAGGGGGAAAATGGGGAGTGACTGTTAATGGGTCTATGGATTCTTTCTGGGATAACGAAATTGTTGTAAAATTGACGTGGTGACGTTTACACAACTCTATGAACATATGAAAAATATCTGAATTTTACTACACTTTAAATGGGTGTATTGGTACGGAATGTGAACTCAATAAAGCTGCTTAAAAAACAAAACACCCAAGGTCTAGTATATACGTTCTTTGTGGAAAACAAGGTACATTCAAGACTAATAACTATGAACTGATTTGGTTACTAACCAAGACCACGCTTGAGGCACTTAGAATTAAGAATTTAACATACACTCCTTACTAGCTAAAAGATTACCCCTTTAAATATGTCTAAATCTCAACGAAAATGGAACTGCAGTACTTGCAACTGTCAGGGCATAAAATGGGATTCACGAAAGATACCTGAGTAAACACGTTCCTTTCCTGTACATGGCTGAACTGTGCTTCCCATTACAAAAAAAAACAATAACTGCAGAAAAATACTCCACCGGGAGTCGGATAAATTCTCAAAGAAGAATCTAATACTGACCTAAGACAAGGGGTGGAAAGAATGAGGAAGGGGAAGGAGCACAGAGGAGTAAGGGGAAGTCTCCGTGCATTTAAGCCCAAGGAGTTCAGTTACATTAAATCCAACTTTTAAAAGCTTTGTGAACAGGCCCAGAGGCAAAGTCCTGGGCGCAAACCCATGAGCCGAGCTGCGAGGCTGAAAGGAAGTGCTAGTCCAGCCCAACTCCGCACTGGATTTGGTGTGGAAATGGTCCGAGGTAAAAGGGATCGCTCAGATGGGGGGCCCGCGATTGAGGGCAAGAGGCGAAACCCCTCCGCCCGGCGCTCCCAGCCAGCGCGCAGCGGGAGGCGGCCGTGCCGCGGGCCCGTCCTTCGCGTCCGAGTCGCCGCGCACGCCCCGCGCGGAGCGCGCCCGGCGCCGGGAGCCTCCGGTGGGGCTGGGTCCCGTCTCCCGCCCCATCCGGCGCTTTGTCCCAGCCCCGGCGGCCGGCGGCCCCGCTGCGGGCTCCCGGGCCGCGGTGACAGCCCCCGTCCCCAGTAGGGCTGCGAGCCCGGGAGTCCCTATAGGCTGGCGACCGGTCGCCCGCCGGACCTCACCCAGGCGGGACGCGGCAGGCGGCGGTCTGAGGACGCTCGCCCTGCCGGAGGAGGAGCCGCCGCCGCCCGAAGCGCACGCAGGCCAAGCTCAGGCGCCAAAAGCCTTGGACTTCGAAACACACTACTTCCAGCATCCTAAGCTTACCCAAAAATTCTCGACGAAATACGCCATGACCATCGTGCCACCGCCGCACCAGGTTCCGCGTCCGCGCCCGCCCGCCGCTGTGTAAACACGGTCCGGCCCCCACAGCACCCCCGCCTTTCGCCGCCGCCGCCGCCACCGCCTTCTTCCCAGAGACCGGCCCGCACCTTCCAGGGCGCATGCGCCACCTAGCGGCTGCCGCCGCTGGGCGAGCACTTAGACGCCACGGCCACGGTATGCGCATGCGCCCCGTCCCAGTCCGGGGTGTTGGTGGATCTGTCTGCAGCCCGGGCGCGGCTGGGTTGAGTGTTCTCTTAGGAATGGTGGAGAACTGGGTCCTTGAGGAGTCACCGTGGAGACTGCTCTCCCTGTTTGCGGTGCGACGGGCACTGGCCCAGGGACAGAGCGAAGAGAAGGGCCAGTCAGCGTCTGTGGAGTCGGCAGACTGGCTGCCCACTCTCTCCTCCCAAGACTCGCTTCCCCGGCCTTCGAGGATCTCGAACGGACTGTAGTCTGGGCTCACTGGGCTGGAGGAAACTTGGCCGCTGGCCACCCGGAGGAGACTGAGAAGCGTTTGGTCAACAGGGCGCCTTTCCTTGAACCAAAACAAAACTTTCCGAAGCCGGAAAGGAAACGCCCAGTGTCGCCTGAGAGCCCTAGAGCTGCGCGAGACCCAGGCACCGAGTGCAGCCTCGGCCGCTGACCTCTAGCACGCCTGGAGCAGACCAGCCGGGACGGCCTGCAGGCCTGCGGGAGCGGAATGTGACTCGAAACCGACGGACTTCCTGACCCATGGTCCATGGTTCTCTTAGCAACTTGAACATTTTGGAAAAAGAAACAAGTCTTAACATGCCTCGACCTAATGGAAAAACTAAATCCCCTTCCGACACCTTGCTTTCCAAAAGTTAAAAAAAAAAAAAATAATAATAATAATAATTAAACTCTAGTAGAGGTCTCAAGTTCACTGTCACCAGGTCAGCTAGGTCCAGAATCTTCAGTTCTTGAAGCCAAGCCCTACAAATAGATTTAGTGTAGCATATCACATACCTCCTCAGGCGACTTAAAAGCAATGAACACCAATAAGATAACAATTCATGAGAAATTATTTTAATCCTCAAGTAAAAGTCATGAGGTGCCTTTCAGATAGATGAAATTGTGTTTGTTGAATAGGGAATAATTGGATAATGGTATTGTGGTCATACTTTTAAGAATATTTGTTAGAAATATATAGGATGCAAAACATCTAGGATTTTCTTAAAGTCATTTATTATGGATAGGGATATGAGTAAGGACATAGATGAAAAGGGATGAAACAAGATGGGCCATAGTTGCTCTATTTTTGTATATCCTGTTTATTTTGTTTCTTTAAAAAGTCCTCATATTACTGACATTTACACTTAGTTTTGGGGAAGTCAAACTTAGAAATAAGCTACAGCTCTCTAAGCTATCAGTCTAACTGGATTTTTCTCAATGCTGAAGAACTTTTTTAAAAATTCAGCCATCTAGGTCACACAGCAAATACATTTGGCATTAAATTCTTAGTATCACTAAGCACTCCTCCCACCCTTCCCCCCCACACTTCCCCCCCCACCCTTCCCCACGCCCCGCCGCACCCTTAGACCTGGGCAAGAGAGACTTCTATCCTGGACTCCACGCTTTAAAGGAACTTACGTATCACACACACACATTAATTTAAAAAAAAACCACACACATGGGTGCCTCTGCCACTTGTGATCTGATACTGAACACTGGCTCATAACCACAAATTCCCTCTCCCGATGAAGAACACTATTCAGGCTCCGGGAAAACACTTCTTCATATCTTTTGTCTTATGTCCTCAAAACAAACGGTGAACTTCAAAAGCAGTGAAAATTTGTACATAGCATGGCTGCCCATTTCAGCAACTGCTTTGGAGTCAGAATTTGAGCAACAGAAATGCTTAGGTAAGAAAGAAGACAAATTAACTTGTCAAATCCTTCCTGTCAGCTTGAATGCTATAGATTCCTGCATAACAAAGTATTGTTTCTCAGTAGTATCAAGCATACATTTTCCTTTTGTTAGTGTTCCAATGTGTGACTACAACCTACTGACAATTTAGCATGGTATTCACAATAGTTACTAGCCTTCATTCGTATTCTTCTGCTCCCCTACAATTTAAGAGTAGGCCTGCCGGCCGGGCGCGGTGGCTCAAGCCTGTAATCCCAGCACTTTGGGAGGCCGAGACGGGTGGATCACGAGGTCAGGAGATCGAGACCATCCTGGCTAACACGGTGAAACCCCGTCTCTACTAAAAATACAAAAAACTAGCCGGGCGAGGTGGCGGGCGCCTGTAGTCCCAGCTACTCCGGAGGCTGAGGCAGGAGAATGGCGGGAACCCGGGAGGCGGAGCTTGCAGTGAGCTGAGATCCGGCCACTGCACTCCAGCCCGGGCTACAGAACAAAACTCCGTCTCAAAAAAAAAAAAAAAAAAAGAGTAGGCCTGGAATGAAGATAAGTATTCTGTGTATTTCAGGTATTTGCAAGGTTCGTTAGGGCCAAAACACCATATCCTGTAATTGCCCGATATTTAAGTTGTGGAACTTTATAGTAAACAGTGATTAAAGTGACTAAATTTCAAACAAGACTGTGTAGTATAGGAAGAGTGTGGATGGTATCAGCCACCTTCTGCACTCTCAAGTGAGGTTTCCAGGGATGCATATACATTCTGGCAGAGCATAGATAAGCCCCTGAGTGGGTAGCTCGCTCATATGCCTTAAAGTATTTGTGCCACACACACTTAGCCTTTGCTTATCAAAATGTATTTCATTTTGAAATTATTAAAAACCGACATAGATAACAACAGTGTACAAGTCACTGCCTATAATACCTGTCACTTAAGAGTCACTCAGTAAATGTTCAGTGAATGAATGATGACATCTATCATAGAAATGTCAAGGTAGATGAGACCTTGAATATCTAATAATTCCATTATCTTTTACACATACTCTTTTTTTTTTTTTTTTTTTTTTTTTTGAGACAGAGTCTCGCTTGGTTGCCCAAACTGGAGTGCAGTGGTGTGATCTCAGCTCACTGCAACCTCCAGCTCCCGGGTTCAAGCGATTCTCATGCCTCAGCCTCCCAAGCAGCTGGGACTATAGGCGCCTGCCACCACGCCTGACTAATTTTTGTATTTTTAGTAGACACAGGGTTTCACCATGTTGGCCAGGCTGGTCTCGAACTCTTGACCTCAAGTGATCCGCCCACCTGGGCCTCCCAAAGTGCTGGGTTACATGCATGAGCCACCGCACCCAGCCTACTCGTCCTCTTTAATTGGTACTTGATCCTAGAATTTGTAGAAAATGTCATTCTTGTGGGCTTGAGTGTACTTCTTAAAGGATAGAGTACTTTTTCTTTTCCTTTTTTTTTTTTTTTTTGAGACAGAGTCTTGCTCTGTCACCCAGCCTGGAGTGCAGTGGTGCAATCTTGAATCACTGCAACCTCTGCCTCCCAAGTTCAAGTGATTGTCCTGCCTCAGCCTCCAGAGTAGCTGGAACTACAGGTACGCACCACCATGCCTGGCTAAGTTTTGTATTTTCAGTACAGACGGGATTTCACCATGTTGGCCCGGCTGGTCTTGATTTCCTGACCTCAGGTGATACACCCACCTCGGCCTCCCAAAGTGCTGGGATTACAGGCATGAGCCACCACACCTGCCCTTAGAGTGCTTTGTGAAATAAAAATAAAATAAAATTTAAATAACATCCAAGATTTACTGTAGCAAGAGATCACCTGTTGGAAAGGAGCCCCTACTCAATTTGGCCTTTCATTTTTGGGTGTCCCCACTACCAGAATCATCTTTCTCTTAGGAGCTCTCTATACCTGCTAAAGAGATATCGGCTTCCAGGGATGCTGTTGATCCCCGTTAAACTCTGGCCTAAGCATATATGTTATAGCCCAAAGTTATAGACTTTTAAAACATAACTTGATAAATGATACCAAATAAGAGAAGAAACACAAAAAATAACCTAAGTCTAAATTATCTGGTTTACAAAATATGGTTTATTTCCAAGATTTGAGGGTTCAGTCTCTTAGGCAAGGCACCCAGAGTACTTCCCCCTTTCCATTCCTTAGTTTGATTTCCTCCCATTTCTCATCCTGGGTTCACAGCTCACAGCACATTAATCAACATTTAGTCACAAGGGCCATTTCCTCATAACTTCATTTGAAACTAGGTCCATATCAGAAGAGTTGGCTATAAAGGAAAACGCATTTTCTCATTATTTTCAATATAATTTTGCAAATGTACTTCCACTTGTTTCCAAGATGGGAGTGGCAGAAGAGAAGATCCTATAAACCTCTTCTTTTTCCTGCCAATTTATTCAAGGCGTGGCATCCATCCCGTCAGGTGCAGTATTCCTTCTCTTAACTCATGTTGTACTTGACAATAACAAGTGGCAAAAAAGCTAAGCTCTATTAAAAGGCAGAAGAGAAACAGACAGATCCCTGAAGTCTGGTACGCTCTTGCTTTTCTGTACTCAGTAGCAGCACATTAAAAGCAAAAGCCTTATGCAAAACAGAAAGAAAAGCAAAAGTTTGGCAGATGGCAGCCAGGTAGGCTGCTGTGTGAGGGCCAAGAGGTAGAAGCATGTCGATCCAACTGCACAATAGAGCTCAACATCACCCTGCACACTACTTTCTCATTTCAGAGCAGCTTACCGGGTAGATGTGCCTTTCTTCTCTCCTCAGCGCACCTGGGATTGACTCCCTGCCTGCTCCTCACGTGGTGCCATCTCTTCCTCCAGAATTAGATGTACTTTCCCAGGTGCTCCTTCATCTTGTCATCTGTGGAAGAGGCACAAACACGTGACCAGTTGTTCCAGGGTCTGCATTGCTAGTGACCACAGGGAAACCAACAGTGCTTCAAAAATAAGAGAAATTACTAAATTACAGAAAGCCATGAAGATAATGATAAAGTGAAAACACTCAGGGCTGGGCATGGTGACTCGTGCCTGTAATCCCAACACTTTGGGAGGTTAAGGCAGGTGGATCACCTGAGGTCAGGAGTTCGAGACCAGCCTGGCTAACATGGCGAAACCCCATCTCTACTAAAAATACAAAAAATTAGCCAGGCGTGGTGGCAGGCACCTGTAATCCCAGCTACTTGGGAGGCTGAGGCGGGAGAATTGCTTGAACCCAGGAGGCGGAGGTTGCAGTGAGCTGATATTCTCCAGCCTGGGCAACAGAACAAGACACTGTCTCAAAAATAAATAAATAAATAAAAAGTAAAAAAAAAAAACACAAACACTAAAAATGTTTGTCTTTTTTTTAGACGGAGTCTCGCTCTGTCGCCCAGGCTGGAGTGCAGTGGCCGGATCTCAGCTCACTGCAAGCTCCGCCTCCCGGGTTTACACCATTCTCCTGCCTCAGCCTCCCGAGTAGCTGGGACTACAGGCACCCGCCACCTCGCCCGGCTACTTTTTTGTATTTTTTAGTAGAGACAGGGTTTCACCATGTTAGCCAGGATGGTCTCGATCTCCTGACCTCGTGAACCACCCGTCTCGGCCTCCCAAAGTGCTGGGATTACAGGCTTGAGATGGCCTGTTTGTCATTAATGTTAAGTGGAAAGACAGAAGGTGTCAAATTACAAGTATGTTGAGTCATACATTTTATTTGTAAAATTACAAATACGGGCCGGCTGTGATGGTTTACGCCTGTAATCCCAGCACTTTGGGAGACCGAGGTGGGCGGATCGTGAGGTCAGGAGTTTGAAACCAGCCTGACCAACATGGTGTAACCCCATCTCTACTAAAAATACAAAACTTAGCTGGGCCTGGTGGTGCCTGCCTGTAATCCCAACTACTCAGACGGCTGAGGCAAGAGAATTGCTTGAACCTGGGAGGCAGAGGTTGCAGTGAGCCAAGATTGTGCCACTGCACTCCAGCCTGGGTGACAGAGCGAGACTTCATCTCAAAAAAAAAAGAAAAAAAAGAAAAATTACAAATACGTTAAAAAAAAAAAAAAAAGTGTGTTAAATAGACAAATATAAAACATGGAAGACATTTAAAATTTAATATAATAACATTGTAGAATTTAAAGAACAATTGTTCTATGTTTTTGTCTGAATATAAATGTAACTGGGCCTAATCTTCTTTAATGTCTTTCATTAACTCTCTCCTCTGTTTCATTCATTCAGGCAGTAGACATTTACTATGCACTTGTTACAATGAAAAGATTGTCTCTGCTTGCTTTTTTTTTTGAGACAGAGTCTTGCTGTGTTGCCCAGGCTGGAGTACAGTGGTGCAGTCATAAGTCACTGCAACCTCAACCTCCTGGTCTCAAGCAAGCCTTCCTACTTATGCCTCCCTAATAGCTGGGACCACAGGCACACACCACCATGCCCACCTAATTTTTTATTTTTTGTAGAGATGGCATCTCCCTATGCTGTCAGGGCTGGTCTTGAACTCCTGGGCTCAAGTAATCCTCTCGTCTTGGCCTCCTAAAGTGCTGGGATTACAGGTGTGAGCCACCATGCCTGGCCATCTCTGCCTTTGAGAAATTCACAGTCTAATATAGACGCACGATGAAGATGATAGAGATCATGGCAATTATAGCAATAATGTGCATAGAAGAGTGCCTGACGCATAGTTGGCAAGCAATACACGTTTGTTAAATGCATTAATTAATGAATCACTGTTCCAAAATGTAACCTCAAAGAAATGTAATTTGTACTTTTATTTTCTTTTCCTTCTTTCTTTCTTTCCTTCTCTCCTTTTCCCTTCAACTCCCTCCTTTCTTTCTGCAAGGAAAGTGACAGGAAACTGCCCTGGATTCACCCAGGGTATCCTCCATTAGCACACTGATTTGGAGGTCCATGGGGTAGCAGAGTCCAGAGCAACTTCTGAAACTCAGTCCTGGAGCCAGCTAGCTCCCTAAGAGATGGATGCTTATGAAGAACAGGGCACTAGAAATTGTAATAATAGGAGCCCAAGCAAGAAGCACCCTTGGCTTAGCTAAGAATGGAGGAAGTGGACTTGAAGAGCCACTCCCTTGAAGAGCCACTGAAGCCTGGGCAGGAATATGAGTCACCAATGGACCAGCACCTTCTGTACACCTGGTAGCACCAGATTTCAACAGAACACAGTGTACCAGTGGTCCCATTCACTGTTTATCTAACGAACATTTATGGAACACCTGTATTGAGATAGGCCCTCTTCTAGACACTGGGGATACAATGGTGAATGAGACAAATAATTGTGCTGCTTTCATGGCACTTAAATGTATGGAGACAGACCAAAAGGATGTAAATAAATGATACCTTTTGGGATAGTGATACATGCTTTGCAGTATAATTGACATAGGTTGTAGTAGGGAGAGCGGGCTTCTTCTTTACCTAGAATGGTCAAAAAGGCGTCCCTGAGGACATGACATTTGAGCAGAGACCTGAATGAGCTAAAGGAAGTAGCCATGCAAAGATCTGCAGAGTAGTCCACATTAAAGGAACAACAATAAGGTCCAGAAGTAGCAGTGAGCTTGATTTGTTCGAGTAAATGAAAAGGGAGCCAGTTTGGCTGGAGTGCAGTGATCAAATGGAAGAAGAACAGAAATGAGGTCGGACGGGAAAGCAGAGTCAAGTCAAAGAGAGAGAGAGGCTGGTTTGTAATCTAAGCACCATAGGAAGCCAGTGGAGGATTTTAAAGCAGCAGAACGATACTTGGTTTATGTTCTAAGAAAGATCACATTCAGGCCGGGCACGGTGGCTCACACCTGTAATCCCAGCACACTGGGAGGCCGAGGCTGGTGGATCACTTGAGACCAGTAGCTTGAGATTAGCCTGGGCAACATGATGAAACCCCGTCTCTACTAAAAATACAAAATGTAGCAAGACGTGGTGGCACACGCCTGTAATCCCAGCTACTCAGGAGGCTGAGGCAGAATTGCTTGAATACAGGAGGCAGAGGTTGTGTAGAGCCGAGATCGTGCCACTGTACTCCAGCCTGGACGACACATCGAGACTCTGAAAAATTTAAAAAAAAAATCACATTGACTGATCTGTGAAAGGAAGGGTAGTGGAAAAAATATCTGGGAGGCCACTCCAAAGATGGATATAATAGACCTGACAAGGGAAGATGATGGCAGGGACTAGGTGACAACTGTGGAAATGTAAGAATTTATCAGGCTCAAGATCTACTTGGAAAGTAAAGCTGACAGAGCTTGCTAATGGATTGGATTTAGGGTGGGAAGGAAAGAAATCAAAGATGATCCTAGGAATTCTGCCTGAACAACTAGGTATATAATGAATGGTGCCACAACAATAGAAAAATGTGGAGAAGAACTGGTTTGGAGAAAGAGAGAACTCAGTGGTTTTATTTATTTATTTATTTTTAAGATAGAGTCTCACTCTTTCGCCCAGGCTGGAGTGCAGTGGTGTGATCTCAGCTCACTGCAACCTCTGCTTCTCAGATTCAAGTGATTCTCCTGCCTCAGCTTCCCAAGTAGCTGGGATTACAGGCGTGTGCCACAACGCCCAGCTAATTTTTTTTTTTTTTTGTATTTTTAGTAGAGATGGGTTTTTGCTATGTTGGCCAGGCTGGTCTCAAACTCCTGACATCAAGTGATCCACCTGCCTTGGCCTCCCAAAGTGCTGGGGTTACAGGTGTGAGCCTCCACATCCGGCCAAAACTCAGTGGTTCTGCTTTGGACTTGTTAAATGTGATGGGCTTAATGGAAATACAAGTGGAAGTGTCTATCAGGCAATTGGATATATGATTCTGGAGCTCAGGACAGAGGTTGGATTCAAGACGTAAACAGGAGGCTCATTGGCATGAATAGAGGAGATTTGATGAGATCACACAGAAAGAAAGGGGAGAGAGGAAGGGAGGAAGATAGAGAGCCTATGGAACTGAGGAAAAAGCCCGGGGCACTCCTACATTTAGAGGTTAGGAGAAGTGGATGAGCCAGCAAAAGAGATTAATGTAAAGTAGAACGCAAAGAAAAAGAGCTGACAGTCAAGCCAAGAGTAGAGTGTTTTAAGAAGTGGTTGATGCATGACAAATACTGAGAAATGACCATTGGATTGAGCCAGTTGGAAGTGGCCTTGGCAAGTGTTGATTCTTTGAAGGCGTGGAGATATAAATCTGAATGAAGTGGGTTGAAGAGAGAAGAGGAAGTAAGGACAAAAAGTATAAACAATTCCTTCAAGAAGTTTTGCTATGAAAGGAAGCAGCAAAATAGGCAGGTATTGAAGGGAACAAATGATAAAAGGGAGGGAGTATTAAGATGAGATGTAATAAAGCAATTTGAGTTCCAGAGAGGATGAGCCAAAGAGGGAGGAAAAGAGAGATTAATTATAGAGATGAAGTCTTTGAGTAGAGGAAAGAATATGAGATCCAGAATAAAAGTGGAGCTCCAAGAGGGTGTTTCTGGATTTCTAATAAGTCTAATAGTTTCTTGATCAATTAGTTGGAAAAAATAAGAACTATGGGTTATTGTAGTTCGGCATATTAAAAGCATCCTTCACGTATTATCTCATTGAATCATCATACTAACCCTGTGAGGTCATAACGATTACCCCAATTTTACAAATGAGAAAATATGATCCAGGAGATTAGATGAGTTGCTCAAGGTCATACAACAAGTAAGTGGGAAACTACTGTTAATTTAGGAGTACAAGAGAGGCATGAATAAAGTATTATGGAGGAAGCGATGCCTCAAGCAACAAAACAGGTCAAAAGAAGAGGAATGGTGAAGGGTGAAAGTTAAACTCATCCACCCAGGGATTTTATTTAGGGGTTTTTGTTTTTAACTGGTGGATCTGGTGTTCCTCAGTTTCCACATTATTTCCATAAAGGTCCCTTTCTTGGTTACCTTCTCCCTAACCAGGTGCTCTAGGTAAATATAAATGCTAACTAATAAGAATCCTACAAAAATGTCAAGGAGGCCGGGCGCAGTGGCTCAAGCCTGTAATCCCAGCACTTTGGAAGGCCAAGGCAGGCAGATCACCTGAGGTCAGGAGTTTGAGACCAGCCTGACTAACATGGTGAAACCCCGTCTGTACTAAAAATACAAAAAATTGGCTGGGCGTAGTGGTAGGCACCTGGAATCCCAGCTACTCAATAGGCTGAGGCAGGAGAATCACTTGAACCCGGGAGGCAGAGGTTGCAGTGAGCCGAGATTGTGCCACTGCACTGCAGCCTGGGTGACAGAGCGAGACTCTGTTTCAAAAAAAAAAATTTAAGGAAATACATTTACATCTTACTGTTTAAAAAGTCTCTTCTCTCTTCATTGTTAATCCTGAAACACCCAAGAAATATAACTGTTCATAATTTCAGATTCTAATCAAAATCTAAGGTTGACCTACCTTAAACAGGACATTTGGTAATTGTATTAAAAACCACCCCCTTTTGTAGACAGAGGGAAACAGAAAACCATATCAGCCTGTAGAAATGATTGTAATGTTCTTTATCAAAATCCTTAAGACCACAAAACTCTCATTAACTATTTGCAGGGAGGAGGTAAGTGGGCTGGGTCAAACAGGCTAGATCCAAAGGTAATCAAATAAAATTTTTGTTTCCAGGCCAGGCACAGTGTCTCAGGCCTATAATCCCAGCACTTTGGGAGGCCGAGGTGGGCAGATCATTTGAGGTCAGGAGTTCGAGACCAGCCTGATCAACATGGTAAAACCCCGTCTCTACTAAAAATACAAAAAAAATTAGCCGAATATGGCAGCACATGCCTATAGCCCCAGCTACTCGGGAGACTGAGGCAAGAAAATCGTTTGAACCCGGGAGGCAGAGGTTGCAGTGAGCCGAGATCGTGCCACTGCACTCCAGTCTAGGCGACAGAGTGAAACTCCATCTCAAAAAAAAAAAAAAAAAAAATTGTTTCCAGCCTTAAAATCCCACTGGATGTTATCTGCCTTTATATACTTTTCTTTATAGTATTTCAAGAACAAACTGTCACCAACTAGTTATTTTTTTCATTTAGGTCCAGAAAATGTATGTTATTTTTTTCTTCCTACTTCCCACATGCCAGCTAAAACCACTTATTTCCATTTATTCAAAGCTGTCTTCAAATATATCTCCTCCAAAAAAAGAAAGTTGCAAAACCATTACCTTCTGTATAATCTCATATTTCTTTTTTCCTACATATTTCCTGAGTGATACATCCTTTAAATTGAGTAATTTATATCTTGTCCAAAGAGCTTTGTACTGTTCTTTGTAGACGCTTTCTTGTTTTTTCTTTTTTTCTCTTTTTTGCAGGTGCACGTGTTTGTATTGGTGATCATAGTTGGAGGAGGAATTCATCATTCTTTCTTCACTCTTAAAAATACATCATCTCTTACTTTTCAGTTTACACAGGGGCTTCCATATTGGTGGGGGGAGTATGTATATAGCTCTACAGATATAGATGTCCATTCATTCATCCACTCAACAAGCACCTATGGTGTTTTGGCACTGTTTCAGGTGTGTGATAGAGAGCAGTGAAGAAAAGTTGAATTCTGCCCTCAGAGATCTTAAATCCCAGTAGGGATGATAGGCAAAAATAACACAAACAAGTAGACACATAGTATAATATCTGAAATGTCGGTAGATACATAGCATAGTGGTAAGTGCTATGTTACAAAAATAAAGCAGGGCAAGAGCAGTATAATATCTTGTTTAAAAATAGCAGATGAGGCCGGGCGCGGTGGCTCAAGCCTGTAATCCCAGCACTTTGGGAGGCCGAGACGGGTGGATCACGAGGTCAGGAGATCGAGACCATCCTGGCTAACACGGTGAAACCCTGTCTCTACTAAAAATACAAAAGAATAAGCCGGGCGAGGTGGCGGGCGCCTGTAGTCCCAGCTGCTCGGGAGGCTGAGGCAGGAGAATTGCGCGAACCCGGGAGGCGGAGCTTGCAGTGAGCGGAGATCTGGCCACTGCACTCCAGCCTGGGCAACAGAGCGAGACTCCGTCTCAAAAAAAAAAAAAAATAGCAGATGAGATCAGAAAATCTATGATACAATATGGTGACTATAGTTAAAATCAAGGTATTGTATTCTTAAAATTTGCTGAGAGTAGGTTTTAACTTTTCTTACCACAAGAAATTGTAAGTATGTGAAGTAATGCATTAATTAGCTCGACTTAGCTATTTCACAACGTATACATATTTTGAAATAATATGTTGCACATGATAAATATGATTTTTATTTGCAAATTTAACAACTACTTAATTAAAAATATATATAGCAGATGAGATGACCATATAGAATATGGCTCTGGAATTAAACTGCCTGGATTTTAATCTTGGCTCTGACACTTATGAGCTTTGTGACCTTGGGGAGGTTATTTAACTACTTGTATGACTCAGTTTGCATGTCTGTAAAGTGGGGATAATAATAGTATCTACCTCAAAGAGTTTCTCTAAAGACTAAATTAGTTAAAATATGTAAAACAATGGCAGGGCACCATTGTTAACACCTTTAATCCCAGCACTTTGGGAGGCTGAGGCGAGCAGATCACTTGAGCTCAGGAGTTTCAGACCAGCCTGGGCAACATGGCAAAACTCCATCTCTACTAAAAATACAAAGAAAATTAGCTGTGCATGGTGGTGTACCCCTGTAGTCCCAGCTACTTAGGAGGCTGAGGTGGGAGGAACACCTGAGCCCAGGAGGTAGAGGCTGCAGTGAGCTGTCATTGCGCCACTGCACTCCAGAGCCCAGGGAACAGAGTGAGACCCTGTCTCAAAAAAAAAAAAATAATAAGGCCGGGCGCAGTGGCTCATGTCTGTAATCCTAGCACTTTGGGAGGCCAAGGTGTGGATCACCTGAGGTCAGGAGTTCAAGACCAGCCTGGCCAACATGCCAAAACCCTGTCTCTACTAAAAATACAAAAATTAGCCAGGTGTGGTGGCGGGCGCCTATAATCCCAGCTACTCAGGAGGCTGAGGCAGGAGAATCCCTTGAACCAAGGGGGTGGAGTTTCCAGTAAGCCAAGATTGCACCACTTCATTCCAGCCTGGTTGAAACAGCGAAACTCCATCACAAAAAATAATAATAACAATTATTATTATTGGCCGGGCGCGGTGGCTCAAGCCTGTAATCCCAGCACTTTGGGAGGCCGAGACGGGCGGATCACGAGGTCAGGAGATCAAGACCATCCTGGCTAACACAGTGAAACCCCGTCTCTACTAAAAAATACAAAAAACTAAAAAATACAAAAAACTAGCCGGGCGAGGTGGTGGGCGCCTGTAGTCCCAGCTACTCGGGAGGCTGAGACAGGAGAATGGCGTAAACCTGGGAGGCGGAGCTTGCAGTGAGCTGAGATCCGGCCACTGCACTCCAGCCTGGGCTATAGAGCGAGACTCCGTCTCAAAAAAAACCAAAAAAACAAAAAAACAAAAAAAAACCAATTATTATTATTATAAACTATTAATATTAAGAAAACAGGAAGTGATGGGGGGTCCTATTTCAGAGAAAAAGTTTAATGAAAATCAATCTGAGGAGGTGAGTGAAATGAAAGAAATAAATCTTGTGATGTCTACCAGACAGAACCTACCAGGCAGAAGAAAAAGCACACAGAAAAACAGATGAGGTTGGTATGGCTTGAGCAGAATGAGTGGGTAATAGTTGTAGGGAATGTGGTAAAATAATGGAGTTGGGCCAAATCAGCTAGGGCCTTACAGGTCATAGAAAAACCTCAGGTGGTATTCTAAGAGTGATGGGAAGTCATCAGAGGGCTTTTAGCTGAGCAGTGTCATAACCTAATGTTTAGAAGGACTATCCTGGCTGCATGTGGAGAATAGGCTAAAAGTGGCAAGACGGCTGGTTGTTAAAAACATGTACCAGCACACTACTGGATTCAAGATATACTAATAAATAGAAAAAGGCAAGGTGTGGGACAAAATGCATGATATACTGCAATGTACATTTTAAAAATCTCTATATATGTGTATTTGTAACATATATGTGTGTATATATACATATATACATTTTACAGCTATATATAAACATTACATATATACATATACACAATGTATATTACATATGTATTTTCTTCATATACATATCCTATCCCTGGAAGGAAGGATATGTAAGAGACTGGTAACAGTGATATTTTGAAGAAGGGAACTAGATGACAGGATTTAAAAGATTATCATTTGCAATTTTTGAATTTTGTTCTTTGAGACGGAGTCTCGCTCTGTTGCGAGGCTGGAGTGCAATGGTGTGATCTCGGTTCACTGAAACCTCTGCCTCTCAAGTACAAGGATTCTCCTGCCTCAGCCTCCTGAGTAGCTGGGTCTACAGGCATGCACCACCACGCCCAGCTAATTTTTGTGTTTTTTAGTAGAGATGGGGTTTCTCCATGTTGACCAGGATGATCTTGACCTCTTGTCCTTGTGATCTGCCTGCCTCGGCTTCCCAAAGTGCTGGGATTACAGGCATGAGCCACCGCGGGCGGCCTTGAATTTTGTTCTATGTGAATGTATTACCTATTTAAAAATAGATAAATATTGTCGGACCCTTGAAAAACAGAAAAAAAAAAAAAGATAAATGAACATTAAAAGGAAAAAAAAAAAGAATCAGAATCATTTTACCCAGATGTTCAAAAGTGGTAGTGGGCCGGGCACAGTGGCTCACACCTGTAATCCCAGCACTTTGGGAGGCCGAGGCAGGGGGATCACGAGGTCAGGGGTTTGAGACCAGCCTGACCAACATGGTGAAATCCTGTCTCCACTAAAAATACAAAAAAATTAGCTGGGTGTGGTGGCAGGCACCTGTAATCCCAGCTACTCAGGAGGCTGAGGCAGGAGAATTGCTTGAACCTGGGAGGCGGAGGGTGCAGTGAGCTGAGATCGCACCACTGCACTCTAGTCTTGGTGACAGAGCGAGACTCCATCTCAAAACAAAACAAAACAAAACAAAATGAAACAAAAAGTGTCAGTGAAATCAAGGTTGAGGGACAGGGCTACAACTAAAGTTCATAATGGATGGGATGCTCAATAGGAAAAAACATGAATGAACATCATGTTTAGGAACCCCAAAGGTCCTAGTATGGGTTAAATAAAGTAAAACATGGCATGGTTTCCTGATACCTTTTTATTTCAATGATAAGTTGACTAGTGTCAATTGGTTGTACAATTATTGCGTCATACTTTATTTCCTTGATTTTTTCTTTTTCTTTTTTTTTTTTTTGAGACAGAGTCTCGCTCTGTCTCCCAGGCTGGAGTGCAGTGGTGCGATCTCATCTCAATGCAAGCTCCACCTCCTGGGTTCAAGTGATTCTCACGCCTCAGCCACCTGTGTAGCTGGGACTACAGGTGCGTGCAACCACGCCCAGCTAATTTTTGTCGTTTTAGTAGAGATGGGGTTTTGCCATGCTGGCCAGGCTGGTCTGGAACTCTGAACCTCAAGTGATCTGCCCGCTTCAGCCTTCCAAAATGTTGGGATTACAGGCATGAGGCACCATGCCCAGCCTTCAATTCTTTTTAACTTTAATAAATTTTGGTCTTGTGTGATGACTCATGCCTGTAATCTCAACACTTTAAGAGGTTGAGGCAGGAGGTTCGTTTGACCCCAGGAATTGGGGACAAGCCTGGGCAACACAGGGAGACCCCATCTCTATTTAAAAAAAAAAAAGCCAGAGGTGGTGGCGTGGACTGCCTGTGGTCCCAGCTACTTGGGAGGCTTAGGCAGGAGGACCACTTGAGTCTGGGGGGGGTTGAGGCTACAGTGAGCTATGATGGTCCCACTGCACTCCAGCCTGGGGGATAGAGTGAGGCCCTGTTTCAGAAGAATTGTTTCCGTTGGCCGGGCGCGGTGGCTCAAGCCTGTAATCCCAGCACTTTGGGAGGCTGAGGCGGCCGGATCACGAGGTCAGGAGATTGAGACCATCCTGGCTAACACGGTGAAACCCCGTCTCTACTAAAAATACACAAAATGAGCCGGGCATGGTGGTGGGCGCCTGTAGTCCCGGCTACTAGGGAGGCTGAGGGAGGAGAATGGCGGGAACCCGGGAGGCGGAGCTTGCAGTGAGCCAAGATTGTGCCACTGCACTCCTGCCTGGGTGACGGAGCGAGACTCCCTCTCAAAAAAAAAAAAAAAAAAAAAAATTGCTTCTGTCACTTAAAAAATGTTTTTCTTTTTTAAAAAGAAAAATCTTGCCCTCTGTGTACACCACTGTGTTTTCAACAATGTCTGTTTTCCTTTGTGCTGCTTGCACATCATGTTCACTTCTGCAAATTTTAACATTCTTTTTCACTTCTCTCTGGGCCCTGCTGTCTCATGTTTCGTCAACAGGAAGAAAAACACGTCTTCATGTTTGTTTTTTTAATTTGTTTGTTTGTTTGTTTGTTTGAGACGGAGTCTCGCTCTGTCGCCCAGGCTGGAGTACAGTAGCACGATCTCGGCTCACTGCAAGCTCTGCCTCCCGGATTCACGCCATTCTCCTGCCTCAGCCTCCTGAGCAGCTGGGACTACAGGCGCCCGCCACCACGCCCGGCTAATTTTTTGTATTTTTAGTAGAGGCAGGTTTTCACCGTGTTAGCCAGGATAGTGTCAATCTCCCGACCTCATGATCCGCCCGCCTTGGCCTTCCATCATGCTGGGATTACAGGCGTGAGCCCCCGCACCCAACTGTCTCCATGTTTTATTTTACCTTCCTTGAAGCTTATATTTCTGCTTTTGTTCTTTTAATTCATGACAATGTATTTGGTCTCAACTTTTATTAGCTCTATGGTGAGAATGCTTTATCTACTGTTTGTTTTGTGGGGGCTGGAGGTGGGTATTCCCATCTTTTCTTTTTTTTTTAATAGTTCCTATGCTAGTTTTTATTTTATTTTAGGTCAACTTTAAATAAGGTAAGTTCTCATCTATTTACCGGAGTTTTGTGTGAGAGAGGCCAGGATGGCATTCATGGTCAGCAGAAACTCTCTCCATAAGACAGGGTTATGTGCTGCCTGTGTGAATAAACTTTATGTTTTGCTTCTCTGCAGCCTCCTCGAGGTCAGCACCAATGGGGTGTCACAATGCAGTCTCTCCCCCTTCTCCTTCCTCAACTACAGACTACTTCCTGAAAAACATGATTAGTTTATGATATTTCTTGCTCAAATCCACTTCCTCAGCTTTTTCTTAGTACCAAACTGTCCAGAAAAGTTCCCACCACCGGAACCTCATTCCATTGTTGCAAACAAAGAGATTATTGATTTTTCATCTTAGGCTATGCATTTCACGTTAGAGTCATGTATTCTGCTGGCTCTGTACATTTCTGTTTGATCTTCACTGCTTTTGGAAGACCTTTTTTCTACTTCAGTTTCAAATGTCTTCTAGTTGCATCAGATATAGAGTTGACATTACCGTTTCTCATTCTTCTTATTACTTTTGGGTGGCTAGGCAGTAAAGACCTACATTCTTTGCCATATTAATACCTGGATAAGATCAGAAGATCATTTTGCATTAATTCTGCCTGGCATTTAGTAGACTCTTCCAATCCAAGTCCTTCTTTAGCTCTGGAAAATGTTCCTTTTTTACTTCTTTGATAATTGTCTCCCTTTTATTCTTACAGTCCTATAGCTCTATACTGTATAATTTTAGTTATATTTATCTTCTGTGTCTCTTAATATTGCTGCACTTTTTCTTTTTTTCTTTCTTTTTTTTTTTTTTTTTTGAGACAAAGTCTCGCTCTGTTGCCAGGCTGGAGTGCAGTGGCGTGATCTCGGTTCACTGCAAGCTCAGCCTCCTGGGTTCACATGATTCTCCCGCCTCAGCCTCTGAGTAGCTGGGACTACAGGTGCCCACCACTACGCCCGCTAATTTTAATGTTTTTGGTGGAGACGGGGTTTCACCATGTTAGCCAGGATGGTCTTGATCTCCTGACCTCATGATCCGCCCACCTCGGCCTCTCAAAGTGCTGGGATTACAGGCTTGAGCCACTGCGCCTGGTCTATTGCTGTACTTTTTCTTTCTTTCGTTTTTTCTTTCTTTTTTGCATAAATTTTGGAAAAGTCTTGCAGCTCAATTTTCCAACTCATTAATTGTATATTCAGTCCAAGTATTGGATTTAACATTTTTGTTTGTTTGTTTGTTTGTTTTGAGAAGGAGTCTCACTCCATCACCCAGACTGGAGTGCAGTGGCGCAATATTGGCTCACTGCAACCACTGCCTCCCGGGTTCAAGCAATTCTCCTGCCTCAGCCTCCCGAGTAGCTGGGATTACAGGTGCCTGCCACCACGCCTAGGTTTTGTATTTTAAGTAGAGATGGGGTTTCACCATGTTGACCAGGCTAGTCTTGAAATCCTGACCTCAAACAATCCACCCCCGTCGGCCTCCAAAGTGCTGGGATTACAGGCATGAGCCACCGTGCCCAGCCGTAATAATATTTTAAAATTTCCATGAATTCTGGTTGTGTTTCACAGCAGCTGTCTCTTGTTTCAGTGTGATATGCTTTAAAGCAACTCTGAGGATAGGAACTATGTTTAATTTCAAGTTTTTATCTGCTTCCATTGACTATTTTTTTTTAAGTGGGCTAGTTCTATTTGTTAAATTTGGTGCTCTCTTTAATGCTCTAGGTTTCTCCAAATGTTTGTTGATTCTTGGTTTTTTTTTTTTGTTGTTCCATTTTTAGGAACAGAATTTCAGTCTAGACTGAAATTCATAGCCGGATGCATTTCCTCACTTCAAATGAGAACTCCTGTTTACCTGGCAGTGAATGCAAGTTTTGATTACAAGAATCTGCCTCATGGGATTTGGTAGGGATAGGCAGACTCTGTAGGTAACGTCTCTTCTTAGAATGGTTTCCTGACCCTCCAGGGTATTGTCCTTTTCCTCTGACCTTAGCTTACTCTGGAACAGTGGTTTGTTGGTAAATGTTTGACAACCAGCTCTGGGTGGAGTAGGGGAAGTCCTAATCTGCAGCATTTCCTGATTTCCATGCAATGTAAAATCTCCCACCCTAGCCAATTTCAAGCTAGCAACGTAACATCACTGAAAGGGGAGCTGAGAAGAGATGTGCAAACTAGATTCTTAAGAGACTGACTTCATTTAGCACACCATTGCTGTGGGGCTGCTGCACTACGTCAGAAAACTAAACCCATGACTCTCATCGAAGCCCGAACAATGGAGCCAGCTGCTCCAAGAGCAGCTCCAGGAATTGATGGGGACTTAGGGGTATGGCTCCGTTATTTCCTCCGCTAACAAAGTTCTTTGTTCCCTTGAATGGTTTTAGGCTCTTATGCCCTGCTAGATTTTTCTATCAATTCCGTGTTTTTAATTTTTTTTGAAAAATTCCTTTCTAGATTGTTTGCTGGAAGCACCTTTTCTGGTTTTCCTGTGCTGCTTTGAATTTATTTTTCTATTTCTTTGTGATTTCAGTGGAATTTGGAGAAGGAATGGCAAAGCAGATGTCCTTCTCCTATTTCATGCCTTAGCTTGTTTTTATTGGAATCACTTTCTCTTTCATCTCAGAGGCTGATTTCCCTCCCATAACCAATGATTTTGCTATAAGCTCATTATCCTGAATGATGGTTGAACTAACCAAGGCTACTGGCTGCTGAGGGGTTTCTGAGGAAACTTGGGTAGCCTGATTGAGGCCATCTGCCTCTCCACCTGGGCTCTGGTTGTGGAGTATAGCACTCTGTTCGTGGAGGCCATGCACATTGGCCAAAGAGCAGCCCAGGTGCAAAAGGATCCATGTGAGCCTTTTCCATTTTCACAGTTCAAATAAGAGGACTTCTCACATTTATTCAGAAGGTAGTTGAAAGTGGTCAGCCCCAGATCTCCTCCATGTGACTCTTTGGTTGATGCTACTTGTACCCCAACACTTGGAAGGCCCGTTCTGGCCAGGAGCAACTTTCACTTTACTCTAGAAACATGGGCAGGTGGGTACAGAATAGAGTGAGTCTGTCCCTGAGGCAGGAACTCCTTCAGGCTAACTTTGTGACAGACGCTGTTCTAAGTCTTTAGGTGAGTTAACTCATTTAGTCTTCAAGACAATCCTCTGAGGTAGGTATTGTTATCATCCTTAGTTTACAGACACAGAAACTGAGACACAGAAAGGCCCTTTAGCCACTCAGTGGTTGAGGCAGGACTGAAACTCAAGAAGTCTTGTGATAGTTGGAATGAGTTAGTCGTGATGGTGGCTACCAGGTAGGTGTGTGGATAGATATGTAGTGGCCTCTCCTCCGATGAAAAACTCCCAAAGCACTGTGAAACAGTCTGGTAGCTGTAGTTGCCAAGGTGTGTAGGGGCATTGGTGAGCTCAGCAGACTGTGTTCCAAGCCACGTTAAAGAGGCAGATTTATCGCAAGCCTATCTCCTAGAGACAGAATGTATTTTCCAAAAATGGGCAAAACACTGTGTCGCATCCCACATGCTGTTCTTATAATGTAACTTTGATAGTACATTCCTATTTAGAGATGGAAGTCCATGTTTCCTCCCTTGGATGCTGGGCAGAATTGTGACTACAATGAAAATAATGCTATATGGCTTTTGAGGCTAGGTCCTAAAAGGTAATGCAATATACATATAGTTCTCTTGGAACATTTAATCTTGAAATCCGACCACCACACTGTGAAGAAGCCTGCAGCCCATGGAGAAGTTCACACAGCCAGAAACAGAGGGCCAGCTGAGCTCCTGGCCTACAGCCAGCCCCAAGGTGCCGTCATGTGAATGAGACATTTTGAAAGTGGATCCCTCAGGCCCAGTCAAGCCATTCCTGCCAGTAAAATGTGGGACAGATATGTGATTCCTTTTTAAGACCTCCCCAAATAACAGATTCATAAGCAACAATAAAGGACTGTTGCTGTTTTAAGCCACTAGGTTTTGGAGTGGTTTGTCATGTAGCCATAGATACATTCCTGGATATTACCTGCTTGTCTCCAAAAAATCCAAAACTCAGTCTAATAGGTGGGACTTCCCCTGAGGGCTCTGGCACTCATCACATTTTCCCCATAACTTTCACCAAATTATTGAGCTGCTCCAGGAGAGGAAGAATATAAAGAGTATATTTACAATCTTCCTTTATTTCATTTATTTTTAAATCTTCTTTTTTTTGAGATGGAGTCTCATCCTGTTGCCCAGGCTGGTGTGCAGTGGCACAATCTTGGCTCACCACAACCTCCATCTTGGGTTCAAGCGATTCTCCTGCCTCAGCCTCCCGAGTAGCTGGGATTACAGCATGCGTCACCACACCTGGTTAATTTTTTTTGTATTTTAGTAGAGACGGGATTTCACCATGTTGGCCAGGCTGGTCTTGAACTCCTGACCTCAAGTGATCTGCTCACCTTGGCCTCCCAAAGTGCCGGGATTACAGGTGTAAGCCACCGCACCCAGCTTACCTTGAAATCTTTAACCTATTTAGAATATAGTTTAGATGAGTCATAACATAGGAATCTAACTTTGTTTCTAGTTACAACACAACAGTTAAAATTTTCATCGTTTTGCTATTGATTTAAAATATCACCTTTATCATAAATTGGGCCCCCTAAAGACAATATTATCAAGGTAAAGTTAAGCACAAAATAAACCTATACACAGAAGGGGATAGAAAGGAAATTTGCTAATTTGACCTTCACACTAGATGGAGAAAATCTCTGCTAAAAATTCATAACCACAATCTAGGAGTTACATGAATGTGCAGCCTGAGTTCATGCTACTTAAAAAAAAAAATCAACCAACGGTCAAGCAGAAAATGTATTTCAAAGTGGCCCTGGGTTGCTTGTATGCCAAGTAAGTAGCAGAGGCAAACATAAATTATCTCTGAACAACAGTAATTTCAACACATGCCTCAAGAACTTCCACAAATAAAGTTCTAAGAAACATGAAATACACAAATTTAAAAATCACGAAACATAAGGAAACCAGGCACCATAAATAAAAGAGAATCACACATACAAATAATTCAGATATTGAAATTATCAGACACAGAGTATAAACAACTATGTTGGCTGGGCGCAGTGGCTCATGCCTGTAATCCTGGCACTTTGGTAGGCCAAGGTGGGAGGATCACTTGAGGTTAGGAGTTCAAGACCAGCTTGGGCAACATGGTATGATCCTGTCTCTAACTAAAATAAAAAACTTACCCAGGCATGGTAGCATGTGCCTGCAGTCCTAGCTACTCAGGAGGCTCCCTTGAGCCCAGTAGTTTGAGGCTGCAGTGAGCTATAATCATATCACTGCACTCCAGCTCAGGCAACAGGGTGAGACCCTGTCTCTAAAAAGAAAAAAAAATTATGTTTAACATGTTTACACACAAAAGAAGAAACTGAAAATAATAAGCAAGGAAATAAGAGACTATATAAAGTAACCATATTTGAAAAAGCATCAACTAGAACTTTTAGTTCAATACAATAAATAAAATTAAAGACTCAATGGAAAAATTAAGTGGAGGAATAAACAGAACCGAAGATAGAATTAGTGAACTGGAAGATAGATATCTGAAGACATTGAGAAAGAGATAAAAATATTAAAAAGTGACCGGGCCTGGTGGCTCATGCCTGTAATCCCAGCACTTTGGGAGGCCGAGGTGGGTGGATCCCTTGAGGTCAGGAGTTTAAGACTAGCCTGGCCAATGTGGTGAAACCCCATCTCTACTAAAAACACAACAAATTAGCAGGGTGTGGTGGTAGGCAACTGTAATCCCAGCTACTCGGGAGGCTGAAACAGGAGAATTGCTTGAACCCAGGAGATAGAGGTTGCAGTGAGCCAAGATCTCACCACTGCACTCCAGTCTATCTATCTATCTATCTATCTATCATCTAAAAGTTATTAAAAGACAGATAACAGAGTGAGGTCTAACAAACATTTTATGATATTCCACAAGTAGACGAGAAAATATTCAATGTTTTAGAAGTGGACTGGTAAAAATTATTAATAGGTATTAATCTGCATACCTGGCAAGACCAATGTCTCCCAAGCAGGATAAATTAGAAATATTTTCACAAACAGGATAAATTGGAAGGATTTCCACACAACTTTAAGATCTTAGAAACAAAGAGAAAAGCAGATGACCTATCAAAAAAATTTTAAAAAAGGTAATTCGCTGGGCATGGTGGCTCACACCTGTAATCTCAGCACTTTGGGAGGCCGAGGTAGGCAGATCACCTGAGGTTGGGAGTTGGAAACCAGCCTGACCAACATGGAGAAATCCTGTCTCTGCTAAAAATACAAAAAAATTAGCTGGGCGTGGTGGCACATGCCTGTAATCCCAGCTACTCAGGAGGCTGAGGCAGGAGAATCACTTGAACACAGGAGGCGGAGGTTTCGGTGAGCCAAGATCGTGCCATTGCACTCCAGCCTGGGCAACAATAGTGAAACTCAGTCTCAAAATAAAATAAAATAAAATAAAATAAAATTAAATTAAATTAAATTAAATTTTAAAAAAGGTAATTAGATTGAGGACTTCTCAACAACAATTTAAGGCTCAAGACAATGGAATGATATCTTCAATGTGCTAAGAGAAAATAAATGTCAACCTAGAATTATCTGCACAGTGAAAAGATCTTTCAAGAAAGAAAGCAGAATTAAAAAAAAATTAGGCAAGCAAAAATAGAATTTACTACAAATGGTGAAATGGTTTGGCTGTGTCCCCATTGAAATCTCATCTTGAACTGTAGTTTCCATAATCCTCATGTGTCGTGGGAGGGACCCAGTGCGAGGTAATTTAATCATGGGGGTGGTTATCCTTACATTGTTCTTGTGATAGTTGCCATGAGACCTGATGGTTTTATAAGGTTCTTTTCCCCCTTTTGCTTGACACTTCTCCTTCCCTGCCACCATGTGAAGAAGGACCGACTAATATAAATGGATCTTCACTAAAGAAAATTCTGGCCAGGTGCAGTGGCGTACGCCTGTAAGCCCAACACTTTGGGAGGCTGAGGCAGGTAGATCACGAGGTCAGAAGTGCAAGACCAGCCTGGCCAACATGGTGAAACCTTGCCTCTACTAAAAATACAAAAATTAGACAGGTGTGGTGGCCGTGCGCCTGTAGTCCCAGCTACTTGGGAGGCTGAGGCAGGAGAACTGCTTGAACGTGGGAGGCAGAGGTTGCAGTGAACCAAGATCGTGCCACTGCACTCCAGCCTGGGCAACACAGAGATTCTGTCTCAAAACAAAAACAAAAACAACAACAAAAAAGAAAATTCTAAAGTATGGGCTGGGTGTGGTGACTCTCGCCTGTAATCCCAGCACTTTGGGAGGCCAAGGTGGGCAGATGACCTGAGGTCAAGAGTTCTAGACCAGCCTGGCCAATGTGGTGAAACTCCATCTTTACTAAAAATACAAAAATTATCCAGGTACAGTGGCGCACGCCTGTAGTCCCAGTAACTTGGGAGGTTAAGCCAGGAGAATTGCTTGAAGCAGGGAGATGGAGGTTGCAGTGAGGCAAGATCATGCCACTGCACTCCAGCCTGGGCGATAGAGTGAGACTCCATCTCAAAAAAAATCCCAAAAACCAAAACCAAAAAACAACATGGAATGAGTAGAAGAGGAAGGATGATATAAATGTCAATTAGTGCTAAGTAGTTTCAGAAAAGAAAAAGGATTATAGCAGCCACCCATGGTCTCTTCCTTGCCTTGTTATTAAAATACTATATATGTTAACCAATTTTCTTTTCTCTCTCTTTCTGATGAATCAATGGTAATTCAAAAACTTAATCCTTAGAATATAAGATATCAAGGTACAGTTGATACCAGGAATTAAAAAAAAATCTATTCAGAAATCAAACTGGATTTGTTTGTTCTAGTTCTTTGAGCCCCTTTCTGAATCAAATAAATGCTCACCAAGGCTCTGAAGCCTATGGCTGGGGGAAGGAAAGTAGAGAGGAAAGAGGAGGCAGAAAAGAAGAAAAACCTATGCTAAATATTACCAATTTTTGACCTGAAGGAAAGTAGAGAGGAAAGAGGAGGCAGAGGAGAAGAAAAACTTATGCTAAATATTACCAGTTTTGGCCTGATATAAAGCCAAAATTCCTTAAAATTCATTTCTTCGTACTGATATAAATGAATAAAGAGTGGGACAGGAAAGACCTTCCCTATAGTAGAATGCCAACTTAAAAATGTAGAAAAACACTATTTGGTAATCCACATAGTAATAATTGACTCAAGGCAAGAAAAATCAATAAATGCTAAAACTACTGGAGGTGTAATGAAGAAAAAATGATACAGTATTTGCAAGTTTCAAGTATTGGCCCACAAGATATTTATTAATTGCAGAGAAAGTAGTAACTTTACATTTGGGAAACATGGTAGATAGCAAGACATGGTAGAGATCAAAGTTGACATTACTAATAATGGTACAAATTGGTATGTTTCCCTTGTAGAATAGTATTTCTGCCAACAATGCATATTTCTGGATCCAATATAAAGGAAACAGTAGATGAACCAAAGTCGTGAGACATTCTACAAAACAACTGGTTTTTCCTCTTTAAAAATGTCAGTCATGAGAGACAATGGTTGAGGAATCTTTCCAGATTGGAAATGAAGAGACAAAGCCACCTGGATACAGTGAGTGACCTGGGAATTTTCTTTGCAAAAGTTGCAAATTGAGTCTTAATTTTGATCATTTTTCTATGGCTACGTAAGAGAATATATTAGGACATACAGTTTGAGGTATTTATGGATAAAGGGGCATTCTGTAACTTATTCTCAGGTGTTTCAGGGGGAAAAAGAGTTGTAGTTATTAACATTTATTTCCCTGTAAAAAATTACCCCAAAACGTATAGACTAAGAACAACAATATTTACTCAATAATATTTACCTAAGTGAAGAGCTTATATATGGTTGTTATAGAAACCAAGATGTTCAACAAGTAAAATGATAAACTGTAGCATATCCATATAATGGAATACAACTTAATAATAAAAAGGAATGAGCCATTGATTCATACAAAACTAATGAATCTTAAATGCATTTTGCTAAGAAACCAGATTCAAAAGGCTATATGATTCAATTTCTATGATATTGAAAAGACAAAACTATAGAGTTGGAAAATAGATCAGTGGCTTGCCAGGGAAGGGTGAGTGGTTGACTACCAAGGGCCTGTATGAAGGAATTTAGGGTGATGGAACTGTTTTGCATAGTGCTAGGGTAGTGAAGACATGTCTTGCTACATTTGTTAAAATAGAAGTTTTACTGCAAATGGATTTGAAAAATTAATCGGGAAATCGGGGGAGGTGGGAATCCAAGTATGAAATGCAGATTGAGAGAAGTGAATTTATTTGTCATGACCTCATTGAAAGTAATGATGAAAAAAGGAGTTGACCTAAGTGACTTTGGAAAATGGTGTCATTTGAAAATTACAAAATTACAAAAATCGTGTAATTCTGAAACTACGTTTACTAGAGTTGAACAAATAAGTAAACACACTGAAGATAATTGGAGCTAGGTTTATTACTTTCAGAAAAATATTATAAATAAGTAAAAGTGAAGGTGGAGGGGGAAGAGACTAGAATGGATTGTAGCTGAAGATATTTGAAGTTATGTTTCTTTTCCTATAGTAATAGAGAAATGTAGATATGTGGATATACATGGGTTCATATACACATATTTATTTCCTTGCCCTGCGCACTGAGAGGACTAGAACAGTGGCAGTAGCAGTTAACTTACACAGTGGCCTGATCTTGGTTTCTAAATGCTATCCTCCAATAAAAAGAACCAGGACTTCTTAGGGAAACAGCCAATTCTACGGCTGGGGCAGGAAATATACAAGATGAGCCTGGAGCATCATATAGTGCCAGAAAGTAAAGAAGTGACACAAAATAAAAAAGGATGGGAGTATGTCAAAAGTACACTGCTAGGCGCAATGGCATGTGCCTGCAATCCTAACTACTTTGGAGGCTGAGGCAAGAGGATCACTTGAGCCCAGTTTGAGCCCAGCCTGGGCAGCATAGCAAGACCCTGTTTCTAAAACTAGCAAACAAACAACCCCTCCCCACCGACACACACACACAGGAACCAATCTGAAAGTGTTCCCAATAGAACAAGCTGGGCGATGAAATAATGATAGTATTAGATTATAATCCAAAGAATACAACAAATATTCATGAGTCCACACTAATATCAATTATTAAACGGATAAGTAAGAGAGAAGGAACAGTCTTCTTTAGAGAGGAATTCCAAATAGGATATGTAGATGCTCCCCTTCCAGGACGTGAGGTTTCATTCTTGTCCTCCAGAGTGTGGGCTGAACTTGATTAGCAGTTCAGACATTTGAAACTGATGGTATGAAGACCTTAAGGTTCTCCTCACTCTGTGATGAAGGAACAGAGAAGTCATGTGGCAGGGGGAGGGGGAAGGGGAAAGAGAGAGAAGGAGAGAGGGAGGAGACAGGGAGAGGGAGTGTATTTCCCAAAAGGGGAAGAGGGGTGAGGGAGAGGGAGACTGAGCTGGGAGACACAGAAAGGGCCAGATGACACAGAAACCTGTGAAAATTTGATAGGCCCAAAAGAACTATAGAAACAAACAATCTTAGTATGCCAAGTATTTCTGGAAAGTATTGGGAGCAGAGGTTGGAGAATATATGTTTAAGGGACTTTGGGATTACAGGAAATAAAGATATCTAAAAGGTAGGAGAAGGTCTTAGATAACTTTGAATTTACATATACAGGTTATCTTTTATGTTTCCTAAGAAGAAGATAGAAGCTTTCTGAGGTATCTGTGAATCTTCCTATTCAACAAAATCGTTTTTATTGGGTCCGGGTGCGGTGGCTCATGCCTGTAATCCCAGCACTTTGGGAGGCTGAGGTGGGTGTATCGCTTGAGGTCAGGAGTTTGAGGCCAGTCTGGCCAACATGGTGAAACACCATCTCTACTAAAAATATTTAAAAGTTAGCCGGTGTGGTGGCGCACCCCTGTAATCCCAGCTACTCAGGAGGCTGAGCCAGGCGAATCACTCGAACCCGGGAGGCAGAGGTTGTAGTGAGCCGAGATCGCGCCACTGTACTCCAGCCTCAGTAACAGAGTGAGATTACATCTCCAAAAAATTTTTTTTTAAATTGGGACATTATTATTCAGTATTAAATACAAAGCTACAGGAATTTAACTTTCAGTCACAAAACAAATTCGCTGCAGACAGAAAATGGATTAGTTGAACAGTAAATGTATTTATTAATACCACACATCCCACTATTTATGTACAAACTTCTGGTAGATAGAAAAATTTGAAGTAGCCATCTATTTTTCTTTCTTTTTTTTTTTTTTTTGCCAGATTTGCAAGTAAGATTAAATTGGTGGCTTTGGAAGATTAGAAAAAGTAACAAAGCCAAATAAAACTTTCTTCTGACAATATGATGATATAACTGGAATGGCAATTCCTATCAGAAAGCCACAGAAGATAGCTTAGTACTGATCTCTGGTGCAGCAGAAAGCCTGAAAAATAGATATTAAATAACTCCACTTAGCTGGTTGCCAATGAACACTTGAGGAGCTCCTGTCTTTATCAATCATCTTTAATTTGGGATTATGACAGTTCATTCCTTTGGCTGATGAAACTATAAGACTTAACCAAATTAGATAATGGGTTAGGGACTAGTGGGCACCTTGTTCCTTCATTAAACCTAAGTGAGTCCTAACGGAATGTTTCTCTTGTTTCTTTCCCACCCCCAATGTGTGAGCCAAATCAGAGTGGGGAAGTGCTCCCCACACCAACAGTGTGCAATCTTGACTACCATCATCAGGACTCTATGTTGTGGCATAGCGAACCTCACCATCAGACAGCAACAAGCAACCATACACAGATATATCAGGCCTTTGGACAATAATCACCTGTATCAGTCTGATACTTGAGCACCATGTTGGTAACAACTTACCTAAAAACGGGTGGCGGTGGCAGTATTTTTGTTAAAGCATGGGCTCTTGGGTCACACTGACCAATTATTTGGGTTCAAATCCTGGTTTCATTACATATGACTTATTTGCTTCTCTGTGAGCCAGGAATAATAGAACTTACCTCAGAGGCTGTTAAGATTAAATGAGTTAATATACATAAAACACTTAGACATGTCCTCATTCATTCAACAAATTTTTACTGAGCATTTATTTTGTTTCAGGAATCGTTCAGGGCACTGGAGATACTTGAGCAAACAAAATTCACAAAGCCTCCGACATCTTGTGAAGTGTACATGCTATTTTGTTATTGTTGGTTAAAACGGAACTTCAATTTTCCAAGAACTCTCTGGGTCCTTGCTAACTCAAAGTGAGTGAGGTCCATAAACAAACAATGAGGCATCACAAGGGAGCCTGTGAGAAATACACAATCTCAGGACCAATCCAGACTTTAAGAATCAAGAGATGCATTTTCACAAGATTCTCAGGAGACCACATGTCCACTGACGTTTGAAATGTCCTGTCTATATCATAAACCCTGTACTTGGACTTAAGGAAATATCTTGAAGGTTTCCTGCATTCCAAGGTGAGAATAGCACTGACATTTTAAAACTGCTCTAAAAAATGTTTTCAAGATTATTTTCATGTAAAAATGCATGTTGAAGTGACCTTAAGAGGTGGAAATATGCTTATTATATGTACATACCTTACATTCCTATAAAATACTGTTCCGATACTAGCATTCCAGAGTTAATCTAGGTAAATGGCTCCCTCTAATGGAAATATTTTGATTTATACATCACTGGGTATAGCTTAAGCTTAGAGTCCTAAGAGACTCTCAAGAAAAATAAAACTCATTTTAAGAATCTTAAGGAAAATGTGCATGCCTACAAGGGACAAATAAAGGATGAGGTTTAACAAAAACAGAAATGCTTGTAAAATCCTAGCATACATGGGAAAGACTTAGTAACCTTAATTCCTTTCTTTTCACATATAGAGTGGGCCTTCGAACAAGTGCTAACTTTTAAACTGTAAGGAAGTGTTAAGAAGAGAGCATCTCAGATATACTTCTCTAGTTGGGAATATGTGCCTTCAAAGTGAAAAAGTGAAAGTACTTAAGGAATTTTGTCAGTAAAGATGGTAAAATTTCAATGGTAAGAACGTCAATTACTTTTGCACCAACCTAATATGTTATCTGTCCTTGTAGAAAATATTTAATACTCGAGTTTAACAACAAAAGCTCTTACGCTCTTTTGTTCTCAAGAATACTGGATTGAAATGATCTTAAGTTAACACATCATATGCTAAGTGTTGTTATAAACTTGCCTTTTTAGGATGGGCATAGTGGCTCATGCCTGCAAACCCAGCACTTTGGAAAGCCGAGGCAGGTGAATCACCTGAGGTCAGGAGTTCGAGACTAGCTGGGTCAACGTGGTAAAACCCTGTCTCTGCTATTTAAAAAAAAATTTAAAAAAAAATTAGCTTGGGCATGCTGGCGGGCACCTGTAATCCCAGCTACTCAGGAGGCTGAGGCAGGAGAATCACTAAAACAGGGAGGCAGAGGTTGCAGTGAGCCAAGATTGTGCCATTGCTCTCCAGCCTGGGTGACAAGAGCAAAACTCCATCTCAAACAAAACCAAACCAAAAAACCAAAAACAAACAAAAAAAAACTGCCTTTTTTCTCAGTCCTAGTTTTATTATAGAAGGTGAACTTGCTAAAAAAAAAAAAAAAAAAAAAAGATATGTTGCCATTGCATGGTAAGCAAATAGGTCTTCTCTGGTGCAATGAAGTTATGTGTGAAATGAGTATTTATGTACCATTTAAAGAATAAGAATATCTATGTGCCCACCACCCAGGTGCACAGATGTTCATGATTGTATTCTCAGCTCTGCTTCAAAGATGTAACCATCTTAATTTTGTATTATACATGTATACATGCATCACTATGTATTTTTTGTTGTTAAACTTCGATATAAATGGCTTCTCTTTAGGTACAGAATTGAGACTGGCTTTTTTGGCCAAGTTCTATTTTAAAAATTTACCCATTCTTTCGGGCATTTGGGTTATTCCTTTTTTTTTGCTATTACAATGCTGATATACATTCTTGTTTCCTGGCACATATGTCAAGTTATTCTAAGGCATGTATACACTGTACACATACCTTGGCGGTAGAACATAGGTCTAGGGGTAGGCCTAGGTTTTAGCCTATGCAAGTGTTCAATCTTACTGGGTAATGGTAAATTGGTTTCCAAAGTAGTTGGACTAAATCATCAGTGTAAGTTCCTATTCCTCCATCATTCATCCTAACAACTGATAGCAACTGAGTTTTCAATTTTTGCCAGTTCAGAGAATGTGAAGATTATTTAGCACCTTTCTGTTTATTTATGGGCTATCATGCAGGTTACTTAGGGGATGATTTATAGGTCAAACTATACACACACACACACACATATATTTTAAATATATTACTGATTTATGTTTCCTTCATGTTGTACTAATTTGCTCCTACTAGCGATGTATGAATGTCTTTCTGTATTCCCTAGGTAAGAGTATGTCCTCAAACCTCTTTCACCTTTGTTAATGTGTATGTGACCTATTAAATTTCAGTTGATTGGGGTGACTATCTTTAAAACTTAAATTCAAGCTTGTGAACTATACATACCCATTGCCTACTTTTCTATTGGGCCATCCTGACTTGTAGTGTTTTATAGTTTAGAAAGTTACCATTTTCACGCTTTACTGTCAAGTTTTTCCCAAGCTTTACTGTCATGCAGACTTTTTTATTTTTTTTTTTGAGACAGGGTGTCATTCTGCTGTCCATTCTGGAGTGCAGTGGCATGATCACAGCTCAATGCAATCTTCAACTCCTAGGCTCAAGCGATCCTCCCCAACCAGCCTCCCAAAAGTAGCTAGGACCACAGGTGTGCGATACTATGCTCGGCTTTTACTTTTTGTAAAGATGGGCATCTCCCTAAGTCACCCAGGCTGGTCTTGAACTACTGGGCTTAAGCAATCCTCCCAACTTGTCCAACCAAAGTGCCACAACGCCCAGGTAATTTTTGTATTTTTTGTAGAGATGGCGTTTCACCATGCTGCCTAGGCTAGTCTCGAACTCCTGAGCTCAAGATCCACCTGCCTTCGCCTCCCAAGGTGCTGAGATTATAGGCATGAGCCAACGCACTTGGCCTTTTAAAAATTACAATACTTTAAAGTGCCATAAAATAGTTTCCAAATATATTAGTGTATTTAGATGTTTCTAAACTTAGTTCTTCCAAGCTGCTTATTCATGCATCATAAATTCCTGAAGCCATAATTTAAAAGAATGTCAAACTGGCAATGTTCCACACTCATTACTGTTTTTAACAATTTTTCTGCCTTGCCTTTTTCATATGAACTCTAAAATAATCTCATCTAATTACAAAAACTTGTTGCTCATCTTTTTTTGGGGGATGGTGTTTTATTTTGAATGTAGACACTACAAGCACTACAAGCTGGTAATATTCAAGGTAGTAATCTGGCCACTTTGGCCTGTTTATTCACTCTTCACAAGCTTCCAAATTTCTTGAACAACTGTTTTAAAGAAACAAAGCCACTGAACTTGGCCTTGAGGAAAACAGAATCCCAAGCTTTGTAGAAACCTAGAAGAGAGGAAGGAGATGGCTCTCATTCTACGTCTCCCATAGCCATACAAAAATCTACCAAAATAATGACCTTCATACTATAAATGTAATTCTCACTGCAGACAATATACATCGAATACTATGCTCCTTTGATTTTTAGTCAGCTCTCAGACTTTAATGTTGAGTGCTACAGGGTTAGTCCCTACCATCTTTAATTGTTCCAGTCCTCGGATGATGTTCTTGTTCAATGATTTGAAACAGTATTTATACACCAACTTCCAGCTTTCCATCTTTAGTCAGGTTATCTCCCTGAACTCCAACTGCCTACTCTACTTCTCGTGGGTGTCTCAAACCAAATGCCAGATCTTCCTTACTTTGGTTAAGGTAAATTCCACTCTTCCAGCTGCTCAAGTCAGGCCAAAAGTCTTAAGAGCCATTTGTGATTCTTCTCTCCACAACCCAAATCCAGTATGTTGGCGAATGTTGATTCCTCCTCAAAACATATCCAGCCACTTTTCACCTTCCCCACTACCACTCTGATTCAAGCCACTGATAACTCTTCCCTGTTCATAATAGCATTCCCCAAAGCATCTATTTGCTTTGACCTTTGTGCTATATTTTCAATTACATCACTTTTCTAACCCAAAACCCTACAATGGCCCTTTACTTCATTCACATGTAACACCTATACCATGTGGCCTTCCAGTTACCTCTTACATCTAATCTACTCTTCTCCCTTACTTTGGGTGCTCAAATTAGAACCCTCTCATTTATTTTACACAAACGCATTACGGTTTTTGGGACATCTGTCTTTATTGTTCCCTTTACCTGAAATAATCTTCCTCAGACATCCATCATTTCTTCAGCGTTTTGCTCATATGGCACCCTCTCAGACCTACTTCCTTACTCCATTCGAAAAAGCAACCTCCCCCACTATCATCACCTTCTGTCCATTCTGGAGTGCAGTGGCATGATCACAGCTCAATGCAATCTTCAACTCCTAGGCTCAAGCGATCCTCCCCAACCAGCCTCCCAAAAGTAGCTAGGACCACAGGTGTGTGATACTATGCTCGCCTTTTACTTTTTGTAAAGATGGGCATCTCCCTAAGTCACCCAGGCTGGTCTTGAACTCCTGGGCTTAAGCAATCCTCCCAACTTGTCCAACCAGTTGTCCAACCTCCTTTCCTTATGGGCACTTGCTACCATTAACACACTACTATCTGTCTCCCTAAAAGAGAATGTGAAGCTCCATGAGATCACGGAACACTGCCTGCAATGTAAGACTCAAACAACTGTTAAATATGTAATATAAAAACCTAGATTTTGTATGTAAAATTTCCTAAAGTTAGAAAATCATGCTATTAAATCACAACTTACAGCACACATGACAGAATCCACTGAAGTTGGTGCTGGATATGAAAATTAGTACAATTTAACTGAAAGGTAATTTAACTACACCAACTACCTTTGACCTGCTAGTTTCACTAAGAAATCGCTACAGATGTTTGCAAACATTTAAGCATTGTGACTCTCACTACAACTTTATTTCTAAGAGTGAAAAATTAGCAGTAACTTCGGAATGTCCAACAACAGTATAATTGCATAAATTGCTTATAGAATAATACGTAGGTGTCAATGCATATTAAACAATTCTGGATATAACTAAAAACAAACTCACCATATATTTATGTACGTACACAAGAATATTAGCAGTTATCACTAGGTAGTTCTATTACTATTCATTTAACTGTTCACTTGTCTTTCTTAAAATTGTTTCAAGTTCTTCAAGAAGTAACACAAAGCTTGAAAAGAATACTTAAGATTCAAAACATCAGCGTTTAAGACTGCCATCAATCACATGCATATAAATGAACTGACTGGCACAAAAACCTAAAGGGTCTCAGTGTAACAACTCTTCTCTGTATTGCTCTTGCCAATGGTTTAGAAATTTACAAACTGTGGCCGGGGTGGTGGCTCACACCTGTAATCCCAACGCTTTGGGAGGCAAAGATGGGCATTTCACTTGAGGTCAGGAGTTTGAGACCTGCCTGGCCAACATCACCTAGGAGGTGGAAGTTGCAGGGAGCGGATATTGTGCCACTGAAGACTGGGAGACAGAGCGAGACTCCTCTCAATTAAAAAAAAATTTTACAATTTGTAATGTGTAAATTATTTGTGTCTATCTACATACTGGAGATGTTTCAGGAGGTTCTTGAACTTTTACATCAAATTAACACAAGACTCAGAAATTAAGAATTTAAAAAATGACAGAGCTTTGGCAATTCCATATTCCACTGTGTAGTACACAAAGGAAATTAAGTTAGCTGTGTAGATCCTACTGCCACTTTTCCAATCATTCTAAAAGAACCACGTGAAATTGTGGAGTTATACTGATTATGCACTCATTACAAGAATGCCCACCAGTCTAAAAATTGTTAAGCCAGGCTTACTCATTTATCATTACGATGGTTTAATCACCTGAGCTGAGAAGGAAAAGATCATTTGCATAAAATGGATAAGGCTTTAGTGTCACTAAAATATTGACGACTTAGAAATGACTTTTGGTTTCTAATCTTGAACAAGAATTAGGCTGATTTTAATTATCTTTTCCCCACAACCTAAATCCTAAAATTCTGGAATATTAATCTCTTGAGGATGTGTTTTAGAACACGGTATCTAAGTTCCAATTTTCTTTTCTTGTTAACACAACAGAAGTATCTCAAATATTTTCAGGGCCAGGTAACAAAGAAAAAGAAACCCAAGCCTCATTTCTCTTAAAAGTTTTTGCATTGTACTGATGTAATCTTAGGCTCTTTCCTGTTCTAAATCTCAGATAAAAGACTGTATGACAAGGCCGGGCGTGGTGGCTCACACCTGTAATCCCAACACTTTGAGGCCAAGATGGATCACCTGAGGTCAGGGGTTCGAGACCAGCCTGGCCAACATGGTGAAACCCCATCTTTACTAAAAATATAAAAATTAGCCGGGCGCAATGGCACATGCCTGTAATCCCAACTACTTGGGAAGCTGAGGCAGGAGAATCGTTTGAACCAGGGAGGCAGAGGTTGCCGTGGGACGAGACTATGCCACTGCACTCCAGCCTGGGGAACAGAGGAAGACTGGGTCTCAAAAACAACAACAACAAAAACCATATGACAGTTATGCACACATATTCCCTGAAATATGTTAATATACATTTAATTAGTAACATGCAACTATATTAATGGATTACAACCTGAAGAAAAAAATTACTTTTATAAGTGTTAATTCCCAAAATTACAAATCTTAATTGTTTGAAGGATATACAGGAAGGCTTAACAGGATATACATTCATACACACTCATGCAATTTATCCTTACATCAAATTTTATATTCACAATTTCACCTTTAATTCCCTTTTTACACAATACATCTCCCCCGTCCTCAAACAGCTGAACCTAAAATCAACTGTTTAAAACACATCGAGTTAAGTTAAAATGTGGAAAAATAGGTTTTTACTATACTATGCAAATAAGAAAACACTCGTTTTAAGAAATAAATGATGTTCAACAACAAAAGTGTACTAATGTGTAAGCTAAGGAAAAAAAACCAAACAAACAAAACAAAACCTCAAACTAAAAACAAGGGAAAAAACCCCCAAAAACATAAGGCTTATCTAGATCCAAATGGGGTAAGAGGGAAAAAGAAAACTCATTTCCTTTCATTAAAAATCAGAGTGCAACATCTATAGTTAAACAACTTTATTAACATAGTCAAGCAGTGATTAACATTCACATCTATTATGTCACATCATACAAATGTAAATACAAAATTACTACAGTACAATATATATTCTCTGCATGATCCAAAATATTTGGTGGCCCCAAAAAACTCTCTTTAAAATTCAGCAGCTTATCAAAAATTAAAACCGTATTCTATTTAAAATGGAGATCTGTTAGCACAGAGTTAGACTTCAAGAAATATCAATTTAGTACAGTTTGAGAAGTTGCAGGAGGATATGTTTGAAGGACACATTCTAACATAGTGTGGCAGGTACACGAAACATCAGATTTAAAGCTTTTAAGCGTAACTCATACAACCTAAGTTGTCAGCAGAAAGATCCAGTTATTTATAACTAAAGCTAATGCTACTAAATTATTGCACCCAATGTTAACATATTAAGTGTAAAACTGTTTTGTAATATGAAGTCATTTACCACGTTTAAACATCTCTTCTCACAAGATGATAATCTATTAAGTAAAACTAATCATACAGTATTGTCTAATTATTGTCTCCATAAAAATCACCCAAGCTCAATTTGCTTATGTATCCATAAAGGAAAACAACAACAAAGTAGTATGCGGAAAGTACAGTGGAACCCCTTTATGAGGCCGACATTAGAAGGGGACCAACACTGCCTTATAGGCTAACCATATTATAATAGGCTTTCAGAAAGATGTAAGACCTGCGAAATAGCTAATCTTGAATAATACCAAGCCACAGTATAAGGAAATTCTATGGTAGATAAACAAAAATTGCAATGAAAAGAAAAACTGCTTTTCTTATTAGTGATACACTGCTTGGCAAATAGATTTGGCTTGGTTTTAAAATGTACAAGAGGTGAAAAAAAATCACCATTTTAACTTCTTTCAAAGTCATGCATACATTCAGCTATTATGCATCTTTTAAAAAACAAAATACATTCTGGAATACAAACCACAATGAACAATTGTGTAATTTAAATGTGTACCTTTAAAATTAATATGTATAATAACTAGGCATAAAGAATTATCTACGTAAATAATGCTAATGGGTGAAAGATCTACATAAGATTGAAAAAATTAGTCACAACTCACCTGGAAAGCCTAAAGGTGAATAAAACTAACTTTCATGTAAAATTTAATTTTAGAGAGGCATTAGAAGTATCTCCACATTTAATACAGTATAAAATGCACTACGTTGGTATACAATGCTATATTGCATGGTATTATTACCAGATAATATTGTTAACAACACAGCTCATTATTGATCTGACCTTTCATTTAGATTATCCCAGGCCCGTAACTATCTGAAGACCAGTTTTCTTAAAGGTTCCAAGGCCTACACTTCATTAACAATACTAGTACCAACAGTTAGTTTCCCTGCCTTGTATTATTTGCAAAAATAATTCAGTAAGCAAAGCTGTGTGTGTTTTAAAGTACTATCAAAGGAAGGACTTAAATTGCAGTTATGCATGATACACTCTTCCCCTGGGAAGAATGCTTTTGCACCATTATCTGTTAATACATTCAATATGAATAATATAGATTAACCATATGAAGCAAAAAAACACTTTTTCCTCATGGCAAAGGACTTAAATTTAGACTAAAGAGTTTAAGATGTAATTAATTTATTTCTGGCTTTTCTGCTAGGCAGAATCATTTTATATAGGGGAGAAAAATGTCCACTTTCCTATTTGAGAGTCTGAAGAAAATGAGGACCAAATGTAGCTCATTTTCAGTTAAACCTGCACGCAGAAGGCTTGTCAGGAGGGCTTTATACCACCCCAGTCTGCTAGAATATTAGGAAAAAAATCAGACTAAATGGAAAGAGTCTCAATGAAATACACTAAAAAACAAAGAATGTAAGTAGGATGACCCTTTATAAGCATGTCACCAAAGCAAAAACAATACAAGAGTATTCACCTGAGATAAAACTTGTATCTGAATATTTTATAACTGAGTAGACAAAGCATTTCAAGAGGAAAGTCCATTGAAATTAGTTTAAAATATACATCTGATCCTATTTTACAATATATGCAATTTAAGCAATTCAGATGAAAAAGTCTTAACCAAAAAAATCACAGTGTTTATCAATATGTTAATTACAAAATGTATGCTACTTGTTTTGTTTTTAAGATGTAATGGCTTGGTTAAGTGTTTTAAAATCTATTCTTCTGAAATCTAACTTGCGTAACAAAATCAAGTAGCAATAATGTAAAGCATCAGAACTGGCTCTTAAAAGATTATTTACATGTTGATTATTTGGGAAATAACCAACCAAAAAATATAAAAAAGTGATTTTTTTTTTTAAACACAGTATGAAGTCATTGAAGAGATCAGACAATACAAAAAGCAAAATTCTTTCCTGAATAAATGAATACCTGTGTCACTAAGTTCACTCACTAATGGACTGTAACATGGAACTGCCAAACATGCATTTAAGTTATATTAATTACACTTTCTGTTTCCAACTTAGGTTGATCAGCAGCTTTGTTCTGTTAGAATCCTTCAAAGAGAGAAGCTCAAACAGGAAAAAGAAGGCATATATAAAACAGTAAACACTGACCTCCTGAGGTTCCTACAACATAAAAATATTCAAGTAGAAAATCTACATCACTTAGCAGCGGCTATTTCTGTAGTTGAGCACACTAACAGCGTTTTAGTGTGTAAGGAGCAGATGAAGTAAGCCGTGCTTTAAGCATGCCAAGAGGCAGAAACACTGGAATGTAACAAAGACAAACTCACAATTTCATAGACATTCAGTCAACATTCAAAACTATTAAGACTACACCACAAGAATTAAGTTGCTTTATATATATCCCATGATGTATTAGGTTTTATCAGAATAAATGCTAAATCAGAGCTTACCTCAAAAGATAACTTAAATGGCTTCTGCAAATTCCTATTCTACACTATGTATCTGAAATATAAATTAGGAAGAAACAATAACCTCAAGGGGAAAAATACACAAAAAATCCCAATACAAATTCAGGTTGCCAGTCATATTTACCTAATTTTATTATTTTCAAATTAAATTTCATTTAAATTAAAAAAATGTCAAGTGACTACAAAGCTGGGTGCATTTTTAATAGTGTTATTCATCTGCCTAATTGGAAACTAATTTTTAACCAGACAGGTGACAATATTGCCTTTAGTCAGTACAGAATTGTCAACCACAGGTTCAAAAAACTTTACTGAAGATTGTTTTTATGTGTTTTAAATTGAATTTGGTCATTTCAATTTAAAATATTATCTATTCCAGAATACTAAACTAGCTCTCATATTATTGTAAGTATTTGAAACACTACAGAATATCACTATAATCTAAGAATAAAACAGCTACTCTACTCAGTTACTAAAGACTAACAGGGAAGAAAATTTTGAGTCCCCAGTGAAGCAATGGTACTAGAAAGCAAAATGCTGTATACCCTCTGAATCCAACTTATAATTTTAAAAATATTAGGCACTATAAAATAATTTAATTTCAGGCTCTACAGACTGAAATTTGCAAAGCCAAAGTAGAGGAAAGGTGAAAGAACGTGTTAAAACAAAACAAAACAAAACAAAAAAATACACACACACACACACAATAACAAAAACCTTTCTGCATGCTACCATGCATTTGAAATTTTTGAAACAGTATAAATTCACACGCACACAGCTCAAACTTCAGTGCAATGGCTGTATCATTCAACACTTTTAGAGAATAGAACCATGCAAAGAGGAGCAACTGCTTATAAAAATGGTTACTCAGTATTTATTCTGCAATGCGAAGGTGACAAACTAAAATATAAAAAGGCTGTTATGGCTTAACATTTTTGTTGCAGATTAAATATGCAGCATTGAAAAATGGAAAGGCGTGGCTTCATCTCTGACCAGCAGAGTTAAAAAGAAAAATCTCTCCATTTTCCTTCATCATGGGATACACTGTTCAGGCAATCCAAATTAATAAAGACTTGCACTTTCATATGAACACAAGATCAAGTGTACCAGTTAGGTTTTCACATTCACAGTATATAAGAAAATACACATGGAAGGAAAAGTAAAGGGTTAACTTAACAAGGATTTATTCACAGGAATACATGTAAGTAGAGAAAAACAACAGAAAAGCTAAACAAATGAAATGAAGAGGATCCAAACCAACTTTCACTCTGTAGCTTTTAACTTGCACCCTGTGTGCATATATCTAGGGCACAGAGGGCCACCAACATGCGCCAAAATACAGTGTAGGAACCCTGCATTACATCCATTAACTTAAACATATCTTTAAGATCATGCTTTGAACAAAAAAGGGAAGCTTAGAAGGCAGTATGTTGAGTGGGAATAAACATTGAAATATAGCAATCATTTTTCAACTTCTACAATTGTCTTTATGTGCCAACTAACATTTATGCAGCCTTTTACAGATCTTTTACCATGTAATTTAAATTTTAGGAGTTTTGATAAAATCACTAGTAGTATATAACCATGCAGAAAGCACATCACACTGACAGCACAGAGGCAAAGATTTTGCACAGGTATATCAGCTTTCCACATTGTGCAGGTTACACACGATACAATATCAATCTTATCCTAACAGATCCTAAAAAAGATATTTCAAGGCCTACCTGTAACTACAGTACTTTATATATCTATATTCTTAATAAAAAATAAAATCCACAAATCTTAAAAAGGAACTTTAAATGCAGGGCTATATTGAATTGGTAAACTGCAACACAAACTGGCGCAACATAGGTAAATGAGTACCAATCTCACTCTATGTGATGCAAGCATGCTACCTTCCCACTAATTTCAATTACTTTCAACCACTATGAGCCAGAATGCATGCCTGAACCTTAAACTGCACTTTAAAAATAACATCTTGGCCTAGAAATTAAATCTAATGAAGTATAACCATCAAATTATATCTGCTACATTAATGTTCAATGCAAAATTAAGATGTCATCTTTAGTTTGATATGCCCAACCCCATTTATTCCTCCCTCCCTGCCCATCCCAAAAAAGGTAAAAGGAGTGACTCATTTGGCATTTCACAGGGTGCTTCATTGTTTATGTTTGTTTTGCTTTATTTCCAACTTTTTTGGGGTACCTTAAATTGTAACTTCCAAGAACCTGCTTCTACTATGGGAAGGCAAGCTGATTTTAACTATATTAGTTTTGTTTGTGTAGTTCTTCACCAACATGCAAAACAAGGCCCCATCATGTGGGAAAACTTATATAAAAAAACTTTAAATTAAAAAAAAAAAAAAGCTTCTTTACTATTTGTAACTCCCATTCTTAGGTTTCCTTTATTGTGCGCTGTAGAATTGTTCCTCTTTCTTGTCCCTAGGCGTCATTTATATGGTTCTTGTTTTGGTACAATTCCCCATAATATTCCACAATGTACTGTTTTGTGAGTAGACTGAATAGATTTTTTTTTTTTTTTTTTTTTTTTTGCTTCTTCACATCCACTGCGGAGTTGTAACTGGAGACATATTTCCACCCACAAAAGCTCCAGATGTTAAAACGTTTCCCAACATCGACTTAATACAGTGACGGCAACACCTCCCTCCCGCCCCTCCCAGTAGGGTTGGGATTGTACTGTATTCCCTACTGGTTTACCCTTCCCCCCTGTAAAGGGTAACATTTTCCCTGGGTGCAGAGGCTCCCTCATAGTCTCCAAGACTGAAGGACCTATAAGAAAAAGAACAAAAACAATTTTATCTTTAACGATCGTTTGTCTTTCAAAGCCAGTGGAGCACAAAATTAATCAAATAAGAATACTATCTTTACCCATAAAGAAAATGAGAAGTTTGGACAAATTGCCTAAGATCATGTTAGTCACTTATAACTGCACTGCTTCCTTATCTTATGGCGCTGAATTGTGCTGCATCAGGTATGAAAGTGAGGCCAAGCTGGGTAGCAGAGTTGTACAGAGAGGCGTACAACACTTTGTATAGATGAAATATGGCTTGTATGATGCTATTAGTCTAATTCTTTATCCCCTTTTGCAAAATGGGACCCAATGGGAACTGGTTATTTATTATATAACAAGTGGCCCTATTTTCTTGAAAATTAAGTAGCACTTTTCTTTAGGACAACCCTCAGAATGAAAACACCATCTTTCCCCCGCCCAGTATTCTCAATATTAAGCAAACAAAAATTCAACCTATCAAAACACAAAGGAGCATTTTTTATTTGGGGTTGTCTGATATTTTAGCCTAGAAGGCACTAGAAGTGTTCATTACCACAGTAGGGTTACTACATTCAGTAAATATCAAAAAACAAATTCTACATAAAAAAAGAGAGAAAAGCAAATTTAACATTTATTTATTTATTTTGGAGATAGCACCTTGCTCTGTCACCCAGGCTGGAATGCAGTGGGGTGAATATGGCTTACTGAAGCCCCAACCTCCTGTGCTCAAGCAAACCTCCTGCTTCAGCCTCCTGAGTAGCTGGGAACATAGGTGCATACCACCACGTCCAGCTAATTTTTTAAATGTTTTTCATAGAGATGGAGGTCTCATCAAGTTGCCCAGGCAGGTCTCAAACTCCTGGGCTCACGCAATGCTCCCACCTCAGCCTCCCCAAATGCTGGAATTATAGATGGGGGCCATTACACCCTGCCTACACTTGCCTTCTTGATGTTCCTAATTCTCATTCTGATCCTATTTCATTTGGTCATTTCCACTATCTTCCAGTCACTTGATTTTCCTGGAAAGACCTTTTTTCTATGCTAAACAGTTTTAATGATAAAAAGGATATTAAGAAATAAGGTAAGATTACTGGGAGATTAAACTGTTACCTGACAGTATTCCTTTTACAAACAGAACTCTACTACCCACTGATGCCAAATTTTGGCCATTTATGAACGTTCATGTGAATTCATAGAGGGCAGTTAATCCATCTGTGTAGAAATACAAGCAACCCACCCCTCTTTTCTCCTGCCTCTGAAGAAAGGGAAGAGGAGTATAAAAAGGCAGGAATAAAAGATACTGATCTATTTTTAGCTCTAATTACAAAATCGAGAACTATTTCATACCTTGTCTTAGAACAGTTGATTCATAATTGGTGATGAGACCACAGAGGTAATAAATCTGAAAGTGATTCACTTAAGTAATTTTATTTTCTATTTATATGAGATGGAGTCTTGCTCTGTCCCCCAGGCTGGAGTGCAGTGGCACGATCTTGGCTCACTGCAACCCCCATCTCCCAGGTTCAAACAATATTCCCACCTCAGCCTCCTGAGTAGCAGGGACTACACGAACGTGCCACCACCACGTGGCTAACTTTTGTATTTTTAGTAGAGGTGGGTTTTCACCATGTTGGCCAGGCTGGTCTCAAACTCCTGACCTCAAATGACCCGCCCGCCTTAGCCTCCCCAAGTGCTGAGATTACAGGCACGAGCCACCACGCCTGGTCCACTTAAGTAATTTTAAATTTAAAGCACAAGATAGAATGATATGAGGCTATGTTTTATTCAATCTCTATAGAAAACAAATAGCTTTTTATTCTATTTAGTAGTTTGAAATGATAGCCCTAACAAAATTTTCTTCATCCTGAAAATTTCCAAACTTCTTATAACTTACCCCTAATTTTGGGACTGCAGCTTAAGTGTATTAGATTAAACACCATAAAAAGCTGCAAGACGCTCTTTTAAGGGAAGAGGAAACTGGTCAGAGAAACGCCTCCAATTTTCATCGCCAACTTGATTTTTAAATCCATGAAGGATCTGTAAGAGTGAAAAACCATTAATTTATCACTAACAAAAGAGAAAAACAGATCTGCATAGTTTCTGAAATCCAACACAACTGATTTTATTATTTATAAATTTTATCCATTTTAAAGTAGCAATTCTCAAACTTTGTAGGATTCTACAGCATTCCCTGCTAATATGTTTCGGCTGTGTGTGCCCACCCAAATCTCATATTGAATTGTACTTCCATAATTCCCACGTGTTGTGGGAGGGACCTGGTGGGAGATAATTGAATCATGGGGTCAGTTTTTCCTATACTCTTCTGGTGGTAGTGAATAAATCTCATGAAATCTGATGGTTTGATAAGGGGAAACCCATTTCACTTGATCCTCATTCTTTTTCTTGCCTGCTGCAATGTAAGACGTGCCTTTCCCTTTCCACCATGACAGTGAGGCCTCCCCAACCACATGGAACTGTGAGTTGAATTAAACCTCTTTCTTTTGTAAATTACCCAATCTTGGGCACATCTTTTTTTTTTTTTTTTTTTTTTTTTTGTTGGGGGACAGAGTTTACTCTTGTTGCACATGCTGGAGCGCAATGGCACGATATCAGTTCACTGCAATCTCCACCTCCTGGGTTCAAGCGATTCTCCTGCCTCAGCCTCCTGAGTAGCCGGGATTACAGGCGTCCGCCACCATGCCCAGCTAATTTTTTATATTTTTAGTAAGAGATGGGGCTCCACCATGTTGGCCAGGCTGGTCTGGAATTCCTGACCTCAGCTGATCCACCTGCCTCGGCCTCTCTCAAAGTGCTGGGATTACAAGTGTGAGCCACCGCGCCCGGCCCTCGGGCATATCTTTATCAGCAGCCTGAATATGGACTAATACACCTGCCTTTCCTAAAAGTACCTCATAGCATATGCTTAAACTCTGCTTTGAGAAGTTTGGAATTTGTATTCCAGTAACAGACATACTCTAAGCAATCTGATACCATACTAATGAAAAAACAGAGAAGTAGAGAAGTCATCCAAGTAATACAATTTTTATGTAGTATTTTTTCAAACTGGAAATATACAAGCTTTGAGCTCATGACAAACTACAGTTCACTAACTTTAATCTTGGGTGATTCAAATGTGTAACTGCATTTTATTTTTTACTGTGGTTGAGTACTGATGAGTTAATCAAAAGGGGGTATTGACAAAGCAAATAGGCCGGGCGCGGTGGCTCATGCCTGTAATCCAGCACTTTGGGAGGCTGAGGCGGGCGGATCACGAGGTCAGGAGTTCGAGACCAGCCTGACCAACATGGTGAAACCCCACCTCTACTAAAAATACAAAAATTAGCTGGGCATGGTGGTGCGTGCTTGCAATCCCAGCTACTCAGGAGGCTGAGGCAGGAGAATCGCTTGAACCCAGAAGGCGGAGGTTGCAGTGAGCTGAGATCATGCCACTGCACTCCAGCCTGGGAGACAGAGCGAGACTCCGCCACCAAAAACATAAACAAAGCAAATAATGACATGGGCTTACTCCTGTGGCGGCCATTTAGATTTACTCTTTCTCAGATTATACTCCAAATCTCCATTTCCACTTGAAAAACATGTACTATTTTCCTTAAATGGAATAATGGGACCACCTAAACTAGTGGTACACTTGGGAAAATACTTTCAAAGTGCATCCTCTACAGATAGGAGTCACTGCTAGGCCGGGCGCGGTGGTTCACGCCTGTAATCCCAGCACTTTTGGAGGCCGAGGCGGGCGGATCACGAGGTCAGGAGATCAAGACCATCCTGGCTAACATGGTGAAACCCCGTCTCTACTACAAATACAAAAATTAGCTGGGCATGGTGGTAGTGGGTGCCTGTAGTCCCAGCTACTCGGAAGCCTGAGGCAGGAGAATGGCGCGAACCTGGGAGGTGGAGCTTGAAGTGAGCTGAGATCGCACCACTGCACTCCAGCCTGGGCAACAGAGTGAGACTCCATCTCAAAAAAAAAAAAAAAAAAAAAAAAAAAAAAAGGAGTCACTGCTGTATTTTAAGAAAAGATCAAACCAACTTTGTTACCAAGAATAAGAGTTATATATATAATCAATACTGACTTGAAGAGCCTAAGTTTTGTAAAAAATGTAAACATAATTAAAGTTTTCCACTAGGATATTAACAGTCCCAAGATGACGCATTATAAACACTTATTAGTTACCTTACAGAACATGTCTCTGAGATCATCTTTTGGGTTAATCCATGATGCAACGGCATCACAAAAAAATATAAAATCCTGTAACAAGCAAGAAATACATCTTAGGTTGACATTGTATTTGTCAAACTCAGCAAAAGATATATGTAAACCTTGGAGTTTAGAATCTAGCTTAAAAAAGGAAACATTTAAAAATTAACTATGATCATGAGGAATTAGAAGAGATTACCTTAATGGCTGTCCCTATTAGCCCACAGTCAAGGAACCTCAACTCATTCAGTTTATACTGGACTTTAATGTCCTCCATCACACAACAAAATAACCCCCTGTGCAGTAAATGTTCAGCATCAGAAATGAACTGAAAGCACCAAATCGACACCTATAAAAATACTCTTTCACTTACCGGATTAAAGAAAAACATAAAATCAATGATCTTACAGTTCTGACTAGCCAAGAACTTAAAGCTAGCTAAATATATGTTAAATGACCTTGATTTGAAATAGAGAAATTAGTGATTTCAAGGTCCATTTTCAGACAAAACTTAAGTGAAACAACCAAAAATTAGAGAAAAACTAATTATGTAATTACAAATACCCAATCCAAACAAGAACAAAAAACCCAACTTTTGGACAATTACTTAAAAGACAATCAGACTATTCTGACTACAAGAACAAGATGACAATATGCTTTAAGCATTTCATTAAAACATTCTCTCAATCTTGCCTATCATACTGAAACATTAACAGTTCAACAAACAGCATTCAACATAATGCTGATTTTCTGACATGTCAACTATAAATTTTACTAATAAATTCAGAGAACATCACTAATTTCAAAAAATTTGGTAATACCACAGTATGTGTATAAGATGCTTATTTAAGCAAATAAGACTTGCTTAACACAATTTATTCAAATTATGTCTTCCAAATACCAAATCTGATGGTAAAAATTTAAATGCACAGATACCTAGAATTTGTGATTAAAAAATTTAAATGTAAATAAACCTATGACATTTTATTTTAACCATATCCAAAATAAGGTATGTAAATAAAAGTTGTAAAACAGAAATTGCTACCAACTCTTAAGTTGGTTTCCTTCCATGCTTTCTTTTCCTCCAACTCTTAAGTTGGTAGCAATTTTATGATCCATACATGTGCTACTTTTATCATCTTAAAACATTAATTCAAAGAGAAAGAAACAATAAAATCCTGGTCGGAAGATGCTTTTGAAAAACATGGTACATGTCGTATCAGATATCTCTAACACACATTTGAGATCACACGAAGTTCTTAAGTATTAAAAAAAAAACAGAAAATGTCAAAAGCTTATTGTGTAACTAGAAACTTCTCAAGACGGCACTAGCTTGTTCTAACAGTAAGTTATGAGTATTTTATGAGTGTGAAATCAGTCAGAAGTTATTATCTAACTCTAACTTGTAGGTTTTCAATGTCTATCGCCTATATCAATTTGAATTTTATAAAACAGAATTAACATTTCTAAAACTGAGTTAAGAAAAACCACAATACAAGCTAGGAAACATCAAACGGTCACAATTTAAAAATGTTCAAAACACCCCTCTCGGAGTGGAAAGTTGGAATTTTCTTGAAAATTAAAAAATGCGAGAAAGTTATTGCTATAAAAGCATTTTTTGGGGGCAGTTTTCTAACTCTTGTGTGTATTCCTGGACACCAAAGTTTAGTTCTTCGCTTCCCTCCCTCAACTACTTTTTTTTTTCCCCAGACAAAGTCTTGCTCTTGTCTCCCAGACTGGAGTGTAATAGCGTGATCTTGGCTCACTGCAACCTCTGCCTCCCAGGTTCAAGCAATTCTCCTGCCTCAGCCTCTGGAGTAGCTGGGATTACAGGCACCTGCCACCACGCCTGGCTAATTTTTGTATCTGAAGTAGAGACAGGGTTTCACCATGTTTGCCAGGCTGGTCTCGAACTCCTGACCTTGTGATCTGCCCAACTCAGCCTCCCAAAGTGCTGGGATTATAGGTGTGAGCCACCATGCCTGGCCTCAACTACATTTTTAAATTGATTTGATATATCTTGGGTCTCTTGTCTACAGGTTTCCTTCCATGCTTTCTTTTCCTTAAACGTGCCTGCTGAAGAATGCAGGTATTTAACCTAGAGTCCCACAGTTAGTCTTTTGTTCACTGAATATACATGGTGTAATTCAACATGTTTTTGCTTTGCGTGTCTAGAAAATTGGCAGTTGGATCCAGATGCTTAACTGGACTCATGTTCAATACTACTGCCAAATAATTAAAATGTCTACATATAACTTGAACTTGGAAAACAAAGATGAATAAATCGTAAGCTCTCAAAATTAGAGCAATTTCAATGGCTGATTTGTATTTCATTTTATTCATTATTTCTAAATCTGATTCAAAGTATTTTATTTAGAACAGAGAGATAGGATTCCTACACTATTTGGTCACTCTCTTAAGTGTAGATATCCACAAACTGATATCCAGGGATGGGAGGCAGGGACAAAATAAATAAATGAGGTCTGAAATTTGGATGAAAGAAGCCACGGCCTGATTCAAGACAAGAATATAACCTTGTTGTCCCAATCTGCTGTCACTATCTCATTTCATGACAAAACATTTTAGGAAAAAAAGGTATTACAATTTCAAGATATTAAGAAATAAACATTTTAAAGGTTTAACTGTATTTTAGTATCTTTGAAAATAGTTAACTTTTTATAATTAAAGTATTAAAATATTTCTTCCTTTAAAATTTTATTAATCAGACATTAAAAACAAATCTTTGTGAACATCTTACTTGGATTACGCCACTGGGATTCACACTGATCATGGTACAAATTCCACGGAATGCTGAATCCTTTTCCTCATTGTCTCTTATGTTTCTCAGAGAGGTGCACCTATTGAATTACAGAATTGAGTTCAGCATTTAAGTAACAAGCAGATTCAATTACAATACTAATGGACAGTATTTAATGGAATAAGCACCACAGTATAGATAATGATTATATTAAAAGAGTTTTTCGGAAAGCTTTAGTTTCATTTACTCATACTTCCTGTTTGTTGGGCCCATCTTATCTCAATACAGTAGAAACAGTGAAATCCACATTTTCTTAATAAATTGCATCTATAAAGTAGATAACTCATTTGAATCTCCCATTTTAAAATATTACTGAGCCTGAGCCAAGAAGAGCAAATTACCAAATTAACTTTTAAAATTGTACTCATGACTTGTATTCCATTAAACACTACTAAAATGATTTGAATTGAAAGATTATCAATTGAAAGAAGCAAAACATAGGATATAGTGCCACAATATAAACTATTACTATATAGCTTATGGTGTAGATGTTTAACTTTTACATTAACAAGCAAATAATATTTTTATACGTAACAAATTTAAACATGTATTTCTTAATGCAATCCAAGTTTCCAAATTTATTCTAAAAAAGAAACGTAATGCAAAACCTAAATTTATAGAATTTGCATGCATCTTTATTTTTCTGGTGGATATTTAAATGCTTTTTATGTATAATCAAGCTTTTTAACACAGCAAGCATGTGACAATCTTATCCCATGCATCAATTAGTCGTTAGCCACAACATAAAATAAATATACATGACGATGCTATTGAAAAACCTCACAAACCTGATAGGACAAGATTAGTCACATGGTTGGCAATGATAAAGGATTGTGATTTTTGTAACCAACTGAAAATATATCTAAAAGTGAGATAGAGAAAGAAAGAGTGAAGAAAAATGAATTAAAAAAAAAGATTGAATAATACACACCAGGGTCTTATAAACTGCTGTAGCATGGGGGCCACCTCTTGAGGACAAACGTAACCAAGACGACCAATTGTTATTGCTAAGGTAACGCAATCACGGTTATACACCACCAAACGCCAACCAAGACATGAGCAAATGAGGGGGAAGGAGAAAAAATAAAGAAAAAACAACAAATAACTCAGAAACAGAAACCAACAGAATTTGTGTATGATAATAAACATAAGATTTCACCAGTGCTGTTTATTACCACCCCCTAAAATAAGGGGCAGCAACATATATGGCATACTCTTGGAAAAAGAAAAACAAAAGGAAGTAAAAAAATCTAAAGATTGAGAGAACACCAAAAACCATAATGAATTGCTTTTCTCGCTCAATCAAATGTCAAGTTATCATTCTGTTAATAAGATGAGCAGTTAAATGGACAAATTTAGATAACCTTCAGTCAAAAGTCAGCCAAAATTTCAGAATTTAATAATAAAATCTAGTTTTTTTCCTGAGGAAATATCAGTAAATGTGATTATATTTCTCAAGTATCTCAAACTAATACAGGTGAAAGTAATTTCCATTCCTTGGAAATTATCTAGGGAATTTAAACCAAATTTTTGGTAGTTTAAAAATTTTTTTGATTAACATTTGCCAAACCAACCAGTGGAAATCTGTTACTTTATATCAAAATCAACTGTCAGATTTTAAGTCTCACGGTACTCAATGAATGAATGGATTAGAATATTGCTATGCTACAATGTCAAATCTCATGTTGACAAACCTCTGGTAATTCAGATAACAGTCCACTAACTTTAGGCCATATTTGAAATAAAATTCTAATAAAGGAAATTTACAGCCCACTGCAATGACGTAGTGGACCATAGGAAAATATAAATATTCTGTTTCTGCTACTAAAGGTACAGCACAAAATAGGTAATACATTATAATAATTACACACTATTATTTTATTTTTTATAATTTTGAAGTGGGCAAACATATATTCACCATAAAAACTAAGGAAGTCTTTAAACTTACAAAGAGCTAAAACAAGTGCAACTCGGAACTGCATTCTGCAATTCAAAGGTACGTACATATAAATACATTCATACACAACGGGAAAAAATACAAACAGAAAACAAACCATGAAGTGCTTTAATGGTGTTCTCTCAAAAACTTACAGGTTAACCTTTCATAAAAAAAGGGTAGGGGGTAAAGAAAAATGTTTAAGGATTACTTGAAGCAAACTACACAGATAATACTAAAATCCAGCAGATTCATATGAAGCAAGAGAAAGAAAACCTATGTTCAAAAGACACAAACTATGCAACATTCTCATTAAACAGGCAAGTATGAACAATCCAATGAAACATGCGATAAAGCAGATGATGGTCCATTGAAAAAGTTCAGTGTAGGATATATTAATCGGAAAAAAGCAAATTAATGGCAGACTAAGGAATTGGCTTTATGAAATATTGAGATAATGGTAATTAAAAGCTGCTAAAATCTAGATATTAGCCATTGACAATCATTTTAATAATTTAAAAAACCCACTTTTTTGGGTAAGAAATAAAGAAAACAATACTTTATGCAGCCACTTGTGATAAGTGATAATCTAATGAATCCCAAGTGTGTTTCTCAATAACATCAATTTAGTCCATCAACTTTAGGGCATTACGACTCATTTATTTATGCAGGATATAATCATACTTAAAATATAATCTTATAAATAAAGCCAATTTGTTAAATAAACTATGTAACAAATTCACCAGCTGATATCCCACAAGAAACTTTCATATACATTACACTCAACATTTATTTGCAGTTAAGCATTCACATTTAAAAATAAAAAGAAGTTTTTTTAGGTTCAACAATAATTTTATAATGGCAAGTGTTTCAAATCTGAATGTCATGTATAGGTACTGCATTCTGAAAAGATAAAAACCTAACAAGATTTCATAACCCATCCTATACATAAGATTTTTGCACTTTTCAGCAAGAAAATCTAATTCACTTTGTAAAATAAACAGTACCCATACAGCCAAACAGCCAGATAACTGCTTCATAATTAAAAGATTTCCTTCCATACCAATAAACATTATCAATTTTAATAGCATTAGAATAAAATGCACTTTCTATAATTTAAAAATACCAAATAAAAATGCCTTTGAAAATTAACTTTCTTATTTGGAAAACCTTATTTTAATCTTTGTCTAGTATTTTGGTAGAATACTCATTGAATTATAAATAAATTATAGGAATCATCTTAGTATGTAAAGAAAGGAATGTGCCTGAATGAAAACAAAATTTGTCTTTCTGGATTGTTAGCAGCAATCAGGGAGGGTAGAAAGAAAAGGACCCAATTCACCCACAAATGTGTTCTATAGTATGGAAGGTACTCTTTAATATAAACATGCTCTCTATAATGCAAAAGAGAAACAAGCTTCCTAAAAAAAAAAAAAAAAAAAAAAATCCCATAACATACTGCCTAAATTCCCAATTCGAAGAAAATTGTATGATGAAATACAAACTACAAATGCCATTGTTATCCAACCAATTTGCCACTGAATCTTTTTGACCACATTTGGACAGATTGAAAAAATAAAAATTACTTCCCAGCTCCCAGTTACTCTCCGAATTGATTTAAAAGCAAAATTCAGGTGGTTCAAATAGTTATCTTAGCTGGGATCCATTTTAGGAAGTATTAAAACACTGGAATAGGGGAGAAAAGTGTTTTTCTGGTTATACCACTGAATATATAACCACTGAAAACTGGTTATAGAATGTAGCTGGAACAGTATATTTCATTACTGAGAATCCAAAATAGCAATTAAATACAAAATAAGCTTGATTTTAAAAGCTAGTTTTGCTTTGGTTTCTCTACGCATATTAAAATTAAAATGCAACAAATTTTCTCTTCACTGAAACAGTTCAGTCATATGGTACCTGTATTCTCTAACAACGTCTTTGGTGTGTTGGGTCTGTTAATGATTTCTACAAGCTGGTGCAACACCATAGGAATATAAGGCTGCATCTCTATACCTAGAGATCATCCCAAAAAGAAAAAAACAAAACAGAAAAATTGAACGTTAAAATATCAATGTGAAATTTTGCTTCCCTTATTAACTCTGATGTGTCATACAAATACAGAAACATAAATAATTAAAATTAAAGCAATTACAAAAATATCAAGGCACCTAAAAATTTATATTTTATTTATTTATTTATTTAGAGACAAAGTTTTGCTCTGTCGCCCAGGTTGGAGGGCAGTGGTGTAATCTCAGCTCACCAAAACCTCTGCCTCCCAGGTTCAAGTGATTCTTCTGCCTCAGCCTCCTAAGTAGTTGGGATTATAGGTACCCGCTACCACGCAGCTAATTTTTGTATTTTTAGTAGAGACGGGGTTTCACCATGTTAACCAGGCTGGTCTCGAACTCCTGACCTCAGGTGATCTGCCCACCTCAGCCTCCCAAAGTGCTAGGATTACAGGCGTGAGCCACGGTGTCAGGCCTTACACTTTTAAATAGGGAAAACATCTTACCCATTTGAATGGAGATTTCTCCAATTGCCCAAGTGGCATTGTTGCAGACTGAAATGAATTCTGGATTTAGGTTGGTTCCCAATATTGGCATGAAATCAGCTAGAAAAAAAATTTAAACTATGTAGTAAACTTTTCAATAGCAGTATATTGTATTTTAAAGGAAATCTACTAGATGGAAACAAAAATCTAAGCAAGAAATAACAAGTTTCACCATTAAAAAAACTACTGCAACGTCGATTTAAAAATCAGTGGAAAAAGTGAGGCGACTGTATTTAAAAATATTTTTAAAAGGGGTTGGTAATGTTTATCTTAAGAAAGCAGTATCTGGCCAATGAACTTTCATATAAAGTTGAACAGGAAATACGAGTTTGGGTATATTTTACAAAATGCCACTAAAAAGAGTTGGTCAGAGTAATCTCTTGTAATTAGACGAAAAAAAAAATCAATGATTATGGCTTTTAAAGCAACTTTCACTCTCGTGCTCTGATTGTGGTCTCTGAATATCATTTTCCACTAAAAAAAAAAAAAAAGGACTCTCAGAAAATGTCACATTACAGGCAAAGGCAGAAAATGTGTAAAATAAGTGGACTACCTTGTCATAACGAAAGGACTTGGGAGCCAACTTAAGTTCTCACTGCAAGCAGTACAACAGCTTGAAGATCATGAAGTCACACTGGCACTAAAAAAACCCAAAAACTAAACTCTGAAACATCAAAGATACTTTTGGAGGATGCTAGGAATCAATTCACTTTCTCAAAATCGGTAAATAAAAAAGAATCAAGTATTTATCTTGCCCCTGCTATATGATTTTACCTTAGGGCAGTAATCTATTGATATGGGAAATGTCTCTCTATATAAGCATCTTTATTATTAAATGAAGAATTAGAATATCATAATTTTTTAAACCCCTAATAAATCAGGAGATGTAAGCCAGGGTTTCTTGATCTCAGCAATACTGACAGTTTGGGCCAGATCATTTTTTTGTTGGGGGGAAGAGGAGCTGTCTCCTGTATGATAAGATGTTTAGCAACATCCTTTGCCTCTACCTACTAGACATCAAAGGCACCTCTCCAGCGTTAAACAAAATGTCTCCAGACATTGGCAAATGTTCCCTGAATGGCAAAATTGTCCCTAGTTGAGAATCACTGATTGAGACAATCATCAAGATTGATAACATAAAAAAAAGGAGGGACAACTAGACACTATGTAGGTACCTCCTTAAGAAAGTACACAATACCATCTATAAAGTCTTAAAAACAAAACAACGTAAATCTCATTAAACCTCAGTCTCTGTATCAAAACAATTTACAGTAAATACAACGGACAAAGGAACATGTTAAAGACATCAGAAAGATGCAATCAGTAAAATTCACAGTATAGTAAACTCTTCAGAATAAAAAACATGGTTTAACAAAAAACAATTTTAAGAAGAGGCAGTATGTACTAAAATATTGTGTCTTCTAACGCTGTGTTTGAGACTTGCTCCAAAATATCTGAGATCTATGTGTCTCTCACCATTGACAACAATATATAGGAAACATGGCTGGACAGCTGAAGCTGGGTGATAGGAGGTTTGTTACATTTTTTCTACTTTTGTACATCTTAAAAACTTTATAATAAAAAAATCAAATCCTTTCATGTAAATTTCAACTAAAAAACTAAATTAGATGGTAAATATGAGAATCATAAGCTTCCCATAAGAATTCATTATACTATTAGGTTTAAACTTGATGGTTCTTAATATATCATAATTTATGTTAACGTTTTTTGAGAAATGGTTATTACACAAAAGCACGATTATATCAGATGATAAAACATTCAATAAATATTTTAAATTAAGGTGTAAATCAAGTATTAAAACAATTTTTTTTCTTTTTTCTTTTTTTTGAGACGGAGTCTCACTCTGTCACCCAGGCTGGAGTGTAGTGGTACAATATCGGCTCACTGCAAACTCCGCGTCCCGGGTTCAAGCGAGTCTCCTGCCTCAGTTTCCCAAGTGGCTGAGACTACAGGCGCAGCTAAATTTTTGTATTTTTAGTAGAGGCTGGGTTTCACCGTGTTAGCCAGGATGATCTTGATCTCCTGACCTCATGACCTGCCCACCTTGGCCTCCCAAAGTGCTAGGATTACAGGTGTGAGCCACCGTGCCCGGCCATATTAAAACAATTGTTATCCAGCATGCTGAGATACAGAAAAGGGGGGAAAAATCCCATAACGCATTTATAACCCATAGGTTTGAGAACAATTCATGGTACAACATTCAAGGAACTCCTTATCATTGTCACAAAAGGCCAAGACAAATGCTATGCTAGTCTCGAACCTCGCACTCCTGACATCAAGTGATCTGCCTGCCTTGGCCTCCCAAAGTGCTGGGATTACAGGTGCGAGCCACCAGGCTCAGGCTCAGTTAAAGTAACATTTGTTGGAAGTTTTCTGCAGTATCTGAAAAAGTATGCTGGTTTATTAGAGAATAATAAACTGATTATTACTATTTCTGTGTACCTCTACCAAAAAGGTGGCTACTCAAAAAAAGGATCTATTAACTAGGCCGTGGTACCAAGGCTTCCATGGTGGGCATGTCCTTTAAAGTATTATTACTAAGATTTCCTCCAGTAACAGGAGCGCCTAAAAAGCTGAGATGATGGCAAGCTCAAGGAAATTTTAGGGGTTCCTGCCATCTTGCCTGTTTCAGTCAGAGCAACTTCACTTTCACCAATAAAGTGTACATTTATAAATGCTGGGATTCCATGCAATTTCAGTTTAACAATAAAAAACAAAGCTCATGTAAAAGTAACTTTAAAAAACCATATTCATAGCAGTAGAAAATATTCATACCTATACAAGGCTTAACATGCTGAAAGCAAGCTTTTGTGAGGTCACCTAACAGGGCAAAAGAACTCTGTCGAACTTCTGGCATTTTATCCTACAAGAAATAAGAAGAAATTAACCCCAATGTGACACAGAGAAACAGGCTTCAATTTATTTTCACCTTTCAAGTCTCACCTGCATACACTGATACATTAGTGTTAGGATGTTACTTCGGGCTACCAGTTGTTCAATGTTGCCTCCAAGTCCTTCAGCCAGGCCACTCAGTAAATCAAGAGCCACTATCATAAAATCTTTATCTGGAGCTTCATATTGATCTGGTTGAGCATTGTTTAGCTGAAATTAGACACAATGTTTTTTGTAAGTTTGTTTTAAATTAACTACTGAAAAAGTCTGTATACATTATGCCTATTTTTGGAAAAATGTCCACCATGTCAAGAAGGGAAAGACATTTTAAAAAAATTACCATGGCTTGTGCAAGAGTCTTCTGTACTAGGTTTACACAACGCTGATACACAGGTTCACAGTACGGAAGGAAGCCAGACTGCAGTGCTGTGGCAACTGAAGATAGGCACTAGGAGGAATAAAGTACACATGCTAAATTTTCTGGTTACACTGAAGATTATGATGAATGCTTTAAACTGTGCTCAACAGAATCCTGGTCATTTACGAGCTTGCTCTACTAGTTTCTACAGTAGCAGGTGTTTTTTGTTTTTGTTTTTTTTCCCCAAACATCTCTTTTGGAAGCTATTCATTGCTGTTAGTTTGCGAGCCAATCAGGTCAGGTTTACTCAGAGGAAGAGTTTCTACAAGAAACATTATCCTTCAAGGACAGATTGAGTATTATGTGTTCATATTTTTCCCTCAAATTGAAGAGATTCATTTCATGCTCCCATCATGGTCAAGGTTGTGGATGGACTTTACTGGGCACATCTGAGATCCCACCGGAAAGTAATATACATACAGTTGGCCCTCTGTATCTATGGATTCAACCAATCTTGAATCAAAAGTATTTAGAAAAAAAATTTAAATGATTTAAAGTATATTGGGAGGAGATGCACAGGCCATATGCAAATACTACACCATTTTATATAAGGGACTTGAGCATCGCTGGATTTTGGTATCCACGGGAGTCCTGGAAACAATCCCTTGAGGATACTGAGGAACGACTGCATACAAAAAACGAACCATAATGATTCTTCTTGTTTTGTTGGGCCCAGAATTAGTTGTTGCTCATGGTCATAAAAAATTTTAGCCCAGAATTAGTCGTTGCTCATGGTCATAAAAAATTTAACTTCTCTGGCTAAGGAAATCCACGGTAGAAGTTGGTGAATTTCTAAGTTTCAGTGACTACATTTCATAGTGCGTTCAGTTACTACAACATCATATACAAGTTTGCAATGGAAGGGGTGTTACAAAAAAGTAAGTACGCATGGAAACATTTTCAAATTAGAAAATAAAGTACCTCCTTACTGGCACCAAATCCTACTACTTCACATATATCTATGAGTGAAAAGATATATACACACACACACCCTGGTATACCAGTATGTTATCTACTGTCTATATAGAGTAGATAACATAAGAGAACTTAAAACTATAATTTATTATCAATTAAGTAAAGCAGGTTAGAAAACAACATGTATAATATAACTTCCTTTGTCTACTTCAGAATATAAATTTATTAACACTTTTCTTATCACATATACCCATTTTGGATTTGAACATGTGTTCTTGGCAACAGATTAAATATTACTAGCCCTGCATACCTCAAGTAAAGGGAAGAGATCTTTATCTTCATCCTTTAACATGTTCCATTTCTGGATCAGTGGAGGCATTAGCATCTGAATATATTCCTATTTACAATGATGAAAAACATATAAACTTCCACTATCACATGTAAACAAGACCACTGAGTCTTTGAAAGTTAAAATCCATTTTAAGCAATTGTGTAAAATCATTACAAAAGGCATTTTAAGAGTCATTCCTCACTTCTGCACACTCCCTTTTAAAGTTTTCCTTTCTTTTGCCTACCTTTATACTTACATCACCATGTTCTACTTTTAGATCTAGAACTAGTGATCTATTAATCTTTTATCCTTGCTGAAAAAGAAAAGTCTATCAACAAACACACAGCTAATCAAAATCTATTACTTAAAAAAATCACAATCAAGGAAGATCTAAGTTTTTAAGTTACAGAACATTTTTATTTCTGTAGCTGGGCATGGTGGCTCACACCTGTAATTCCAGCACTTTGGGAGGCCGAGGCAGGCAGATCACTTGAACCCAGGAGTTTGGGCCAGCCTGGGCAACATGGCAAAACCCTATCTCTACAAAACATTGGCCACAAATGGTGGTACCCGCCTGTGGTCTCAGCTACATGGGAGGCTGAAATGGGAGGATCGCTTGAGCCCAGGAGGTGGAGGTTGCAATGAGCTATGATCACACCACTGCGCTCTAGCCTAGGTGACAGAGTGAGACCTTGTCACACACACACACACACACACACAAAAAAAAAAAAAAAAGAAAGAAAGAAAAATAAATTCTTTTTAGTCCTGGAACTGTAACATGTAATATGGCTGTTACTATACAGTACATTTTAAAATCAAGAGGTAAACTTATATAGATGCATTTGTAGAAAAACAGACTTAAAATCATTTAAGTGTCAAACTAAAGAATGATCCATAAAACGAATAAACAGTTATCATGTAAACAGGGGCACAGATTCTAAAGACATTCAGAAAACCACCACAAAACCAAACCAAACAACCAACAGCAAAGCAAACCTACAAACTGCCCTGTACCAAATTTTAAGTATAACCTAAAAATAAAACAATTTCTTAAGACTTTTGATATAGCAATCATATAGAAGTCTATTCAGCAGGGTATGTGGAGCTATATTACAATTCTACTATCACTTAAACCCTCATTAGACAAATCCATCCTCCTCTTCTCTTAACACTACTGGAAACAAGGCACTTTTGCATTATTATTTAGCATTTTTAAACCTATTACCCCAATTTCTAATTGTTTTATACAGTATACTCCCCATACCTGCTGAGAAAACAAAGATGTCTAGATATCATACTCTAAAGCTACAGTGTTTATGAAGCAGGAGATTCAAAACCACTAGAAAAAAGCAGGTATCGGCCGGGCGTGGTGGCTCAAGCCTGTAATCCCAGCACTTTGGGAGGCCGAGACGGGTGGATCATGAGTTCAGGAGATCGAGACCATCCTGGCTAACACGGTGAAACCCCGTCTCTACTAAAATACAAAAAAAATTAGCCGGGCAAGGTGGCGGGCGCCTGTAGTCCCAGCTACTTGGGAGGCTGAGGCAGGAGAATGGTGTGAACCCGGGAGGCGGAGCTTGCAGTGAGCTGAGATCTGGCCACTGCACTCCAGCCTGGGTGACAGAGCGAGACTCCGTCTCAAAAAAATATATAAAAAAAAAAAGCAGGTATCTAGATTCTAAAAACTTTTTTATCCCTTTGCTTTAGTCATTCTAAGTAGTATCAGAGCATTCATGTGAAATGCTGTTGTAGTTTCCACACCAAGTATATACTTAAAGAATACCATATGAAAGGGGATATACTTGCTGCCTTTGTAAGATCTATACTCCTAAAGTAGCAAATGCTACCTATTCACATCTCCCAAAACATCTTAATTTCCAAATATACGCTAACCTATTGATTGTAACTATGCTACACATTATTTTCCATAATAGTTCTTAACAGATACTTACTGGTTTGTTTAAATGATGTCCTACTGAATCTGCTAAGGTTCCTATGGCATCATAAAGAATGAGCAGGTTCTTATGCTGGTATTTACTAAATGCAAAAACCAGAGTATCAAGTATATAAGCAAGGTAAGGAACAAGTTCTGTACAAGCCTCCTCTTCTAGGGTAGCAAAGGCACTGTTAAAAAAAAAAAAAAAAAAAGAGTACTTATTGACTGCAAGACATATCTAACTCTTAATTTCTAAAATGTTTATGTTCTGTTTTACCCAATCAGAAATTTCCTAAAATGGTCTAAACCATCTGTTAATGAAAGCCCTGGTCATCAGCACTGTGAATTATTTACCCATTTCTTCTATAGCACTTGCTATAAATGATAATTATGTTGTTGCTTTGTATCTCCTACTAGCCTGTATGCCTCAAGATGGCAGAGACTGTAAACTCAGCACTTAGTATATGCTTAACAATTAATAGCTTAAAAAAACTCAAAAACCAGGTACTGAATGAATAAACTATAGGATCTCAAACATAATCTATATCCTTCCTCCCTTAAAATTATTTAGTGCTATATTAATCACTATAGCCCCCCGTTCAACTTTCTTTCCTCTCACTAAGAATATCTTCCAGATATGACTGCTTCAGATGGATTAAGGTCAAACTCAGATTTACTTTCCTTGCCAGGTGTGGTGGCTCACGCCTGCAATCCCAGCACTTTGGGAGGCCAAGATGGGTGGATCGCTTGAGGTCAGGAGTTCAAGACCAGCCTGGCCAATATGGCAAAACCCCATCTCTACTAAAAATACAAAAATCAGCTGGGCATGGTATCGCACACCTGTTGTCCCAGCTACTCAGGAGGCAGAGGCAGGAGAATCGCTTGAACCCGGGAGGCGGAGATTGCAGTAAGCCAAGATCGTACCACTGCACTCTAGCCTGGGCGACAGAGCGAGACTCCATCTAAAAAAAAATAAAATGAAATTTTACTTTCCTTTGTTCAACAGTTTTTCTTCCTACTATCAAGGTCAACGGTAAAAGCAACTCTACTCGAAAAAGTAAGAACTATAAACATAAGCAGAAGGCCCTTTTAAAATATAAAGGTTTGTTCCAGGAAACTGGAATATTTGCAGTAATAATAGCAACTGCTGCTTTGATATGAAGAGACAGCCTCCAAAGCAACAATAGAATGGCTACTGGAGCAGAACTACTAAGCACTCAAGACCTGTAACTGGTAAGTAACAGACCACAGGTCCCTGTGGGACTTTCTAAGTTACAGAGGTTGACCTGTAGTCTAAAGATGTCAGTCTGCTCAAACTTTGTTATTCCTTCAAGAGTAGGAGTCCTGTCATCACTACTTCAGATGTTTGAGAGAATTAGGGTGTAAGATAATTCTGTTATAATAACCACTGAGTGGGAAAAATGAGCCAAGGAAGAAACAGCTAAGATCGATGTTGTCACATTTAGATCTACAAAATCATCAGGTAAAACCCGTATGACAAAATTCTCCTGGCCAAACAAAATGTATAAAATATGCTAATATGCAAACCCAAAAGCTACAGATCCTGCAAAAAACTTCACCAAGAAAAAAGAAAACTAAGCTTTCCGATGTAACTGGAAAATTTTCAATTACGAAACACTTCATTAAAGGTTTAACACCAACACTCCATCAGAAGGTTGAAAATTAGTTTTTCACTCCCACAAAGAACACTGTGTTATGAATCTGTCCCACCTGCAGGCAGCTTCTTGTACTCTCTTGTTGCTATCCAGGATGCGCTTTAGCAATTCTGTCATTAATGGCTTCAGGTACGTGTCTGGTGGCTGGCTGACTACCCAGTGTGCATAGCGGCTAAGAGTCCAGCATGTTATGGAACGCACAAGAGCCTTTTTATCAGAGAGGCACTGAATAAGGTGAGGAATAAGCTCAGGCAAGTATGGAATCATGCCCTGCATGCAACCTAGAAAAAAAATAAATCTTTCAAAATGCTAAGATTTGGTTATTATTATTTTGGTTGATTGTGAAAATAAAACATGTATCTATGAAAAAATCCAGAATATTTCTACTGCTATAAATATACTACAATAACCTATACCAAATTTTTAAAACCCTGAAGTTAGAGCTACCTGCTCCCAAGCATCTTATATAATAGGGTTAGGACCTCATTTTATCTCTGCTACACGAATTATAGCTTTCAGAAATGCCTATTAACGTGTTTCAAGTTCTTCTAATAGATGTTTACTGCCAGGACAGAATCAATAATAACCCTTCATAGAGAATGATGACAGTCTTGCCTTATTGTGTTTCCTAGATTTACCTAAGAAACAAGGATTTTTTTTTTTAAAGCAATGGGGATGCTTCAGACATCAGAGCCTTTCATTCTGTTCCCTTAATTTTTTTTGTTATTTTTTTATTGAGATGGGGTCTTGCTCTGTTGCCCAGGCTGGAGTGCAATGGCACCATCTCAGCTCACTGCAACTGCCACTTCCCAGGTTCAAGCGATTCTCCTGCCTCAGCCTCCCAAGTAGCTAGGACTACAGGCGCGTGCCACCACACCCAGCTAATTTTTGTATTTTTAGTAGAGACGTGGTTTCACCATGTTGGCCAGGCTGGTCTTGAACCCACCTCAGGTGATCCACCCACCTAAGCCTCCCAAAGTTCTGGAATTACAGGTGTGAGACAACATGCCTGGCCTCTGTTACCTTTATTATAACAAAAACATTTTGTAAAATATCTGGCTGGGGTTAGAAGCCAGCATATGGCTGTTTAATACCAGTTATCTGCTTCAAAACAGAAATTCCTTAAAGTCGCCTAGCCTTATTAGTACCTAATAGTAGTAAGAAGCCAACTTACATAATTCAAACTGGACTTAGACTTACCTTCAGCAATTGCTCCTAAAACCAAGATGCCTGATTCTTTAACAACCCATTCATGATGAAAAAGTAATTCTTTCAAAAGGGGCAAAATATGTGGCAGCAGCTCATCACGATACACATTTGCAAGAACATCTAGGGCAGCAGCAGAACATTTTCCTAAGGAAATATTTAATTCAAAAACATTACATTAACCTCTTATTACTTATATATTAAAATATTTACTGTATATGTAACTGTTTATTCATCTCTCTAATACAGAGTTTTAAAGTAAGAATTCAATTGAATAGGACGTAGTCTGTCACATGAAAACATTTTCTGTTTTTTTTGTTTGTTTGTTTTGGTTTTTTTTTGAGACGGAGTCTCACTCTGTCGCCCAGGCTGGAGTGCGGTGGCCGGATCTCAGCTCACTGCAAGCTCCGCCTCCCGGGTTTACGCCATTCTCCTGCCTCAGCCTCCCGAGTAGCTGGGACTACAGGCACCCGCCACCACGCTCGATAGTTTTTTGTATTTTTTAGTAGAGACGGGGTTTCACCGTGTTAGCCAGGATGGTCTCGATCTCCTGACCTCATGATCCGCCCGTCTCGGCCTCCCAAAGTGCTGGGATTACAGGCTTGAGCCACCGCGCCTGGTCGTCATTTTTTTTTTGAGACAGAGTCTTGCTCTGCTGCCCAGGCTGGAGTGCAGTGGCACGTTCTCGGCTCACTGCAAGATCCGCCTCCCAGGTTCAAATGATTCTTCCACCTTAGTCTCCTGAGTAGATGGGATTACAGGTGTATGCCACAACGCCCAGCTGATTTTTGTATTTTTAGTAGAGACGAGGTTTCACCATGTTGGCCAGGATGGTCTCTAACTCCTGATCTCATGATCCGCCCACCTTGGCCTCCCAAAGTGCTGGGATTACAGGTGTGAGCCACCATGCCCGGTCAAAAACATTTTCTATTAAGATGAATATTTTTTATGACAAGAACTTACTTGGCAAATTAATTGTGAAGACATTGTATTCTGTACATAACTATCATACTAGAATTCTGCCTATACAGAAAAACTAAAACAAATACTGTGCCACTCAAGTCAATGCTTCTAATATAACCACTCAATACGATATAATCATATTACAATCATGATTACATTCAATGTTACAATCATGCAAAAAACATATATTAATTCTACTTAACATTTCCAGCGGTGAATCATCTAGAATTAAATACGCAATTACTTAGCTAGAATTTAGACACAAAAATTGGAACAAAAGTCATTGACACATGAAACATAAAACATGCTAGAAAATACTCTTTACAGACAAAGAATTAACTATGGGACTATAAATCAACCCAGATTTTATTATCATAATAATTTAGCCAAGAGCAACAAAATTGAAAGATATCATTTAACTGTTATGGGTAGGAACATGTTCCTGAAAGTTCATGTGCTGGAAACCTAATCCCTAAAGCAACAAAGATGGGAGATGGGGCCTAATAAGAGAGGATTAGGTCTTAAGGGTTCTGCCTTCATAAATGGTTTAATGTTGTTATTGCAGGAGTGGGTTAGCTATCAAGAGAGCTGGCTTATTATAAGTGTGAATTGAGCTCTCTCTTATATGTGTCTTTCTGTCATCAGATGTTGCAAGAAAGTTCTCACCAGATGCAGCCCCTCCACTCTGAACTTCAGGTATCCTGTTATAGTAGCACAGAATGGACTAAGAAAATATCAAAAATTTCAAAAATCAAAATATCAAAAAAAAAAAATCAAAAACTAGGCATAGCAAATGATGAATCACAAACTACTAGACAGTAACAAAATCCTTAAAAACAAAAAACAAAAAACAAAACCATTACATTGGCCAGAAATTAACACCTTACCTATCAATAAGGATCTTAGTTATACCACATGGTAGATCCATACAACTAAACAGTACACTGACATGCAACAAAAGGAAATCTAAATTTGTATGTACTGATGAAGAATGAGGCATATGATATACAGAAAGAACGCAGCAGAGTACATATAATCTGATTTCACTTTTAGAAATTTGGCTTCTCCTCTAGTTATCTGTGTAATGATCTTGAGCCATCCGGCTCCCCCAGTCTGAAAGTAGGGATACACTGGGAGATAATCTGTAATAGCAGTGAACACCATGGGTTGTCTTAACAAGTGAGACTCGGGTACCAATACTAGATGTGCTATCAGTACTAGCTATGCTAACCTTGGGTAAATTTCTCTTTCTGCAGTTTTCTTACCTATTCAAGGTTGTTGGAAATCTTAAATATAAATATGACTTTATTCTTACTTATGATTAAGTAAGACTTTCATATGCATGTAAAGTCCTTGGCCTAGTGCCTGGCACATTAGGCACTCTAAACAGAATGTTAGCTATAGGAAGCTGAAGAGGCAACAGAGGAATCAGCATTATCTAACCAAATGAATGACACAGCCCAGACTAATAATGTCTGTCCTTAACTGCTTTATTCATAGTTATTAGAAAGCCCAACACTTTGAACTAGAGTAGGGGCTCTAAACTGGGGGCGATTTTGCTCCCCCAGGGGATATCTAGCAATGCCTGGAGGCATTGCTGGTTGTCACAACTGTGTTTGTGCTGCTGGCATCTTTGGGTACAGGCCAGGGATGCTGCTTAACATCCCATAATGTGCAGGACAGCCCTCACAACAAAGAATTACGTGCATGATGTGGCATTCACATGTAAGAAAAAAAAAAAAAAACTTATGTGGCCCAAAATGCCAATAGTGCCAAGGCTGAGAAACCCTGAACTAGAGCAGTAGAGGTTTAAAAACCAGCAAGCAAGCAAGCAAAATCAGAACACAGGTGTTTAGGTTCATTCCCAATTAGGAAGTGTGGGCCAGAATGCTAGCTCCACAGGTGATGTGATTTGCAGCTAAGGCTGGAAATTAACATATTTTAAAACGCATATTTCGTAAGTTTTGAACATAACAACTTATATTATTTTAGAATTACCTATGATAGCCAATTCTCATGCAAATTACCACACAAAAAACACTCATGTTAGAAAAACCAAAAAAGCTTGTAGTAATGTTCTTACAGTATTAAAACAAACAGCCTTTTGAGAAACGGTAGTTTAAGAATACAATAATAATAAAATAAGAGCAGGCCCACCAGGAAAATGCAAACCAAAACCACAAAATACTACCTCACATCCACTGGAATGACTATAATAATAAAGAGATAATAATAAGGCAAGTGAGCATGTGAAGAAACTGGAACCCTCCAGACAACGGTGCTAGGAAAGCAGAATGGTGCAGTCACTTTGGAAAACATCAATTTCTCAAAAGGTTAAATATACGGTTACCATATGACCCCAACAATCCTTCTCCAGAGTGTTTACCCAAGAGAACTGAATAGATGTTGGGCCAGACACAGGGGCTCACGCCTGTAATCCTAACACTTTGGGAGGGCAAGGCGGGTGGATCGTTTGAACCCAACAGTTCAAGACCAGCCTGGGCAACATGGCAAAACCGTCTCTACCAAAAAACAAACAAACAAACAAAAAACACACAAAAAAATCAGCCAGGTGTACTGGTGCACACCTGTAGTCCCAGCTACTTGCGGAGCTGAGGTGGGAGGATCACCAGAGCCCGGGGAGATCAAGGCTGCAGTGGGCCATGACTGTGCCACTGCATAATCACACCAGCCTGGGTGACAGAGACCCTGTCTCAAAAAAAAAAAAAAAAAGCCTACACACAAAAATTGTACATGAGTATTTATAGCATCACAACTCAACAGCCACAAAAAGAGAAACACAAACATCCACCAACCAACGAATGGATAACTAATATGTGGCATATTACTACAATGAAATATTATTTCATAATACAAGTGAATGCCACAACATGAACTGTGAAAACTTTATGCTAAGTCAAAGAAGATGGTCACAAAGGACAATGCATTGTATGACTCCATTTACACAGAATGTCTAGAATAGGCAAACCCAGAGACAGAATATTGACTAGTAGTTCCCCAGAGCCAGTAAACAATAGGGAGTTACTGCTGAAGGGTATGGGTGATGAAAACATTCTACAACTGATTGTGGTAATGGTTGAACAGTTCTCTGAATATACTAAAAACCAATGAATTGTATACTTTAATGGGTAGTAAACTGGACAGATGAATTATACTCCAATAAAGTTGTTACCACAGCAGGCAACTGTGCTTTTCCCTTTCTGACTTACTTAGATTCCAGTCAGAAATTGTATCATCATCATCAATTTCATCATCATCATCATCTTCCTCTTCAATTCCATCTTCATCATGCTGCTGAGCCACTGTCCTTGATCGGTGAAAACGTGGCCGTATATCCTGTTCACTATCAGGAATCGTTTCATCTTCTTCAACATCACCCTGTTGTTTTTTTTAAGATAAATTTTTGGTGGCATTCATTATAGGCTAATAACATGTACATGAGTAAGAGAAACAGAATATCCAGAGATGGGGTCATGCACAGGATTCTGAAGTATACTTCCAGAGTGATTAAGAACCACGCCCATGTACAGAACGTATTCCTTATGGAGGGGCGAACAGATTGACATAACACACCTGTTAGGTTATATGGCCCTTTCAGCCAACTACATGGCCTCCATTGGCTGGTATAATCTAAGTGTACCTGAATCAAATTCAGAGCAGCATATATAAGAATATTTTTAAAATAACTCCAAGTAATTAAGGGGAAATTAATAATAACCCTACCAATGTCACTATCTAGTACCAAATTAAGCAAGAATTTATCATTACTCAAACTTATGCTTCTAACTTTAAACTTCTATAACCTATTATAGACAATAGGAAGTCTATTTACTGGAGATCTATTCTCAATGAATGTTTTATTGGCCAAATTCAAAGATGTACTAAATCAATATAAAAATCATGTTCCCTATTCATCAAAAAAAACCTTCCTTACCTTAAGTAGGATAATATCTATATCTGAGTACTTCATGCCATTCACTAACACAGGAATCAACCTATAAAGAAAGAAATTCATGAAACAAAGTCCTAAAGATCTCAACAGAATAATTAGTAAGTCTTAACCTTGTGTGTACTAATAAAACCAATGAGATAATTAACGGTAATATTGTCTTTGAACTTATTCAGTGATATATATCTGCTCTCATTAACTGAAGAAACGCTAATAGAGAAAAGGAAGCAGTGAAATACAAAATCCCCTGGATAGGTTTAAGAAATGTGGGCTAGTCAAACTTTCACGCTCAAAGTCCTTCTAAATTCGAAAATAGAAAGATTAGTAGTAAACATTATAGTTAGCATAATTTAACTAGGTAAGACTTAAAATACATAGAACTATATTTTGTAAGCTACAGGCATTTTGCAGGAGAAACAGGTGTATCTGGATCACTAACAGTTAATCACTGATGATCTTTGTCAACAATTTCAGAGAAATGGTGAGGACAGACATCAGAATGTAAGATAATGAAGAGTTAACAAGATGTGGGTTAAAGAAGTAAAGACAGTAAGTCCCACTCAAAAAAAGTTTGAGTTGTTTTTTTGAAGACAGAAAAAACTGCAGCAAGTTATAAAGTTATGGAAAATGAGGCAACAGGGAGAAGCTAGGAGTGAGTATTTATCTGGTACGGTGAGGTCTCTGGGGATATGAAAAATTTATACTATACGGAACTTAAGTTTGGTTAGGAGAGGACAACTCATATGAAAATATTATCTGTAAGTTTTGGGGCAAGATAATGGGTCACCTGCTTTCTTTATAAGCATTAAGAGCTCAAAGTGCATTAAGAGAACATCAAAAGAGTGACAAAGGTTTCAAACAGTTGCTCTTGGTGACTAAAAGATAAAAGCTGATCTGGAACATGAATTAGCAGATTGTGAAGGGTCCACTTGTGGTTGATGACCACAGATTTCTATAGCCAACAATCCCCCTGGGGGAGTGTAATTTTCCCCAAAGGCATTCGACAACCTGGTTAAAGAAAAGAGTTCACAGTTCAATTAGTCTAGAGTAGGGTAGACAGAAGTTTCGTGTTAGTAGGGTTTATTCATGGCTCTGATGTTTGTCACATAAAGAGAATAAAAATAATCAGATTAGGTCGAGGCAAGCGGATCACAAGGTCAGGAGTTTGAGACCAGCCTGGTCAACATAGTGAAACTCGGTCTCTACTAAAAATACAAAAATTAGCCAGACATGGTGGCGCATGCCTGTAGTGCCAGCTACTCGGGAGGCTGAGGCAGGAGAATCGCTTGAACCTGGGTGGTGCAGGTTGTAGTGAGCTGAGATCACGCCACTGCACTCCAGCCTGGGCAACAGAGCGAGACTCCATCTCAAAATAATAATAAAAAAGAATCAGATTAGAACACAAAGAGGTCAAGGGCCTTGGAATGGGGTGGCAGATGGGCCTAGCAAGGTTTGCAAGAAATAAAGGACTGGCTGGTAAGGCTGGGCAAATAAGAAAAAATTAGGCCAGAAAATAAGACACGGAAATTAACTGTGACCATGTGGCAATCTGGCATGTGCCTGGCAATCATGCTAGGCAAATTATTATTTTTGAACAGGTCTAATTGTGAAGATTTCTCCTGAAGCCCCCATGTAGCCATTAAAAACAGTATTTTTTTTTTTTTTTTTTTTTTTTTTGAGATGCAGTCTTGCTCGTCACCCAGGCTGGAGTGTAATGGCACGATCTTGGCTCACTGCAACCTCTGCTTCCTGGGTTCAGGCTATTCTCCTGCCTCAGCCTCCCAAGTAGCTGAGACTACAAGCACGCACCACCAAGCCTGGCTAATTTTTTATATTTTTAGTAGAGATGGGGTTTCACTATGTTGGCCAAGCTGGTCTTGAACTCCTGACCTCAGGTGATCCACCTGCCTTCGACTCCCAAAGTGCTGGGATTATAGGCGTGAGCCACGGCACCCAGTCAAAAAACGAGTTTTTTAATGCAACATCACATAAAGGTAGTAATATAGATAATAAACGTTTACTAACTACTTAAATATGGCCTGAGCACTGGGTTGTTTTACATGGAAAAGCCACACAACAGTCCTATAAGACATTAATGTACAAGAATAAAGGTGGGAAAAAGCCAAAACAATTTTGTAAAAACAAGAGAAATCAAGAGCTGCTATACCAGATTACAAAATACATTAATGTTCAATAACATAGTACTAGTTAAAAAAAATAGAACAGACTATATAGCCCAGAATGATAATAGAACTTAATATCCTCCCTGTTACATTGGTGCATTTTTTTTCTGAGACAGGGTTTCACTCTGTTGCCCAGGCTGGAGTGCAGTGGTGCCATCTCGGCTCATGGCTCACTGCAGCTTCTGCCTCCTGGGTTCAAGTGACTCTCCTGCCTCAGCCACCCAAGTAGCTGGGATTACAGGCATGTGCTGCCATGCCCAGCTAATTTTTGTATTTTTGATAGAGACAGGGTTTCACCATGTTGCCCAGGCTGGTCTTGAACTCCTGAGCTCAAGCCATCTGCCCGCCTCTTGCTCCCAAAGTGCTGGGGTTACAGGCATTGAGTTACTGTGCCCAGCCTACAATGGCGCTTTCTAAATGAGTTTTTATTTATGAGCGATCTTGTAACACATAACAATTTTAATTCCCATGCAAACGCTTTTTGCTTGTATTATACTAAGCAAGTGTGGTTAACAACTAGGAAAAACAAGTTACTTCATTGTGCATCAGATTGATGATGATATTCTGCTATCCTGTCAATACATTAACTAAAACAATAAAAACAGTTGCGTTTTATATATAAAAATGGCTCCCACCGGGTGCAGTGATCCATGGCTGTAATCCCGATGCTTTGGGAAGCCAAGAAGTATGGATTGCTTGAGGCCAGAGGATCAAGACCAGCTTGGGCAATACAGTGAGACCTCTCTTACAATAGTAGGGAAGACATAAATCAAACTCAGTCATGACTGGCTTGAGTTGTTTAATGTTGGCACCTAATTATAACAGCAAAATGGGTGGTGCTGAACTTTTAATTTCCTGCTTGTTTTAGGAATATTTGGATTGTATTAGTGCAGTAATAGAGTTAAGAGTACCTAGTTGTAATTCCTCATTTTCAACATCATCTCTAAAGTTATAGCCTAGGTTTTCATTAATAAAGTCTGTGGAGTGAAGCACCTGCTGCTGAAATTTGGGGGCAAATAACTGGAGTCTGGTGGGAATAGGAGTTCTAAAAAAGTATGTCTGGAAGGCTGTGGCCCAAGGCCTTTTCTGCTGGCTAAAAGCAGGGCCTCCAGAACCAAAGGAAACACACAGCTCTTCTTAAAATTGAAGATGTTTATGCATGAGGTGAAACAGAATTCTCTTTGGGCAAGAGATGTGCTTATGTATATAAAACAAAGAAAAACACAGAGATTCCTGGTGGCAAACCAAACAAAGCCAGAGTAATCTGGGCCCATGGAAACAGTGCCATGGTTCATGCCAAATTTCAAAGCAATCTTCCTGTTGAGGCCATTGGACACAAAATCTGAGTGATGCTGTACCCCTCAAGGATTTACACTAATGAAAAGTCAATAAATAAAAGTGGATTTCTGCTCTTGAAAAAAAGAAAATCTCTGCAGTTTTTATAAAAATTATTATCTATGACTTTTAGAATTATATGACCCCACAGAAACCCAAACGTATCATTAAAGTGGTATTACAAAGTAAAGACGAAAGGAAAAATAATAGATTTCCTAAAGAGAAAAAAATCCAGTCAGTGTATTTGGAGAGTAAGGTTAAGCAAGATATGACGTGCCTTGCTTAAAATTTGATTAAAATTAAACACCACATCTTGCTTAACCTCACCCTTCAAATAAAGTGACCTTATTGTTGCTTTCTTGATGGAAAGAAAAAACTCAGTTGACCATAGGACAATAAGAACATTCAAGTACCATAAATATCTGAAAGAGAAAAAAAGAAACAAAAACCCTTTACTTTTTTTTTTTTTTTTTTTTTGAGACGGAGTCTCACTCTGTCGCCCAGGCTGGAGTGCAGTGGCCCGATCTCAGCTCACTGCAAGCTCCGCCTCCCGGGTTCCCGCCATTCTCCTGCCTCAGCCTCCCAAGTAGCTGGGACTACAGGCGCCCACAACCGCGCCCGGCTAATTTTTTGTATTTTTAGTAGAGACGGGGTTTCACCGTGGTCTCGATCTCCTGACCTTGTGATCCGCCCGCCTCGGCCTCCCAAAGTGCTGGGATTACAGGCGTGAGCCACCGCGCCCGGCAACCCTTTACTATTAAGACATATTAAAATAATTTTTTTTTCTTATCCAGATGACTAAGATTTGAGACATTAAAATTCGTGGCTGCCGAAGTTGTGATAGACACACAGTGGCACATGCAGTTCTATAAATTTCCTAGAGAACTATTCGGAATATTGTGAAAAATCATTAAAATGCTCATATACTTTGGGGAAAAAAATCACTCCTAGCAATCACAACAAAAAGGAATAACCTTTTATTGACAAAGAAAGACATTCACTTCAAGATTATTTATGAGGCGGAAGAAAAGCCAAAACAACCTAAATATTCAACGGCAGAGAACAGTCTTTCTCTCTCTATACTATACACATATACAATCATCAATTATGTAAATATGGTTATGTATACTATGATGGAATAGCATACCTCCACTGAAGTTTTAAAGACTAATGACATGGAGGAAAGCACACAGCATATAACAACTGAAAATTTTAAATAGTAAACAACTGAAATTTTAAATAGTATATTTAAAATTTTAAGCACTAACTACAGGCGAGATGTCATGTTAATGTATTATATATTATTAAATCCAATTCCTTCTCAAACACCCTGAATACATGCTATTTAGTATATGGTACTTTCACAATATAAAATTTTCTGCAATTTAGTATTCTCCCATGAGCTTGTATTTTAGAAATACTTTACTTTAGAAAAATGGGCTTAACATTAAGTTAACTAAATTTTGTTGCATCACAACTAGTGGGAAATTATTTCTTGGGAAAAAAGCCTCGTAAGAGTCTGTGGTTAAGTAACAAGAAAAAAAAAAAAAAACAAAACAAAACCCAAAATACTGTGCTGTAAATTATCCAAAATCAATTATAATTTAAAATAGGCAATTGCTTTTTGAAAAATCTCTTTACTAACAATAAAATTAAGTCTGGCTTCTTTAGAATCTCACTCCCTGATGGCAAAAGAATGAATTTTATAAAAATACGAAAATGAACAATCACTTAGAAATTAAAGAACAAGGCAGCATTTATAAGAAGGAACACTTACTTAGGAAGATGCCTTACGAGTACATCTTTGCATATTGGCTGTTCAGCTAAAGTTAGCCAAAATTCACAGGCTTCTAAAGCCACATTTTCGTCTTGATCTTGAGTCCTCTGTAGCATGTACTGGAAACACAAGATCCTTACTATTAGTCAGTTTAAATCACACAATTAATATCAATTCAGTCCCATTATCAAGCAAGCTTTTGACTTTATGGTTTTCAACCTAGGCATTTGAATTTTTTAAAAGTTTCCTAGGTGACTATAAAATACAGTTAAATTAAAGAAACACTGATTTAAAATGTTACCCAATGAAAAGTGTTCAGTGAATGTATTATGTTTCTGTGTAGTTTTTTTATGATACCACTGAGATTTTTGAAATGTGAATGTTAATCAAATATTAAGTCTTCTTAGAACATAAAAATAAAAACTAAGAACTCCATTATATATTTCTTAAAATGAAGACTCTATAAAAGAAAAAACTGTAACATTATAAATTAGGCTCCCCAGCTGTGACCAAGCAACTGATAAAATATTTCTTCACTTTAGTTAACACTAAACTTTCAATCAGTCCTGCCTGACTTTTCAAAGAAAAAATAGGCCTACCTTATGCAGCCACGTTTCCTAAAGTTTTAGAACAGGAGTTGCTGCATACCACGAATGCTAGCTTTTTAACAGATCTTAGACTACATCCTTTAAAAAAGATCCTCCCTTCTCTCTACCATATGGAACTTCGGAAGTGAAAAGGAGACTCTAGATAACATACTACTTAAAACACTTCCAAAGTTATATAGTACATACAATTATATCCAGAAATACAAAACTCCCCACAAAGATAACTCATAATTTTAAGACAATCATAATTATTTTATAGTCCCCTCCCCACCTGGTATGCTGCATTTTCTATCTAGTATTTCTCTTAGGGGAAAGATGAGGAAAGAGCCTTTAAATTGCCAGTGTTACCTCAACTATGTTATGCATGTGAGGAAGCAGGCGATCCATTCGAACTTCGAGCAACATCACAAGCGCTCGGCACACATTTTTCCGTACCTCTGGTTCTTCATCACCAGCTAATGCAAAGAGATTCTGTTGCACAAGAAATAATTTTTTCTAGTTTTAGAAAGGCTTATACACAAATAAGTAATCTGCAAGCTGGTGACATTTAAAGAAACCCTACGAAGATAACATACCAAAAAGTGACTCAATGGCCTACAATATTAGATTATAAGAATTAAATGTGAAATAGCTGACAAAGATTATGATTTTGATAAAAGATGAACAGCTATTCTTTTCTGATAGAGTACAATCAGTTGTATTTTGGGGAAATTTTTAATTTTTAAGAAACCATGTCATTAGGACATAGGACCATTTGTTTGCTCACCCAGAAGCAGAGACAAAAGACTATTCCCTACCAACCCTGATTTTTAAGGTGAGAGGTGGTAGTAGATTCAAGTTCTATAAAAAGGTGATATAGATGCAATAATCGACAAATATTAATAGATACTGATTTTCTAACTTAACCCTAAACTGATGTTGTTTAATAAAATTAATATTAAATATTATGCTGTTCGCTACAAGTACGTCTGCAAGGTAAAAATACAATGTCTGAATGGACATTAGGCTATTTTGTTTAATCTTCAAAACTCTTAACACGTTATTATTCAATTTTACAAATAAGGAAACACATTAATAGAAGTTAAGTAGCTTGATAACCAGCAGAAGATCTGAATCTGGCTTTCACGGAATCAGAGTCCATACTCATTTCCTTATACCAACAAGCTTCCACTAGAAGAAAAAGACATCTCTCAGAGCAGGGATGTGAAAGAAAAACACAATGAAGCCTTCCTCATGTCACACATACAGTCTTACTTTATTTACACATACGTGTATTAAAAGCAGTAAAACAAGCATTTAAAAAATAAGTAAAATCCAATGTGTCCCACTGTCTTTTTTCAGGAAATCACAGAAATCTCTACAAAATGAACCTAAAGTCTCATTACAAGAAATTCAGAGGAGAAATTCAATGATCAAATGGGACACTATGTGAAGTACTATTGCAGCATTTTAAAAATGTTGATTTACCCAAGTCCTGCTTCCACATTTGACCCTCTCAAAACTAGATAGTTCCTGTTTTAATCATGTGTTTTACATAGAGAAGAGCACTGTTTTCCCAGCAGGCATTGCCATTAACAGTGCATCCTCCATTAAATTTTATTAAAAGATTTCATTACTTTACTCTAGAGAACAGCAACTGGGTTGGGGGTGGAGATATCCAATGCCATCATCTTGCATTTGTCACTTTTGTTACTACTGTCAATGAATACCTAGCTTTGCCAAGGTTACACATTATAGCCATGTACTAGTAACCAACAAACTTTTCATCAATACATTAGACTTAGCAGACTTGATACCATAGAAACAATGGCAAGTGAAGAAAATTAGTATACTTATTCACTTGGCAAATTGCTATTGAGGGCCTACTATATGTTAGAGGCACTTCCTCCAGAGGTTTACTGTTTTTGTAGGGTGGAGAATTGGCTAAATTCTGTAGGACTATCAAGTAGTAAACAAATATTAACATATTATTTAATAGTAAAGCAAAATATTTTAAAATGTTAGAAAATGCTTCTGCCTCACTTGCTGAGTACAGTCCTATGAAATTTTTATTTTCAGAGAGAATTCAATTTCATTTATTTTAGATTATATTTCCTTATAAGGTGCTTGTATGTCTATCACTGTCCCCTTTATTAAACTGTGAAAGAGTAATACAAAAGGAAACACCAGGATAATTACAACAGAAATAGCACTATTAATACTTTAATAGCTAACATGAAGTACTTGCTTACTCTGTGGCAGGCACTGTTCCAATTTACTTTTATCAACTAGGTGTATAACAATCCAAGAAGGTAAGTCAATTATTGACTCATTTTACAGATGATATAAAGAAAACATCAGTTAAATAAAGTATCTAAGGTTACAAAGCTACTAAACTGAGAAGCTGGGATTTGAACACCAATAGTCTACTCCAGACCTCTAGTATTACCCACTACATTATACTACCTCTAGACTAGACTAGATTAGACTGAAAGAAAACACCTTGTAGGCATAAAGTTTAAGTATCCCTAGTATCAAGCACAGCATCTGTTCCACAGTAGGTTGTAAGTCAGTAGAACTATTTAAGACACATTTTGGTTTTAACTTGTAAATGGTTAAAGGATCTTTATGGCTACTACTCTTAGTCTATTGGTAAAAAATGCTCAGAAAGAAGCTGATCAATTTAAGTGACAAGAAAAAAAGTAACATGACCTCCCCCCTCTGCCGACTCTTCCTTATAATTTCCCAACAGTAATATCAGCAGTCTGACTTCTAAGGGACTTTTAAAATTCCATTTCATGAAAATAAAAGTGAAGGTGCTTAAGTAACTTTAACAATCCTTTTAATTGTTATCAAGTAGCAGAGATTTTGAAAAGAAATTGTGGTGCTCATGGTTCCTGGCCAGAAAATTATGCTCTTTTCTTTCCACTTTTATTGGAAAGTTCAACATGCCTTTAAGAGTCTATTTTTCCTGATGTCTCTAATTTTACAATGGAAACCAATGGAAAATATTGTCCTTGTAGTCTGTGCCTTCAGATTCTACCAATCAACTTAATCTAACCTCACCAATTTTTCACATTTCAAAAACTGCATGAGCTGAGGGACTTGGTTTCCATATGCAATGTGAACAGTATATTGAAGGAAAAATTTTTAAAGTAGTCAACATACTAAACACCCCCCGCCACCAAAATCAGTGCTTGTATAATGATACAAGTAGAAAAATTAGTAAAAGAAGTGCTTTCTCAGCTAACAAAAATTACAATCTATCCCATATCCAGTTTTAATACTATCAGAAATCATTTAATTAAATACTGACTTTAGAATTATAAGTGATTATTTTGTTTTAAAGCAAAATGTAGTTAGTATCACCTAATCTTCTCAAAAAAAAAAGTTGGGGGTTGGGGGGAGGGAGACAAGAACAAGTCTTACCTCAATAAAAGAATCAATGTGCAACATTAGAGCTTGAGTCCTACTGATGATAAACTGATTGACACATGCAACAGCGTGAGACCTAGAAACAAAGTTTAAAATTTAACATATGCTCATTGTAACTTTGTTCTATCTACAGAAAATTGGCAAAAACATTCCTCCATAAAAGTATTATGGTATATGTCTATCAATATACCCACTAAAAATAATAGGTCAAACTTCTGTATCAACAAAGAAAGAATTTGAATGATATATTAAGTGCAAAATGCAAGTTGCAGGGCACCATGTATTTCTAAGCAACTGAAAAATGTTAGAAAGGACATGCGCAAATTTTTAATAGGGCATACCCCCTAAAGAGTGGAGGTTGAGTGAGGGGCATAGTTGTTTTTTAGATACCTACAGATTTAAAAATGATAGGTAAACATTCCTTTTGAAAGTAAAAATGGAGAATAGTCCATGTGTTCTGGCATATGCAATTCAATTGCTCAGCAGTTCTTATTGGCACCACCTTTAAAAATTTACTCTTAATTCAATCATTTCTCACTGCTTTCATTTCTCTCATCCAAGCCATGATCTCTGATCTCTTACCAGAGTTAGTGAAATAGGCTGTAATTGGTTTCCCAACTTCCACTGTGCCAAACCCCACTACAGCCTGTTTGACACACACAGACCACACTATACTCTCATTCAGATTGCTGCAATAAAACTTAATCTACTTTTTCTACAAAAGGTCAAACAGTAAATATTTTAAGCTTTATGTGCCACATAAACACCTTTGTCATTTTTTTCCCTCTTAATTACAACCTCTTAAATTAAAAAATCATCCTTACCTTGCAGGTCATGGGCTAAATTTGGCTCCATGGGACATAGTTTGCTGACCACTTGCCTAGATATTCCTCTATACTGTGGCTCCTCCCTTATTCCCTAACTTCAATTCCCATCATGCTGCTAAAGACCAAAGTTTCTTTCTTCTGTCACTCTAAAAAGCTGATTCCTAATTCCAGAGCCTTCTCACTTGCTGTTCTCTGTCTTAAACATTCTTCACCATCTTTCATAGACTCACTTCCTTACTTTGTTCAGTCTTTGTACAAATGTTTCCTTTACAGAGAACCATTTATATAAAGTATCTCTGAATCACTGTCTATCCCTGATCTCATTATTTTTCCATCATACTTATCACTGTCTGAAATTTTTTTTTTTTTTTTTTTTTTTTTTTTGAGACGGAGTCTCGCTCTGTCGCCCGGGCTGGAGTGCAGTGGCTGGATCTCAGCTCACTGCAAGCTCCGCCTCCCGGGTTCACGCCATTCTCCGGCCTCAGCCTCCCGAGTAGCTGGGACTACAGACACCCGCCACCTCGCCCGGCTAGTTTTTTGTATTTCTTAATAGAGACGGGGTTTCACCATGTTAGCCAGGATGGTCTCGATCTCCTGACCTCGTGATCCGCCCGTCTCGGCCTCCCAAAGTGCTGGGATTACAGGCTTGAGCCACCGCGCCCGGCCCACTGTCTGAAATTATATTACTTATTCATTATCTGTCCTATCTCCTCTTCTGAAATATAACCTCAAGAGAACCTTTGTCTCAACCACTGTGCCAAAAACACAGTTGGTTTTTGGTTCTGCAGTTACAGCAAAGCACATAAACATTTACTAAGGTAACATTAAGTGAAAAAAGCATACTATGGGGAGCTCAACCACTTAAATGTGCAGCACAGGGTAAGCTGCTTATGCTTTAAAGTCTGTTTTTTTTCATTCTATAAAACCACCACTGGCTGGGTGCAGTGGCTCATGCCTGTAATCCTAGCGCTTTGGGAGGCCGAGGCAGGTGAATCACTTGAGGTCAGGAGTTCGAGACCTGCCTGGCAAACATGGTGAAGCCCTGCCTCTACTAAAAATACAAACATTAGCCGGGCCTGGTGGTGCATGCCTGTAATCCCAGCTACTTGGGAGGCTGAGGTAGGAGGCAGGAGAATCTCTCAAACGTGGGTGGCGAAGGTTGCAGTGAGCCAAGATCGTGCCACTGCACTCCAGCCTGGGCAATGGAGTGAGACTCAGTCTCAAAAAACAAACAAACAAACAAACAAACAAAACTCTGTCTCGAAAACAACCACAACTCTGTCTCGAAAACCACCACCACCACCACCACCACCACCACCACCACCACCACCACCACCACCACCACCACCTACAATTCATCCATTTGTTGGGGGGATTAAACTAAATGAGCTAATATATATGTTAAGTACTTGGCATAATAAACAAATGGAAAAAAAATACAATAAAGTCTTTTACAGGGCCTTTAAATTAAGGCCCTTTTAACTTGCATTTTTTTGTGTGTGCATGTGAGGCTAAATTTAAAAGGCAGAAATTTATCCTATCCCCAGCCTCCAGAGGCACCTATTACTAGCTTCCCCAAATAATTTTCAGAAACTTGGGAACAGTCAGGATTTACATTTTAAATTAAAAGTAACAGTTTGACATGCTTTCTTTAGAAATTTAATATAGTTTCTGTACATCAGCAATGAAGAAAAAAACTAGAAAAACTTAAATGCTACCATTTACTATAGTATCAGAAGACCAAGTGCCTGGGAATACATTTAATATAATATGCTCAAGGCCTCTAAAAAGAAAAGTATAAAACTTTATTAAAAACAAGCAATTGCCAGGCACAGTGGCTCACGCCTGTAATCCCAGCACTCTGCGAGGCCAAGGTAGGCGATCACCTGAGGTCAGGAGTTTGACACCAGGCTGGCCAACATGATGAAACCCCATCTCTACTAAAAATAAAAAAATTAGGTGGGAGTGATGGCATGTGCCTGTAATCCCAACTACTTGGGAGACTGAGGCAGGAGAATCGCTCGAACCCGAGAGGTGGAGGTTGCAGTGAGCAGGGATCATGCCACTGCACCCCAGTCTGGGAGACAAGAGCGAAACTCCGTCTCAAAAAAAAAAAAAAAAAAAAAAAAAAAAAAAGCAGCAGCAATTAGTATTGTGAAAATGTCTATTTCTCCTAAATTGATCTATAGATTTAATGTTATTCCAATGTAAATTCCAAGATTTTTCATAAAACTTGACAATTCTAGAATGTATAAGAGAAAAGGCATTCCTACTGTCCTACTGTAAGCTCTAAATATCATTTCCCAATAAAAGGAATCAATGTAGGCCAGAAATACAGATGACAAACTTGGAATGCTATGGATATCTGTGTATATAAAAATAAAACTTCCTTGTATTGAATTCTGGTGATCAAAGGCAATAACAAAGGCAGAATAATTACTCACGTCACGTATTCATAATCAATACCAACTTGTTAATTAGATCTGATACCATATAAATGGCATTTGTTTGTGAAGAATGAATTTTTTTTCCAATATGATCTCTTCCTTATAGATTATAAGAAAATATTCCCCCTAGAAGCAACTGAGATATTTAGTAAGCTCCGAGTAATTCTGTTAAATCATGTATATTTTCAATTCTAATTTCTCATCCCAAAAGTCTACATATTTCAGGTCAAATTCTGATTTTTAGCTTTTCTTCAACACATATTTTTATAAGGTAAAACTCTTTAAAGAAGTTGTTTTTATTTATTTTTGAGACTGAATCTCACTCTGTCACCCAGGAGGGAGTGCAGTGGTGCAATGTCAGCTCACTGCAACCTCTGCCTCCTGGGTTCAAGTGATTCTCCTGCCTCAGCCTCCCAAGTAACTGGGATTACAGGTGTATGCCACCATGCCAGGCTAACTTTTGTATTTTTAATAGAGGTAGGATTTTGCTATGTTGGCCAGGCTGGTCTCAAACTCTTAACCTCAGGTGATCCACTGGCCTCGGCCTCCCAAAGTGCTGGGATTACAGGTGTGAGCCACTATGCCCTGCCGTTTATGATTATTTTACAAGTTCTGCCAAATTTATATGTTGTAAAACTGTAGGCCTTATTTTCATTCCATTTTGGGACAGAATGTAAATTTAACTTAGGAGTAACGTCAAACAAAATTTTTTTCAAGTTGAGATATCCCAGAACACAATAAAAATACGGAAAAATTATCTTTATATAGTTTGAGCTGTTTGTACAACTCTTTCCTTGCTGTGTAGAAATTCACTGCAATATGTCATAAACTTTTTTTATTTTGAGACGGAGTTCTGCTCCTTGCCCATGCTGGAGCTGCAATGGCGCGATCTCGGCTCACTGCAACCTCCACCTCCTGGGTTCAAGTGATTCTCCTGCCTCAGCCTCCTGAGTAGCTACAATTACAGGCGCCTGCCACCATGTCCAGCTAATTTTTTGTATTTTTAGTAGAAACAGGGTCTCACCATGTTGGCCAGGCTAGTCTTAACCTCCTGACCTCAGGTGATCCACCGCAACCAGCCTAAACTTTAAGTAACTACAATTTGTTAAAAAAAAGAAAAAAGCCTCAAACGCTCCAATTTTTGCTCTAAGACATACCAGAATTCAATTTGAAGTTTTAGTCATGAAACAGCAATGGAATAAAATAGAGGGCCCATTAATAGACCTACGCACACATATAACTAAGCATGTAACAGAGGTGACATTTTAAACTGATGGGGAAAAGGAAGGGACTATAAAATAAATGTGACAACAAGAAAAAGTTACCTAAATGGAAAAGACAGAATATTTCTCTCATAGCACACACCCACAAATGCCAGATATATTAAGCTCTTAAATGTCAAAGAGCCCTTAACATTTTAAACTCTTAATAAAGACAAAAAGGGATTAAGATATTCTCTACACACAAAACCGATAAAGGATGAGAATTCCTGTAAATCAATGGAGTACAAACAACCTAGTAGAAAAAAGGACAAAAGACAAGAACAAGATAAAGGCAATAAACATACAAGATCTTCAACATCATTAATGATAGTAAAGAGTATCATCAAGACCATAATGAAACACCAAATAGCTATTTGATTGGCAACACTTAAAAAATATGCTAATTGTCATGCAATGGAGTATTACAGAGGAGTCAAAATGAGCTATATTGATTCAGTACAGATGAATCTTAATGACATATTAAAGTTGCCTATGTCTACATTCAGTACTGTGCAGTTCTTATAATGCTAAAAACTAAGATATATAACACCCTTTGCATATGCATGCAATAAAATTATCAAGAAATGTAAGGAAAGTATGAAATTGGGGTTTAGATGTAGACTGTTGTCAAGGTCTTCATTTGTTTCAGGTGGTGGATCTGACTGCTTATGTTATTAAAAATAACTAATATATAACTAAAGGCTAAATACGAGTAGGCCATGATGAGAATGTCTTCAACTAAGAATAATAATTCAATTCTGAGTACCTCAAGTCTGATAAAATGGTTCTTATTTTTAAATTGTTTAGTCATCACCTATAGAACTAGGCAATACAGTGTAGTTTCCCATACTCTAATTCTATTTTCTTGAAGTCCAACAGTTATGTTGAGAGGGAAGAACGCTTAAGAGTACATAGTAAATGCCAGTTAAACTACATTAATAAGGTATTAAATAATGTAGAATAAGATCACGTTAAAGATGGATGATACATTTAGTATATATTTGTAGCAGATAGTTACTTACCCAAATAAACATTAAAATGAAAAATGCTTTTTCTTTCTGTACAACAGAATCTCAAATGGGTATTAATCAACATTCACGGAATGGAATTTTTTTTTTTTGCAGACAGGGTCTTACTCTATCACTCAGACTAGAGCACAGCGGCTCACTGCAGCCTTGAATTCCTGGGTTCAAGTGATTCTCCCGCTTGAGTCTCCAGAGTAGCTAGGACTATAGGCACACACCCCACTACACTCGGCTAATTTTCTAAACTTATTTTTTGTAGAGAAAGGGTCTTGCTATGTTGCCCAGGCTGGTCTCTAACTCCTGGCCTCAAGCAATCCTGCCTCAGGCTCCCAAAGTGCTGTGATTTTAGGTGAAATATTTCTGAGTTGCTCAACTTTACCTAATGTTTTAATCAAATGACCATCTACAAAATAAAAACCGTGAAAAAATATTTATGAGTAATATCCAGCAATGGTGTATCAATTACCAGAAATATGGTTTTTGGATTTTTCTGTTTTTCTTTTTTGAGACAAGGTCTCGCTCTGTTGTCCAGGCTGGAGTGCAGTGGTACAATCTCAGCCCACTGCAAACTCATCGTTCTAAGCAATCCTCCCGCCTCGGCCCTCCAAGTAGCTGGGACCACAGGTGTGTGCCACCATGCCCAGCTAATTTTTATATTTTTTGTACAGATGGGGTTTCGCCACATTGCCCAGGCTGGTCTTAAACTCCTGAGCTCAAGCAATCCACCCACCTGGGCCTCCCAAAGTGTTGGGATTACAGGCATAAGCCACCAGGCCCAGCTGTTTTTTCAATTACTGAGAATCAGTCACAAAATGTGAAGTACATATATTACCACATTTTCATTATCTTAGTTAAAATGTTAAAAGGGGGAAACATCGTGGAAACGTGAACTCTTATCTAGTTAACTATGCCAGAAATAACATTATTATTATAATGTTATAATAATGGAAAACCAAATACCTGCATGTTCTCACTTATAAGTGGGGGCTAAACATTGGGTACACATCGAGGTAAAGATGGGAACAACAGACACTGGGGAATACAAGAAGGGGGAGGGAGAGGGCCAAACTCGCTAATGCGTACTATGCTTACCACCTAGGTGATGGATTCATTTGTACTCTAACCCCCCAGCATCACCCAATAGGACTTTGTAACAAACCTGCATATATATGTACCCCAATTCTAAAATCAAAGCTGAAAAGAAAAAACCACAAGTAATCTCGGTCTTAAATAAAGGAAGTTAGAAGACGCCTGTTAACTACCACAAATATAATTAACTACTGTAAAAGGCAGAAAACTTTTATCACGTTTAACGAAAATTTCCTCACAATCAACATTTCACACGTTTTGTTACCGAAGTAGTAAATTTCAATTACATAAGTTCACCTCTCTGGAACATCCAATATCTTTTGCTAATCTCAAAAATACTAAGTAATGAAAACTAAGGTAATGGTCAGGTTTATATCAGAGTTAATGAATTAGTACTGGCAATATAAGTACCTTATTTTTGGACTACTATGCTTGAAGAACTGTAAAAATTTGGGAATCATGATGTTGAGAGGACGATCTAAAACATCACTATCTAAAATCTCAGCAGAATCTTCACAAATCTTCTGAAGGGCACCAAATGCTCCCTGTAAGAGACACATTTAAATTATTAGAATTTGTTAAAAATGAAGCCATATGAAAACAAGCTGAAGAATGCTGACTAATTTGTATGGATTAATGTTCTCAGCCCACATAAAATGCCTTATAAAATCTGTAAATTTAATCGTTCAATTTTTTTTTTTTTTTTGAGATGATGGAGTCTTGCTCTTTCGCCCAGGCTGGAGTGCAGTGGCGCAATCTCGCATCACTGCAACTTCTGCCTCCTAGATTCAAGTGATTCTCCTGCCTCAGCCTCCTGAGTAGCTGGGATTACAAGTACCTGCAATTGTGCCTGGCTAATTTTTGTATTTTTAGTAGAGATGGGGTTTCATCGTGTTGGCCAGGCTGGTCTCAAACTCCTGACCTCAGCTGGTCTGCCTGCCTTAGCCTCCCAAAGAGCTGGGATTACAGGCATGGGCCACCACGCCTGCCCTAATATTCAATTTTAAAACAAATTATAATATCATCGAGTATGTAAACATCTCAGTTAAAATACAAGGGTATATTTTAGTTTTAGCATTAAATGACTTAGAAGTGGAGGATATTTTGGTTGGCAGGAGAAGTAAATACCAGTTTGTTTAAATTAAATATAAAACTACATTTACATAGAAGAGTAATCACCATAATACTTTTCTTTTTGAAGCACAGAGAGGTCATTAATACCATTAAAAAGTTACTTAGGCCGGGTGCGGTGGCTTAAGCCTGTAATTCCAGCACTTTGGGAGGCCGAGGCAGGTAGATTACCTGAGGTCAGCAGTTTGAGACCAGCCTAGCCAACATGGTGAAACCCCGTCTCTACTAAAAACAAAAAAATTAGCTGGGTGTGGTGATGCATGCCTGTAATCCCAGCTACTCCATAGGCTGAGGCATGAGAATCGTTTGAATCCTGGAGGCAGAGGGTACAGTGAGCCAAGATCGCACCACTGCACTCCAGCCTGGGTGACAGGGCAAAACTCTGCCTCAAAAAAGTAAAGTTACTTACATATAAAAGTATTCACCGGGTAACTGGTGACAAAATCTGTTGCAAGGGCAGGCAATGCAAATTGGCGACCATTTTCCTAAAACAATTTTAATACTAAAGGGGAAAATCCAGAGCCTTTGCACGTAACATATAACCTACTAGTTACCCACCCACCTACTTTACTGTTTATATTATATAATTCCATCAGCAGCAACTTGATGCTTATTCTCCATAGTACAGTTTTAACGTGTCCAACAGAAGGTAAAATCCTTTAAGGAAATTACTCAACATCCTTTTAGATTTTATAATATCTTAAAAATATTAAATCTGAAAATATTTTTAAGTCTTAAAATTTAATCAATATATTAAATTTCAGTCTTCAATTTAATATGCGTTAAATATCAGGAATTTTAATTGTCATGCTAAAATAGTCATATTTAATTATTAAGGTTTTTTTTTTAAAAAAAAAACTTTACTTCTGAAACCCTATTACATCAAATTAAATGTGAACTTGTTACCCATGTGGCAATTAAAAATTTCAAATAAGAACAAACATTTAGCTATCACTACATACCAACATCTGGAAAACCACTATCTTTAGTGCAGATGGATGGGAATATTGTTTATTTACAGTATGACTTCTATGTAGTACACCAGCTCAACAATTTCACAATTACTGCAGCTTAAATTTTGTATTCTTGGAAAGTGCTTGCTTAAAATTTTGATCTTTTTTTTTTTGAGACGGAGTCTTGCTCTGTCGCCCGGGCTGGAGCGCAGTGGCACAATCTCGGCTCACTGCAAGCTCTGCCTCCCAGGTTCAAGCCATTCTCCTGCCTCAGCCTCCTGAGTAAGCTGGGACTACAGGAGCCAACCACCACGCACGGCTAATTTTTTGTGTTTTTAGTAGAGGTGGGATTTCACCTTGTTAGCCAGGATGGTCTCCATCTCCTGTCCTTGTGATCCGCCCGACTCGGCGTCCCAAAGTGCTGGGATTACAGGTATGAGCCACCGCGCCTGGCCTGATCTTCTTTTATGTTACTACCATCACACCAAAGCACTATTTAAATGCAATCAACTGTCACATGATTACTTACTTAGCTTTTCTGTAATCTTATCAGTGTATTTCCAAAGTTTTTTTTTTTTTTTTTTGAGATGGATTCTTGCTCTGTTGCCCAGGCTGGAGTGCAGTGGCGCAATCTCGGCCCACTGCAATCCCTGCCTCCTGGGTTCAAGTGATTCTCCTGACTCAGCCTCCCGAGTAGCTGAGATTACAGGCATTCGACACCATGCCTGGCTAATTTTGGTGTTTCAGTAGAGATGGAGTTTCACCATGTTGGTCAGGCTGGTCTCTCAAACTCCTGACTCAAAAGATCCGCCTGCCTCAGCCTCCCAAAGTGCTGGGATTATAGGTGTGAGCCACCACACCTGGCCCCAAAGCATTTTTATGTATATGGGAACGAACAATTTTTCTTTTTCTTTCAAGGAGCAAGAAAAGTGGCTTTAAGCAGTACTTAGCTAACTCCCCCTCTCTCTATCTTCTCTATTTCCCTGTATCCACCTGTTGGGCAACAAACTGCCATGTCCTAAAACCACCTTATGTGTGGTTAGGTGTATTTTTTTCTGGAGATAGGGTCTTGCTCTGTCGCCCAGGCTGGAGTGCACTGGTGTGATCTCACCTCACTGCAGCCTCCACCTCACAGGTTAAAGTGATCCTCCCACCTCAGCCTCCTGAGTAGCTGGGACCACAGGCGCACATCACCACACCTGGCCAATTTTTTCTAATAGGGTTTCACCACATTGCCCAGGCTGGTCTTGAACTCATGCAATCCACCCAGCTAGGCCTCGGGATTACAGGTGTAAGCCACCATGCCCGATTGGTTTTCTTTCCCTTTTAGGTTAGGTTATTCCTGTGGGTTTTTTTTGGTTGTTGACAGGTTATTCCTGTGCCTGCCCTGCCTTCAATCTCCGCTCTCTGAGAGGTAGAGGAGTCACTGCTTTATAGAGTCAAAACACAGAATACGGTTTCCACATAAAATAGATTTCCACCCAAATTGGAAGCCTGCTAATAGATACTTACAGTATCCACTAACCATGAGAAATCATTCTCTCTCCCCAAACGAAAAGGATGCTAGTGATCTAATCAGTGGCAAAGAACACCCACAGGTCAGAGTTAACGTATGATTAAAACTAAGACAGGCCGGGCGCGGTGGCTCAAGCCTGTAATCCCAGCACTTTGGGAGGCCGAGACGGGCGGATCATGAGGTCAGGAGATCGAGACCATCCTGGCTAACACGGTGAAACCCCGTCTCTACTAAAAAATACAAAAAAGTAGCCGGGCGAGGTGGCAGGCGCCTATAGTCCCAGCTACTCAGGAGGCTGAGGCAGGAGAATGGCGTGAACCCAGGAGGCGGAGCTTGCAGTGAGCTGAGATCCGGCCACTGCACTCCAGCCTGGGCGACAGAGCGAGACTCCGTCTCAAAAAAAAACAAGGCATCAAATGATCCATCAAAACTAAAACTAAGACTAAGACAATGGTCTGGTGCAGAGGCTCACACCTGTAATCCAAACACTTTGGGAGGCTGAGACAGGTGGATCATTTGAAGCCAGGGGTTCAAGACCAGCCTGTCCAACATGGGGAAACTCCATCTATACTAAAAATACAAAAACATTAGGCAGGCGTGGTGGCTCATGCCTGTAATCCCAGCTACTCGGGAGGCTGAGGTGGGAGAATCACTTGATTCTGGGAGGCAGAGGTTGCAGTGAGCTGAAATTATGCCACTGCACTCCAGCCTAGGTAACAGAGCAAGACTCTGTTTGAAACAAACAAAAAAACAAAAAAATGAAGACAAGTTTAGTGAAGTGCAGCTGCTCATGCCTGTAATCCCAGCACTTTGGGAAGTTGAGGCTGGAGGATTGCTTGGGCTCAGGAGTTCGGGGTCAGCCTGAACAACAGCGTGACCCCATCTCTACCAAAAAAAAAGAAAAAATTAGTCTAGCATGGTAGCACATGCCTGTAGTCCCTGCTACCTGGGAGGCTGATGTAGGAGAATTGTTTGAGCCCAGGAGGTTGAGCTATGATGGTGCCACTGCACTCCAGCCTGGCAACAGAGTGAGATCCTGTCTTTAAAAACAAAAACCACCAAAAAAACGACAAAAGCACAAGTTCAGCATCCCTTAGATATCACATAATAAGAGGCATAAAAACAATTTAGAGAAGTTAAAAAAGTACTCAAGGTCCAGGAATTTGGTAAATTTCAGTCTATCTTTAACCGATTAAGCTTGACACAAACTGTTTATTACATACGTATACATCCAAGAATAATTTTATCACAGAAAAAAAATATAGTAAAAGAGGTTTATAATGTAACAGTTTTTACAGAAAAATAAATGATTTACAAATGTAATATAACACAAAGGTAACTTTAGGTTTCTAAGTTTTGAGAAGCTGTATGTTTCGTAGGAATTATTTTCCCCCAAAGCTGCTAATACATAACATGACAAGAAAAATAGAAAAAACCCAATTATATATGAAACCAATATCCTTACCTCACAAGTATTGTAATCTTCAGAATCCAACAGGCTACAGAGTTTTGGTAAGAGGTCAGGCCAATTCTGCAATTCTCCCTTGGAGGCTATAGTTGTGATCAAAATACCTTGAACGAAAACACACTTCTTTAGGAAATCCAACAGCATTATGTTAGGTATTGCCATGTGAGTAACTGTATGTACAAACACACTTTATGTAAATAATAACATTTGGCTAGATGTGGTGGCTCATGCCTGTAATCCCAGCATTCTGGGAGGCCTAGGTGGGTAGATCTCTTGAGCCCAGGAATTCCAGACCAGCCTGGGCAACACGGTGAAACCCTGTCTCTACTAAAAATACAAGAAAATCAGATGAGCATGATGATATGTGCCTGTGATCCCAGCTATTCAGGAGGCTGAAGTGAGAGGATCACCCGAGTCAAGGAGGTCAAGGCTGCAATGAGCCATGATTACGAGACTGCACTCATGCCCGGGCAGAGTGAGACCCTGTCTCAAAAAAAATTAGTAACCCTCACCAACGACACCCATATCACCATTGCATATCTTGTGCGGAAAAAACCTCACAGAAACCGATCTGTTTCTAATACTGTTTTTCAACATTTCACCCTCTAAGGGTTTTTGAGTTAAATTTACCAAGTATAAAACTGCAACTTCTTTTTCTGCCATAATACCAAGAATAGTTCCACCAATTAAAATTAATTCTAATGGCTGGGCACGGTGGCTCATGCCTGTAATCTCAGCACTTTGGGAGGCTGAGGAGGGTGGATCACATGAGGTTGGGAGTTCGAGACCAGCCTCATCAACATGGAGAAACCCCATCTCTACTAAAAATACAAAATTAGCCGGGCATGGTGGCGCATGCCCATAATCCCAGCTACTCAGGAGGCTGAGACAGGAGAATCGCTTGAAACCGGGAGGCGGAGGTTGCAGTGAGGCGAGATCACGCCATTGCACTCCAGTCTGGGAAACAAGAGTGAAACTCTGTCTCAAAAGAAAAAAATAATAATTCTGATTTATCCATACGAAAGAGTAGAAAGAAAGTATACCAAAATGTTAGCAGCACTTAACACTGGGTGATGAACTTACGAGTCTGTTAGGTTCAAATAAAAGACACATTAAAAGGCTAAAAATAGCTCCCTGACTTAATCTGGAACCAGAGACAAGGAACATGGTAGGAAAAACTTAAGTAGATAAGCATCACTTGAGAATAATTCTACATGTTTCACTGCTTACAACACTCTCCCTCATGTAGGCAGGCTACATACTCCTAAAACAGTTCCCACTTACTGGATCAAGAATGAGTCGCCAAAGAGGCGATCTTGGAGGCTGGGTGGCCCAGGCTCACTGATCATGTTGTTCTGACTGAACAGATTATCTCAACTATGTTGTGCAGCTGAGTTGTGACAGTCAATGAATTATGCAAATACACACAAATGTAAGGAAAGTTTTGTGTTAATACAAACACAAGGACAACAGAAAGGTTTTGTGTTAACATTTTTTTCTGCCTTAGTAAACATATTAGTGATATAATATGCTTAGTGATTATGGATCTTTCAGTGCCAGAAGAGTATAAATTCTGACAATAGGAAAATTATATGCATTCTAAGCTGCAAAACATGAGTGTGCAAAAAGGAAAAAAGGAAACTCTTCATAGGGTTGTTTTGAAAATTCAACTGGATATATACAAAATGCCTGGCATCTAGTAAACACTCAATGACTATTACTGAACAGCAAATATTACTGTGTATATAAATTTTCTACCTTTAGTTTTGAGAAGGTTAGTCCCAATGATAAAGAACTAAAAAAGAATCTAGAAGGTAAAGCTCCTGGCAAATTTACTCTTCACACACACAAAAATTAAATTGTATAGTAAGAATTAATGTACTGATAGCATTTTCAAGATATAGCCCTTACTTAATAAAATAGCCTCCCATTACAATCCAAAAGCAGCAAGACCTGATCCTTCCTGCAAATTAGTCTTTCCTAAAGTTAAAATATAAAAGAACTAAGGGAATGAGAAAGATCTGAATCTGTCTAAAAGAAACCAAGCATGACTTAAAAAAGACTACAAACAAGCAATAAATCACAACAATTAAACCCAATCTACAACTTGGTACTAACGAACTGCTCACATTCATTACTTCTGTTAGCAGAACACTAAAGAATGTTGATGTACTAACAAACTTACCTGCACCCATCATCTCACCCACACATGAAGAAGCATCTAATACCTAGCATAGCTGCAAAAAGTGGGAAGTGACATATTTCTCAGTATTTACAAGAAATACAGGAATGAAATCAGTGTGCTTGGCAACAACTACTAAAATCTTAAAAAGTTTAAACACACTTTGACCCAATAATGCCACTTACACGACTTAATCCTACAGAAATTTGCCTGTAAGTGTACAAACACATACAAGAGAATATTCATTGAAATAATAAAATTACAAACAAACTATATACTCTCTAAACAAGAGAAACATCTTTACCTCATCTAATGAATTACCCAACAGTCATTAAGATGTGGTCCCGGCCGGGCGCGGTGGCTCACGCCTGTAATCCCAGCACTTTGGGAGGCCGAGACGGGCAGATCACAAGGTCAGGAGATCGAGACCATCCTGGCTAACACGGTGAAACCCCGTCTCTACTAAAAAAGTACAAAAAACCAGCCGGGCAAGGTGGCGGGCGCCTGTAGTCCCAGCTACTCGGGAGGCTGAGGCAGGAGAATGGCCTAAACCCAGGAGGCGGAGCTTGTAGTGAGCCGAGTTGGCGCCACTGCACTCCAGCCTGGGCGACAGAGCAAAGACTCCGTCTCAAAAAAAAAAAAAAAAAGATGTGGTCCCTTCCAAACAGACTTCCTTGGCAAGACTCCCAACATGTATTGTTAAGGTTAATAAAAATTTTTAAAGCCAAAGCTGCAAGTCTATTTTTATAATCAGTAATCTTTTAATTAAGATATTTAAGTATTGTAAATATTATTAATAGGTGCTAAGAAATACAAAAATAACACACGGTCCTTGCCCTTAAGGAGCTCAGTCAGGCACTCCCTGACCCCAACACGTGACATGGTCTGGAGACATTTTTGGTTGTTACAACAGGGTATGTGGCTGCTACTGGTACCTAGTGGGTACAGGTCAGGTGTGCTGATTAACATCCTGTAGCGCACAGACAAAATAGCCCAACAACAAAGAATTATCCAGTCCAAAATGTTAAGTGCTGAGGTTGGAAAACTCGGGTCTAGAGGAACAGAGTCCTACATTAACTGATAATGTAGAGTCGGAGTACTTGCATGACTATACATACACCAAGAATTTTCTGTGAAGGTTACTAATTGATGAAAAGCCTGTTGCCAATTCTTAGAAATGATTTTCAGAAACCCCCAAAAATTATTTCACTTACAAAATATGTTCCTGGAAGTGTTTTACATCTTTTTCTCATGTAAACAAAGATTAGGCAATTTAGGTGATTAAAAAAACAACCACCTTCCCAGATTTGTTGGAAAGCACCAATGTGTTTAAATAAACTCATCAATTTTCCTGAAGCAAAACAAACAAAACAACAAAATTATGAAATATTTTAGAGTGGTTTTTTTTTTTTTTTTGAGACGAAGTCTTGCTCTGTAGCCCAGGCTGGAGTGCAGTGGCGTGATCTTGGCTCACTGCAAACTCCACCTCCCGGGTTCATGCCATTCTCCTGTCTCAGCCTCCTGAGTAGCTGGGACCACAGATGCCCGCCACCACACCCGGCTAATTTTTTGTATTTTTAGTAGAAACGGGGTATCACCGTGTCAGTCGGGATGGTCTTGACCTCCTGACCTCGTGATGCCCGCGCCTTGGCCTCCCAAAGTGCTGGGATTACAGGCGTGAGCCGCCGCACCTGGCCAATACTTTAGAGTCTTAATGCTGTGCCCCCAAAATAATTTCTCCCCTCTTTGGGAAGAATCTGTCAATCACACCTTTCACCACCTTCACTAATACATATAGCTGGAAGGGGTGTGTGAAGGGAGGAGGGACAAAAATGAACTCATTTTTAGCTAACTTATTTCAAGCTCACAGCTGTTTTATCTAGTAAACATTACAGACTTTTTAAAATAGAAAATTTCATATATATACATAAAAATAGAAAAATACAATGAACTAAATGTATCCATTAATTAGGTTCAACAATCATTAATACATGGTCAATGTTGTTTCATCCATACTTCTACCCACAACCACCTTAACATTCCTAATTGCTCTTTTATGAAATCCCAGACATCATGTCATTTGAAAATACACTGCAGTTATGTTTGAAGCTCCTTCATCTGTAGTAAAGCAACTAAATAAAAGCTGTTTCTACACTGAAAACTACAATGGTCCCTCACAATTAGAATACTTAAATATCTACTTAACATAAACTAAAATGAAAGACCTTTCGTATTCTACTAATACACAGCAAGAAATAAAAATACCTACGTAAGTCAATTTCACCAATCTCCGTTTTTAAATAAGTCAGATGATACATAAGTGCTTAAATAATTCCCAAGATAAAGTCAGCTCCTAAACATGTTCAAAAACCTTATGGAAGGTGAAAGTACTCACTGGGAGATAAAACCAATTCTTCTCTCCCCAATACTATTACTTCTAACCTTTCAAATTTAAAGACACAAAGTATTGTAGTTTGGACCAAATGGCACTTAAAGATAGGTTTATAATGAAATACAGTTTAGGAAGAAACAATCTCATATCTAGTTTCTAAATCCTCTCCTTTCCTTTCAGCTGAGTTCCCAACTCTCAGAGGAAACCCACCTTCCCTCCAAATCCCATTCCACTTATGTATGGGGACTTCTCTCCTGGATCTGAAATGGAAAAGGCTGGCACACACTCACCATTCTTTTTAACAGTATCAAGAGTAGGTAAAGCCTTAAGGTACATAAGAGTATATTAATCTAGGGAGTCCTTTTTCTTAAACCACAAATGTCCTCTACCCATCAAATTTAAAATCAGTGTCAATGATGGCACTGTTTAATACAAGAATATCTAGAGGGATGTGATAGAGCCAATGATTTGTAAGTAAGAGATGAATATTTTTCAAACTCACAACAAGACAAAATAGGAACTTTTTTTTTTTTTGAGACAGATTTTCGCTTGTTACCCAAGCTAGAGAACAATGGTGTGATCTCAGCTCACTGCAACCTCTACCTCCAGGGTTCAAGTGATTCCCCTGCCTCAGCCTCCCAAGTAGCTGGGATTACAGGCATGTGCCACCACACCCGGCTAATTTTTTTGTATTTTTAGTAGAGACAGGGTTTCACCATCTCAGGCTGGTCTCGAACACCTGACCTCAGGTGATCCATCCGCCTCAGACTCCCAAAGTGCTGTGATTACAGGTGTGAGCCACCATGCCCAGCCAGAACTCTTAATGAAAGCATCTGACTCATTTAACTGATTTTCATTTAACCAGCCTGGGTAGATTAACAGAAGCTTTCCAGGTCCTTGTAAAAGTTAGCTGTTTAAGCCCATGGTATACTAAAGTCTGCCCATTAGTAAGCTCCTCTTCAGTATGGCTATTTATTACTGCTTCCATTGGTTGGTATATGGTGTTAACCAACAGCCAGTTGTGTGTGTTTCCAAATAGATTTATACGAGTTATTATAACTAAGCACGTTAATTCAGTATTACATAAGCTAACAGAAAGTTGTATTGCCCCTGAAAATAAGCTGAACGCTCTGAAAAGACTAAAAAGTTGCTGCTGAATTACTGACAAGGCAAATATTTAAAAACAAGGGAGAAAATAGTAAAAATCTAGAATCCTATATACACTTAGGTTTTTCATAAAAAATCAAAAAGTATTTCTTTACCTGTAAAAGTGAAACAAGAAATTACATCCCATGCATTACGCTAGGCAGAAAATAAGAACTCCAAGCCAGGCACCATGGCTCAGGCCTGTAATCTCAGCACTTTGAGAGGCTGAGGCAGGCGGATCACCTGAGGTCAGCAGTTCTAGACCAGTCTGGCCAACATGGTGAAACCCTGTATCTACTAAAAAGTACAAAAATTAGCCGGGCATGGTGGCGGGTGCCTGTATTCACAGCTACTCGGGAGGCTGAGGCAGGAGAATTGCTTGAATCCAGGAGGTGGGGGTTGCAGTGAGTCAAGACTGTGCCACTGTACTCCAGCCTGGGCAACAGAGACTGTCTCAAACGCCCTCACCCCACACACACAAAAAACAAAAAACAAAACAAAAAACCAGAACTCCAATCTGCACGCTCAAGAAATAGTAGTGTCTGCAAATTAGTATCACTTGTTGATGCCCCATTTTAACGAACTCTGATTAAGCTAAGTTTAATTAGGCTCTCCTTTTATTCAGGGTCACTGGTTTCACTGGATGAGAGAGCTTTTACCATGATTACACCATTTTGAAAGCATTTAAGGCAATGAAAGTTTCCACATCACAATTTAACATAAACCAATAAAAATTCCTAAGGAAATAATCTGTCATCTCTAAAAACGACACAGTTACAAACAAAGTAAGCAAAACTGTTGTAATACAACTTACCAACAGTGGCTCTAATCAGAGGAGAGGAGTCACCAATATTATTTAAACATTCACTTTTAATAAAGTCTGTTACACCATTTGGGAAGTTCTGAAAGTGTGCTTTCACATTATTCTTCAAGATGAGACCACTCAATGATCTTGTGGGTTCATCTGTAATAAAACAGTAATAGTATTGAGTTTTGAAGTAGTCTTAATTTCAAAATGTGCCGATAACAGTAGTTTTAAAAATATTTATATTCAAAAGTTGACTGACATTCAAACTTGCTATAACCAGTTAAAATAAGTATAACTGATTAACAAAAGATTAGTGTATGATTTATAGCTCAGGGTTTTTCAACCTTGACATACTGACAATTATTTGTTGCGGGGTGCTGTCCTGTGCATTTTAAGATGTTAAGTAGCATCATTAGCCATAGATAGCAGCAGCACCCCTCCAAATTGTGTTAACCAAAAATGTTTCCAGATAATGTCGAATGTCTTCTGGGGGTTAAAACTGCCCTTGGTTGAGAACCACTGATTTAGTTTGAGTTAATTTAGTTTACATATATGGCCACTGTGCTTGAGCTTTATTGTTTCCTGATATAAACATCATTATAGAGCTGGAAGTATTAGTCATTAAAAACATCCATTTTTTTTTTTTTTTGGTTTAAGGGCTGGGCGTGGTGGTTCATGCCTTTAATCCCAGCACTTTTGGGAGGCCAGGAGTTCAAGACCAGTCTGGCCAACATGGTGAAACCTCGTATCTACTAAAAAACCCTCAAATTAGCCAGACATGGTGGTGTGTGCCTGTAATCCCAGCTACTTGGGAGGTGGAGGCAGGAGGATCATTTGAACTCAGAAGGCAGAGGCGCCAAGATCATGCCACTGCACTCCAGCCTAGGCGACAGAGTGAGACTGTCTCAAAAACAACAAAAAATTTTTTTGAAATCATTTTCCTCCAATGTCAAAAAATATAATATTGGAAAAATTAAGTGGACAAAGATATATAAGATCATCTTCATGTAACAAATATAATTGCTGTTAATTTATATCATGTTTTTCTTTTTTTTTTTTTTTTTTTTTGAGACGGAGTCTCGCACTGTCGCCCGGGCTGGAGTGCAGTGGCCGGATCTCAGCTCACTGCAAGCTCCGCCTCCCGGGTTTGCGGCATTCTCCTGCCTCAGCCTCCCTATAGCTGGGACTACAGGCGCCCGCCACCTCACCCGGCTAGTTTTTTGTATTTTTTAGTAGAGACGGGGTTTCACTGTGTTAGCCAGGATGGTCTCGATCTCCTGACCTCGTGATCCGCCCGTCTCGGCCTCCCAAAGTGCTGGGATTACAGGCTTGAGCCACTGCGCCCGGCCTATATCATGTTTTTCATTTGCCTCTGAACTTAAAAGCAAAAAAAAAAAAAAAAAAAAAACTCCAAAAACATTTAAAAAGTTTCCTTAAAATAAGTTTAATCCATAGATAGTATTTACAAAATTTCAAAAAGCAACTTAATACTAGCAGAACATAACTGATGGCTTTACCAGTTGGCATCAACACCAACAATATTAGCAATAGCTAACATCTTCATTAAACACTGCTAAGTGCTTTCCAAATGGCACTGCACTTAATCCTTACAACTTCATGAGGCAGGTATTATTCATTCCATTGCACAAGCGAAGACGCTAAAGACTGAATCATTCTTCAGTATTACCCTCCTCTCAAAGGGCTATAAGATGAAGAGCTGGTGTGTTGAAGAGAACGTTATTTTAACACCATTGTTTTATCTGTCTTCTTAAAAAATAATATATTCCAAGCTTGTTCTAGTTAGTATGATGTTCCCAAACTCTGACTGGCACTGAAATCTTCAAGAGTGAAGCACATGTAGAGGCAAAAAGAGCATTTTCTCTGCACACAACTCCGCTCAGGTCATCACAGCACTATAAAACCTTGTATGTCATCATTTAAAAACTACTTTCCATTTTCAATTACAACCCATTCCAATGAGTAATTTAAAAGGAAACAAAACATATTTTTAAATTCTCTTAAAAGTTAAAAATTGCCATGAAATAAATGAAGTCAGATATTTCACTTCTTCAAGCAATAAACTTGCCTTAAATTACCTGTTCATAATTCAGCCATATAATTATTTTCTTTATTTATTTTTTTGAGATGGAGTCTTGCTCTGTCGCCCAGGCTGGAGTGCAGTGGCCGGATCTCAGCTCACTGCAAGCTCTGCCTCCCGGGTTTACGCCATTCTCCTGCCTCAGCCTCCTGAGTAGCTGGGACTACAGGCGTCCGCCACCTCGCCCGGCTAATTTTTTGTATTTTTTAGTAGAGACGGGGTTTCACCGTGTTAGCCAGGATGGTCTCGATCTCCTGACCTCGTGATCCGCCCGTCTCGGCCTCCCAAAGTGCTGGGATTAGAGGCTTGAGCCACCGCGCCCGGCCCATGTAATTATTTTAAATGGCATGACTTCATTTACAAGAAATATAGCATATTGTTTTTACCATAAAGGTTATAAGATGAAGAGTTTTAATAAACCACAAAATGAAGTGAAACAATTCAATATGAGAAGTATATACTCTCTTAAAATCCATTTTAAAAATTCAACGACTAACGATTTCCTTTGTTTTAAAAAAATTAAGACAATTTCAGTGGACCCTCAATTTGTTCATTTGTAAAGTGAGAGAATTAGAGCAGCTGACCTGAGGGCTCTTATAGATCAAAAATTTTACTCTACAATTCAGTGATAAGATTGCTAAACAAGCATTTTCATTTAAGATGTTACTTGTATTGCTGCTTTAATATGAACGGCCATGATGCAAAGGTTTTTTTAAAACAGAAAACTACATGCAGCAAACTTGTGCCCCAATCTTCCCAGGGAAAAAAAATAAATGCATAAACGCAAGAAGAAATATCAAGTGTTACACCAACGTAAAACTACTGCATCCTTGGAGAAACTGCATAATGAACATAAACACATTTTAGGGTCAAGAAAATCTGAAAAATATCCTTTCCAACATTTTATGGTTTTGTAATTAATGCTCTGTGAAAGCAATGGCTTCCAAACTCTCTTGCCACTACTGAACAAGTTGTATGTTTGTGTTTTTTTAAGTACTTCTGAAGCATCCCAGGCTGGAGTGCAGTTGCACAATCATAGCTCACTGCAGCCTTGACTTCCCGAGCTCAGGTGATCCTCCCACCTCAGCCTCCTGAGTGGCGGGACCACAGGTGTGTGCCACCATGCCAGCTAATTTTTTATAGAGATGGAGTTTCACCATTCACCATGTTCCTCATCTTGAACTCCTTGCCTGAAGCAATCTTCCTGCCTTGGCCTCTCAAAGTGCTGGGATTACAGGCGTGAGCCACCTTGCCTGGCCTGAAGTATCCTTATATTCCAAGAAAGAGCCACCTTGCCTGGCCTGAAGGAAGTATCCTTATAAGAAAGCTTCACTCAAGAGTATAATATATTGCAACAATCCTAACATTTAGAATGTAGGATGAGAACATGAGAGTGGACAGCTTAGTGAAAATAAATAAAAATTTCAAATAAAACAATTACAGATTTTAAAAATCCATTTATAAAATCTTAGTAAAGAAACAAACAGGTTGATCACAAACTGTGTCAGAAAAATTTCTATATTAAGAAGCAATGTATCACAAATATATTTATCAAACTAGGAATATTAATTGCTGAAAGAATTCTTAGTGTCTTAAAACCTAGACTTACGAGTTCTCGATTTTCTATTGTGTCCTTCATTCACAAATTAAAATCCCCCAAATTAACTACAAAATCAACTGAAAATAATTCAAAAGAAATTGCTGTGTATGAATTATGAAAATCTGAATACAGGATCAGTGAGATTTTTACTACACATTAACACCATTAACCTGTCAGAATTTGGAGCTAAAACTTTACAGATGGTCTGGTTGTCTAAAACTTGTTATTTCCCAATTCCAAGAGCATGGATTTTATTAATTGCACCATAGCTTCTAAAACACTAATCACTGAATAGGGTACAGTGCTTTCATTTAGAGGCCAAACAGATGCTCAATAAATATTTAATTGACTTCTAGGTGTCCAGAATGTTTCAGGAAGGGAATACCCAAATAATGCTACCAGAAACAACTCTCACTACAACGTAAGCTCCTTGAGGGCAGTGAGTTTTGTCTGTTTTGTTCACTTTTCTCTCCTGAGCCTGCAAATTGCATGGCAAAGAGATGGTGCTCCATAAATATTTATGAAATAATGTCTAGTGGGATACATTATGTATTATCAGAAATAATCAAATGACCATGTTATTTAATAATCAGACTACTCAGGCTTTAAACTGTCATAGAAATAATTTAAATTTAAAATTGAGTCATGAAAAAGTTTCATGTATACTGTTAGAAGTTTCTTAAAAACTTACAAAAGCCTACTTATGAATAGAATGATCCCACTTTTTGCTAAATAATTTTAAAATAGTATGTGGCCATATAAGAGCAGAGAAGGACAGAATTCAAGAGATCAACAATAATTATCTCTGGAAGATGCAATAATTTTTCATTTTGATTATATGACCTTTCAATTTTTTTCTACAATAAACACACATATATTTAGTTATTAAATCCTACATTCAATCTTTGTATTACAACCTTTATTATATCCATCTATATGTATGGAAGCAAAACATTAGACTTTGCAACAAGTTTTTTATCTGCAAAGAATTAAGTAACTTATTATACAAACACCCAATTAAAAATGAATGCTGGCTGGGCACAGTGGCTCACACCTGTAATCCTAGCACTTTGGGAGACTGAGGCAGGCAAACTCCCTGAGGTCAGGAGTTCAAGGTTAGCCTGGCCAACAAGGCAAAACTCTGTCTCTACTAAAAATACAAAAAAATTAGCTGGATGTGGTGGCGCATGCCTGCAATCCTGGCTAATAGGGAGGCTTAAGCATAACAATCGCTTGAAGCCGAGAGGCAGATGTCGTGGTGAGCCAAGATCGCACCACTGCACTCCAGCCTGGGTGACAGAGTGAGACTGTCTGTATACATAAAAACAGGAATGCTTATTAACCATGTAAATATTGAGTGGTATTAACTAAGACTGTTCATCCCACATCTATAAAGCACATGGTTACTACAAAATGAAATTATTTGAAATGAATAATTCTCAGTACATTTAAATAGGTCTTAAAGAAACTTTAGTTATCAATGCAACTCCTACTTACCTTCAGATTTTAATTTTGTAAGAACAAAAATCAAGTAGTTGTTAAAGTCTGGATATTGATTAAGTTGTTCCAGTTTCTAGAACAAACAGTAGTTAAGGAAACTTGTCTGTGTAATCTCAGTGAGAAATTAAGCGTTTTTAATCTAACAATCAAGGATCTCTTTGGTGATATTTTCAGTCCTGCATTTTTTTTTTTTAAACTAAGGCTAAGGATATCTTACCAAATCTATCAACGTGCTACTTCAAAAACACACTGGTGCTTGCTAAACCTCTTAGGTGCTTTATGGCTGAAATGTATCAATTACATGCAATACAACATAAGAAAGTGCCAGCTTCAGCATGCTCAATATAGCAAAAAATATTCAAAAAAATTCTTAGATTTCAACTTCAAACCACTCTAAACAGAAAGGCATTTAAGTATAAAATGACAAAAATTAAAGTATTCCAAGTGAAAACAAGTCTCTCAGAGTTAAAGATCATTTACAGAAATTAACTTTATAGAATAACTTAAAAAAAAACTTTTCAGACTCATTTGTTCTTTAGAATCCAAAAAGATAAAGTGCCATTTATGCACCAGGTTATATATCTTACCATAAGGTCAGCATTATGAGATTATTGCACTACAGTTGTACAATTATTTCCCTCATCCCCAAGATTTAACATTTCCAGTGACACCAACTTGCAGGTATTTCATCGCTATCAGGAGGCAGCTGTGACAAAATGCTCTATTACATCTTTCTTCAAGCCCTGACTCCCAACCCCTAACTAATATGCTTCCCAATTGTGTTTTACTACACAGAAAGATTAAAATGTTTTTACCCAACAAACCTAAACTTCTGATTAAATCCATGAATCAAACTTCAGCAACTTTATTAGCTATTTATTACATACTTGAATACCCTCAATGTTTAGGGGTCAGAATGTAAACGAACCAACAACATAGCCTCTAGTAAAATTCCAAAGTGTAACCACTTTCTCCAACCCAGACAGTAATTCTTGTTTCAGTGAATGGCCAAGACTAACAGCATGCTGACATGCCGATGAATTTTTCAAAACTATTTCCTGATAAGGTTTACCGTCTTACAACTTGAGCTACATCTCTTTATCCTATTATAGTGGTCTTTCAAAAAGTACTCAAAAGCCTATACGAAACAATAATTAAACATATTATCTTCTTAGGAGAGACAAAATAAGGTACTCTGAAACAGCAGTATATATTTTTAGCTGAAGTAGTTTTCCTCTCACAGCAACAGAAAGTTGTTCTTTCTCAGAGGACATGCTAAGTTCCAGGCACACGGAAGAAACTGTAATTGACTACCAGCCCAAGCACAGTACTGAGCATCTGACGTGCATAATAAATGTAGACTGAAACAAGAAATTATGATATATGGTGCCACAGAATAACTGCAATGCAGGATTGGGCTTAGCTAATTTAAGAAAGTAGTAATTGTATCATATAATACCTGTAATTAATCAACTATCAACTTCTATCATCCCTAGAACTATGACAACACAAATTAAGACTAAGCTATAGCAGGGTTTACAAGACACAAACGGCAATACACTCCGAAACTGTTCTTTCCTCAGTACTAGAAGTATCCAAACAAAATGTCTTTAAAAAATCCAAGCAGATCTAAATCATTACCCCTTCCACTTTTAAATGGGAAGTATTATATTAACCAAGAAGGTACGTACTAATTTTGTTATCTATTGAAGGTTTTAAGTTACGGCAATGCAGTATTTCTGCGAAACCCTCGGGGTAAATAACTTCATCTTTATAGATGTTTTGAATATAAATAAACTCAAACACGAAGAGCTTACTTACCAAACTCCATATTAAGTAATTTTGCTGCTTATTGACAATAAATATCAAGAGGCTTTTCTGCAAAAAAACAGTAGACTTAACTTCTTTAGGCTTAAAAGATCGGGGGTTAAAATATTATTCATGATATGATGAGTGAATGTTTCCTTTACTGCATCCATTAAGAGCTCTCCATTTGAGCACGGTTTAGGGCACTACAGAAAGCATACCTAGTAGAGTTTTGGTTCTCTTAACCTTTTCTGTCTGTAAAACCGTAGCAACAGGATCACTACACCAGCACACTCGGTAAAGACCTAGATAATTGTGCAGTCAGCCTCGAGCCAAAGCTTTAAAAAGAAAATCTCATTTGGGTGACAAGGAGCTCGCAACAGGTGTTAACACCAGTAACCCCAGGGTGAGGCACAGAGACCCTTTCCCCCCACCTGTAGGTCTCCGGCCTCTTTAGGGCAAGGACGTGGAAAAAACCCCAGGACCCACACAGCTGCAGTTCAAACCCCGCGCCAGCTCCACCCATTTCTGGCCAGTCAGGCGGCGAGCTCCGCCGCGCAGAGCGCCCTCCACCCGGCCTCCCGCTCGGCCCGCCGCCCCCACCCGCGGGGCGCATTGTGTGGGCCCGGGCCGCTCCCGCTCGCCCGCTCCCTACCCCCGCGGCAGGTCAGCGGCGGGCGGGGACGTGGCGGTCCGGCCCGCGCACATGTAGCGATCCCGGGCGGCGGCCGGGGGCCCCCGCCTCCCGCGGGCCGGAAGCCGGGGGCCTCCGCAGCATGAGCCCCACGCGGCGGCGCCCCCGGCCCAGGCACCAGGGCCGCGTGCGCTAGTCGCCCGGCAGGGGTAGCGACGGCTTCCCCCTCCCGCGGACCCAGGCAAAAGGCCGGCCTCGGAGAGCGGGGGAGGGGCAGAGGCGGGGGCGACTGGAGCCCCCGGCCGCCGGGAGCTGGGCCGCAGCGCGGGGCGAGCTGCCCGGGTGGCGGCCAGGCCTCGGAAAGGATACTTGTTGCACGGTTCTCTGGATGGTGGTGTCTGGGGACTGGGACTCCTTCAACAGCTGCAAGATTTGCTGAAGCCCTTGCTCGTCAGGTTTCCACTCATACTCCATCTTGGTTTGCTGCAAATAAAGCCAGACACAGGAAGAGACGGGGCAAATGTTACTCCCGGTGCACAGGCCCGGAGGCTTCCCGCGCGCAGCGGACCCGTTCTCCCAGCCACCACAACCCCAGCGCTCCCCAGACGTCGCGGACCTGCCTGGGGTGCCCCGAAGGAAGTCTCGGACAGTGAAACCCGGCGGAACTGCTCCTGGCAGCCCGGCCGCCAACGTCTGCTGCTGCTGCCGCCGCGGCCGCCGAGCGCAAGCAGCCGACCAGACTGAGTCACCGCGAATTTGCAATCTGGCCCCAAGATCCGCTCACGGGAGCCCCCTGGGTCCTAGTGCCACGCAGTTTTCTCCAACCCAACCCATCTCTAATTCCGTCCAGAAGATTACTACTGACTTAAGGGCTAATAAAAAGTCAAGTCCTTATCAAAACCCCTGCGAAACACCTGAAGAGATCTGTTTTTGGTATATTATTTTACATACACATGGCGAATTAACGCAAAATGATTGAAATAGGGTAAAAAGGTTGTTAATTTCCCTGACAGTTCAGCAATAATCAGAAGCAATAAAAATGTTTACAATTCAATTTGATATATAAAGCACTAAAAAAGTCTAAAATATTGATGCAGTCACAACCCACATCTCGAAAACCATTAAATGCAACATCTGCAGAACCTGACTAAAAAAAAAAATGTATTCCCGTATAAACTTCAACTTTTGAACTCCTATTAAGTGAAATAAATTCCATTATGAACTAACTATATTCCATAAGTAAGGACTTTGGGTCGAACAAAATACAAGAAAAATAATGTAATTTTACAACTGGGTAGTGTTTAATTCCATTAAAGTATTTTCACATACTACAGTTTCTCATTTGATTCTCATTACAACCTAGTGAGGTATTATTTGCCTCGATGTGGCAACTAAGGCGAAAAAAGATCTGAGCAAACAACCACACTTAATCAGTGAAGACTGAGACATGAATATAGGTTTTTAAAGCTACTATGAGTTGCATCTGCTACAGTCAACTGAAGCTATTAATGACATTTTTCACTAAAACTAAATGCTTAAACAAAAACAACAAAATGTAAGTATCAAGCATGACTTATGTGTAAAAATCAAACAGTTTGATAAAGGAGAGGATTTTTAACATGAAAAGTCCCTTGCTAGTAGGGTTTAGACAAACTACTACCTTTTCACCTCTCTAGTTAGCTTTTTCTTTTTTTTTTAAAATGCCTTTTCCTCTCTCTTTCACTCTTATTTTTCTGCTTAATATCCTGTAGTCTGACTTTGCTCACCAAGTTCTAATGACTTCATAAATGGCCCAATCTAATAAACTGTTCTTAAAAAAAAACCCAAAACAAAACCACCACCATCCAGAAATACAATGTATTAATGCTGTAGTGTTTTTATTCTAGTCTTCATTCTATTTTTTATGTACATTATATTTTATAATAATGGGACTGTCCTGTTTCTTGCCTGACTTCATATATCATTAAATATTTATTGAAAATATTTCAATAAAAAGTTAATAGTATTCCATTGTACCACTATGTCATCATTTATTTTTATATACTTTTATTTGATACAATATAGACACAAAATTGTACAAATGATAAGCATATAATCCATAGATGGATTTTTACAAAGTGAACCCATCTGTGTAACCAACACCCAGTTCAAGATAGAGATCGCTGAGTACGAAGAGGTTTCTTTTGTGTCCAATCCCAGCCATCAACCCTTCCCAAAGTAATCCCCAGTATAATTTCTATCACTATAGATTTCTCCCCTTCCCTCTCTTAACTTCAGAAACTTTTAAAAAACTACAAATATTATAATAAATCAAACAACATGGTTGTATAAGACAAGTTAATTCAATCCTATCTCCAGGCTCCCTAAAGAATCTGTTTTATCAGTTTTATGTGAATCTTTCTACAGTCTAATCTCATATATATGTTTTCCTCTTTTTTTTAAGATCATCCTCCATACTATACTAATATTAACTCTACAATGTTTTTTACACATAATATGACATGGCCATAATTCCAGGCCAATACACACAAATTTAACTCACCTTTTAATAGATGCACATTGGTCTTGAGAATGGATAGAGCATAATTTGTTCAACCATCTCCTGATTGGCTTCCAGATTGCTTCTACTTTTTTGCCACTACCAACAACACAGTAAAAAAATTCTTGTACCAATGTCCCTACATAATAGTGGCAACCTGGCAGGGTTATTAGGCCAAAAAGTATGTGAATTTAAAAATTTTAAACAGTTACTACCAAATTATTTTCCAAAAAGTTATACAATTCACACACGCCAACAATATGAATGTTTTCTTTATCTCCACCAGCACATTCTTTGAATTTTCATGAAGCTAACCAATGACAATTTAATTTCCCCTGATACTAGTGGGGGTGGGGAACTTAAAGTCTGAGCCTTAGTAATATTAGAGTTGGAGCTGCTACCAGGCATATCCTACCTGCTGAGGTGACATTCAGATAGCCCACTTAACCCCCTAGCTGCCCTTTTAAATAAGAAACTAAAACAAGGGACCAATAGCAGTCAAGTCTGAAAGGCATCTTCATTATCACATCCATCCTGAGGATGGCTGCACCATAATATCAGGCCAATAGCATGCTTCCTTCTTTATTTCTGTCGTCAAATAGGGTTTTCTTTTCAAACAGCTTAGTATTAAGAACATTTAATTTGATCAGCCTATGATGACAGAATAGGTGTTTCCCCACACCTTACTCAAATTATCTGTAACAAAAGGCTCTTAAGAATATTTGATTCAGATAACTGCTTGGTAAGAGATCTTAGGCCACTTTGAACTTTTCTATCACATCTTTTTAAAAATTGTGATAAAATCTACATACATAACATATACCATTTTAAGTATACAGTTCAGTGGCATCTATCTCCAAAACTTACTGTATTTTAAAAACCATTAAAATAAGGAAGAATCTTATACCCTGGGCTAGCCAGACATTACAGGGTTAATTAGATAACATCTGAAGTACTTCAAGCTAACCAAGCACATTAGGATTATTATATGAAGTAGAAATCATTTATTTAAATAGCAAACTACATTTATATTAATTAAATAGAATATTTAATAAATCCAATCAATATTGGATTTTCTTATAAAATTTAAATATTACCTGGAGTATTCTTTTTGCATGTTGAAGGCTCAGCTTTCTAAATGTCTCAAAAAAAGGAAGTAGTACTTCAAATTTCGCTCCTTTAGATGATACTCCATACTACACTAATATTAATTTTACAACTTATGCCTGACTGGCCCATGACATTCAATGGTGACCAAAAAAAAAAAAAAAAAGGCATTTAAACAAGCCAAAATACAGTTATTTGAAAAACAAGATAGAAGACAGCCCCAAAATAAAAAGTAGCCTGCAAGTGGTGAGTTACTGTGATACCATTTTGGACTTCCAGAAGACTAGAGCTTACTTATGAGTAAGTTTTTAACTTAAATTTACATAAAAATTTTGAATTTGCTACAGCTCAGAATCATGTGAGGTAAAGAAGCCAGACTAGCTGAAAAGAAAGTAAAAATATATAGCATCTTCCTTGCTGGATAGTCTGTAAAATCTAGTTTAAAAAGCAGACTGGAGATGTGGACTCAACTGACCTACGTTTGGAGTCTAGTTCTTCCACTTGGTAGCAGTGAAAACCTGGGCAAGTTAATTCATCTGAGTCTTAGTTTCCCAACCCTAACATAGGAATACACTACCTCTGTATGCAGATCATAGGTACCTGGCACACAATATATGTAATTTGAAAAATAATAGTTAAATGAATGGCTTTCTAGCATCTGCAAGATAAAATATAACTTCTTTTCATGGAAGAAGTCTCTTCATGATCTGGTTCATTACCTTCAGGGACATTTTTATCTATGACTCAACCTCCAACTTTATGCTCCATCATCTTTTCCTGCACCTCTCCTACCTCTGAGCCTTTGCATAGGGATTTCCTGCTGGGAACGCCCTCTTTAAACCTGACCAATTGGCAAACTCCTTCTCACTCTTTAGAGCTACCCTCATTCACTGATTTTCCAAATATTTATTAAGAGTCTTTCTTGGCACTATGATTGATACTGGATACTATTTCTCTTCTGTGTCATTATTCCAAGATCTCCCCACAAGACTTAAGATTATTTTTCATTACAGATCTATGGTTTATAGCTATTTCCATTCTAGAAACTGCCATATTGTATTATAATTATTTCTAGGTCTGTCCTGGCAATAGATCACAAGTTCCTTGAGAGCAGGGACAGTGTCTTTTCACTCTGTTTGCCTAGCAGAGTCTGATTCAACAAATAATTGTTGAATAAACGCTATTGTTGTTGCTATTAATTCAACTGAGTAAATATTAAGCTGAACAACTACCATGTGCTCAGTGAATTTTGGAGATTCAAAGATAAGTAAAATACAGTTTTTATCCCCACTAAGTTCTCATTTGGTGAGAGAGGCAGATGAGCTGTCAATGAATGAAGTACATGATAAAAGTACAATAGGAAAAGAGAAAAAAAGCAAATACATTCCACCAGGAGAGACAGATGCATTTTCCCCTCATCTAGTTCAATTAAAATTTTTTCCATCTAATTTCAACTAAATTCAAAGTTAGATGTTTCCACCTATATGCTGAATCACTATGAATGTGAGAAATGTTGCTATTAGTGACATCATTTCCCAAAATGGTAAACAACTCTTGGTAAGGATCCAAACAAAACAAGGTACAATTGTCCTTCAATAACATAGTAGTTTTGTTTTTTTGTTTTTGTTTTCGTTTTTGTTTTGAGACAGAATCTTGCTCTGTCACCCAGGCTGGAGTGCAGTGGTGCGATCTCGGCTCACTGCAAACTCCGCCTCCCAGGTTCAAACAATTCTCTTGCCTAAGCCGCCCAAGTAGCTGGGATTACAGGTGTGTGCTACCATGCTTGGTTAATTCTTGAATTTTTAGCGGAGACAGGGTTTCACCATGTTGTCCAGGTGGTCTGGAACTCCTGACCTCAAGTGATCTGCCTGCCTCAGCCTCCTAAAGTGCTGGGATTATAGGTGTGAGTTACCCTGCCCGGCCATAGTAGTTTTTATTCCTAGAAAATTCAACATATATTAAAACTCTGCAAAAAGTTCCATGTGTATATGTAAAATTGAGTTAGGCTCTTGGCTCTGATCTCTATAAACAGATTTTTTACACCTTTGTGATTATCTAATGAGACATTTACAAGTCATACAAAACTAGGACAATTGTTCATGGTGAACATCTAGCACCTCTCAGCCCTGCCCAGTAAATGACAAGAGCACCTCCCAGTCACTAGGACACCTCCAGAGAGCAGCACTGCCTCAGTGGAGAATGACTATGGCAGGGAAAGTACAAAGGGCTGTGAAGACATTATGCTAACCCAGTTAAGAGGTCAGGAAAGGACTTCCTTGAGGAAATGACTCTTTATCACAAACCTAACAGGAATTACCAAAAAGCAAAAATGAGGCTGGGAGGACCTCATAGATGATGTTAGGAAGTTTGGACTATTTCTTAAGGATAATACAAAGTTTGTGAAAGGGGTTTTAAATTGATTAAAAAACATGATCAAATACAAGTCTGGAAAAGAATTAATCCTCCTAGAAAGCAAAAATGGTGAAGGAGAGGTTCATCTTTTGCTCTGTAGCTTCAATATTATGTTAATTTTTAGAATGTGTCATATTTCAATAAAAATGATTTTTAAAACCCATCAGTTTGCAATGAGGGCAGGAGGAGCCATAAAAGACCTAACTGTCCAATCCGCACATAAAATGAAATTACAGTTTGTTAGGGGAAGGGCAGTCATGTTTCACAGAGAACCAAGATGCTACCAAAAACTCTGGTAGTTAAATATTGAAGACTTAAACACGTGCACTATTTTGTTAGTAATAGTGATAGCTAATATTTTTTGAGTACCAAGCAACGTTCTAAGCACTTCACAACTCTATGATGCTGCCCTATTAATTATATTTTACAAATAAGTACATTGAGGCACAGAGAAGTTACCTGCCTAAGGTTGCTCAGCTAGTAAATGCCAAAGCCATGATTCAAACCCAACTAAGCTGGCTCCAGTGTCCAGTCTGGAAGCCCCTGATATACTGCCTTTCCAAAAGAAACATCAATCTCTATAAACTGGCAAACTACTCATAAATACAACCATTTGCATACTAAAGAACATATATTTTTTTTTTTTTTTTTTTTTTTTTTGAGACGGAGTCTCGCTCTGTCACCCAGGCTGGACTGCAGTGGCCGGATCTCAGCTCACTGCAAGCTCCGCCTCCCGGGTTCACGCCATTCTCCGGCCTCAGCCTCCCGAGTAGCTGGGACTACAGGCGCCCGCCACCTCGCCCGGCTAGTTTTTTGTATTTCTTAATAGAGACGGGGTTTCACCGTGTTAGCCAGGATGGTCTCGATCTCCTGACCTTGTGATCCGCCCGTCTCGGCCTCCCAAAGTGCTGGGATTACAGGCTTGAGCCACCGCGCCCGGCCAGAACATATATTTTGATACCTTTGTGGTGAGGTAAAAGAGAAAAGTAAAATCACACTTCACCATCATAAAAGTCATAATAGATCTAAAAAAATAGTAGTATGTATATAGTATGACAATATAATAAAAATGAGATATTTCCATAGCATTGAGTAAATGAGTTAAAAACATTATCAATATAATGTTCACAACACCCCTCTGTTGTAAGTAGGTAGCAAGTATTATTTTTATTTGACAAGCAGATAAATCAAAACAACTTAAGAAATTTGCTGAATGTGAATCAGATATGTAGACTTCCACAGAAAATGTCTCTCTTATACTGTTTTTTTTTTTTTTTTTTTTTTTTAACAGAAAAATGCTATGATGAGCAAGGACAGAAAAAAAATCAGAGCTATCCAATGATCTAAAAAGAGCATGCTATTTAAAGAATATAAGTATTTAATAAAACTTTTATGAGAAATTGAACCAAAGTTCAGGTATGAAGGGAAAGAAAGAAAAGTTTACAGGCACCTAATGATGCATCAAAATGTTGACAAACTTGTTAAATTATAGCTATCAGTGGAACTAGAAAGTCCTTTAAGAAAGTCTATAGGCTGGGCGCGGTGGCTTATGCCTGTAATCCCAGCACTTTGGGAGGCTGAGGCAGATGGATCGCCTGAGGTCAGGAGTTTGAGACCAGCCTGGCCAACATGGAGAAATCCCGTCTCTACTAAACATACAAAAAATTAGCTGGGCTTGGTGGCGGGTGCCTGTAATGCCTACTAGGGAGGCTGAGGCAGGAGAATCTCTTGAACCCAGGAGGTGGAGGTTGCAGTGAGCAAAGACTGTGCCATTGCACTCCAGCCTGGGCAACAAGAGGGAAACTCGGTCTCAAAAAAAAAAAAAAAAAAAAGAGAGAGAGAGAGAGAGAGTCTAAAATCAGAGGTTATGGATCAAGAAAGAAGAGAAGAAAATGCAAAATGAACTGTTGAGCTCATATTAGTTGCAGAAATGAGCTCAACTAGATTAGAAGGGCAGGGACCATAACTCATGTTACACAGTGCTAGGCACATGGGTTTTAAATCATCCTTGATTGAGACTGATGGGTAAATCATCTAGTTCACCATTTGAAAAAATTAGGCTAAGACATTACAATTTTAACTTTCTGGCATTACAAAGTTATTGTCATCTAAGAGCTGAGAGATTAACAGAACACAGAAAATGGAAAATAGGTACTAAGGAAAGTTTGAATAAATGTATTCTTAGAGTGCCTTTTCTGGAAGAACTTTGAAGATGACTAGACATGCTTACCAAATGCTAAAGTTTACAAATCAACATTAAAAAAAGAAAAAAGAGTGTGGTATCAAATTGAGGGATAAGAAGGAAATCTTGGTCTCAAAATCTGACCCAATCTATAACCAGACACTTCCTATACTTTAGCCCATTTAATATTCACAACAGCACTATGAGGTAGATGTTAACTCCATTTTATATTAACCGAGTTTCAGAGAGGTTAAGTAGCTTGCCAGCTAGTATGTGGCAGAGTAGGCATTCAAAACCAAACTTGTGTGATTCCAAAGTCTGAACCATGCCTACTAATAACAGCAACCCTGTTATCATTAATGGGTCCTTCCATGTGCCAGTTATTATGTTAAATTCTTTAAATACATGATCTCATTTAATTCCGTGAATATGTACTATGATTATCTTCAATTTACAGAAAAGGAACAGGCTTAAGAGAACTTAAGCTATGTGTCCAAGTTCACACAGTAATGAACAAAGCCAGGACTCAAGCCCAGATGCACCCAACTCTAGAGCCCATGCACTGAACTACTCTACCATATTATTCTCGTTCTGCCACCCCACGAACATGTGACTAACCCTTAGAGAACTTAACAGTGGGCAGACTATGAATGGTCTGCATTATACTACTCTTTCCCTTTCTATTCCATGCATCACCAATAATTCAACAGCTCTCTTGAAGAATGTCTACTTCAGGTCAATCACTTCAGATATGATAACTGCACCTTGCTTTTCAGAGCACAGATTTTTCATTTTTAATGAAAACGAAAGGCTGATAGGAGTAATACCTCCCACACATTTAACTTTTGGTTATCTCATTGTCACCCTCAAAACACCAACTCCCTGTTGAGTTCTAAAACAGATTTAACCTTCACAGTTGGTCTCACTCTGCATGTATGTTTAAACAACTTAAATCAGTGGTTCTCAACCCTGACTGCACATTATAATTACTGGGAACTTAGAGCCAGTTGAGAACCATTATATTAAATCAATATATCTGCTCCTGGCAATTTCCATTATTTCTTACTCTTTAAGCAGTGGTGTTCTAGCTGTACTGGAAATGACAGAAAGCAGAAAAAGAGAACAGAATGCAGGCTGCACCAATTCATATGGGAAACATTACTAATCACTAAAAAAGTCTTTGATGAAAACCAAAACATAAGAACACACTGTTTGAAGTTACACAATAATTTGTACTTCCTAGTAAGGATAAGTACAATGTTTATTTACTTTGTAATTTAACAGTGACAGAGAATGGGTAAGAAGTTCCACTTAAGTTGTAAGACAGAAATGGGAACTTGGGAAAAGTAAGTTTTGGGGGAAGTTTATCTCCAGTAAATAACAACAACAACACACTAGAAAATTATGATCCTTAACTGGCAAAATATGATTTAAATTTGTATATCAAATTAACTTATCTTGTGAATAACTAGATCTTTCTTCAAATGGCAATATTAAGTCATTCATAAAACTAAACTCTTTTAATAAGCCTACACATTAAAAACCAATTAATCAAACTAATTAGGTCCCTGATTCTCTTGGTATCATAGGATTTATTAATGTGCTTTACTAGGGATTGTCCCACTGCTACATTCAACTGAAGAGTTAGTTTTTAAGTAGTTCAATGGATTACTGTCACTGCCTATTGTTAACCCTAGTCCAACAGTTTTCATTTCTGTGACACAGACTTAAGAAAAAAAGCTTTTTAAAAGTCTTCTTTAAGTATTATACCATGATTATAAATTTCCTTTCAGAACATTGCCAAGTGGTTTTAAGTAAACACAGTGCTTAAAAAGTTTCAAAGTACTTTCATATTTTACCTCATTTAATTTTCAGAACTACTCTGTGAGTTGAGGAAACTGTCTCAGTGATATTAAGTCACTTGCCAAAAATTGCTCAGCTAGTAAATGTTAAGAATTGGGTTGGAATGAATGTCTATTTCTGGTCGAATATTTCTACTACTCCAAACTATTCCTTTAATTCATAGTTCATTAAATATGCAAGTACCATCAATTAAAAGAGCAGCCTGTCTTCAAGTAACACTGCTCTACACTGATTATACATTTGCTGATTTATATGATGATATGCATAAAAGGTGGAGACAAGCTGTAGTACTCTAGGTAAAATAATGGCACCGAATGACAAAATGTGAGCACCAGGCAAGTTACTAATTATAGCTATACTTACTGAATTTAAAGAGCTGGTAAAAAAAGGCTATGATGCAAATAGCCAAATATTTTCCTGTGAAACACATCTGAAATTATAAGTCAATAAAAGGTATGATTCAATATTTTAGAATCCACTTTACATACTAATAAAGTGAGACATACCTAAACAGTTGATAGGAAGCCAAGTTGATAATTTAAAAAAAATTAGCACATTGGGATAACCGTTATAGCTCATTTTGATAACTACAAGTATACTGTTTTATTGCCGTTAGCTTGTTCCTGAAGTTCTGAAGTGAGAGGGATCCAGAAATGTCTTATTCATGTCCAAAGCTGTCCTTGATTAAGTATAATGTATGGATTCAGTATTTCACATTTTCAAGTGTATAAAGAAAAAGGAACATAGCACTGTATTTATTGGTAAGGGTTGAATGAGAAAAGGATCAGAGCAGTTTAGACAGCAAAATAGGAAGATTAAAAAAAGTTAAGCAGTTAGTAGGCTGATTAACATTAGGTTTTACCTAACCATACATTTCTTCATAGAAATCTCACACACAACAGGGGCATATATTAGTCAAATTTCAGTTACGAAAAGATAGACACAGCAGAAAAAACTTTTGAAAGGGAATCAATTTTTACAAGTTTAGTTCCTGAACTGAATCTTGTTCCACATTACTTGTTGCTGGTAAGCAACAAGATGGAGTAGAGGAAGCATGGGTTCTAGGGTCGTACATTCATTGGCTCAAATCCCAGTTCTGTTAATTATTGACGCGGTCTTTTTTAGGAAAATTGCCCAATCTTTTGAGCCACAGTTTAGTCATCTGTGAAATGGGGTTGATGAGAAGATTAAATGAGAACGTAAAGTGCCACAAGAGTCAGTACTTAATGTTCGTTCCCTACACGCTACACTCCCAACTAAAATTGTCATTAAGACCCAGGTTTACTGATGGCAGTTCGTACCATCAGATAACAATAGGATGAAGATTTCTTAGATTATTTTTGTACAATCAAAGAATATGCATCAAAATGGGCTGTTTAACTTGTCATTTAAATGAACTGATGCTATGGTTTAACGTTTGTATCCCTCCAAAATTCCAAATGCGACAGTATTAAGAGATGGGGACTTTGGGAGGTGACTGTCATTGTCATGAGGGCTCTGCCCTCGTGAATGGAATTAATGCCCTTATAAAAGGGCCTGAGGGAATCTATTTGGCCCTGCTGCTCCCCTTCAGCCATGTGAGGAAATAGTGTTGTTCCTTCATCCATGTGAGGATGCTGCAAGGTGTCACTTACGAAGCAGAAAATGAGATTTCATGACACACCTAATTCACTGGTGCCTTGAACTTGAACTTCCCAGCCTCTAGAAGTGTGAGAAGTATATTTATATTACTCATAAATTACCCAATCTAAAGTATTTTGTTATAACACAGGAATGGACTAAGACAGAAATTGGAACCAAGAAGTGAGGTGCTACTATAAGAAATACCTAAAAATGTGGAAGTGGCTTTGCAATTGGGTAATGGGTAGAGGTTGGATGGTAAAGGGCTATTCTGGTAAGAGCTATGAAGAGGAGAGCTGCATGACATGCCTCAATCCTCTTAGAGATTTCTTAAGTGGTCCTGTCTGTATTGGTAGAAATACAGACAGTAAAGCCTATTCTGATGAGGTCTCTGAGACAGATATGAGGAATATGTTATTGGAAACTGCAGGAAAGGCCATTCTTGTTGCAAAGGGGCAAATAACTTTGCTGAATTGTGTTCCTGTCCTAGTGTTTTGTGAAAGACAGAACTTAAGAATGATGAAATAGGATATTTGGCAAAGTGTTCAAGGTGTGGCATGGCTTCTCTTGACTGCTTATAGTAAGATGTAGGAAGAGAGAAACAAATTAAAGATGGAATTTGTAACTAAAAGGAAGGCAGAACTTAAGACAAATTCTCAACCTGAATGTTTGATAAGGACATTAGTACGGACAGAAAGAAGCTAGGTGCTATTCATCAAGACAATGGACAAATGAACCAAAAGGCATTTCAGAGATGGTTGCGACTATCTTGCCTATTATAAGCCCGGAATGCCAGTGCCTTGGGAACAGAATGATTTCAAGGCTCTGCTACCCACATTGTAGTGCAGCACTCCCTGGCTACCCTAGCTGTGGCTCAACCACACCGAGGTTCAGCTCAGATCACCCCTCCAGAGGGCACAGGTGGTAAACCTTGGTGGTGTCTACATGGTGCTAACTCTGCAGGTGCACAGAATGCACAAGCTGTGGGAGCACTGTTACCTCACCTAGATTTCAAAGAATACTGAAAAACCCTGGGGCTCAGGCAGAGCACCATCACAGGGTGGGGCCACTGCAGAGAGGCCCCACTAGGGCACTGCCTAGTGGAGCTATGGTAGCAGGGATACAGCAGAGAGCCTACACAAGGGCAATACCTAATGGAGCTGTTGGAGTGGATCTTCTTAGACTGAAAGAGCCACTGGAATGTAATTCCAGCTTGGGAGAACCACAGGCAGTAGACTCTTAACTCATGAGAGCTGCAGTATAGGTTGTGCCCAGCAAAGCCATGGGGGCAGGGTGACCTGGAGCCTTGGGGGCCCAACCCCTACCCAACTGTATCTGGAAGGCAACACAAAGATTATTCTGGAGCCTTAAGATTTAATCTTGTTTGCCTTCTTGGATCTTGGGCTTACTTGGTTTTGCAGGCTCATAGCTGGATAGCAATTTGCCTCAAGATGAATCGTACTTTGGGCCTCACCCATACCTGATTTAGATGAGATTCTGGGCTTCAGACTTTTGAATTAATGCTGGAATGAGGTAAGACTTCTGGGGCTATTGGGATAGAATGAATGTATTTTGACAGAAGCACATAAATTCTGTGGGGCCAGGGGCAAAATGCTATGATTTGAATGTGTCCTTCCAAAATTCATCTTGAAACTTCATCCTGAATGCAACAATATTAACAGGTGGAGCCTTTAGGAAGTGATTAGGTCATGAGAGTTCTGCCCTTATTAATGGGATTAATACCCTTACCAAATGGAGCCAGTTTGGCCTTTCTGCTTGCCTTCCACCATGTGAGAACACAGTGTTCATCCCTTCTTCCATGTGAGAATGCAGCAAGAAGGTGCCATTTATGAAGCAGAGGGCAAGCCTTCACTAGACATCAAATTGGCTGGACTTCCCAGCCTGTGTAGTACTATGAGAAATACATTTTTATTATTTTATAAATTACCCAGTCTAAGGTATTTTGCAACAGGAACAGACTAAGGCAGGTGATATTCTGAAGTAGAAAAATCAAAACAGAAACATTGGAAGAGTAAGAACAAATAAACAAATGGAAATCAAGTGGTGGACATTAAAGCAGATATGAATTTAATCAGCACAAAAATTGTATAAGGGCAAAAACTAAGTATAGTCACGTGTCAGTTAAGGACAGGGATACAGTCTGAGAAATCCATTGTTAGGCAATTTCCTTGTTGTAGTTAACATCATAGAGTGCGCTTACACAAACCTACATGTTATATAGCCTACTACACACCTAGGTTATATGGTATAGCTTGTCTGCTAGGCTACAAACCTGTATAGCATGTTGCTGTACTGAATACTGCAGGCAGTGGTAACACAATGGTAAGCATTTGTGTATCTACACATATGTAAATATACAAAAGGTACAGTAAAAAAAGCCTAAAAAGATAAAAAGCATAAAAATAAAAAATAAAGCATAAAAAGCATAAAAGATTAAAAAAAAATGTTTATCACTATAAGGGACTTACCATGAATGGAGCTTACAGGACTAGAAGTTGCTCTGGGTGAGTCAGAGAGTGAGTAAACGCAAAGGCCTAGGACAATACTGTACACTATGGTACTTAATAAACATTTTCTTTCTTCAATAATAAATTAACCTTAGCTGTTACTGTAACTTTTTACTTGACAAACTTTAGATTTTTAAAAATTTTGACTCTTTTAATACTTAGCTTATAACACAAACACTGTACAGCTATACAAAAATATTTTCTCTTTATATCCTTATTCTATACACTTTTTTATATTAATTTTTGTTTTACTTTTTAAACTTTTTTGTTAAAAATGAAGACACGAACACACATATTGGCCTAGGCCTGCACAGGGTCAGTGTCATCAATGCCACTGTCTTCCACCTCTGTATCTTGTCCCACTGGAAGGTCTTCGGGGCAATAACAAGCATGGAGCTGTCATCTCCCATGATAACAATGCCTTCTTCTAGAATACCTCCTGAAGGACCTGCCTGAGGTGGTTTTACAGTTGACTTTTAAAAAAATAAGTAGAGGTACACTCTAAAATAACAGCAATATAGTAAATACGTGAACCAGTAATAGTTATTTACTATCATTATCAAGTATTATGTATTGTGCATAATCATATGTGCTATATTTTTATACAACTGACAGTGCAGGTTTATTTATACCAGTGCCACCGCAGACATATGAGTAATGCATTGCACTATAACATCAAGAGGCAATAGAAGATTTTCCGCTCTATCATAACCTTATGGGACCACCATTGTATATGTAGTCCACCGTTGACTGAAATGCATGAGTGTAGTTGATGGAGGGTGGACCTCATATTATGCAAAGGGATAGGACAAGAAAATTCTATAGAGACAATCCAAAAGTGGGAAAAAATCAGTGGGAACTAATGTCATATGATAGACTACCACACCAATGAAGAGTTTAATACGAAAAACAGCAGCATATATTCTGTGTTATGTTATTTTTCTGTTACTGTGATAAAGAAACATTGAGGCTCAACCAAGATTAATGAGACATATAAAAATTCGTGAGTACAAAAAACAGAATGAAATATGAGATGGAAAGGAAATCTGAAATTACACTAGACACAAAAGATAATGTTAATCTGCACACATTAAGAAAGTGTTCAGTTTATAAGCATAGACCCTTAAAACTGAATCTTAGGTTAAAAAGTTTATTTTAGTCTTACAAATAGAGATACTAAGTTATTGGCCAATTGAATATCATGTCCATTCATTCCCCTCAGCCCACAAAATAAAAATTTGTTAACTTACACTTTAACTGTAATTAGAGAATGGCAATCATAGCACCTAAGCTTCGAATGTAATGAGTACTAGACAACATCTATCCAATCCTCTTATTTTAAAAATAGGGAAATCAAGACCCAGAAATCAACATTACAAATTAAGAGGGGCTGTGTGCGGTGGCTCATGCCTGCAATCCCAGCACTTAGGGAGGTAGAGGTGGAAGAACTCCCTAAAATATTCAATTTCTTCCACTTAAAGCAAAAACATCTTGGGACTAGTCTGTCATAATATATATATTATATAATTATGTAATATATACAATCATGTGGTATATATTTGAATTTTTATCTAATCGATAAATTAATAGATAATATTTTATCTAATTGCTATCCTGATGAAGCTCTTTTATTTTCAAGAGGGGGGATAACTCAAATTCAGATTGTCTAAGAGAAAAGGGGAGGTTTATTTTAAGTCATTCATGGATTAGAAATAGAAAGCCATCAGGAAGTAAGGCAGTTTTCAGCAGCAGGGAGTTCTCTAGGAACTGCAGGGTTGGTACAATGAAGGCTGATGACTGCCATGGGAATTAATTTCCTTCAATTTGAACACCAATGTAAATCTGAGAGCTGACATGCAGGTCTCTGAAAGGTATGAAGTCTAATGAATATACCCAGATGAGTGGAAAGGAAACTGAATGGGAAAAGTAGAGAAAACCCAGAATAAAGTCATCTGCCAGTTCAGGTGTATACCTCTTTATGGACAACAGAATTCCTTCCCCATCTCCTTCTATCCCTCTCCTCTCCTATCTTCCCCCATCTTTTCCAAATTACACTATTTTGTTTTTGAGCACTGACAATCACTGCTACTGATGCCATCAAGGGAAAAAAACACCTCACAATATTCATTTTACTAACACTTTACACCAGGAGAAGATGTAGGGAAAGGGGCAATTTACTCTCCCTATGATGCTAGCGGTAGTACTTGGTTCTCAAGACCCGGACATTCCATATCTCAAAGGACCTACAACATCTCTTAGGCATTTCCAGGAGGTACCACTGTTGACAAATATGGTAGATGAATATCTGCTTTATTTGAACAAGTATAAAAGAGAGCTCCTAAAATATTCCAACAAGAAAGCAATATATTAGTAACTTTTCTGGGAAGCTAATATAGAACCAATAGTAGCACATGAAAGAAAATTCACAGGAAGAAATACAACATTAAACAAACATGAGAAAATGCTGAAGCTTACTAGTAATCAAATAAATGTAATAATAAAGTAATGGTTTTAGTCCAATTAGCAAAGATAATTTTGAAATGATAATATCCTATGCTGCTGAGGAGATGAATCAACTTTAACAAAATACTGACGGTAGTATAAAACTAGTATGACCTATAAGAAATAACTCAAAAATCTATATTGAGCCATATACATTTTTATACACTTTGTCCTCATGATTATACTTCTGAGCCTGTATCCTAAGAATCCTAAATACACAAAAGACAGTATTATACTCAAAGATTTTATCCCAGGGTTATTTCTAATATCAACAATAAATATATGGCAAATAATATAACCTTCAACTGATGCAGCTATTATGCAACAATCAAAATAAGTAGACAGGCCGGGCGCTGTGGCTCACGCCTGTAATCCCAGCACTTTGGGAGGCCGAGGTGGGAGGATCACGAGGTCAGGAGATCGAGACCATCCTGGTCAACACGGTGAAACCCCGTCTCTACTAAAAATACAAAAAATTAGCCGGGCGCGGTGGCGGGTGCCTGTAGTCCCAGCTACTCGCAGGCTGAGGCAGGAGAATGGCGTAAACCCGGGAGGCGGAGCTTGCAGTGAGCCGAGATTGCGCCACTGCACTCCAGCCTGGGAGACAGAGCGAGACTCCGTCTCAGAAAAAAAAAAAAAAAAAAAAGTAGACATACTATGAAGATAATACTGAAAACAAAAACATCTTCATAGTTATAAAAAAAAAGGATTCAACTTTTGCAAAGCTCAAGCATTATACCAAAAAATTGTTTTAAAATCTAAGAGACCTAGTTTCAGAGAAAGGCTTTCCTGAATATTAGAGAAGTTTTACTTAGATAACAGGAGTCATTACATATTCTACACTTGTGATTACTGTCTGATACCTTGTATATACAAAATCATTTTTAATATATTAATAATAAGAAATTCATGTTGACATTTAAATGCTACAAAATACTAAGTAAAAAATATAGAAACAGTAATAGTATGAAATTCAAAAGAACAAATCCCCAAATTTTATTTTATATCAAAAGAAATAATAATACAAAGATCTTTCATTAATTTCCTAATTTTTCAAATGCCGATACAAAATTCTGGCAATGTAAGAAAAAACAACTCACTCAAACAATACATTGTACTAGAAGAACTAAGAAAAAATCTCTACTAAATATGTAAAAGCCAAAAGCAAATGAAAATGAATTTTAGCTTAGAAAAGAGGGCCTATATTCTCCTACAATGGTTCTTGAGACTTCTGTAGAAATAAATTCTACAGACTGTCTCAATAATCATAACTAAAATATGTTAAGTAAAAAACTAATTCATAATAAAATCTCTACTGTAAAAATAAATAAATCTAAAGTACTTATGTTAGAATCATCAATAGATTCTTCTTAATACATTTTTCTGCTGAAGAAAACTAATGTGGTAAGAAGGGATGGAAAGAACATGAATGCTTACAACTATCTTGACTAACGAGCTAATGGCATAATTCTGTGTGCCTGCTTAGTCTTTAAGGTAGATACCACTCACAACTATACACTTACAACTGGTAGACATAAGAGTCTAATTAACTATTTCAAAAACATATACTATTTCCATTACAGTAAACTGATTCTTAGAAAAGAAACATAAATTCACTTATTATAAACTTCTCCTAAATCCTGGAGTAGGGTTGAGAGACACAAAAAGAAAACCTTTGTCTTGAGTCACATGAAATGATACCTCAATTTAAAAAATAATTTCATGTAGTAACTGATTCATATTATTTACAGTTAATAAAATACATAATCTTCAGTTAACTCTTGGTCATACATTATTATAAGCATACTGTGCATCTCCTAGAAGGAAGGAATGCCAGCTATTAAATCAAAAGGAAACATGTCTTAAGTGCTTGTATGTGCAGGATCTCAGTTGGAAATTACCAACATAATAATAAAACATCTGAAATGAGAGGATGAACTCAGAAATTCCTAAGATTTCTTAACTTATTAATTTAAATTGTTATTAAATTAAATAATATGTGGGTAGGCATTTGATGAACTTGCTCAAAAACATTTGAGATGTTCACGAGTTTGTATTTCCCAGAATCAGAATACAATAATTTTATCTGAAATGACACTTTTGCCCTAGCTGCTGAGCAATTTAAACTCTACAGGAATCACACTCCAGTAAGAGTGTGTATATTCTGTTTTACAAATAAAAATTGCCTGCCATGTACCTAACAAAAGTCTCTAGCCCATTAGGATGTAAGGTTAAAACAAAGCTAGAATTTTTATTAGTGCCTTATCCTTTTTATGTCTCATCCTTTTATTTCTCTACTGACTCTTAAGCTTCTCCATCAAATTCCTACATTAAATATTAAACTACCGTACCACTCTCTTGATTCAGAGCTTATTATCTATGCTAAAACCGACTCCAGAAAAATCTCCTACCTTCACCCTCCCTTTATGGTTTCATTGTTTCTTATTTGTGCAGGGGGATCAGACTAAGGGAAGGATGACGCAGACACTTAAACTCACAGCCATAACCTGTCTAGAGCTAACAGCCCAGGGTAACTGTATGGGGCTTTAGGACCAACTACCTTCCTCTAAGGGTGTTTAAATCTTCAGTGCCAAGAAGAGTCAAAAAAAAAAAAAAAAAAAAAAAAAAAAAAAAAAAAGAAGGGGCACCAGGAATCTGGGGCTCCAGTCTCAATTCTCTGCATTAAGAGCAGCCAGCTGGGGAATTCTACACCAATCACATACTCTCATTTGGTTTATTTCCCCACCTATAAAGCAACTAAAGACCATGTTCCTTTCAGCTTCTAGAAGTAAAACATTTAGATGACTATAAACAAGGAATCTAGTCATACTTCACATATAAAAGCTGGCATTACTTCTTATACTTGCTACTGAAATTCTCCGAGCCACTCCTATCCTTGAGGGAAACTTGTATTCAACTCGATTGTTCAAGAGTAGTTCTGGGTGTAAGTTACCTGAGTGAAAGCTACATGTCACTCGATACTTTCAGCTAATACTTGGGCCCCTGTGAAAGAGCACAGTACTGTGCTAGCCTTAGGTGACTTCTTGCAGAAGTCGTATTCAATAGCAGGAACAATCTCTGGTTGAAAATGTCGGAGACAAATTTGCATCATAACTTGTGCTTTCAGAAGTCTTTACTCACTACCCCTCAAAACTGTGTAACAGAAAACTGTGTTCATCACTGAACCAAAAACCCAATGGAGCATTCTAATGCCGATTCTGAAACACTTGTGGTTCCAATGTTTCACTCTATAATGCTCTTTTCCTAAATTAAGTCTCACAATATATTCTAATAAAGGTTTGACATGCAGCATTTTATGAGCTGAAACAAACTCTTTTTGAAAAACTCTTAAACCATGTGCATATACTACTGCCAACTCAACCCTATCACAAAAGAATCCAAGTTGTTTTACCTTTCTAAACAATAAATATCAATAACTCTGAAAACACATTATTTATGCGCAAGTCTGATAAATGTACATATAAAGTATCTTCACTTTCCTTGCTCTTCTTTCTGTCCTAATGCTTATCAGGATGACATATTAAACTGATCTACCATTATGAAGTTATAATACACGTCTAGAGAATTTTAAATTATCTTTCTGATATAATGATCATTGCAAATACCTCTCTGTCTAAACAGACATGACAACCAAATAGAGCATAAAATCCTACAGCAGATCAGGTACTGGTAGGAAAAAAAAATGCTACAAAAGATGTTACTGGGACAACTGGCAAAATTGTAATGTGGGCTGTAAAAAACGAAATATCCTGAATTTGCTCACTGTATGCAGTTTTGTAAGAGAATATCCTGGCTCTCAGGATATGCACATTAAAGTATTAAGGGCTAAAGAGGCACAGATGTATGCAGCCTACTCTCAAATGACCCCCACAAAAAAGAGAGAGCAAACAAATGTAGCAAAATGTTAAAAACTGGTGAATCCAGGTAAAGTAAATATGGGAGTTTTCTGAATTATTTGTACTACTTTCTGTAGTTCAAAAGTAATTTAAAATAATATCTTTAAAAACCAGCTTAGACTCTGTTCATCCCCCACAACTAAATTTCTCCACTCCCCACCATTCACAGAAACATCCTGAAAGTTGTGAATAGTCACTGTCTCCCGTTGTACTCCACTCCACTGAGAGATTTCCACAGTGCCAAACCCAACAACTTCTTCTCGGCCTCATCTTAATTTCTTCACAGTGCTGAATGCAGGTGACCACTCTTTCACCTCTTACGGCGCCACATCTCGCTGGTTCTCCTTGTATCTCACTGGCTGCTCTTTGTCTCCTTTGCTGGCTCCCCTCAATATCCTAGACCCCCTTCTATTCTCTATCTAAATAATCTCATCAGTCTGCAACATTAAAAGCACCCTGAATTCCAGACTCAAGTATCCAACATCTGACAAGACATATCTGCTTGTTTGTCAAATGGGCATCTCCAACTTTGCTGGTTGAAACAAAACTCTTTTTTTTTGGCAGGGTCTCCCTCTGTTGCCCAGTCTGGAGTACACTGGCATGACCACAGATCGCTGCAACCTTGACCTCCCAGGCTCAAGTGATCCTCTCGCCTTAGCATCCTGAGTGGCTGGGACTATAGGCGCATGCCACCACGCCCAGTTAATTAAAACACATTTTTTTTTTTTGTGGAGACAGGGTCTCCCTATGTTGCTCAGGCTTGAAACAAAACTCTTGATTCCCTTCTCTAACCCATTCCAATCTGCTCCTCCTTCAGTTGCCTAATACCACTAAATACCACTAGTTTTCACCCAGTTGTTCAGGTCAATTATGGAGATCAGAAGTAATGATCCTTATTTCCCTTGATTTCCTTCATATCCCAAATACCATCAGCCAAGACTTAAAATACACCATCAAAATATACCCTGAATTGACCATTTCTCACCCCCTCTGCTGTTCACCCTAGTCCATGGTCTAGGCAGATTTGCCTGCCTCCCCTTTTATTCCGTCATAACCCATTCTCTGAGACAAAGCAGCAAAAATGAGCTTATCAAATCTGTAATTAAATCATGTCTTCCCCCCATCAAAATCTTCCAATGGTTTCCCATCACACAGAAGACCTTATATCCTCATCACAGCCTGCAAAGCTGTACCTAACATGGGTGCCTGCCCATCTCTCTGAACTTATCTCCTAGCAGTCTCTGTCCCCTTTTTCACTATGTTCATCACACTGGTTTTCTTACAGTCTCCAGATCATGCTAAGTTTGTTCCCACCTAAGGGCCTTTACTTTTGCACGCTCTTTCCCCCATATTCACATTGCTCACTCCTTCCCCTCTTTCAGATTGACTGCTGGCCAAATAAGACATTTAAGAAAGGCAATGTCCTCTTCCTTTTCCTCTCTCTGCTTTATTTTCTTAATATGTATTTGTTTTTTCTTGTCTCTTCATTAAAAAATAACTTAATGTAAAACATTAACATGTGACAGTTTCTCATTGCTAAAAAAAAGAAAAGCAAACAATATATATGAAATTCAAGCTCCTTTCAACTATCTCCCTTAATCTTGGTTCCCTCCCCAGAAGTACTTTAGTATTCATTTGGTTGTGTATCCTTGTAGAGTTCTTCTCTATGGAATTAAATACACAGGTATCTGTAGAAACAAAAAGTGTTTTATGCCTGTTCTATAGCAAACTTCAAAATACGCCCTAACTTTCCTAGTCATTATACAGAGATTTATTTTGTTACTCATTGGAATATATAGGTCTATTGGTGAACAGTTAACGTAATTACCATTTTGCACCATTATGAACAATTAATTTAACAAATATTTACTGAGTGTCTACTACATTCTAGGCTCTGTATCTGTATCTTGCTGCAGATACAGCAAAAACTAAAACAAAGCTCTTGCCCTCTTGCAGCCCGTATTCTTGCAGGAGGAGGAGGACAATAAACAGAATAAAATATACAGTGTAAACTTTTTTTGAAAAGGGCCAGAGAGTAAATATTTTTGGCTTTGCAGGCCACATATATATGTCACATATTTTTTGCTTTGTTTTTACAATCCTTTAAAAATGTAAAAACTATTCTTAGCTTATAGAATGTATAAAAACAGGGCAGAAGCTCATGGAGCTGTGGCTTGCTGACCCCTAATAGAGTACGTTAGAAGGTGGTATGTGCTATGCAAAAAATAAAAAGGAGTCCAGGATAAGAGTGGGGTGGGGGGGGAAGTGCAGGATATAATATAGTATTAAATAGGGTTTCATAGATGGTAAGATCTGAGCAAAGACTGGGAGGTAAGTCCATTGAGCCAAGCAGATATGTGGAAGAAGTACATTTCAGAGAGTGGAGCCAGCAAGAGATCTAAAGCAGGAACAGGACAGATATAGCAAGGAGGCCAGTGAGCAAGAGGAGGACAGTGGTAATAGTTAATGAGGTCAGGAGGGTAAGGAGAAAGTGGAGTTGATTGGGCAGATCATGTAGAGCCTCACAGGACCAGCTATTCTCTGACCGAATGAAAGGGAATGAATGTCTTAGTCCATTCAGGTTGCTATCACAAAACACCATAAATGAGATAGCTCATAAACAACAGAAATCGATTTCTTACCATTCTGTAGGATGGGAAGTCCAAGATCAAGACATATTCAGTATCTGGTGAGGGCTGCTTTCTAGTTCACAGACTTCTTGCTGTGTCCTCAAGAGACAAAGGGCAAGGGATCTCTCTAGGGTTTTTGTTTGTTTGTTTGCTTTGAGACAGAGTCTCGCCACATCACTCAGGCTGGAGTGCAGTGGCGCGATCTCGGCTCACTGCAACTTCAGCCTCCTGGGTTCAAGCGATTCTCCTGCCTCAGCCTCCCGAGTAGCTGGGACTACAGGCACGTGCCACCACGCCCAGCGAATTTTTTTGTATTTTTAGTAGAGATGGGGTTTCACTGTGTTAGCCAAGATGGTCTCGATCTCCTGACCTCGTGATCCGCCCACCTCAGCCTCCCAAAGTGCTGGGATTACAGACATAAGCCACCGCACCTGGCCTCTAGGGCTTTTTAAGGGCACCAATCCTGTTCATGAGGACTCCACTTCCATGACCTAATGGCCTCCTAAAGGCCCCATTTCCTAATACTATCAACTTGGGAGTTAGGATTTCAAGTTTGGGAGCACACATACATTCAGAACATAACAGAAGCCATTGCAGGAGAAGTGACAGGGACTGTCTTAATTTGCGAAAGGCTTATTCTGGCTACTGTATTGAGAAAATACTCTTGGGAGGGGCTAGGGCAGAAGGGGCAGACCACATAGCAACCTATTTCAGTAATTCAACAAGATGTGATGGTAGTGGCTTGGACAAGGGTGGTGGCAGTGTGGGAGGTGGTGAGGCATGATAGGATTTTGGATGTATTTTGATGATACAGAAAACAGATTGTACTGAAAGAACAGATCTGAAGAGCAAAAGAAAAAGTGAAGTAAAAAAATAAGGTCAAGATTTTGGTCTGAGCTGCAGGATGGAGTTGCCATTGACAGAAATGGGGGAGTCTGTGGGTAAGGTAGGCACTGGGGAGAAAGTTTAGGAGTTTAGTTTTTGGGTATGCCGACTTGATGTCTATTATTAAACATTGAGGGGAGATGCTGAATAGGCAATTGCACGTATAAGACTGGAATTGGGGAGAGGGGCTAAAGATCTAAATTTGGGTATTGTTGATATTTACATGGTATTTAAAGCCATGAGACTAAATGAGATTACCAATAAAATGAGCATAGATAGAAACAAACAAACAAACAATAAAATTGGGGCTCTCCAACATTAAGAGGTCAGTGAAAATAAAGGAAAAGGAGAATTACAAGGACCAGCACTGAGACAGCAGATAACCAGGAATGTGTGACATCCTAGAAGGCAAAGAAGAAATGGTTTCAAGGCTAAGGGAAGCAAACAGCTGTGTCAAATGCTGCTGACAGGTCACATAGGATGAGAATCAATAACATAGGGCGTTTAACAATATGGGGGCTACTGAAGAACCAGAGGAGCTGTTTCTGTGGGAGTGGTGCAGACAAAGGCCTGACTAGAGTGGGTTTAACAGAGTACTAGAGGAGAGAACTTGGCAATAGCAAGTACAGACAACTATTTCGAGAAATACTGCTCCCACGGGAAACAAAAAATTGGGGTAATGTGGTGAAATGGGACAATTTTTTTCCTAAGAGGGGAGAAATGATAGCATATTTGTTTGCTGATAGAAATGATTCAATAAAGAGAACAAAATTGATGATGTGGAAGGAGAGAACGTGAAGCCAAGTCCTTGAGCAGATGAGACAGAATGGGGCCTAGTACAAAGGTAGACAAGAATATGAACAGTTAATCTAAGGTAATAGGCAGGGAGATAGTCATGCACTGAGCAAATGCTGCATAGACCATTTCATAAATAGAGTGCCAGAGGTACGTGGAGTGGTTGCAGTCTATGGAAGTTCGGATTACTTCAGTTTTCTTAGCAAAATGGGAAGCAAGGTCATGAGCTGAAGGTGAGGACGGGAAAAGAGATATGGAAGGTTTGGGGAAAATAAGATATGAAATAGTCATTTAGAAGAGTGGGAGAGTAAGCAGACTAGGAAATACAGTACAATCATTGGGCAGCATTACGGACCCACTTGAGGTTTGTGGTCATGTGTGGTTGCGTGGTTTTTTTCTGGCCATGCCCAGTTACATAGGGGCAAGTGCAAAAAAAAAAAACAAAAAACAAAAAAAAAAAAACCCAGAGAGTTTGTTTTAACTAAGGCTCTGGTTTTGCCAAACAAGCAAAGAGCAAGGAAGGGGATCCAAAGAAGTAATTAAACTGATTAACCATGAAATTTAGATGAGTAAATTCCATGTAAAAGGGAGTAAAAACATCAAGAGGGTAAGGGGCGGGGGAATAGTAATAGGATCAATGGGTTGGAGATTCCACTGGGGTCAGAAGATGGTTAGGGCTGAGGCACTAGGAGTGAGCTGCAAAAATAGGAAGAAGGGGTAACAGAGCAGAACACATGAAATGGCAACTATGGAAGGATTGCAGTTATTGACAATATAGGAGGGTATCACTGTGGAATGAGTGGCTGACATAGCGTAGATGGGAAAAACACTGGAAGAGAGGTCTAGGAAATGACAGGCCAGAGTTTGGGTGAATCAGTTATGTATACTCTTATCAATTTCAATATAAAGACTGGAGAGTAGGACAGTGAGCCTTTACGACATAATTCAAAACTGAAGATTGTAGGGAGAAAGGAGGAAGCATAGTCTGAAAGAAGCAAGGAGACTCGTGACAGATATCTTTCCCACCTCTAGAAACAGTGGTAAGGAAAGTTATGGAGCAAACAAACAAAAACAGCCACAAGTGCACAGTGGAAGAGAGTCCGGTTTCCATTAGAGCAAGAAAGTGAAAACAACATCTAAGAATAGGTTCAGACTGGATTTTGCAGATGATAGACAGTTAATTTCACAAGGCACACTAGAAGGGTATGAAGAGTTGAGAAGGGGTTTAAGAAAAAGTGTAGACCCCACTCTAGCCTGGGCAAGAGAGCTAGACTCTGTCTCAAAAAAAAAAAAAAAGTGTAGACCCAGTCCGAGCGCGGTGGCTCACACCTGTAATCCCAGCACTTTGGGAAGTCGAGGTGGGTGGATTGCCTGAAGTCAGGAGTTGGAGACCTGCCTGGCCAACACAGTGAAACCTCGTCTTTACTAAAATACAAAAAATCAGCTGGGCATGGCAGTGTGTGCCTGTAGTCCCAGTTATTAGGCAGGCTGAGGCAGGAGAATTGCTTGAACACAGGAGGCAGAGGTTGCAGTGAGCCGAAATCATGCCAGTGCACTCCAGCCTGAGCGACAGAGCGAGACTCCATCTCCAAAAAAAGTGTAGAACTTTTTATGAATGGAGAGCCAGAGATAAAATGTGAACGGGAAGTCTGGAGGTTCTGTGGTTACTGACCAAGACTAATCCTAGCACACATGACTCCTATGATACACTCATGTGTTTCACTAAGAAATGGAAACTGCTGGGTCAAAGTTGTTTCTACTTTAAAATAGCTGTACTGATATATTCAATGTTATCCCTTTAACCTTCTCAATACATACTAACAAAACTTTTTTCTCTTTTGCCGGTATAATGAGCAGAAAAAAAAAAGTCACTGCTTTACTTTGCATTTGTCTACTGGTGAGGTAAATCATTATTCCATGTTTACCCGCTAGCCGTATTTCCTCTTCTGTGGAACTTTCCCACTTAAAAAACAGTTGTTTTCCCTTTTAAATTGATGTAGAGTGCTTTAAAAATCTATTTTATTCTCTTCTTAATGATTCACACAAATCAATCTTCTAGATTCGTTTCATACCTTTCAACGGCTCATGATAGGGTGATATAAGGCTCAGTAGGTGCTCTCTCTTCCAAATCCCTCTGTACTATATATTAGAGTTTGTCTAATTAAGGCCTTAGTCAAATCTGGCCATACCACTGGTTTCATAACTGTTTTTGCACTACAGTGGTAGAGATGGTATGGCCCACAAAGCAGAAATTATTTGCTATCTGGCCCTTTACAGAAAGCTTGTGGACCCCTGCTATATACCTTTCAGGGCCCCTGAACTGCTGAAGATTTCCAAGAACACAGCAGATCCTTATCTTTACTGACACACTCACTGAAATGCTGTTCCTAGTTCCCAAAATGCTCCAGACATTCCCCCTATTCTACTCAACGAATCTATTACTGGCCTTTCTTGGTGTTTTTACAGATTTATATCACGAAATCTGTAAATACACTTATTGAACTTGTTTATTTACACATCTCTTTCTCCACTAGTATGTAAATCTCTCGACAAGAGATAATGCCAGCACTAATAAATGGCACACAAAGTCCTTCATGGTTTGCTAGCTCTCTCATCATTTCCTAGTTCTGCTATGCTCCAGTCAAAATATATATTTAATTTCATTAAATATTTTTCAAAAACATAATTTCTAATGGTAGTATAATAATCAAGAGTTCTGTACTTTCATACTCATTTCTTTAAAATTTTGGTGGATACCACCTATTCCTAATAATTTATTTACATTTATTTAGCATATTCATGATTTGCTGAAATACTTCTCTTCCTTAATTCCTTTCTTAGTAAAAACAAAAGTGGTGGAATCTTATCCTTCCTAAGATTAACTTTTTCATCTGTGGTAGGAACATACGCATCTAGGATAAAGGGGCTCCACTACCTACGTTGTAGGTAGTTCTATTTTCCTTATGTAATACACATATTATATTTTTATTTCCCCAGTAGAACCTTCATTTACTTTACTAGGAGTTTTACTAAATGCATATTTCAATTTAAGCACTTATGGGCCTTTTCATTCCTCTTACTCCCCAGATTTAATCAAATTTGAGATTTCTTTGGTTTTTCTCTCACTTATTTGTTTTGAGATCATTAAGAGTTGCACCGACAGATATTTGGTGCATTCACTTTAGAACCCAGTTTTATATAGTTGTTACCAATTATATCTCACCCGGGTAAAGATTTTTCTCTAAAATGTATGTGAAAAGTTAAGCCCTGTCTTGTTTAACTTTGCAACTTACCCATTCATTATTCCCAACTCAGTTTATCTTAAAAGTGTGGTCTGTGATCTATAGTTAGTTAAACAGCATAAAATTCTGAGTATGTATATGATATAAAAGTATACAAACAAAACAGCATGATGAGCTTTGCAGCCAAGCAGATCTAGATTCAGATTCAGGCTCGAACGCTCTGAGCCCTTGGACAAAGTACTTACCTATTTACACTTTGTTTTCTCATCAGTAAAATAGAAGTAACTCCCATGCATAACACAGAGCCAAGATAATAAATGAGAAAAATGTACATGAAAGTGACAATGTATATTAAATGCCTACAAATAATGTCCAGTACATTACAAGTAAAACGTTAATCCACTCTCTATTCTTCTAATCCCCAAGCAACAGGAACAATAAATACTGTGTAGTCTCAATTTATTGTATTAATAAGTTCATTATTAAATTCCCTTAAATAAAAGCAATTTGGCAGTATGGACCATGAGCTTTGGATGTTTACTTTGACTCAGTATTTTTGCTTTGGGGACTCTATCTTCATAATCTAGAATGCAGAAATTGATATTTTTTATGAGGATGTTCATTGCAGTGTTTCTTATAACTGCAAAAAATTTGGAAACTGTTTAATAATGAGAAATCCACACAAACATGCAAACATTAAATATGGTAACAAAATAATTTAGTAGCATAAGAAAATGCTTATGGTGCTAGGTGAAAAAAGAATACAAAATTACCCACATAGTAAAGTGTCAACTGTGAAAAAAATCCAATAAACTCAGAAAAAAACATTGGAAGGAAATGCACCAAAGGGCTTACAGTAGTTACTACGTAGTACTGATATTTGTAATTTTTATTTTATGGTTGTCTATATTTTCTGAAATAATTAACAATGATAATGACATTGATGATAACAGCAGTTATTATTTATAAAAAAGTTAATACATGACAGGCCTAGTTTTAAGAGCTTACTGTATTAACTCATTTACTCCTCATAACATAAGATGAAAAAGTGAGATTAAATAACTTGCCCAAGGTCACACAGATAATTACAGAAGGTGCCAAAATCTGAATCCCAATAGTGTAGCTCTAAAGTGCCTGTTCTCTACACTACACTGAAAAGTTTTGCTTTGTTTTAAAAATTTAGCCGTTAAAAAGGCATATATCAATCCCAACTTTATGGTCTCACAGTTATCAGCTTTTTTTTCAGTACTGAGTTGTAATATTTGCTCTGGCATGGAGTGTCTTTTTGGATTAAGATGTAGCCACTATTCCTATATGTATTCTATCTACTCCAGAAAATTTCAAGACAAATCCGCCTCCCTATTTCCCATTTCAATCTCATTTGACCATTGAGACTCTAGAACTCTAATATTCTTACTTATTATAGCAACTGACAGTACTTCAAAGGACCCTTCAAAGCAACCCAATCACACTTGCTTTTGAAAACCTCCCAACTAACATCCATGCATATAATTACAAATCAGTTGCCACTTGCTGTAGTTTGCATATGGTGTGTCTGTCTCCATCAAAATTCATGTTGAAATCTGATCATGATCTCGTGGACATGATTTAGTTCCCCGAGGGTGAGTTGTTAGAAAGCCAGGCCCTCCCCTCAGATTTCCCTTTCTTTGCCTGGGGAGCTTCCCCTTTGACCTTCTCTAACATGATATGATGCAGCACAACAAGCTGACCAGATGGCGGCGCCTTGCTTCTTATACTTCCCAGCCTGCAGAACCGTGAGCCAAATAATAAACCTCTTCTCTTAATAAAGGACCCAGTCTCAGGTATTCTTTTACAGCAACACAATACGGATTAAGGCACCACTCTTGCAAACATCTGTCTTCCATTGTGAAGTTCATTCCTTGTACAACTCAGAAGACTCCTTCACCTGCCAACACTCAACAGATTTACCATGGCAATGGCTGAATAGGGCCAACTAAGAAAAATCCTCAACCTCCAGGGGAATTTCACTGTTTCTGATCCTTCCTCTTTAAGGATGGCATTGTTCTCCATTGTTTTTGAAAACCTCATCAGTTTCTTTGATTCTCTCAGCTTTCTCACCCTTTTGCTGGTAAACCAAACTGTTTTGAGGGGGGAGGATATCTTTTTGGCACCAATATGTATTCAAATATCAATCTCAGGAAAAAAAATCACAATTTATACCCTGGCCAATAAAAAGAACTCCCCCACTCACTGCTGTGCTCCTCTCTGCAGTTTATATTTGATAAATTTATTTCATTGCATGCCACTTGGTTTGACTTCCTTTATAACCAGGTTTCTTTTCTTATAAAAACATTTGCAGAATCCAACATGGTTAAAAGTCAAGAAATTCTTCTAAATATAGATGTTTACATTTCAATGTAGGAGCTCATTTACAACATTTAGAAAAACTGAGTTCATGGAATGGCTTTAAAATTATAAATAAGAAAAACTATAGTCATAAAAACAATGAATACAATAACAAGTATTGATATCGGAAAAGCTTACAACTAGAATTATATATTTTTACAAAAAATCTTATTCTGTTCACATTATATAATGGTAATAAAGCCACTGAGAGTTGAGGTAGAAGCGCAAACAAGATTTTTACAGATATTTCAGTGGGAGGAATTTAATAATTCCTGATTAGGACAAAGATGCAGCCACATCAAGACTAATCCAGGGTGGCGGCCCCTTTTAGGAAAAAGAAAACAGAACACTAGTACTTCATTAGGCTCATGTTAAATTGCATGAAGTAAAAATCGTACTGCCAAACTAGTATAAATTTATGCATTGCATAGCTAGAGACTGAAAAAGAAATCTGCACCTTCAAACTACTATTTCCCTTTTGTGGTTGCTGATTTTCATCCTGGTACAGCCTTCTCGAGGAACAACTAGGGTGCCAAGTAAAGTAAAAGTGGAAAACAGATCCTTTCCCCAAAAACGGGACTTTCCCCTTTTCCACTAAATATAGCTTCTTCACCACTCTAATATGAAAGCTTTGATATAACAGGGAAACTTAAAATCCTGCAGGAACTTTTGTTATTCTAAAAGTGAGTACGTCAGGACAGCCATTTTACAACCTTCATTTCCAAACACCTATTACACCATACATCTTGCAATTTTAAAAGTATCTTTTCTTTAGGGTAAAAAAAGTACCATTTACGCATTCATCATTTAAGTCATTACTGTTTCAAAGGACAGTTATTAAGCTTCTTAATACAGCTGTCAAAATCAATTTGTAGATAGCCTCCAATTTCAATTTTCTACATTTACATCTACTGATAGACCAACCTGATTAGCGATTAAGATAACAGACTTAAACTGTAAGCAATCCTTGCAAAATCCAGTTGATTTTTAAAATCAGTAAGCAACACGCGATCATTTTTAAAGACAGCCATTCCGAAAATAGCTTGATTGTGGTGGCCGGTCTGCTCCTCAGCAGCTGTTCCCTGTTGCTTGTACGCATGGGAGTGCAGGTAGAAGTGCAAAACCCACAAGCCCACGCCAAACCCGTACAGTCACAAACATTATGTAAACATGTCGTGAGGCCAAGAAGCCCCAAGGAGAAAGAACCGCCGGGAGAAAGAGATCGGCAAGCTGCATGTGAGGACGATGGGCGCTGTGTGCGGACGCGGGAGACCCGGGCAGAGGGGCCCAGGGCGGGACAAAGACTGGTCCATCTCGGGCAGCGCCGGCCAGCGCCCAGAACCAGTGGGAGGCTGCCGTCCCGGGGCAGCCGACTGCAGCGCTCAAGGGCCCTCAAACGCCACAGCTTAACAGGCGAGGCAAACGCTTCCCTGAGTATCAGATCATTCCCTTCCCGCCCCTTGTAACGGGCTCCCGCCGCCCCTAACGGGCTCCTCGGACACCTGAGGAGCCGCCGTCGCCTGCCCCCTACCCGGGTCCCGCAGGGCGCCTGGGCCGGCAGCTGTTGGGGTTAGAACCGCGCCGCCGCTGCCTCCCGGCTTCAAACGGCCGGGCGGGCACCGGGAGAGCGAGCGAGCCCAGCGTCTCTCCCGTAGGCGCGTCAGGCAGCTCGGAGCTCCCAGCCTCTACTGCCGCCCCTCCAGTTCGGGGCCGCGCACCCTCACGCCACCTACCCGGTCCCACACCATCCCAGAGGCCTCGGGCGCTCAGGCCTTCGGCCGAAGCGGCACTGCCTCCTGTCCGGGGCCTGAAATGGCTGCGGAACAAAGAGAATCTGGGCTCCACTGAGCGCCGGTCCGATTGGCCGGGGGGCGGAGCCCGCCGCGGGAACGTTCGGCGGCGGTCGCCTTGGCAACGGCGGCGGGGCTGGGAAAACTGCGGCCTCGGTCGGCTGGGCCTGTGGGCCTGCGTCCGGCAGCGCGCGGCAGTGCCTTCTAAGCGGGCTCTGTAGCTTCAGACCTCACCGGCCTGGCGCGGGGCTCACAAGGGCTCGCACTCCCTGCGGCCGGCGCGCTGACCGGAGCCTCTGGGTCTCGCACGCAGCAGCTGCAGACGCTGCCCTGCGCGGTGGGGCTGTGAGCAAAATGGCCCGCCAGTGTGGTTGCTCAGACTGTGCTGGGCCCTCCTAGGAGGATGGCCCTGCCCCTGCCTAACTTCTGTGCCCCAGCATAACCTCCAAAGTAACAGCCGTGCCCTGGGAGCCTGTTCAACACTGAACATATCCCACAATAACACAGTTCCAGCGTCGCTGGTAAAAAGCAGAAATGGCTTCGGTAGGTAGATGCGGGTGGATGGCTGCCTGCTTAGTACAAAATAGGCTTTTGACGTGTGTTGTATCTGGCGTATAAACTACTATGTAATTAAAATTCAGTGATTTATAAAATTTTTACGTCTCCAGGTGTGCAATCCTATAAAACTGTAGTTTCTTGCTCTTAGAAATAACAAGCCCTTCTCTCCCTAACCTGCCATCATGAGAAATTAAAATGTCCTCTATTTTCTGTACGGCAAATGATTCAAAATGGGAGTGGTGCACGTTTTTATACCCAATTGCAACAACGGTAATGAGATAAATATCAGTTCCCTTCCCTCAGATGATTCTTATATGTAACATTTACTGTATAAAAATACTTAAAATTTGCATAGCTAGCTGATTCTTATTTTCTAAGGTGATGATTCCGGTGATAATATTCCTCACATGATCAATGTGAGTAGAAATACCAGCAGTTCCGACTATCTTACTGGAAGTGCTGTATATATTTTGAAAATACGTAACAGTTGTTGCCTTCCTGTCATAGTTTAGGTAAAATTGCAGTACATAATACTAGAAAATGTCTGTAAATTTTTACTAAGATAATTTATTTGTTCATCTAAACATGTTAACAGTTTTCATTTGAACTACAGTCATTTTGCAGGAACAACTAGTTTATTTAACTTAAAATTTGAGACTAAAAGTACCATTTTTTAATTATTGGGAAATTGAACTTAGCAAGGAAAATATTATAGATAACTAAAATACTCATGATTTCAACATGTTCTAATGTTAATTTGATAGTAATTGGATACAGTAGTGTATATCAAAAAGAGCCCCCCCCAAATAGGAGTGGATTACTAAGAACAAAAATGTAATATAAACTTTCCTAAATGGTAGTTTATCTGCAGGAAAATATACCCAGAAAAAGTGTATTTATCCAAATAACAAATGGCTTATTTCTGCATTTGAAAAGTTACATCGTGGACTAGGATCTGTACAAATCAGAGGATGTGTAGTATTTGCATTATTCTTTGCTAAAGGAAAAAACACAAATATTTCTAAAATCTAAAGGATTAGCAAATAATGACAGATGTAAATACTGCTGACTAAGCAATTAGTAGGAGTTCCTCTGATTAATAGTTTAGAAATAATTGAAATGAAGAAAAAGTAACATTATTTAGCCTAAGAGGATTTATTGGCCACAATCGTTTGAAAGAAAAAAATGTTGATTATCAGATGTTGTAAAATTGAGATTAAGCAAATTAAATATGTATTCTTTTGTAAAAATCAAAGTGAATGAAAATATTAATATAAAATAGTTCTATGTTGAATAGAGATTCTTACACATGTAGCCTTTTTGTCTCTTCTAGGTCAAATTAAAAATACATGTTTTAAAGAGTAAATCTTATCATTAACAAGGATTTATTAACATGGCTTATTTTATTTTTCTTTGCACCGTTTGCACATATAATAGCAGCTATCCAGTAGTATTTTCTCTTTATACCTAAATATGCTCATGTGGTAAAACTTTGAAGAATTATTGATAATTTTTAAATGACAAAAATGAAGTTAAAAATTATAAACTTTGTTTTTACCTTTAAAACATAGATACCTTATATTTTAAATTTCTGTATTAATTTTATTTTCTCAGGTGAAAAATTTACCAAGATAAAAATAAAAACATGTTAGAAGTTACAAAATAGCATCTGAGGAAGAAAACATGCTTATAAGCTTTCACCTAGGAATGACAAGATGCTTATTTTGTCAAGTGTAGCATTGTCAAAACAAGTATGGAGCTTGCAGGCAGAGGACATATATGCAGACACTGGCTTTACCACTTATGAATGCTTTTGGTTCAGTCTTTCTGAGCTTCACTTTCTTTTGTCTGAAACGAGATTAAGTAAGATAAGTTACATAAAGGACTCATGAGCAGAGTGCAGGGAAGGTTGTTAGAGGGCAGTGAATGAAAGTATTACTAGACATTAATATAAATCAAAGATGTTTGAGAAGGAGGAATGCTTATTGAAAAAGTAGGTCTGGAAGTTCAAAAATTGTTAAATAAATATCTTTAATAGGCAATTGTTGGTGAGTATATAGAAACCTGGTAAGATAAGTAATCTTTTAAATGCAGCCAAGCTTCTAAAATAGAATAAGCCTGGGCGCAGTGGCTCACACCTGTAATCCCAACACTTTGGGAGGCTGAGGTGGGCAGATTACCTGAGGTCAGGAGTTTGAGACCAGCCTGGCCAACACGGTGAAACCTCGTCTCTACTAAAAATACAAAAATTAGCTGTGTGTGGTGGCGAGCTTCTGTAATCCTAGCTACTCAGGAGGCTTAGGCAGGAGAATCGCTTGAACCCGGGAGGCAGAGGTTGCAGTAAGCCAAGATCACACCATTCATTTGCACTCCAGCCTGGGTGACAGAGCAAGGCTTTGTCTCAAAAATAAATGAAAAAATAAAAATAAATAAAAAAAATAGAATAGAATCTTCTAAAATATTGTTTCCATTTATACTTCTGGAAAGACAATTATTTCACATTATGTAGTTTAAAGAATTGCCTTACACTGAAACATCTTCAGGTTGACATTATGAAAAAAAGTTTCAGTAATTATTTAGAAGAATTTAATTCAAATATTGAAGAGGACAACTGTAGTCAATATTCAGAAATGTGTAAATAATCTACAGGCATTTCTCATTTAAAGTAAGCCCAATATATAAAGTTTGAATTCTTAAAAATGATAAATTAGGGAGTTATGAGTTGGGAAAAATTAACTTCAAAGCTCCTTTAAGTATTAACATGTCCTAGTGATTATAATACGATTCTGCTTATAAAAAGGTTTACTTAGACTTCCAGTTTTGGGAAGATGGAGTAGATATACTTGTCCCTATTCCTCCCACTAAGTATAATGAAAAATTCTGAACATTACATATGAAGCAAACATAAAAGTCTCCAAATGGTGGAAAAAAGACAGATCAACTAGAGACCTTGGGACCCAAGGAACAACATGATGGTTAATTCCCTATGTTTACTTTTTGCTTTAGATACACCAGACTTGAAACTTTAGATATCAGCAACCTGGAAACACCAATGGCACAGACAAAAAAAGCCCCATCAAAACACTGCTCCAGCTGAAGGGCCAGAAAAGGAGTATAGCAGACAGAGAACTTTTTGACAATAAATGCATACTCTAGGCAACTACAGACACAATTGTGACCCCATCCTACTCATGTCAGCAAAGTCCTAGTGGAGAGCATAGACCCCTACCCTCACCAGACTATTAGGTAGTTTAAAGAATTGCCTTACACTGAAACATCTTCAGGTTGGCATTATGGAAAAATATTTAAGTAATTATTTAGAGGTGTCCTAACCCCTCCTTCCCAGGGTGGTGTTGGAGAAGGTCAAATAAAGAACCAGTACTTTCATCATCATACGTCAGTAATAAGGAGTCTCCCATCCTGGGTGTCAGTGAAGGCCAAATGAGGAACTTGGATATCTCCTCCAACTTGGCCTGCTCCCCACACCCACTTCCCCTGCCAGTACCATGTTAGAAAAAGCCAGCTAAAAGAGATTTTAATGAGATTCAAAACCTCATAAATATCCCATATGTCCAGGTTTTATGAAAATCACTCATGATATATATCAAGAACTAGGAAGATCTCAAACTATATGAAAAAAGACCATTAATAAATGACAAAACCAAGAAGACAAATATGTTAGAATTATCTGACAAAGATGTAAAAAAATTATCTGACAAAGATGTTAAAAAATAAAAATGCTTCAGTGAGCAACTACAAAAACACTTGACACAAATGAAAAAATAGGAAGTCTCATTAGATAAGTAGAAGACATAAAGAAAAACCAAATGGAAATTTTAGAACTGAAAAATACAATAATCAAAATTAAAAACTAAATGAGTTGAATAACAGAACGAAGGAGACAAAGGAATAAATCAAGGAACTTGAAGATAGAAGAACAGAAATTATCCGCTCTAACAAAAGAGAGAAAATAGACTAAAAAGAGCAGATTCTCATGGAACTAAGTGACTACAACAAAAGATGTAACATTCATGAAATCAGAGTCCTAGAGGGAGAAAAGAAAGAGGGTAAGGCTAAAAATACTCAAATAAATAATGTCTGAAAACTTCTGAAATTTGGTGAAAGACATAAACCTACAGATTCAAGAAGCTGAGTGAGTTTTTAACAAAGGAGCCAAAACAGTTAAATGGGAAGAAGCTAGTTATTTTTTAACAAATAGTGCTGAAACAACAGGGTATTCACATGCAAAAGAATAAAGTTGGACGTCTGCTTCACACCATATACAAAAATTAACTCAAAATGGATCATAGAACAAAATCTAAGTGCTAAAACTATAAAATTATCAGAAGTAAACATGGAAGTAAAGTTTTGTGACCTGGAGTTAGGAAAAGACTTACATATGACACCAAAAACACAAGCAACAAAAGAAAAAGTAAGTAAGTTGGATTTCATCAAAATTTTAAACTTTCATGCTTCAAGTGGCACCACCAAGAAAGAAAATGAAAAGACAACACACAGAATGGGAGAAAATATTTGCAAATCACATATACAATAAGAGATTTATATTTAGTATAGATAAAAACTCTTATACCTCAATAATAAAAAACAACCTAATTAAAAATGGAGAAAGGATCTGTACAGACATTTCTTCAAATAAGATATACAAATGACGAATATGCTTATGAGAAGAAGCTCAATATCATTAGCTACTAGGGAAATGCAAATCAAAACAAGGAGACACCACTTCACACTCATTAGCATATCTATAACATGAAGTACAGGTAACAAGTATTGGGGAGGATATGGAGAAATTGGAACCCCCATACACTGCTGGTGGGAATGTAAAATGCTACAGCTGCTCTGGAAAACAGTGTGGCAGTTCCTCAAACAATTAAATATAGAGTTACTCTATGACTCAGGAATTCTACTCCAAATAAAAGAAAACATATGTCTACACAAAAAGTGGTACAAAAAGCAGGATTATTTGTAATTATTTGTAATATCCAAAAAGTGGTACAACTCGAATGTTCATCAATTGATTAATGAATAAACAAAATATAGTGTATATGTGTGTGTGTGTGTGTATATATATACACACACACACAATGGACTATTAATTGGTACTAAAAAGGAATAAAGTGCTAATACATGCCAGAGTATGACTCAACCTTGAAAGCATTCTGCTTTAAGTAAAAGAAGCCAGTTACAAAAGCCACATGTTACATGATTATGTGAAAGTCTAAAATAAGCAAATATATAGAGACAAAGTATGTCAGTGGTTTCCAAGGGTCAGGAGGGGAAATAGTGATTACTAATAGGTATAGGGTTTCTTTTCTAGGTGATTAAAGTGTTCTAAAATTAGATAGTGGAGGTTACACAATGTTGTGAATCTAAAAACCACTGAATTATAAACTTTAAAAGGGTGAGTTTTATGGTTAAAAATTATATGTCAATAAAGCTGTTACTAAAAAAAAGACAAATGAAACCTAATAGGATAAACTCAAAGAGATTTCATGCCAAGATGTATCATTCAACTTTTGAAAACTAAGAGCATAGAAAAAATTGTTAAAAGCAGAGTGCAAGAAATGACACCTTACTTGTAAGGGAAAAGCAATTTGAATGACAGTGGATCTCACATCAGAAACCATGGACTCTATAAGGAAGTGACACAACATCTTTCAAGTGCTGAGAGGAAAAAACTGTCAACCCAAATCTAATATCCAGCAAAAAAAATCCTTTAGGAATGGAGGGGGAAATAATGATGTCCTCAGATGAAGGGAAACTAAGAGATTTTGTCACTAGCAGTTTTTTTCTAAAAGCATGACTACAGAAATTTCTTTAAACAAAAAGGAAATTATGAAAGAAAGAATATGGGAACATTAAGTGCAAAGAAAAAACACACTAAGTAAAAATAGTCAATATAATAGGCTTCCCTTCTCTTGAGGGGTTAAAGCAGAAATTTTAACATCTGATTTGGTAGAGAGAATACTTAGGACAATCATATTATAAAAGAAAAAAGATAAGGAACTATAAAGGGAAATAAGGTTTGTACACTTCACTTGAACTGGCAAAATTACACCACAAGTACACGAGGATAGGTTTGATATCGATATTGACTTAGTCCACTTATGCTGTTATATCACAATACCTGAGACAGTAACTTAGAATAAACTGAAATTTATTTTCTCACAGTTCTGGAAACTGGGAAGTCCTAGATCAAGGCATCGGCATCTGTTGTCTGCTGAAGACCCTCTTGTTGCATGAAGCCTCTTTTATAAGGGCCTTAATAACATTAATGAGGAAGAACTTTCATGACTTAATTACCTCTTAAAAACTTTACTACCTAATACCATCACATTTGCAATGCCTGAATTTTGGAAGGGATACATTTAAACCATAGCAAATATATGAAAAATTTTAAGTTATAAAAATATGTATAATTTTAATACCTAAAGCAACTAGTAAAAAAGAAATAGATACACTCAAAAACAAAAATTAATATGGAATTCTAAAATGTAACCCACAGGAAGTAACCCACAAGAAGATAAGGAAAAGAAAACAGAGAAATGAAAAACAGAATAGACAGAAAACAAAATATAAAATAACTGATTTAAGCTCTAACATATCTGCAATTACATTCAACATATTGGAAAAAAGGATTGTTGGAGGTGGGTGGCAAGATGGCCAAATAGGAAGAGCTCCGGTCTGCAGCTCCCAGCGAGATCAACGCAGAAGGTGGGTGATTTCTGCATTTTCAGCTGAGGTACCTGGCTCATCTCATTGGGACTGGTTAGATAGTGGGTGCAGCCCACGGAGGACGAGTTGAAACAGGATGGGGCGTTGCCTCACCCAGAAAGTGCAAGGGGTCGGGCAACTCCCTCCCCTAGTCAAGGGAAGCCGTGAGGAATGGTACATTCTGGCCCAGATACTATGCTTTTCCCACAGTCTTTGCAACCCGCAGACCGGGAGATTCCCTTAGCTCCCTACACTACAGGGCCCTGGGTTTCACGCACAAATCTGCGTGGCCATTTGGGCAGACACTGAACTAGCTGCAGGAGTTCTTTTTTCATACCCCAGTGACGCCTGGAATACCAGTGAGACTAAAGTGTGCACTCCCCTGGAAAGGGGGCCGAAGCCAGGGAGTCAAGTGGTCTAGCTCAGTGGATCCCACTCCCACAGAACCCAGCAAGCTAATACTCACTGGCTTGAAATTTTGCTGCCAGCACAGCAGTCTGAAGTAGACCTGGGATGCTTAAGCTTGGTAGGGAGGGGTGTCTGCCATTACTGAGGCTTCAGTACATGATTTTCCCCTCACAGTGTAAACAAAGCCTCAGGGAGGTTCGAACTCGGCGGAGCCCACGGCAGCTTGGCAAAGCCGCGGTAGCCAGACTGCCTCTCTAGATTTCTCCTCTCTGAGCAGGGCATCTCTGAAAGAAAGGCAGCAGCCCCAGTCAGGGGCTTATAGATAAAATTCCCATCTCCCTGGGTTGGAGAACCTAGGGGAAGGAGCGGCTATGGGTGCAGCCTTAGCAGACTTAAACCTTCCTGCCTGTGGGCTCTGAAGAGAGCAGCGAATCTTTCAGCACAGTGCTCGAGCTCTGCTAAGGGACAGACTGCCTCCTCAAGTGGGTTCCTGACCCTCGTGCCTCCTGACTGGGAGACACCTCCCAGCAGGTGTCAACAGACACCTCATGCAGGAGAGCTCCAGCTGGCATCTGGCAGGTTCCCCTCTGGGATGAAGTTTCCAGAGGAAGGAAAAGGCAGCAATCTTTGCTGTTCTGCAGTCTCTGCTGGTGATACCCAGGCACACAGAATCTGGAGTGGACTTCCAGCAAACTCCAGCAAACCTGCAGCAGAGGGGCCTGACTGTAACAAACAGAAAGAAATGGCATCAACATCAACAAAAAGGACATCCACACAAAAACCCCATCCAAAGGTCACCAACATCAAAGACCAAAGGTATATAAATCCACAAAGGTGAGGAAAAACCAGCACAAAAAGGCGGAAAATTCCAAAAATCAGAATGCCTCTTCTCTTCCAAAGGATCACAACTCCTTGCCAGCAAGGGAACAAAACTGGACACAGAATGAATTTGACGAATTGGACAGAAGTAGGCTTCAGAGGGTGGGTAATAACAAACTCCTCCAAGCTAAAGGAGCATGTTCTAACCCAACACAAGGAAGCTGAGAACCTTGAAAAAAGGTTTGCTAACTAGAATAACCAGTTTAGAGAAGAATATAAATGACCTGATGGAGCTGAGAAGCACAGCACGAGAACTTCGTGAAGCATGCACAAGTATCAATAGCCGAATCCATCAAGCAGAAGAAAGGCTATCAGAGATTAAATATCAACTTAATGAAATAGAGTGTGAAGACAAGATTAGAGAAAAAAGAATGAAAAGGAACGAACAAAGCCTCCAAGAAATGTGGGACTAGGTGAAAAGACCAAACCTACATTTGATTGGTGTACCTAAAAGTGATGGGGAGAATGGAACGAAGTTGGAAAGCACTCTTCAGGATATTATCCAGGAGAACTTCCCCAGCCTATCAAGACAAGGCAACATTCAAATTCAGGAAATACAGAGAACACCATGAAGATACTCCTCGAGAAAAGCAACCCCAAGACACATAATTGTCAGATTCACCATGGTTGAAATGAAGGTAAAAATGTTAAGGGCAGCCAGAGAGGAAGGTCAGGTTACCCACAAAGGGAAGCCTATCATGCTAACAGTGGATCTCTCTGAAGAAACACTACAAGCCAGGAGAGAGTGGGGGCTAATATCAACATTCTTAAAGCAAAGAATTTTCAACCCAGAAATTCATATCCAGCCAAACTAAGCTTCATAAGTGAAGGAGAAATAAAACCCTTTACAGACAATCTAATGCTAAGAGATTTTGTCACCACCAGGCCTACCTTACAAGAACTCCTGAAGGAAGCACTAAATATGGAAAGGAACAACTGGTACCAGCCACTGCAAAAACATACCAAATTGTAAAGACTATCAACACTATGAAGAAACTGCATCAACTAACAGGCAAAATAACCAGCTAGCATCATAATGACAGGATCAAATTCACACATAACAATATTAACCTTAAATGTAAATGGGCTAACTGCCACAATGAAAAGACACAGACTGGCAAATTGGATAGTCAAGACCCATTGGTGTGCTGTATTTAGGAGACCCATCTCACGTGCAATGACACACATAGTCTAGGGAACAATGAACAAGAAGAGCTAACTGTCCTAAATATACATGCACCCGATACAGGAGCACCCAGATTCATAAAGCAAGTACTTAGAGACCTCCAAAGAGACTTAGACTCCCACACAATAATAGTGGGAGACTTTAACACCCAACTGTCAATATTAGACAGATCAACGAGACAGAAAATTAACAAGGATATTCAGGACTTGAACTCAGCTCTGGACCAAGCAGAGCTAGTAGACATCTATAGAACTCTTCACCCCAAATCAACAGAATATATGTTCTTCTCAGCGCCACATCACACTTATTCTAAAATTGATCACATAATTGGAAGTAAAACACTCCTCAGCAAATGCAAAAGAACAGAAATCATAACAAGCAGTCTCTCAGACCACAGTACAATTAAATTAGAGCTCAGGATTAAGAAACTCACTCAAAACCACACAACTACATGGAAACTGAACAACCTGCTCCTGAATGACTACTGGGTAAATAATGAAATTAAGGCAGAAGTAAGTTCTTGGAGACCAATGAGAATAAAGACACAATGTAGCAGAATCTCTGGAACGCAGCTGAAGCAGTGTTTAGAGGGAAATTTAGAGCACTAAATACCCACAGAAGAAAGTGGGAAAGGTCTAAAATAAACACTCTAACACAATTAAAAGAGAGAAGAGGGGGCAGGCAGATTCAAAAGCTAGCTGAAGACAAGAAATAACTAGGATCAGGGTGGAACTGAGGGAGATAAAACACGAAAAACCCTTCAAAAAGTCAATGAATCCAGAACTGGTTTTTTGAAAAGATTAACAAAATAGATGGACTGCTAGCTGGATTAATAGGGAACAAAGGAGAGAAGAATCCAATGGACACAATAGAGAATGATGGGATGTCACCACTGATCCCACAGAGATACAAACCACCATCAGGGAATACTATAAACACCTCTGTATAAATAAACTGGAAAGTCTGGAAGAATCGGATAAATTTCTGGATGCATGCACCCTCCCAGAACTAAACTGGGAGGAGATCGAATCCCTGAATAGACCAATGACAAGTTCTGAAATTGAGGTGGTAATTAATAGCCTGCCAACCAAGCAAAGCCCAGGACCAGACAGATTCACAGCCATATTCTACCAGGGGTGCAGAGAGGAGCTGGTACCATTCCTTCTGAAACTGTTCTGAACAATGGAAAAAGAGGGGCTCCTCCCTAGCTCATTTTATGAGGCCGGAACCATCCTGTTGCCAAGACCTGGCAGAGACACAACAGAAAAAGGAAATTTTGGGCCAATGTCCCTGGTGAACATCGATGCGAAAATCTTCAATAAAATGCTGGTGGGCTGAGTTCAGCAGCACATCAAGAAGCTTATCCACCATGACTGGATCAACTTCATCCCTGGGGTGCAAGGCTGGTTCAACATACGCAGGTCAATGAACGTGGTCTATCACATGGGCAGAGCCAGTGACAAAGGCCACATGATTGTCTTAGTGGATGTGGAGGGGACCTTTGATAGAGTTTGGCACCCCTTCATGCCGGAAACTCTCAATAAACTAGGTATTGATCGAACGTATCTCCAAATAATGGGAGCTGTTTATGACAAACCCACAGCCAATGTCATGCTGAATGGGCAGGGGCTGGAAGCATTACCTTTGAAAACCAGCACAAGACAGTGGTGCCCTCTCTCACCACTCCTATTCAATATAGTATTGGAAGTTCTGCCCAGGGCGATCAGGCAGGAGAAAGAAATGGGGGGTGTTCTGACAGGAAGAGAGGAAGTCAAATCGTCTCTGTTTGCAGATGACATGATTGTGTATTTGGAAAACCCCATTGTCTCAACCCAAGATCTCCTTAGGCTAATGAGCAATTTCGGCAAAGTCTCAGGATACAAAATCAATGTGCAAAAATTACAGGCATTCCTATACACCGATAATAGACAAGCAGCAAACCAGTTCATGAGTGAAGTCCCATTCACAATTGCTACAAGCAGAGTAGAATATCTAGGAATACAATTTACAGGGGATGTGAAGGACCTCTTTGAGGAGTGCTGCAAGCCACTGCTCAAGGAGATAGGAGAGGACACAAATGGAGTGTTCCATGCTCATGGATGGGAAGAATCAATATTGTAGAAATGGTCATACTGCCTAAAGTAATTTATAGATTCAATGTTATCCCCATCAAGCTACCATTGACTTTATTCACAATTAGAAAAAAGCTACTTTAAATTTCATATGGAACCAAAAAGGAGCCCATATAGCCAAGATAATCCTAAGCAAAAAGAGCAAAGCTAGAGGCATCATGCTACCTGACTTCAAACTATACTACGAGGCTACAGTAACCAAAACTGCATGGTACTGGTACCAAAATAGATATATAGGCCAATGGAACAGAACAGAGACCTCAGAAATAATGCCACATATCTACAACCATCTGATCTTTGACAAACCTTGTAAAAACAAGAAATGGGGAAAGGATTCCCTATTTAATAAATGGTGTTGGGAAAAATGGCTAGCCATATGCAGAAAACTGAAACTGGACCCCTTCCTTACACCTTATACAAAATTAACTGAAGATGGACTAAAGACTTAAATGTAAGACCAAAAACCATAAAAACCCTAGAAGAAAACCTAGGCAATACCATTTAGGACATAGGCATGGGCAAAGAATTCATGTTTAAAACACCAAAAGCAGTGGCAACAAAAGCTAAAATTGACAAATGGGATCTAATTAAACTAAGGAACTTCTGCACAGCAAAAGAAACTATCATCACAGTGAATAGGCAACCTACAGAATGGGAGAAAATTTTTGCAATCTATCCATCTGACAAAGGGTTAACATCCAGAATCTACAAGGAACTTAAACAAATTTACAAGAAAAAAGACAAACAACCCCACCAAAAAGTGGGCAAAGTATATGAACAGACACTTCTCAAAAGAAGACATTTATACAGCCAACAAACATATGAAAAAAAGCTCATCATCACTGGTCATTAGAGAAATGCAAATTAAAACCACAGTGAGATACCATCTCATGACAGTTAGAATACCCATCATTAAAAAATCAGGAAACAACAGATGCTGGAGAGGATGTGGAGAAATAGGAACAGTTTTACACTGTTGGTGGGAGTGTAAATTAGTTCAACCATTGTGGAAGACAATGTGACAATTCCTCAAGGATGTAGAACAAGAAATACCATTTGACCCAGCAATCCCATTACTGGGTATATATCCAAAGGATTATAAATCATTCTACTATAAAGACACATGCACACGTATGTTTATTGCAGCACTATTCACAATAGCAAAGACTTGGAGCAGACTCAAATGCCCATCAATGATAGACTGGATAAAGAAAATATGGCACATATACACCATGTAATACTATGCAGCCATAAAAAAGGATGAGTTCATGTCCTTTGCAGGGACATGGATGAAGCTGGAAACCATCATTCTCAGCAAACTAACACAGGAACAGAAAACCAAACACTGCATGTTCTCACTCATAAGTGGGAGTGGAACAATGAGAACACACGGACACAGGGAGGGGAACATCACCGCCTGTCTGAGGGTGGGGGACTCGGGGAGGGATAGCATCAGGAGAAATACCTAATATAGATGATGGGTTGATGGGTGCAGCAAACCACCATGGCACGTGTATACCTATGTAATAAATCTGTACATTCTGCATATGTATCCCAGAACGTAAAGTATAATAAAAACAAACAAGCAAACAAAAAAACATAAATGATCTACAACATTGTATTTTGACTGGCAGAATGGATTAGAAAATATGAACCACGTATATGCTTTCTATAAGAAACTCACTTCAAGTATAACAACATAGGCAAGTGGAAAGTAAAAGAATGAAAAAAAGATATGTGATGTAATAATTAACCAAAAGAAAGTAGGAGTGGCTATGTTGATATCACATACAGCATATTGCAGAGCAAAGAAAAGTACTAGAGTCAAGGAGAGATATTATATAATAATATAGGGTCAACCCACCAAAAAGACAGCAATTGTAAATATGTCTGCACCAAATAACAGCTTCAAACTAGTGAAACAGGAAAAGTCCTGTGGTCCCCCTCTCAGGGCATGTGATGTGGGTGTGGCTCGCTTCCTCAGTTCCCTGCTGGTCAAACCTCTAGGGAGCATACAGATGGGCAAGCTATCGGCCTCCAACCCCATGGTAGTGTCTAGGGGTGAATGTTTCCAGCTGAACCCCCAGTGGGCATGTGTTACAGTGTGCTCTTTTAGTTTAGCCGTCCATAGGTGGCATCGGTTAGCTCAATTAGGCCCCTGCCTTATCGCAAAGACAGAGGGCTTTCTGTATCCTAGGGTTCTTGCCTCGGTGTACCAAAATAATCAGATCACACATGGGCTTGGAGAATGTGTGCAAGGTTTTATTGAGTGGGAAGCTTTCAGCAGATGGGGGAGCCAGAAGGGAGACAGTTTTCTCTTGAAGTCGGAGTGCTCGGTGGCCCAGGGTCTCCATCGACTGCCATGGCCAAACTCTGCCTCGTTCTGCTGGTTGATGCTATGCCAGCACTTGTCATGTGCTCTTCTTCCAGCATGATCCCCTCGCCATCCTCTCGCCATCCAGCTGCTTGTGTGCCTCCCTGCTCGAGTCTCGAGAGTTTTTATAGGCACAAGATGGCGGTGTGGTGGACCAGGGTGGTCTTGGGAAATGTAACATTTGGGTGCGGAGTCAGGAGTGCCTGTCCTCACCTAGGTCCATGGGCACAGGGCCAGCAGTTAAGCCCTTGCCAGGGACCTGCCCTTCCCTTCCCAGCACTTCCCTGCCCCTTTCTGTATTGCTAGGTGAACTGATAGTACTAATACGAGAAATAGGCAAATCCACAATTATAGTTAGAGACTTCAGCACCTCTTAGTAGTTTATAGAACAACTAGATGAAAAATCAGCAACTCAACAATACCATCAACCGAAAGGCTTTAATCAACATTTATAAAATACTCTATCCAACAACAGCAGACTTAACATTCTTTTCAAGTGTTAATGGAACAAATGTCAAGATAGACCATATCCTTTTACAAAACAAAGCTCAATAAATTTCAAAGAATTGAAATTATATAGTGTGTTCTTTTACCATAAGAAAATCAAACTAGAAATCAATAACAGCAAAATGTTCTCCAAACATTTGTAAACTAAACAACACACTTCCAGATAATCTATGGGCCAAATAAGTCTGAAGGGAAATTTAAAAATATATTGAACTGAATCAAAATGAAAATATAACATATAAAATCTTATGACACAGCTAAAGCAGGGCTATAAGGGAAATTTATAGCATATGTTAGGTTAAACTTAAGTGCATTTATTAGAAATGATGAAAAATCTCAAACCAATAATCTAAGACAATAAATGTAATATCTCTTTACTGTCTCCTTTTTATAATTGTCTTAAATATTTCCTCTAAATACATTTAGAATCACATCAGATAATATAAGTTTTCAGCAATTAAACGTAATTTAGAAAACTCAAGGGCCAGGCTTGGTGGCTCATGCCTGTAATCCCAGCATTTTGGAAGGCTGAGACAGGTGGATCACGAGGTCAGGAGTTCAAGACCAGCCTAGCCAACATGGCGAAACCCTGTCTCTACTAAAAATACAAAAATTAGCCGAGCATGGTGGTGGGCTGTAATTCCAGCTACTCAGGAGAGGAGGCTGAGGCAGGAGAATTACTTGAACCCGGGAGGTGGAGCTTGCAGTAAGACAAGATGGTGCCATTGCACTCCAGCCTGGGTGACAAGAGCAAGACTCCTCCATCTCAAACAAAAAAAAAAAAAAAGAGGAAAAGAAAAGAAAACTCAAGAGAAGGGAAGCCTGTTGTATTTAACCATATTTTTGAGTTAAGCATTTTTTCTTGGTTATCAATGTTCCTAAATTCCTCCTTTTATAATGTAATTTCTGTTTAGTTTTTTTTAGCCATTCTTTTAAAAGAAGTCTGCTAGTGACAAAATCTCTTAGTTTCCCTTCATCTGAGAATGCCATGATTTCCCCTTCCCGCCTCAAGAACCTAGAAAAAGAAAGAAAAACCAAAAGCAAGTGAAGAAACAGAAATAATAAAGGTAGAAACAGAAATTAATGAAGTTAAAAACAGAGAGAAAAATCAATGAAACAAAAAGCTTCTTTGGAAAAAAATTAAAATCAATAAATGTCCATCTCTTTTTCTTATGAAAAAGAAAGAAGAGAGAAGACATGAATTACCAAACTCAAGGATGAAATAGAGGATATCACACAAACCCTCTAGATATCAAAAAGATGATATGGGAATACTAAGAGCAATTCTGCACACAAAAATCTGACAACTTAGATGAAATGGATCAATTCCTTAAAAAGTACAAATGACTATAATTTGCCCAACATGAAATAGATCATTTTAATTACATAACTATTATATAAATGTAACTATTAAGATAATTGAATTTATAATTTTAAAACTTCCTGAAAATAAATATCAAGGCCCGGGTGGTCTCACTGGAGAATTCTACCAAACATTTAAAGAATTAACATCAATTACGTAACTTTTCCAGAAAAATAAGAGAGGAGGGAGCATTTCCCAATTCATTTTATGTGGCTACTTTCACCCTGCTCTCAAAACCATACAAAGACAACATAAAAAGGAAATCTCCACGTCAATATATAATGAATATGAACTCAAAAATTCTTAACAAAATGTTAGCAAATAGAATTCAGCAATATATAAAAAGAATTACCATGAAAAAGTGATTTTTTTTTTCATGGATGCAAGTCGAATCCAATATTCAAAAATCAGTCAACATCATTAGCCATTAAAGAAATGCAAATTAAACCACAATAAGACATCACTACACATCTATCTGAATGTCTGGAATTTAAAAAATAAGTGACAGCACAAAATCTGGCAAGAATTCAGAGAAACTGAATCACTTATACATTGCTGTTGGGAAAAAAATGAAACATGTGATTACCCTTTGACATAGCCATTGTTAGAAGAGTTATCAAAGAAATGAAAACTTAATTTTACAGAAAACCTGTACATGAGTGTTTATAGCAGTTTTATTTATAATATCTAAAAACTGGAAACAACCCAGATATTTTTCAATGAATGGTTAAAGAAAGTATGGTACATCCATAACCAAGAAATACTACTCAGAAATAGAAAACAGAAAAACAATTGATACAACAACCCAGATAAATCCCTAAAGAATTTTAAGGGAAAAAGAGCCAATCCATGGTTCCCCTAGCAAAGGCCATTCCCTCTGCATTATGTCCCTCTAGCCTTCTCTCTCCTGACACCTTCAACCTCAAGTGACACATATTACCAATTTACTATTTAATCTCCTTCCTTTTGCATCTTCACACTACAACTCTGATTTCCTTTTTTCTTCTTTAAGAAGTAGTGAGCACAAGGGTTAAAGGCAAAGCATTAATGCCCAGTGTATCTAGGTTTAAATCTTGGCTTTGCCATCATGGAGACGTCAATTGGCCTTTGGAAGCCTTGGTTTCCTCATCTGTCTGATAAGAATAATAATAGTACCTATCTTCTAAGGCTGTTGAGAGGATTAAATGAGCCTATGCATATAATGAACTTGTCACAGTGCCTAGCTCAAAGTAAGCACTCAACTAAATACCAACTATGATTATTTTTATTGCTTGGGATGATTAATAATTTGTTCTAGGAGAATTGAAAATAATGCCAATTCTACTATCATTATTAACAGTATAGCCAAAATTGAGGAATGCAAACTTTTTTCTTTAGAAATGTCTCAGTATTGATAAATGTTTTGAGTGTCTGTGTTACAGTTTATTAAAAATAAAGATGAGTTGGGCATATTGATTAATCCCAACAGAGCAAAACTAGTGGCAAATAATGGCAAATCTTAATGAGAATGCTATCTAAAGGTATCTCAAATGTACATCTTTTGTTGAAAGGCATGGGGGTAAAAGACTGAGTTAGTCTTCTCTTATCTCTTTATGATATTAATCGGGGTTAAAAATCAATTTTCTTCTATTGCCTGCATTCTTCACCCACCCCCCAAGTTCTTTTTCTTCTGTTCGTTTTTGTCTATGCCTTTGATTTTGGTGGCTTTTTTTAAATATCTGGTGAGGCTTGGTTCTCCATTCAGAAATATTTAAGAGTAAGGCACCGAAAAGCTGATTGGAAGCTCTGTTGTAATGAGGAACTTGTAGACAGGTGGGCAACTCTTGAGGGACGTGGGACAGTAAGATAGCTTTTGTGTTGAGGGACTTTCTGGGTCTCCATAGAAGGCTCCTCTGATGTCTTGATTGGGAGGAATAAAAAGGATTCCTTGTGTCCTGGCACCTGGAAGGAGTTATAGGGCTACAGATGGAAGGTTGATTATGACTAATTAGTCCCTTATTTTCTGGCTGGTGCCTCATTCCTGCTCTCTGTGTTCCTGGAGTGCTCAAATCTGGGGCCTCACGTGTTCAAATGCCATAGAAAATAAACCTCCTCTTTTCCTAAGGGTGAGACAAGAGTAGTTAGCTGGCTTCATAAGGTAGGGCTCCAGTGCTCTTTTCAACCTCTTTTCAGTAGGTTCTCCTGCTGTCAGTCTCAGCCTTTTCTGTACCTCCAATTCCTGAGCCCTTCTCCAGCTTTATGGAGAGAATCAGAGTACTTCAGTATGGTATTAGGAACTTTGATTTCAGGTTTCTCTGCTCTTCTAAGAGCAGAATTTGGAAAAAATAGAAGAGTTCCAGTTCCAAAATTTAGAAAAAATGAAAGACGTGTACTGTCAGTTTCTGGTGCTTTCAGAAGAGAGAAGTGACAAAAATAAATGTAGTAGCTTAAACCAAAATTTTTGATACTACTTAAAAATTTTTTTTTAATTTTTTTTTTTGTTTTGAGACAGCGTTTTGCTCTTGTTGCCTAGGCTGGAGTGCAATGGCGTGATCTTGGCTCACTGCAACCTCTGCCTCCCGGGCTCAAGTGATTCTCCTGCCTCAGCCTCCTGAGTAGCTGGTATTACAGGCATGTGCTACCACGCCTGGCTAATTTTGTGTTTTTAGTAGAGACAGGGTTTCTCCATGTTGGTCAGGCTGATCTCGAACTCCCGACCTCAGGTGATCCACCCACCTCAGCCTCCCAAAGTGCTGGGATTACAGGCGTGAGCCACTGTGCCCGGTCTAAATTTATTTTATTTTTTAAGAGACAGGATAGGCTGGGAGTCGTGGCTCACGCCTGTAATCCTAGCACTTTGGGAAGCCAAGGTCAGTGGATGGTTTGAGCTCAGGAATGAGACCAGCCTGGGCAACATAGTGAACCCCACCCCTACAGAAAAAAAATACGAAAAATTAGCCCAACATGGTAGTGCGACCGTGGTCCCAGCTACTCAGGAGGCTGAGGTGGAGGATCACCTGAGCCAGGCAGGCCAAGACTGCAGTGAGCCGAGATCATGCCATTGCACTCTAGCCTGGGCAACAGAGCGAGACCTTGTTTCAATGTGTTTTTTTTTTTTTTTTTTGAGAGACAGGTTTTTCTCTGTTGCCCCGACTGGAGTGCAGTGGCACAATCATAGCTCATTGTAACCTCAAACTTCTGGATTCAAGCGATCCTCCTGCCTCAGCTTCTCAAGTAACTGGGACTACAGGCACGCATCACCATGCCTGGCTAATTAAAAAAAAATCTTGTTTTCATTTTTGTAAAGACTGTGGTGGAAGGGTGCGGAGAGTGTCCAATTTTATTGCCCAGTCTGGTCTAGAGCTCCTGGGCTCAAATGATCCTCTCACTTCCAAAAATGTTGGGATTACAGGTGTGACCCACAGTGCCCAGCCTGATACTACTTTTTAGAGTCATTAAATGATATTCTATACATGGTTTCATTTTTGATTTTGATTGTAAGAAAAAAAGTAGTTCGATGTATGTGACTATATGTAATTTTGAGTTAGCAGGTTAACAACTAGAATTAAATATTTTAAACATTTAGTTTTAATTTCATTAATAATTTAGAAGTCACTTATAATTTTATTATAATTACATGTGGAATAACATGTAATTGGTCCAAATAATCTGCCATATCATTTTTCATGTTTCGTATGTCATGAAAATTCTGCACAAAATTAATTTATACAGAATTTGTAGCTTTCATAATAAGAGACATTCTGTCAAGAAAAGTGTATACTTTTAAACCTAGATTGTTACAGCAAAATTTACAGATTAAAAAGTCAAGATTCCTGTGTACATATCTCTTAAATTATCCCTGGAGATAGAAACCAAATAAGGGCAATAGGAAGGTCTGCTTATAATTTTTAATTTCTGTACCAGAAATTCTGGAATCATAATATCCAAGCATCAGTGCATTCCACCAAACCATGGAGGCTTTCTGCTACGAAGATGTCTTCCAAACTTTTAAAGTAACGAAAGATTTCCTTATGAAGTTTTCCCTTGTGGCTCTGAACTCATACCTATGCTGGACTGGCTCCTTTTTCTCTTCCTCTGCATTTTTAGTTCAATTTCAACTGCACTTCTCAGCTATTACTTCTGTTTTGTCCTTAGTATTCACTGTTGTTCTTCCTTTAAGAGTCAATAGATTGGCAGTTTGTCAAAAGACCAATTTGTGATTCCGTATGTTATGCTTTTTCTAGCACTCCTGTCAGGGAAGATTTAAAGAATTCTAAAATGAGAACTGTCTCTTTTCTAGTTGGCCTGAAGTGTAAGTGGTAATTTGGATTTGCTTTGCCCATACTGGTAATGATTGTACAGTTAGATAAATGAATTTTAAAGCATGAAAGCTCTGCCTGCATTTCACAGGGCTTGTGTTGCCCGTGGGGAAAAACATATCTCATGGTCCCTTAGGACTAAACAGAAGGAAGACTTTCTAATCTTGGAATTGAATTTTTTCTGAGGGCATGCGTATTTGCATAAATTACAAAGAAAAATCATTAGGGATTTTATTGTGAAGAATATATAAGCCAGTAAGATATCTACAAAAATCAAAACAAAGGAAAATTTCAACAATAGTTGTGGATAAGCTATTAATTTCTGTCCCTTAACACCTTTCCCACTTCCTCATCAACTCTTTTCTCTATGTTGGTTAGTTATATTTATGCTCAGTTTTTGCTCAAATAATTTGTATTCTTTCCTCAGAAGTATGTTCTGATATATGGAGTGCATAAAATTACTTTGTAATTCTTGTGGGTATACTACTGGAATTTGACTGCTGAGGAAGCAGGAGGCCATCACATTGCTATGTTGAGGATTTACCATGATTCTAGTATATCTTAAGTTGTTTTGATCCAAAAGATTATTTCTCTCAAATTATCACACATCTTTTATTTTTTCCCTCACTTCAAGACCTGAGAAGATAAAATTGAGGCCCATCTTACAGGTGCAACAGAATCTGAAGAAGGGCTCAGAAGTGACAGATTCAAGGTGAAAATATCTCTAAGCCACACAGATCAATTTTTGCTGGAGAAAGTACATGTTATACTAGTTAAGCTAATGGGAAAATTTCATTTTAAAAGGAAGGAGTAATGTGAGCAGATAACTCAAGGCACTCTCATAGAAGTCACAGAGATGAACAGGGTTATGGGAGAAGTAATCATACCTGCTGGGAAGATTATCTGAAGATGAGCGATTTCATCTTATTAGAAGTTGCATTATTTTAGATTTATTTTATTTATTTTTACTTTTTATTTTTCAGGGGAGAAGGCAACAAATCAAGACTCTAACCAGCTTAGGCAAAAGGAAGAACTTATATAAAGTATACGGGGACGAGTTGAACAACCTACTCTACAGATAAGAATCCAGCTAGCCTAGGGACCAGCAATATTAGATCCTCTGCTTGCTTCTTTTTTCTGTAGACCAACTTTTCCAAGGGAACACAGCTGCCTAGCACACCCAAGGTTTTCACTTTATGGCTTCAAGAATGAGAGACCAACTTGCTTTCTATATTTTTTCCTATCCAAGACCCAAATTCCTGGGGATGGGACTCACTGGCTCTGATAAGGTGAGGTATCCACACCTGGATCACAGATGATTAGCTGTGGCCAGAAGGAAGGGCCCCATTATAGCTGCACTATGATGGGAGGATGAAAAAGAGAGGGAGGAGCAGTTCCTAGAACAAGCAGAGAAGCTAGAGAGACTACCCCAGAGTTTTCCATTGCAGAAGTACTACTCCAAATCATATGATTCATGAGATTTAATTGGAAGAGATGATTTTATGTTTGGGTACAAAAATTCCACTATCCCATCATCATATTTTGATAAGATAGCAGTACCTAAAGGTTTACCAAGGTTTGCTTTAACAATTTAGATATGAGTAGTTTGTTAATATTACTTTTATAAATTTCTCTAATAGGTTATTCATTTTAAATTGCAGCTGGAGGCATCAATAAATCTAATGCAGTGACCTCATGTTACAGAAGAGAACTCTAAGAGGATAAATAACTTGGCCAAGATCACATGGTAAATAGTGAAAACATCTGGGCTGGAATCCAAGTGTTATTTTTTATCTAGTGCTGCTATCTTGATCTCATTATTTGTTTAGAAATACTTTATCTTTTGCCAAAAATATTTAACAATTATGGGTTCTTATTTGTACAATCTTTGAATCAAACTATACATAAATCCCAGGTCTCCCAGTGTCCAGTAGCAGCAAGGCTTAGAGGAGGTCAGAACATTAGCTCAGAAACTGAGGAACATGAATTATATGCAGTACTCTGTGCTGAGTGAAAGGCCACTTCTGCACAGAGATGACTTGCAAAGAAAGCTGCAGGAAAGGCCAGGATTTAGGAAGCAGCTTTGGCTTCTATTAGCTCCAGGATAGTACTGTAATGCTAGATCAGGGTATATCACAATTTAATATTGCAATGATGATCTGACCAATAAAGATTTCAAAGCAAGCATTACCAGTAGGGGCGCCATGCATAGCAGACGGACAATAACATGTAAACCAGTGGCTCCAACCTTTTTGGCACCTGGGACTGATTTTGTGGAGGACAGTTTTTCCAGGGACTGGAGTGGGGGCTGTGTAGGGAGGTGTGGGGGTATTGGGGGTGTGGGAGTGTATGGGTGAAATGGGTAGGAGGGTGGTTTTGGGATGAAACTGTTCCACCTCAGATCATCGGGCACTTGATTCTTATAAAGAGTGTGCAACCTAGATCCCTCACAGTTTTGGGATGAAACTGTTCCACCTCCGATCATCAGGCCTTAGATTCTTACAAAGAGTATGCAACCTAGATCCCTCACATATGCAGTTCACAATAAGATTCACGCTTCTATGAGAATCTAGTGCCGCTGCTGATCTGACAGGAGGCAGAGCTCAGGCAGGAATGTTCGCTTGCCTCCTGCTGTGCAGCCCAGCTCCTAACAGGCCACGAACCAGGGGGTGGGGGACCCCTGATGTAAACAAACAAGCTAATTTAAAATAAAATAATAACTGCCATGAAGAGAGCAAAATGAAGTATGTGATAAAGAGTGAGGGGAGGCTACTCAAGATTGGGGAATTAGGGAAATTCTCTCTCTAAATCAGTGAATGATTCAATGAAAAGGAAACTGTCAAAAATCACAGATCAGTAACTTCAATAATAAAACTATATGTCAATAAAAGCCCAAAACATTTGATAAAATTCAAAGTCCAGTTTTAAAATACCTTAAGTTAGAATATAGTTTTGCTATTTTATGACATCGAAACAGGAAAAACTTCAATAATAAAACCATATGTCAATAAAAGCCCAAAACATTTGATAAAATTCAAAGTCCAGTTTTAAAATACCTTAAGTTAGAATATAGTTTTGCTATTTTATGAAATAAAAACAGGAAAAACTAAGAATTTAAAGTTTTATAAAGGGTAGAGCAAATCTAGAAACACTTTCCTTTAAAAAAATGAACAAAGCAGCTGGGCACAGTGGCTCATGCCTGTAATTCCAGCATGTTGTGAGGCAAAGTTGGGAGGATCACTTGAGGCCAGGAGTTTGAGACCAGCCTGAGCAACACAGTGAGAACCCTGTGTCTGCAAAAAATTAAAAAACTAGCTGGGCACGGTGATGCATACCTACAGTCCCAGCTACTTGGGAGGCTGATGTGGGAGGATCACTTGAGCTCAGAAGGTCAAGGTTGCTGTGAGCTGTGATCGTGCCTCTGCATTCTAGCTTGGGCAACAGAGCAAGACCCTGTCTCAAAAAAGGAAGAAAAAAAAGAAAGTAAACAAAGCAAAAGTGCCTTTTGTTACCATTATTTTCCAATTTAATGCTGAAAATTCTTTAAATCATAGTGGGTCCTCCAAAAGCAATGCGAATTAAATATTGGGAAAAGAGGAAACAAAGTTGTTATTTGAAGAAATAGAAGATCCAAATTAAGCCATCGCCACGTGCAACAAAACTATTAGCGATATTAAAAACATTCAGTGAAATGGGCTAATACAAGATAAATCCGCAAACACCTATATCTTTCCTAAATGTCAGGAATAGCCAACTAGAAAAGTTAAAATGAAAGAAGATCTTATTCACAATGTCAGCAAATTATAAAATATATGGAAATTAATGTGGAATCTTGAAAGCTTATAAACTGTGAAAGGAAAATAAATCTTAGGGCCCCCAAATTACTAAGCTAAAGCGAAAAGCCAAGCTGGAAACTGCTTAGGGCAAACCTGCCTCCCATTTTATTCAGTCACCCCTCTGCTCACTGAGATAAATGCATATCTGATTGCCTCCTTTGGAGAGACTAATCAGAAACTCAAAAGAATGCAGACATTTGTCTCTTATCTACCTATGACCTGGAAGCTCCCTCCCTGCTTCAAGTTGTCCTGCCTTTTCTGGATGGAACCAATTTTCATCTTACCTATGTTGATTGATGTCTCATGTCTTCCTTAAATGTATAAAACCAAACTGTACTCTGACCATCTTGGGCATATGTCATCGAGACCTCCTGAGGCTGTGTCATGGGCACGTGTCCTCAGCCTTGGCAAAATAAACTTTCTAAGTTAACTGAGACCTGGCTCAGATTTTCAGGGTTCACAAAAGTATAAAAAGTTTAATGAAATAATTTTTAAAAACCCAAATGAAAGCAAAGACGTAGGATGACTGTGAATAGGAAAGAAAATATTTCCCAAATTAATGTATAGATTTACCATATTCCTATTAAAAACCAAAGAATACTTTATAGAACTCAATAAAATGATTCCAAAACTGCTTTCCAAAATAAATGGGCAGAATTCTCATATAGTAGTCTAAGAGAGGAAAAAATTATAAGGAAGAACTATTATTGTTAGATACTAGGATTTTAAAGGAAATGAGTGGAAATGATATGGAATGAGTTTAAAAAATGAAGAGGTAATTGAACAGATAGATAGCCTAGTTTACATAGATGTTAAAGATATGATGAACTCAGCTTATGCAAGTAATGAAGTAATTAAGAAAAGAATCATGACTTAAGAACTGGTAAGAAAACCAACAGGTCATGGTAGCTCATACCTGTCATCCCAGCTGTTTGGAAGGCTGAGGCAGGAGGACTGCTTGAGCCCAGAAGCGTAAGGTTTCAGTGAGCCACTGCACTCCAGCCTGGGTGACAGATTGAGACTCTGACTCTTAAAAAAAAAAAAAAGCATGGGTTGGAAACTTAATCCTCAGTGCAGCAATGTTGGGAGATGAGACCTAATGGGAGACGTTTATTTTCTACCCTCATGAATGGATTATTGCTGAATAAAAAGGAGTTGAGCCTTCAAGTTTGACCTCTTGCTTGCTCACATGCTCTCTTATCCTTCTGCCCTCTACCATGGGATAATACACAAGAAGGCCCTTAACAGATGCTGACCCTTGAACTTCATATCCTCCAGAAATGTAAGAAATACTTTTTTTTTTTTTTTTTTTTGAGACAAGGTCACTTTGTCACCCAGGCTGGAGTGCAGTGGCACAACCATGGCTCACTGCAGCCTCAACTCCTGGGCTCAAGTGATCCTCCCACTTCAGCCTCCCAAGTAGCTGGGACTACCTGGCTAATTTTTTTTTGTGGTAGAGGTAGGGTCTCACTATGTTGCCCAGGCTAGTCTCAAACTCCTGGGCTCAAGTGATCCTCCCTGCCTTGGTCTCCCAAAGTGCTGGGATTACAGCATGAACCACTGTGCCCAGCCAAATTTCTTTTCTTTATAAATTACCCAGTTTGTGGTATTTTTCTATAGCAACAGAAAATGGGCTAAGACAACCAGATGTTAATATGCAGAAACTTTAACTTGGACATTTACCTCACACTACTTTATTCATTCTGCAAGAGGCTGCACATCAGGACTTTACCTTTTTTGAAATCTGGCATTAAATCATTCAAAAGTTGCCACATGTTTTCTTTTTAAAAGATGGAGTCATTGATTCATCTTTGGAGCAGACTTTCTTTGTTTTGGGAAAATTACCAGAATGGGCCTTTTAAATTACACATGTCTACAGCAAGTACTCACTTGTTGCTTTTTGAGGAGATTCAAGTTTCTAGTAAGCTGACAAGCTTCCTTTAGAAGTATAAATTGGGTTTAGTGGCTTGTGTATGTCCTTTCAAAATCAGAGGGGGAAAATATGTAGCCCTAGAATATGGATTTAGGTTGAATTGTCCTTGCAAAGTACAGTTTGTTTGTTTATGTTGGAAGAGAGAGACAGAGAGAGTTTTGTCTAAGTAATTGGTAACAGGAGATTGTCTCACTGGACCATGCCAAGAGCGTTGTGTGGATCCGAGCTCTTTATTATGGAGATAAAAATTGTGAAAGGGAATCACGGGACTAGGATTGGCATAATACCACCTGGATTTGGAGCATTGGTGCCTTTCACATTGTATTATTTAAGACAGAATAACTCAGACTTGTAAAATGTACTGTTGACCTTTATCATTGCCTGTCTGGCCATAGGAGCCAGACTGTACTCTGCATAAGTGGGTGCTTCCACTGTCAATTATTTAATTTAACTCATTTAATTGTCACAACAGCCAAAACAAGCAGGGAATGGATTTGAAGAGGAAAGATCTCTTTCTGAATCTCTTCGTCCATCTCTACATCTCTTTCTCCTCTCTGCACACACACATACTCCCACCACAGTGGTTCTTAGGACCAGTGTTCCAGAGTGTGGCAATGCCTGGCGATTTTCTGTTGGTGGGGTGAGCTGGCCATTGCCACATTGTGTTCCCAAAGTAACTCCTTCCAGTAGTTGGTGGAATCTACACTGCATTGAGAGTCTCACTCTGTCACCCAGGCTGGCGTATAGTGGTGCGATTTTGGCTCACTGCAATCTCTACCTCCCAGGTTCAAGCGGTTCTTGTGCCTCAACCTTCCAAGTAGCTGGGACTATAGGTGTGCACTGCCACATCCAGCTGATTTTTGTATTTTTAGTAGAGACAGGGTTTTGCCCTGTTGGCCAGGCTGGTCTTGAACTCCTGGCTTCATGTGACCCACCTGCCTCGGCCTCCCAAAATGCTGGGATTATAAGGCATGAGCCACTGTGCCCAGCCTGCATTGTACTTCTTTCATACCCAAGTTTGCAGTACATTTTTGTTAATTGTTTTATTCATGTGTTACCTGTGCTCTCTATAATTAAGGGAGGGATCAGAATCTATGCTTGGAGAGTAACTGATAGGGCAGAGCAGTATTCTTGAGAAACTGGTGATCTGATGGCAGAAGTGACTTGCTGGACTCTAACAGCGCTGACAAATGATTGTAGTACTGATTTAGTGGAACATTTAACAGATCCATGGGAAGGAAATCCTCTGGAACAATAGTTTTTTTGTAGCCTATGGAATGCAAGTTCATAGTTTTTATAAGTTGGATGTTAAAGAAAAAGTGACCTTATTTTGTAATCTCAAGTGAGTGTGGTCTGTGGACTACTGGGGCCAATTCAGTTGTTCCTTCACTTACTCATTCATTCCACAAGTATTTATTGGTAGTTCATTACATGCTGGGACTGGGCTAGGCATATAGATACAATAATGATTCACAGAGTCTCTGCCCTTCAGGAGAAAACTACAGGAAGTTAAATATTAACAAATCAAATTGTAAGAAAACAAGAAGAAAAGAGGAGAGCAATCAGAAATGAAAAAATAGAAGATGGACACACATAACTATACAAACATTTAAAATATCTATAATGTGAAAAACAATAAAAGGAGCTTAAAAAGAAAACAAGAGACTGAGAGAATTACTTGTACTAAATATGACAGATGAAGCAATGAAATTTTCAATATGTCAGTCTTTAGTCAAAACTAAAGCCTGGTCGGGCACGTTAACTTATGCCTGTAATCCCAGCACTTTGGGAGGCCAAGGCAGACAGATCACTTGAGGCCAGGAGTTCGAGACCAGCCTGGCCAACATGGCAAAACCCTGTATTTGCTAAAAATACAAAAAAATTAGCCAGGTGTGGTGATGAGTGCCTGTAGTCCCAGCTACTCGGGAGGCTGAGGCATGGATTGCTTGAACCCAGGAGGCGGAGGTTGCAGTGAGCCGAGATTGCGCCAATGCACTCCAGCCTGGGCAACAGAGCAAGACTCTGTCTCAAAACAAACAAATAAAAAACAGCAACAAAAAACAAAACAAAACAAAAACTAAAGCCTAACGCCAAACCCCTAAAAACAAAAGGGCACTAACAGCATTCAAAGAAAAGGAAATAGTCACTTAACTTACAAAATGCCTTCAGTAGCAATTAAATAAATTCACATTAAAAAAATAAGGTAATGTCTCACACTTTATAAATTTAAAGGTGTAAGAAAATCCATAAATTTATAATTTCTCACACTTAAGAAATTTAAAAGTATTAGAAAATTTGGAAAGTATAAAAATAAAAATTCATTCTGGGCAACAGAAGCAAGTGGAAACTCTGTTACGCACTTTCAACCACTGAGATTTCTATTTTATGATGGATTTATCAGGCTGTAACCCCATGGTAAGTGTCAAGGAGCATCTTTAGGTAACACCTAGATGTTGAATCCTACATGCTGAATTAATGCCAGACACTTTTCTAAGTGCCTTTCATATGTTAACTGATTTAATCTTCATAGCAGCCATATGAACTGGGAATTTTATTATCTCCATTTTACACATGAGGAAACTGAGGGAAACAAAGATTAAACAAATTGCTTAAGATCACATGGTTGGTCAATGGCAGAGCTGGGATTTGAGGCTAGAGAGTAGGACTCCAGGGTGTAGCCTCATTATCATTGTACCATGCTGCTTCAGTGGAAGAAAAGAGCTCTATATACAAACATGAGGCTTGCGGCATCATTATTTACGAGGTAAAAGGAAAAAACATGGGGGAAAACTACATGTTCCACAGTAGAAGAATGGTCAAATATATTATGGCATATTCATTCAATAGGTAATTGCTCACCAGAATTGTTCAGAACTTTTCTTTCGTTTTCCTGGGGTACAATGGTACAGGCCACAGACTTCACAAAAGTATTACTTGTCCTTTTGTAGTCATATGTCCCCACATATTTGAGAAATTCATGAGAATAAGAAGGCCCTGTCCCAAATGGACACTTCACCATTTTCTCCTGCAGTGGTCCGTGGCTCCATATATTATGTCATTAGATGTACTGAGAGTTGCTGGAGTGTGAACTCTTTAGGAGTACAAATAACCACCTTCTCTGGATACTTAAGCCACACTTAATGAACTCACACATTTCTTTGACCTCACAGGTCCAATCCTTATCCAAGTAAAGCTGTTTCTTATCATAAATATATTAACACAATTATCAACCTTTTTTTTTTTATCATAAAGGACTGTGAAGTGCTAAGATTTTTGTGTTGTAAATGTTTTCAAAATATTAAAAGTAATTTTTATTTATGTAGAAACAAGGAAAGAAAAGCACATTAATTATGTATTTTAGGATAAAGTCTTTTCATACTTAAAAAAATTAGTTACAAAAATGATGTATCACATTTATTAGGTGTATACCATGTGCCAGGAACTATGCTAAGCTCTTTACATAATTTATGCTTTTAATCCTCTCAATAGCCATATAAAGTGGATATTATTTATTATCATCATGTTACAGATGAGAACACAGAAGCTTAGAGAAGTTTAGTCACTTGCCCTAGGTCACACAATTCATAAGTGGAGGAGTCAGGAACTGTCTGAATCCAGAGATCAAGCTGTTAATCATACTGATTCTATCTTTTTCTTCCTCTTCTTTTCAAAAAATAAATTTGGAGTTACTGTCTCTAACGCTTAATTCTATGAAGTTCTATGTCTGTGGTCACAAATAACATTATAACCAGTTGCCTTGGAAATGAAGACGATATAATAAATTACAACTAGAAGTGGCTTACCATATTGAATACGAAGTTCTTTGAGGAGAACCCTGCCATAATCATCAAATAAAGAAGAAAAACAAGTAAGGGAACATAAAAGCAGAATACAGAATACTCTGTCAACAAATTTACATGTATGGTTTATAAATATGTTTTCTAAAAGGAATATTGTATATAATAAGTGATAATCTCAATAGGGAATGAAGTTTTGAAATTGCCTAAATATGTATTGGTTTCAACTATAACTCTTTCAGAAGAATCTCTTCCTTCTTCTACTGGCTCAACCATACAAAGTACAACCTACCCACAGGAATCTCACTCATACCGAACATTTTCCATTTAACTCGAAGGCTGACACCTGTTCCCAAGTGGTAAGGTGTACCATTTTTGACAGAGCTCCACCATGCTGAGCCATGAATAGCCTCCAATATTTCTATTTCTTTTTCTTTCCTCTTTGATCATATTGTTGAACTTGAGAACAAAGAAGGTTCTTAGAAACATAGGAAAAGATTGATAATTCTGAAGTCATGGTAACAAGTAGCCACTATAACTTGCTTTAAATCTGTTCTATCAAACAACTCAGTAAACACAATTTTGCAATCCAACTACTCTGTCAATCTCACTTATGAAGGTCAGTCAATCAGGGACAAACTCATTGCAATAAGCATGTTTCTGAGCGGTACCCAATCAACAATAGTCTCACCTGAGTAATCACACTTCTACAGATGATGTCAATCTACTTATGTTTCTGAGAGTCAACCAATTCCTAAATGCTATGCTTTCTTGAAACACTATATAAGATCAGCCATCTGTTCTGCTTGAAAAGGCTGTGCCTGACCCACATCTCTTACTGTAACAAGCAATAAGTTAACTTTGTCTTTGTATGTTAGATATTGAATGCTGGTCTTCATTTGGCAGCCTTCTAGAGGACCATTAGGCCAACAGATGCACTCACTGGACACCTTGTACCAAAATTCTATTTACCCTTCAGATATGCTGCCAAGTTAGTTAATCTCAACAATAATCTGATCTCTGGCTAGTTTCATTGACTCTTGGTGCTGAATTTATTTTGTTATTCTAGAATTTGTAGCCAAATAGGTCTTTGCTTAGGCCTAGGTCGTTGCACAAAGCAATTAGGCGTTTTTTGGTTTTTAATATAAACCATACAATAAACAATTAGACTTAGAACTTTTTATAAGACAACAACTAGACCTTTTGTTTTGGAGGTATGCCATTTGATATATATATATTCTTTACTATTAACATGCTTATTCTTTTGCTGTATGCCTTTTGCTCTTGTTTGTCTGTATGTACAAAGTCTTGTTTCATGTGTTTTGTTTTATCCTGGATTGTCTGTTTCTATTGAGTGTATAAGGGAGTGTTTCATAGAGAACATATGGGAGTATAGACCAGATAAGTTTCCAAAACAATGAAAGTGGCTTTAAGAACTAATAGCTGGAGGTCCATCAGACCAGCAATCACTTGGTGAAAAAAGGGTTGGCCAAACATCGTCTAGGGACTCCTATAAATCCTTTATGAGGGTACCCTTTTTCTTGTTAATTTGGAAAAGAAGCTTACTTTGTTTTGTCCCTTCTACAGAGTCAAGAATTGTCAGGTTGTTGACTGTGTTGTCCTTGTATAGTTTATTCTTGGTTGGGGAAACCTAACACCCTTCAAAACCTCACGATGTAGACTGACTGTAGTGGCTTCTTTCTCTTGTGTGTTATGGGTTTGTCCATGTGAATGCCTCATCCTCCTCCTGAAAGAACTTCTACTTGCTTTAAGAAGCACCATAATTTTAACTTTTCATTTTTACTGAAAAACGGCAAAAAGAAAAATTGTCTTGGAATAACGATGCCATGTTTTGACATGTCCAAATCTTTAAATTAATACCTTTAAGAGAAACGCTAAAAAGTTAGGAGACAAAATACCAAATAGTCAATAGTCTTCTCTAATTGATATTCCAAGGCCTTGAAAAATAATTCTAACTCCAAGAGAGTCTCTCTCAAAGACTTTGTAAACTTTTGAGAGCTATCTACTTTGCATTTTTCTCTTTTTCTACTTAACTTTACCTGACCTTCTAAATGAGCTACTCTTTTGTCAGGGCAATAATAATTATTTTATAAAATTTCTAGGCCATAAGGATGAATTAAAAATTCTGGTCTACAGCCAAGTTAAGGGCCATAATAAAGGATTTTGCTAAATTTTCAGAATATTGGCAGAAAATTGTTATGGAAGTCAAAATTTTATTACATACTTGATTTCTTCTACCACAGATCTGTACCAACTAGTTCAGCTAAGTGTTAGCCTCTTAGTTATACAAAATGCTTAGTAAGCGGAAAGATAGGAGAGAAAAGATTTGTCAACCAATTATGTAAAGTTTTTAAACATTGTCTGAAAACAGCAATAAAAATTCAAAAATTACAATAAGGAAACTTAAGATGACATATCAATAGAAAAATTAAAAAGGTTCAAATTATAAACAAAGCAAAGATGAAAAACAGACTTCACGAAATATTCAAGAAGCTACCATAAAACCATAGCTAGAGAATTGTATCTTCTCTTATTGTGAATGGAATCCATCCTGAAATAGAGAATTTAATAATGAAAATTAAGTTGAAATGTAAAATTGCCAATTTAGAAAGTATTCAATGTGTGTCAGACATTTCCAGAGTCTTAGAAAGTAAATAAGCTGAAACTCAATATAGTGCTTGGCTCTTCAGTTAAAAAACAACCATAAAAACCTCTATTCTCTAAAAACTGGAAGTCTATGAATAAGGATACCTGTAGTTGTTGAAAGTACAATAGTAATTTAAAGACTCAATGTTCCATACTGGCTAAGAAACAGAAGGACAATTATTCGAAGTCTGTCCATTTTATTCATTCATCGATTAATCCATTAATGATGCAGAACCCTCATGATCCAATCACTTTTTAAAGGTTCCACCTCTCAATGCTGTCACATTTGGGATTAAATTTCAAAATGGGTTTTGGAGGGGGCATTCAAATCAAAGCATTCTGTCCCTGCTCCTCAAAACTCATGTCCTTCTCATGTACACATACATTTATTATATCCTCGTAGCCCCAAAGTCTTTCCTCATTCCAACACTAACTCAAAAATCCAAAGTCCAAAGTCTCATCTGTGAGCCTGTGAAATAAAAATGCAATTTGCTCTTAAAATATAATGGTGGGACAAGCATGGAGTACACATTCTCATTCAAAAAGAGAGGAATAGGCAAGAAGAAAGGGGTAATAGGGCCCAAGCAAGTATGAAACTCAGGAGAGCAAATATTGGGTCCGGAGACTTCAGAATATCTCCTCTGACTTCCTGTTGGGCATCCTCTACACACTGGTGGAAGGGTTGGGCCCCCAAGGCCTTGGGAAGCTCTGTCCCTTTGACTTGGCTGGGCTCAGTACACCCAGCTCTCCCAGGCTGGCATTGCGTGCTGGCAGCTCTACAGTTCTGGGGTCTCAGTGGCAGTCCCACTACCATGGCTTCAGAAGGCATTGCCCTATTGAGAACTCTCTGCAGTGACCTCACTTCCATAATGCCACTAGGCATTGCCCTGGTGGGGACTTTGCAGTGGCTGAACTCTCTTGACTAGGTATTATTGTAGTGGGACTCTCTGTGATGGCCTCACTTCCATAGCTCCACTAGGAATTGCCTTGATGGGGACTCTCTGCAGCAGTCACAATCCTGTATTTCTGCTTGGCATTGGTCTAGTGAGGCTTCTCGCAGTGGTTCTGCCCCTGTAATTAGTCTCTGCCTTAGGCCCCCAGGCTTTCAACAATATCTTTTTAAGTCTAGGTAGGGGCTGCCAAGCCTCCACAGCTCTTGCTTTCTGTAAGCCTGCAGAATTAGCACCATGTGGATGCCACCATGGTTTATGACTTGTATTTTCCTGAGCTGCAGCACAAGCCATACCTGAGGCTTAGAAGGGCTGTGCTGGGATACAAATAGCACTCCGAGCCTGTCCCCTGAAACTATTCTGCCCTCCTGTGCCCTTGAGCCTATGATGGGAGTGGTAGCATTGAAGATCTCTGAAATGCCTTCCATTGTCTTTTTTTTCACTGTCTTGAGGAATAGCACCTGACTCCCTTCTATCTGTGCTAATCTCTTTAGAAAATCGTTTGTGGGCTACACCCTTGGTTTCCTCTACTGAACATGCTTTTTCACTCTTTACTTTGCTAGGCTGAGGGTTTTCCAAATCTTTCTGTTATGCTTTCATTTTAGTTATAAATTCTGTCTTTAAATTATTGTTTTTTCTCCAAAATCTCAGCATAAGCAGCTAAAATTAACCATGAGCTCCTTCTATATTTTGCTTAGAAATTTCTTCTGCTAGATACCCTAGTTCATTAGTCTCTACTTTGGCCTTCCACAAAGTTCTCAGGCATGGGCACAGTTCAGCCACGTTCTTTGCCAATTAATAACAAGGATAGCCTTTACTCCAGTTTCCAATATCTTTGTCCTCAGTTCCATCTGAAACCTCATCAGAATGGCCTTTATTGTCCATATATTTTTCTCAAAAAATTTTTATTGATGCATAATTGTAAAGATCTGTGTGGTCCATTTAATATTTGATACATTCATACAATGATTAAATCAGAGTAGGATGTCCATCACCTCAAACATTTATCATTTTTCTGTGTTGGGAACATTTCAAATCTTTTTCTAGCTATTTTGAAATATACAATAACTTATGGTTAACTATATTCACTCTACTATGTTATCAAACACTAGAAATTATTCTTTCTGTTTAGCTGTGTTTTTGTACCTATTAACCAACCTCTTTTCACCCCCAATTCTCCCCTACTCTTCTCAGCCTCTGGTAATCATCATTCTACTCTGACCAAGAGACCAACTTTTTTACCTACCACATTTGAGTGAGAACATGTGATATTTGTGTTTCTGTGCCTGGCTTACATCACATAACATAATGTTCTCCAGTTCCATCCTTGTTGCTGAGAATGACAGAATTTCATTTTTTTTTTTCATGGCTGAACAATATTCCATTGTGTATATATGCTAAATTTTCCTTATCCATTCGTTTTTGGACACTTAGATTGATTATATATATTGGTTATTATGAATAGTGCTGCGATAAATATAGAGTGCAAATATCTCTTCAATATACTGATTTTCTTTCTTTTAGCTATATACCCAGCAGTGGATTATATGGCAGATCTATTTTTAGTTATTTGAAAAACCTCCATACTGTTTTTCACAGTGCCTATACTAATTTACATTCTCACCAACAATTTTCAAGCATTCCCCTTTGTCCACATTCCACAAGCATTTGTTATTTTTTGTCTTTTTGATAATAGCCATTTTAACTGAGGTGAGATGATATTACATTGTGGTTTTGATTTGCATTGCCCTGATGATTAGTGATATTGAACATTTTTTTATATACCTGTTGGCCATTTGTGTGACTTCTGAGAAAGGTCTACTCATATCATTTGCCCATTTTAAAATCAGATTATTATTATTTTTTTTTTGCTGTTGAGTCCTTGTATATTCTCTTTATTAATCCCTTGTCAGAGGGATAGTTTGCAAATATTTTATCCCATTCAACAGTCTCTTCAGTCTATTGTCTATTGATCATTTCCTTTGCTGCGAAGAAGCTTTTTAGTTTGATGTAATCCCATTTGTCTATTTTTCCTTCTGTTGCTTTTGAGGTCTCACCAAAAAATCTTTGCCCAGACCAATGTCCTAAAGCATTCTCCAATTTTTTTCTTCTAGTAGCTTCAGGATTTTTAGGTCTTACATTTAAGTCTTTAATCTATTTTCATTTGATTTTTGTATATGTTGAGAGATAGGGGTCTGGTTTTACTCTTCTGCATGAGTATATCCAGTTTTCCTGGCACCATTTATTGAATAAACTGTCTTTTACCCAATGTATATTCTTGGCACCTTTGTCAAAAAACAGTTGGCTGTAAATGTGTGAATTTATTTCTGGGTTCTATTCTGTTTTATTGGTCTATGTGTCTGTTTTTATGCCAGTACCATACTGTTTAGGTTACTATAGCAGCTCTTTAGTATAATTTGAAATCAGGTAGTGTGATGTCTCCAGCATTGTTCCTTTTGCTCAAGATTGCCTTGGCTGATCATGGTCTTCTGTGGTTCTATGCAAACTTTAGGATTTCTTTTTTGATTTCTGTGAAGGATATCATTGGTACTCTGAGAGGAGTTGCACTGAATTTGTAGATCACTTTGGGTAGTATGGACATTTTAACAACATTAGTTCCTCCAGTCCATGAGCATAGCATATCTTTCCATTTGTTTGAGCCCTCTTTCATTTCTTAGTTCAAGTGTTTATCGATTTCATTGTAGAGATCTTTCACTTCTCTGGTTACATTTATTCCTAGTTTTTTTTTTTCATAACCATCATAAAGGGGATTGCTTTATTGGTTACTTTTTCAGATTGTTGGTTGTTAGTGTATAGAAATGCTGCCGATTTTTGTATGTTGATTTTGTATTCTGCAACTTTACTGAATTTATTGACCAGTTCTAACAATTTTTTTGGTGGCATCTTTTTCTAAATATAGGATCACATTATCTGTGAATGAGGATAATTTGATTTTCTCCTTTCCAACTTGGATGCCCTTTATTTTGTTCTCTTGCCTAATTGCCCTGGTTAGGGTTTCCCGTATTATATTGAATAAAATTGATGAAAGTGGGCATCCTTGTCTTATTTCAGATATTAGAGGAAAGGCTTTCAATTTTTCTCCTTTTAGTATGATGTTAGCTGTGGATTTGTTATATATGTCTTTTATTGTTTTAAGGTATATTAGTTCTATACCTAGTTTTTTGAGAGGTTTTATCATGAAGGCATGTTGAATATTGTTGAATGATTTTTAGCATTTATTGTAACTATTGCATGGTTTTTGTTCTTAATTCTGCTAATGTGATATATCCATTTATTGATTTGCATATATTGAACCATCCTTGCTTTCCTGGGATGAATCCCACTTGATCACAATCAATGATGTTTTTAATGTGTTGTTGAATTCAGTTTGCTAGTATTTTGCTGAGAAATTTTGCATCTATGTTCATCAGGGATATTTGCCTGTAGTTTTCTTTTGTGTGTGTGTCCTTGTCTGATTTTGGTATCAGGGTAATGTTGACCTCATAGAATGAGTTTAAAAGTATTCCCTCCTCTTCAACTTTTTGGGATAGTTTGAGTAGAATTGATGTTATTTATTCTTTAAATGCTTGGTAGAATTTAGCAGTGAAGCCATCAGGTTCTGGGCTTTTCTTTGATGGGAGAGTTTTTTACTGCTTCAATCTTGTTACTTGTTATTGATCAGTTCTGATTTTCTACTTCTTTGTGGTTCAGTCTTGGTAGATTGTATGTGTACAGGAGTTTCATCCATATCTTCTAGACTTTCCAATTTGTTGGCATATAGTTGTTCATAATAACCCCTAATGATTCTTTATGTTTCTGTGGTATCAGTTGTAATGTCTCCTTTTTCAACTCTGATTTCATTTATTTGGGTATTCTCTCTTTTTCTTAGTTTAGCTAAAGATTTGTGAACTTTTCTTATCTTTTTTAAAAACCTACTTTTTATTTTGTTAATCTTCTTTTTTTTTCTATCTCAGTTTCATTTATTTCTGCCTTGATCTTTATTATTTCTTTTCTTCTACTGATACTGGGTTTGGTTTGTTCTTTTCTAGTTCCTTGTGATCCATCATTAAGTTGTTTATTTGAAGTCTTTCTACCTTTTTCATGTAGATATTTCTTCTCTCTTAGCACTACTTTTGGTGTATCCCATAGGTTTTGGTATGTTGTGTTTCCATTTTAATTTCTCTTGAGGAGTTTTAAATTTTTTTAAAAATTTCTTCACCAGTCCCTCCATTGTCCAGGAGCATATTGTTTTATTTCCATTAATTTGTACAGTTTTCAACATTCTTTCCATTATTGATTTCCAGGTTTATTCCAGAAAAAATATGTTGTTATTATTTTGATTTTTGAAAAATTATTAAGATATATTGTCTATCCTGGAGAATGTTTTATGGAAACATTCCATGTGTTCTGGAAAAATGTGTGTATTCTGCAGCTGTTAAATGGTATGTTCTGCAAATATCTGTTAAGTTCATTTGGTCTACAGTGCAGTTTAACTCTCATGTGGTCTACAGTGCAGTTTAACTCTCATGTTTCTTTGCTGATTTTCTGTCTTCACAATCTGTCCTTTGCTGAAAGTGGGGTGCTGAAGTCCCTTACTATTACTGCATTGTAATAATACAACACATGGTATTATAATCTCTCCCTTTAGGTCAACTAATATTTGTTTTAAATGTTTGGGTGCTTTGGTGTTGGGTGTATATATATTTAATTGTTATATCCTCTTGCCATATTGACCCTTTTATCATTATATAATATCCTTGTTTTGCTTTTTTTTTTTTTTTTAACTGTTCTTGACTCAAAGTCTATTTTCTCTACTGTAAGTATAACTACTCCTGCTCTTTTTTGATTTCCAGTTGCATGGAATATCTGTTTTAATTCTGCCACTTTCAGTCTGTGCATGTCTTTATAGGTGAAGTGGGTTTCTTAAAGACAGCATATAATTGGGTCTTTTAAAAAATCTTAACCCATTTAGCCACTCTATGTTTTTTTTTTTTTTTTGGGAGAATTTAATACATTTATATTCAAAGGTATTATTGATAGGTAAGGATTTATTACTGCCATTTTGTTACTTGTTTTCTGATTGCTTTGTGGGTCCTTCCCTCCATTTTTCCTCTCTTACTGTCTTCTTTGTGGTTAAGCAATTTTCTCTAGTGATACCTGTTGATTCCATGCTGTTTATTTTAAGCGTCTCTGTTATATATTGTTACTTTCTGGTTTCTGTGAAGCTTACAGAATCCTCTTATAGTTATAACAGGTTATCTCAAACTGATACTGACTTGAATTTGATTGCAAAGTAAATAAAGTAACAAAACAAACTCTACACTTTAGCACCCTTCATTTTGATTTTTGATTTTTCAATTTACATCCTTTTATATTGCTTATTTCTTAACCAATTGTCGTTATTTTCATAAAACAGTTTTGTCTTTTAGTCTTCTTTCTTAAGCTATTAGTGGTTTCTTTATCTCAATTACATCATTAAACTATTCTAAATTTGTCTGTTTTCTTTCTTTTACCAATTAGTTTAATACCTTTAGATGTTTTCATGTTACACATTAGCATCCATTTCTTTCAGATTGAAGAACTCCCTTTAGATTTCTTGTAAGGCAGGTCTAGTGTTGATGATTTCCTCAGCTTTTGTTTGTCTGGGAAAGTCTTTATCTCTCCTTTTTGTTTGAAGGATAGCTTTTCTAGGTACAATATGCATGGTTGGCAGTTTATTTTCCTTTAGCACTTTGAATATAGCATCCTTATCTCTCTTGGCCTACAGGGTTTCTGCTGAGAAATCCACTGCATATCATATTGGAGCTCCATCAAATGTGATATTTTTTTCTTTCCTTTTGCTGCATTGAGTATCCTTTTTTTGTCTTTGATTTTTGCTAATTTGATTATGATGTGTCTTGAAGAATTCCTCTTTGAACTGAATTTGGTTGATAACTTCTGAGCTTCTTGTACCTAGATGCTGTCACCCTTCTTCATATTTGGTAAATGTTCAGCCATTGTTTCCTTAAATATGCTTTCTAAGCTTTTTTCTCTCTTGTTTCCTTCAGGGATTCTTATTATGCAGAGGTCAGTTCATTTAATGGTGTCCTGTAATTCTCATAGGCCTTCCTCATTCTTTTTAATTCTTTTTTTTTTTCTCCCTTGATTGCGTAATTTCATATGTTTTGTCTTCAGTATCATTAATTCTTGCCTCTGTTTGATCAAGTCTGCTGTTGAAGCTTTCTAATGAGTTTTTCAGTGCACTTATTATACTCTTTATTTGTAGGTTTACTATTATTTTAAAAATTGTTTTCACTTCTTTGTCAAATTTCTTATTTTGTTCCTGGATAGTTTTCCAAATTTCATTTAGTTTTCTATCCATATTTGCTTGAGCTCTCTGAACTTGTTTAAGAGGATTATTTTGATTTCTCTCTCAGACATTTCATGGATCTTCAATTCTTCTTGGTTCATTGCTGTAGCTTTGTTGATTTCTCTTGGTCATGTCATCTTTCTCTGAGTTTTCACAGTTTTTGTGTCTTTCCATTGATGCCTGAGCATTTGAGGAGACTGTCACCTATTCCAGTGTTTGCAGATATTCGCTGGTGGTGTTAGACCTTTACTACTTACTGTCAGAACTTAAATGCTGTTCTGTTGTTGCTTCTCATTTTGGGGAGGACTTATGGTGACCTGAACTGACACACTGCAGTGGAACTAACTAGTTGCCCTACTGTAGTTTCCTGGCCTGGGGGAAAGACTCATATTGAACACTGGAATTTAAATGCTTCTCCATAACTAAATTGTTGCCTTCACATTGTTTTTGAGTCTGTGGAAAACTTATAGTGAGCACTGGAACTTAGATGTTGCCCCAAAAATATATTGCTGCCCTGCAAATGTTTCCCAGTCTGAGGAAGACTTAAGTTGGCACTGTAACTTAATTCTGACCTTTTAGTTGTTTCTGGGAAGGGAATGCTCCACACAAGCACCTGGGCTTTATGGAACATCTGGCCAAGGATTTGGGCTTTCCTGTAGGTTGTGACCCTTGCAGTGCTTTGGTGCTAATCAGTCTCTTCAACTTGGGATCTCCACTTTATTGGAGTGCAGAGAAGCTCTCAAGATCCACTTTCCAGTCATTGTGATCAATGCCCTGCTTTTTGTCCCCAATTCGCTGCAGGTGGTTTAGGCTTCCTGGAACTCCTGATGATTCCTGTGGGACAGGACAGGAGTAGGCTTCCATAAAGATTTGAAGATCAATGGAGAGACAGAACATGCACCTCCAATTCCCTCCTCTCACCACAGAAATCATGAGTTTAAAGAAATCTCTGTGAGTGGTATTTTGCTGGCTTGGGAAAGGCAATGGCACAGTCTGAAATGAACAATTCTTTTTACCAGTTGTGACTTCTCTCAATCCTGTGGATGCAGGGGGGGGGGTCTCCATTTCTCCCCCAAGTTCTGGAGAATTCAGGGTGATATTCTTGTCTTTGAATATTTTCTAGTTATATTTTTGTCGGGGAACTGATGTTGGGGAATCTTGTACTCCACAATCTTGCTGATGTCACTGTACTGTTCATATTTCTATCAGCATCCTAATCACAACCACTTATGCAATAACTAAGGAGTTCCAAACTTTCTTTAGTCTTCTTGTGTGCCAAGCCCTCAAAATCTAGGTTTATCTAGCTTGTTTCTACAAATTCTTCCAACCTTTTTCCATCACCCAGTTCCAAAGCCACTTCCACATTTTTGAGTATTTGTTATCAGCAACACCCCACTTCTCTGCACCTATTTTCTGTATTAGCTTGTTTTCTGTTGCTTGTAACAGAATATTTGAAACTGCATAATTTAAAAGAAAAATAATTTATTTCTTACAATTATGGAGGCCAAGAAGTCTCAAGTTGAGGGACGATAACTGGTGACAGCCTTCTTGCTGGTGGAGCCTCTTTGAAGAGTCCCAAGGCAGTGCAAGACATCACATGATGAGGGGGCCGAACATGTTACCTCAGGTTTCTAGTCCTTGTCTTATAAATCCACCAGTCCGGCTCCCATGATAACCCATGAATCCATTAACCATTTAATCCATTAATTCATGAATGGATTAATCTGTTCATTATGGCTAAACCCTTATGATCCAATCACCTCTTAAAGGCCTCATCTCTCAAAGTTGCCACATTGGGGAGTAAGTTTCAAAATGAATTTTTTGAGGGGTCATTTAACCATAGCAGGGTTTCAGATTTGCAAGATAAAAAGTCTGGAGATCTGTTTCACAACATGTGAACATACTTAACACTATTGAACTGTATGCTTAATGGTTAAGATGATAAATTACAGGTTATGTGTTTTTTACTACAATTAAAAAAACTATGCTTGTTATAAATAAGTAGCTCATTCTCTCTTGTAAAATTTACTACCTGTTCAGATTGCTCAAACTGAACCAGTGACTGAACTGTGGTCTTCTCTAGGGTACTTAAAATTACTGAAATAAAAGAATAAGTATATAAAAAGTGCAGCGGTGCGATCTCGGCTCACTGCAAGCTCCACCTCCTGCGTTCACTCGCCATTCTCCTGTCTCAGCCTCCCCAGTAGCTAGGACTACAGACGCCCCCCACCATGACTGACAAATTTTTGTATTTTTAGTAGAGACGGGGTTTCACCGTGTTAGCCAGGATGGTCTCGATCTCCTGACCTCGTGATTCGCCTGCCTCAGCCTCCCAAAGTGCTGGGATTACAGGCGCGAGCCACTGTGCCCGGCCTGGTAATGCTTTTAAAATAATTCATTTATTTAAACTATGACACAAAAAAAGAGGTTTTAAAATCTTACTCAGGTACTCTTTAAAAATAACAAATATATTAATTACTTGATGTCTTTACTATATCTAAAATAATTGCTGTATCAGAGGTAGGGACACAGTAAAAGAGGTACTATTGAAGCTAGTATACTATACTGCAGATACTGTTGAAATACCTTAGAAGTACTATTGAAATATTTTAACAGAATAGCACACTAAACAGACTGACTGAAGTTCTTATACAAGGATCTCATGTAAATAACAACGAAATAATAATAAGTCCATCAATTCCATAAGAGATACATACAAAATTTGGATGCCAAAATTCTTTTTTTTTTTTTTTTTGAGATGGAGTCTCATTCTGTCATCCAGGCTGGAGTGCAGTGGTGTGATCTCGACTCATTGCAATCTCTGCCTCCCAGGTTCAAGTGATTCTCCTGGCTCAGCCTCCTGAGTAGCTGGGATTATAGGCATGTGCCACCATGCCTGGCTAATTTTTGTATTTTTATTAGAGATGGGGTTTCACCATGTTGGCCAGGCTGGTCTCGAACTCCTGACCGCAGGTGATCCTCCTGCCTCAGCCTCCCAAAGTGCTGGGATTACAGGCATGAGCCATCATACCTGTCCCAGATGCCAAAATTCTTAAAAGAAACAAGGGGAGTTATCTCATTATGAACTCCATAAGACTAAGATCTGGCAAAACTGGATCTTGAAATATGAGATGAAACCTCAAATTGACACTTGCCAAAATTCTCCATTAAACAACCCATCACAGTAGGGATAAATTTGCCACAGTATTAAACACTGACCAGAAAACTTCTGTAGTATAGCAGAAGACATGTCCAGTTCATGCATTATGTATATTAAATTAAGCTCAGTATGGTTTCAGGATGATTCAAGCACATTACATTTATTGTGCACTTTATTTCTATTAGTATCACATTGTAATAGATAATGAAATAATTATACAACTCACCATAATGCTGAATTAGTGGGAGCCCTGAGCTTGTTTTCCTGCAACTAGACGGTCCCATCTGGAGGTGATGGGAAACAGTGGCAGATAATCAGGTGTTCGATTCTCATAAGGAGTAAGCCACCTAGATTTCTTGCATGTGCAGTTCACAATAGGGTTCACACTTCTGTGAGAATCTAATGCCACCACTGATCTGACCAGGAGGCAGAGCTCAGGTGGTAATGTGAGTGATGGAGGACAGCTGGAAACACAGATGAAGCTTCGCTTGCTTGCCCACCACTCACCTCTGTGCGGCCCAGTTCCTAACAGGCCATGAACCGGTGCCAGGTGTTGTGGACCTCTGCTCTAAGTAATAGTTTTAGCATCCCCAAATAGATTTATATAATTTATACAATTGTGTTTATTAATGTGTACTAATAGGTACAGTTATTTCCTGGGTAAGTTGAAGTATTTCCCTATCAAAAATCCACAGCTCTTACTATGGCAGAAAACAAAATAAAAACAAAACAAAACAACAAAATAAAAGCACAATTAGATTTTGTGTTACTTACTTAGAATATTCCAATTGTCTAATACACAGACATATTTAATTAGAATACTTATTTATGGAATGCTTACATAAAAGCTATGTAAGGCTTTTTCCATTAGTTGTAAACTTTATTGTCCTTATCACTCTTAATCCTCTGAAAAAATGAAAAGATCCTTGACCCAACTGAAAAGTTACATCTGCTAGATATGTTAAATTGAAGTTCTCCAGAGAGCCTTCAGTAGATGGTTCACAGAAGTTGACTGCTAACCCAAGATCCTCAGAATAAGCTAATGATTACATGGAGTAGATAATTTTGGCTAAAGATCATTGGAAGAAGATTCTTCTATATATCACACTCTCTATTGCATATTCTTATATATTATATTTGTGGTAATACTATTCTCCTTTATTGCTTAAAGTATTCTACTTCTGACTTAGCCTGTCATATTCACTTTACTAGTGATAATGAGTTACCTATGTCTAGACCAGAGTTGGCAAACTATGGCTTACAGACCAAATCTGGCCAGCCACCTGTTTTTGTAAATAAAATTTTTTTGGAACACAGCCACAGCCTTTTTTTTTTTTTTTTTTTTTAACATGTTGCCTATGGCTGTTCTTGTGCTACAACAGCAGATCTGAGTTGTGACCAAAAAACAATATATGGCTCACAAAGTCAAAAATATTTCACATCTAGTTTTTTTACAGAGAAAGTTTGCTGATCCTTGATCTAGGTAATTGTCATTATAACTCTATAATTCAGTTCTTCCAAACTATTTTTAGCTCAGCCATTTAAATAAATGATGTGAAGGTATGTTACTCTGACTTTCCAATAACAATACTCTTTGTCCAAGAAGCCTAGTGAGAAGGAAAACAACAACAACAAAAACAACAACAAAAAAAGCCAAACAAACGATACTCTGAATGCAATATATAAATGAAATAAAATGTCCCTGCACCAGGGAAATTACAAAATACAAACAATAACTATTTGTCAACAGTACTCAGAAACAGTATATCTGGAGTTCCATCAATGTTGAATTATCTCTTGTATATCTTTTTGTTATTTTTTTCTCTATAAAACAATGAGACTCTTTAATGCCAATATAGGACCAAGATTCATTGTTCTGTTGAATTATTAGTTAGGCCATTCCAACAGTGTAATTTCTGTGCTAGTCAGTCTCCAAGATAGTACCTAATGATTTTTGCTTCTTGGTATTCATGCACTTGTACACTGTACCTCTCCCACACTGTGCCAAGGTTGGTATATGTGACCTCTGTGGCAACAGCGATAGTATGTCACTTCCAATGTTAGGTAATAAAAGACCATGTATTTTCTGCCTTATTCTCTATCATACAATTCACTCTAGGGAAAGTTAGCTGCCATATTGTCAGCAGCTCTATGGAAAGGCCCACGTGACAAGGAATTGAGAAATCTTGCCAACAGCCCGTGAGAAACTAAGGCCTCCAGTCCACAGCCAGGTGAGTGAGCCTTCTTGGAAGTAAGTGGATCCTATACTCTATTCCAACCTTCAGAGAACTGCAGCCTTAGCTCACATCCTGGCTGCAACTTCATAAGAGACACTATTCCAGAACCACTCAGATAAGATGCTCCAAAACTTATAACCCTCAGGAACTATATGACATAATTTTCTTGTTTTCAAGCTGCTAAATTTGGAATCATTTGTCATAGAGCAAAAGATAACTGATACAATTTAGCTCCCCAACTAAATTCCCCAACATCCCAAATGAATTATATATCATTTCAAAGAGTACATAAAACCCTTTATGGAGAGAGAATTCTGAGAATAATGATCCTATCCACAGGAGTGAAACTACTAGAAGCTTTCATAAAAAAATTACTTTGGTTGACGTAGTAAATAATATATCCCAAACTGTGAGGCACAGCAAACACAACAAACCAGTTTAAATTCCTTAAACCAAGTCATTATAAATAATAGAATTGTCTTGGATTTTATTTTGGCCAACCAGGGAAGATTCTTTACCATTGCTAACATTGTGTATTGCTAACATTGTGTAAACCCTTCCGGTGAATTGGAATAATCTATCTCTAAGCTAAAAGAAAAGGCAACCTGGCTACCTAAAATAGACTTGGAAAATCTTTGAGACTTGTTTTCGTGATCAGGTCTGGGAAATCTGTGGTCATGGTTCCGAAATATCTGCCAGGCCTTTCCAGTTATACTTATCTCACTGGTGTTCAATGTCTATGTTCCAGAATCTTAAATGCTTGTGTGCAGCCACCATCCTGACAAATGATTCAAAAAATGATTCAAAGACAAAAACCAGAATACAATTATTTTCATAGACATGTAAAACTGAAAATCAAATATCCACAGATGAAACTTCACCTTCGAGGAGAATCCCCAACAGGGGTAAAGAGCTGCACAACACTTGATGTTTTCTCCTGCAGCTTTGATTAAACAAGGACCAGTAAGAAGGACTAATAATAAAGAGGTTCCTACAAACATAGAAAAAGACTGGTTTTTTTTTTGTTGTTGTTGTTGTTGTTTTCTGTAGCAATGGAAACAAAATAGCCACAAGAACCAGTTTTAAACCCATTCAGTTGATCAAGAATAACCTGCATCAGTGAGCCCCTCTCGCATGAGTCAGCTCGCCGGGGAAAGACTCACTCCAGTAAACACACCTCTCAGTGCCAGCTAATCAGCAGCAGTCTCACCTGAGTAACTGAGCTTCCGCAGATGTTGTCCAACCACTCATATCCCTGAAAGTCTGTCAATTCCTAGCACTTCACGCTTCCCCTAAAGAAAAATTCGATATAAGGCTAACAGTCTGCTGTGCCTGACTGGCATAGCCCTCCCTGATTATAGGAAGCAACACATTCAGCTTTGTCTTGTCAATATTTTTGATTCTTTGACCAACTCCCCTGATTCTTTTATCATTTTTTTAACCTCTTCCTGTTTAATACTACTAAGAGTAATAGTAATGATGATGATGATTTTGTAACCGCTACTCACCATACGCCATGCACTGTGACAAGGGCTTTCATTGTCTTATTATCTGGCCACCAGCACTTCTTAGATTTTCAGGTAGCACTCACACCTGAGGCTATTCCTGGCTTATTCCGTGTGCCAGTCGTTTGCTGGTTGCCTTCGATTCACTCCTCATCCTTTCTCTGCTCTGTCACGGAAGGCAGACTCCTGAAGACAGGGTTTGCCAGGCTCTTCTGTCAGCTGGCTTCCAGCTCATTTTTGCTAATGGGAATCTGTGGTGAAAGATGAAAGACCAGAAGGGAGAAAGAATATTTCTTCCCTCTCTGCTTCTGGAGGTGGCTTGGCCAATAGTTGTGTTTCTTCCCATTGCTCCAGCTCTTTGAAAATACCTAGTTTTTTTTTGGTGATAAAGGCATGATGCTGTAGATACCTAGGTTGTTTGGCAATCCTGTTTGGATTCTCAGCTTTTACAACACCCAATAATACATTCTTTTTTTTTTTTTTTTTTTTTTTTTTTTTGTCTGGTTTTTTCTCTTTTTTCCCCGGTTTGTTTTTTGGGGGGTGTGTTCTCTCCACGCTCTGCCTCCCGGGTTCACGCCATTCTCCCCCCTCAGCCTCCCAAGTAGCTGGGACTACAGGCGCCCGCCACCGTGCCCGGCTAATTTTTTTTTTGTATTTTTAGTAGAGACGGGGTTTCACCATGTTAGCCAGGATAGTCTCGATCTCCTGACCTCGTGATCCACCCGCCTCGGCCTCCCAAAGTGCTAGGATTACAGGCTTGAGCCACCGCGCCCGGCCTCTTTTTAAAAAAGCTTCAGTCTTTCTAATTTCCTAGACCATTGATAGAATCAGCAAGAATAGGTGGTAGAATTTATGTCAGGTAAAACTGAGAGTCTTGAGATTTAGTCCCAAGTCTGTCTCTGAATCACTTGTGACCTTGAAACAATTACAGGTTGGTGCCTCAGTTTTGCTCTCTGTGTAATGGAATTGTTGATCTTTAAAGGCCTCCCTCCTGGCCCTCCACCACCACCCTGCCCAATTAGAACCTTCTATAATGCTGGGCTTGCAAGAATTGGTTTAACATTTGTAAGAATTATAGCTGTTCTATTCTCTCATGTAAGAGTTCAAAAATTGCTTTATAATGAAAATGCAGAGCCCACGTTTAAAGAGCAGGAAAAAAGTGTCATTAAAAGTGTTATAAATAAAGTTTTTCCTTTAAAAATTTGTATTATTTATAAAATATTATAGAGGTAATAGTGATATATGAGCAACAATTAACTTAAAAAGTACAAAAATTGGCCGGGCGCGGTGGCTCAAGCCTGTAATCCCAGCACTTTGGGAGGCCTAGACGGGCGGATCACGAGGTCAGGAGATCGAGACCATCCTGGCTAACACGGTGAAACCCCGACTCTACTAAAAAATGCAAAAAACTAGCCGGGGGAGGTGGCGGGTGCCTGTAGTCCCAGCTACTCGGGAGGCTGAGGCAGGAGAATGGCGTGAACCCGGGAGGCGGAGCTTGCAGTGAGCTGAGATCCGGCCACTGCGCCACAGCCTGGGCGACAGAGCGAGACTCTTGTCTCAAAAAAAAAAAAAAAGTACAAAAATTTTCTGGCATTATAATATTTTCTGGCATTATAATATTATACAATACAATATATAATACCACTTTATTAATGTGATATCTTGATTACTGATAAGATTTTTCAGGCTTGCTTTTCCACAGACTCATTTAATGGATCATCAAAATTTAAACTTTTAGAAATTTTATTTTCAATTGATGCAATTGAAAGTCACATTAGTTTCTCTTGGAAAATGACAGATTGCAAATAATTTTTGATAATTTTAAATTTTGATGAGGATCTTACTGCTGATGCAATTGTTATTGGAGCTGTTAAGAGTACTTTGTAGCCTGTTACATTTGGGATTCATTTCTGATAAATTATTATTGTTACTATATTTTAAGACTAGTCAAGTATAGTAGTGAGAAGGGGGAAAGAGTAGAACAAAGAGTTTGATCTGTAACTGACTGACTAATCAATTGAGATAACTCACTACCCTCAGGTCAGCCTGATAAATTGTTTTGAAATAAAAATTTTAGAATATGTAGAGCTGATGATTCTCTTAGAGCAATTTTTCTAAAAATATTTAATTCTTTATACAAATTAGTTTTGTATGAGACTAAATTTAATTTTAAATGTAAATGTATACAATGGCATCTTAATGTTTCCTTTGACATTTCCTATAACATGTAGAGGTTGTATAAGAAACTAAATGTGGCTTCATGATTTGTATAAAATTCAAAATAATGGTTTATGCAGTCTACCAATATATCTTCAATTATAAGGAAAAAACTAATTTAAACATGGTCTCAGCTGCCATGGTGGCACCTACCTGTAGTCCCAGCTCCTTCAGAGCCTGAGGCAGAATGATCCCTTGAATCCAGAAGTTGGAGGCAGAATCCCTTAAGTCCAGGAGTTCGAGGCTATAGTGTGCCATGACCATGTCTGTGACTAGCCACTGCTCTCCAGCCTGGGCAGCACAGCAAAAGCCTGCCTCAGAAATAAATAAATAAAGAAAAGTGAAATTGTCTTACTCATTAATAATTTGTTCATTTGAAGCTTCATATGAAACTAGTGTATTTTTCTATCAAATGCCACCAACTTTAAATTTATTTTATATTTTTAAGCCACGATCTTTAAATTGCTTTTCCATTTCCAAACCTATTTCTGTTTCTAAGCAGCTTTGTAATGTTGAGGCTGTTTTCAAAATCTGAGATTCTAAACTCTTTAGAGAATTTGAATGACTCCCTCATATGCTTTCTTGCAATGTCCATGTGTGCACTTTTATTTTGTAATAATCTGATGAGAGTTTACTGCCCGTGTCCTGGCAATTCCTGTCCTGACTTCAGGCCAGAATTAATATTTGTACAGATGCCACAAAGTTAGGCTCCAGGGACTGATGACCAAGCCTGTCTCCCTCTATGGGTCCCAGTGATGCCTATATGCAGAATCCCTTCTTTCTCCCTTGGCTGCAGCCACTGCTGCTGTTGCTGCTACTTTTGTGCTGCTGTCACTCTCCCTGCTACCATCCTGGTCCCATATCTAGGTCCAGCAGCCTTAGTCAGGTAAATATAATCTTTTTGTGTACCTAAGACCTTGAAAGATGAGCAGAATACTGCACAAGAGGAGCCAGGGGTGTTTATCTTCTTTGTACAAGAAATTTTTGTAGCCTCAAAGGTGAGGGACCTCAGTCATTGAGACTTATTGGCACCAGTAAGTCTAAAATCAGGGGTCCGGACACAGAGCCACAGATGCTTAGGAAAAGCCGTAGCATTGCCAGGGGACCCAGGGGGTTGAGCACAACTGTTTCCGAGATGTTCAACATCATATTCAGTATTATAGGTGACTGAGAATCTTCCAGAAGTGGTGTTATGTGAAGATTGGTGTGTTGGAGCAAACAGTATCTGACCACCTTGAGGAAACTTGAGAAGTTTACTTACATGTCAGCATGTTATCTTTAGTATTTCTTGAATATTCTATATGATTCATTCACTGTAGGTGTGAGATATATTGTACTTTTTTTTTTTACAATGATACTGTAAAAAAATGTTTTAAAACAAGTTTTGAAAACTTTTTGTTATGGAAAATTTCAAACATATTCAAAAATAGAGTGAATAGATAGTATAATGAACCCCGCTTTAGGTACCCATTAACTCAGCTTCATTGATTTCATGACTGAATTTTATCTACATCTCCTTTCCCTTCCCTCAGTCCTAGGTTATTTTGAAACAAATCCCAAACATCCTATCATTTTATCAGCAAACATTTCAATAATATATTTAAAAGATTTACTATTATTTCATCTAAAAAATGAATGATTCTTAATACTATGAAATAGTTATTAGTTAAATTTCTTTAATTATCTCAACTGTTTTTCAGAGTTTGTTTGAACCATGATCTAAACACACTCTGCATACTGCTATTAGTTGGTATGCTTCTTAAATCTCTTTTAATATATAATTGTTGGCTGGGTGCCATGGCTCATGCCTGTAATCTCAGCACTTTGGGAGGTTGAGGTGGGCAGATCACTTGAGCGCAGAAGTTCAAGACTAGCCTGGGCAAAATAGAGAAACCCTGTCTCTACAAAAAAAGACATAAAAAAGTTAATTGGGCACAGTGGCGTGTGCCTGTGGTCCCAGTGACTTGGGAGGCTAAGACAGGAGGATTGCTTGAGCCTGTGAGGTGGAGGTTGCAGTGAACTGAGATTGCATCACTGCAATGCAGCTTGTGTGACAGAAGTAAAACTCTGTCTGGAAAAAAAAAAAACCCTGCTGAAAAGAAAAACCCCAAATATATATGTGTGTGTATATATATTAATATATATATTCATGAATATTTATATTAATATATATAAGTGCATATATATATATGTATAGTTGCCCCATCTCCTCGTTTTTCATTTGTAATTTATTTGTTGAAGAAACTGGGTCATTTTGTCCTGTAGAATGAATCATCGTATGGATTCCACTTCTTGCATCCTCCTATGGTCTGAATGTTTGTGTCCCTGCAAAACTCATATGCTGAAATTCCAGCCTCTAAGGAAATGGAATTAGGAGATGAGGTTTTTGGGAGGTAATTAGGTCATGAGGGTGGAGCCCTCATGAATGGCATTAATGCCCTTCATCAAAGAGATGCAAGAGAGATCTTGTGTTCCTTCCATCATGTGGGGACACAGTAAAAATATGGTTGTCCATGAACTATAAGTGGGTACTTGCTAGACACCAAAGCCTTGATCTTGGAGTTCTCAGCCTCCAGAACTGTGAGAAATAAATTTATGTTTTTTATAAGCCATTAGTTTATTGTATATTTTTTAGAGCAGCCTGAATGGACAAAGACACCCCTCTAGATGATTGTTTAACATATTCTGCTGTTCTTTGTATTTCTGTAACTTGTTCCTTGTATTTCTGTAGGCTTAAGAGATTTATCTTTGATTATTTGGTGTGTGGCTACTTCATAGGTGGTCTTGTGTACTTCTATCCAGACACAATAATGTCACCTTTTTGTGATGTTAACAGCCATTAAATCTTTTTTCAGATCCATTGTTTCATGAGGGTTTACAAAAAGATTATATTTAAATTGTATTATTATTTATTGGCTGGGTTATTTCTACAAAGATAAACCTTTCTGTATAAAATATGGTTATTGTGGCCTGAAGTATAGTATGCATAAAAAAACAATACTTATGCTTGATTTTTTCTCTTTATTTACCAGTTTTCGAAATAGTGAATTGCTTCTCCAGCATCCTCCATATGTGACCAATGAGAGTTTTTAAAGGAATAATTATGAATTCATGACTTTAAATTTATTTGATGTGTTTTAATCCCTACTAATGCCCACATTATCTTATCTTTGGTGGCCAGTGAGAGAATTGCTTGGCTCTTGAGTCCTTTGACAGGCTCACACTAGTCTTTTATAGTTTCCTTGCTTTTTGGTATAGTCTGATATTCCAGCTTCATCTGGTACATTTTCTGTCCCATGTTTGGAAACAGCTATTTCTCCAATGTATCCTGTGTTTTTTAGAGGAAATCATGTTTTCAAACTACAGTCAAGTTTCTAGGTTTTTCCAGTAAACAGAGCCAGGAGTTTTTATAAATAAAATAAATGATGAATTCATACTGATACTTCTAATTCAAACTCAGCATCACAGGGTTTTTGTTTAACATTATCAATCTTACGTCATCTGTATCTTCTTTTTCCATGAAGAAAGCGGTTGCTTCTCAAGGACACCAACATAATTATTCATTTGCTTTGTCCCACAGAACATAACCCCCCAAAATAACTGTGTCAACACTATACCAACAATGTGTTTACTGCAGACAATTTATAATTATTTTATTTTATTTTTAGAGACAAGGTCTCACTTTGACACCCAGGCTGGAAAGCAATGGCACCATTATTGTAATCTTGAGCCCAGAATAGCTGGGACTACAGGAACACCCCATTACACCCAGCGAATTTTAAAAATTATTTGTACAGGAAGGGCCTCACTATGTTGCCCAGGGTAGTCTTGAACTCCTGGGCTTAAATGACCCTCCTACCTCAGGCTTCTAGAGCCCTGGGATTACAGGTGGGAGTCACTGCACTGGCCCAATTTATGGCTATTTATATAGTTCTTTTTATCTTTAGGTTTAATCCTACTAGGATTAAACAATCAAATTATTGTGTTGTAAAGTCACTGGAAATAATTTGTGTGATCTATTTTTAAAATTTTGTTTTTGTTTTATAGAATTTAATTTTTAAATTTAATTTTGTTTTATAATTATGTAAAATATTTATGTGTCCTCAAAGTCAAATATACAAAATGAAATATATTCAGAGTAGTGTAACTTTTGCTTCTCCCCCTACTCTATCCTCTCTCTCTCTCCCATTTTTTTTTAAATTAAATTTTTTGTTTAGTATTCTATTTTTTATAGAATATATATTAGTGTGTCAAGAAGATATATAAAATACGTCAGGGTCATTAGCAAACTAGGTATCTTTCACAGTCTGAAGTTGTAGAGTCTGGGGGTGAGGAGGGAAAAGGAGGATGGAGGTAGGCATTGGGCTTCTGATGGGCATGGCAAGAGTAAACACGGCCTGGAGATTGAAAAGTCTGCCGTTGCTTGCTCAAGTAAACAAAGGAAAATGCTATAAATACCGGGGAAGATATTAGAAAAAGTAGAATGATAGTGAGAAGCAAGGTAAAGATTCATTCAACACTTATCAAGAACTCATTGTTTTCCAGGAATGGTGACAGGGCAAGACTGATCAAGTTTCAGGGAAGGTCTAATTTCTTAGTCAGTATACATTTTCATTTGTGATTACTTGGGTTCTCTTATTTTATTCATATAGTAATGAAATTGTTGAGAAGAAGTTGACTTTGGATTGGGCATATCAGGAAATGTTTCAGTCCAGTTCTTAGGTTCTATAATGTCTTGTTTCAGTAGATGGCTCTTGATAGATAAACAGCCAAAGAGATAGATAGAGAGGCAAAGAGAATAGATTGAGAGGCAAAAGATAAACAGGAAGACAAAGAGAAAGGGCATCCCAGGAAGAAGGGGACAGGTGACCTAGGTGTGTTTGTAAGCATTCATTCATGGCTGTTCTCATCTTTTCTTTTCTTTTTCTTTTTTTTTTCAGATAAAGTCTTGCTCTGTTGCCCACCCTGGAGTGCAGTGGCACGATCTTGGCTCACTGCAACCTCTGCCTACCGGGTTCAAGCAATTTTCCTGCCTCAGCCTCCAGAGTAGTTGTGATTACAGGCACATGCCACCACACCCAGCTAATTTTTGTAGTTTTGTAGAGACAAGGTTTCACCATGTTGTTCTTGAACTCCTGACCTCAAGTGATCTGCCCACCTCGGCTTCCCAAAGTGCTGGGAACACAGGTGTGAGCCATTGCCCCCGGCCAGGTAACTATGGAAGGTGATGGAGATATATATATATTTTAAAGAGATGGGGCCTTTCTATGTTGCCCAGGTTGGTCTCGAACTCCTGGGCTCAAGTGATCCTTGCACCTCGGCCTCCCAAAATGCTAGGATTACAGGTGAATCGTATGAATCATTTCTAAAACTAGGACTTGGGCCGAAACAACTCAACATGCTTAAAATACTAGATGATTTGGCAGAACCAATCAGTATTGTATAAATGAAACATTTTTAAATAAGGAGAATTTATTTTCTCTCATAGAATTATGTTATCTAGAGTAAGATGATTAATTGTGTGTGTCCACTTGACTGGCCACAGGGTGCTTAGACTAAATATGATTTCTGTTGTGTCTTTCTAGATGTTTCTGGGTGAGATTCACATTCAAATTCATGGACTCATTAAAGTAGATGGCCCTCTCCAGTGCGGGTGGGCATCATCCAATCTGTTGAAGGCGTGAAGAGAACAAAAGGGGGAGGAAGGAAGAATTCACCATTTTTCTTGCTGCCCACCTGCTTGGGCTGGGACATCTCATCTCACCTTCTCCAGCCTTTGGATGAGGATTTACACCCTGGTTCTCAGGCCTTCAGGTTCTAACTGGAGCTACACTATCAGCTTTCCTGGCTCTCCAGATTGCAGTTGGTGGATCATGGTACTTTTTAGCCTCCATCATAATGTAAACCAATTCTTAATAATAAATCAATCTATCTATCTATCTATCTATCTATCTATCTATCTATCTATCTATCTCCTCTCTAGTTCCATTTCTCTGGAGAACCCTAACACATAGAGTTAGAAATTAGGTTTTTTGTTTTTTGCTTTTTTAGAGATGGAGTTTTGCTCTTGTCGCCCAGGTTGGAGTGCAATGGCGTGATCTTGGCTTACCGCAACTCCCATTCTCATGCTTCAGTCTCCTGAGTAGCTGGGACTACAGGTGTGTGCCAGTATTCTTAGTAGAGATGGAGTTTCACCATGTTGACCAGGCTGGTCTCGAACTCCTGACCTCAGGTGATCCACCCACCTCAGCCTCCCAAAGTGCTGGGATTACAGGCATGAGCCACCACATCTGGTCAAAATTAATTTTTTTTTTAAATTTAAACAAGGCCTGTCTGTGAAAAAGGCAAAAAGAGATCTTTTAAACAATCTTGTTATTTCACAAAAATCTCTGTTGCTCTTATCACAGCTCTAAAAGTGAAATAGTCAGGTGAAATGGGAAAAAATTGTTCTTGATTATTCTAAATGGTTGTAAGGCACCACTTGTTATAGTGCTGCTTTTATTTTTTCTGTGTTACTTGTCAGGTTTGTGAGGGAGTAAAATATGTTCTTGGATACAGTAGTAAGAGAGAGAAGAAATTACTGCATTTCATCAACTTAAGATGCCACTGACTATAAGATGTACTGTTATTTTATGCACATTAAGAAAGAGAAAAAACTGTCATTAAACCATAACACAATATAGATCCATTTCAATTTCAGAGATGTTAAAATGTGAAAATAAGTGTGCACTTTAGAATCAATATGATATAGTAATTATTGACTGCCTACTATGTACCAGGCTTTGTTGCTGATCCTTGACAAACACTATCTTCATTAGCCTAGTGATGTGTACCCCTGGCCCTATTTTACAGACGAGAAAAAAGAGGCACAGTGAAGCTAAATATATTGGCTAAAGATCACAAAGTTAGTAAGCAAAACAAGCTACTTACCTACTTGAAGAAGAAACTTCCTCTTTTCAAACCTCTGTTCTGTTCTTTTTTTTTTTTTTTTTTAACTACAATAGTCATTTATTCTCTCTAACAGTTACTATTGGTGAGGAATTTTGGAGTAATTTGATTGAGTGTTCTCGCTTAAGGGTCTCTTATGAGTTTGCAGTTAGATGTCAGCTGTGGCTACATCATCTGGACACATGACTGAGGCTGGAACATTCAATTTCAAGGTATCTCACTCATATAGCTGTTAAGTTGGTGCTGGCTGTTGGCTAAGAGTCTTAATTTCTGGCCACATGGGCCACTCCATGAGGCTGCTTGAGTGTCCTCTCAACATGGTGTCTGGATCTTTGGATTACAAAAGGCCGATGTGGAATCTGCAATGCCATTTATAATTTATCCTTGAAAGTTCACACACTTCTGCTGTACAAACTTCTGTTCTTACTTGTGACTCTTTTGTCAAGCTGTGCCTTGATAAATTGTAATACTTTTGAGTCTTTGAGGAAAGTGATCTGTTTTTAGTGTGGGTACTTTTCATTGATCTCAAACACTTGTAGCATAATACTGGGAAGATAATGAGTCACTGAGTTTTAAATCATTACTTGAGTAATGTTAATGAGAATCTTTTGGGGTATATATTTGAATACCAAATAGTTTTTGACTATCCAAAAAGTGGTTTTCCTTGTTCTCTAGATAGGAACTTTGCATTTATCAGTGTTCTTAAGTAGATAGATAGAAAGAAAGAAAGATAAATTGATAGATAGATTCAGACATAGCTATATGAGAGGAGATTTAGCAGGGGAATTGGCTTACATGATTATGGAGGCTGAGAAGCCCCACAACAGGCCATCTGCAAACAAGAGACCCCGGGACACCTGTAGCATGTCTCAGTCTAAGTCCAAAGCCCTCAGAACCAGGGAGGCTGATGTTTAACTCTCAGTCTGAGGCTGAAGGACTGAGAACCCGGGGGACCACTGGTATAAGTCCTGAAGTTCAAAAGCCAGAGAGCCTGGAGTTCTGATATCCAAGGTCAGGAGAAGAATGTATCCCAACTCTAGAAGAGAGGAGATTTCTTTTTGTCCTACCTGGGCCCCCAGCCAATTGGGTGGTGCCAGCTCACATTGAGGGCAGATCTTCACTGGTCAGTCTACTGACTCACCCACAAGTCTCCTCCAGAATCACCCTCACAGACACACCCAGAAATGATCCATTACCAGTTCTCTAGATATTCCTTCATCCAGTCAGGTTGACACCTAAAATTAACCACCACAAGGGCTTTACTTTATATGTCTAACATTCCTCAAAGAGTTCCTGGCCAAGGGCTATTGTTGTACTCCATAGTAGAATGCTAAAAAGTGCCTTTTAATAAGACAGTTCCTTACTGCTTTTAAAATGCTCTGGGCTATTTCCATTCTAAACTACTGAAGCATACACTTGTGGAAAAGCAGCAAGGATCCTTAACACATAATCTGGTGGAAAGCAGACAGGTAAGCATTTGTCTTTGGGGTGAAACTTCCCTTTGTTTTAGTGTGGACGACTTGAGTGAATTCTTTTAGTAATATATTTGTAGCGCAAACACCTATCCATGTTTTCGGGGGAAGCCCAGGATGTAAAGTAATAATCTCAAATGCAAAAGCTTTAGAGTAAGCTATTGTTTAATAACATAAATGTAGTGTTTTAGCAAGTTAATGAAAAAAAAATTATCTAAATCTGGATTTAGACTATCCTTTACGTGAAAATGATTGTGTTAGTGGAATTACGTGTCCTTTTGTTCAAGCAGTGTCCTTTCAAGGTTGGGAACCATGGCAGGAAGATCACACATCTGGACTTCCTTTCCTCTCAAGACAAATAGAATTCTGTGATAAGGATATAGACCGGCTTGAAGCTAGATGAACTGGACCATTGGTGTCCTACACAGGACCTATTTACGAAGGAACAGCCCTGATTTGGAAAAATGTTTAAAGACTCACTCTAGTGATTGTCCTGGGTGTGTCTTTGAGATGAGGGCAGCTTCACCCTGAAGGAACTGGGTTCTCATGTTTCTGCCATCCTGAGGTGAAAAAGAAAAGGGTCTTGGACAATGGAGTGAAGGCAATTAATCCTTGTATCTTGGGAGCAAAGAGGGAATTGAGATTGTCCTCTGGTATATGGAAGGGTCTGAAGATTTCTACGGATAGGGGTGCAGCTGATCCCCACTCCTATTAGGAAAAACTTGTGGGAGTCGGGTAGAGAGAGTCAACTTGTGTTTGGGCTGTGGCTTTCAAAGTAACCACTTTTAGTTATGCAATAGGTTGCCTTCAAGGGGTATTCTATTCTTTCAAATCTTTTAGTGCAGCCTTATTTAAAGGGATAGGCCCCTCCTAGATGTGCCTTGGGGGCATTAATGAAGAGGTCTATGTCCTTGCTTGGGATCTACATGACACTGGGGAGGCAGAAAGAGTCTACGGCAAGGGGTTAGGTCTGAGTGGAGATGCTGTGCACGGATTAGTGCAATAATCCAGTAACAGTATCTGTCTTGGGGATCCCAAGAATTTGCAGAACTTGCCATCATTCCTCAGGTTTTCACTGCTATACTTGAGAAAATAACCAAATGAAAGATGTGACTTTCTGCTTTTACAGGGATGTAGGTCAGGCTATTGTCATTTGGGCATTGAAGAGAAGGTTGCCTTTGGAAAGCTGGAGAACTTGGGGGGAATAGCTGACTTGCACATCCTTCAGTACTCCACTTAGCTATCATTCCTTCTAATGTCTCCCCAACTTCATGTCTGAGTTCAGTGTCTTTTCTAGTGTTCCTTTAGCCCCTGGATGCTATCATTTACACAAGCAAATAATAATTACAACAGACTCTTATTGAGTACTTACATTGTGCCAAACACTGAGTTAAGTGCTTCACATGGATTATCTCATTCAGTAATTTGGTAATCTCCATTTTTCAGCAGAGGACACTGAAACCTAGAGAAACTATGTGATTTGCTTCAAGTCCTACAGAGAGACACTCATAAGCCAGATTTTGAACCAAGATGGTCTAGTCCAGAGCCAGTACATGCAGGATTTAGAATATACTAATTTTATTCATCTCCTTGTTCATTTTTTTTAAGTACTGTGAGCTTTCTTAGGATAGTCTCTTTCCTTTATATCTGTATCCTTATCTTTTAATATAGGGCTGGGCACCTTAGTAAGTGTTTGACAAATGTCTATGAAAGGGATAAATGAAAGATACAGCCTAAGGCATAAAATTTAAGACAACACACTGAAGCTCTTATAGTTTATGACTGAATAAATAAAGTACTCAGCTCTCCTCTTGGTACATAATTATCATTTAATAAATGTTAATTATTTGTTATCATTAAGTTAGTTATTTTATTATCATTTAAGGCTGGAGGATCACTTGAGGCCAGGGTTTCCTTTTTTTTTTTTTGAATCTTCTCACATCTTTATTTGAAAGGCACAGCTAAGCCCACCCTTGATACAGCATTTTCCACTTCTCTCTGTAGAGATCAAACGACTGAACACAAGATAAGCTGACTGTATACAGACACAGGTGTGGGTGTTGCTTTTTTTAGAATCATTTTTGTCTTTTTTTTTTTTTAAGATCCCCTTTCTTAAAAGACAAGCTAGTACACTGGAAAAAGAAAAAAAAAAAAAAAAAAAAAAAATCAAGACAACTTTAGTACCCTCATCTTTATTTGGGAAGGTGGGGGGAATCCTGGGTCGCCCACTGTCACCCTGCTCTTCCCAGCTCAGCTAAGCTCGTCCCTTGTGCCCCCGCTTTTGTGGGCGATGGGAGAGGACCGGGTGGGCGTGGAGGCCTCTGGAACTAGCAGAGGCGGTGAATGGGGCAGGAGGTGGAGGTGGGAGCATACCTGGGACCTGGGGTCAGGGGAGACTCGGGTGCCCAGGACAGGAAGGGGGCAGCTAGCATTGCGTGCATGCAGTATCAGAGTGAGAGAGCTGTGGCGTGTGCCCCAGGGAGCCCGGGCAGACTGTCAGTTACACGTGTTCAAAACGGGGGGCGGGGGGGGGGGGGGGGCCGAGGGTGCTGGGCTTGTCGAGGTCTTGCTGCCTTGGGACCTGGTTTCCCATCTGACCCTCCAGGCCTTAGCTTGCCTCACGTGTCAGGGCAGGTATCCACCTATCCAGGCTGCAGGGGAGGAGGAGGGAGGCCGGGACTGGGGTACGAAGAAAGCTAGAGGTGGCCTGCAAGCTGTGCTGGGGCCCCCGCAGGTGGCCGCCATGAATACTATGGGAGTTTAGCCAATCCTGAGCTCCACTGTGTCTTGTGCTAAAAATTCCTTTCTCTCTGTGTGAGGCCAGGATTTCAAGACCAGCCTGGACAACGTGGTGAGACCCCTGGATCTCTGCAAAAAAAAAAAAAAAAAAAAAGTTGTATTTATTAGAAAAACAATTATTTTTGCATAGGAATGCATCATACGTCTTAATTTTTCAAAATTTCCTTCACTTTAATCACATATTTCCATGTGATTTTAGAAAGAGGTGAATGGTTAGTTTCTATGCAGTATTTTGAATGTATAGGAGTTAAATGTCACTTTTGATAGAGTTTTCCCTTGAAATTTGAGCTGTGCTTGCTTGAAATATGAATATATTTAACTAGAAAAGCAGGCTGCTACAAGTTCATTTTAAGAAATCTGTAGTGTAACAATTTGAGAATGAAGATGACACTAAATGTAAAAGGTTTCTTATCATATGTGTCCAGCACCGCAGCCTGAGGACAAAAGCCAACTGCCAGATTAGAGGAATATTGTGATTTTAGTATACAAAACTAGCTTTCTTATTTTTTGCTTCATAGCCAATCTATTCTCATTATTCTTACTACAAAAGTTCCTAAATTGATTTTACATTAAAAATTTTATAAATATAAAATGTATTATGATACCTACTTACGGTATTGGAATATCCTGATGTGGATGTCTTTGAGGAGGTAGCTCAAGTAAATTATTATATTCTCATTATTGTTATATTTATCGTTTACCCATTTGTGGCAGAGCCTGGTTGTTGTACCTTCAAATATCCATTCTCTTCCTCCGTAGGAACAGAATCTTGCATTTATATGGAGGCAATACACCCAAATAATGGACTTAGCCTTCCTTGCAACCAGGTGTGGGTGGATTCTCTGTTCAAAAAGATCAAAATGGAAGTGTTGTGAGTTATTTTGGGAAAATCTCTTTTAAAAGGAAAGAGTAGATCCTTCTTTCCCCTTATTTTTTCCCATTGCCTGAATTGTACACCTAATGCCTGGAGCTCCAGCAGCTATTTTGGAACATGAGGTGACATTGAGAATAGAAGCCATAAATGGCAAAACAAAATGTAGAAAGATCCTGGGCCTCTAACACCATGAAGCCTTAACACTAGCATTGAACTACCAATTTCCTGCCTTCTATTATGTGAAAGAGGTATAAACTTTCATTTTATTTCCACTGTTACTTTGGGTCTTTCTGTTACATATGGTCAAACCAAATCCTACTAAATAAACCATTATTTTAATGAGGTATCAGAAACTTTTGAAGAGAACTTTCTTTGTATTTCTATTAGTGTGTCGAGGTGCCTTCATTGTGTGGTGTTTTGTTTTGTTCATCTCTAACCTCCCGGTCCTATCTTCCCTTCTCTAATACTCTCGTTAATTTCTCTTTAAGATGTCAGCTATTTTGAGGACCCTTATTGCTATACTCCTGTTTTCGGTATTACTCTAAGGATCTTATCATTTTCTCAGATATCTCTCTTTTCTCTGAAATTTGCCTGGGGCCACAGCATAAATCTACAGTTACAACCATGAAGATAGAACTTGCTCATTAATTCAGAGGGCAGGAACTTGTGAACACAACTGTTCTAAGTGATATTTTATTTAATAGGATTTGTGGATACTAATTTTTAGATAGTGTTTCTAGGATGATAGATTAGCAAATAATGAGTTGAATACAGACAGTCTTGATTTCAGCCAAGCATTTGATAGTCTCTAATGAGAAACTGCATACAAAGAACCCTGACCAAGGAGTCTAGAGCTTTGACTCCCGGCTCTGACATTCATTAGCTATAAGAAAAGATATCTTTTGACTTGGAAAAGACATCGAAACTCCTTGAGCCTCTGTTTCCTTATCTGTAAAATGAGCTGTGATAAATATTAAATGAGTTAATGCCCATGTAATAATACAGACATTTTTGTTTTTAATTCTAACGTACTTTGCAAACATAATGTACTTTGCAAACATAACATACTTTGGGTCAATGGTAAAAATCTGGGTCCAGAACTAAGTATAATCTTGCTAGCTATGTGATTTGGGCCAAATTATTTAATGTCTCTGAGCCTCAGCTTTCTTATCTATAAAATGAAAATGACGATAGTACAGCCTTACATGGGCTGTTATGAGAATTAAATGAAATAATGTATGTGAAGACTCCAAGGCAGTACCTGGTACTCAAAAAATGAAAAATATTATGGTTATATATACCATATATATTATGGTATAAAAAATACTTGTGGTTATTGCCATTATTATTTTCTTGGAGATAAATGGTGAACTTGGAGAGAAATGTCTTGCTGACATTTAGAGTAGATAAATGGATGTATAGTTGACCCATACTATAAAAAAAATATCTATTACTAGCTTAAAATCAACTTAAAGGAACAAATTGGGTAGAATCTTGCAGGCTCAGCCAACGTTTTTATTAATGTGATGTGTGAAGATAAGTTACACGTGATCATAACACCAAGTTGGGAGGAATGAAACCATGGATGTAATATAATGGAAAAGACTTGGAGTTTGAAGACTTTGGCTTTGAGACCCAAAATTCAACCATATGACTCAGTTTCTTCATCTGTAAAATGATATTAACACTAGCAAAATACCAGGAAGATGCATTGTGAGTATATGTTTTAAAGTATCTCACATAATTCATGACTCATTCTGAAAAATGACAGTAGGTTTGCTTGTTTACCATTTAAAGTAGATCCAATAAATGGCAATAATATAAATACCATTTACCAGCCTCAAACTTATGCAATTTCTTTTAAAAATAGGGAATTTGTATTATTTCAAATTTTATGCACAAAATGTACCTTTACTAGTATTTCCAATTCATGTACTAAAAATTTGCATAAAATGAATCAACCTGGGCTGCTACTCAGGAGATGGCTAGCTTGTTTGGATTCTGAAACCAGTCTGAAACATTGGGAAGATTTGAGAAGAGCAATTTGACCAAAACCTGATGGTTGTTCCTAAAAAGATCAATTTTGATAGAAGACTGACAATATACTTTTTTTTTTGGTTTCTCAGCCCTATCTCAGAGACAATGATGCCCTGCTGGTGTGGGGTAAAAGCTGGTTGGAGTTGACAGATAAGCTAGATTTATGTATTAAGTTGGATAAAACTGAAATTTGAAGCTATACTGGGTACCCGTTATTTTCCTCTTTGTCATTCAGACTACAGGAAGGGTCTAGCCACAGATATCTACCAACAATGGCTATATCAAATGCATTCTTTCAGTCTTACTTGACTTCTAAAGCCTTGTGTTTTTACGGCTTTGCCATAGCTACTGTAGTGAAGAACTCTATGTGGGCCCATGCATTTCTCTTACCTGAGGCTAACGCTCAGAGTCTCTGGCCTGTCTTAGCATTACTAGATTTCTATGAAGTCCTACAAAGAAGACTAGCTGCTAGTGGCTGCTGAAGTGGCCACAGCCTGGGTGTTTAGAGGAATCCACTTCTCATAGAGCAAACCTTGATTAGGGAGAAATAGGAATCAGGATGGAGCTAGCAGATAAATTCCCTCTCTACTTCTCCCTGCAGTGGACTGTTCTGAGTTATGATTTTTCCATATAGCCTGTCCAGACATGTCCTGCATGGCCAAGTGGGAGTCAAGCAATGCTTGTTTTGGAATGGTAGCCAGTGTGATCAATGCATTATCTTATATTTGCTTTCCATCCTCTGCTTCTTCAATTGTCTTTTCCTTTTCTCTTGTTGCCCTGGGATTACGCTTGTCCATAAGCCTTGCCTCACACTCATTTTTTTTTCTAAAGAATTCAGACTAGAGCACTTACTATGAGCAGTAAATTCAGCTAGGTACTAAGTCCGTACCTTCTAAAAGCTACAATTTAGGTTAAGAGACAGACACATGAAGCATACACTACAATACAAAGCCACGCATGATGACAACACATGATCTCATCTTTGAGATCCTCCAAAACTTGGGTAGTTGTCTTGGGTTCTGGTGATTTCTTTTTGCACTACTTATCACATCCTGATTTGCCTCTAACGTTGCAGTTAGTCCTCTGAGATTTATTTAAACTCTTCACCTTAGGTGAAGGCCAGCATTTTCCTTGGAGTTTCAATATTTTGAATGTGTTTGTTTCTGTGGATATTTTGCTTTAGAAAATATGCCACTTAGTTTTTCTTTAATAATAGCATTTTATCATAGTTCTCTTTTCAAATCAAATTACTGTCAGATTTTTTGGCTATTTGTCTGAGTCAGATAATTGAGTATAATGATGTTGTTTATCCATAGATATTGTTTAGACTAATTTTTGTCCTGCTTTGTGAAATTAATTTAGCAGTCCTTGCAGCCTAGCTAGCTGCCTATATGGTACTATGGTGGGTGTTTTGGACCCAGACTTTATATTTTTGAACACAGTTGTCTTGAAGTGGAGACAAAAATGTGATTCAATTTGAAAAGTACCAGAAATTTGCTTTAGTTGACTAAAGGTAGAAGATAAAATGTGTTGTGCGGGAAGTCTTTTTCTTCATTTTGGGAGGATTACTTTGTTGAATTGTCTTATTCATGTGGATATAAATTAGGTATATAGGTTAAATATTGCTGCTTAATAAATCATCCTAAAACTTGCAACAAGAACAGCAATTTATTTTTCACAAAGTTTCTGAGGGTCATTAACTCAAGAACAGCTTAGCTGGGTAGTTCTGGCTCAGGGTCTGCCATGAGATTTGTTAATCCATCACTTGGCAGTTACGATGTTGATCAGGGCTGTAGTCTTCAAAAGGCTTTACTGGGGCTGGAAGATCCATTTCCAAATGGGCTCACTCATAGGGTTGGCAAGTTGATGCTGGCAGTTGGAGGAGGCCTTATTTCCTCATCACTTGGATCTCTCCATGGGGCTGTTTTGGTATTCTCATGACATGGTAGCTGGTTTCCCCAGCATGAATGATCAAAGAGAAAACAAGGATGGGGTAGAATGTTTTAAATGCCATAGCCTTGAAAATCACACATTGTCACTTCCACTGGATTCTATTGGTTGCACAGACCAACCCTGATACACTGTAGGAGGGAACTATACAAGGAAGGTAATGAGCACCAAGAGGCAAGAGTCATTAGGGAGCCATCTGGAGGCTGGCTACCACATTAAATTGTATCAGTTATTTTTCTTGAAAGCCTTTTAACTATGGAGTAATCCAAATGCAAATCTCATCAGACAGGGATGAGAGATATTTTGTTTGATAATAACATTCTCAAAGGCTGACCTGATGGGAGATCAGCATGCATCTCTGCAGAGATTAATTTAATGGTAAGTGATTTTTCTTCCTCCTCTGCTGGAGAGACCACAAGTGGTAGTGAGAAGGGAAAAAACGAGATGCCCATTGGAAGGATTCATGGGGATGGGGTAAAATCTTAAGTTTTTTGCAGTTATAACTTGAGTAACTCAAAGCTCCCGTGGCTCACACTTCCGGCAAAATTCCCACAGAAAGTTATGTGATTCTCCAAAGGGGCCCTGGTTTCGTGCATGCCCACAGTCCAGCCCATTAGGAGCAATCATCACATGGGACTGTTGTGTTCTCTCTCATGTTCCAGCTTCCCTGAGTCCACATCTGCAGCCTCCACTTTGCCTGTGATAATAGTGCCTGTTATAAGAATGCCAAAATCTTCACGGAATATACTTTTTCCCTGAAGCTACAAATCCCCTAGGAGCCAAAGGGATGCTGGGCCCAGTGCAGCAGTCACACAGGGAAATCAGCCCCTTTTCTAACTTTTGGGTCCACGTCATTGCCAGGGCCCTGAAGCTGCACCACCTGTGCCCAGACCATCGCAAAGTGTTTCATGAAAACAGGTCCTTTTTGCCTTTGATTAACTCTCCACCAAAAATGCACAAGGACCAACAGTAGTATTTAGGCACAGTTAGTCTAAAACCACAATCCAAAAGGAAACATGCCTCCAAAGGAAATGGTGTTTGCAGAAAATCAGTTCGTCCTATAACATAGATAACATTTTCTCATCTTGGCTTGAGCATTCTTTTTTCCTTGAGTGGTACTCTCAACTATTTCTTTTTTCATTATGGCCTGTGACTTGCATACCCAAGGACCCTTTCTGGTAGGCCTTCCTAGAACAAAGAATGAGTCTTCTGTAATGCCTTATCAAAATCTCTACTTCTAAGGCCTGTTCATGCCTGTAATCCCAGCACTCTGAGAGACTGAGGAGGGAGGATCACTTGAGCCCAGGAATTCAAGATCAGCTTGGCAACATAGCAATACCCTCCATCTCTAAAAAAATTAAAAATTAGTCAGGCACGGTGCTTCAGTGAGCCATGATCATACCACTGCACTCCAGCCTGGTGACAGAGTGAGATCCTGTTTCAAAAAAACAAAAATAAAAACAAAAATTCTACTTCTTGCATATCAAAAGCTCTTGCATAGCTAGACTAAATTCTTCTTGGTCATGGTGTATAATTCTTTTTACACATTGTGGGATTTGATTTTCTACTATCTTAGAGGATTTTGTGGCTAAGTTCATGAAAGACACTAGTCTGTAATTTTCTGTTTTCTGGAAGAGATTGTGTAAAATTGGTGTTAAATTTTTGGTAGAATTCTACAGTGAAACCATCTGATAATTGATTGGCTTCTCCTTCCTGCTTTCCTTCTCTCCCTCCTCCCTTCCTTCCTCTTTCTCTTCCTTCCTTCCTTTCTTTTAATAGATTTTATTTTTTACAGCAGTTTTAGGTTCACAGCAAAATTGAGCAGAAGGTACAGAGATTTTCCACATGTTCTCTTGTCCCCATGCGTGGGTACCCTTCCCCATTATCTACTTCCCTCACCAGAGTGGTGCATTTGTTACAACTGATGAACCCACATTGACACATTATTATCACCCAAAGTCTGTGGTTTACATTAGGCTTTATTCTTGGTATTATACATTCCATGGATTTACACAAATGTATAATGACATGTATGCACCATTATAGTACTATACAGAGTTGTTTCACTGCCCTGCGAATCCTCAGCCTATTCATTCCTCTTTTCCCTGGCTACCACTGATCTTTTCACTGTCTCTGTAGTTTTGCTTTTTCCAGAATGTCATATACTGTAGTATATGACACACAGCACAGCACATAGCTATGCATAGCACGTAGATTTTTCAGGTTGGCTTCTTTCACTTAGTAAAAAGCATTTAGGTTTCCTCTATGTCTTTTCATGGCTTGACAGTCATTTTTCTTTAGTGCTGAATAATATTCCATTGTTTGGATGTACCACACTTTATCTGTTCATCTACTGAAGGACATCTTGGTTGTTTCCAAATTTTGGTAACTGTGAATAAAGCTACTATAAACATTCGTGTGCAGGTTTTTGTCAATTATATCCAGTTGATTGATGGGTCATTGAGTTCAACTATGTCCTTATTGATCTGTCCTAATGGATCTGTCCATTTCTGACAGAGGGGTATTGAAGCCTCTAACTACAGTATTGGATTCACCTGTTTCTCTTTGCAGTTCTATTAGTTTTTGCCTCCTTTATTTTGATGCATGCTTGTCAGGTGACAGGTTGTTATGCGTTCTTGGAGAATTAGGCCCTTTATCATTACATAATACTCCTCTCTATCCCTGAGAACTTTCCTTGCTCTGAAGTTTGCTCTAACATTAATATAGCTAATCCTGCTTTGTTTTGGTTAGTGTTAGCATAGTATATCTTTTTTTGTTCATTAACTGTTAATGTATGTGTGTCTTTATATTTAAAGTGGGTTTCTTGCAGACAATGTAGAGTTGGGTGGTTTTTTTGATCAATTTGGATCATCTGTCTTTTAAATGGTTCACTTACACTACTGACATTTAAAGTGATTATTAATATATTTGGATTAATATCTAGCATATTTATTACTGCTATTTGTTCCCCCTTTTTCTTATTCCGTTTTTGTCTTCCACTCTTTTTCTACCTTTTGTGATTTTGATTGAATATTTTATGGTTCCTTTTTTCTCCTTTCTTCACATATCAGTTGTATTTTTTTTTTTTTTAACCTTTTTCTTAGTGGCTGCCCTAGAGTTTGCAATATATATTCACAACTAATCCACATTCAAATAACACCATACTGCTTCACAATTAGTGCAAGTACCTTATAGTTAAAAAATAATCACAATTCCTCCCTCCCATCCTGTGTGTATCACTGCTTGCATTCATTTCACTAAAACACACACACATTCACACACACACACACACACACACGCACACAGAAGGATACATAATCAAATACAGCAGTCCCCTCTTATCTTCAGTGGATACCTTCCAAGACCCCCCAGTGGATGCCTGAAATCAAAGATAGTACTGAACCTGACTGGCATTAAGTGGAACACACTTCTGTTCACATCGTCCACCCATAAATTTAATGCCTTTTTCATCTTAACAAAGTACTTATCATGCACTATGGCTGTAACTTTTGCAATCTGAGGTCTGACAGCAAAACTAGCATGCTTTTTTTTTTTTTTTTCTGCACAGTTCACAGATTGAAATTCATTCTTATTGTAGAATTTAGCAGCCTTGGCATATGGTTTTTTCCCTTTCCCTATTAAGTAAAAAACTCACCTTTTCATTTAAAGGCAGCACTTTAAGGCTTCTCTTGGCCCATTCAAATTGCCACCATCACTACTTTTGTGCTTTGGGGCCATTATTAAATAAAATAAGGGTGACTTGAGCACAAGGACTGCGATACTGAGACAGTTGATCTGATTACCAAAATGGCTACTAAGTGGCTGACATGTGGTTAGGGTATACATCAGAGGTCCCCCTACTCGCCTCCGTTGCGGACCTGGACCTGTTTGTGGCTTGATAGGAACGGGCCGCAGAGCAGGAGGTGAGCACCCGGCAAGCATTACCGCCTTAGCTCCACCTCCTGTCAGATCAGCAGCGGCATTAGATTCTCATAGGAGCTCGAACCCTATTGTGAACCAGTAGGCTAGGGATCTAGGTTGACTGTTCCTTATGAGAATCTAATGCCTGATGCTCTGAGGTCGAATAGTTCCATCCGGAAAGCATCCCTCACCACCCCGCTGTTCTGTGGAAAAATTGTCTTCCATATAACCGGTCTCTGGTGCCAAAAGAGTTGGGGACCGCTAGTATACAGCATAGATTCGCTGGATGAAGGGATGATTCATGCCCCAGGCAGGATGGCATGAGATTTCATCACACTGCTCAGAACGGCGGATAATTCAAAACTTCCAAATTGTTTATTTCTAGAATTTTCCATTTAATATTTTATTTTATTTTATTTTTCTGAGACAGGGTCTCTCACTCTGTTGCCCAGGCTGGAGTGTAGTGGCGCCATCTTGGCTCATTGCAACCTCCGCCTCCCGGGTTCAAGTAATTTTCCCGCCTCAGCCTCCGGAGTAGCTGGGATTACAGGCATGTACCACCAGGCCCGGCTAATTTTTGCGTTTTTAGTAGAGATGGGTTTTGCCATGTTGGCCAGACTGGCCTCAAACTCTTGGCCTCAAGCAATCCACCTGTATTGGTCTCCCAAAATGCTGGGATTACACGTGTGAGCCACCACCCGCAGCCTCCATTTAATATCTTCGACCTTGGTTGACCATAGGTAAAGGAAACCGAAGAAAGTGGAATTGCAGATAACTGAGAACTATTGTACATTGTTGCTATTATTGTTTTGAACAAACTCTTCTCTGTGGGATTAATTAAAATAAGAACAAATAAAACTTTTAATTTTACCTTCACTTGTTCCTTCTTTCTTGTTCTTCCTTTATGTAGATATGAGTTTCTGACCTATATATTTTCCCTTCTCTCTAAAGAACATAACATTTATTGCAAGGCAAATCTATTGGCAATCCATTCCGTCCATTTTTATTTGTCTGAGAAAGTCTTTATTTCTCCTTCACTTTTGAAATATAATTTTGCAGAATTCTAGGTTGGCTTTTTTCTTTTTATCTTGACACTTTGAATGTTTCACTCCATTCTCTTACAGCTTGCATGGTTTCTGAGAAACTGAATGTAATTCAGTTATCTTTGCTTCTCTGTAAGTTAGGTGTTTTTTTCCCCTCTGGCTTCTTTCCTGATTTTTGGTTTATCTTTACTTGTTCTGTAGTTTGAATATGCTGTGGCATAGTTTTTTGACATTTATACTGCTTGGTGTTCTCTGAGCTTCCTAGATCTGTGGTTTGGCATCTGACATTAATTTGGTAAAGTTCCCAGTTATTATTATTTCAAATATTTTTCTTCCCTTCCTTTCTTCTCTTTCTTGTATTGTCATTACGTGTATGTTATGCCTTTTATATAGTTGTCCCACAATTCTTGAATATTCTGGGGGGTTTTCAGTCTTTTTTTCTCTTTGCTTTTCAGTTTTGGCAGTTTCTGTTGAGATATCCTCAAGTTCAGAGACTCCTTCCTCAGCCATGTCCAATATACCAATAAGTTCATTATTCTGTAGTTCTGTGTTTTCGATCTTTAGCATTTCTTTTGGGTTTCTTCTTAGAATTTCACCTCTCTGCTTACATTTCCCATCTGCATGCATAGTGTCCACACATTAAAGCCCTAATCATCTTAATCATAGTTGTTTTAAATTCCCAATTTGGTAATTCCAACGTCCCTGCTATATCTGGGTCTGGTTCTGATACTTAACTCTGTTTTTCCACATTATATTTTTCACCTTTTAGTATACCTTGTAGGTTTTTCTTTTTTGATGTCATCTGAAATAAAGATAATTTATTTTTTACTTTTCAAACTGAAGGTCTTTTTTTTCTTGCATGATTTTCCTGGCATCACCAGAACGATGTTTAGAGGAAATAATAAAAGTGAACATTCTTATCTGGTTCTCAGTCTTCTGAGGAAAATGTTCAGTGTTCAGTCTTTCATCATTAAAAGTGAGACTGAAGCCTGGCGCTGTGGCTCACGCCTGTAATCCCAGCAATTTGGGAGGCCGAGGCAGATGTATCATTTGAGGTCAGGAGTTCAAGACCAGCCAGGCCAACATGGTGAAACAGTCTTTATTAAAAATACAAAAGTTTGCCGGGGGGTAGTGGGCACTCCTGTAATCCCAGCTACTCTGGAGGCTGAGGCAAGAGAATTGCTTGAGCCTGGGAGGTGGAGGTTGCAGTGAGCCGAGATTGCACCACAGCACTCCAGTCTGGGCGACACAGTGAGATAGAGTGAGATCCTGTCTCAAAAAAAAAAAAAAAAAAGTGATGCTGGTCACAGATTTGGAGTCTTTATCAGTCTTCTGTAAATAGCAATCATTTTTTTTTCTTTCTACATAATTTTTTCTTGATAGCCTTACATGATGTACTGGGTAAAGAGAACTTCGTAGATAAGCCTTTAGTAATGTGGTGGTAAGGTGTGAGGTGAGGGGAAGCCTTCCATATCCCTATGGTTAGGTCTCAGTCTTTTAGTGAGCCCATGCCTCTGGACTGTAAGCTTGGGGAGTGCTTCTCAGTTTTTTCCCCTTTAGGTGGGACAGGATAGCTAGAGGAGGCTTAAGTTGGGTATTTTTCTTCTGTCACTAAGAAGGCTTGAGCCAGCTGGGGTTGGATATTTCCTTTCCCCAGGTCAGCTAGGCTCTGTCAAAACCCCAGCAGGTTAGGCTGTGATTTGTTTCTTCCGAGGGCAGACTTTGTTAAGAAGAACAGAATTCTCTGGAGCATTCGAAATTACACATTTTCTTTCCCTTTGCTGGAATCATTAAGGGATGTTTCTCTGATATTTACTCTCACAAAAATGTGCCATCTTCCCCATCCCCCATGACTGGGTATCCCTGGAGTTTTGTTTTTTTTTTAATGATACTTTAAGTTCTAGGGTACATGTGCACAACGTGCAGGTTTGTTACATATGTATACATGTGCTATGTTGGTGTGCTGCACCCATTAACTCGTCATTTACATTAGGTATATCTACTAATGCTATCCCTCCCCCACCCCTCCCTATAATAGGACCTGGTGTGTGATGTTCCCCTTCCTGTGTCCAAGTGATCTCATTGTTCAATTACCATCTATGAGTGAGAACATGCGGTATTTGGTTTTCTGTTCTTGCGATAGTTTGCTGAGAATGATGGTTTCCAGCTACATCCATGTCCCTACAAAGGACACGAACTCATCCTTTTTTATGGCTGCAGAGTATTCCATGGTGTATATGTACCACATTTTCTTAATCCAGTCTTTCACTGATGGACATTTGGGTTGATTCCAAGTCTTTGCTATTGTGAATAGTGCTGCAGTAAACATACGTGTGCATGTGTCTTTAGAGCAGCATGATTTATAATCCTTTGGGTATATCCCCAGTAATGGGATGGCTGGGTCAAATGGTATTTCTAGTTCTAGATCCTTAAGGAATCACCACACTGTTTTCCACAATGGTTGAACTAGTTTACAGTCCCACCAACAGTGTAAAAGTGTTCCTATTTCTCCACATCCTCTCCAGCACCTGTTGTTTCCTGATTTTTTAATGATTGCCATTCTAACTGGTGTGAGATGGTATCTCATTGTGGTTTTGATTTGCATTTCTCTGATGGTGAGTGACTTCCAGACTTCTCCACACTGAGCCTCCAGCAATTTGTCAATTACAGTTCAGGTTCTCCCACCCTGTCACCAGTTTCACATAGGTTTCTGCTCACAAGCTCCTGCTTTGGTAAGTTATGATTCTCTGTATTTACCTGTCTTCCCAATTTTGGGGGCAGCAGTTTGCCCTATGAACTCACTTCTCTTATGGACCTAAGAGGAGCTGTTGATTTTTCAGGTTATTCAGTTTTTTACTTGTTATTAGGGCAGAGTGACCACGTCAAAGTTTCTTATATGTTGGACCAGAAATTGGGAGTCCAAGATTTCTTATTCAGAAGTTTTAAATTATGAATTTGATTTCTTTAATGGCTATAGGAGTAATTTGGTTATCAATGTAATCTAGGCTGAGCATTGGTAGTTTGTTTTTTTAAGGAATTGATTGGTCTATTTCTTCCAAGTTGTTGACTACATGAACATGAGGTTGTTATGTAGTGATATGGTTAAGCTTTGTGTCCCCACCCAAATCTCATCTTGAATTGTAATCACCATAATCCTCATAATCCCCATGTGTCAAGGGAGAGACCAGGTAGAAGTAATTGAATCATGCGGGAGGTTTCCTCCATGACGTTATTGTGATAGTGAGTGAGTTCTCGTGAGATCTGATGGTTTTTATAAGGGGCTCTTCCCCCTTCTCTTGGCACTTTTCCTTCCTGATGCCTTATGAAGAAGGTGCCTTGCTTCCCCTTCAGCTTCCACCACAACTGTAAGTTTCCTAAGGCCTCCCTAGCCATGCTGAACTGTGAGTCAATTAAACATCTTTCCTTTATAAATTACCCAGTTTCAGGCAGTTCTTTATAGCAGTGTGAAAATGGACTAATACATGTAGTATTTCCTTACAGTAAAAGTATTTCCTTTTACTGGCTACAGGATCTGTAGTGATATCTTATTTCATTCCTGCTATTGATAATTTTTGTCTTCTCTTTTTTTATTTTTACCAGTATCACTAGAGGATTATCAATTTTATTCATTTTTTTAAAACCACCTTATTTCATTGACTTTCTCTATCGTTTTCCTGTTTTTTATTTCATTGATTTCTGCTCTTATTTATTATTTCATTTCTTCTGCTAGGTTTGAGTTTATTTTGATCTTGTTTTTCTAACTTCTTGACGTGGGAACTTAGTTTATCAATTTGAGATCTTTCCTCTTTTTTAATGTAAGCTTTAGAAATGTAAGTGCTGTAAGTTTCTCAGCATTTCTTTAACTGCATCCCACATATTTTGATATGTTGTAATTTTAATTGCATTGAAATTCTATGTTTTTAAAAATTTTCATTTGAACTCCGTCTTTGACCCATGGGTCATTTAAAAGTGTGTTGTTTAATTTCTAAGTATTTTAAGAAAATTTTATCTTATTACTGATTCCTGGTTTGTTTCTGTTATGGTTAGAAAAACACTCTGTATGATTTTAATTTTAAAACATTTGTTGAGGTTTTATGGCCCAGGAGATGGTCTACCTTGGTGAAATGTTCCATGGGTACTGGAAAAAAGTGTCTATTCTGTTGTTGTTCTGTGGAATGTTTTATATGTCAATTGGATACTGTTGATTAATTATATTTTTCAATTATTCTATATCCTTGATGATTTTCCATCTAATAGTTTTCTCATTTGCTGAGCGATCAAAAGCTCTTTAGTTTTAAAAAGAGGCTTTTTGGAAGAATCATCATTCTCAATAATAAACAGTTAAAGATCAATTTCAAAGCAACTTGTGCTTTCTTTCCTTCTAGGAATGTCTCTGTTGTTTCCAAACTCAGGCTAGAATCAATCAGTGGTCACTCTCTCCTTTTGTAAATAACCCAAATTATTTTCTAGATTCTTTATTTTGGATGCAACTGAATAACCCTCCAGCCTGACTTATATTTATAGGTTGCTATTTTCTTCCCACATATTTACACAGTCTGCTAGTTATTCCCCATACTGCCAAATGTCTTCTGAAATAATCAGCTGTCAAAGGTGAGAAAAATCTGTTAACACATGATGTGTGGCATAGCACAGAGCTGTGATAAAAAATGATCTGGAGTATTAAAAATTCAAGCTGTCCTCTTCTAGCTAAGCTTTAAGTAAGTGCTAGTCACCTGCCCAAGGTCATCTGACTTTTGCCAGATTCTCTGTACTTTGAACGCTCTTATAATACTTCTTATGTGGCACTGTTCACAATTTTCTTGCATACTGTCTAGATATTTTACATGGAAGTGCTAAGGAAACTGTGCTTAATGTCTTGGATCCATCAAGTCTCCTGGGCCAGAGCTCTGGGAATCCCTAGTTGGCGGTTTCTCTGTTATTGCACACATTGCACGTATCTCCTGTGGATTCTGCCTCCAAAATACCTTTCAAATTTATCTCTTTCTCCTCATCTCCACTGCCACTGACTTGGTTCAGGCCCTTATCAAGACTTTCCTGGATAATTCCAATAGTATACACACTGGTCTCATCTTGCTTTAATTCATCCTCCATGTTACTACTGTGAAAATAATCTAAATGTAAATAAAATCACATTTCTCCTTCTTAAAGTCCTTCTATAAATCTTCCCATAGGTACTGGGATCAAATTTAAGCGATAAGTTAGCTGACAGATATTTGCCTACCTCTCTAACCTCATTTTCACCAACCTCCCTTCTGTGCTTATTTGCAGCCACTTAACCTGCAATTACGTTAAGTTTAGGCTGTTTAGTGCCCTATGCATTAGCAGTTATTGTTCCTTCTGCCTTACATGCATTTTCTATTCATCCTTCAAGACCTAGATCAGGCATCATCCCCTCTAAAATGCCTTTCGAATGTGGGTTGGATGTTTCTCCCATGTTCCACAGCATCTTCTACATGATTCTTTCCATATGAGATGCAGTACTGCATTGTGTTGCGGGCTGTGAAGCCAGAGTATGTGAGTGTAAATTGCCCCCCTTTTTTTTTTCAGAGTCCCGCTCTCTCACCGAGACTGGAGTGCAGTGGCGTGATCTCGGCTCACTGCCACCTCTGTCTCCTGGGTTCAAGCAATTCTCCTGCCCCAGCCTTCCAAGTAGTTGGGATTACAGGCCTGTGCCACCATGCCTGGCTAATTTTTGTATTTTTAGTAGAAACAGGGTTTCCCCATGTTGGCCAGGCTGGTCTCAAACTCCTGACCTCAGGTGATCCGCCCGCCTCGGCCTCCCGAAGTGTTGGGATTACAGGCATGAGCCACCGCGCCCAGTCATAAATCACCTTTTTAAAATGACTATCTGTGTGACCTCTGCAAGCTTTTTAGTTTTTTTCATTCCTCAGTTTCCCTGTCTGTGAAGTGACTATCTCGTGTCACTTCACATGTGTCACTTCACAGTATCTGTCTCATGTGATTGCTTTGGGTTTTATATTGAGGTGACAAACATGGAGTCCTTAGAATTATGCCTATGTCAGAGTCAGAGCTCAATGCATGTCAGCTGTTCCCAACAATTTATTTTATTTTCAGTTTGCTGTTTCATAAGATCCTAAGCTTTCAAAGGGATGGATTAGTCTTTGTTTTCTCAGCATCTAGTCCAAGAAGGCATTCAGTACTTTGTGAATGCATAAATGAACTATAAGCACCATATGTAAGGTGTTATTTTACTTGGTGGACTTCATATTCCCTGTACTTTCTGACACATTTAGCTCATACAAGAACAAGCTAGCAGTGTGCATAGCAAGTCTTTCAACAATTATAGTAAATTATAGCATATATATTATGTATTATATTATTTATTGCCAAAGCAAATTTTCTTAACTTAGTGAAGAATTATCTGTAAATTTGGTAGAATTTTATTTTTTGGGTGATTTGTTTTGAAAAGTCAGCACTATTCTTTCTTGTTGGTGTGTGGCATCTTCTATGATACCGTGTGCCACTAGCTTCAAATTATGACAAAATCCACATATTGCTCATGTTGTTGGCATAGGGGAAAATTCTGTTTCCTATCTTCTTTGAATCTCTCACATATTTTTGCATTTTACACAATGTTTTATAATCACATCATGTGTCCAATAGACTAAAAACAAGCAAGCTCCTGCCATCTCCCTGAGAAAAGACTGCTAAATGGCACAAGATTTCATTTTCCAGCAACATTGTCTGGCAAATACACAAGACGTTCATCTTACTCCATTTCTAGATTAATATGTTTTTATTTAATAAAACTAACCACATTGTGTAGCAGTCCATAATCTTCTGGATATCTATATTAGAATTAGGTTTGACTGTGAATGATAGAGACTCAAAATAACAATGGCTTAAACAAGTTAAAAGCTTATTTCTCTTATGTAAACAGAAGCAGTCCTGAGCTAGAATGGCAGTTCAATCATCAGAGACCAAGGCTCTCTCCAGCATGCTGCTCTGCCATCCTTAATACACAGGTTCAACTCCTAGTTTAAGAGAGCTGTTCCTTTCCAGCCTTCACATCCTCAGTCCAGCCAGCAGGAAAAGGAAAACACTCTGTTGCTATTTAAGGACACTCCCTGTAAGTTGCATATGCATTCCCATTTATCAGAACTTGGTCACAGGGCTACATCCAGCTCAAGGGAAGTCTTGGAAATGCAGTCTTTGTCCTGGGTGGCCATGTGCTCAGCTGAAAATTGTGGATTCTATTTCTGAGAAGGAGTAAATGTATATTAGATGACTACTACCAGTCTGTGCTACTTTGTCCTTGCCGTTTAAGTGTCTCAGCTTACTCGGGTCCAAGATTTAAAAAATTGTGGGTAAAATGGCCTATTGATGTAAAAAATATGTATTTGATCCTTCAGAAAGGGTCAAAATTAGAGTGTTAGCTAGTATGAGACTCTTTTTAAATTTTAGAAGCTATGTTAATTTTATGAATTGACTCCAAAATATTTTTTAAAATATTAATATTGTTATAGAAAATGTTTCTCATAAAGGAGCAACAAGAAAATAAACTGGCATATGACACCAAAGGCACAGGCAACAAAAGACAAAGTAGACAAATTGTACTTCATCAAAATCAAAAGTTTTGTGTATCAACGACCAGGTGCAGTGGCTCATGCCTGTAATCCCAGCACTTTGGGAGGCTGAGGTAGGAGGATCACTTGAGCCCAGGAGTTTGAGACTAGCCTGGGCAACATGGCCAGGCCCTGTCTCAAAAAAAAAAAAAAAAGAAAAAAAGAAAAAGAAAAAGGAAAAAGAGATACCTAAGATATCTGAGAAGGGAGAAATATCAAGAATATGTGAAGAACTACAACTCAACAACGAAAAAACCATACGATCCAATTTTAAAAATGGGCAAAGGACTTGAGTAGACATTCCTCTAAAGAAACTATATAAATGGCCAAAAAGCACATGAAAAGATGCTCAACATCACTAATCACTAGAGAAATGCAAAAAAAAAAAAAAAAAAAAACCAAAAAACCAAAACAAACAAACAAACAAAAAAAACCACAAGGAGATACCACTTTTCACCTATTAGAATAGGTATTATTTAAAAAAAAAAAAAAAAAAAACAGTAAATAAGGATTGGCAAGGATGTGGAGAAACTGGAACCCTTGTGTAGGGCTGCTGGGAATGTAAAATGTTATGACCTTGGTAAAAAACTGTATGATAGTTCCTCAAAAAGTTAAAAATAAAATTACCTTATGATCCAGGAATTTCACTTTTGAGTATATACCCGAAATAATTGAAAACAGGGCCTCAAATAGACATTTATACACTCATATTGATAGCAGTATTATTCACAATAGCCAAAAGGTGGGAGCAATCCAAGGATCTATCAGTGGATGAATGGATAATACAAATATTGTGTCTACATATAATCAAATATTATTCAGCATTAAAAAGAAAGGAAATTCTGATGCATATTACAATATAGATAAGCCTTATAGACATTATGTTAGGTGAAATAAGTCAGTCACTAGAGGACAAGTACTGTCTGCTTCTACTTATATGAGGTATCTATAATAGTCAGATTCATAGAGACAAAAAGTAGAATGGTGGTTGCCGGAGGCTCGGGGAAGGAGGAGTGGAGATATTTTGTTTAATGGGTATGGTTTCATTTTGGGAAGATGAAAGGGTTCTGGAGATGGAAGATGGTGATAGTTGTACAATATGAATATATTTAATGCCACTGAACTATACTCTTAAAAGTGGTTAAAATGCTAAATTTTATGTAAATTTTATATTTTACCACTTTATATAAAAATAGTTTATATTTTTATGCACATGCATTTATATAATCAATCTCGAAGCCATTTCTAGAATTTTTTCCCCAGGAATCTTGATCTTATTTTGAAATGTTATTTTTAAAAAAATGCTATAAAACATACACAAAACAGAGATAATAACATACGGAAAATTTCTAGTTCCCTTTACTTAATGTTAATATCTCAATTTGTAGTAAATATTTTCTGTGAATGATTAGACCATTGCCCCAATTGTTGAGTGCCATTTGTATTCATCCCTCTCATTCCAGTGATTTGAAAAGCCAACTATGAACTTTTCATATCTGTGAATTGAACTGAACTAAAAAAGCTTTAGAAAACCTGACTTATTATAGATTCTGCAAAAGTAGCAGCATTGTGCAGAACAAGAGTTGGAAAACTTTTTCTGTAAAAAGCCAGATGGTAAATAAACATTCTAGGCTTTGTGGGCCACATAGGACTGTTGAATAGTCTTTAAAAACTTTTTAAAAAACATCCCTATAAAAATATAAAAACTCTTCTTAGCTAGTGGAGCCTTGCAGTAAAAGGCTATAATTTGCTGACCTCTGGAAGACCATGAAGCCCTTCTGTCACCAAGCCACAGTTAATAGGTAGATGTGGGCATGTGATAAAGGTAAGCCAATCTTTAGGGTGCTAGCAACCTCTCTCTAGGCCTGACTCAAGTAGAATGAGTGAAGCATATTGGGTTTATTTCCTGAAACTCTGATAAGGAAGCATGTAGAAGTAAGCCACCCCAGGAGGAACAGAGTGGGTCCTAAGTGAGAGACGAGTGGGTGGTTATTCCCTAGAATAGGCTCAGTTCCAGTCCCACTGCATAAGTATAATAAACCACTTTTTCTTGAGGGAATTTATGTGTTCCTTGTTACCAGAAGAACCTAAATTACTTCCATCCATTACAAATGTAAATTGATACAACACAAGACAGCCTGGCAATATTTAATAAAGTTGAATATGGGCATATTAGTGATCCAGCAATTCCATGCTTAAATAGTTTTCCTAAAAAATTATTGGATATGTATACCAACAGATATTTATAACAACACTCACAGCATGTAGCAGAAGGTCCACAGAGACTCTTTCAACCTGATCAAATCCCAGCTCTGCTCCTTACACAGCTGTGTGACCTCGGATAAATTGCTTAGTTCTCTGTGCCCCATTTTCCTCACCTGTGGGGTGAGAACAATTATTTTATTCTTACAAGGTTGTCATGGGGGTTAAATAAGTTAATATACATAGAGTGCTGGGCACAATCCAAATGCTATATTTTTAGCTATTATTACAACTCTCATTATTATAGCATCATTGTTCATAATAGTAAAATACTGAAAACAAGCTAAACCTCTATCAGTAGAGCATGGGTAAATAAATTGCAGTATGTTTCTACTATAGAATCTTATAGCATAGTAGTAAAAAGAATGAACTAGACCCACGTATATCAATAGGTACAAATCTTGGACACATAATGTTAAAAGAAGAACACATGTAGTATGATCCCTCTGTTATAACATAAGCAAAATTAAACCTATTCTTTAGAGACACACATATAGGTAGCAACAGTACAAAGAAAAAATGGGAAAGAAACAAAACTCAAGATAGTGAAAAGGCAGATGGGATTGGGAAAGAGCTTCAGAGACCTTTGTGAAGTTCGTAAGTTCATAAATTTGGTGGTAGATTCATAAGTGCTCTATGTTATAAACATGGAACAATTAACCTCAATGAACCAAATCTTTAAGAAATTTTCTTCAAGAAAATTTACATGGATATAAACTGAGCTGGTGGAAAATCCAGAAGTAAGAATGAAAACAAATAGTTTTAATAGTTAATATGCTCTTCCAAGAATTCATTCAGGAACTAAATTGGTTGAATGGAATTTGCTCTATGAAATACTTTTTGATGGAAATTTATCACTGCTAGTATACTTATTAGGATGTTTGTCTAAATATGTCTCAATAAATTCAAAGTCATTATGATCTGATGGTCATATTTAGATGAATAAAATAATCCTGTGCATAGTTAACGAAAACTTAATGGTACAACAGACATTAAATTTATTTAATGAGCTTTACATATTCATAGGAAAAACAAGGTTTTGACAGAAGTCTGGGTGGGAATCAGGTGTCGGGAAAACCTAAATGGTCAACTAGCTTTAAGGCAAAATAGCAAGAAAGTATTCATCTCTGGAGATAAGAGAAACAGGAAAATACCAAGAAATAGATCATCAAGGCAGAAAACTAACAAAGATATTTGGGACCCAAACTTGACACTTGACCAAATGGACCTAACAGACATCTATAGAATGCTGCACCAAACAACAACAGAATATACATTCTTTTCATCTGCACATGGCACATACTGTAAGATTGACCACAGACTCAGCCATAAGGCAATTCTCAACAAGTTAAAAAAACCTGAAATCATGCCAACCACACACTCAGACCATGGAGCAGTAAAAATAGACATCAATACCAAGAAGATCTCTCAAAACCATACAATTACATGGACATTAAGCAATCTGCTCCTGAATGACTTTTGGATAAAGAATGAAATTAAGGCGAAAATTAAGAAATTCTTTGAAACTGATGAAAATAAAAAATACAACACACCAAAATCTCCAGGATATAGCTAAAGCACTGTTAAGAGGAAAGTTTATAGTGCCAAACGCCTATGCCAAAAAATCAGAAAAATCTCTAACAACCTAACATCCCACCTAGAGGAGCTAGAAAAACTAAGAGCAAACCAACTCCAAACCTAGCAGAAGAAAAGAAATAACCCAAATTAGAGCTGAACTGAACAAAATTGAGATGCAAAAACCTATGCAAAAGATTAATGAAACCAAAAGTGGGTTTCTTAAAAAGAATAAATAAGATAGTAATAAAAAGGAAGATCCAAATAAACAGCATTACAATTGACAAAGGTGACATTACCACTGAACCCACAGGAATACAAAAGCAAACCCCTCAGAGACTATGATGAACACCTCTATGCACACAAATGAGAAAACCTAGAAGAAATGGATAAGATCCTGGAAGCCTACAGCCTTCCAAATTGAACCAAGAAGAAATTTAATAACTAAATAGACCAATAATGAGTTCCAAAATTAAGTCATTAATAAAAATCCTACCAACCAGAAAAATGCCCTTGGACCAGACGGATTCATAGCCAAATTCTACCAGATATATAAAGAAGACCTGGTAGGCCACGCACAGTGGCTCATGCCTGTCATCCCAGCACTTTGGGAGGCTGAGGTGGGTGGATTATTTGAGGACAGGGGTTCAAGACTGACCTGGGAAACATGGCAAGACCCTTCTTTACAAAAAGTACAAAATATATCAGGTGTGGTGGTGCATGCCTATAGTTCCAGCTACTTGGGGGGGGCTGAGGTGGGAGGATCGCTTGAGCCCGGGAGGTCAAGGCTGCAGTGAGCTGTGATCACACCACTGCACTCTACCCTGGGCAACAGAGCAAGGCCCTATCTCAAAAAGAGAAGAAGGAGAAGGAGAAGGAGAAGGAGAAGGAGAAGAAGGAAGAAGAAGGAGAAGAAGGAAGAAGAAGAGGAAGAAGAAGAAGAAGAAGAAGAAGAGGAGGAGGAGCTGGTATCAATTCTACTGAAAGTATTTCAAAAAATTGAGGAGGAAGGACTCGTAACTCATTCAATGAGGCCAGCATCATTCTGATACCAAAACCTGGCAGAAACTCAATGAAGAAGAAAACTTTAGGCCAATATTCCTGATGAACATAGATGCAAAAATCCTCAACAAAATACTAGCAAATCGAATCCAGCAGCACATCAAAAAGGTAATCCACCTTGATCAAGTAGACTTTATCCCTAGGAGGCAAGGTTGGTTCAGTATATGCAAATCAATTAATACAATTCACCACATAAACAGAACTAAAAACAAAAGCCACATAATCATCTCAATAGATGCAGAAAAGGCTTTTGATAAAATGCAACACCTGTTCATGTTAAAAACCCTCAACAAATAAGGCATCAAAGGAACATGCCTCAAAATAATAAGGGCCATATATGACAAACCCATAGCCAACATCATACTGAATGGGCAAAAGTTGGAAGCATTTCCCTTGAAAAACGGAAGAGAAGGATGCTCACTCTCACTACTCCTATTCAACGTAGTGCTGGAAGTCCTAGCTGGAACAATGAGGCAAGAGAAGGAAAAAAGGCATCTAAATAGGAGGAGAGGAAGTCAAACCATCTCTCTTCGTGGATGATATGATTCTATACCTAGGAAACCCCATAGTCTCTGCACAAAAGCTCCTAGAACTGATAACTTTAATAAAGTTTCAGGATACAAAAATCGATGTACAAAAATCAGTAGCATTTCTATATACCAATAATGTCCAAGCTGAGAGCCGAATCAAGGATTGCATTCTTGTGCCGAATCAAAGATCGCCACAAAAAGAATAAAATGCATAGAAATACAGCTAACCAGGGAGGTGAAAAATCTCTACAACAAGAATTATAGTAAAATACTGCTGAAAGAAATCAGAGACGACACAAGCAAATAGAAAAATATTCCGTGCTAATGGATAGGAAGAATCAATATTGTTAAAATAGCCATAACTGCCCAAAGCAATTTACACATTCAATGCTATTCCTATCAAACTACCAATGACATTCTTCATAGAGATAGAAAAAACGTTTCTAAAATTCATATGGAACCAAAAATGAGCCCTAATAGTCAAAGCAATCCTAAGCAAAAAGAACAAAGCTGGAGGCAATCTGACTTCAAACTGTACTACAAGGCTACAGTAACTGAAACAGCATGGTACTGGTATAAAAACAGACACATAGACCAATGAGGCACGTTAAACAACCCAGAAATAGAGCCACACACCTACAATCATCCGATCTTTGACAAAGTCAATAATAAGCAATAGGTAAAGGATTCCCTAATCAATAAATGGTGCTGGAATAACTGGCTAGCCATATGCAAAAGACTGAAACTGGACCCACAGCTTTCACCATATACAGAAATCAACTTGAGATGGATTAAAGACTTAAACACAGAACTGAAAACTATAAAGACCCTAGTGGGGAGAACCTAGGAAATACTCTTCTGGACATAGATCTTGGCAAATATTTCATGACAAAGGCTCTAAAAACAATTGCAACAAAACAAAAAAATTGATAAATGGGACCTAATTAAACTAAAGAGGTGGGACACAGCAAAAGAAACTATCAACAGGGTAAACTGACAGTCTACAGAAGGGGAGAAAATTTTTGCAAACTAAACATCTGACAAAGGTTTAATATCCAGAATCTATAAGGAGCTTAAACAAGCAAAAAAGAAACCACCTCGTTAAAAATGGGCAAAGAACATAAACAGACACTTCTCGAAAGAAGACATACATGTAACCAACAGGCATATGAATAAATGCTCAACATCATTCATCATTAGAAAAATGCTAATCAAAACTACAATGAGATACTATCTCATGCCAGTCAGAATGGCTATTATTAAAAAGTCAAAAAATAATAGATGTTGGCAAGATTGTGGAGAAAAGAGAATACTCATACACTCCTGGTGGAAATGCAAATTAGTTCAGCCACTGTGGAAAACAGTTTGGTGATTTCTCAAAGAACTTAAAACAGAATTACCAGTAGACCCAGCAATCCCATTACTGGATATATGCTCAGAGGAATATGAATTATTCTATCATAAAGACAAATGCATGTGCATGCTTATTGCAGCACTTTTCACAATAGCAAAGACATATAATCAACCTAGATGTCCATCAACAGTAGACTGGATAAAGAAAATGCGGTACATATACACCATGGAATGCTATGCAGCCATAAAAGAATGAAATCATGTCCTTTGCAGCAACATGATGCAGCTAGAGCCCATTATCCTAAGTGAATTAGTGCAGGAACAGAAAACCAAATACTCATGTTCTCATAAGTGGGTGCTAAACATTGAGTATACATGGACACAAAGGCAGGAAAAATAGACACCAAGACTCACTTGAGGGTGAAGGGTGGGAGGAGGGTGAGGATAAAAAGCTACCTATTGGATACTGTGCTCACTATGTGAGTGATGAAATCACTCGTACACCAAACCCCAGTGACCGCAACTTATCCATGTAACAAACCTGTACTTGTACACCCTGATCCTAAAGTATAAGTTGGAAGAAAAAATAAATAAATAAAAAAGAATGAATTCAATGTTGAGGTGATCATTTGGATGATAAGTTCGATCAATGAAGCTGGCACACGCAGTTTAGGAGTGGACATATCTGCGGAACACTTCACTTCCAAAAGCCACTGCATAGTTAGCTGTTTTCTGAGGCAACAGCAAATACACTGCCTTCAGGATATCTTCAGGGGTGAGAGTACAGCGATTTCTGAAATACATCAACCTGTAAGCTTTCATGGCAATGTGTTGAAAGAAGTTGTTAATCAGAGTGTTCATGAGGTCCAAGGTGCGAGACGATGTGCCTCTATGGGACACCACTTCCTTTAGGACCTTGTTTATGAAGAATCAGTAATTTCCATGGACAAAATCAATGCTGGAATGTGCTTTCTTTCTGGAGGTTGGGCTTTGATGTCTTTTGGAGTACTTATGCTTTTTGGTGCTGGATCTAGCCATTGTGGATGTTGTTCCTCTGATCAGTTATGAATGGAGAGGAGAAGGGTCCAAGAACAGGTGGGAGTGCTCATCTTTATAGTGACATGTCACAGTCAGACTTCAGAGGCTTCTCTGATTGGAGGTTGCTTTTCCTATGTCACAATCACCTAGCAATAGCACTGATTTGTTGTTAAGGGCAAATCTTGTTCTTGACTAACCTAAAGCTTTCCTAAGAAGGAGAATTGAGGCTGATTTGAGGGCAGAAAAGAGGAGTGCTCATTCTTTCAACTTTGTTTCTTAGCAATTTGCAAGCATAATATACAATATCCTCAGAACTGCAAAATCCCATCAAACTGGGAGGGTTAGTGAAAGGGAAGGAAATTTGCCATAGGCCTTTTCTCAGGGCCACTGTATTCATAAAAAGCATTCATAAATTCATTTTATGAGCAAATGAATAATTAAATAAGCCACTAAAGTCTCAAAATGATTATTTTTTAAAAATGTATGGCTAATCTGGTTTTAAGAATTGTTACCATTACTTTAAAAATGAACTTAAGTTTTTGTCTAGACTCATACTCCTCAGGAACGAGTATGTACAACTGAAGAATAAAACAAAAACTCCCCTATTTTATTGTTAAAATTGTGAGACATGGACTGTGTTCATTAACCTTTTATAATGACATTAATATTATTCTTGCAAATTTCACAGATTTCATTGCATGGTCCGCATTTACTTGATATTGTAGTTCTGTCATTAACCAAAAGATGTTTGTAGGGTCACTCTTGAACATGTGCTTTTAAAACATATTTCATTTGCTTTCTTAATCAAATTTATCCGTAAGTAAAAGAAAAAGACATACAAGTAACCATAAAAATAATAGGCTTGGTGCCGTGGCTAACACTTGTAATCCCAGCACCTCGAGAGGCTAAGGGGGGTGGATTGCTTGAGCCCAGGATTTCAAGACTAGCCTGGGCACCATAGAAAAACCACATCTCTACAAAATGTATAAAAATTAGCGGGGTGTGGTGGTGCACACTTGTAGTCCCAGCTACTTGAGATGCTGAGCGGGGAGCATCACCTGAGCCCGGGAAGTCAAGGCTGTGGTGAGCTGTGATCATGCCATTGCACTCCAGCCTGGGCAATACAGTGAGACCCTGTCTCAGAAAAAAAAAAAGAAAAAAATCAGTGTATGAGCATTTCAGTTATTCACAATTGCCACAACCCTTAATGCTGTCACTAAATGTCCTTCACTAGGAGCTTCTTCACAGATGAGGTAGACTGGCTTATGTGTAATTTCTGGAACGTAATCTGTAATTTCTCCCCTTTCTCTCCCACTCAAGAAAGTAAATCTGAAATGAGGTAAGAATAATGTTACTATAGGGATACTTTGAACAAGCTCTGAATTCTAAAGACAACAGACAGCATTTGTAAATAGCCATACCATATTGTAACACACCTCAGACTGTTTTCATTACACTAAGAGGGAGGCTGCTGCTTCCAGGGATGCTTGGGAGTGACGGATCTGTAGTCAGCTCTTGCTAATTTTGCTTTCAAATTTCTCTCTATATAATTACTTAGTTTGCTTAATTATAGCATAGCTTTATTTGCTACCATTTAGAAGTAACTATCAGGTGGAGAACGTTGATTCCCTCTTCTTCAACATATCCGTGTTAAAGAGCTTCCACAAGCCTAACGATCCTGGCCTCTCTTGCTGCATCACTTACTCCTCCTGGAACAAATGACTTACTGATGGGGAGGTGAAGACAGGACAGTCATGTGGATCTCAGTCCCTTCAGGATTCTCCCTGGGATATGACTGTGGGGAGCTCTGTCACTGGGAAAGGGTCACTATTTGCCAGCTGCTCGTGACTGAGTAGGTCCTTCTGCTTAATGATTTGGTGCTGTATTAGAAGCCTATTGTTGCACCACACCTAAAGACTGTTCTCCAAATAGCTTGTCAGTAATAAAGTTGATGTTTTCATCTTCATCTTTCTGGCTCCTTTGACTCTCTCAGTTGGTTCTATGCTTGAGTGAGGAGAAGGAAGGATGCAAAGTATTACAGTAGCTAAATGAAAAGTTTTTAAAGCCCAAACAATAAGCTGTATGTTGAAATACTGAACGACCAGAAAGGCCAGAAAATGAGGAATACTGGTTATATAAAATTTCTGGTTAACTTAGGGTTAACTCAAATTTCCTTCTAAAATTCAGCGAATTATTCTAAAATACGTATGAATTCACCACTGATGGGCTATTTTTTTTTCTTTTCTTTCTCACTTCCTCCTCCTCCAGACAGACCGGGACAAACGATAAACACCTTTTTGCATAATGGCCTGCAGGAGATGCCCACAATATGATTAATCCAGGCAGTGCAGCAAGTCTGTTTACTTTGCATCTATCACATCCTGAGAATGGACAGTGTAAGAATCTCTGTCTTTTCTCCCCTTCCTCTCTGCCTCTATCCCAAGACCCTAGCTTTAGAATGAAGCCTGGTGTCCTTCAGCAGGAGACACAATAGATTGAAAGGACTGACAACCAGTATACCAGAGGTCCTGGGTCTCCAAGCTATTCAAAAGGCAGGCTGGAATCCAAAGTCAAGAACTGTTTCATGCATTTTTCCGGGCTCTTGTTTTGTGCTCCATCATATTATGTCTATATAGGACATGGACTGTATTGTGTCCTCCTTTCCATGATTGAGCGGGTAAAGGATTGGAGTTATAGCGGCTTATTCTTGCCTTGATGACTCAGGACATTGTAATGATTCAAGGTCATCAACAAGACTACCCGTGATTATATCGCAATAATGTAACTACGGCAGAGGTGACATTAACTCAAAGCAGAAAGCATATACTGACAGGTATGAGTGTACTCTAGGAACATTTTTATAGCCACAGTATTAGTTTTCTATTGCTTTAACAAATCACCACAAATCTAGCAGCTCGAAACAACACAAATCTACTGTCCTACAATTCTGGCCTCTTACTGGGCTAAAATCAAGATGTGGACAGGGTTGCTTTCCTTTCTGGAGGCTCCAGGGGAGGGTCTGCTTTCTTGCCTTTTCCAACTTCTCGAGGCCACTTGTGTTCTTTAGCTTTTCCTCCGTCTTCCAAGCCAGCAGTGGCGGGTAGAGTGTTTCACACACTGCATCATCCTGACCCTGACTCTCCTGCCTCCCTCTGTGACTTAGAAGGACCCTTGTGATTACATTGGGCCCACCCTGATAATCCAGGATAATCTCCCCATCTCAAGGTCTTTAGCTTAATCACATCTGCAAAGTCCGTTTTGCCATGCAATGGAACATATTCATAGGTTCCAGCGTTTGAGACATGGATGTCTTTGGCAGGGGGCATTATTCTGCCCACCACGGCCACCATCAACAGAATGGGATTGTCATAGAAGATCTGGGTCACTGATGGTAAAGTAGTCCGAGATGAAAAATACTGTCCTTAGTAGGTGACCAGAAATATAGTTTAAAAAATACCTTCTATATATGTGGGTTTTCTTGTCACTTGCTTATTTTTCTTCTAAAAAATAGAGAATTGTCTTGGATTTTTACTTTCTGTGCTATGTCTCTATATTATAGTTCCAAAAATATGCTTAGTAAAACATTTTACCCTTGGAAGGCAGGAGGATGACAGTAGAGGTGAGGTTTCTTCTTCTTCTTCTTCTTCTTCTTCTTCTTCTTCTTCTTCTTCTTCTTCTTCTTCTTCTTCTTCTTCTTCTTCTTCTTCTTCTTCTTCTTCTTCTTTTTCTTCTTCTTCCTCTTCTTCTTCTTCTTCTTCTTTTTCTTTTTTAATTTGAGACAGAGTCTCACTCTGTTGCTCAGGCTGGAGTGCAGTGGTACAAGCTCGGCTCACCGCAATCTCTGCCTCCTGGGTTCAAGCAATTCTCCTGTCTCAGCCTCCCGAGTAGCTGGGATTACAGGCACCTGCCACCATGGCTGGCTAATTCTTGTGTTTTTAATAGAGATGGGGTTTCACTATGTTGGCCAGGCTGGTCTTGAACTTTTGACCTCAAGTGATCCACCTGCCTCGGCCGCCCAAAGTGCTGGGATTACAGGCAAGATATTTCTTCTTTTCTTTCTTACTTCTCTCCTTCTCACATTCCCTTCTCCAGCTCTTCTCTCCTGCTTGCTCTTTTTCACAAGTATTTATCTGATGCCAACCATGTGCCAGGCACTGCATGAGTTACACTGTGCAGATACGGAGATGAAGAAGATATAATTCCCACTCTCAAAGAACTCACACTTTATTGAGGTAGGCAGACATGGAAATAGCTGATTATTATAAACAGAGAGATAAAGGCTATGGCAGGCATCCATAGGGTGTAAGTGAGGAGAGAGGGAGAGAGTGTGGTTCCTAGATCACTTGGCCTGTCAGGGCAGTCCTCTAAGAGGGAGAGTTACTGTTTTAGTTGCATTTTGAAGGACACAGATGTTATTCAGGCAGATAAGGTTGGTGGTGGTGGGGAGAGGTGACATGGGACATGCAAATAAAGTACTTTCAGGAAAGGAGTAATGTTTTTCTTTGTTTGTGCATGGGGATGGGAGACCCACGGTCTGGAAGAGGCAATCTGGGGCCTGAGATTGACTGTCCCATCTTGTCTGGCAGTACTCTGGTAAGGGAGGATGTGGAATCTCTAGAGAGGGGTCCAGGAAGCATGTTTGCCAGGAGATAGTCTAGGTTCCAGTTAAGGCAGTGGTTCTTTAGACTGGGTACACCCTGGAAACACCTAGGGATGTTAAACAAACAAAACCAAAACAACAGAACATCCATACCAGGGCTAGACCCAGGCTAACTAAATCAGATTCTGCAGAGGCCAGGTTCAGGCTTTTTTTGTTTTTGTTTTTTTTTTTGTTTTTTTTTTTTTAAGTTCCCCAGGTGCTTTTAATGTGCAACCAGGGTTGAGAATCACTTAGCTAAGACAAAGCAAAATATTTGAAGGTGTTGGGGAGCTTTTAAATTTTTTTCTTAAACACAGAGGAAAGGGTTAAGAGGGAGGGAAAAGAAGAAGGATAGGAGGTGAGCAGATGAGAGGACGGATGAGTAGAAAAATGGCCTCAGAGGGCGACACATGTCCTCTGATCACCGGACTCCCACCACTGAGACATGAAGAGAAGTAGACTTTGATGTAAACTTGTTTCCGTGCATTATAGATTGAAACAATCTGAAAAGTTCCTTCAGCGTTTGACAAGAAAGAGACCTAGAAGAACTAAGAAGGGCTAACTGAGGGGGAAGGAACCAGGCTGGTGTCCTCTTTGGTGGGGAGACCAGTTTGGCTTTTGCCTGTCTTATATTTCTATGTTTGAAAATAAAACAACAGACAATGTTCCACGCTCCCCTTTCTTGACTTGTTGACAATTTTCTGGCCTAGGTCATTTCTCTTTGACTTCCTGTCTTTTGCTGCATTCCTAAGGCTGGTGCTCCTGATCTCACAGTGCAGAGCTCTACCACACCCGAGTCACTCGTGTCCTGCTTTGGCTAATCTGAAAGCTGGGTCATTGTTCTCAGGTGACCTGAGTGAGAGAGAGAGAGAGAGAGAAATTAGAGTAGCTTTGTGCAGAGTAAGAATGTCATAATAAAGGAATTAGCCTTGAGTAGGTTGAAGGTTGTCAAATCCTGGATGAGGTTCCTGAGAAGTCTGATGTTCTTTAGTAGAAAACAGAAAATGTACTAGGACAACAGAAAGGAGAAAAATTCTAATTTTGTTTTGAGTTCTCATTCACTTATTGTAGTAAAACATCAGTGAATTAAAAGGCAATGAAAGCCCCCCGAATCAATACTTTTATCACCGTAAGTGGATTTTTCTCTTACTGTGCTAAGAGTGTCCTTGTTCAGCACACGGAATTGGCATTGAAACTGCCCAAGATCACATTCCTGCCAAGTTATGGAGCCAGGAGGTAAACCAGGCCTGTCAGACTTCTAAGCTGGGGTTCTTAATCACTATACTACACTGCCTCCCATTCATTGGCCCAAAAGGCAGGATGTTCTAAGCAGGAAGAAAAGAATAAATGAAAACAGTGAGGCATGAAATCACAAGCTACATTCAAGAACAAGGGGAAAATTATTTTGCTAAGAGTAGAAAGATCACATGTGAGAGAGATAGATGGTTCAAAAGGTATGGTGGGCTCCGGGCAGGCATGGTGGCTCACACCTGTAATCCCCGCACTTTGGGAGGCCGAGGCAGGCGGATCACGAGGTCAGGAGATAGAGACCATCCTGGCTCACACGGTGAAACCCTGTCTCTACTAAAAATACAAAAAAATTTAGCCGGGCATGGTGGTGGGTGCCTGTAGTCCCAGCTACTAAGGAGGCTGAGTCGGGAGAATGGCGTGAACCCGGGAGGCGGAGCTTGCAGTAAGTCGAGATGGCGCCACTGCACTCCAGCCTGGGCGACAGAGGGAGACTCATTCTAAAAAAAAATAAAAATAATAAAAAAAAGAAAGGTATGGTGGGATCAGTTTATAATGTCTTAATTGTAGTCTAAGGTATTACAATTATTCTATAGGTATTTGAGAATCACCAAAAATTGGAAGCTTGAATGTAATTGGCTTGAAGTGATGTTGTGAGAGGATCGATTTGGAGCCGGGTGCAGGAGGGAATAGAAAAAGTGAGGTTAGAGAGTCCAGCAATGCCATTGCTCAGTGGCTTGGGAGGGGCCAGATAGAGGCCTGGACTGAAGGTAATGGGAATGAAAAGGAGGAATCATCTCTGAAAGAAATGGTGAGGTGTGATGATTGATTCACAACTCGAGACCAAAAAGAAAGAAGCCTCTAGTAAAATGCTAACATGTACTGAGCACTGATGATGTGTCTAGACACTGTTCTACATGCTTTCTATCAGTTGGTTCTCACAACAACCCTATGATACAAGTACTATCATTAGCATCTCCTGTTCCCAGGTAAGGAAACTAAGTGGGCCTCAGATCACATAGCTAGTAGCAGAGCCAGGATTCAGAGCCAAGCAGCTTGGTTGCAGGCCCCGTGCTCCTTACTCTCAGACACCCTGCTTCTCCCCCGGCCCTTAGGTGTGTGGTGTTCTACCTGCACGTAACCACTGTGTCTCATTCATCTCCACAGGCGTCCAGGCAAGCAGGGAGCACTTCCGCCTCACAGCTGTAAATGTGTCTGTTGCCCACAAATAAGTGTCAGAATCATGACTTGAACCCAAATCTTCTAACTCTGTCTCCAGTGCCCTGGCCAAAACTTCATGCTTGAGACTACAAGGAAAAAAGAAAAAAGAAAGATTCATGAACCAAAATAGTGCACTGGGGGCAATGGAGAAGATATGATTTTAGGATTTAGGATGAAAAATCTGATTTTAAGCAACTTTAGGAGTATGCTTTTCTCATTTTACGTTCAGTAGAATTCCTGAGGCTGTGGTCTATATAAAGGGGGAATCATTTCTTTTCCCAACAAAAGATAAGATTCTGAAGGCCTTAATGTAGATTTACATTCTAGATGAGTCAGAGGGAAAGCCATACCTTTACCTAGGGAGAAAGGATGACTGATTCTAAATTGGGAAGAAAGGATTTAAGGAAGGGAGCCTACACTCAGAGAATCCTAATGCGGTTTTAAAAGCATATATCTTCTTCAGTTGTCCTGCAATGCCCTTTTGAGCTGGCTTACACATAAAGAAACCAGAAAGACAAATATATTAGACATCATAAAATTAGAAGCTAACAAGCATAATAAGAAAATTATGTCCATTGCAAAACAGCCAACTAGAAACCAGGGGCTGCCAAGTGTTTTCTTTAAGTGCACAGGAATGTTTTCCAGTCTAAGTGATATAATAAAGTCCTGCCTTAGTTGTACTCAAATAACAAAATCCAGTACTGAATTTAGTAAAATCTAAAGACCTAGATCCACTGTCTCTCCAGGGCCTGATGAAAGAAAAGAATTCTCTAAGGAGCTCAGTGTGAAGACATTCACACTAAGGCTAGTTCCCAATGTTCTTGTTGCTGAGTTTTATTTTAAATAAGTTTTATTTCAACGTAGTACAGTCTTTCTCTCGGCTTCCCAGTCTCTCTAGACTCGCTAGGCAAGGCTGTGCTGCTAGAGACCTCTTAGAGGAATGCTGGACTGAGTGAGGCAATTCATTTCAGTGTGTGCTGGAGGCTGCCATCTGGGGACATAATCTCTCTGGTCTATTGTTTCCTGAAATCATCATTTATGATTAACATCTGCAGAATACTTTCTACCTTCCAAAATGTTAAGAGTTGATCAACTGAAAGAATAATGCTATGCGCTGGAGTAGGCCTTGTCAGTTTCCCTGATGAGGCCCCATCTCCTCTCTCTTGTATAAAAATGTATTATTTTTTCACAAGGAAGGGTTTAGGGGACATCTGCTTACATGGGTCTGTCTAGGATCCACAGAATATTGTAACCAAGAGTCTCAGGCCAATAGAACACCTTAGAAGTGCTTATTTTTTTCCAGTTATACAGATGAGGCAAGTTGTGATGTAACTGAGGACTCTAAAATAACCCTGTGGTTCTTCTCTGAACGGTGCTTCCAACAGAGCTGGTTCAAGAAATCTCTTGCCTTCTGGGCATTTTATCTTCACTATTGAGAATCTCATCACCTTGAAGAAGTCAAGGCCATACAACACAAAGAATTTTTAAAACACAGTTTCCTTCCATTTCCTTATTAATCCTTTGATAGCTGGGTAGCCCTACTGCTTTACAGGCGAAATTCAGAGAAATTAAGCTCCTTAATTCAAAGATGCATACCCCAGAGGTATATGGTAAAACTGAACCTAGAACTAGTTTATTTATTTATTTATTTTTTTGAGACGGAGTTTCACTCTTGTTGCCCAGGCTGGAGTGCAATTGTGCGATCTTGGCTCACCGCAACCTCTGCCTCCTGGGTTCAGATGATTCTCCTGCCTCAGCCTCCCGAGTAGCTGGGATTACAGGCATGGGCCACTACTCTTGGCTCACGCTTGTAATCCCAGCACTTTGGGAGGCTGAGGTGGGGTGGGGGATCACCTGAGGTCAGGAGTTCGAGACCAGCCTGACCAACATGGAGAAACCCTGTCTCTATGAAAAACACAAAATTAGCAAGTCTAGATTTCTTTTACCCTGCATTGTGCTGCTGGAATCAAAGCACATACCTACCTCTGCAGCCTTAGTGCAGTTGTTGGTTTTCAGGGGACTTAGTGGTATTTGTTAGAGAGTCTCTTTGGGGTTCTGTAGGTCCTTCATTCTTGTAAGAATCTTTGATGTGCACCCCAGTACCCCAGTACTTAGGGAAATACCGACTTACATGTCTCACTGAGACTCATGAGCTGTTTCCTTTCCGAAATGCTCTTCTTCTCCTACCTGTCACCTCATGATTTGTTCTACCATCTTGCCATCCAAATCAACTGCAATTTCAACAAAAAGAGAAAAGACTATTATAAAAAGGACTGTGGAAGTAGTCAAAATTGGCCTCTGTTTTCTGTGTGGGCGTTTCCTCTGCCTCCTCACCTCCACTACAGATCATACTCCTAATGACCTAAATCAGCCACTTAACACTTGCATTTCTCTACCTTTTCTCTCTTCACTTAAGTCGGATTTTAATGCACTGAGAGGTAAAAACAGATTATGGAGAAGAGCTCAAATTCTGGATCTGCCACTGATGTTTAAGCTGCATGTCTTTGTGCATACCCATTCTCTATCAGTGCTTTCTTCATTTTTAGGAAATTCTCTAATGGAAGACAGCATCTAAAATTCCTAGAATGATAGGAAATGGGAGCTTCTGAGGGTCTTACTCATTATTATATTCCTAGTGCTAGCGCAATTACTTATACCTACTGGTGTTCAAAAAGTAATTCTAAATGAAGGAATAGGGCCCTCCCAGAGCAGTCGACAGGCCACATCTCAATCTTTCACATTGCAGGGAACTGCAGGGAACCAACATTTGTGAATGCTGTTGTGCAGGTGCTTTATATGTGTAATCTCATTTAATCCTCATAATACCTCTATGAAGTGATTTTATGAGCACTATGCTCCAGTGAGGGAAGCAAGGATCACAGATAGAGGTGGAGGAATGTGCTCAAGATCATAAGTCAGTGATAGGACTGGAATTGGAAGTTCATTCTGCCCACCTTTGGAGCCTGTGTTTTCTGATACACTGAGCTACTCCTGAAGGATGTAGGTATTGTCTCTAGAAGTCATCTTATTTTATTTCACTCTCTTCCACCCTTTCAGAAGGAACATTGAATACCACTATATTCCAATATTTAAACGTTTTCTCTTGGGATCAGTTCAAAGTTTTCTTTTTTTCCTTTGGCTGTTTGTCTATTTTCTCACCTATGATGTAAGTATTTCACAAAATGCTCCTTAAATTAAAACCCAATATAACAATATCAGGAGAAAATTTAGAGAAAAGATGTCACATGAGTTAAGAGAGTTATATTTAGCCATGTGTATAATACTGTAAAAGTATTTTTGTGGAATAGCTCTTACTATAGAAGTTTTTAAAATACTTAATCAAGAGTTGAGGTTATTACTGATTCTCTAGCATGCAAGCATCCTCCACCTTTTGTAATTGTTAGTCCCCTCCATGGTGAAGTGACTCCATGGCTAAGCTGGGTCCGCTGTGCATCCAGACCCTCAGACATCCTCAGGTGTTAGATCTGCCACAGGAAGCAATGAGATGTGAGATGTGTTGGCTTTATGTCTGAGGATGTCTTGTACCATGATAAAATTTAACTGGCTCAATATTACTTAACCATGCATACTTTAGAGTAGTCAATAAAGATTCCAAATGGGTGCAGAAACCCAGGAACAGGAATGAGCAACTTAAAGCTCTGGAGGTATTTTCATGACAAAATGTTAGAAGCTAAATGTTAAGGCATTTATCTAATTTTGCTTCATATTATACATGTTTTGTCTTCTCTACTAGACTGTAAGACTTGATAAAAAAGAATTTTTTGTATTCCCCCACTGCTCTTATCACAGAGCATTTTAAAGAATATTTTTTCAATAAACATGTATTTTTCCTACTTATTTTCCTATTTCTTATATTACACCTTGCTAAATGCTTCGTTGTTTCATTTTGGCCCTCATCAGCAATGTGAGGAAGGTATTTTTTCCCTTAAATTAGTGGTTTCATGGTTATCTCTATAATTATATGTATCTTTTTCTATTTCTTACATTCCTATTTCTTTTATTTCTGTTTCTTATTTCTTATGGAAAATGGGATAACTCTTTTATCTTTCCTAAGTAGCCAACATAAACTCGTATTTTTCTTAAATAGTTAATCTCTATAGAATCCACTAGCCTGTTAGAACCAAGGTAATTCTTCTACTTAGAGTAATAAGATAAGGTTCTGGAAGGAAAAGATATTATGTGGACCTCAATCTTCTTAGCTATGATGTAAATAAAAAGTAAATATGGACTCATGATGCCCTGAATTAATAGAAAAATAATTTCCTGGAGACGAGGAGAAAGTGTTCTTTAGGGGAGATGACTGCCGCCTTCTTGGAGCAGCTCCTGCTGGTGTAAGTGATGGCCACAGTCCTCAGACACAGTAACTTTTGGTGATGAGATCATGTCAACTTTTTTCAACTGAGCAAAAATCACTGAAGTTGTTAAGTAATTCATGTAAACGAAGAGGAACAAATTATTGAGTGCCTACTGTGTGCTAAGCTCCCTGTTAAATGCTTCATTGTTTCATTTTTGGCGTCTCAGCAGCAATGTGAGAAAGATATTATTTTCCTCAAATTGGTGGTTTCATGGTTATCCCTATAATTACGTTCACTCACTTGTATTCTGATATACTTCCTCGAATAAGAAAAAAATAGAGTAGGGCTCCAGGTTTCCACAGGAAGTTGCCCAGAAGTTCAGACACTCACATGGGATTGTGCTGGTGATGGGAATGCCATCTGTGTATATCTTGGCGGAAAGGAAAAAAGATTGAGAATGGCTGGACTGTAACTTGAAATGTAACCCTGGGCAGAATATCCTATCACTGGGGAAATAATAGGTGGCTCATTCATACATATTTTTATTTGTAAAGTTGTATGTTTAATTTAAGGTATAAATGAACAGCACATCCTCAAGTTATAATTTCTCACATGTTATGACTTAGGACAAGTATAAACAAAAGCCCAGGATGATTTACTTACAGACAATGTAAAGGCAAATATTAAGTAATTAATGGTGATATGAATGGATGATATGCAGATATGACAAAATCTTGGAGATGACATGTAATTGACTGGCATTTGGAAAACCAGGGTGCTGCCTGACCTAAGGTCTGGAGCTCTGTGTCAATCTTTATTGAGTAGCACTCAGTCACCTTCTAGGATCCAAAGAATCTTCTCTGAGGTGACTCTAGGCACTCCAGATTGGAGTGTTTAAGAGTGGAATAAAGTTGAATCTGAGTCAGAAAATCAATAACCTAATATGTCAGTTCTCCCTTCTAAATATTGGCAGAGAACAAATTTATTTTATAAATTTATATATAACTATCTATAGAGAGATGGGGGGAAGAAAAAGAGAGATTTATTATAGGAATTGGCTCATGCCATTTTGGAGGCTGGGAAGTTCTGTGAGCTGGTGTCCACAAGCTGGAGAACCAGAAGAGCTGGTGGTGTAACTTAGTACAGATCCAAAGGCCTGAGAACTAGGGGAGCAGATGGTATAACTCCCAGTGGAAGTCCAAGGGTCTGAGAACTGGCGGCAGAGGATGAAGAGGGGGATGTGGGTGGGGAGGGCGCTGCTAGTGTAAGTCCTGGGGTCTGAAGGCCCTAGAACCAGGAGCTTTGATGTCCAAGGGCAGGAGAAGATGGATGTTCAGCTCAAACAGAGGGAGTGAATTGACTCTTCCTACTCCTTTTTGTTCAGTTTGTACCCTCAACAATTGGGTGGTGCCTACCTGCATTGGTAAGGGTGGATCTTCTTTATTCAGCCCATGGATTCAAACATTCATTTCTTTTGGAAACACGCTCACAGACACACCCGGAACTAATGTCTCACCAGTCATCTGGGCATCCCTTAGTCAGTCAAACTGACACATAGAAACCATCACATGGGTGAAACTCAAGGACTCTTATCAACCAGCTTTCTGTGGAAGAGATAGAAAACAATCTGTTTTTCTTTGACATTGCTGAGGCTTCCATGATCCTTATTTTATTTTATTGTAGTGATTTTCTTCACTTCTCAGAATGGAAAATAGTCCAGGGACAGTTTATCAAGTACTATCTATGTGCCAGACAGTGCTGACCAGAGAAATGACAGGATCGTGCCCCTGAAAAGCTAAGTAAAACATTTTTAAGGAGATCTTGGGATACTGATCAGGGAGATGCACTAGATTTAAGATGTTGATTCAGGACAGCATCTGGTAAACCCAGTAAATAACAAAGACTTCTAAGAAAATCTCTGTATATTATACTGTGGTGAAGAGGGAATTGGATTGGAGAAAATTCAACGCAGAATCATAGTTGCGTATGGATGGATGCATTTGTGAAAGGTCAGGTATCTCGGGTATCCAGGTTTGCCCTTAAGTCACTACTAAAAGATAATAGTTACTCTTATTTCTTAATATCTTCAGAGATGGGGTTTCCACATTTTCCCCACAATGCTTATACCCAGGCTATTTTCTAATGTCTGTCATAAATCCCTCCTATTGAAAGTTAAGCCCATCCTTTCTTGGGGAATGGCTGTCTCATGTTTCTTTCAATATCATGAATGATTGAAAAGAACTTCTTATGAATCTGCACTCCCAGTCCATCTATATTCCATTCCAAATTCTACTGTTTTCAGCACCTCTTGCCATGAATGCTATCATTCTGTTTTTTCCTTCTTGTATTTTTTTCTACCCCCAGATAATTGCACCATTACTTTTAGTATTTCCTTTCAACTATATAAACATAAATGTCTTTTGGCTTATCATGCCTTCTCCCATATTTCAAATTTCCAAGGTTTCACATTCTCTCTTTTTGCATGTTTTATTCTTCTTCAAACTTCTCTTCTCTTCTAAACTCTAAATTTTAATTTTGTTTAAGGTCCATATATTTTTATCTTTTAGCTGGATTTGAATTCCTTCTTAGAATCAGTATTGCCTCTTTCATTCCAAGCCTCAGAGTATATTTAGGCATTTTCATTTCTCTCTCTCTAGAGATATCTTTGGGCTAAAGCTTGATGAGAGGAGTCTGCTTCATGGAGATCTGTAGAGATGGGCTGAGAAGGCAGTGGAAATGCTTTCACGTGGGCACCCACTGCACTTGGTGCACCACATTGGGGCAGTTATTGGGAGGTACATACTTCTTAAGGGGATCTCAGATTATTTCTTACCTCTGGACCAGAAGAAACATGGACAATGGTCACCTCTCATATGTATGTACCATGGTATGTACAAGACAAGGGAGCCCACCGATTTAAACTGTGCTTTGCTGTGTTCTGAGGGTTATAGCTACATTATTCAGTGTGTGAGAATTCAAGGGAAAAAATTATACCTCCGCTGTTTTGAATGCTTTTCTGGGCTGTAATTTCCAGGACCTGGATCTTTAGGGGTGTATTACTGTTATTGCAAGAAGGGAGGGAGCAGATGGAAAATAAATATACTCAAGGGCTCAGAGGCTATTACTGATTCTGAAGGCAGGTAGTCAGGCAACAGGAAGTAAATACAGTGAAACAGTGGGAGAAAGACATTTACCTTTGGTCTCTTGAGCTGCACAAGTCAGGAACTAGGGGATGATTAGTCCCAGGGCTTCTGCATGTGGCAGCCTTAACAGGTGGTTCGTAGAATGTTCTAGTCATATAGCAATTGACTCTGAGCAGCTGCATCTTATAGACCTAAAAATAGCCCCAAAATGGGATTTCTGAGACCCCAGAGCAGCATACGCAGAGCTGGTGACCATAATGACAGCTGGGCATCAGTGATATTGAACAGCTCTTTACAAGGCACCTTCCATGCCCATTGTTGGAGAGCACCTTGTAACAACTTTGTCAGGGAAAAGGGCAAATATCACCAAGACTCTGTTGTGCAGATGAAGAAACTGAGGCTGAAGGAGCTTAAATAAATTGTCCAAAGCCACATACTTAGTTTTAATGTTATCCCATGCTTCCCAGTGCCTAACAGCTTCAGGGTAGAATTGGATCCTAATAACAGTGTCTCAGCAGTATTTCTTTTATTGCTATTCACCAACTTTTGGGAATTTCAGGTCTCCTAAAATTCCTTCATAATAATAATATTAATAATGGCAACTGCATTTAAAATTAGCTATTATTGTTTAAGCATTTACCACATGCTATTTAAACCTCACAAAAATCCTAACACCTCACAGTGTTACTGTTACCCCTACTTAAAATATACATAAAAAAAGGTTCAGAGAAGTTTAATAATTTCCTGAGATAATACAGCTAGTGAGCGGCTGGTCTAAGATCATAACCTCAGGATATATAGTTCCAGAGTCACGTATTTGCATTAGGACATATTCAGGGACTCATTTAGGCAGGCCCCGGGGATGTTCCCGTGTGCTCATAAGCACAGTCCTCCTGGCACCAACAGCCTTTCCTCTTCTCCCGGGTGTGGCACATTGGGTCTGCTCTGACTCTTGGTCTTGGTGGGTGTGGGTCTGGGTCTCTGTTCATGGTGGCTCCGGCTGCTTCATCTCTCTCCCCATTTCTATTCCCTGTTAAAGTGGCAGCAGTCACTTCAATGAAGGAGGACCCAGTGTAAACTACTTCTCCAAGAATCACAGCCTGATGTTCTGGTTTCTTAAAGAGGTGTCAGCAGTAAATACCTTTTAACCTTTTTATGTATCTCTTCTTCCTAAGAACTTGGGCATGGGCACGAACACAGAGGGGCAGGGCAGAAGGGCATGCTCTTTGATCTGTGAAAAATTGCTCTTCTCTTTCAATGGCTACTTCTCAACTTTTCATGTCTAAGCACACTTTCTTACCTTTCACCTACTTAGGGCCCAGGGGGCCATTCAGACGTGAGCAAGAGAGTCTGACCTCTCAGAATTAATATTTCCTTTGGGCTGTTAAACGGGAAGACCCATTATCCCCACCGTTCATTGCTTATTATACATGTCTTAGAACTTCTCCTACTAAGTTGTGGATGTGAGGGTAATGTTGTTTTTTTTTTTTTTGAGATGGAGTTTCTCTCTTGTTGCCCAGGCTGCAGTGCAAAGGTGCAATCTCAGCTCACTGCAACCGAATGTGAGGTTTATTTTGAGGCAACACATCTTTGCATTTCCATACACAGCAGGGTGCTTGATATGTAGTTTATGATATGAATGAAAGTATGAATGAATGCACGTAGGTAAACAACATTCAGTAGTGTAGTTACTGTTGATTTTAGATTATATTTCTATCAGAACATTAAATTAAACCTTGGCTTATACTCATTGGAAAGAATTTATATTTTTATTAAAAAAGAATGTTAAAATAAACCCAACTCATTTCTGCCACAGGGTATTTGTACTTTCTATTTCCTTTCACCGAATACTCTTCTCTGAATTTTGCATGGCTTCCTTTCTTATTTCTCTTAAATCCAATGTAACCTTCTTATAGAGGCTGTCCATGATAGCGCCATTTAAAATATTATCTACAGAAGTTCTTTACTCCTTTACTCTGATCTATTTTTTCTTAAGAGAGCTATTGAATGTTTTCTTGCTGTGGATAAAATGAAGTTCCATGAAGATTGAGATCCTTGTCTTATTTCCTGCTGTATCTCTAGGGCCTTGAATAGTCACTGACAGGTAAGTAGTGATGGTGGTAGTGGCCCATCTGGAGCAGCTGCTGTGGGAATGCCAACTGCAGCAGGGGAGGTATGATTGGGGCTGCACACTCCATGGAGCTAGCAGGGCCTGGGAACAGGCAGAAACCCTGCCCCCTACTGAGTTGGTGGGATGGGAGCCCTCTGGTCCTGGGCAGGGCTGCAGCTGCCCAGCCATGGCTCCAGATCCAGGCCTCCCAGTGCACTAGGGAGCCCAGGAAGCCCTCCTTCTCCACAGGCTCAGAAGTGCCCACTCCTGCTCCCTGGCCTCTCCCTGCTCCTGGTGCCTGCTCCAATTTCAGAGCAAAGTTGAAGCCAAGCCCAGGCATTGTTGCAACCATCCCTCACACTGCCTCGGCCCCCTCTGAAACTTTGGACACCAGTGAGCTCAGAGAGGGAGGCTGGGGGCTGCTGAGGGCAGTTTGGTGCAGGTCTGTAGGTGCCCTTGGTGCAAGCAGTCTGGGCACCATGGAGAGCATGTTGATAGTGGCAGGAGGCAGACAGATTTCTAGGAGGGAAGGGGTGGGTCCCTGGTGAAGCTCCACCTTCAAGCCAGGGACGACCTGCAGCCTTGGGGCCAGGCTGCCAGTTCCAGGTGGGGTCCGTGACCCAGGGCAAGAACTTATGGTGCATTTTCCAGGCCTGCCCATGGCCACCCATGGACCAATCAATACGCACTTCCTCCCTTCTGAGCCCATGAAAATCCCAGACTCAGTCAGACTCGCACACTCATTGGGATTACCTGCCTGCAGAAAGGAGCTACCCACTGCGGGTCTCCTCTCTGTTGAGAGCTGAACAACCTGTCTGTGGAAAGAAACCACTCACTTCAGGTATCCCGCAAGCACTTCTGTTACTCAGTAAAGTTCTCTCTGCCTTGCTCACCCTCCAGTTATCTGTATACCTCATTCTTCTTGGATGAGGAACAAGAACTTGGGACCCACTGAATGGTGAGATTGAAAGAGCTGTAACACAAACAGGGCTGAAACGTCCTCCCTATTCACCCCCTTGCAGGTGATGAGGAGAGAAGAGCTGCCACCTTTCTGGAAGCCTAGACCTTGGAGCTCCCCAAGCCAGGGCCGTGACATGCTGTAACACCCTCTTTGGGGCTCTGCAGTTCCTGGTGTCCCTGAGCTTTCTGGCACCATTGTGTTCTCCTTGTCCAGATGCTGGTGCCCACAGTGGAAGCTGCTTGCAGTATTTCTGGTCCAGCTGTAGCCTTACATGGAGCCAGCACCTGTGCTGGCAGCTGGAGCTGCCTGCCCTGCTCTAGCTGGTGCACCTGGCTGTACACAGTGGCCAGACCCTGCACTCACTCACTCATACACCTCCCACTGCTCACCTTTGGTGGGTATGGGATCTGGACCAGTAGTGCAAGCTGAGTGCAGCTGCTGGACCGAGTGGGCAGAATGAGCCAGCGGGCACAAGCAAAACCCAAGCAGAGGTACTGCTGGCCACAGAGCTTTCCAGTTGGTGAGGCAACACCCTAAGGACCCTGTGACAATAGGAGCTCAATAAATATGTACTGAGTCAAAGAATTAAGCCAAGAAAGGCTCCCTAAAGGGGTGTGTGCCCACATGCAGAGGTTTCCTTAGTTTTTGTTAGATGCCACTTAGTGAAGACATTCAAAGTTCAACAGTTTGGTAATATCTAAAATGTCAACTCCTCAAAAAAGTTAATTGTTTATTGATCTCTTGTTGTTGCTCCTTGAAAATATGTATCTAGACCTATAAAACTCTTTAGTTGAGAGTCCATTATTTCCTAGTTTCTACAGCTGGACAGTCTCATGATAAACAACAGCTTGTATGAAAACCTGGTTTTATCTGCCAAAATTGAAAAATAAGTAGACTTTAGTGCAGTGTAGATTTAAAAAATACATTTATACTAAAAAAACAAACTATTTTGCTGACATTAAAATATTTGACAAATTTTGGACCTTTGTTTCTGGTCATGATGGAGTAATAATGGTTAGATTTACTCTCTTGCCTGAAATAAGTAAAAAATAGGACAAAGTGTATGAAACAACGGTTCTCAGGATATTGGACATAAGATCGGGCACAACAGTGACCTTTGAGAGATGGTAAACAAGCAAGGCGAATCCTACAGTTGCCCCAGCTTACTGTCTTGAGAAAGTGTCTAGGCTGTGGGACAGGGAGAAGAATCTATAACAGAGCTTGGCAGCTTCCCTGAGTCTAGGAGTTGGAGCTGGAAGTCCAGGTAAGGTAGGCCAAGTGGTTAGAGTTCAAGGATGGACTGCCAGAGAAAGAGAGATGTACAGAGAACTCAGAGACATGCACAGGGTCCCCTCAAGCATTCAGCTGAGTACTGATCAGCTCATGCATATGTGAAACCCAACTGGGCCCTGGGAAGAACCACTCAGAATGATTAGAGGGAGCAACCTCTCGGGCTCACATGGCACAGGGAATAGTGCCTGCTCCCACCAGCAGTGGTGGGAAATGTAATTCACAGGGTATCCGCTGAAGTATTAAGAAGTATTTTCTCTCAGTAGCACAGCAAAATTAGTTGTATCCTAAACGCTGCTCTGGTCCTGCCCGACAAAGCCTGAAAGCAAGACTCGAAGTTTCCAAGTAACTTAACCATGTCCCAGATTGTGATAAATATGAAATACACCCTGCAATTAGGTAAAAAGAAAAAAAAATCTGTCAGTAGAAACTGACCCCAAAATGACACAAATATTAGAATTACTAGACAAAGACATTAAAACAGCAATAACTATATTTATTATCTGTTCAAGAAGCTAAAGGAAAGGTTGAACATGTTAAGTAGAGATATGAAGGATATTTTTAAAAGACCCAAATTGAACTTCTAGAGATTAAAGCAACAATAACACCAAAAGCATACTAAATTGTGTTAGTGGCAGATTAGACATACAGAAGAAAAGACTAGGAAACTTGAAGGCATATCAGCAGAAAGTATAATTGATAGGTTCAACAGTCATATCTCAAAAATTGCTAGAATAAGTAGACTAAAATTCAGTAAGAATATAGAAGACTTAACTAGCACTATCAACCAACTTGACCTTTTTGATATTTCTAGAACATTCCACTTCATAACAGCAAAATACACATTCTTTTCAAGTTTGCACAGAACATTTACCAAGACAGGCCTTATTTTAGACCACATAACAAATCTCAATACATTTAAAATAATTCAAGTCACACATACGCTCTCTGACCACAAGAGACTGAAATTAGAAAGTAACTGAAAGATATCTGTAAAATCCCCAAACATTCAGAAGATAAAGAAACGTTTCTAAATACCCTATGGGTTCAAGAAGAAATTAAAAGAGAAATTAGAAAGCATTTTGAACTGAAGAAAATGAAAATACAACATATCAAAATTTGGGGCATACAGCTTAAGCAGGACTTAGAGGAAAAAAATACAGCACTATATAACTATGTTAGAACAGAAAAAAGTTATCAAATCAATGACTTTAGGTCTTACCTTAAGAAACTTGTAAAAGAAGAGCAAATAAAATCCAGATAGTCAGAATAAGGAAACAATAATTATCAGAGCAACATTGAATGACACATAAAACAAAAATAATAGAGAAAAGTTAATGAAACCAAAAGCTTATTGAGAAGGTCAATACAATGGATAAACCTCTAGCCAGGCTGATTAGGATTGAGAGATGGCATCACTACAGATTATAGGGACATTAAAAGGATAATAAGGGAATACCATGAACAACTTCTTGCCAATAAATTCAACAATATAGATGAAATGGACAAATTCCTTGAAAGATACAAATTACTAAAGCTCATTCAAGAAGAAATAGATAACCTAAATATCCCTATACCTACAAAGTTTGAGTTTGTAGTGAAAAACATCCCACAAAGAAAAATTCAGTACCGGATAACTTCAATGGTAAATCCGACCAAACATTTAAGAAAGAAACAATACAAATTTTACACAATCTCTTCCAGAAAACTTGAAGGGAGAAAGTACTTTCCAACTCATTTCATGAAACTAGAATTACACTGATACCAAAACCTGACAAAAACATTACAAGGAAAAAAAAATAATAATCACAAATCTGGAGCCTGGCTCTGGCCAAAATTCTATGTGTGATCTTTTAGGCCTGACCAAGGTAATTACAAAGGTTTTATCTAGCAGGTCTCATGGGGAAAGCTGCCCTCCCAACACCAGCCTTGTACTGAAGTTTCTGAAGGGAGTAGCAGTCCAGGACTCAGGTCCCCTGGCTAGCCATTTGGAGAGGCCTTTGGTTGGGACATCTCTGCTAAGACCTCCCTCCTTATTGGAAAGTGGAGTTGGAGAGGATTTAAAGACACTCTTCCCCACTCTGATTCAGTACTCGGTACTTTTCTACTCTGGTACTTCCCCTTTGCCCTCCGCCTCAACGCTCTAGGTCCCACAGAATGGCAGGAGCCTTTAATATGGTGATCCCTTGACAGTGAGACAACGTCCTTCAGTCCATGCTGAGACATCTGACCCTCACTGGATGTCATTCTCTAGGGCAAAAAGGGGACATTGAGGGAATCAGCACTTTCTCCTGTTTGGCCTCTTGCTTATACAATTGCAGTAAGTGATTCAGTTAGGGGTGTCTAATCTTTTGGCTTCCCTGGGCCACATTGGAAGAAGAAGAATTGTCTTGGGTCACACATAAAATACACTGACACTAAAGATAGCTGATGAGCTAAAAAAAAAAAAAAATTAAAAAAAAAGGCAAAAAAATGTCATAATGTTTTGAGAAAGTTTACAAATTTTGTTGGGCCACATTCAAAGCCATCCTGGGCCACATGCAGCCTATGGGCCACGGACTGGGCAAGCTTGGATTCAAGGCTTCAATTGTCACTTTCATTTTGGTTTGTCTTAATGGCTACTCTGACATCTAGAAGCTAAGCTCTCTCCAACTCAGTTCAACTCTTGACAAAACCAATATTCTTCATGAGATATAGAAAATCAAACCCTACAATATATAAAAAGAATATATATCATTACCAAGAGAGGGTTATCCCAGGAATGCAAGATTGGTTTAACATTTGAAAATTAATGAATATATTTCACCATATTAAAACAAATTAAAAAGTAATAATCATATGATCATCTCAAAAGATGCAGAAAGAGCATTTGACAAAAATATAATACCCATTCCTGATTAAAAAAATAATTTTAGCAAACTAGGAATAGAAGAGAAACATCCTCATTTTGATAAAGGACATTTATGAAAAACACAACTAACATCATATTTAAAGACAAAATGCTTTCTTCCTGAGATAGAAACAAAACAAAGTTATTTGTTATCATACTTAGCATCTTCATTTTGATTAAGGACAGTTATGAAAAACACAACTAACATCATACTTAAAGACAAAGTGCTTTCTTCCTGAGATAGAAACAAAATAAGGTTATTTGTTACCATACTTCTATTGAACTGGAGGTTGTGGTCCATGCAATAAAGCAAGAAAAAAATAAAAAGCATCTAGATTAGAAAAGAAATAGTAAGTGGTTTTTATTCATAGATCATCTATGTGGGCAATTTTATGGACTCTACAAAAAAGTCACTAGAATGAATAAGTAAGTTAGTAAGTTTGCAGGATACAAGATTAATATACAATTAAAATTGCATTTCTATTTACTAGCAACAAATAATGTGGAATTAAAATTTTAAAAGAATACTATTTATAATAGAATTAAAATAATGAAAATCATGAAATATTTAGGAATAAATCTGACAAAAGATGTGCAAGACCTGTGCACTGAAAACTATAAAATATTGGTGAGAGGGATAAAAGAAGACCTAAACAAACAGAAAGAGATCATGTCTTCATGGATCAGAGTATTTTAGAAATTTCAATTGTCCCCAAATTGATTGATAGATTCAATGCAATCTATCAATCTAAATTCCGGAAAGTTTTATATAGAAATTGACAAGCTGATTCTAAAAGTTATATGAAAATGCAAACAGTCAAACAACTTTAGAAAGGAGAAAGTAGAAGGCTAACATTACCTTATAAGATTTTTAAGTCTTATAGTAATCAAGGTCAGTGTGGTACTGGCATAAAAATAAACAAATAGATCAGCAGAACAGAATATAGAGTCCAGAAATAGACCTACATATATTGGGTCAACCTGATTTTGACTAAATAGCAAAGGTAATTCAAGGAGGAAAGATACTCATTTCAAAAAATGGTGTTGTACAATGGGATATGAAAGAACCCCTGACATTATACACAAAAATTAACTCAAAAGGGATCATGGACCTAAACGTAAAACCTGAAACTAAAAACTCTTACTGTCATTGAACAGAACTGGGTTCACTTGCCAGTACACAATGGAAAGCCAAACACAGAAGCACTAGGTTTTTGTACAGAGAAAAGTTTGTGGCAAGGCTGCTGAGCAAAGAGACCAGTGCCTGGCTCAAATTTGGAGCTGGGGTTTAGGGCAGATTTTACAGTCAGAGGATAATGAGGCATGATGTGATTGGATCTTGCAATGAGGTGATGCTGGGAGGCCTAATCTGACTGGCTTCTACAATGCAGTGGCACCAGGGCTTGATCCGATTGAATCCTGGATCCTGCCATGTGCCTTCTGCATCTTAATTTGGTCCTCGTTTCTTGGTCCAAGCACTTATGTTCTGCTCATCGCTGCATGCTTGGTTCATCTGTGCATGCTCAGGTTACATGACCTTCAGCCTGGGGGAGGTCCATGGCAACTGAAAAACAACTCAGCTTTGTTACATAAAAGTTGAACCAGATTGATTTGGCGATTATACTAGAAGAAAACATGGATAGAAGACTTTCTGTGGCGCCATTAGGCCATTCTTCCTTCTTTTCCTTCCTTCCTTCCCTTCGCTCCCTTCCTTCTTCACTTCTTCCTTCCTTCCTTCCTTCCTTCCTTCCCTCCCTCCTCCCTCTTTTCTCTTTTCTTTCTTTTCTTTCTTTCTTTCTTTTCTTTCTTTCTTTCTTTCTTTCTTTCTTTCTTTCTTCTTTTCTTTCTTCCTTCCTTTCCTTCCTTCCTTCCTTCCCTTCCTTCCTCCTTCCTTCCTTCCTTCCTTCCTTCCTTCCTTCCCTTCTTTCTTTTTTGAGACAGGTCTCACTCTGTCACCCAGGCTAGAGTGCAGTGGTGTGATCTTGGCTCACTGCAACCTCCGTCTCCCAGGTTCAAGAGATTCTCCTGCCTCAGCCTCCCAAGTAGCTGGGATTACAGGAGCACACCATCACGTCCAGTTAATTTTTGTATTTTTAGTAGAGACAGAGTTTTGTCATGTTGCCCAGGTTGGTCTTGAACTCCTGAGCTCAAGCAATCCACCTGCCTTGTCCTCCCAAAGTGCTGGGATTACAGGTGTGAGCCTCTGCACTCGGCAACATTAGGCAAATATTTCTTCATGAAACACCAAAGACATGATTTATAAAGGAACAAATTAAACTGAAGTTCACTAAAACTAAGAACTTCTCCTCTTCAAAAGATCCTTTAAAGATAATAAAAAGACAAGTACAGATGGGGAGGAAATATTTGCAGATCATATATCTGATAAAGGACATGTACCAATAATATATAAAGAACTTTCAAAGACTAATAATAAGAAAACAGACAACTCAATTAAAAATTGGGCAACATATTTGGATAGTTGTTTTACCAAAAAAGATATATGTATGGGAAATAAACACATGAAAATATGCTGAACCTCATTCGTTATTAGGAAAATACAAATTAAAACTACACTGAGATACCACTACAGAATCGAAAATGAGAATGACTGACTCTCCACCATGTGTTGGTATAGATGTGGAGTAACTGGAACTCTCATATACTGCTGGAAGAAATGGAAAATGGTACAATCACTTTGGAAAACAATTTCTAAAAGTAATTTCTGAAAATGTTAAACATATACCTACTGTCTGATCCAGTCATTCCTCTCTAAGGTATTAATCCAAGAGAAAGGAGAGCATATCTCCATACCAAGAGTTATACATAAATGTTTTCAAGAACTTTATTTTTAATAGCCCCAAGTTGGAAACAATTATAATATATCCATCAACAGGTAAAAGGGTAAACAAATTATAGTATGTTCACATAATGGAATTCTATTCAGCAATTTGAAAAGAATGAACTATTGATATACACAGCAATATGGATGGATTTCAAAACAATCATATTGACTGGAAGAAGCCAAACAACAAGAGTAGATAGTGTATGATTCCATTTATGCAAAATTATAGAAAATGAAAACTAATCTACAGTGACAGCAGATCAGTAGTTGCCCAGAGATTGTTCCTAGGGCAGAGATATGCAGGAGAAAGGTATTACAAAGGGGTGTGAATAATCTTTTGGAGGCAATGAGAATGCTCATTTTCATAATTTTTGGAATGGTTTTACAGGTGTATACATATATCAAAATCTCCAATAATGTACACTTTATGTATGTGGATTACATTGTTCATTAATTATGCCTCAATACAGCTCTTAAAAATATGTAACAATTTTTCATTAAAATCTTTTTAAAGAGAATTTCATTTGTTTTGCATTTTTAAAAAGAGTGAATTGAACACAAGTCAATACCTTCTGAGTGACTCTGGGTCATCATTGTGAATATGAAGTATTATGAGACAGCCTTAAAAATGAACTCAGTTGAGTATAAGTGATTGAACTCAGTTGAGTATAAGTGATTGAGTTTATACCTGGGATTTTGGTCTGTTCTTCAAGTTCTTCAGGCCCCTCTCTCTGCTGTCAGTGTTCATGACCTCCTGCCATCCTCTTCTAATCTGAAACTTTCTTTAAAGCATCATAGGCCAAAAGTGTATTGCCAAACCTTTCTACAGACTAAAGCTCACAGGCCACCTCAGCAGATGCCCTCACCCCTTATTTCAGAATACTAAGAAGTTCAACATCATTGGGCTAGCCCCAGCCTTCTCTCTCTCTTCATTTTCAAGATCAATCCCAGACAGTGGGACATGTGTTGCCTTTCAAAGGCATGGCTAGTAAATGTTCTCTGTTCAGTAAGTGAACGAATGAAAAAGAGATGAAAAAAATGCTATAACCTGACATATGCTATCTTCTTTTTGGTCCCTCTATCTGAGTTGCTTATCTTTCAGTGCTGTTTTCTGGAAATGCTGCTCTGTGGTATCCTGCTGTGGCTCGTGGTGATGTGGACATTAGAGACCTGGGATCTAAGGTGTTAGTCACATTACATTGTGAACATCTAAGTCCCAGAGATGAAAGGAACAGCGTGGTTGCTGTGGAAAATGGCATAAATTTGTTTTGTTGCTAGGTCTGTGTATATGGAAATCGGGATAATTTTTGTCTGCCAAGTAGAGAGCTAGATATTTTCACATTTCTTTTTCTCCTCTTGATCATCCTAATGTTTTAAGTTATTTCTGGTGCCTCTTCTATCATTTATTTTGAATGCAGCAAGCCTTTCTCTGCAGGTTTGTTGACGCCTTCTCATTGAACTTTCCTGGGAACAAGCATGTTAATGGCATATTTAATGTCGGTATAAGCCATTGATTTGGGTTTGTGATATTTGCTGGAACATTGTGTCCTGAATAAAACATAAAAACACACTAAAATGTAACCTAAGAAACTGAATATTTAAATGGTCATGAATGAGAAAGCACAATCCAATTATTTTTTTCCCCTGGAGTATACAGAATGTGGAAATCTAAATCTGAGGGATTCATATTTGATTTTAAGAAGTGTTATGTTTCAGAAAAATTCTTTTTAAGATCAAATAAAGAATATAAATAATGACATCTAAAAAGTTTCTTGCTTAAAATTGCTATAAAAGCTGTAGTATATATGATAGTAAAAGTCACTTACTGGCATTTACCACTGAAATGTTGGTCTTTAGAAATGAATTGCTGTAAAAAATAAATTTGGTATTGCTGCTGTTCTAATAAAAGCATAGTGAAATCATAATCCCTCTGAGGTTGACGACTCAATCATTTTTTTCATTGTTGAAAACTCTTACTCTGCTATTGGATTAATTAAGAGTCTGTGTTCAGAAATCTTTTTTTTTTTTTTTCTTTTTTTGAGACAGATTCGTGCTCTGTCACCTAGGCTGGAATGCAGTGGCATACTCAAGGCTTACTGCAGTCTCAACCTCCTGGGCTCAAGCAATCCTCCTGCCTCAGTTTCCCAAGTAACTGGGACTACAGGCATGCACCACTACACCTGGCTAATTTTTGTATTTTTGTAGAGATGGGGTTTCACCATGTTGCTCAGGCTGGTCTCGAACTCCTGGGTTCAAGCAATCTGACTGCCTTGGCCTTCCAGAGTGCTGGGATTACAGGAGTGAGCCACTGCACCCAGCCTGGAAATCTTAACTTGAAATAGTAAAACAAAATTAAGTTTTTTTTCTTGCTGTGGTAAATGGCAGCATTGGCCCTAATCCTTCAACCCTTGCTGTGTCTCTGTCCCTTGCTATGTGAATTTACAGTTCCCTTCACTCCGGTGGGTGGAGGTTATTTTCTCTGTCCTGTGATAGTGTGCTAGCTGAGGAGAATAGAACAGAAGCAACAGCGTAACAGTTCTGAGTCTAATTCTCTTGTGATTCTGTTTCTCTTGTGCCTCTGCCATTGCCATGAAAGAACATGCCTCCTCTCAACTGCCCATAGGAGGAAGAGGGTGAGGGACACAAGGAACAGAGCCACTCAAACTGAGCCCAGGCGAGGTCAGCTGGGGCCTGGCCCACACAGCGATGTGCAAGTTAAATAAATGCCTATTGTGGTATGCCACTGAGATTTTATGGCTATTTGTTACACAACATGATCACAGCAATGTCTAACAAAGTATTGTACAAAGAGAATTTCAATGATAGCACCAAAAATAGTTATCCACAGTGAGTTTTCTAAACATTTGTAGCAAAATGACATATATAGTGTTTTGCTTGTGTGTTAAGATCCTAGATTAAAAATAACTGTGGTAGCAATTCTTAGAAATATAGACATTAATAAATCCACGATAATATTAAATTAAGTAATATGAAAAGTATAAAAATTTGGGTTGTGATTGCCTTACCTACTCATCTTTTACACAATGTCTGTTACCTTTCAATACATTCAACAAATTCTTATTGAATGTGAAATAAACGAATGAAGGATTGAAATATCTTTTCCTTCCTTAATTTTCATTATTTTTTTCCCTTAAAAGTTTACTACAAAAATGCAAAACATCTAGAGAAGAGACTTCAAGCAACAAACAAACCAATCAGAAATTCACAAATCATTGCTCTAGGTCAGTGGTTCTCAATGGGATGTGACTATGCCCCTCAGGGGAATTTGACAATGTTTGGAGACATTTTTGGTCGTCATAACTAGGGGTGGGGTGCTAATGACATCTAGTAGGTAGAGGCCAGGGATATTGCTGAATATCCTACAAATGCACAAGATAGACACCTCCCAACAATAAAGAATTATTTAGCCCTAATAATTTTGTGTGTCCTTTGATTACTTTTGTATTCTTTTGTCTTGCAGGTTCCTAAATCTTTCCCTCGTGCTTCTTTTTGCATTCTTTATGCAGTCTCCAAAGATTACCCGTACTTTTCCTTTGTCTTTTTCTTCCCCAGCCTTTCCAGAACTGCCTCCCTGAATCTCATGTCACTTTTCAGTTTCTTCCTTGTTGTCTGTATTCTTATCCACAAAAACTATCTTTCAGTATTTTAACATTGAAGATGGGCTTTCTCTCTCTGGGAGCTATTTTAGCTTGATCCCCTCTTCTCTCTTCCTCCCAGATTTTCTGGAGATCCTCTTTCCCCTACTCAATCTCTGCTAAGGCTTGTAGTGGAAGATCTAGTATAGTGTGTCTGTATATATATATTTTTTGTTAATTACAGATAATTTAAAGTTTGTCGTGTTACTGGTTTTGATGAAGGTGTGGAATTTGTGTATGTATCTTTTTTCTTCTTTTTGACCTATGTGGTTTTTTGGAGGATGTGTGGAGGGATTCAGATTTAGATAGCCACCATTATCTCAGCTATCCAGAAATGATGTCATTTGTTTTTTAACTTTGCTTAGAGTATCCTGGTTGTAAAGAAGTTTTGCAATTTTGAGTAGTTAAATCTGTCTTTTTATGTTGTTTATGGATTTTTGTCATGCTTGAGAAAGGTTTGTTCCCCTCAAGATTGTAAAAATGTAATCTCATATTTTTTCCAGTATTTTTTTAAACAAAAATTTAAAAATCTAGGTATTTATATTGTAGGACACAGGATTCAATTTTTTTTTCTTTTTCAACTTCTATTTTAGAGCAGAGTACATGTGTGGGGTTGTTACAAAGGTATATTGTGTACTGCTGAGGTTTGGATAGATTGAACCCATTTCCCAGGTAGTAAGCACAGTATCCAACAGGTAGTTTTTCAGCCCTTTCCCCACTTCCTCTCTCTTCCTCTCTAGTAGTCCCCAGTGTCTATTGTTCCCATTTTTAGGATATAAGATTCTAATTTTAATTTTTCCTATAGATAGTTGATTTAAAAAATAACATATGATTTCAGGGAGGTAAACATCCTTCCCAAATTCTTAGGCTAAAGAAATATTACAGCCTATAAAGGGCATTTGTAAAGAATTTCTATGTGAAAATTCCCTGGTACAACCTGTACCAACTTGTGAATAACCATTTGAAATACAAATATTTGAAGATTAGGAAATGATTGTGCTTTGCGCACACAATCAGCCATGGCAAATACATTTTGATTCATGTATCATCTCTAATTGATAATGGCTGCCTTGGAACTCTGGGTTGAGAAAGGCTCTCAGGCCAAATATGAGCTCGGTTGAAAAGGACATAATGACTACTGATAGGAAGAAGTGAGCTGGGCTTCAGTGGAGATGCTATGAATACAACACGCTGCCATCTGCATAAGAACCTTTAATTTTGATAATCACTGCCTAGGATGGTGTCTGGCATATGGTAGAGCTTGAGCACAAAAGTTAGGCTGCCTGGATTTGGTTGGATTCTGGCTTTACTACTTACTAGTTTTATAACTTCGGGTCAATTATTTAGCCTCTCAGCATTTCACTTCATCTGTGAAATGGGGGTAATAATAACATCTATCGTATAAAATTGTTTTAAAGAATAACAACTTAGATGCAAAGTGTTTAGAATAGTCCATGATTTATTATAAACAATAGTTATTATTGTTGTTATTATTATTACAGATGTTAGATATCTGTGGAATGAATATATTCAGCTGTTTTATTACAATGTTCCTTGTGTGTATAGGAAATTATGCTAGTATCTATGAGTATAATGGTGTTAACCACTCTTTTGGAAAGCTTAATTATACTCAATAAGAGAATCATATCCAACATAGACGTTCTATTTAGTATCTACTTACCCGAATTATAGAAAAATTATGTTGCCTTTAGATATTAACCTTGCAAATCCAGATTTATAATGTGACCCATTGTCTTAGCAAACTCAGAAAAGTTTATTGAGAGAATGAATATGAGGTGTTATGAGCTCCTCAGAAGAAAGTTGCTATTAAGTACAGGATCATAAAATCATGAAATGTGAACCAGAATATTGTGAATCTTTGACATTTATCTCCATAGTTGAATCTATATTAGGCTAATAAATTTCAAAGGGAATTAATTTTAGTAATTTCAGAAATCTTATTTAAGTATGTCACATTTAAATAAACTTTGCACAGCAGATGCTATAGGTGAGAATATGAATTTGAATCCTATTCTCAGGAAGAGGTTTTCAAAAATAAGGAGAGCATATTTCGATTTGTTTATGGACATTTACTGTAAAGGAAGAGCTAAGCAGTCATCAATAGTGCGGCTGTGGATAACTATTGGCTTTAAGCTTTGCTTTAAATGAATCTGTGTGTGTTCTGTCTTGGATCACTTCCTGAAGTCAATACTCATTGGCCTCAAAGGACCTCTCTGAGATCTAAAAAGGTATCTATCCATGGAGACAACATTTAGGGAGATTACTACTGTGTTTTAAAATACATGTTTAAAATCCACTTCTCTTTAAAAATAATCATTGTTATCTTCCAGGAAACAAATCACATGCAACTATGTAACTGTGTTTCTATTTTCTGTTGGAAATTTTAGAGAAGATTATCAAGGTTATCTGTGCTCAATGTGTGCATCTCAGATCAGCAGCATCAGCATCACCTGGGAGTTTGTTAGAGCTGGAGGATCTCAGGCTCCATGGCAGACTTCCTGAATCAGAAGCTACATTTTAACCAGATCCTCGGGTGATCTGAAAATGCAATAAAGGTTGGGAAGCACTGCTGTTGGTCATTAGACAATCTAATGAACTAAGACTTTTGCCGAGCATCTGGTAGGTGGAGGGGGTCCATTACACAATTTAGACTGGCAGTCATTTAGATAAGTACAAGTTGGCTAAGGTGGGAATAAAATGTTTGCTCAAATGATCTGTTGATTTTTGTAAAAAAAAGAAAGGGCAGTAATACCTGAGGGTATTAAAATGAAGAAGGGCAGTGTCTGATGGCTGTGTGTCAAGGATGTCATGCCCTATTACTTAATTACAAGTGTATTGTTTCTGTTCTCTGCTTTTACAGTCAGATAAACATTGAACAGAACATCACATCTGTTCAGTGATTCAGGAGTTGGACTTTCAAGGGGGAAAGTTATCTAATTATAATGTCACTAAACTTGTGCTAATTTTACAACACTTATTTTTCGGTCCTCTATGGAGAGTGAGATTAGGAAGCATCCAGAAAGGGCAAGTCAGGTCTGTAGAATGAAGTCAGCAATCATTGGTTAATTTAAAACAAAACAGCCACGCAGTCCAACCCACACACAATCATCCTGTTGCCTTCTGCAGACACTTTATCTGTTGGAGCTGATACCCGAGGACATTTATCCTCTCTTTCCCAGGTTTAAAGCACAGGTGGATTTAAAGCTCTCTTCGTATGGTTTGTCACAAAGTAACAGTAACTGATAGATGGTCTCTCCACTCTGGATACAGAGCGAGCTAATGAGATTTGACGATGGCCGCTGGTTAAAGACCCAGGACTGATAAATGCGCTAGTGACTCTAGTGACCCCAGCCTACTGATTTTTATTGACAGCCTGTCGACGTAACTAGCTAAGAGTTTGTGATTTAAGCTTTTTTAAGCCCTTAAATAAAAATAAGGCCTTTCTAATAGTACTTCTTTGTAGTTTGTCTTAATTAAACATACCACCTTTTTGGAAGCACTATTATTGTTTTTTAGTTATTTGCAAAATGGCTTTGTCTAAAGAGAAGTATGTGTGAGTGTGTGTGTGTGTGTGTGTGTGTGTGTGTGTGTTTTACCATCCTCCCCCTCCTGCTATGGCAAAACTCAGCAACATATGAAACCTGGGAGCTGTAATTGATTTTTCCATTTCTATGTTGTTGGGAGATGGAAGTAAAAGGGTTACATCAGAATCTTTCTAGAAACATTCTGCTCTAAATCAAACTCTGCTGGTGAGGAATTGTTGTTGCCTTGGTGAGCTTTATTGCCATTTGCTGATGCAGCTTGCTCTAGCCAAACTGCCACAAGGGACGTATAATGGGAGCCCTGTATTGAAGCCCCTCTTGGAAGAAATCTATAAAAGAGCAGAGATGTGAACCTAGCAATAAATCCTAGAGGCATTTGTGCTGGAGCCATGAAATGATACCAATAACTCCTTAGTAACACACTAAAGGGACAATAAAGGGAACTCGCCAGGGAATTTTATGTATTAAGGCTATTTTTAATTGAAACTCATCAAAGAGACAACAGAGCATGTGACAGCAGCTGTTTGCCCATTGCGTTTCATTCATTTTAGATTTTATCGTGAACTCTACTTTTATCTTGCCACTTAACGGCTCATTATTTAAAACAGCCTTAAAGATTGGTCAGCGCTACTCAAGGGCCCCTAAGTAGGTTCCTCAACCTATAAGCTCCACACTTGTTCTCACCCTTTCAAAGCTGCTTTCTGTGATCTCATCTAGACATCCTCAATAAGTCAGTTAAGTAATCAGCCAGTCAGTTTGGGTTGAGTTGGTGCCTACTATGTGTCTAGTAGTGTGCTAAGTGTCACAGAGAATATGAGGAAAGAGAGATCACTGCTGCTCAAGGGGCTCAGAGCATATTTAGAGCTGCTCAGAATAAAACAAGGGGGCCAGGAGAATAACTCAAGGTAGAGTTAAATGCTAAACTGTTTAAGGAGCTCAGGGTGGTGGGAATAATGAGGGAGGGTTTCTTGGAAGAGGAGGAGCTGAGATGGGCTCTGAACAGAAGGCAGAGATTAAGGGCAAGTGGGAGGTGTTGTAGGTGCAGACAGGGCTGTCTGAAGCACGAGCTTTATGTTAGAGACTGGTGGGAAAAGTTGGATGAATTGGGGGTGGGATACAGGGTAGAGAAGATGATACAGGGGGACTTTACTCGGAGGAGACCAAACTGGAGCCAGAGAGGTAAAACCGTGGCGCCTCCAGGGCGGGAGAAGATAAGGGAAGGGGAAGGGGGTATAGCTGTGGAAGGAAGAGCCGAAGAGACATTGTAAAGGGCTTGGGATCTCTTTCCCCCATATCAGAAATTCCTTAGCTAACTTCCTTCCTACTCAATGTTTCTCAGAATGTGTTCTGTGAACCAGCTACATCGAACTTGTTAAAAAGGCAGATTTTCAGCAGATTCCTTGGACCTACTAAATTAGAATCATTGGAAATACAGATCTTTAATAATTCCTATACATTTTACCTAGGAGGAAATGGAAGCTCGGGAAGGCTAAGTGATTTGCCCAATTATCACAAAGCTCAGGAAGTGGTGGAGCTGCAGCTCGCATCCAGCCTCCAGATTCATTCTGTTTCTATCCCAGTTGCCTCTCTGTTTACTCTCTTTATGTTGTATGGAGAAACTAGGCTGGCCACATTTGTATTGTGGCTTTCACATGTTTATCTTTTTAAATTGTTTTTTCTTGTTTGCTGTGTGTTTTCGGGACAAACATTCTGACAATAAAGGGAATAAAAAAGAAAGTTTTCCCCAATATTTTACCTCATCAAGTGAACTATTTTCATTTATAATGTTTCTAATGGGCTGGGAGAGAGAATATAAATGTAGCAAAATGTCCACAATTAATCTAGGTGAAAAGTTCTTGGTTCCATTTTTTTGTCTTTCCATTTTTTTTCTATAGAGTTGAAATTTTTCAAGATGAAAAGTGGCTGAAGAAAGAGAAAGGGAAGTGGTTTGCTCCAGTATTCCTCTTTCTACCTTCATATTGACTGGGAAGTGGCCGTTAGCAGAGCCACAGCCTTGGATTAGAGATAAGAGGCACATGTGGAGGAAGGTGGAGTCTTCGCCACAGCCCCGGACCGGTTACATCTGTGCTAGTGTACAACATGGAAATAAACACCTATATTTAACAACAACAACAGCGACAACACAACCACTTGTAGTTATCAGTGTGGTTTCTGGATTGCTTGGGTCCAATCCCAGCTCCTCCATTTGCTAATTAGGTGACTTATTGAAACCTCACTGTGTCCCAGTTCACACGTTTTAAATGGACATACTATCACTTTTTCATAGGGTTGTTTTGAACATTGGTCACAACGTGTAACACATGTAGAATAGTGCCTGGCATACAGTAAGCATTCAATACATGTAATTGCTATTACATGCATTTAATACATGTATCACATGTAATTAAATATAACTATTAAACACCAAAGAAGTTGACAATGAACCACAGACTTGGCTCTGAGGGACACTAGGCAAGTTTCTGCGGAAGAGAAGTCAGAGGAAGAAAGTGAGTTTCATATTGGTTTGGGATTTGAGATAGTTCTGCAATAAAAGGAATGTTGGTGTCAAACTAGGTATAAATCTGTATTTTATGTGATAAACAACCTATAAAAAGGCCATCGGAAAAGCAAGTCTATTCATTTACTTTCAGACTCCAGTGCCGACAAAAGCCAGGAAGAACCTCTGGGGCAATCAGTCTGCGAGTGCCTGGGATATATTGCTGTCACAGTGCGGTCAGTGAGGGCCAGTTGAGAGAGCGCTAGGCTGACAGACAAGGACCTGGGCTTCCAGCTCTGCCAACTACCAACTGTGTGATTTCTCTGGTTTTAGTTTCCCCATCTGCAGGAGGGGGGTTCATTTTAAAGATCTGGCTTCTTAAGTAAGCATTGCCTGGAGGAGTTCTTTGAATTTAAGCAGAAATCATTCAATCATGCTTCACCTTTCATTTCCAATATAGCAGGCAGATATTTATTGTTATGCCAGTCCTCTGATGCCTACTGACTCAGCCCATGCCCTCAGCTTTAGAGCCTGATGCACTTGTCTGGGTGAAGATGTTTGCTTTCCTGCATGGATCCTCGTTCGTTCATTCATTCATTCAGTCGTTCATTCATTCATTTAATATATACATATGTGCCAGGCTCTATGCTAGGCTCTGGCTATACAATGATAAACAAAACAGTCATCTGCCTCCTGACACATAGTCTCTGCCTCCTGACACGTAGAGTCTCATGGATGAGGCAGCCAATAAACAAGGAAGCCAACAAAAGAAAATATGCTTATAAAATTATGTTAGGCACTATAAAGGAACACAATGAGCATCACTTGGTGGTCTAGCTGGCAGATTTCTGAGGACATGAATTTAGGCAATCGTCTGAAGGTGGAAAAACCCCAGCCATTAGAAGAGATGGTGGTGGGGTGGAGAGAATGAGCTAAGTGGAGGGACTAGGCAAAGGTAAAATTGCCAAGAGATCTTGTTAATTTTAAGACACTATAGAGTTAATGCTTCATGTTCTTACTATGACTATTGCAACTTAAACTTTTCTCTAGTATCTTTTTGAAAAACAAAACAAAAATGAAAGGCAAACTATACTTAAAAATTGAAGAAATAGATGTTCATTATTTTAAAAAGCTGAAAAATACAGACATGCCACCAACGAGGGGAAAGAAAGCTCTCTTTTTATTACTCTCAGATATAATCACTTTAGCAGTATTAGGCATTATATCTACATCCATCTCTGCATCTATGTCTCTTCTGCTAAGCCTGTGTCTATATCTGCATCTGTTTCCATTTTCATTTCCATATCTATATCTATCTCCAAGGAAGCATATGGCTTGTATTATTTTACAACTTGCTTTTTTATTTGTGAAACAAATCCCAGGCATCATATCATTTTATCTGTAAATATTTCAGCACATACACATATTTTTCCTGGGGGGATTCATACTGTACTGAGGTGGTAAGGGAAGTAACAATGACAGTTATCAATCATTGCATTTGGGCCACTGAGAATAATTGGGCAAACAGTTCTTACTCTAATAGCTTTCCAATAATAGCGGCAACAATCATTAACATTTATTTAACACTTACAACTTTATCCCAATTTTCTCATTTTATTATGTTAGGAAGCATTTTTTACTCATTTTACAGACAAGGAAATGGAGGATCAGAGAAGTGACACAGACATCCTCACGTTGACAAAAGAGGAGAGACACTGCTTACACGTTGTCAGTCTATGTCTGAATTCTCTGCATCTTGATGTCTTCTGCTCACCAGGATATGCCCAGTGCTCCTGAACTCTAGTTAACAAGATGCGTTGGGATTTTAATTGGAATTAATTAATAATTTGAACTGAAAGTATTTCCTCAGCAAGACAGCGCAGATAAGATCAAAACGATAATGTCTTTAGTAAGATCCCACTTTTAAGAACTTACTGGCACATATGCAATGTAAAAGAATTATACCTTCCAAAAAATATAAATAGGCCCTCAAATTCTAGGAAATACTGGATACCAAGTGAGCTGTTTGATTTCATTTCTGCCTGTGAGTTTTTCAGTTTCTTATAAAGTAACATGTTCTTTCCTAGCATATACATTTGAACACAAATTTCAAGTCTCAAATCATGTTATTAAGCACAAAGAGCTAGATATGTAACCCACAGACAGGGAGGCAACAATGGATGTGCTTCCTCTCCAGCAGAGGAAATCAAGCCCACCTCCTTGTTATTCCAGTCTATCACAGCAAACTGATTACTTGGATGCATTTTGAATAGCTCATCTAAAATGACTCGAGGCAAGCAGACACTTGAGATTTTATAATCAACCTTTGGGCTTCTATAGATCATTCTTATGCACAGAGGGTACCTTTGACAGATGAATGAACATGCACGGGTTTTGCTGGGGATTAAGCTGGTCATTCTTGTATGCTATTAAAAGATTTTCTATCTGGGTTGCCAGATTTCTACAGAGACAGAGAAACAAGTATTTTTTAACTTGAAAAGATTCCATGATACTACTAGTAGTAATAATAATTAACCTTTCCATCATGTTTTGTAGTTTATTAGGAGCTTTTAATTGTCTTATTAACACCACATTGAATTTAGCATTCTTTTCACTTTCAATTTTTAAATGAGGGAACTTTGATTAAGAAACATTTAGTGACTGGAAACCATGTGCTTCAAGCATGGGTTCCAGTGTTTTCTGTAGCAATTTGTTATCTTGCACATTCAGCAATCATAATGAACAATAAGATTTCAGTTCAAGGGATGGTGCTTCCATGAATCAAGGCTAATATCTTTCTTGGATGATGAAGGTGATCTAAAGAGGAGACCATCCAATCTGTCACCTTCTTATGCTTCCAGCTGTGCTGAGGGAGTGCATTTTGCTTTCAGCACAGTGCTCAGCTCACACAGTTCCCATGGAAACCCAGGATCCACAGAGGTGTCTAGACCCTGTTTGGCACTGTAACCGGAAGTATTCCCAGAGACTACAAGCACACTGCACACCTTGGCTCAGTTTCAAACTGGAGACAGGCAAAGAAAGAAAGATCTTCCTCCCGTACTTCCCTGGGGAGGCCTTAAGGAGACTTCCTTTTTGTTAGTTGTTTCCAAATTGTCCCTATCTGAGTGGTTCTCAAACGGTGCGTCTTGGAGTGGTTGTGAAGGGCCTGCAAGAAGATAAGGGCACCAAGCGTGGCCTGTGGCTGAGATAAATGAAGCATCTCCCATATATGTGTTATGATTTTTCAAGTAAATGAGGTTGCTATTGGGCTTAATTAAAATAAAAACTAATTTAAGAGCAATGCTAAATAGCTTTTTGCCATGATGTATTTTTGTAACCAGTGGTTATGAAAACTACTGCCACTCTCACATGGGGAATGACAGAATTGTTTACCGTGAAACTCTGCTCTTACATGGAAGGCTGGGGACAACTGCTTCCTTCCAGAGGAGCAGGGCTGTGGTATGCAGCTGATGATGTTCTCTTCTTTATGTTGCTTACAGCTATGATGGCTCCCGTTATTGATGGGACACAGAGTCTCATCCTTTGAGGTTAGAGCCACAAGGATCCTCAGAGATCAGCCAGTCAGAGTCCTCGTTCTGAAGATGAAGAACCTAAAGCCAGGAGAGGTAGAGTGACTTGCCCGAGGTCATGTACTTAGTGGAGGCAGGCTGGACCCAGGTCTGAAATCCTCTAACTCTTTGAGTCCAGAGTACCCATTCGGCTGCCACCATTTATAGTAGCCCTTAATTATAATGACCTCATTATCTGAATTAATCTTCGTAGCAATAGGTGGTAGACAGTCTCATTCCCCTTTTATAGACGGAGAGGCTGAGGCACCAGGCAATCAGGAACTTGCCCAGAGTCATCCATCTAGTGTATACGAATTGAGCTGTACCCCTGGAGCACCTCAAAGCTCATGTGCTTAACTACTGCACCATATATATATATATGTCATATGACATTATTTTGTAATCTGCTGTTTTCACTTAAAAATATATAATTAAATTTTTCAATAATGTTTTCTACCCATGATTTCAATTTTATTATATACATTATACTCTGGTATGAGCAGCTTCACTATCAAATTTCAGTAATGGAAACAGTGCTAAATTTTGCAGAAAATTCTTTGTTATTTCCTTAGGCTAAATTCCCAGAAATTAAATTGCTGGGCTAAATGGCATACGCATTTAAAAATATTTTGCTATGTGTATTAGTCTGCTTGGCCCATCATAACAAAATACCACAGACTGTGGTTTCAACAATGGAAATTTATTTTCTTGCTGTTCTGGAGGCAACAAGCTTCCAGCAGTGTTTGGTGTCTGGTAAGGGCTTTCTTCCTGGCTTGCAGACTACCACTGTGTCCTCCCATGGCCCTTCCCCTGTGTGTGCACCAGAGAGAGAGAGGTCTCTGGCCTCTCTTTCTCTTCTTACAAGGACACCAGTCCCATCAGATTAGGGCCTCACCCTTATGACCTCGTGTAACCTTAATTACCTACTTAAAGGCCTTATCTCCAAATATAGTCACTTTGAGGGTTAGAACTTCAACAGATGAATCTGGAGAAGGAAGGAACAATTCAGCTCTAAGGACAGTATTCCAAACCATCCTTTAGATGGGATGTCCAGTTGATGTGTCTACCACTGGCGCATGAAGAGCTTTCCCCTGAACCCTTGTCAATACAGTATTGTTTAAAAATATTTGTCAATTTGATGGCTAAAAAATCATCTTTTGTGGTTCTAATTGTAATAATTTTTCATTACATACATATTTTAAATGCATTTCCTATTTATTCCATTTATCCATTTTTCTATTTGTTATTTATCATTCGAGACTCACTTGGGCATATATACTTTTTGTCATATGCTACTAAATTTTTTTGCAGATCATTTTTACTATATAATTTTGTTTATGAGTATCACTTTTAAAATTTTATTGTGATTTATTAGATATTATACTGAAAAATATGATTTTTAATTACCAGCATATATCTTTGCTATTTTATTTTATTTTTATTTATTTATTTTTTTTGAGATGGAGTTTCGCTCTTGTTGCCCAGGCTAGAGCGCAATGGCATGATCTCAGCTCACCACAACCTCCGCCTCCTGGGTTTAAGTGATTCTCCTGTGTCAGCCTCCCGAGTAGCTGGGATTACAAGCATGTGCCACCATGCCTGGCTAATTTTTTGTATTTTTCTTTTAGTAGAGGTGGGGTTTCTCCATGTTGGTCAGGCTGGTCTCGAACTCCCGACCTCAGGTGATCCACTAGCCTCGGCCTCCGAAAGTGCTGGGATTACAGGCGCCCAGACTTGCTTCTTTATTTTATACAGGAAATACAAATTTATTATAGCAAGTCGAAAAGGCATAGACAAGCAAGACAAAGAAAAAAATCACTTAGATGTAACCTCTGTAGACATTTTTGGGTATAACCCTTCAGACTTAACCATGCAAATATATATATGTGAATATCTGTGTTATACATAGACTTTTAAAAGTTTTGTAAAAATGGGATCATACTTGTACCAACCCTGGTTTATGCAACAGCCCAAATCTGTTTGGTCCTGCTTCTCCTTGCTTCTCTGATGGAGTTGCCCTAGCTAGCCCCAGTGACCATCCCCACCCCTGCCACTGGTGCCACCTCCAACGAGAGACACCGTGAGTGTCTCTGGATGGGACCCACAGAGGCCATAGCATTCCCAGTGGCTGCTTGGAGAGGCCAGGCAACACAACCCAGAGAAGGAGGGAGAGAGAGGGCTATTGCCCTGTGGGGGGAATTTGACAGTGAGAAACAAAAGATGGAAGGGACCAGCAGAAAAAGGATTCATCTTGCCCTCATCCAGTGGACTGTTCTGACAAGCAGTGGTATGGGCACCTCTCTAGAGATGTTTTGTTTGTGCAACATTGTGATACTTAATAATGCATTATGATGAATTTGCTCTCCCTCCTTCCCTGCCTCACTTTTCTGCTTCCTTCACTCACGTTTCCTCAGGATTGCACCTCCAAAAAACCACTGGAACAAAAATGTTTGCCTCATACTCTATATCCTGGAGAATTTTGGCTAAGACTGTTTTTGTATTTTTATCCCACTGTGGCAAATAGATTTGTTTAATTTTGAGCAATTAGCTTTAACTATCTTGAGCGCTGTGTTGAGAAAGATTCTGAAGCTCTGCTCTAAGCTGAAAAGAGAGTCATGGTTGAAAAGTAATATCTGCAATGCATGTTTGGAATGGGCTTGCCAGAGTGGAGGAATGTGTAAGCTGAATTGACTTCCTGAAAGGTTATCTGAGTTTATATAGCAGTATACTGAATCCTACATATATACAGTGCTATGTTTTTCTCCTATACACATATATGTATAATAAATTCTAATTTATAAATTAGGCACAGTAAGAGATTAACACAATAACTGATAATAAAATAGAACAATTATAACAATATACTGTGATAAAAGTTCTATGAATGTGGCGAATTCCAGCCAGGCATGCTGCCTCTCTGCCATCTCCTTCTCCACTTTTGCTGTTTCCTGTCACTTCCCTGTTGAATTCCAGTGTCCTCTCTGGATAATGTGTTTGAAATGTGACTGTTTATATACTATTTTGGTTCTTCTAAGTGGAAGGAGTAGGCATAAAATGCTTCTGGTCAGCCATTTTGAAGCCCACTCCCCAGGCACAGGGAAGTTTTAGGGCAATGAAACTGTGCCATATGATACTGTAATGGTAGATACGTGTCAAACTCTCTTTCTCTCTCTCTCAAAATATCTTATTGTCTGTACTAACCTATTTTCAGATTGCAGTTGATCACTGGTGGATAATGGGGACTACTGTATATGACTGTCGTATTATTTTTAAATGTTTATATTATTTAAATATAAACATTTATATTATTGTTTATATTTAAATAATATAAATTATATTATTATAATTATATAATAATATAAATTATATTAAATATATTTATATTTAATATAATTAATAAATGTCATATTATTTTTAAATGTCATATATTTTTAAACGTTTCTTCTTGTGTTGCAGATTTTCTTCTAAAATAATTTTTTTCTTTCTCTTGCTGTATACCCTTTAGAAATTCTTTACTGAGAATCTCAGGTTTCTTTCTTCTGAAATATTTGTATTCATTCTTGAATGGCAGGTTTTTGGAGTATAAAATTTGAGGTTCATGTTTATTTATTTTCACTCAGCACATTTAAGAAATTATTTTAAGTGGCCTCCACTATTGGTTTTGAAGTCAACTGTCAGAATACTTGTCTCTTCTTTGTAGATAATTTGTATGGTTTCCAGCTGCTTTTAAGATAGACTCTGTATTCTAGGTATTCTTCTATCTTACTATGTTATGTGTAGGTGTGCCTTTATATTTATTTATTCTGTTTGGAATTCACTGTGCTTCTGGATTTAAAAATGCATGGAATATTCTGGAATATTATTTATACAGTCTCTTCAAGTGTTGCCACACCTTTATTCTTTTTTTTTTTTTTTTTTTTGAGATGGAGTCTCACTCTTTTGCCCAGGCTAGGGTGAAGTGGCATGATTGCAGCTCACTGTAACCTCTGCCTCCTGGGTTGAAGTGATTCTCCTGCCTTAGCCCCTGGAGTAGCTGGGATTACAGGCATGTGCCACCATGCCCAGCTAATTTTTATATTTTTAGTAGAGATGGATTTTTGCCATGTTGGCCAGGTTGGTCTCAAACTCGTGACCTCAGGTGATCCACCCGCCTTGGCCTCCCAATGTGCTAAGATTACAGGCATGAGCCACTGCACCTGGCCTCCTTTATTCTTTTTGTAATCTCCGCTGTTTCTGAAACCCTGAGTAGACGTATGTTGGTTCTTATTCTTTTCTCTGTACCTCTGAACTTCATTGCTATATATGAAGTGTGTGTATAAGTATATGTGTGTGTGTAGTTTTTGTCTCTTTATGCTGCATTGTGTATAACTTTTTTCTGATTCATTAACTCTATTTCTAATCTACTGTTTAATTCATCCATTAAGCTTTTTTTTCATGATGTCCCTTTAAATATAGTTAATAGACTTTATTTTTTAGAGAAGTTTTAGGTCCACAGCAAAACGGAATGTAAAGTACATAGAGTTCCCTCATAACCTTTTGCTACACACACTCCAGCCTCCCCACCATGCACATTCAACCCCAGTGTGGTCCAGTTGTTACAATCAATGAACCAACACTGATACTTCAATATAAACCAAAATCCATAGTTTATTTTAGGATTAACTTTTTACGTACATTATACAGGTTTTGACAAATGTTTAATGACACGTATCCACTGTTATAGAATCATATGGAATAGTTTCATTGGCCTGAATATTCTCTGTGCCTGGGGGGTGGGCTTCAAGATGACTGACTAGAAGCATTTAATGCCCACCCCTTCCACTAAAAAGAACTAAAATAGTACATAAACAGTTCCACTTCAAATATATTATCCACGAGAAGACACTGGAATTCAACAGAGAAGTGACAGGAGACACCAGAAGTAGAGAAGGAGAAGCTAGAGAAGCAGCACACCTGGCCAGGATTTGCTGAGAGCTGTGAGTAACTTCTTCATGTGGGGAAAGAGTGAGTGAAAGCCTTCTAGTGCCCCACATCCTCACTGTGAATCATGCATTCCTGGTTACAAAATTACCTCTCAACCCGCCTAATCCCTGAAACTAACATGGGGGAGTCGCCAGGAGACCATAGGATGAAACAACACCCAGGAGGGAGCTTGTGCTGGGTCCCACACCTTTTCTAAGACATAAGAAGCTATAGCAAGGTACCAGTGTCAAACTCATGCTTTGACAGACTATAGACTGTCCTGGAGCACAGTGGCACTGGGACTGAGGTGTTATGGAAACTCAGGCTATGGCTTCTGGGACTAGGGAGGGAGCAGGGAGCATTCCTGCAGTTGGGACCAAGAAATGAGTGAGGTATGGGCTGCAGCTGCTAATGCTGGGAAGTGAGCACTTCTGAGACGAAGACCCGAAGGCAAGTGGTGCATGAGTTGCCACTGGGATTTGGTCACCAGCTGGGTGGGGAATCCTGCAGACAGGTTGGGGACATTACTAGGTCCAGGCTACTGCTACCAGGGCTGGAGGGCAAGCCTCACCAGGACTGGGACATGAGAGGTCCGTGCATTTTCTACTTGCTGGTGCGGGCTACGGACACTGAGTATGGCTGCACCATCTCCAGTGGCAGAGTCTCAGCACTGCTGCTACCACCCGTCAGTCAAGCACTCTGCTAGGAGTCCGAGGGATTTCCCACCCTTGCCTACCGTGGCTGCTGCCTGCTTTTACCCTTGCAGGGCCTGAATATAAGCCCACCCAACCTGGCTTCCCTCCTACCCCTCTGCAGCAGAGCACATGGCCTGGGGTCCTGGAATTGCCCAACCCAACCCACCACATTGGGCATCAGGGCACTCCTCCTGGGGACCTGAGGTTGGGCCTAAACTCTCAATCACTGCCATCTTAGCTGGCACCTATCTGCAAGTGCCACCTATAGGCCTGGAGACTGACCCACCCAGCCCATTTCAGCCACTGCCAATATTAACACACACTGCTTGGAATCCAGAGAATTGTCGTGCCACTGCTACTGTCATTGCTCATACCACACTAGCTGCCCAGGGGACCAAGAATCCACCCACTCTCCTAGTTCACCACTGCCACTATCAGCATCTAAGCAAGCCACTTGGAAGCCCAAGAATTATCCACTGAAAACATAGAATGGCTGAATAAATTTAAAAAGCTGTGATCCAACTGTGTGCTGCTTACAAGAAACTCATCTTACCAGTAAATACATAAAGACTGAAAGTTAAGGGATGGAAAAATATACTCCATGCAATAAAAACCAAAAGTGGGGGCATTTAAGATGACTGGATAGGAACAGCTCCAGCCCCCAGCTCCCAGCGTGATCAACACAGAAGATGGGTGATTTCTACATTTCCAACTGAGGTACCGGATTCTTCTCACTGGGGCATGTCAGATAGTGGGTGCAGGACAGTGGGTGCAGCCCAACGAGCAAGAGCCGAAGCAAAGCGAAGCGTCGCCTCACCTGGGACGTGCAAGGGGGAAGGCAATTCCCTTTCCTAGCCAAGGGAAACTGTGACACACAATATCTGGAAAATTGGGTCATTCCCACCCTAATACTGCACTTTACCAAGGGGCTTAGCAAATGGCACACCAGGAGATTATATCCCATGCCTGGCTTGGAGGGTCCCACACCCATGGAGCCTCCCTCATTGCTAGCACAGCAGTCTGAGATCTAACTGCAAGGTGGCAGCGAGGCTGGGGGAGGGGTGCCCACTATTGCTGAGGCTTAAGTAGTAAACAAAGCAGCCAGGAAGCTCGAACTGGGTGGAGCCCACCGCAGCTCAAGGAGGCCTGCCTGCCTCTGTAGACTCCACCTCTGGGAACAGGGCATAGCTAAATAAAAAGCAGCAGAAACCTCTGCAGATGTGAATGTCCCTGTCTGACAGCTTTGAAGAGAGTAGTGATTCTCCAAGCACAGAGTTTGAGATCTGAGAATGGACAGACTGCCTGCTCAAGAGGGTCTCTGACCCCCGAGTAGCCTAACTGGAAGACATCACCCACTAGGGGAGACTGATAGCTCACACCTCACATGGCCGGGTACACCTCTGAGACAAAGCTTCCAGAGGAACGATCAGACAGCAACATTTGCTGTTCAGCAATATTCATTCTTCTGCAGCCTCTGCTGCTGATACCCAGGCAAACAGGGTCTGGAGTGGACCTCAAACAAACTCCAACAGACCTGTAGCTGAGGGTCCTGACTGTTAGAAGGAAGAATAAGAGACAGAAAGGACATCAACACCAAAACCCCATCTGCATGTCACCATCATCAAAGACCAAAGGTAGATAAAACCACAAAGATGGGGAAAAACCAGTGCAGAAAAGCTGAAAATTAAAAAAATCAGAGCTCCTTGCCCCCTCCAAAGGAATGCAGCTCATTGCCAGCAGCAGAACAAAGCTGGACGGAGAATGACTTTGATGAGTTGAGAGATGAAGTCTTCAGATGATCAAACTTCTCAGAGCTAAAGGAGGAACTACAAACCCACTGCAAAGAAACTAAAAACCTTGAAAAAAGATTTGGCGATTGGATAACTAGAATAACGAATGCAGAGAAGTCCATAAACGACCCGATAGAGATGAAAACCATGACACGAGAACTATGTGACAAATGCACAAGCTTCAGTAACCGACTCGATCAACTGGAAGAAAGGGTATCAGTGATTGAAGATCAAATGAATGAAATGAAGCAAGAAGAGAAGTTTAGAGAAAAAAGAGTAAAAAGAAATGAACAAAGTCTCCAAGAAATATGGGACTATGTGAAAAGACCAAATCTATGTCTGATTGGTGTACCTGAAAGTGACGGGGAGAATGGAACCAACTTGGAAAACACTCTGCAGCATATCATCCAGGAGAACTTCCCCAACCTAGCAAGGCAGGCCAACATTCAAATTCAGGAAATACAGAGAGTGCAAAAACGATACTCCTCGAGAAGAGCAACTCCAAGACACATAATTGTCAGATTCACCAAAGTTGAAATGAAGAAACAAATGTTAAGGGCAGCCAGAGAGAAAAGTCGGGTTACCCATAAAGGGAAGCCCATCAGACTAACAGCAGATCTCTTGGCAGAAACTCTAAAAGCCAGAAGAGAGTGGGGGCCAATACTCAACATTCTTAAAGAATTTTCAGTGCACAATTTCATATCCAGCCAAACTAATTTTCATAAGTGAAGGAGAAATAAAATCCTTTACAGACAAGCAAACACTGAGAGATTTTGTCACCACCAGGCCTGCCCTACAAGAGATTCTGAAGGAAGCACTAAACATGGAAAGGAACAACCAGTACAAGCCATTGCAGAAACATGCCAAAATGTAAAGACCATTGATGCTAGGAAGAAACTGCATCAACTAATGAGTAAAATAATCAGCTAACATCATACTGACAGGATAAAGTTCACACATAGCAATATTAACCTTAAATGTAAATGGGATAAATGCTCCAATTAAAAGACATAGACAGGCAAATTGGATAAAGAGTCAAGACCCATCAGTTTGCTGTATTCAGGAGACCCATTTCACGTGCAGAGACACACATAGGCTCAAAATAAAGGGATGGAGGAAGATCTACCAAGCAAATGGAAAACAAAAAAAGGCAGGGGTTGCAATCCTAGTCTCTGATAAAACAGACTTTAAACCATCCAAGATCAAAAGAGACAAAGAAGGCCATTACATAATGATAAAGGGATCAATTCAACAAGAAGAGCTAACTATCCTAAATATATATGCACTCAATACAGGAGCACCCAGATTCATAAAGCAAGTCCTTAGAGACTAAGGAGAGACTTAGACTCTCACACAATAATAATGGGAGACTTTAACACCCCACTGTCAACATTAGACAGATCAATGAGACAGAAAGTTAACAAGGATATCCAGGAATTGAGCTCAACTCTGAATCAAGTGGACCTAATAGACATCTACAGAACTCTCCACCCCAAATCAACAGAATATACATTCTTCTCAGCACCACATCGCACTTATTCAAAAATTGACCACATAGTTGGAAATAAAGCACTCCTCAGCAAATGTAAAAGAACATAAATTATAACAAACTGTTTCTCAGACCACAGTGCAATCAAGCTAGAACTCAGGACTAAGAAACTCAATCAAAACCGCTCAACTATATGGAAACTGAATAACCTGCTCCTGAATGACTACTGGGTACATAACGAAATGAAGGCAGAAATAAAGATGTTCTTTGAAACCAATGTGAACAAAGATATAACATACCAGAATCTCTGGGACATATTTAAAGCAGTGTGTAGAGGGAAATTTATAGCACTAAATGCACACAAGAGAAAGCAGGAAAGATCTAAAATTGACACTCTAACATCACAATTAAAAGAACTAGAGAATCAAGAGCAAACACATTCAAAAGTTAGCAGAAGGCAAGCCATAACTAAGATCAGAGCAGAACTGAAGGAGATAGAGACACAAAAATCCCTCCAAAAAATCAATGAATCCAGGAGCTGGGTTTTTGAAAAGATCAATAGAATTGATAGACAGCTAGCGAGACCAATAAAGAAGAAAAGAGAGAAGAATTAAATCGACACAATAAAAAATGATAAAGGGGATATCACCACCGACCCCACAGAAATACAAACTACCATCAGAGAATACTATAAATACCTCTATGCAAATAAACTAGAAAACCTAGAAGAAATGGATAAATTCCTGGACACATATACTCTCCCAAGACTAAACCAGGAAGAAGTTGAATCCCTGAATAGACCAACAGCAGACTCTGAAATTGAGGCAATAATTAATAGCCCACCTACCAAAAAAAGTCCAGGACCAGATGGATTTACAGCTGAATTCTACCAGAGTACAAGGAGGAGATGGTACCATTCCTTCTGAAACTATTCCAATCAATAGAAAAAGAAGGAATCCTCCCTAACTCATTTTATGAGGCCAACATCATCCTGATACCAAAGCCTGGCAGAGACACAACAAAAAAAGAGAATTTTAGACCAATATCCCTGATGAACATCGATGCAAAAATCCTCAATAAAATACTGGCAAAACAAATCCAGCAGCACATCAAAAAGCTTATCCACCATGATCAAATGGGCTTCATCCCTGGGATGCAAGGCTGGTTCAACATACACAAATCAATAAACATAATCCAGCATATAAACAGAACCAAAGACAAAAACCACATGATTATCTCAATAGATGCAGAAAAGGCCTTTGATAAAATTCAACAGCCCTTCATGCTAAAAACTCTCAATAAATTCGATATTGATGGAACGTATCTCAAAATCATAAGAGCTATTTATGAGAAACCCACAGCCAATATCATACTGAATGGGCAAAAACTGGAAGCATTCCCCTTAAAAACTGGCACAAGACAGGGATGCCCTCTCTCACCACTCCTATTCAACATAGTGTTGGAAGTTCTGGCCAGGGCAATCAGGCAAGAGAAAGAAATCAAGTGTATTCAGTTAGGAAAAGAGGAAGTCAAATTGTCCCTGTTTGCAGATGACATGATTGTATATTTAGAAAACCATCATCTCAGTCCAAAATCTCCTTAAGTTGATAAACAACTTCAGCAAAGTCTCAGGATACAAAATTAATGTGCAAAAATCACAAGCATTCTTATACACCGATAACAGACAAACAGAGAGCCAAATCATGAATGAACTTCCATTCACAATTGCTTCAAAGAGAATAAAATACCTAGGAATCCAACTTACAAGGAATATGAAGGACCTCTTCAAGGAAAACTACAAACCACTGCTCAATGAAATGAAAGAGGATATAAACAAATGGAAGAACATACCATGCTCATGGACAGGAAGAATCAATATCATAGAAAGCTGAAACTGGATCCCTTCCTTACACCTTATACAAAAATTAATTCAAGATGGATTAGAGACTTAAATGTTAGACCTAAAACCATAAAAATCCTAGAAGAAAACCTAGGAAATACCATTCAGAACGTACGCATGGGCAAGGTCTTCATGTCTAAAACACCAAAAGCAATGGCAACAAAAGCCAAAATTGACAAATGGCATCCAATTAAACTAAAGAGCTTCTGCACAGCAAAAGAAACTACCATCAGAGTGAACAGGCAACCTACAGAATGGGAGAAAATTTTTGCAATCTACTCATCTGACAAAGGGCTAATCTCCAGAACCTACAAATAACTCAAACAAATTTACAAGAAAAAAACAAACAACCCCATCAAAAAGTGGGCAAAGGATATGAACAGACATTTCCTAAAAGAAGACATTTATACAACCAACAGACACATGAAAAAATGCTCATCATCACTAGCCATCAGAGAAATGCAAATCAAAACCACAATGAGATACCATCTCACATCAGTTAGAATTGCAATCATTAAAAAGTCAGGAAACAACAGTTGCTGGAGAGGATGTGGAGAAATAGGAACACTTTTACACTGTTGGTGGGACTGTAAACTAGTTCAACCATTGTGGAAGACAGTCTGGGTGATTCCTCAAGGATCTAGAACTAGAAATACCATTTGACCCAGCCATCCCATTACTGGGTATACACCCAAAGGATTATAAATCATGCTGCTATAAACACACACACACACGTATGTTTATTGCAGCACTATTCACAATAGCAAAGACTTGGAATCAACCCAAATGTCCATCAATGACAGACTGGATTAAGAAAATGTGGCACATATACACCATGGAATACTATGCAACCATAAAAAAGGATGAGTTCATGTCCTTTGTAGGGACACGGATGCAGTTGGAAACCATCATTCTCAGCAAACTATCGCAAGAACAGAAAACCAAATACCACATGTTCTCACTCATAGGTGGGAATTGAACAATGAGATCTCTCGGACACAGGAAGGGGAACATCACACACCGGGGCCTGTTGTGGGTGGGGGGAGCGGGGAGGGACAGCATTAGGAGATATACCTAATGTAAATGATGAGTTAATGGCTGCAGCACACCAACATGGCACATGTATACATATGTAACAAACCTGCATGTTATGCACATGTACCCTAGAACATAAAGTGTAATAAAAAATCAATAAATTAAATATCAATCTGAAAAAATAAAAAAATGAATGGCGCATTTAATCTTGAGGTTACCCACTTGGGTCTCTTCCAAGCGTACCTTCCTTTCTTTCCTACTGTAAAGTTTTTTAATGGACTTTCACACTTGTTCTTAAAAAAAAAGTAAGCAGGAGTAGCTACATGTATATCAGATAAAACACACTTTAAATCAACAACAGTATAAAAACAAAGACAAAGAAAGTCATTACATAATAATAAAGGCATCAATCCAGCAAGAGGATTTAACAATTCTAAATATATATGTGCTCAACACTAGAGCACCCAGATTCATAAAGCAAATATTACTAGATCTAAAGAGAGAGACAGACTGTAATACAATAATAGTGGGGGACTTCAACACCCCACTCTCAGCATCAGACAGATCATCTAGACAGAAAATCTAGATTAAAAAACATTGGATTTGAACTGCACTTTAGACCAAATAAACCTAACATTTACAGAACATTCTCTCCAACAACTGCAGAATATACAGTTTTTAAATCAACATATAGAGCATTCTCCAGGTTAGACTACATGTTAAGCTGCAAAATAAATCTAAAATTTTTTTTTAAAATTGAAGTCATATCATGTATTCTCTTAGACCATGATGGAGTAAAAATAGAAGTCAATACCAAGAGGAACTTTGGAAACCATAGAATTACATGAAAATTAAACATGTTTCTAATGACCATTGGATCAATGCAGCAATCAAGATGGAAATAAAAGCATTTCTTGAAACAAATGAAAATGGAAATACAATTTACCAGAACCTGTGGGATACAACAAAAGCAATGCTAAGGGGGAAGTTTATAGCAACAAATGCCTACATTAAAAGAGTGGAAAGATTACAAATGAACAATCTAACAATGTACCTCAAGGAAGTAGGAAAACAAGAACAAATCAAACCCCAAATTAGCAGAAGAAAAGGGATAATAAAGATCAGAGCAGAGCTAAATGAAATAGACTAACAAAACACTACAAAGGATCAATGAAATGAAAAGTTGGTTATTTGAAAAGATAAACAAAACTGATAAACTTCCAGCTAAACTGACCAAGATAAGAAAAAGAGCCAAGTAAACAAAATTAAAAAATGAAAAAGAAGACATTATAACTGATACAACAGAAATACAAAAGTTATCAGAGACTATTATGAACAACTTCATGCTGACAAAGTGGAAAATCTAGAATAAGTGGATAAATTTCTGGAAACATGCAACTTCCCAAAATTGAATCAGGAAGAAATAGACGACCTGAACAGACTGATAGTAAATACGAGATTCAATTAGTAATAAAAAGTTTCCCAAAAAAGAAAAGCCCAGGACCAGATGGATTCACAGCCAAAGCCTACCAAACCCACAAAGAAGAAATAATACTAATCCTCCTGAAACTATTCCAAAAAATAGAAGAGGGGGGAATTTACCCTAACTCATTCTACAAGGCAAACATCACCCTAATATCAAAACCAGACAAGAGCACAAGCAAAAACAAACAAAACAAAACAACAAGCCCATTTACCTGATGAACATAGACACAAAAATTCTCAACAAAAATACTAGCAAACCAAATCTGATAGCACATCAAAAGGATAATAAACCACAAAGAAGTGGAATTTATATCAGAATGCAAGGATGTTTAATGCCTGCAAATCAAAAAACATGCATATCACATCAAGAGAACAAAGGACAAAAACCCTGTGGTTATCTCAATAGATGCAGAAAAAGCATTTGATAAAATTCAACATCCTTTCTTCATAAAAACTCTCACAAAACGAGGCAGAGAAGGAACGTACCTCAAAATAATAAAGATATATGTGACAGACCCACAGCTAACAACATACAGAATGGGAAAAACTTAAAAGCCTTTTTTTTTTCTAAGGATTGGAACAAGACCAGGATGCTCACTTTCACCACTCCTAGCCAGAACAATCAGGCAAAAGAAATAAATAAAGGGCATCCAACTTGGAAAACAGGCAGTCTAATTGTCCCTCTTTGCTGATAATATGATCTTATATCTAGAAAAACCCAAAGACTGCATCAATAAACTCTTAGATTTGATAAATAAATTCAGTAAAGTTACAGGATACAAAATCAATATACAAAAATTGGTAGCATTTCTATATACCAATAATCATGCAGCTTGGAAAAAAATCAAGATGCCAATCTCATTTACAGCAGCTACCAAAAAATACCTAGGAATCAATCTAACTAAGGAGATGAAAGATATCTGCAAGGAAAACTACAAAACATTGATTAAAGAGATAGAAGGTGACACAAACAAATAGAAAACATTCCATGATAATGAATTGGAAGAATTAATTTTGTTAAAATGACTATATTAACCATAGCAATCCACATATTCAGTGCAATCCCTATAAAAATACCAAGATCATTTTTCACATAATTAGAAAAAACAATCCTAAAATCCATATGGAAGCCAAAAGGAACTCCAATAACAAAAGCAATCCTGAGGAAAATGAACAAAGCTGGAGTCATCACATTATCTGTTTTCAAAATATATTGCAAGGCTATGCTAACCAAAACAGCATAGTATTGATATAAAATAGACACATAGGTTCATGAAACAGAATAAAGAACCCAGGAATAAACCCATATATTTACAGCCAACTGATATTTGTCAAAGCCAACAAGAGGTTAAATTGGTGAAAGGATACCCTCTTCAACAAATAGTGCTGGGAAAACTGCATAGCCATGTAGAGAAGACTGAAACCAGATCCCTATCTCTCACTATATCAAAAAATCAACTCAAAGTGGATTAAAGACTTAAACGTTAGACCTCAAACTATAAAAATGATAGAAGAAAACATAGGGAAAACTCTCCTGGACGTTGGTTTGGACAAAGAATTTATAACTAAGATCTCAAAAACACAGTCAACAAAAACAAAAATAGACAAATGGCAAAGGAAACAATCAACAGAGTGAAGAGGCAACCTGTTGAATGGGAAAAAATATTCACAAATTATTCATCTGACAGGGTACCAGTATCCAGAATATGCAAGGAACTCAAACAATTCAACAGGGAAAAAAATCCCATTAAGAAGTGGGCAAAGGACATGAATAGACATGTCTCAAAAGGAGATGTTCAAATGGTCAACAGTTCTATGAAAACATGCTCAACATCTCTAAAGAAATGCAGGCCAGACATGGTGGCTCACACCTGTAACCCCAGCACTTTGGGAGACTGAGATGGGCAGATCACTTGAGGTGTTCAAGGAGTTCAAGACCAGCCTGGCCAACATGGTGAAACCCGTCTCTACTAAAATACAAAAATTAGCTGGGTGGGGTGGTGCACGCCTGTAATCCCAGCTACTTGGGAGGCAGAGGCAGGAGAATTGCTTGAACCCAGGAGGCGGAGGCTGCAGTGAGCCGAGATCATGCCACTGCACTCCAACCTGGGTGACAGAGTGAGAGTTCCTCTCAAAATAAAATTAAAAAGAGAAATTCAAATCAAAACCACAATGAGATATCACCTTCTGCCAGTCAGAATGGTTATTATTAAAAAAGACAAAAAATAATAGATGTTGGTGAGGATGAAGAGATGAGGGAACTCTTCTACACCGTTGGTGGGAATGTAAGCTAGTACAGCCACTATAGAAAATAATATGAAGATTTAAAAAAAAAACACCTAAAAATAGAATAGCCATTTGATCTAGCAATCCTACTATTGGTTAGCTACCGAAAGGAAAAGAAATCAATATATCAAAGGAAGACCTACCTGCACTCACGTGTTTATTGCAGCACTAATCACAATAGCAAAGATGCATAATCAACCTAAGTATTTATTAATGAATCAATATATAAAGAAAATGTGGCATATACTGAATGGGCAAAAGCTGGAAGCATTCCCTTTGAAAACTGGCACAAGACAAGGATGCTCTCTCTTACCACTCCTATTCCTCCTACCACTCCTTACCACTCCTCCTGGAAGTTCTGGCAAGGGCAATCAGGCAAGAGAAAGAAATAAAGCATATTTCAATGGGAAAAGAGGAAGTCAAATTGTCTCTTATTTACAGATGACATGATTCTATATTTAGAAAACTCCATCATCTCAGTCCAAAAACTCCTTAAGCTGATAAGCAACTTCAGCAAAGTCTCATGATACAAAATCAGTGTGCAAAAATCACAAGCATTCCTATACATCAACAATAGACAGAGAGCCAAATCATGAATGAACTCCCATTCACAATTTCTACAAAGAGAATAATATATCTAGAAATACAGCTAAAAAGGGGTGTGAAGGACCTCTTCAGAGAAAACTATAAACCACTTCTCAAGGAAATAAGAGAAGACACAAACAAATGGAAAAAAAATTCCATCTTTATGGATAGGAAGAATCAATATCATGAAAATGCCCATACTGCCAAAGTAATTTATAGATTCCATGCTATTCCCATCAAACTATCATTGATATTCTTCACAGAATTAGAAAAAAAGACTTTAAATTTCATATGGAACCAAAAAAGAGCCCATGTAGCCAAGACAATCCTAAGCAAAAAGAACAAAGCTGGAGGGATTATGCTACCTGACTTCGAACTATACTACAAGGCTACAGTAACCAAAAAAGCATGGTACTGGTACCAAAATGCACATAAGACCAATGGAACAGAAGAGAGACCTCAGAAATAACACCACAGATTTACAACCATGTGATCTTTGACAAACCTGAGAAAAACGATCAATGAAGAAAGGATTCCCTATTAATAAATGGTGCTGGGAAAACTGGCTAGCCATATGCGGAAAACTGAAACTGGACCCCTTTCTCACATCTTATACAAAAAATAACTCAAGATGGATTAAAGACTTAGATGTAAAATACAAAACCACAAAAACCCTAGAAGAAAACTTGGCAATACCTTTCAGGACATAGGCATGGGCAAAGACTTCATAATGAAAACACCAAAAGCAATTGCAGTAAAAGCCAAAATTGACAATGGGATCTAACTAAACTAAAGAGCTTCTGCACAGCAAAAGAAACTATTATCAGAGTGAACAGGCAACCTACAGAATGGGAGAAAATTTTTGCAATCTACCCATCTGATGAAGGTCTACTATCCAGAATCTACCAGGAACTTAAACATGTTTACAAGAAAAAAACAACACTATCAAAAAATGGGCAAAGGACATGAACAGACACTTCTCAAAAGAAGACATTTAGGCAGCCAACAGATATATGAAAAAAAGCTAAACATCACTGATCATTAGAGAAATGCAAATCAAAACCACAATGAGATACCATCTCACACCAGTCAGAATGGCGATTAATAAAAAGTCAAGAAACAACAGATGCTGGAGAGGCTGTGGGAAAATGGGAACATTTTTACACTGTTGATGGGAATGTAAATTAGTTCAACCATTGTGGAAGACAGTGTGGTGATTCCTCAAGGATCTAAAACCAGAAATACCATTTGACCCAGTAACCCCATTACTAGGTACACACCCAAAGAAATAAAAATCATTCTACTATGAGGACACCTGCACACATATGTTTAATGCAGCACTATTTATAATAGCAAAAACATGGAACCAACCCATATTCCCATCGATGATAGACTGGATAAAGAAAATGTGGTACATATATACCATGGAATGCTATGCAGCCATGAAAAGAATGAGATCATGTCCTTCACAGGGACATGGATGAAGCTGGAAGCCATCATCCTCAGCAAACTATCGCAGGAACAGAAAACCAAACACCACATGTTCTGACTCATATGTGGGAGTTGAATAATGCGAACACATGGACACAGGGAGGAGAACAACACACTGGAGCCAGTAGCGGGGTGGGGTGGGGAAAGGAAGAGCATTAGGCCAAATAGCTAATGCATGCGGGGCTTAAAACCTAGATGATGAGTTGATAGATGCAGCACACGTATACCTATGTAACAAACATGCAAGTTCTGCACATGTATCCCAGAACTTAAAGTAAAAAAAAAAAAAAAAAGAAAGAAATAAAAATAAACTGTGGTATACACAATAGAATACTATCCAGCCACAAAAAAGAATGAAATCCTGTCATTTGCGGCAACATGGATGGAACTTGAGGTCACTATGTTAAGTGAAATAAGCTAAGCACAAAAAGATAAATCTCACATGTTCCTAGTTACATGGGGGAGCTAAAAAATGTGATCACATGCAGGCAGAGAGTGGAAAGATATCAGACTAGGAAGGGTGGGTGCTGGGGAGAGGGGAGGATGAAGAGAACTGGGTTGTAGGGTATAAACATATGATAAAATAAAAGGAATAAATTCAATGCTTGATAGTAGAGTAGGGTGACTATACTTAACAAAAATATTTGGTACTCAGGTGACAGACACCCTAAATACCCTGACTTGATCACTACACATTGTATACATGTAACAAACTTTCTCATATACCCCATATATTTGTACAAAAAATAGAAACCAATAAATGGTTCTGAATGTAAAAATGAAAAAAAATTGTATACACACACACACACACACACACACACACACACACACACACTCCCTGTGCCTATTTGTCCCTCACCAAAAACCTTTTCCATTGAGTTTTACATTTCAATTATTTTATATTTCATGTCAGAAAGTTTTGTTTGGTTTTATTTCAAATCTTGATAATTTGTTGCTCTTTTCCAGTTTTTTTTTGTTTTTCTTTCTTTAAACAAATTATAATGCTTATCTTGAATTCTGTATCTGGTTATTTTAGTATTTGAAATATTAAAATATGTCAAATGTTTGCAGGCCTAGTTTTGTTATGTGTTATTTTTGCTGATTCAAGTTCATGGTGGTTTGTGTGCTTTGTGATTGTGTGTGTGTGTCTCTGTGACGGAAGTTTCTCTTGGAATTCCTAGAGTCCTGTGTTGTCAGTGTGCTTCTACAGGGATGATTTGAATTTGCTTTTATTAGGTGTCTGGGGATACCATCGACTAGGGGTTACTTGAAACAACAATTCTTAGAGTTTTTAAAGGACCACAGAAGTAACGTAGATCTGAGCCTTAAATCCACTTAAAGGCTACTCAGTAGATACAAATTGCCAGGAAAACCTTCCTTTATTCCCAGCTTCTAGAATGAAGGTAGAGACACATACTATTTTTTTGCAGCTTCTATTGGTCCCCCTCCCTACTTTTCTTCCTAGTTCATCCTTTCCCTTAAAGTATACCCATTTCTAGATCTCTGCACGTGCCCAAGACTTTGTTTGCAGTCCTCCATGCAGTGCTACGACCTTCAGGAACTGTATATGCCCACAGATACCCAGTGATTTTCACGCTTGCTTACCATGTTAGACTTATATTCCAGGTTTTGGCAAAATTCTTTCACCTTCTTGTAGCTTCAGATTCTCAATTAAAGTTATCTGTCAGTCAATCATATACCTATCTATGATTTATTTATATTTTATTTAGTATTAGATGTCATGTGGCAAGGGCTTTCAAGACCTCCACTCTGCCATAGGCTGTTCAGTCAGTTTTTTACCATGCCATTACATTTGCCACTTCAGATGCCTAAAATCTCTTTCTCTTAGCCTTTTCCTCCCTCCCATTTTCCAGAAGAAACACATCCCAAGGAATTCACATAGTATGAAGAAGGTGGGCTAGTTGAAAGTGATGAGATTGGATGTCAAAAGTCATCAGTTGTCATCCTGGCTGTACCAGTTGAAACTTACTAACCTGCCTGCACCTCAGTTTTTTCATTTATGAGGAATAGCATCACCCCCACGAGATCTTGGAGCCCCCTTCCAGCCTGGACATTTGCCAAAGAGGACAGATTCCTTCATGAAACTGGCAGCTGCAGCTGTCAGCTTTTGATTTGTGGTTTAGTATACAATTTGCCCTGGGTACTTTTAAACACAGATTTTATTTTAGCTTCAGTGTTTTACAGGACTCCTGTGTAGCTACTCTACTCAAGTAGAGTCTTGTCTCACCTTGGAGATATCACAGAGACCGATATCTTGGAGAAAGTCTATGTAGAACCCTGGGGTTTGAATCCTCACAGTCGATAGTGACACATTAGAAGGGAAGGCTTGGTTTGGGGACAAAGCTATATTGATTTATGGTAACTCACTTGGAAATAACTTCAGTTGGAGGAGTGTGATGTAAGTGCAAACAAGTTAATCTGAACCAACACGTTGAAGTTGGTTAAGTAATAAACAAGATGTTAGAAATAGTGTTTTGATAGGTGATATTGGTGGTATTTAAGATATCTCATTGGTTAGGAGTGATGTAGCAAGAGCTGTAGCCCTGGTAGGAATAAAATATTAAAAGCTTAAGCTTGATAATTTGAGCTGGTAGTCCTTCCTTCTCCAGTTCACAGAGGATCCCGTTGACATTTTCTTTTTATTATTATTATTATTATTATTACTATACTTTAAGTTCTAGGGTACATGTGCATAACATGCAGGTTTGTTACATATGTATACTTGTGCCATGTTGGTGTGCTGCACCCATCAACTCGTCATTTACATCAGGTATAACTTCCAATGCAATCCCTCCCCCCTACCCCCTCCCCGTGATAGGCCCCGGTGTGTGATGTTCCCCTTCCTGAGTCCAACTGATCTCATTGTTCAGTTCCCACCTATGAGTGAGAACATGCAGTGTTTGGTTTTCTGTTCTTGCGATAGTTTGCCGAGAATGATGGTTTCCAGCTGCATCCATGTCCCTACAAAGGACACAAACTCATCCTTTTTTATGGCTGCAGAGTATTCCATGGTGTATATGTGCCACATTTTCTTAATCCAATCTGTCACTGATGGACATTTGGGTTGATTCCAAGTCTTTGCTATTGTGAATAGTGCCGCAATAAACATACATGTGCATGTGTCTTTATAGAAGCATGATTTATAATCCTTTGGGTATATACCCAGTAATGGGATGGCTGGGTCATATGGTACTTCTAGTTCTAGATCCTTGAGGAATCGCCATACTGTTTTCCATAATGGTTGAACTAGTTTACAATCCCACCAACAGTGTAAAAGTGTTCCTATTTCTCCACATCCTCTCTAGCACCTGTTGTTTCCTGACTTTTTAATGAATGCCATTCTAACTGGTGTGAGATGGTATCTCATTGTGGTTTTGATTTGCATTTCTCTGATGGCCAGTGATGATGAGCATTTTTTCATGTGTCTGTTGGCTGTATGAATGTCTTCTTTTGAGAAATGTCTGTTCATATCCTTTGCCCACTTTTTGATGGGGTTGTTTGTTTTTTCTTGTAAATTTGTTTGAGTTCTTTGTGGGTTCTGGATATTAGCCCTTTGTCTGATGAGTAGATTGCAAAAATTTTCTCCCATTCTGTAGGTTGCCTGTTCACTCTGATGGTAGTTTCTTTTGCTGTGCAGAAGCTCTTTAGTTTAATTCGATCCCATTTGTCAATTTTGGCTTTTGTTGCCATTGCTTTTGGTGTTTTAGACATGAAGTCCTTGCCCATGCCTATGTCCTGAATGGTATTGCCCAGGTTTTCTTCTAGGGTTTTTATGGTATTAGGTCTAACATTTAAGTCTCTAATCCATCTTGAATTAATTTTCGTATAAGGAGTAAGGAAAGGACCCAGTTTCAGCTTTCTACTTGTGGCTAGCCAGTTTTCCCAGCCCCATTTATTAAATAGGGAATCCTTCCCCCATTTCTTGTTTTTGTCAGGTTTGTCAAAGATCAGATGGTTGTAGATGTGTGGTATTATTTCTGAGGACTCTGTTCTGTTCCATTGATCTATATCTCTGTTTTGGTACTAGTACCATGCTGTTTTAGTTATTGTAGCCTTGTAGTATAGTTTGAAGTCAGGTAGCGTGACGCCTCCAGCTTTGTTCTTTTGGCTTAGGACCGTCTTGGCAATGTGGGCTTTGTTTGGCTCAATGTGAACTTTAAAGTAGTTTTTTCCAATTCTGTGAAAAAAGTCGTTGGTAGCTTGATGGGGATGGCATTGAATCTATAAATTACCTTGGGCAGTATGGCCATTTTCACAATATTGATTCTTCCTATCCATGAGCATGGTATGTTCTTCCATTTTTTGTGTCCTCTTTTATTTCACTGAGCAGTGGTTTGTACTTCTCCTTGAAGAGGTCCTTTACATCCCTTGTAAGTTGGATTCCTAGGTATTTTATTCTCTTTGAAGCAATTGTGAATGGAAGTTCACTCATGATTTGGCTCTCTGTTTGTCTGTTACTGGTGTATAAGAATGCTTGTGATTTTTGCACATTAATTTTGTATCCTGAGACTTTGCTGAAGTTGCTTATCAGCTTAAGGAGATTTTGGACTGAGACAATGGGGTTTTCTAAATATACAATCATGTCATCTGCAAACAGGAACAATTTGACTTCCTCTTTTCCTAACTGAATACCCTTGATTTCTTTCTCTTGCCTGATTGCCCTAGGCAGAACTTCCAACACTATGTTGAATAGGAGTGGTGAGAGAGGGCATCCCTGTCTTGTGCCAGTTTTCAAAGGGAATTTTTCCAGTTTTTGCCCATTCAGTATGGTATTGGCTGTGGGTTTCTCATAAATAGCTCTTATTATTTTGAGATATGTTCCATCAATACCAAATTTATTGAGAGTTTTTAGCATGAAGGCTGTTGAATTTTGTCAAAGGCCTTTTCTGCATCTATTGAGATAATCATGTGGTTTTTGTCTTTGGTTCTGTTTATATGCTGGATTACGTTTACTGATTTGCATATGTTGAACCAGCCTTACATCCCAGGGATGAAGCCCACTTGATCATGGTGGATAAGGTTTTTGATATGCTGCTGGATCCGGTTTGCCAGTATTTTATTGAGGATTTTTGCATCAATGTTCATCAAGGATATTGGTCTAAAATTCTCTTTTTTTGTTGTGTCTCTGCCAGGCTTTGGTATCAGGATGATGTTGGCGTCATAAAATGAGTTACGGAGGATTCCCTCTTTTTCTATTGATTGGAAAAGTTTCAGAAGGAATGGTACCAGCTCCTCCTTGTACCTCTGGTAGAATTTGGCTGTGAATCCATCTGGTCCTGGACTTTTTTTGGTTGGTAGGCTATTAATTACTGCTTCAATTTCAGAGCTTGCTATTGGTCTATTCAGGAATTCAGCTTCTTCCTGGTTTAGTCTTGGGAGAGTGTAAGTGTCCAGGAAATTATCCATTTCTTCTCGGTTTTCTAGTTTATTTGCGTAGAGGTGTTTATAGTATTCTCTGATGGTAGTTTGTATTTCTGTGGGGTTGGTGGTGATATCTCCTTTATCACTTTTTATTGTGTCTATTTGATTCTTCTCTCTTTTCTTCTTTATTAGTCTTGCTAGCGGTCTATCAATTTTGTTGATCTTTTCAAAAAACCAACTCCTGGATTCATTGATTTTTTGGAGGGTTTTTTGTGTCTCTATCTCCTTCAGTTCTGCTCTGAACTTAGTTATTTCTTGCCTTCTGCTAGCTTTTGAATGTGTTTGCTCTTGATTCTCTAGTTCTTTTAATTGTGATGTTAGAGTGTCAATTTTAGATCTTTCCAGCTTTCTCTTCTGTGCATTTAGTGCTATAAATTTCCCTCTACACACTGCTTTAAATGTGTCCCAGAGATTCTGGTATGTTGTATCTTTGTTCTCATTGGTTTCAAAGAACATCTTTATTTCTGCCTTCATTTCGTTATGTACCCAGTAGTCATTCAGGAGCAGGTTATTCAGTTTCCATGTAGTTGAGTGGTTTTGATTGAGTTTCTTAGTCCTGAATTCTAGTTTGATTCCACTGTGGTCTGAGAGACAGTTTGTTATAATTTCTGTTCTTGTACATTTGCTGAGGAGTGCTTTACTTCCAATTATGTGGTCAATTTTTGAATAAGTGCGATGTGGTGCTGAGAAGAATGTATATTCTGTTGATTTGGGGTGGAGAGTTCTGTAGATGTCTATTAGTTCTGCTTGCTGCAGAGATGAGTTCAATTCCTGGATGTCCTTGTTAACTTTCTGTCTCGTTGATCTGTCTAATGTTGACAGTGGGGTGTTGAAGTCTCCCATTATTATTGTATGGGAGTCTAAGTCTCTTTGTAAGTCTCTAAGGACTTGTTTTATAAATCTGGGTGCTCCTGTATTGGGTGCATATATATTTAGGATAGTTAGTTCTTCCTGTTGAATTGATCCCTTTACCATTATGTAATGGCCTTCTTTGTCTCTTTTGATCTTTGATGGTTTAAAGTCTGTTTTATCAGAGACTAGTATTGCAACCCCTGCTTTTTTTTGGTCTCCATTTGCTTGGTAGATCTTCCTCCATCCCTTTATTTTGAGCCTGTGTATGTCTCTGCATGTGAGATGGGTCTCCTGAATACAGCAGACTGATGGGTCTTGACTCTTTATCCAGTTTGCCAGTCTGTGTCTTTTAATTGTAGCATTTAGTCCATTTACATTGAAGGTTAATATTGTTATGTGTGAACTTTATCCTGCCATTATGATATTAACTGGTTATTTTGCTCGTTAGTTGATGCAGTTTCTTCCTACCCTCGATGGTCTTTACATTTTGGCATGTTTTTGCAATGGCTGGTACTGGTTGTTCCTTTCCATGTTTAGTGCTTCCTTCAGGGTCTCTTGTAAGGCAGGCCTGGTGGTGACAAAATCTCTAAGCATATGCTTATCTGTAAAGGATTTTATTTCTCCTTCACTTATGAAACTTAGTTTGGCTGGATATGGAATTCTGGGTTTAAAATTCTTTTCTTTAAGAATGTTGAATATTGGCCCCTACTCTCTTCTGGCTTGTAGAGTTTCTGCTGAGAGATCTGCTGTTAGTCTGATGGGCTTCCCTTTGTGGGTAAACCGACTTTTCTCTCTGGCTGCCCTTAACATTTTTTCCTTCATTTCAACTTTGGTGAATCTGGCAATTATGTGTCTTGGAGTTGCTCTTCTCTAGGAGTATCTTTGTGGCGTTCTCTGTATTTCCTGGATTTGAATGTTGGCCTGCCCTACTAGGTTAGGGAAGTTCTCCTGGATGATATCCTGAAGAGTGTTTTCCAACTTGGTTCCATTTTCCCCCTCACTTTCAGGCACCCCAATCAGACGTAGATTTGGTCTTTTTACATATTCCCATACTTCTTGCAGGCTTTGTTCATTTCTTTTTCTTCTTTTTTCTTTAGATTTCTCTTCTCGCTTCATTTCATTCATTTGATCCTCAATCGCTGATACTGTTTCTTCCAGTTGATCGAGTCGGTTACTGAAGCTTGTGCATTTGTCACGTATTTCTCGTGTCATGGTTTTCATCTCTGTCCGTTTGTTTATGGCTTTCTCTGCATTAATTATTCTGGTTATGAATTCTTCCACTCTTTTTTCAAGATTTTTAGTTTCTTTGCACTGGGTACATAATTCCTCCTTTAGCTCTGAGAAGTCTGATGGACTGAAGCCTTCTTCTCTCATCTCGTCAAAGTCATTCTCTGTCCAGCTTTGATCCGTTGCTGGTGATGAGCTGTGTTCCTTTGGAGGGGGAGATGCGCTCTTATTTTTTGAATTTCCAGCTTTTCTGCCTTGCTTTTTCCCCATCTTTGTGGTTTTATCTGCCTCTGGTCTTTGATGATGGTGACGTACTGATGGGGTTTTGGTGTGGATGTCCTTCCTGTTTGTTAGTTTTCCTTCTAACAGTCAGGACCCTCAGCTGTAGGTCTGTTGGAGATTGCTCGAGGTCCACTCCAGACCCTGTTTGGGTGTCAGCAGCAGAGGCTTCAGAAGATAGAGTACGGCTGAACAGCAAGTGTACCTGTCTGATTCTTGCTTTGGAAGCTTCCTCTCAAGGGTGTACTCCACCGTGTGAGGTGTGGGGTGTTGGTCTGCCCCTAGTGGAGGATGTCTCCCAGTTAGGCTACTCAGGGGTCAGGGACCCACTTGAACAGGCAGTCTGTCCCTTCTCAGATCTCAACCTCTGTGTTGGGAGATCCACTGCTCTCTTCAAAGCTGTCAGACAGAGTTGTTTGCGTCTGCAGAGGTTTCTGCTACTTTTTTTTTGTTGTTGTTGTTGTTGAGCTGTGCCCTGTCCCCAGAGGTGGAGTCTACAGAGACTGGCAGGCCTCCTTGAGCTGCTGTGAGCTCCACCCAGTTTGACCTTCCCAGGGCTGTGTTTACCTACTTAAGCCTCAGCAATGGCGGGCACCCCTCCCTCAGCCTTGCTGCTGCCTTGTGGGTAGATCGCAGACTGCTGTGCTAGCAATGAGGGAGGCTCTGTGGGCGTGGGACCATCCCGTCCAGGTGTGGGATATGATCTCCTGGTGTGCCCGTTTGCTTAAAGCGCAGTATTGGGGTGGGAGTTACCCGATTTTCCAGGTGTTGTGTGTCTCAGTTCCCCTGGATAGGAAAAGGGATTCCCTTCCCCCTTGCACTTCCCAGGTGAGGCGATGCCTTGCCCTGCTTCAGCTCTCACTGGTCGGGCTGCAGCAGCTGACCAGTACTGATTGTTTGGCACTCCCTAGTGAGATGAACCCAGTACCTCAGTTGAAAATGCCGAAATCACCTGTCTTCTGTGTTGCTCGCGCTGGGAGCTGGAGACTGGAGCTGTTCCTATTCAGCCATCTTGCTCTGCCCGCCGACAGTTTCTAACATTAGAAGAATCCTAATTGTCACCAAAAGTTCCCTGGCAGTCACAGTCTGGTCAAGCTAGCCCAGATCTCCTTCTCATATGCTTGGCCAACAGTGTCTTATATATTTATTTAAATTGACAGGTAAAATTGTAAATGTTTATGGTGAACAACATGATGCTCTGATATGTATAAACATTGTGGAATGCCTAAATCAAGCCATTTAACTTACGCATTGCCTTACATACTTTCACTTTTGGTGCTGAGAATACTTAAAATTTACTCTGTTAGCAATTTTCAAATATTCAATGTATTGTTGTTAACTGTAGTCACCATGATGTACAATAGATCTATTGAACTTATTCCTCCCATCAATAGTGTCTTGATTGAGGTCCACAAGGCCAGAGTGCATCATGCCCAAGATAGAATGCCGTGTAGGCTCCCCATTGGAAATGGTGCCATTTGGGAAGGGCTGTGTGTGAGAAGGCATCTGTCCCCGACCCTCCTGGGACTGACCACCCCTCTATTCTTTGTCACCTGCTCCTTCAATTGCTCCCTTTTCAGATGATCTAGTTCTACATGTTTTGAGATGTAGAATTTAACACAAGGTGGACTAAATCCAAAGTCTCTGTGCTCTGCCCTGGGGAAAAGGAAACCTCTCACCACCTTGTGAGGGGAGGATGTAACACTAATCAGGCTTTCTTCTTGAGCCCACTGCTGAGAAAAGACACCCTGGGGTAATTTTTCAGTCAAGTTATTCTGCTATGAAAATAATTACACAAATAAGAATTTTACTTTCAACTTGGATTTCTCTGAATCGTCCATCCAAGTTGAGTTAGCTGTTTTTGAAGGTCTGATAGAATCTACTTGTTAGGACTTTTCCTGAAAGACATGAGAGAAATGGCAAATGAAACCCTTGACGTGAGAATTTTATTTGTTTGGGCATACATACACTGAAGGATTCAGGGTAAGTGTATTTCGAAGAAATCACCACTGTCCTTGAGGTAGTAATGATGGATCTAAGGAGAATAATGTAGAAAGTTGAATCTTACATGCATTAACATAGTTCTCTAAGCAATTGGCCTAGTTTGGTCCTGTTGGAATATTTTGCTTTCTGAAACCATGCTCACCCACACATACATATTGCAAAGCATAACAAAATCCTTTCAAAGAGGACAAAGCATGATCTTCTGGGTTTTGCACTCCAATGAGTTTATAGTACATAGTACACAGAGATACTTTTTTTTTTTTTCTTTTGGCTACACAAAGAAAAGGAATCTAGCTCTTTGATGAAAATGCCAGACTTCTGCTCTGCCTGGAGTGTACACATTTTCCCTGTGGATGTTTCCTCAGTTCAGATGATGAAAACATTGAACCAGAAAAAAACAAAACAAAACATCAATTTATGCTTCCATTTGATGTCCTGCAAAAGGGTGACAGGCATGAGTGCCGCACTCAAACAACAAATTGAACCACATGTATAATGAACAGGACTGAGCTTTCCTATTGCTATGAAAACATTATTATATATTCTCTGATTTGCCACATTTACATATCTCGTTATGAGCTAGGTGCTTAAAATGCTATAAAGGATTTCATTTCACCTCTTTTGTGCAGTACATGGTCTCCAAGTAGCTCACAAATCTTTATTTACTGAGTCTAGTGTCTTTTTAAATTTGCATTTGCAAACCATGATTGTGTTATGTTTCTGGAACCTTGGGATATGAATTTACTATTGCATTTATAGGCAGCTTGGTTAGAGACTCTTTTATTAAGAAATGTTGGGGGAGGAATAATCACTGATAAAGACATATTTGACATTCATCTGAACACATTCTTTTGGAGCAACAACAGAACTTAAATCTGCAAAAAAGAATACATTTGCTCATCTTTCATTTCAAGAAAACGTCCTTTAAATGTCTTGAATTTATACACTTTGGAATCTTATATACACTGTTAATTTGAACGCCCTTCCTTAAAGACTGAGCTTTTAAAGAAAATAAATAAAGGGTAGAGCACTAATTGTCATTTTATCCTTGAGGGAGATTGCATTAATTTTTAATTTGCAGCATATTTGCATTTTACAGTGGCAACCAGGTCTGTGCATAATCTGGAGATCAAATTTTTCCTGATTCTCAACCTCTGATGAGTTGTGCCATGCTTAGAAGGTGGACAAGCGGTTCATCTTGATGTGGAAAACAGGTTTTTCTTTACATTTTCTCAATCCTAGGAAGAATGGACATCACAAGGAACTGCCAAGGTAGAGAACATCATCTCTGCCCTCTGGAAGCTCCCAGAGTAAAGGAATGATTTCCTAAGTATGGGGCTTAGGATCTGTTTCGTTCAGATCTTCATAGGCCGAGGGTAAAACATAGTCAAGAAGAATGCTCCGAGGAGCCTGGCTAGAGTTTGATCGAGGAGAATCTTGGCCATGAGTTAGGCTGGGTTTAATTCCTGGCTCCACTAACACCGTGGGTGATTTATGTAATCTTTTTAAGTCTCTGTGTGCTCCTACCTACCCCATTCCATACCTACCTCATTGTATCTCTCTGAGGATTAGTGAAGGTCTGTAGCCCAGTGCCTGGCACACAGTAAGCACTCAGCGAACGCGAGCTATTATTATTATTGCTCTTCTTTTTTTCCCACAATGCGATCATAACTTACATCCTCTTTTGTAACCTAGTTTTCAAATTTAGAGTTATGTCATGAACACTGCTTCTGGTTTTGGGGTTCTTTCTTCAGTCAGATGAATTCTTTTTTGTTTTGTTTTGTTTTTTTGAGATGGAGTCTTGTTCTGTTGGTCAGGCTGGAGTGCAGTGGCACAATCTCGGCTCACTGCAATCTCTGTCTCCTAGGCTCAAGCAATTCTCCTGCCTCAGCCTCTTGAGTAGCTGGGATTACAGGTGCCCACCACCATGCCCGGCTAATTTTTATATTTTTAGTAGAGACGGGGTTTCGCCGTGTTGTCCAGGCTGGTCTTGAACTCCTGTCCTCAGGTGATCCACCCACCTCGGCCTCCCAAAGTGCTGGGATTACAGGCGTGAGCCGCCACATCTGGCGAAATGAACCTCTTACTGAGCAGTGGATGTAAATCAGGCTGACCACTGCAGGAAACAGCGAGCTGGTGTCTGAAGTGCCTCATCCACTTGGGAGTGCATTGCTCTTGGGCCTGACTTGGGAGGTGGCCCGTGAAAGGCACAAGGTCACAGGAGACACAAACAAAAGTGTAATCCTTTTGAGGCCTGCAGAGTGAGGACTCATCACACTCAGCCCAGGCAGGAGACTCAAGACGCCTTTGTACAGATGGAGAAAACCTTTGATTTGGGGGATAAAAGAGAATTTTTTGATCCTGTTCATGAAGGAGGGCGACATAACGTGTTTAGAGGTTACCTGATGTCAGGTGCTTTTGCGTCAGACATGGCACACTTTTTTTCTTTAGATCCCAGCTGGAAACATGGGGAATTCTCTTTCCTGAGCAGTTGTTTGGGCCTGTAGGCACCTTGCGTACAGGGCCCAGAAGGCAGCTTTGTCAAAAGAAGAGAAAATCAAACCCATGTTCTGCAACAGGCCGAGTTCCACCCAAAGTCCCCCCACGCTAGAGACTCAGGGACAGGATGACTTCTCTGAGAATTCTGTGGTGCTGCCCTCTGCTCCCTCACCTATTTGGAACGCACACAGTTTTTCTCTTGTCTCCTGAATTTAAATCCTAGCTCTACCACTTTCTAGCGATCTAGAGGTAAGTAATTCACTTTCTGTGATCTGGGGTAAGTAATTAACTTCTCTGTGCCTCACTTTCTACACCTGTAAAGTGAAGATGATAATGATACCTCAAAGGTCTGTCACAAATATTAAATGCACATATAAATAAATTACATCAGTGCCCAGTATATGGCAAACAATAATTATTGTTTTTAATAATCACCATCATTACATTAGCTTCAGTGTTCTCCGTCTGATTGGTGCAGTTATTACTAACTCTCTATCAGATTCTCCAACTCATTGCAATACACGCTAGGTCAGGGCCCTTCGTGGTCTTAGCAGTTTGAAATATTTTGATACTCACCCAGGAGGGTGGCTTTGTTTTTTGCTTAGAGAAGTAACGTTCCGCTCTGTTTTGGGGTTCACTTTTCCTTTTGGTTGTGGGAGAAGCAGCAGGGTTCATTCTGTTTTCTAAAGAACCAGCTTATTCCCGCAGTCTAGTCCATTCTTTTTTTTTTTTTTTGAGACGGAGTCTTGCTCTGTTGCCCAGGCTGGAGTGCAGTGGTGCGATCTCGGCTCACTGCAAGCTCTGCCTACTGGGTTCGTGCCATTCTCCTGCCTCAGCCTCCTGACTAGCTGGGACTATAGGCATCCACCACTACGCCTGGCTAATTTTTTGTATTTTTAGTAGAGACAGGGTTCCACTATGTTAGCCAGGATGGTCTCTATCTCCTGACCTCATGATCTGCCCACCTCACCCTCCGAAGTGCTGGGATTACAGGCATGAGCCACCACGCCCGGCCTCCCAGCCTAGTCCATCCTTTACAACAGGATGCAGTGGCCCCTCTTAGAGGCAACTTGCTGTCCAGGAGCCTCAGCTACACACCCACTCCATACAAGCTGGAAAAGGAGCAGGATTCTCACAGAAAGCTTTTCTGTGGCCGGTGGCTCTTAGGTGGGAGGTCAGAGCTCCCAGAGCTGTTGTTACCAAACAGGGCTTTGCAGGCATAACAGCAGCACATGATCTCATGCATATGCTCTCTTGAATGATTTTTAAACAAGTCACTTCTGGAATACATCTATATTAATAATGCCTTTTGGTTCTGCAGTGATCATAACCCACACCTTCAAGCTCTGGGATGAGTCAGGGCCTGGCAGGGCTTCCCTAGTTCCTCTATGTAGGTAGATAATGTGCCTTCACCCTTCTCTGGAGAAGGAAGCAAACAGCCGCAAATGAGAGGTAGGCTGGGGCTGTGAGCAGAAAGCTGCCTTCCAAACCAGCACCGTGCTGCGGCGTCTGTCCCAGGCTTCAGCCTTCTGTGTTGCGTTGTGGAGCTCTCAGAGTGGTTTTTGGTTCATTGGCTTGTAAAATGATGGTGGCCGCCACCAGCTCGGGGGCTGCTAGCAGAACACAGCCCAAGGCTTGAGACTGGAGAACAACACTTAGTGCAAATGAACAAAAAGTCATACATGGTTAAATCTCTAGGGCAGTCTGTTAGTAGCTCTCACCTGGCCCTCACCTAACCTGCCCGGGGGAACACCCAGAGCTCCTAAGCAAGGTACAGTTCTGCCCTGCCATGGGATTAGACTTCTTGATTTGAGTCCCAGCTTCACCACCTGTGAGATGCTGGGTAAAGTGCTTCACCTCTTTTAGCCGCAGTCTGATTGTCATACAGTGGAGATGCTAATAGTACCACGCTCATCGTAATGAGGATGAGAATAGACACTTTAGGTAGAGGCTGAGCAGAGGCCTGGCCAACAGCAGCTGCTCAGGGAATGTCAGCCATGGTGGCAGTGTTATTACTCTGTAAGGGATTTGCGCACTTACCTCACCCTGTCTCCCGTGTTGTGCGCTTCTTGAGTGAAGAGGTGATGTTTCTCTTCCTGTGTGGGGCAGCGCAATGAGGAAGGGAGCACACAGACCCCGGAGTCAGCCGGTCCTCACCCGGCCTCTGCTGCCTGACAGCTTTTAACTTTGGGCACATTCCTTTACCTCCTCATGCTTCAGATCCCTTTCTGTGAATGGGAGAACAATAGGATCTGCCTTCTGGGGATGTTGTGAGGATCAGTGAACTCATCCACATGAAGCCCTTCCACTCAGCACTGGGTGAGTGCCCAGAAAACACTAGCAATGATGGCTCCATGTCCAGGGTAGGACCTGGCTCTCTGTCTCTCATCTATCTGTTACTCAACAAATGCCTCTGTGCTGGTTTGGACCCAACATGCTGGACCTGCTCCCTGTGGTTCCTTCTTATTCCCCACTTCTCCCAAGTTCCATTGAAAGTCTCTGATTGTATAACCCAAGAGCAACAACAGAAATATGTTGGAAGGACCAACTGGCCCTGTTTGATAGGTTCTGAGTGGTTTCTTGGGATGCAGGACTTTCCATGCTAAAGCCAGGACAGTCTTGGGCAAACCAGGATGGTCAGTCACTCTACTATTGCTCACAACTTCCATCCCAGGGCTGGTGCTAAGGCGTTTGCTCCTAAAGGCTACTGTCCTAGAGTGGGTGGCGATTTTGGTGATGGCTCTTCCCTCTGCTTTTTAATTAATGTCGCCTCTCCCTCCAATGCTACTAAAATCTGTAGCCTGCCACCTGACACTCTACCCTCAACAATGAATACTGGGGTGGCTTCCAAGGGAGTAGAATATGTTGGCCAGGGAAGGTGGAAAATATCTTGAGCAGCTCACAATTAGTTCATCAAAGTCTGTTTCCAGGCAATCACACCAATTTCTTTTTTTTTTAATTTATTTTTTCTTTTTTTCTTTTTTATTATACTTTAAGTACTAGGGTACATGTGCACAATGTGCAGGTTTGTTACATATGTATACATGTGCCGTGTTGGTGTGCTGCACCCATTAACTCATCATTTACATTAGATATATCTCTTAATGCTATCCCCCATCCCCCCACAATAGGCCCCGGTGTGTGATGTTCCCCTTCCTGTGTCCAAGTGATCTCATTGTTCAATTCCCACCTATAAGTGAGAACACGTGGTGTTTGGTTTTCTGTTCTTTCAATAATTTGCTGAGAATGATGGTTTCCAACTGCATCCATGTCCCTACAAAGGACATGAACTCATCCCTTTTTATGGCTGCATAGTATTCCATGGTGTATATGTGCCACATTTTCTTAATCCAGTCTATCATTGATGGACATTTGGGTTGGTTCCCAGTCTTTGCTATTGTGAATAGTGCCGCAATAAACATATATGTGCATTTGTCTTTATAGCAGCATGACTTATAATCCTTTGGGTATATACCCAGTAATGGGATGCCTGGGTCAAATAGTATTTCTAGTTCTAGATCCTTGAGGAATCACCACACTGTCTTCCACAGTGGTTGAACTAGTTTACAGTCCCACCAACAGTGTAAGAGTGTTCCTATTTCTCCACATCCTCTCCAGCACCTGTTGTTTCCTGACTTTTTAATGATTGCCATTCTAACTGAATCACACCAATTTCTTGAGAGGTTGGTGCCAATGGGAACTTGGGGCTCATGTAGCACAGACTGGGGTTTGATATACCTGATTCTAATAATCACTTTCTTCTCTTTGAGCTATGTGACTTTGGACAAGATTCTTAACTTCTGTGGGCATCTAGTTTTCTCATCTGTAAAAGAGGAAGAACATTAGATAATCCATCTAGGACCATTCCCTCATGCTCATCAAGACAGAGGCATTGGCCATGCTGGCCTGGGTTTGTGGAGGGCAGTGGGGAGAGGATGTCTCACCTTGTGCATGTTATTAAGCCCTTTTAGCCTCATGTATAAAATGAGGATAATTACAGTACCTGTATGAAATTGTTGCTAGAATAATTCTTTAAAGGCTAAGTATCTGGATTCAAGAGACTGGTTTTCATGTGAGCCCATAAAATCAATCCTTTTATTCTACACCCACACCTCATTCTTTAGTTCAATCATTAAACAAATATTTATTCAGCACTTACTGTGCGCCAGATACTGAGCTAGGTCCTAGGGATAATAATGAATAAATTAGCAGGTCGTTTCTTTTCTTCCTCCTCCTCCTTTTTTCCTTCTTTCTTATAAACAACAATTTGTTAAGAACTCACTGTTGCAAAACTTTTAGGTCTCTAACCAGTATAATCCTTCCTTTCCTTTTTAATACGGAATCCCTGTATTCTAGGATGTGGCAAGCTGTCCACTAAAACATTATTTTTCCCAGCCTTCTTTGCAGAGGTGTGTATGTGTCATGGGATGAGGGTGGTGGGTGGGCAGAGTAATATGTAACTGGAAGTCGTTGAGTGAGGCTTACAAAGAAAGCTTTTTAAAGGAGGATGACTCAGTCAGCAGGTCCCACTGCCTTTCCTTGTGTCTCCCTTGTCTGTTCCTAGAACACTCAAGTGAGAGCTTGAGCTCCAGCAGTCATCCTATAAGCCTGAGGACAAAGGCCACAGCCTAGGGATGGTGGAGCCTAGTGCTGGAAAGAGCCTAGGTGCCTGATGGCATTTTGGAGTCATCATACCTGCTCTGCTCTTATTTTATAAGGGGAAAAAAATCCCTGCTTCATTTAAGCCAATATTTAAGTCTCTGTTACTAGTAGATGAATACAATTTCTAGTTGATTTATCTGATACGTACAGAGCAAAATGCAGAGACATATTTAATTGTTTTTCCCTAAACATCAAGAAGTGAAGTCTATAGAAACCTAACACATAAAAACTTAATGTTCAAACACAAGACATTCATTAATCTTTCTCAATACATACCAAGGGACGCTTACTAAACCAGCCTTTTCCTCATATGCTCACCGTAAAAGAGGTAAATTTGAAATACCTTGAAATCTTGGTCTCTCTAAGTAAGGTTTGACACCATGGAATAAAATTCACAAAATTAAGTGTTTTTATTTCAACTTCTTTTTGACCTAAGATGATATGCCCAATTCATCTTTTTTTGTTCTTAGAGTGCTCACAAATTCTCAAAACCTTTATGAGAAATCCATGTGGTTTTATTCAATCTGCAACCCTAATATGGTTGTATTTTTAATAATGTTAATGGAATTAAAATTTTAAAATTCACCTGGCACATATTTTCACTCACTCCAAGAAATGATAAAAATAGCGGACATTCACTGAGTACTTACTCTTTGCCAGCCTCTCTGATAAATACTTAACAAGCATAATATCATTTAATCACCTCAACACTCCTATGAGGTAGGTGCTATTATTATTGCCATTTTGTACATGGGGAAACTGAGGCAAAGGGCGTTTAAGTAGCCTGCCCAAAGTCACACAACCAAGAATTAGTGATGGGATATGAAGTCAAACAGTCTTAAAAGCAAGCTGTCCTGTCGCAAAATAGGTAAGTGGCTTTGAACAAATTATTTTACTGTTTAAAAAGAAAACTTGTATGGTTTTCATATGACTATGTGTCAAAAAGAAGGTATATTTCAAGAAACTTTATGTAAATGTGCCCAAGGGCACATTGAATTTGTCCACAATCTTAACCAATGTCTAGGAAGACCTTTGTCTTAAGGGATGGTAAAATGGATGCCTCTTGATTTGAAGACAATCAATAACATGCAATATTTGTGCTTTGGCATTCTTATTTAGAACATCTGCATTTTTATTACCACGCGGTTAGGTAGGAAGGTGGGGAAGATATTCAGACTTGAATGCCTGGTAAGTCACCAGGTACTTAACAGAATGAAAACGAGCTAGTTGGAGGCATCACACTACCTGATTTCAAACTATACTACAAGGCTACAGTAACCAAAACAGCATGGTACTGGTACCAAAACAGAGATATAGATCAATGGAACAGAACAGAGCCCTCAGAAATAATACTACACATCTACAACCATCTGATCTTTGACAAACCTGACAAAAACAAGAAATGGGGGAAGGATTCCCTATTTAATAAATGATGCTGGGAAAACTGGCTAGCCATAAGTAGAAAGCTGAAACTGGATCCCTTACTTACACCTTATACAAAAATTAAATCAAGATGGATTAGAGACTTAAATGTTAGACCTAAAACCATAAAAACCCTAGAAGAAAACCTGGGCAATACCATTCAGGACATAGGCATGGGCAAGCACTTCATGTCTAAAACACCAAAAGCAATGGCAACAAAAGCCAAAATTGGGAAATGGGATCGAATTAAACTAAAGAACTTCTGCACAGCAAAAGAAACTACCATCAGAATGAACAGGCAACCTACAGAATGGGAGAAAATTTTTGCCATCTACTCATCTGACAAAGGGCTAATATCCAGAACCCACAAAGAACTGAAACAAATTTACAAGAAAAAAACAACCCTGTCAAAAAGTGGGCAAAGGATATGAACAGACACTTCTCAAAAGAAGATGTTTATGCAGCCAACAGACACATGAAAAAATGCTCATCATCACTAGCCATCAGGGAAATGCAAATCAAAACCACAATGAGATACCATCTCACACGAGTTAGAATGGCGATCACTAAAAAGTCAGGAAACAACAGATGCTGGAGAGGATGTGGAGAAATGGGAACACTGTTACACTGTTGGTGGGACTGTAAACTAGTTCAACCATTGTGGAAGACAGTGTGGCAATTCCTCAAGGATCTAGAACTAGAAATACCATATGACCCAGCTATCCCATTACTGGGTATATACCCAAAGGATTATAAATCATGCTGCTATAAAGACACATGCACACGTATGTTTATTGCGGCACTATTCACAATAGCAAAGACTGGGAACCAACCCAAATGTCCATCAATGATAGACTGGATTAAGAAAATGTGGCACATATACACCATGGAATACTATGCAGCCATTAAAAAGGATGAGTTCATGTCCTTTGTAGGGACATGGATGCAATTGGAAACCATCATTCTCAGCAAACTATTGCAAGAACAGAAACCAAACACAGCATGTCCTCACTCATAGATAGAAATTGAACAATGAGATCACTTGGACACAGGAAGGGGAACATCACACACTGGGGCCTGTTGTGGGGTGGGAGGATGGGGGAGGGATAGCATTAGGAGATATATCTAATGTAAATGATGAGTTAATGGGTGCAGCACACCAACATGGCACATGTATACATATGTAACAAACCTGCACATTGTGCACATGTACCCTAGAACTTAAAATATAATAAAAAAGAAAAAAAAAAAAAAAAGGAAACCAGCTAGTACCAGCCCGTCAGACCTGTAGGGAGCTAAATACTATTGCCTCTTTAACAGATGAGAGAAGCAAGGCCCAGAGAAATCAAGTGATTACCAAATACTGACGGCCAGGCTCAGACTCAGGAGGTTTAGATTCAGTAGGTTTGAGATGAGGCCCAGGCATCACTATTTTTAACGACACCATTGGTTATTCTATTTTGCAGCCGAGGTTGAGAACCACAACTCTGTAGTCCTCAGAGGTAATAAGTGATAACACTAGACCACATACTTGAGCCTTTGGTCAGCAGTTACAAGTGTTTACACTCTCTGGCCTGTGGATCCCTTGGACTCTGTTGCTGTGACCTGGTGCTTGCGCTCTGCTGGCTCCTCCCGAAATGGATTGCTCACCCACAGCACTGTCCAGCATTTCTTGTGCTGATCTTGATTGCCTCACTCTGGTAGAGTAGAAGGAAAGCTCCCAGAGTGTGTGTGAGGTTGGGTTCCCTGGGAACCAGACTCTGTGGTGGAGACCAGTGTGCAGGCAGATTACAGGAGCGAAGTTGGAGGGACTGGGCAGACGGAGGAGGTGAGCTGCCTTGTGGGTGCTGATCCCGAAGGAGCTTGGGAGTTGAAGAGACTCTCAGGATTGTGCCACTTGGTGGCAAAAGGGCTGGCCATTGACCAGTCTTTGGATGTGGGTCCACCTCCCTCTCCTTAGGAGCCTGTGACTCAGAGAAGGGCAATTCCTGGAGAAGGACTCAGCTGGGAGCTGGGAGCTTCTAATACTTCCAGCAGCTGGGCAAATGAGTGTTTCAGTCTTGAAGAGGTGTTGGGGGACCCAGTGGAAGGAAACAAAGGGGCCCACCACAGCACTCACTACACAACAAAAAGGAGAATAGGAGAGAAAGTCTGTCTGGCTGTGGCTTTGCTGTCACTTTGTTGTTGGCTTCACCACAAGGCAGCTGTGGCCATTTACCTCTCTGGGTGCGTCCTACAGGGGCAGTTCCTTTCTCCAAGCCGTGTCTCATATTTTTGCAGTGGAGTGTCTCTCTGAGTGATACAGATCATCCCAATGAGAGTGAACCTGGAATGAAAACTGGCATAATAGTGTGGTACTAGGCATGAATCTTACCTTTGAACAAGGTCCTTGGAACTTGGGGTAGGTGATGTCAGACTCTAGTAATGCTGTAGGAATCACACCTCTTTTATAGTGAGCCTCCTCTTGTCCTGGAGGGAGACATGACCTCATCCCTCAAAACTGCTCACTGTAAATGCAATCTTGGAAAATGGCCCAAGTAAAGAGTTGTCAGGGCCTTGCATTCTTGGCGTATCCAGCAAGCTGAGCATGAGCGATCCGTGGAGGAGAGCAGGAGAGGGCGTTCCAGGGGAAGGAACAGCATATGCAAACTTTTCTAAAGTGTTTTATGTGCAAGCTTGCCTTCTGAAATGTTATAGAGGTTATTGAAAAAAAAAAGAGTTTCAAGGTCAAATACATTAAATACTTATTTAAAAAGGTTGTCAAGATTTTTGTTTGTTTATTTATAACTGATGGGTTTCTGAGAGCCTTTAATACACTAATGAGCATTGTGAATATTCAAAAAGAGGGAACAATATGTAGCATTTCCCTTTTTTCTGGATCTTGCAGCCATTTTTGGTGTAGTACATTGAAAGCTATATTGCATTCTAATGGCCACAGATACTAGGATAAGGTCCCTGTTGGAGTTTTAGGAAGGTCAATAATGCCATTGTTCTCCACTCAGACTGGAATCAACTGAGAGACAGATCTAGAGTCAGTTGGGTGCAGATAGAAATATCACATTTATTATTGCCAATGCTATGGAAGGAATGTGGCCTAAGTGGGGTTCAGTAATTCTAATATTCTACCCAGATGTAGGCAGACCTATTTACTCAGCTCCCAGCTGTGCTGGAAAACCACAGGCCTCCCGAACTTGGAGGACCAGGTAACATGTGCTACCTACAGGCTAGTAGGCTCCAGGGAACAAGAGAGAGGAGTGAAGGACTCAAATGTTCACAGCAGATTATTCTTCCATGCTCACCAAACAGGTTAGTCAGGCCAGGAGCACTACTCTGATGGACACCCCTCAACAGACATGAAGCCATGAAGAGTGGGGAGTAAGTATTCCTCCCTAACACCCCATCAAGATTGTATGATGTGTCCAGGTCAGTGTTTTGATGCTAAGCCAGGCCATCCACCAAGGATGCTGAGAAACAGGCTTATCACCCTAACAGAGTTGAGAGACGGACACAATTATCCTCCCAGAGTTAGGGCACTTCACAAGTGGGGTACTGGGGAGAGAACATGAGGAAGGGATGGAGATTCCTCAGAGTGCTCCCTCAGAGACTGAGTGAGTGACTGTCCTCTATTTGTAGGAAAGGCTCCTGCACAGTGGAGAAAGAGTGAGTGAAATGAGCACTAACGCTGACTCTGAGACTGTTGTACCAGACACTGTTTGTGTCCCATCCACATCTCTTCAGCTGTCCTATTGCAAGCACTGCCCCTCTCTGCCTGAAGGTTTCCTCTTAGTCAAAAGTCTTCCAAGCTGGGAGTTAATGCTCCTTGGAGTAGTCCTTAGCCAACGCTGGGTGAAACTTAGAGGTTCAAAACCCCACTTCCTTGCACTTTGGGTGGGATGACTCTAAGCCATGTTCTATAAAGTCTCCAGAAATCCCCAATGGGATTGAGCCCTGGTCACCCATAGTGGTAACCTGCTTGATGACACATCATTTATTTGCTTCCTTCCCATGCCCATCTCACATCTCAAATAAATGACTTTCGCTCAAATCCATGTCTCAGGATCAGCTTCTGGGTAACCCAAACTAAGGCTCATGTTATCCACAACATCCAACCATTCATCCTTCCATCCATCCCTCCATGCATTCATCCATGCATCCATACTTCCGTCCATCCATCCACGCATCCATGCATCCATTCATGCCTCCATCTATGCATCCATCTATCTGCTCATCCATCCTACCAAGCTATCATATGACAGGAACATATGACGTACTCAGGAGAAGGGATAATAAATCACAGCTTTTGAACTAAAGTTGCTCAACTGAATTGCTTTATATTCCCCGTATCACCAGGCAGAGATACTCAATACACCAGATACCAAAGGGGCATTGGATACTGAATAATTTTCTTTTCAAAGGCTTGAAGAGGATTGTCAAGCTGAGCTATCTCTGCGGGGCAAACGGTACCTGGCACATGGTGGATGTTCAAGAAATGTTCACCAAATGAGTGCTCAAATGGGCAGAGTGCACAGATGGATTCAGTGTAAAGTAGGTCAGCTTTTCTCTGGAATCCCTTGCTTTCTGAATCCTTGCCCCAAACTGTAAATTTGTAGTAAATTCACAATTTAAAAGATGGTCTCAGAAACTGAAAAAAACTCACGTAGGTCAGGTGGGTGTGAGATCCCTCGGAGGAAAGTTTTTACACTTAAAAGAAGAGGCAGCAGGGAGATGGATGAAACCAAGTGGCCGACACTGAAGGCCCCTGCACCAGTGTGCAGAGATGTGGAGTGGCAGTCTTTTCTGGTACCTTTCAAATCATAGAATACAAATAAGATTAGTCCCAACTGCAAGAGTGAACAAGGCCATGTTTTGAGTTCTTAGCTTGTCAGTTGCTAAGTGCAACCCATGAGCCATCACTTGTGATTCTTACACAGTTGGGAGTTGTAAGAGTGACAGTCCTCAACCTCTCCCCTTTGCAATGTGGAGGGGTCTGATGAGGCCTGATCTGTGATGAGTTGCCACAAGGCCGAAGCATGCAAATGGCTTGTGTGATGGGAGAGTTCATGCTAAGCTGTTGGTTCATGGTGGGCTGCTGGTTCATGGTGGGCTCTTAGAGACTATGGGGCAGAAGGGGCTTGAGCTGGTTCTTAGAACATGAGTAGGATTTGGCTAGGCGGAGGAAATAATAACAGTCCCTATTTATCAAGTACTGTGTGCAGGCTCTGGGATAAGAGCTTCTAAACAGAATCTCATTTAATGCTCCCCAAACCTAAACAAGCACCTCTATCATTATTTCTGTTTCAAAGATGAATGATAGAAAGGTTAAATAATTTACTCATATCAAAACAATGAATAAAAGACAGAGTCAAGGTGCAGATTCTGGTGCACTTCCTTAAGGGCCTGTACCTTCAGCAACCCTTTTGAACAACGCTATTGCTCTGCTATTTCTTGGAGGGTAGGGAGGGAGGGAAATTAAAAATGAAAAAAGAAAAGAAGAGAAAAAGAAACCATTTTCCAATGATCATGACCTTGAATGTCAGGACGAGATTCTATCCACTGCTTCCTTGGTGATGGCTTTCCTTGTGGGTGCAGCCTAGCCAGAGTGAAAGCTGGGACTGTTTCCAGTCCCTTTCATTCAGTACGTAACACACCGCTGAGCACTCCTATCTGAGTGCTGACGATGGTTCCTCTGGGTGTGTGTTCAGGTGTCTTACGCAGAGGAGTCTTCAGTGACCCAGAAGGAAGCTAAGGCGTGAACAGGCCGAATTCTCTGCTGGTCACTGAATGTGGCCACAGGCTGTGGAGCTGAGGCATCTGCCCTCTCTGCAAGGGCTCAGCCGGAGACACACTGGAGCACTGAGTACCTCTGCTGTACCGTGGCCTTGCTGTGCTTTCTCATATAGCTCATCTCCTGCCACTCTAGTTTCTTATTTTAATTTTTAATTGTGGTAAAATACACAGAACAAAATTTACCATTGTAACCATTCCTAAGTTCAGAAGTGGTAAGTACATTCACATTGCTGTCTAACTGACCTGCAGAACTTTTTCATCTTGCAAAACGTGAACTCTATTCCTATTAAATAGTAATTCTCCATTCTCCAGTCCCTGGCGACCACCATTCTACTTTCTGTTTCTATGAATTTGACACATACTTCACAGAAGTGGAATCGTACAGTATTTGTCTTTGTGTGACTGGCTTATTTCACTTAGCATAATGCCTTCGAGTTTCATCCTTGTTGTAGCACATGTCAGAATTCTCTTCCTTTTAAGGACTGAGTAATGTATTGTATGTCTGTATATACCACATTTTGGTTATCCACTCATTTGCTGATGGACACTTGGGCAACTCCCACCTTTTAGCTATTATGACTGATGCTGCTATAAACATGGGTGTGCAAATGTCTCTCTGAGATCCTGCTTTCCATTCGTTTGAGATTTACCATCGTTTTCTATGTTCAGTGGCCATCATAGAGGGAAAAGAGGGCGAAAATAGCAAACAAACAAATAAATGGAAAACTCCAAGATGCTCACAGAGGACTCCATAAGAAGCCACAAAGATAGTGTAACAACCCAGCAAAGGAGGAGCGAAACCTCACAGCCCTAGTAGGCAGTTTCAAAGACAGTTGCTAAGCCCAAAAAGTCCAACAGCTCACACACAATCTTAGTGGGGCTAGAAAAGAATCTGGAGACACCACATCCAGCTCCCTCTTGATCTCTTCAATCTGACATCCCTGTTGCACCCTTGCTTTAGATTCTGCATTCAGCTGCAGCATTATTCAGAATTTGTTTTTACCAAGGATGGAGTCTAGATAGGAAACCCTAAATCCAAGCCATAATGACCAGTGACTCCCAGCTCTGCTCCAGAGGCCCAGACAGGAGGCAAGAGCCTTGAAAGAGATTTTCTCAACCTTCAGCTAGCCTGTCTCCTTAACTGTGGAAAGCAAGCCTCAGCCTGTCACCAGGGCCCAATCCTGTACCATCTGGGCTCTCAGGGGAAGCTGTATGAAAGCGTGAGTTGCTGCAGCCTTGCTATTTAGGGCTGGCTGCATGGCAGATGTCCTTTACACAGAAGCCATATGTACCCCTCCCTTTGTGGGGAGAGAGGAGGAGTGCTGCTCGAAGGCCCCCCCATGAACTTTAAAGGGAGGTTTCCAGGTCCTGTAAAGTGGCCTGGTCCTTGGGGAAGCAGGGTGGCCCTCAGCACAGGGAGGATGCCTTGTCTCTCTGCAAGGGACTACCCCTTCTAAGGCTTTGAGCTACAAGTGCCAGACTGTGGCTGGCTCCAGGGAGACAGGGGAGGGCAGAAGGCAGTAGAATCCAAGCCAGGGCACAATATTTATGTGCAGAGAGCCCAAGAGAGAGGCCTTGGTGTGTTTTGTCCCACTCTGCACTAAGTGCGTTTCTGGCTGGCAGCTCCACCACAAGCTGAGTGGAAACAGGCCTGGAAGGGAACAGGCTATGGCTGGTCCCAGACGTGTGCCTCCCAGAGCCTATGCCCTCCGGATCGCAGCGAGAGTTTCTTGTGGCTGCAGCATTGGGAATGCAGACCAGCCCCTCCTTAGAGGTCTGCACTTAGTATCCTATTAGAGCCACAAGGGGCCCTGGAGATCATCTGGTTCAAGCTGGTCATTTTATAGTTTTAATCAAGCCAGGAATGTGAAATGACTTGCTCCAGGCCACACAGTGTGAAAAAGAGCAGATCCAGCGGTGTGACTCCGAAATTTCTTCCTTTTACCCTGTATGGCCTCCCTGAAGGGTCAAGTTACTAGTATCGTCTCCTACTAGTTGTCTCAAGTGCGATAAACACAAGTTTTAATCAAGGAATATGACATCATGAGGACATATATCATGCAGGCAGGTAATAACAAGTGGATGCAGGAGGTGGAAAAGAGGTTTGGCCAGTGTAGATGTCTCTTTCTGAAATCTTCTTGTGATTAATTAAGTTCTCAAAAAATACCCGCCTTCACAGAGAGAATCTAGATTCTCAGGTTCCATTTAGTTAGTCTCTGGAGTTGGGCAAATATCCTGTCTCCTTTTTATCCAAATTACAGAGCCCAGACCCTCCAATTGTTCAGCCATTGTTCATACCTGAGTGTCTTCTATGTTCCAAAAGTGATCCATATATTATCTTTAATTTTACAACAGTCCCAAGTGTCAGCTACGGTTACATGTTTTCAGGTACAGAAACTGAGGCTGAGAGCCTCTTATTTGTTCAAAGCTCTAAGACGAGGGACACACACACACACACACACACAAACACACACACACACACACACACAGGACTGACTGTGAAGCACCTCCTTCCAAAACATCCCAGCTCTGGTGAGAGACTCCTGGGGAGCCAACTCAGTAACATATGAGACCCTGGGATTCATACTGTTTATAAAGTAAGCCCCTGAAACTGCACAATTAGCCCATCGAGGTTATTCAAGGCTATATTTTGAGGACTGGGCTCTAGGATGAACAGTCACGCAAAGGTTATGAACAAGCCAGCTGCCGATTCACCCTGCAGTTTCTAAGGGCATTAGAGCTCAGGTCAGAGCTCTGATCTGCCTGCATCAGAGACCTTCCCCATCGAAGGACAGGAGTGTGAAGGGCTGCCTGCCTGGCTTAGATGATGATGCTCTCCTCTGCAGCAGCACCTGCTGTGTGTGCCTTTTCTGCAGAGGCATATCCAGGAGGGAGCCTGTGAGGCACTGGACATCAGACAGGGCTGGAGGAGACCTTAAACATCATCCAGACCAGTGACCCCGAAATGCGTCTTTATCGACAAGACCTTATAGGGAAGCCATACTAGATGCTGTTGGTGCCTTGCACATATCCCCTCCACTCACCCAGGGGTCTCCTGCAGCTGTTTTCAGCAGCGTCTGCATAAACATGTCCCTGCCTCCGTGCTGGGTAAGCCCAAGCTGTGCTCTGCGGTCTCTCAAAGGCCCAGCACTAGAGGGTTCCGTTGTCACAGCCATGCCCCTGCAGTATTGCTCCTTTTGTTGATCTTCCTCTCATCCTTGTCCCACTTCTCCACTCCTCCATGGTGCTTTTTAAGATCATCTCCCAAATAAATGAATTGCACCCAATTCTTGTCTCAGGGTATGCTTAGAAGAACCAAACAAAGACAGATAATCCAAAGCCTACACCTTTAGAATCTCCTAGGTTCTAGGGGAGCTCTGAGGTATCCTTAGTTTGCCCAGCTCAGAAAATTAGTCTTGTTCAATGCCTTAGGAGATGGCTGGTCAACCCGCTCCTTGAGTATCAGATATCTTCCTATCTCCCCATCCCCAAGACCCTTCTGTAGTATATATAGAAGGATCAAGTCTCTGTTAGTTACAAGTGATGGGTAACTCAAACTGGCTTAAGCCAAAAAGAGAATTTATTCACTCAGGAAATGAAAAGTTTGGAGAGTTGAACCTGGACTGCCAGCAGCCCAAATGGCGCCTTTGTGAAAATTTAAACGTGTATTCGTGAAGGCACTATCTGGCCATCTACCAGAAAACTTTTTAGTAAAAAAACAAACCAGAATGACTTTGAGGTGAATGGCACATTCTAGCCCTGGATCCAGATTTCTCTCCTCTCTCTATGTCTCTCTCTCTCGCCATCTCTTAGAAATGCCCTCAGCAGGGTTCATTCTCAAGCAGGCTCTTCCCTTATGGTGACAAGGCAACTGATGGCAATTTCAGGCTTGTATCCCATTTTCTCAGCAACCTTGGTATAAAAGATCATGCCTCCTTCTTCCAACTGTTCTGACCAAAGTCCTGGAATTACACCTTATTTGCTGTGATTGGCCTGATTTGTATCACAAGACACAAATCATGAATCAATCAGTGTAGCTGCAGTGATGTCATGCTCTGCTTGGCCACGGCTGGGTCTCATGTCCATGGTGGAATTAAGGGAACATGTTAGTATTCCCACCCCAGCCCTAACATCCTGAGACTGGGAGGAGGGCCGGGTTCCTGAGACAAATCTGGGAGCATTGTTGGAAGAAGAGTAGTGGCTATGCAGGCTGGCAAAAACAGATGTCAATTCTAGCAGTGTGGCTGAAACTTGAATGTGCATGAGTCATCTGGGGATCTTGCTAGACATAGGTTCTTGGGGATCATTCTTAAAGATTGTAATTCAGAAAATCCGCGGAGGGACCCATGAATTCGCATCTCTCAGAAGGCTGACGTTGCCAGTGCCTGAGCACACTGCCTCATGGTACACTGTGGCATTCGGTGGTCATCAGATTTATCAAGCTGCTGCTGAAGTCCCTGAAGTGGTGAGCCCTGGAGGCGGGCTTCTTTGAAGAGTCTGTGAAATATAGCCACAGAGAAGGATGCTCAGCCATATTTTCCTCTCTCTCTTCCTGTTTATCAGAAGATAATGGGGACTTGGCCAAAGGATGCTTGTGTGGGGTACCCAAGCTGTCACATAAAGGATTTTCCTCGAAGTTCCTTCGAAGTTCCTCGAGGAACTTTATATGACAGCTTGGGTATCCCACACAAGCCTCTGTACCCCTGGGTATCCTTCCCTAAGAGAATTTTTGATTTGGGAAAAGGAAGGGATAGAGAATGCAGTTAAGGACCTAGGGCTAGGGTGGGACAGATGAAAGTGATTTGTCTTTCAGGAAGGACAATGAGTTTCTGAAAGTAGAAATAGCGTAGGGAGGAACTGGATTTTTAAGAAGCCAGAAAAAGGCCAATGCCCTGGAATGTCTATATACTAGGATGGGATCCTTTCAAACACATCCAGGTGTACCTATGGACTGACCTGCTGAGATAGGAGCTGGGTTCAGAGGAGGTCTGATTACCTATACAGCTGCAGAGGCAGAGGCAGCAAGTTCGCATCCTATCCCACCTACTTGGGCCAGCAGAAATGCTAACTCCAGTGCAGCATGATAGAAATATAATAAAGATGTACTGTGAGCCACATACACAACTTAAAATTTTCTAGTAGCCAGATTACAAAAAGAAAGAGGTGAACTTGATTTTAATAACATATTTTATTTGACCCAATATGCTTAACACATTATCATTTCAGCACATACTCAATTTAAAAATTCCAGGCCTACATGAATGGAGCTGGAAGCCATCATCCTCAGCAAACTAACAGAGGAACAGAAAACCAAACACCTCATGTTCTCACTTATAAATGAGAGTTAAACAATGAGGACACATGGACACAGGGAGGGGAACATGACGCACTGGGGCCTGTTGGGGGGTGAGGGGGTGAGGGGAGGGAACCTACAGGACGAGTCAATAGGTGCAGTAAACCACCATGGCACACATATACCTGTGTAACAAATCTGCATGTTCTGCACATGTATCTTGGAACTTTAAATAAGTAAATAAACAAAAATTCCAGTTCTAATCTCACTCTTACACAGTTATGATTCTTCAGCATAAACATGAAAGCATAATTTACTTTAGAATTCAAATGTCAACTCTGTAATATTATAAAGGCAATGACAAGTCATAATAATTTCATGTAGTCATCCTTGCTAGGAAAAGCCGTCCATCATCTGTAATGCATACATACATTGCGACTGAGCTATTTCACATTTTCTTCCCATACAAAAACCTTTGAAATGTGCGTTTTACAACACAGCACATCTCAATTTGGACTGACCGCATTTCAGGTGCCCAATAACACGCGGGGCTAGTGGCTGCTGAATTGGATGGCACATCTTTAGTCCCGGCAGGCCAAAGCTGTCCACTATCTCTTTCTCATTTTCTTCCTCTACCAGAGTGCTGTGGGTGTTGTTTGGATACTGAGCAGAGATAGTACCAGGTCTGACAAAGACTTAGCTTCAACAGTGGTGGTGGCTGTGTAGACTCAGAACAAAGCATGACAACTGGTTTGTTTTGTGAGGAGGCCTCTCCTGCCTTGCTGGCTCTGTGCAATGTGTGAGTCATAGTGGGAGGTTGGGAGGAGGGGAAGGATGAGATTCTCTCTATTCTGAGGCCTTGTCACGGGCCCTCGGGTGTGTGGGGGCAGGAAAGAGGGACTGACACCGTGGAGAATGGGACAGTGAGGGGCTATGGAAGAAGGAGCCTGGATTCACAAAAATCATTCTGTACTGTGGGGTGGGAACAACACTCAAAATACCATTTGTCTGTGCCGGGGAGGAGCAGGACGAGGGAGAGATGAAAGAACTACAGGATTTTATGATTGAAACACTCAGGAAAGAGAATGAAGACCAGAGCCATTGGAAATGTCAGACTCTGGGGTTCTTTTTAAAATCGGATCTTAGAGTTGTCTCAATTTTCCAGAGTTTTTTCTGAAGAGCCATTTTTCTTTCATGCGTCGCACATCTGTTTTCAGTCCTTCCTACTTGATTTGAGCATTAAAAAAACTTGCTTCATGAACAAACTTTCATTGGCTTTTGAAATGTGCAGATGTGTTATCTTTGAAAAGCATCTGGTCAAATACTCCCTCACAAGACATGGCGATGGAGCTCCGAGTCTTTTGGGAAAAGCGCTTTACCCTAGAAAAAGTGACAGAGATCTCCAAGACTCATCAGTACAGTGGCTACGAGCTCGGGCTGGGTTTGGCTCAGCCATCCTGTTACTTTGCTAGCCCTCTGTGAAGTTCTTTAATCTCCCAAAGCCTCAGTTTCTTCTTCTATATATTATTCTTCTTCTATATATTATATATTCTTCTATATATTATTCACATATTATTCTATGTGAATAATAACAGTTCTTACCTCACTGGGATGTTGGGAGGATTGAAAAAAAAACCCATGTATATTATGCTTAACACAATGCCTGGCACAGGTAATCATGATGGTTTTTCTGTAAGAAACACCAGCTCTTCTGGGCTTCCAGCCAGGCTCTGCAGTTCAGTGATGAGGCTGGCCAGGTAGAGTCTTCTTCTATACCAAATTGCTTGAGTTTAAATTAGACATGACCATGTAACATGACAGATGTGGGAGATGACACACAGAGAGGAGTGAATTGGCTGTAGCTGCTTAGGGAATTGATGGCAGAACTCAAGACGAAACCCAGAATAACTAGTTTCCAGTGCTGCTTTAACAGCGTCTTCTGGCACCTGCGAGTTAAATTTCAGAAAGCACAGAGAGGCCATGGAGAAGGCAGGGTTTGAGTCTGTAGCTGCAGAACAAATGGAGCAGCCTGATACAAAAGCAAATATGGAACCCCGAAAGGCAAGTCTAATATATTCAACAGGACTGGCAAATACGTAGTCATGAAAAATCTTACAGTGAATATTGATTTGACATGGGAAAAACACTTTTGATCTATGTCAAGTAAAAACACAGGAAATAAAACTGCACATAATTTAATGCCAAAACCAATCAATCAACCTATCTATCTATGCCAAAATGCTCTAAACCAGATGTTATGTTTCTTATCTCTGTGGGTTAATAGCATTTTTTTTCTTGAGGCTTTGGTGTATTTTCTACAATGAACACTTGCTACTTTCATAATCAGGAAAAACAATACAGGTTATAAAACATTTCCAGTCTCCAGTTCACACCAGGAAGCCTGCAGCTCATTCTCATCTCTCTCAGCCTAGCAGGACTCCTAGAGGCTTCAAAGCCTGCTTTGTTTACAAAAGGATGATTATGTGGGTGTCCAGGGAGATAGACTGATAGAGAACAAAGTGAGACATGTTTTATTGAAGACGATAACCAGAGTCAAGACGCTCTCCAACAAAAACCTTCAGTGAATTCAGTGGATGGCTGTTATAGTCAAAGTAAATTGGGTAAATGGCAAATGGGAATGTTAGCAAGCTCTGTGGTGGAGGACCATAGACTTCTTCATCTGTCTATATGGGGCAATAACTAAAAATAAAGTTCATCATGATTGTGATTTTCATTTAGTTGGGGATCAGTTAACCCAGTTAATCAGGAGTCTGATGAGGTCAGTGGCTAGGGTTCCTCCCTCCCCCTCATCTCACTGGGTTTCTGGCCAGCTTGTCTACAAATCACATGGGAATTCTGCCCTAGAGTCTCACCTATGGCTGTCTTCCCACACCTGCCCATTCTGTCTTTTTGCCCTGATTGAAGTTCTTTGGACTTGGATCCAGTTGTTCTCTGCCCAGCCTCTTTGGGTCTGTCCATTGTCTACACAATCTTTGTTGTGTTGACCCTACATTTGGCCCTTTGCTGATTCCTCAGATCCCTTTCCTGTAGCTTTGGGGCAATCAACCTTGCTCCTCTCCCATGTCCACTGACCCCACCCAGGTCACAGCCCTGCTCCTGTGTGCTCAGGAGAGATGTCTGGATGTCACTGGCCCTCTGGTTTTGCTCTGTGCCACTGCCACAGAGTCTCTGCAACTCTGTTATTCTTGACAGCAATTCTCCAGCCATAAGTCAGCACCAAAGCCTGGGAGATGGGACACTGACAGATTAAAGAGGCCCATCCTATGACTTGGTTCTGCCACCCCTAGTTGGGAGCCTTTGGGCAAGGTACTTAACCTTTCTCAGCCTCAGTTTCCTCATCTGCAAAGTGGTGACAATAATAGTTATCTGATGAATCGAATCGTTACATGTAAAGTATGTCCAAGTTGTTTGGCACATAACCAGTACTCAGTAAATGTTAGTTGTTACAATGTTATTATTTTATTATTATAAGAGCAGCCTAACCTAAGTGGTAAGAGGATAGGCTCTGGAGTCAGACGGACTTGGTAAAACTGCTCTTCTGACTGTGACTAGCTGTGGCATACCCTGTGTGCCTCAGTTTCTTCTTCTGTAAAATGGGACAATACAGAGCACTACCTCTGGGACTTGCTGTCGAGATAAAGTGAAATAATGCAATGATACACTTTCAAAATGCCTGATATATAGCACCATAAAATGTTTGTTGTTGTTTATATGATAGACGATGGTCAGCTTTTTCGAACAAGGATGACTTTATGAAATTATCAGTACTTGTCATTATATTTATAATATTCCAGAGTTGACACTTGAACTCTACAGTAGATCAAGCTTTCATGGTTGTGCTGAAGAACCAGAATCTTGTAAGAGTGAGATTAGGACCAGAATTGGCCAGCTGGGTTTTCCCTCTGTCCAGGAGAATGAGCTCATTTTGTCCTAAACCAGATTCTATTTGTCTTGAGTGCACATAAGCTGAAACCAAGGAGTCTCTGGTTTCAGGGGAATGTACTGGCCAGCAGCACTGTGTTTGGAAGCATACATGGATCACAGTGTTAAAGATCTAGCCTGATTGATTCACATAAGCAGAAGTGAGAATTCTTTCAAAAATTATCATTTTCTTTGTTCAAGAATACAAAAATGACTCAAAATCATCCTGGAAATCACTAGGTACAGGAAAATATGACCTCATGGAGTCCCTGGAGATGGCTAGACATCTTCTAGAGAAAATCAGCCTTTGGCATCATTACAAACCCTCTCTATTTTAGAAAAAAAAATCACAAAGCTCAAGGAGGAAAACTTTCCTGCTTGCAAGGAACATGGTTTATGAAAGTTAAGCCTTGCCATCATTTAAGTCAGCCACAGATGAATTCCCATTTATTTCCTGACTACCTTTGTAGTAAAATCTGTTAGAAAGCAGCAAAATAGATTTCTAGATTTGCCAAAACGAGTCACTAAAGCACTAATGTAATAAGAGGTTGCTTTGTATATTAAATGAAGCTTTGATATCAGATATTCAAAAGTTTTTTTTATCCACTGTTTTATTAAAGATGACGGGGCTTTATTAACCAAGTACCAGCTGCTTTTTTCTAAGAAAAATAAGCACCAAAGAATCCAGGGACCAGGGCTAAGCTGTGAGTACATCAGTAGGGAGTGGAACAGCAAATTGAGACTTCTGTTTTTATAGAAGACAATAGACTTCAGGGCCACATTATCTACGCACCCAACACCTAGATAATTGGTTTATACAGCAGGGAAAACGTCCTCTAGGTTAAGCCTGTTTACTAAGAAGCTCAGCAGAGAACAGCCTGTTGATCCTGACCTCAAGGACTATAGATTCAGCAGAGATGATGAAAAAGAAAGAGGTACCCGAAAACCAAACAAAACCACAAACTCAGCAGCTATCCTAAAGTAGAGATTTTCCCTTAGTAGAGACCATTAAATAAAAGTGTAAGAATACGATTTGTAAAAAAGGAAAGTAAGGTCTACCTGCAAATGCAACAGTCAGTATTTTGTATGTTTCACAAGGGCAATGATCAGATATTGTTCACTAAATTCTAATGCATGTCTAGTGCGTGCTATGGCAAATGTCATGCAAATCAGTCTAAATACAGCAAGTCTTCTTTATGCTTTAGCATGCTTACAAATTGCAGCAGGTGCGTGTTAAAAACATGGGCTCCCAGGCACCACCTCCAGAAGATCAGATCCAGTAGGCCATGGGTAAGTCTGAGAACTTTCATTTTTCTTAAAGAATCACATTAGGTGGTTCTGATGCAGATGGTCCGCAAACCACACTTGGAGAGACACTTGATATAGCAAATACAGTAAATTATAAGCCAAATCAGAATACTACACATTGTAAAAGCAAGAAAACTAATACATGCACAAATATAATTATGTAATAGTTGCATGAAAAAAGCCAACATATCTAAAAAGCTGTCTCAAAGCTGTGTTTTAAAAAACTTGCAGGTAAGTGTTTGAAGGGGCTAGTTAGCCCTTATATGAGGCACAAACGTGAACTCAAAGCCAGCTAGCTAATTTAATAGATTATATTAATCAATGACTTGCATGTTAATATTTAATTGGTAGTCCAGTGGTTCTCCACCCTATATGGATGCATGTTAGAATCATGTGGGAGTTTTTGATAAGCTGATCCCTGAGACTCCAGCTCCAGTGTCTGATTGACTCAGTTGATCTGAACTGGGGCCCAGGCATGGGCATGGTTATAAAGCTGCTCAGATGACTCTGATGTACAGGTAGAGCTGAGACTCTGTCCACCTCCTGCACCCATAGTCTCTCTCTCTTCTTTCTCTCTGTCTTAAAAAGATAGGTTAGGGAAATACTGTCAGAGAGATTAAGCAATTTGTCCAGGCTATAAATCAAGTTACCAAATACTGAGGTAAGCTCCAAAGTAAAAAAAAAAAGTAGACAGCAAAATGGTCAAGGAAAGGGAAGTTACCCTGGTTGAGAGAAGATATGGGAAATCAAGCTGCTCTGGTCTCCCTGCAGCTCAGGAGGAGAAAAATCAGCACTGAACAAAGAGAATTGCAGAAAAGACTATTCTGTGGGAGCAGAAAGCTTTAAAAAGGGGATGCTTTCTTTTGATGAAATGGGACAGAAAAGCACTAGAAGGTATAAAGAAGTGTTCCAAGGAGGCAAATTAAACCCTTTCTCCCAGTGAGTAGAAACTTGGTGGATAAGGGTTGCATGATATGGAGGAGGCAGCTTGATTGCCCTTGTCCTTCCCACAACCAATGCTCAAGGCAAAGTTACTCATTGTTATTAATGACACTCTCTCCCTGGAGCCTAGACCCTGCCTCAATGTGCTTAGCATAGCACTTGCCTATCACTGATTGATCAGATTGGCCCCAAGTTCAAATCTATCTGCCATCTCTGGCATAGTGAAAAAGGTATGGTCTTTGCACCTAGAACCAACTTTGAGCACCAGCTTTGCCCATTCCTAGCTGTGTGGTCTTGGGCAAATTACTTAAGTTCCCGAGTTGTAGTTCTCTTATAAGTTAAAAAGAATAGTTGAACGAAGAAGACAAAAAATGCATATCTCATAGTATTTTGTGAGGCAAAGGACAAGAAGAGTGTCTGGCACATGGTAGGTCCTTAATAATGATAGCCAGAAGTATTGGGTGTCTGTAAAGTCATGGCAATAAATATGATAAACTGCCTTGAGGTGGAAATATGAACATAGGTAAGACTCCAAAATGGAGCCTTGGAAGGCCTCCCTTAGTACGAACCTTAGCCCATGTGCAAATCCACATTTGAAAAGGAACTTTCAAGCTGTGAATGAAAGAAGTGGGACTCACCAAATCACATGAGCTCACTGTATGACCCACTGGCCACACATGGAAGAAATGCTGCTATGACAAAGCAATTCTCTGTTCTGTGATGTTTGCAATTAGTGCCTGTATTAAGAGAACATTAGGAAAAAAAAGTCACTCAGGGTCCAGAACCTGAAAAGAAGAAGCCAAAGGAGGGAGGTCTCTGTCTATCTCCCCTGCCCACAGGGCCATCTTCTCTCATCTCATCCTAACCACAGCCACACAAGGTCTATTATTATCATGATGGCACCTAGTTCACCAATCAGAAAATTGAGGTCGGAGAAGAGAAATATCCTTCATGGAAGTGGTGGAGCTGAAATCTGAATTGATGTCTTTAAACCCCAGAACCTGAGTTCTTTGCCAGGTATTAGACACAGTCATCAAGACTCCTTGGTAAAAAACGAAGAAATGAAATCCTTCCAGGGAAACATGCGTGTAGTATTCTTCTGTTCTTGGGCCACTCCGATTATTGAAATAATCTGTAAGCAACTGCCATCTCCACTAAATAAGAGCCCTGTTCCTCCTGTCGGTTATGTTTAGTTCAATGAGAGAATTATGGAGGGCAAAGTAGTTGTAAGTTAATAAACAGTGGTTATTTGCGGATGTTTATCAATTTGCTTTGATTTGCCCATATTAAAGAATGAGGGAATTCAAATACTTTATTAAGTTTCTTCCATGTGAGAAACTTCATAAAGCAACACGTCAGGCCCTTTAAGAGTTTGAACTGCTGTCATTGGCAAGGAACACAGAACCTGATGTCAAGAAAGTAAAACAAATACAGTATCTCCATGTGTTCTAGGCTACACACGGAATGAAGATAAAATCTCATGGAACAAAAGTTAGGTAAGTAACTAAGAATGCACAATGATAATCCTCTTCTCTTATATTGGATTATATGGGCTGTGTGGTATGGTATCTCTGGATTGGCGACCATGGGCTTGGGCCTCCCAGCAGCAGAGATGGGAGGGCCTTCATGGAGGGGCTGGGGTTTGTGGTAGGTATCTGGATAGAGCTGGCAGAGGCTTAGAAACCAATGGCTTTAAACCTTCTCAGAATGCACTTTCTTTTCCTGCAGATACGAGAGAGAGAATTCTATTTTACAGAAGGATCTGTGGTTTGAATTAGAATAGCACTATTGTGACAAAGTTGGCTTTCAGTCTAAGTGATGTATTTGCAGAAAATTATATCTGTGCCTTCAGCAGGAACTCACAGTGGTTTACAGCTTACAAGTATGTTTTGAAAATAAGTCCATAAGCAGCAAGAGAGCAGAAGTTCTTTACAGTTATATTGATTTAAATGTCATTTTCCATCATCCTGGGAGTTATGATGGTATAGGTTTGGTTCCCTGGATGAATGTTGGAGCCAGTTCTTTCATAAAGCAATATAGTTTCAAAAGCTTCTAGGATTTTATGAAAAGAAAAAAAAAAGGGCATTTGGTATTTGGTCACATTTGAACTAAATCCTTGAAGTGCTTAAAAATGTGCTGGGAAATTTTGACAAAATTTTCTAAAATGGTGTCTATTTCTTTCTTGTAAATCCACCTATCAAAAGGTGAAGGGATATGTCACATTGGGTAGATCAGGGATTACTCATTTGAAAAGTTTATGAGATGATATGGTCCAGGCAATGGAAAAGATTAAGTGTTCAATGAAACCCAGAGAAACCTCAAAGAGCGTCAGATCAGAGATCTCAGAATACCAAATGGATCTTCAAACCTATCGGTTTCCCTCAAGCTCTAAAATGCATGGATTGCATGATGTGACAAATATTAAAAATGGCATTTCAGACCATGTCTTCCTGAATTTTTGTGTCCTGGAAACTGAATTGGCAAATGGAATGCGAGGCCTAACTGGCAATGCTTAGACAAAAAAAGTGCCTAGGAGTCTCAGTATATTTAGAATAATACTTTGCTCATTAGAAAATTAATGAGGTAGAGAAAATGATGTTTTCAAGTCTTTAAGGATTCTCTGGAGGAAACGAGGGTAAATAATGGCCTCTTAAATTACAAAGGCAGAAGCCAGGAATCACTACTGTTAAATTCAGTATAGCCTAAAGCTGCCTCCTTACATATTTTATATTCAGTAAAGGTTTCTCTGTACATAGTGAACTGTAACATACCTGGATGTGTGAACAGACCATAACCTCTTACCAGGTTTAGGCCAAGCAAAGGTGGCCAACTGTTTGAACCATGTTCAAATATGACAAACATCGAGTTGTAACCAACCCAGCTGTGGCTGTTTCAGCATCTCATCTCTGTTTTCTGTACATCACTTTTTTTCTGTCCATAAATCTTCTTTGACCATGTGGTAGCACTGGAGCCTCTCTGAACCTATTCTTATTTGAAGGCTGCCTGATTAATCATTTTTTGCTGAATTAAGGTCTGTTAACTTTAATTTGTCTAAGGTTTTCCTTTTTTTTTCTTTTTTTTTTTTGAGACGGAATCTCGCTCTGTCATCCAGGCTGGAGTGCAATGGCATGATCTCGGCTCACTGCAACCTCTGCCTCCTGGGTTCAAGCGATTCTTCTGCCTCAGCCTCCCAAGTAGCTGGGACTACAGGTGTGCGCCACCACACCTGGCTAATTTTTGTGTTTAGTAGAGACGGGGTTTTACCACATTGGCCACGCTGGTCTCAAACTCCTGAACTCATGATCCGTCCACCTCGGCCTCCCCAAGTGCTGGGATTACAGGCGTCAGCCACAGCACCTAGCCAGGTTTTTCTTTTAACATTACATTTGAACGTATGATCCATCAGTCCTAAAGAAACTAAAAGCAATGCAAAATGAATTGGTAATCAATTCATGGAAAATACAAGCACTATTCTAGAAATGGGTTGTGAATCACTGAATTAGGAACATTAAGAAGCAAATAGATTATTCTGGGAATTTTATGTGCTTTCTATTTGCCTTTATTATTTTATTTGGCTAGAATATTTTACTATTTCCAGTATTAGATCTTCTTTTCAATTATTAGTAACTTTTTAATAACAAATCCATCAGGTTGTAATTTAATGTAGGAAATAAACAGAAAATAAAATATTTTTGAAATATTTTAATAGCAAGATTTTTGGTAGGGGGCAGGGGAGGGAGTGGTAATAAACAAAAGAATTAAGTTACATATTGCTGGTTCTAAAATATCCTTTCAAAACTTACTGTGTGTCTTTTTATATTTACCATTTTGAATTGTATTTGTTTTCAAAAACTAATTGGCAATGGAAATTTCTTTTAAACGTTCCCATATGAATTTCTGCCCCATAGTTAAATCAATTGGCTGATGTTATGTTCCGCTACATAAACCAAATTTGTTTCTACTTCAAAAACTTTGTAAAATGTCAGTAAAGCAATCATTGGAAAGGAAATACTAGCCAAATAATTGTTAGCAAAATAAAATCAAGTGGATTTTGAGTTGTTCAGATAATCCAAAGTGCCAAGAGTCAGTGCTTTGGCCATGGGGGCATTGAACTTAAGTAGAACAATTCAGGCCACTAATATTTCCAAATTATTTGCACTCGGCTTTGTGTAACTTCTGGATTGGGTAGACAACCAGTATGTTCTATCCTAAACACGCTTGTCCTTTGCAGCTTTGTGGTGCTCAAGGGAAAAAAAAACCCCTGAAAATTATAACCGGAAGAGAGGAATAGAAACATCTAAGGCCCTAGGTTTTAAAAAGACTCCTTTAGAAGTATTATATTGGCTTTAATTTTCAAAAAGGACATGTTCGGCCAGGTATGGTGGCTCACACCTGTAATCCCAGCACTTTGGGAGGCTGAGGCGGGCAGATCACCTGAGGTCAAGAGTTCAAGACCAACCTGGCCAACATGGTAAAACCCTGTCTCTACTAATAAAGAATTAGCCAGGTGTGGTGGCACAAGCCTGTAATCCCAGCTAATCAGGAGGCCGACACAGGAGAATCACTTGAACGTGGGAGGCAGAGGTTGCAGTGAGCTGAAATTGTGCCACTGCACTCCAGCCTGGACAACAAGAGTGAAACTCCAAAAAAAAAAAAAGTCATTGAGTGGGACTTCTGGGAAAACTACTTAAAGTGGGGTTGATCCAGCTGGAAAACACATCCTTTTGCCATTTTTTCCTTCCTTGTTCTTCTTCACTAGAATGCAGACATGACGGTTGGCGTTCCAGAAGCTGAAGCTGTCTTGGACGATGAGGTAGCTTTGAGGATAGAAGCCTTTGGCTAAGGAAGGTAGAGTGCAAAGAGCGAAGACGAAGAGCGTTCTGGAGGACTGTGGAGTTCCATGCCAGCCTTGCATTGTCTATTCTGTTATTTCTGTGGGAAAAAAAAAATACAGTAAACCTCTATGTTGCTTAAGTTCCGTTCCTTTGAATTTTCTGCTCTGGGTAACCTAGGCATGATTTATGTACAATGTAACCATACACAATCACCACCTATGTGCTGGATGTGGAAACTTATGACTTTAAAGCAGAGGTCCCTAACCCCTGGACCATAGACTACTAATAGGTCTGTGGCCTATTAGGAACCAGGCCGCACAGCAGGAGATGGGCAGCGAGCAGTGGGCAAGTGAGCATTACAGCTTGAGCTCCACTTCCTGTCAGATCAGCAGCGGCCTAAGATTCTCATAGGAGGGCGAACCCTATTGTGAACTGCGCAGGTGGGGGATCCAGGCTATGCCCTGCTTGTGAGAATTTAATACCTGATGATCTGAGGAGGAACAGTTTCAGTCCGAAACCATCCCTTCCCCTTCCATCCGTGGAAAAATTGCCTTCCACGAAACTGGTCCCTAGTGCCAAAAAGGTTGGGGACTGCTGCTTTAAAGGATGGGTAGCTGCAAATTGCTTAGCTGCAATGTTAACAGTCACCTATTGTTCTATTATTGTTTAAATAATCACAATGATGTTGGTAACATGTAATAGTAAGGCAATATTCATATAAATCCATCTTCCTCTAATATAATCTATCTTAAATTAATCCCTAAATCATCTCTCAATGGAGGACACATCTACAATACTGTATCTCATTCCCCCTTCCAACTGGTCTTAGTTTTCTCCATGTAAATTCTGATTCTTTATATTTCTTTCAATTTCTGAATATGGTTCAGGAATACCAACTGTGTATTATATACGCCACCTCTCTTCAATCATGTGTCCATCCCAGATATTAATAGTTGATGGTGGCATTTTCTCTATGTCAACCTCTTTCTCATAAACCTTTCTACCTAGTGCCAGGCAGGTCCTACTTTATCAGAATTGGCAGCAGACGTACATTTATTATAAGCCACTTTCAACAATTTTTGAAATGTTGGGTGGGGCTGAACATGGTAAATTATTTTTTTTCTCCAAGTTGACATGTTGGAGGAATTCTCTTTGTGTATTATAAACTTCCAGCTTGTTGAACAAATGCTGATGTTATGTCCTAGGTTTTGAGGAAAGGCAAATGGGGGCACATTTTGCTCACAGTAGCTCTGGTGTCAATACAAATTAGTGAGTTTTAGTGAATAGGCCACATTTATTGAGCACCCACTGTTTACAAAGCATTAAACAATGAGGATATTTACAAAGTATTAAATAGAGAGGGAAATCCAATGGTCCCTGTCTTTATGGAGTTATAATTATTTTAATGAAAGCAACAGAATAAACAAAAAATTTTTAACAGTTGTAGCTGATGGTTTGTCAAAGACCTTCCAGGGAAAGAAACTTAAATTGTAAATGTTACCTCTGCCACAACTGTTGAAATAGTAATAGCCAATCCTTAAGAGGACTTCCGTGTTGGGCTCTGTGAGCTATGACTTTTCTATGGGTAGTGGGGCTGCATGGCTCATACCCATTTCCTCACCCCCAGAACTGCCCTCTAGACACACAAAGGTGGACCTGTAGTAGCCGTGTCCACTGCATGACCACTGGGGCCACTCCCCATTCTGACCATGGTTGATTGACCTGATGCAAGCTGAGCCAATGACATTCTCCCTCCCTGGAGTTTGCCTTTGGAATGAAGAGGCTAGAGACTGTAAACATTGAAACCAAGCCACACATGCCCGTGTGTTCCAGAAAGAGGGGGCACAACTGCTGCTGCCAGGATCCCAGAGTTGTTCTGAATCCTGCTGTCTCAGATTTGCCAAGCTTAAAATCATTAAGAACTGCACTGAGGTCTGTATGCAATAAGAACACTTCCATCACTCTCTTTCTTAAGATCTTTCTTGAAAATTGATACCCCAGTGTTTCAATAATTTCTCCCTCCCTCCCTCGCTTGCTTGCTTGCTTGCTTGCTTGCTTGCTTCCTTCCTTCCTTCCTTCCTTCCTTCCTTCCTTCCTCCCTCTGTCCCTCCCTCCCTCCCTTCTTTCTTCCCTTTCTGCCTCCCTCCCTCTCTTTCCTTTCCCTCCCCTCTTCTTTCTCCCTTATCCTTCCCTTCCTTCTCTTCCCCTGCCCCCCAAGCTAGCGAGAATCAGATGTTATTACTTGCAATGAAATATCTTTTACTCATACAGGAAAATTATTTATTTAATCTTCACCACAATACTGGTGGAGTTGTGGGAGGGAGGTGGGGAAAATATTGTGTCCCCAGTTGTCAACTAAGGAAGCGAAGGCTTACAGAATTTGACCTGAAGTCACACAGAGCCAAGACTCTGAGGCAGCTAGGCCTGTGTGAGTCCAGAGCCAGTACTTCCAGAAAATGTTTGATCTCACAGGTGGTGAAACAGGATTTGCCCACCTTCTGTTTCCCAGAAGATCAACAAATTGCTTCCAGATAGCCGTGATCCTAGGCACAGGAATAGCAGTTCCCTCTCTCATAGGCTACCTTGTCTTTTCCTTTTGGCCTCACTGGCTTTTGGACACTAGCCTTCGAATACAAAAAAACCCTACGTGGAAGATGACAGCAACATCAATAATCCCTTACCAACAATCCCCTAGCCGTGTCCCCTTCTTTCTAAACATGTAGTTTAAAATCTGCTTCCAGGAAGGTTTTCTTGATTGATTTTATCCAGCATGTTTTTATTTTTAACATGTTTTTGTTATTATTTAAATAATATTTTCATTTCATTTTATTTTATTTTAGATTGGAAAGAAAGGGAGGAAGAAGATGGTAATACTCAAATCTCGGTGCCTTGCATCCTGGGCAGCTTCTCTTTTTGTGGAGTGGGATATATCCTATTTTGTTCTTCCAGAATTTTTCTTTCTACCCTTCTCTCTGGCCAGAAGGATGACTGCTTGGGCCACAAAAATGGGTTCCATTTGGTCATGGCCAAGGAAGGAGTCCCAGCAGAGGATTCCAGAGAGGAGGAGATGAAGATTGGGGTATGGATTCCCTGCTTTCCTCCCTATGAGGAACCTCAGGTTGGCTGTTTCTCTGGACCAAACACAACTTCTTCTCTTCCATTATCCTTCTCTTCACAACTCTCTTATTTTGAATGCCAGTCAGTGTACTTTCCCCTCCCTCCTTCAGCTCTAGGGATGGTGGTAGCTCCACTGCTCCTATCCCTGGGATTCTGCACCTTCCCTTACGGTTTCCCTATGCCCTGCCTGCACTATTGTAAACAGTCTCTCCTTAGATCATCCTCGTATGAGCACACTTCTGCTTCCTGCGGGGTTCCTGATTGGTACTAATTGTAAATGCTTCTCCTAACTGGTGCTTCTTCCTGTGTCCCCTCATACTGCATCATTTTTACTGGCAAGCAAACCTGCTGTTCTGTGGTCAGTGTTCTCTGGGAGAGTCCAGTCATTCAATTGGATATCCAACAGGCAAGCAGTTGCTCTGTGGATGTACATCACATTAGGCCAGCCAGGAATCATCAATTCACATTCAGAGAGAAGATAAGGCTGGTGGTGAGCGCGATTTACAGAAATCATTCATTACATTCCCTTCCCACTCATGCCTTTTAATGGCAGCACTGTGTGTATTTTTGGGTGGCATGCTACCAGTCTTTCTGTAGAAAGGAGAGGGGGAACTGCGGATGTTGATGCTTTTTGTACAACCACTAATTGAGTTGGCTCAGAAAATTGAGTTCTATTTGAATTCCTCAAACTATGTGGACAAATATGCCCAACCTCATTTGATAATTGAGGACACTGAGGTCCCTAGGAGGCTAAATAACTTGCCCAGATCACATGAGCAGTTGATGGCAAAGCCAAGGCTAGGCCGGGGTCTCCTGATTCCTGATCAGAGGCGCTCGTCCATGCATAGCCTGTGTTATTGTTTCTCAATACTATTCAGCTTAAGTGTTTATTTCCCTGCTAGAGGAGTTTTTCTCGTCTCTGTTTTCTCTTATCAGCTGTATTGCCCCCAGACTTCCCACATATGAAGCATACAGCAAAAGAAAAGGGCATGCTACTGGGAAAAGGAGGAGGGGAGGTGGATGCTGAATCAGAGGCTGACAGCTTCTGCTGGCTGCCTGGGAGGGAGCCCTGCTGGGCCTCCTCTCCTCTCCTCTATTTTACGTTGACAACTCCGCCACATACCAAAGGCATAAACTTGGCCTTCTCTGGGCTTGTTCCTTCTGTCCCCCAGATTGTGCTGGATGTTTTAAATGAAATGCATGGGAGTGGATGACTCACATGTGGGATGGTAATGAAATTTTGGAAATGAGTACCTACAGAGAGGCAGAAAAATTGCAGGCCCTACAGGACTTCAAGATGCTGAGAGCTTATCCACAACGCAAGGGAATTATAAAAGTCTCAATTTAGACTTATTAAATAAGTAGGACAGGAAAAATATAAAATATATGGTACAGTAATTTGATTTTTCAAGAGGTTCTCTTTCTCTCTCCCTTTGACTCCTTTCCCCACCTCCCTCTCTGTGACTACCTACACATACACAAATAGGTGTGCGTGCCCAGAGATTCTATTACCTACACAAGATGAGCTCCTTTTCTCCTTTTTACTGTGACCTAAGATGCATTTCAGCATGATGGCTTTGATAACAATTTTTGCACACTAGTTCTTCAGATCTGAAGACTCTCTTGCTTCCAGATTACAGGCTTCACATTTTGGCAAACATGATGCCATTTTGTAATCCTCTCAATGGTTCTATGGGTGTGAGCAGCACACACAGTCTCCTTATGCTGCAGCAGGAGAAACTAGGTGGGGAGGAGGGATAAGAAGCAACTTATTGTGTTGTGGAAAAGCATTAGCTGGGGAGTCAGGAGGGCTGGATGCTGGCCCCGCTCTGCCACTGACCAGATATGCAAGACCTCTGACCTCCATGGGACTCTGTTGATCATTTGGGCACCGAAAGACTTGCCAAGATGGTTGCTAAGCTCCTTTCCAGTGCTAACATTGTGTAACGAGACATTTTAATTGTGTGTTACAATTTACATAGCATTTCCACATCTCTTCCCCCAATCTTTACAACTCATCTAACAAGGAAAGGAAACTGGAACCCAGAGAGGATAAGGGATTGGTTTTGAGGACACAGAACTCATAGATAGCACAGCCAGGTTTAGAAATTGAGTTTGTGACCCCAAAGCCATGTTCAGCCTGTGAAGTTTTTTAAAAGTCATATGTGCTTTCACTTATGGTAGAAAATCTGTGATTTTTCAACAATAGTTTTTTTAAAAGGTGACTTTTCAAGTATATCAATCTGAATATTGTGTTCAGTTGAGCGTGGTAATTTTCCACCCCAGAGCCGCTCAAGAGCCAGGCCATGAGTTGCTCTGAAGAAGGACGAGACTTGATCTCACTGGAAGCCGAAATCCTCTGTAGAAAACCATCATGGAAAGTGCACAGTCCCTGTATGTGGAAGTGTGCCTTCAGCCTTGTGTTATGGAGGTGTCTCTGGGAATGTTCTCTTTATGCAGTTGCATTTGGTAAGTCAAGTTACATTTTGAATATGCAAAACTCATCTGCCCTTTACAGTGGTCCTCTTAGGAAATTCTTGCTTAGTTTAAAAAGAGAAAGAATATTTTCTAACCCAACTTTACTTGGTCATATTCCTAGCTAAGTAACAGAGCAAGGGGAACTTCCAGCTAGGCAGAAGGGGGAGACTTTGACCAAGGAGGGCCAATGGAATCGGCTCCCAGTAGTCACTGCTCCTCACCGCCCCTTCAGGACTGAAGCACTCGTTCTTGCAGCTGCTGGGAGTGTTGATTGTCCATAGCTCACAGCTAAGGCCCTGTACCCGGGTCTGCCTAAACTCAAGAGGGCTGCCTAAGCCAAGGCTACACTTCAATTTCCCAAGGCAGCCAGTATCCCATGACTGCTTGATACAGCGGTATCCACAATATGAAACCCTGGCCCCTTTGCTCCAACTGAGGACAACTCTGCAAGGCCAGTCAAGCTCCAGAGCTCCACTGTGGGCTTGGCTGAGGCCTTTGTTGTGGCTGCATCACAGCCCAGCTGATTCCTTTGCCCAGTCCTGCCTTTCGCACTCTACCATAAATGTATTGCACCCCAATCTCCACCTCAGAGTCTGCTTCCTGGGATCCTGATCTGCAATACGTATCTTCCTTTCTCTCCATCCTGAGATGGAAGATTCTACAAAACTCCTTTTCTTTGATTGTTATCAGCAACTCTCCTGGATGAACTTGGGAGGTGAGAACCAATATGGAGGCAAGTTGGTTGTGGCTGTTTGTGAATATTGCTTCATGTATACATACAATTTTGGAAATTGGGAGCTGCCTTCCAAAACAGAGCCATACAAAGAATAAGTGATTTGGCAGAAGAAATGGAATATAGAGAAAATGATGCTGCATAGTAAATTTAGAGGAAATTCTACCACATACGCAAGTACTTCAGGTAGGAAAAAGTAAAGCCCTCTCTGCCTGCTTCCTGAGGTTCTTCAGGCCACCCCATGTCTACAGCAGCACGATCGGGTGCACCTTCCTTCCCATAACTTCACTGATGGTGCATTTCCTGCATGAAGTCTCTACCCTAAGTGTCAGGGGGTTTGTATTTGCCTTGTAATCAGCTTAATATGCTGTGAATTTTTCTCCCTAATACAGAAGTAAATTATTCAATTATAAAATCTAAATAAGTCTGCATAAAACTAGCTATATCCTAAATCATGGTCAAAACAACATAAGCTGGTTCCATAATCAATAGCATTTCTCAGTTTCTAATGTTCTAATGTTTCTAGACAATCAAATCAACTGCACTGAGGGCCTCACACAACTAAATTCAAAGACTGTTACGGTGCACAGGAAGTTATAATCGAATGATGTTGCCTGACTATTGGGTTGCTACATTTTTAACTATAGGTTAACAAGTATGAAAAAAACATAGCAACAACAATAAAAGCCATGCTAGCCTGACAATCAGGTCAGTTCTAACATGACTGTGAGGAGATTAGGTGGAAATTGTGATGTATAATTTGGAGAGAACTCTGGGATGGGCGTCTGATTTTGTAACTTTATCAAACTTTTTCTAGTTATTGCACAATGATTGTAGAAGTGCTCAGAAATGTGAACAACTTTTATAAATGTCAACTTATTTTATAAATTAAATATGAATTATATACTCAATTTCAATGTGGTTCTTCTACATGATAGGCAAGTGCAGAGCTCCTAAGAGGAACTCTGCAGCTTCCACTGCCTTCCAACGCACATGGCAGCACAGCAACGCTGGCTTGCTTTTCCTTATTAAGAAGGATGTCAGCTAAGAGGTGAATGTGACAAATGAGCCCCATAGAAGCTCTCAAGCCATTGACTTGGGATGCACTGACATTGGAGTTGGGTTTCTGGGGCTGTCATGATAACCAGGTCAAAAGATTCTCACAGCAAAGTGTCACTTGCCAGCAGGTGCCACACTGTGGCCCCTTGGCATCACTCATTTGCAGCTATACTTCGGAAAGCGAATCAATTTTTCATTTTCCTTTGGGAGTGCCAGCTTGAAAAACACAGTGCGAAAAATGCCCCTGCCTTCTGCCACAGAGGGAGTCCGTGCAGAGAGCCCTACTGGCAGGGAAGGCTCTGAAAATAAGCCACTGCATCAAGAAACAGGTGGTGAAGGGGAAGTGGGGGCATAGCTCCCACAGTCTTATTTCTGTGTGTAGCATTTGAAACTGAAGAAGGAGTTAGAACTAACTCTCGGCTAAGTCTCACACTCAGAAATTCACGCAAGAGCTTGCTGCTGCCAGACACACCACTGCATGACCAGCATGGTGTTCTCTGCTTTTAGAGCAAACTTAACTCTTTCATAGGTGGTTGTGTTCTTGTACCTAAATATTCTCTTTGTCCTAAAAATTCCCTGTACAAAAGAGTCATGCTGCCCTATATATAGCAAATTCAGCATATGGGTTGAATAACTTTTGGGGACTGGATATATATTAACATACTAGAGTTGGGTTAGAGCTTTCATTTCCATTTGGTAGCTAAGAGATTCCTTCCTTAAGCTCTTCAGCATCCAGCAAAGTTGCTTCGATTTTTTCTTGAAGGAAGAAAATGGGGTTTGTGACCCACAAGAGGCACAGCTAACCTAAATTTGGAGAGAAGAGAGAATTCCATGACTTACTGTGGAGTTAGGCACAAGGAGAAAATCTTTTCTGTTTCATGTCAGGTTGTGTGTGTGTGTGTGTGTGTGTGTGTGTGTGTGTGTGTGTGAGTTCTCTCAAATTCTAGGAGCATAATCCCTGGACTTCTTCAAATCTGTCTACTCAATTATTTCTATAAGGGGAAAACTCCAGCAGGATTATAGGCTGCAGAAAAAGTCAAAATTAGAGACGGAGGCAAAATGAGTGGTAGGGTTTAAGGTAACTGGACGAAGGATCTGACAACCCAAGTTATAATCCTCACTGTATCATTTATTAACTCAGACACAATGGAAAAAATCACTTTTACTTATGTGAACCTTAGGTTCACCTAAGAAGATAATACGGGTAATTATAGCTGCCTCTTCCACCAGCACTCCTTCTCTTGGCCCCATATACTTCACAGTTGTAAGGATGGGTATGAAAGTTTTTGCAAACTATAAAGCACAATTTTTCCAGAATTGGACACATCTTGCTCAAGTGCATGCATGTGAATATGTGTAAGTGAATACCAGGCAAACATACTGTTGACATTCAAGCTTTCCATTTTAACTTTCAGTTTTGTTTGCTAATGGGGTAAATTGGATGGAACCATGTTAGGAAAAAGAGATTGCTTGTGATATTTACGATGTTCATGGCAGGGTGGATGCATTTGCCAATCTGCACTCGCCTGTGGACGGGAAATTTACAACTGTAGAAATTATACCTTGGTTAGACTCTGTCCTGGGATGGGACTACATTATTCTTCGGGCAGTGACAGGTGGACTTGTGACAAGGTTCCAAGTCAAAAGTCTGCTATAAGAGAAGAATGTCAAAGGTAAACATTGGGAACTCAACATTGCTTTTTTTTATTCCTAGAAAGTCCAATTATGGTCCAAAATATTTTCCATTGCATTTCCCTGGCCTGAAAGACCCTTATCTGATCTTGAAAAAATGTTTAATTTAAGAACTCTTTAATGTTTTGTTTTGATTTGGTTTGGGGTGAGATTCTCAGGGAGAAATAAATCTTCAGGGTTTTTTTCTTTTTAAAATAGGCATTTTTTACAGGAAAATCCTCCAGGATTAAAGGAGCAGTCTCTATATGGGGAAAGATAACTGCATTCTGCAATAATTGTGGAACTAGTTGCACATGCTTTTGTATGCAACTTTAAAAAAAGGATTGTTTTCCCCTCTACTGCAAGGAAAGAACTGGATTCCAACACCAGTGTATTAGGCCAGGTTCCCTTAGTATGACTTTCAGATGCAACAGACAATTAGAGTATTGAATAACCCTCCCTTTGGCACTGCCTTAAAATTGCATGGCTAACCTTAGAAGCCAAAGTAGGTGAAATTAAACAACAGGCCAAATGTAAAGACAAGGTATGTGTTTCCATGAAAAAAGGATCCTCAGGTTTTCTTGTCAAGTTCAAGACCAGTGAAGGCTTAGAAATATTTCCTAAGAACATTTTTAAGAGAGGGAGGGAGAGAGTGAGTGAGTGAGAATTTTTCTTAGCTTTTATTTTAAGTTCAGGGATACAAATGCAGGTTTGTTACACAGGTAAACTTGTGTCATGGGGGTTTGTTGTACAGATTATTTCAACATCCAGTTATTAAGCCTCGTACCCATTTGTTATTTTTCCTGATCCTCTCCCTCCCCTCACCCTCCACCCTCTGATAGGCCCTAGTATTTGTTGTTTCCCTCCATGTGCCCATGTTTTCTCATCATTTAGCTCCCACTTATGAGTGAGAACATGCAGTATTTGATTTTCTGTTCCTGCATTAGTTTGCTAAGGATAATTGCCTCCAGCTTCATCCATGTCTCTGCAAAGGACATGATCTCATTCTTTTTTATGGCTGCACAATATTCCATGGTATATAAGTACCACATTTTCTTAATCCAGTCTATCATTGATGAGTATTTAGGCTGGTTCCAAGTCCTTGCTATTGTGAATAATGCTGCAATGAACATATGAGTGCATGTGTCTTTATAAAAGAATGATCAATATTCATTTGGATATATACCAAGTAATAGGATTGCTGGATATATATCCAAAGGAATATAAATTGCCATAGTGAGGAATCACCACACTGTCTTCCACAATGGTTGAACTAATTTACACTCCACTAACAGTGTATAAGCATTCTTTTTTCTCCACAACTTCAACAGCATCTATTATTTATTTATTTATTTATTTATTTATTTATAGCCATTCTGACTGGTGTGAGATGGTATCTCATTGTGGTTTTTGATTTGCATTTCTCTAACGATCAGTGATGTTGAGCTTTTTTTCATATGCTTGTTGGCTGCATGTATGTCTTCTTTTGAGAAGTATCTGTTCATGTCCTTTGCCCACTTTTTAGTAGGGTTGTTTGTTTTTTTCTTGTAAATTTGTTTAAGTTCCTTATTCATGCTGGATATTAGACCTTTGTCAGATACATCATTTTCAAAAATTTTCTCCCATTCTGTTGGTTGTCTGTTCACTCTGATGATAGCTTCTTTTGCTGTGCAGAAGCTCTTTAGTTTAATTAGATCCCACTTGTCAAGTTTTGCTTTTGTTGTGATTGCTTTTGGTGTCTTTGTCATGAAATCTTTGCCCGTGACTATGTCCAGAACAGTATTGCCTAGGTTGTCTTCCAGGGTTTTTATAGTTTTGAATTTTACATTTAAGTCTTTAATCCATCTTGAGTTAACTTTTGTGCATGTAAGGAAGGGGTTCAGTTTCAATTTTCTGTATACATCCAGCCGGTTATCCCAGCACAATTTATTAAATAGGGAATCCTTTCCCCATTGCTTGTTTTTGTCAGGTTTGTTGAAGATCAGATAGTTGTAGGTGTGCAGTCTTATTTCTGAGTTCTCTATTCTGTTCCACTGGTCTATGCATCTGTTCTTGTACCAGTACCATGCTGTTTTGGTTACCGTACCCCTGTAGTATAGTTTGAAGTCAGGTAGCGTGATGTTTCCAGCTTTGTTCTTTTTACTTAGGATTGCCTTGGACATTCAGGCTAGTTTTTGGTTCTATACAAATTTTAAAATAGTTTTCTCTAGTTCTGTGAAGAAAGTCAATGGTATTTTAATGGGAACAACATTGAATCTATAAATTGCTTTGGGCAGTATGGCCACTTTAATGATATTGATTCTTCCTATCCATGAGGATGGAATGTTTTTCCTTTTGTTCATGTCATCTCTGATTTGTTTGAGCAGTGGTTTGTAGTTCTTGTTGTACAGATCTTTCACCTCCCTTGTTAGCTCTATTCCTAGGGAGAATACCCGAATTTTGGACAATTAGTAATAACAGTATAAATTTATACTTTTATATTTTACTTTTTCTTCAGAGAACTGAGTGAACTGCAAATATTCAGCACTCACCACTTTCTTAGTCCTCGTATCTTTAAATTCATTTTATCCACAGACTTCATGTAGTTTTCTATCAGTTTTTGAATCTCAATAGAGGTGGGAGTGGTGAGAGCTGAGGCTGTGTGGCCATTGGACCTGTTTATTGGTTGAGACAGACTTGGATTCAAAGGGTTCTTCTTTTTGCAGGTTATGATGAGGATTTTTGGTGAAATAGAGGCTTGGGGCCTGTTGGCAACACCCTCTATTTTGTTGATTTAAACTCTTGATGGTCTTTTTCCAAAGTGCATTTCTGTATTGTCTTAAATAACTTGAACCAGTAAAATTTTCACTTGACCTCTTCCTTTGCTCTCATGGTAAACCAAGCTCTTGACCCTGTCCATCAACATCAGTGAAATAAGAAAGCAAAGGACTGGAAGGGATTGGTTTCTCTATGTAGTTCTGCCAGGCTTTGATTTGTAACTGGAAAATCACTGGCTTTGGGCTAACCTGAGTTTCTGCATCTTTTTTTTTTTTAGACAGAGTCTTGCTCTGTTGCCCAGGCTGGAGTGCAGTGGTGTGATCTTGGCTCACTGCAACCTCCGCCTCCCAGGTTCAAGCAATTCTCCCACCTCAGCCTCCTGAGTAGCTGGAATTACAGGCATGTGCTACCATGCCCGGCTAATTTTTGTATTTTTAGTAGAGACGGTGTTTAGTAAGTTTCTGCATTTTTATTTTCAACTGGGCATTGCTTTCCTCACTCAACCTGTAGATATCTGTAGTAAATATAATTGTTGTCTGCAATGACACAATAAAGCAGGAGAGGTACACTTTGAATATGTAACCTGGATGTCTTATGAAGTGCTATGAATTGTCTGTTAGCACACTTCATAATACCTTGCAATTTTAGTAGGTGAAATTACGTTAGCCTCTATTTGCTGGTTAAGGCCTTGCCCCTACTAGTTTATAATTGAGAATGTTAAAAATGTTCTCAGTTCAGCAGTTAATGTACATTGAGTATCACATTCTAAGTATTAAATCAGATAAGGAGCTAAGCCTCTTTCTAAATTATAAAGGGGACAGGGGAAAAATGGGACCCAGCAAACTATCTGTAGTACATGCCCCCAGCACAGTTCTGCAGAATTGAAGGCAAAAGTTGCCTGTGAAACCGTGGTCAGGACAGCCATCTGGGAGGAAGGGGCTCTTGACCTTGGGGCCATCTCTGAGCTTTTGCCTTGCGGCAAATGAAAGCTGAAGCACTGCTCTATTTTTCAATATGCCCAACTCACTCTAAGCTTGAGGATGATCACCACGCTGTATGAATTTTGTAACCAGCCTGTGAAATTTGGCTGCTGCCCCATGGCCAAATTTGAGAGTAGTTGCTGGGCCTGGTCCAGCCATAACTACCCTGGCTGTGGTTGTAAATCACTAGGAGGTTGTGAAGGAGTGTCTGTAAAAGGCTGGTTGCTTGAAGCTCTTTTTCTGCTTGGAAACTGCAGAGGAAACGATACCAGCAGTTGAACATGCCCTGCTTCAGATGGAGCGCCAGCATTAGACCTCTCCTCCCTAGTCCAATCTCAGGCCCCATCCTCTTCTCTCTTGTTTCTTTTTAGTGTGCCTGTCCCTGTCCCCTCATCCTAACAATGCTGCCTTGGTTTTTAAAGCACATAACATTCTTCCGTGAATCAAGTCATTGTAGTTGTTTTGAATTCCAGAGCATTTGATTGATGTGGCTGTTGGTATAAGCAACATCCTCTTCTACTCAGAATAAATTTCCAGCCCCTCTTTGGGAAACTGACTCATATCAGAGCTATGACACTGAAGTGCGAGGATTGGAGATGGAGAATGCTGTCTCCACTTAAATTGGAGATGGTGCTTAGAAATCTTCATTTAAACCACCCCCTACAAAAGAAAGAATAAACCTCCAGATGCACTGATCCTATTTCCTCAGGACTCTCAATTCAGGGTGATATCATTGGCCTACGATAACCAAAACTCTTTTGTGTTTTGCTACATCAGTGGCAATCAGCATCATTAAGATTCATGACAGTGTAATTTTATATACTTTTAGAAATGATCTAACAATGATCTAATGATCTAATAATTCAATGTATTAAAATACATGCTAAAATTAAAGAAAAAATATCCAAGAGAAGAAACAAAGAGAAACAGACTGGTGGTATAAGGACCCAAAAATCATTAAAGAAAAGAAAGAAACACCTAAAACATTTTGGTTTGATTTTTACCTTTGGGTGAAGGCAGCAATGCTGTCTGAAACTTTGAAAACCATTGGTAGAGAACTGAAATGAAACAAAACAAAATAATAAAGAACTGGAATAAAAATCTTCACCAAGTCTGTTACCCTGCACAACAGCCAAATGTAATTTTGAAACCTGATGCCAGTCCCAAGTGGTCCAAGTTACTGCCTTTGCTCTTTTTAATATGCTGGCTGATTATGGAGCTAATAATACATATAATTGAAAATCACTGTTGGATCCTTTGAAGTTTGCTGCCAAATAATACTCTACGGAAGAAAGGAAAAAAAAAATTTAACCCTGGGGGAAATTCTTCAAACAATGCTTTAAATATTCAGAATCAACAGTTATGGTGTTAGACTTACCTCAAGAAATTCATCATGATTAGAAAATATACTATGAAGTCAGAAAAGCACTCTAATAGTTCCTATCTCTAATAAATGTCACCAGGCAGTCATTGTCCAAATTACTTAATTTCTGCCTCACTCTGGCTGACTTTAATATTTTATTTCTAAAAAAGTATGTGACCAGAACAAAGTGCCCAAATCAGTTCTTGTCAGCCAACTTCATCCATGACTTTGGAAGCGACGCTGCTAAGACAAAGTGGTTCTTTAGTAGAGACAATGTCATGCTGCCTAGGCTTTCATTTTAGGACAGGGTTTTTGCAGTGAATTAGTAGTCTCTGGAAATGGTGCAGAGCTACAATAACAGCTTTCTGGTTTTGATTATAAGGCAGAATGGTTTCTGATTTTCTGTAATATTTGCATTGTGAATGGGATTCCGTTTTTTCTCATTTAGATGCAGTGATCAGGTGAGAGGAATCTGAGCCTGTTCCATCAAAGCCCTGTATTGTGACCAGAATACAAATTACTTGATTCTGGTTCTTTTAAAAATGTAGCTTATTTTAAAACAGCGAGAGTCCTAAGGCAATGTAAAAATGAGAATCTGAGATGGTGCTCAAGCTGAAGTCACTAAGCGTTGCTCTGGGTTCCATGGCGGCCAGCTGCATACCTCTCCACCAAAATGCTTTCATCACATTACTCTAATGAGCCAAATCTTTAAGAGTATTGACGGGAATACAGCTTAAACAGAGTCAGAGTGGTGGGGAAGATTGTTATCTCAAACCATCACCATATTCATAACTCCAAGGAGAATGCTAATTGAGATAAGAGGCATCATAGCCCATCAATTCAGCAGACAGAGGTGTGAAGAGTGAGAAAAATGGAGTGGTGAGTTCTAGTCTCCCCTCAGACCTGGGAAAATTACCCAAGTGCTTTTCCCTTATTTAATTTTCTTCCCGCTAAAAATGGAATGGTGATGGTGTGTACCTAATCATAATGCTGATCAAAATCTCTGGAAATGGCTTTTTCAGAGAGAAGGTTTCCTAATCTTAAGAATTAAAAAAAAAATTGGCTTAAGGCTGAACTAGACTTTTTCAAGGCATAGTGAAACCTCTTGTTTCATTACTAAGGTTTATACTTTTAATCAGTGCCATTTCCAAGCCCCTGGCATTTCCTCTGTAGAAAGATTTTGTATAACAGTTTAGCTCCACATTGAACACTAATTCCTCTTTCATGTGACTGTCCTAAAAATATGTGAAACAGCTGTCATGATGCCCTAAGTGTTCTTCCTTCCAGGCTAAACAAGTCCAGTTCTTCGTGGGCCAAGGTCTTAAGTGCTCTTGGTGTCTTAGGTCGTCCTAGCTGGATGGGTTTCAGTTTACTAAGGTCTGCGTTAATGGTGAGTTACTGGGAGCAGAGTATGGGGCTCCCATTGTGGTCTGTCCATGTGGAATCTGGCAAGAATTTTCGCTCCACATATTCAGCCTACCATGGCTCTTGAAAGACAGCTGAAGTCTGATCAGTTATTTTTGGAGGCTACATCAGATCACTGGCTTATGTTGAACTTGGAGTCAACTAAAACTACAAGTCTTTTTCACACATGCTCCTGCTAAGCTACCGTGTGTGTATGGACCTATATATAGTTATTATCTGTTGAGTGCTTATTATAGGCAAGACAATGTGCTAAATGCTTTGAATCTTTTGCATCTCATTTAATCCTCTCATTAACCCAATGAGGTAGTAAGTATCCTTAGCTCCACACTGTGGTAGGCTGAGGCTCCCGCCAGTAGAGACTTGCCTAAAGGGGTCTGACTCCAGAGCAGACAATCTTGAGCTTGGTGCTATTTTGTCCCCTGTACTGATGTGATGTTTTTGTTGCTGACCTTTTCTGGGAGAAGGACACAGAGGGCCCACCATCAAAAAGCAGAACTATGAAATATAAATTGGGTTAGAGCTGCTCATCCTTTTAGCCTACTGGAATCTTTATGGATGCAGATCTTGCCCCCAAATATATTAGCCATTCCCTTAAAGCTTCATGTCTCCCATGGATTTCAGCAGCTACCATTACTCTTTCTATTCAAGTCATTACCTCAAAAAATAGAACTAAGCCAAGGACAGAGAGCTCCAATCCACACCAGAGCCACCATCGCGCTTGGCTTTGGTCACTATTCTGATCAAGTTACAAGTCCATTGTACTGTGACTTAGTCACATTTTTCCTTCTTTTCCATCATGAAGATCACTTTGCCAAATCCCTTTCTAAAATTCAAGAGTAAAATTTCTAAAGCATGCTTTTAATGAGTCCAGCACCATTGCCACAGAGAGCAAAAAGGCCAGTGTGGCAAAAGTTGAACAAATGAACACTACGAACACATCGTGAAATTGTGTTGCTTTTAACTTATCATCATTCCCTGTGCTAAGGGAGCAGGGACCAGCCCCAACCCTCCATTCTAGACTCCAGTGTAGGACTGCTATCAAGGTCACCAGCTTCTAGTTTACAACATCAGCCCTCTTTTCCTTTTTGAACATCTGTTCTATGTGTGACCATGTTTACTTTTTCTGCAGTTTTCCCCATTTTTCAAAATTCTTGAAAGATCAGTGACAGTGGTTGGGTGCTTTCATTGTACAGGTTCTTTTTGTATCTTGAAAGGTATTTTTTTCTTGGCAAGGAGATCTGAACATATTTAGGACATTACCATATCTTTTGGAACTTTTCCAGGCTAAGTAACAATTTTATTTTATAAAGAAGACAAAAATAAAATGAAAGTTAAGTGATTCTGTGGGGCCTTTCACTTGATGATCTGCATTTTATTCCATTTCCTTTGAAACGATTGAAATGCCTTTGTTCTATCAGGAAAGTGTTACATCATTATGTCTCAGTATTGGATCTGCTTTTAAAACTGGTGTTCCAAGGTGTGTAGACACCCTCGGATGTGATTTTTTAAAATGAGATAAAATCATGGGACACATTGCTAATATCCTAGAAAAACAAAAAAATTAGGAGGTAGACCTCATACTGTACTGGATATTTACAAACTTTAACATACAGCACAGATCAGCTGATTGGACAGAATAGAGCTTCTTCAATTTTTCTGTAATGAATGGCTTGACAAATAATATTAATAGCTAATTTGATTTTTCTATCACGCCCTTACACCACTGAATTTGAGTCTGATACAATAAGTTAAATGGTCTCTGTGGGCAATGCATCATTGGAATAAAAACAGTCTCTGGAGGTTGCTTTCATCTTCTGCTCCTTCCCTAAGATGTCATCCATTGTGGGGGTTTGGGGAGAGAACTTACATACTCTCATGGCATTGTGCAAAGATGAGATGCTTAGCTTCATGCTGGTTTTCTGTTCGTACTGGCTTATTTTTGATTGGCCTCTAAAGTGATGGCCTGGGTGACCTTGGTTTTGGGGTTTCTGGGTGCTGTAGTGCCCTCCACAGTTGCTGTATTTGACCAGTACTTGTGATCTGTTATTTCGCTTGCATATGCTCCCAGGAAGGATGGACCATCTCCCCCTTGAGGACTCAACTTTCTTTCACATCTCACAGGAGGCAGGCCCTAGGGTTTCTGTGACTTCTCCAACCAGTGTCCTGGGCTAGTGGTTCACTCAGCCTTCGCTGTGAGGTCAGCTTGTCCACCCCAGTGTCCTTCAATTCCATATTCATCCCATGCAGGAACTGGGTTAGCTCCTGAGTACCAATCAGGCCTCCTTCTGTGTGACCATGTGTTTTGACCTCTACTCCTGGAATCGCGCGTGGGAACTGAAAGAAGATGCCCTTGCCTTTCATGCTCTCCTTGTATCTGTCATTTCCATTCCTGCAGGCCAAGTCTCAGGAAGGAGTAGTCTGGAACAGGTCTTACTGTTTGCCCCTCTGCCTTCTCTCACTTTTCTGTCCCCTTTCCAATTTCTCCAAGACAGGAAAAAGAGCTGGCATTTCTTTGATTTCCCCAAAATTATGACCTGTTTCTTCTAGCTCCAGCTAAGCTATGGTGGTGAGTGTATCTATCTCCTCTGCGCTGCAGTAATTCTTTCTCTCTGAGCTGAGTCCACAAAGTTCAGATGTTGAGAGGCCAAGGGGAAGACAGAAGAATTAGAATAGCTTTGTCTCAAGGCAATGAGTGGCCTGGCTTTCAAGGCTGCCCTCCCGCTGCTTGTTGTTATGAGCTATATATGCCCTTCCTTGCTGTGACTTTCCCTGGCCTCTCTAATGAAGCACCTGGCAAAGAGTGGGGCGCTTAGGCTCTCTCCGTCTCCATTTCTGAAGACTCATCTTCATTCACTTAGGCAGCCATAATTACTGTTAAACAGGAAAGAGGAAATTACAGCATCTTTTCTTTGGACGACAAAAAAAAAGTCTTGCTTTCATAAAAATTTCTAGTGAATGACTATGGCGCTCTTGGGAAGTGCCTTTTGAATTCTCTAGGTTCACCTCCACAAACCCTAACAAGGTGCATTTGGTCAAAGAGGAAATGGCCCCGGTTCAAGGCAGGAGAAGGGGTCTGAAGTTAGGAGAGCTGAATTATCAACCATTGGTAGAAACTTGCTGAGCTGATTACACCAGTCACTTAATTCCTGTCTGCCTTCTTTCCTTGTATCTAAAGGGAAACAAGAAATGCTCACACGGTTAACACTTGCAAAGTAAGATGACACTAGAAAAGGAAGTGACTACACATTGCCCAAGCTTTGCCCCTATCCTTTTTGACCTCTTTTCCATATATACCTTGCCAGTTGCCTCTAAAAATATAAATCTGCTGGTTCCACACTTTTAGAGCCACGTGACTGTAACCCAACTCCTGGGCCAAGCAGCAAGAGTGAAAATATTTGTCTCACTATTCCGTCCCTCCCATCAATGACACAGCAGGTAAGCAAGGCTGAGATCGAGGGACAGAAACTCTTAGATGATAAAATTGTGGTCTCCACAAAATATAAGGAAAAATTGTTCCTAGTATTTTGTGAATTTTTGTTTTATACAACATAGATCGTCCATTTATTTCATTTAAATTGTTCAAATGTGTGCTTGATCTATATGTAAAGATAGAGGAAAAGGAGATTTCTTTTTCTATTATTTCCAATCAGTATTAACCATTTGCCCCTATCACTTCCGGTCTGTTGAACAATTGTTTCCTTCCAGTGGTCTGAGTGATTGTCATCTTGGGTCTCTCAACATCCTTGGGAGGGTGGGGTTTTACCTTGAGCTGAGAGTGGGCAGGGCACCCTGTGCTCCATCTTAGAACTCATCATGTCTGAATTCATCTTAGAACTGGCAAGGTCAGAAGCCAGCTCTCAGGACACTAGGCAATAGACCCGAACTCCTGAAAAAATGAAGTCTGAGGTGCAAGGACACCTTGTTTTTCTGTGAAGTAAAAGTTTAAACATTGGATTGGGCACAGTGGCCCACACCTGTAATCCCAACACTGTGGGAGGCCAAGGCAGGAGGATCTTGCTTGAGGCTGGGACTTTGAGGCCAGGCTGGGCAACACAACAAGCCCCTATCTCTACAAAAGAAAAATAAGAAAATTATCCAGGCGTGGTGGCATGTGCCTACTGCCTGTAGTCCTAGCTGTGCAGGAGGCAGAGGATCACTTGAGTCCAGGAGTTTGAGGCTGCAGTGAGCCGTGATCTGCAGCTATTGCACTGCAGCCTAGGCGACAGAGTGAGACCCCATCTCAAAACAAAACATAAAAGGTTTAAACATTGACAATGACCCCAGGTTACATCTGGCTGAGACAAAAATTCAGGAGCCAATGTAGGTAGCAAAGATACTCCTTTCCTCTTGGGAAAGAGGGTAGTTCTCCACTCTCACCTTTAGTTGAGGTCAGCCATGGGCCATAGCTCCTGGTGGAACTTGAGGTGATAACAACCCAAATACTCTCAGCTGCCAGTCTATGCACAGGGGCATTAACACTTGCTGTTGGTATAAGCCTGTTTGTTTTATGTCTGTCTCGATGCTCTGTAGTTTTCTATTGCTTATAAAGGAACTGAGAAAAACATTAGAGGCATGCTTTTGTGTTTTTTCCTTTTGTTATATCAGTCTCTCTCTCTGCTCCCTACTAATACAGGATGGTCTTATCCACTTCTTTCCTGTCAGTCAAGTCTCACCAGTACAGTTGAATGTCTTCATGAGGTCTAGCTTGGCTATTCTAGCCCACAGTGAAATTTTGTTTATTAGTTCATTGCTTGCTCACTCACTCATTCATTCTTTTTTGTTTTAAAATTTTTAGTGAAGTACAACTATATTCATTAAGATGCACAGTTCTAAACTATGCAGTTCGATGAGTTTTGACAAATGTATGTAACCACCAACACCCTAAGCAAGGCCTAGAATATTGCCGCCATCTTTCCTAGTAAATTCCTGTACTCTGAATTCTATCCTCTAAATCAGTTTTGCCTGCTCTTACCACATGTACTCGCTTTGTGTACAGTTCCTTCTGTTCAACATAATGTTTTTGAGATTTATCCATATTATTGTATATATCAGTAATTCATTCCTTTTTATTGCTAGTAGAATTCTATTGTATAAATTTATCACAGTTTGTTTATTCGTTCTTCCATTGGGAGAATGTTGGAATTGTTTCTAAATTTTTTGCAATATAATAAAGTAACAGTAAACGTTATCAAACAAGTCTTTTTGTGGACATCTTTTTCTTGAGTAAATACCTAGGAGTGAAATTACTGGGTCATAATCTAGGTGTATGTGTAACTTTATAAGACACTGCCAAACTGTTTTCCTTCTTTTTTTAAAATTTTTTATTATACTTTAAATTCTAGGGTACATGTGCACAACGTGAAGGTTTGTTACATATGTATACATGTGCCATGTTGGTGTGCTGCACCCATTAACTCATCATTTACATTAGGTATATCTCCTATTGCTATCCCTCCCCACTCCCCCCATCCCACAACAGGTCCTGGTGTGTGATGTTCCCCTTCCTGTGTCCAAGTGTTCTCACTGTTCAATTCCTACCTATGAGTGAGAACATGTGGTGTTTGGTTTTCTGTTCTTGTGATAGTTTGCTGAGAATGATGGTTTTCAGCTGCATCCATGTCCCTACAAAGGACACAAACTCATCCTTTTTCATGGCTGCATAGTATTCCATGGTGTATATGTGCCACATTTTCTTAATCCTGTCTGTCATTGATGGACATTTGGGTTGGTTCCAAGTCTTTGCTATTGTGAATAGTGCCGCAGTAAACATACGTGTGCATGTGTCTTTGTAGCAGCGTGATTTATATTCCTTTGGGTATATAGCCAGTAATGGGATGGCTGGGTCAAATGGTACTTGTAGTTCTAGATCCTTGAGGAATTGCCACACTGTTTTCCACAATGGTTGAACTAGTTTACAGTTCCACCAACAGTGTAAAAGTGTTCCTGTTTCTCCACATCCTCTCCAGCACCTGTTGTTTCCTGACTTTTTAATGATCGCCATTCTAACTGGTGTGAGATGGTATCTCATTGTGGTTTTGATTTGCATTTCTCTGATGGCCAGTGATGATGAACATTTTTTCATGTGTCTGTTGGCTGTATGAATGCCTTCTTTTGAGAAGTGTCTGTTCATATCCTTTGCCCACTTTTTGATGGGGTTGCTTGTTTTTTTCTTGTAAATTTGTTTGAGTTATTTGTAAGTTCTGGATATTAGCCCTTTGTCAGATGAGTAGATTGCAAAAGTTTTCTCCCATTCTGTAGGTTGCCTGTTCACTCTGATAGTAGTTTCTTTTGCTGTGCAGAAGCTCTTTAGTTTAATTAGATCCCATTTGTCAATTTTGGATTTTATTGCCATTGCTTTTGGTGTTTTAGATATGAAGTCCTTGCCCATGCCTATGTCCTGAATGATATTTCCTAGGTTTTCTTCTAGGGTTTTTATGGTTTTAGGTCTAACATTTAAGTCTCTAATCCATCTTGAATTAATTTTTGCATAAGGTGTAAGGAAGGGACCCAGTTTCAGCTTTCTACTTGTGTCTAGCCAGCTTTCCCAGCACCATTTATTAAATAGGGAATCCTTTCCCCATTACTTGTTTTTGTCAGGTTTGTCAAAGATCAGATGGTTGTAGATGTGTGGTATTATTTCTGAGGACTCTGTTCTGTTCCATTGATCTATATCTCTGTTTTGGTACCAGTACCATGCTGTTTTGGTTATTGTAACCTTGTAGTATAGTTTGAAGTCAGGTAGCATGACGCCTCCAGCTTTGTTCTTTTGGCTTAGGACCATCTTGGCAATGTGGGCTCTTTTTTGGCTCCATGTGAACTTTAAAGTAGTTTTTTCCAATTCTGTGAAAAAAGTCATTGGTAGCTTAATGGGGATGGCATTGAATCTATAAATTACCTTGGGCAGTATGGCCATTTTCATGGTATTGATTCTTCCTATCCATGAGCATAGAATGTTCTTCCATTTGTTTGTATTCTTTTATTTCATTGAACAGTGGTTTGTAGTTCTCCTTGAAGAGATCCTTCACATCCCTTGTAAGTTGGATTCCTAGGAATTTTATTCCCTTTGAAGCAATTGTGAATGGGAGTTCACTCATGATTTTGCTGTTTGTTTGTTATTGGTGTATAAGAATGCTAGTGACTTTTGCACATTGATTTTGTATCCTGAGACTTTGCTGAAGTTTCTTATCAGTTTAAGGAGATTTTGGGCTGAGATGATGGGGTTTTCTAAATATACAATCATGTCATCTGCAAACAGGGATAATTTGACTTCCTCTTTTCCTAATTGAATACCCTTTATTTCTTTCTCTTGCCTGATTGCCCTGACCAGAACTTCCAACACTATGTTGAATAGGAGTGGTGAGAGAGGGCATCCCTGTCTTGTGCCAGTTTTCAAAGGGAATGCTTCCAGTTTTTGCCCATTCAGTATGATATTGGCTGTGGGTTTGTCATAAACAGCTCTTATTATTTTGAGGTATGCTCCATCAGTACCAAATTTATTGAGAGTTTTTATCATGAAGGGCTGTTGAACTTTGTCTAAGGCCTTTTCTGCATCTATTGAGATAATTATGTGGTTTTTGTCTTTGGTTCTGTTTATATGCTGGATTACATTTATTGATTTGTGTATGTTGAACCAGCCTTGCATCCCAGTGATGAAGCCCACTTGATCATGGTGGATAAGCTTTTTGATGTGCTGCTGGATTCGGTTTGCCAGTATTTTATTGAGGATTTTTGCATCGATGTTCATCAGGGATATTGTTCTAAAATTCTCTTTTTTTGTTGTGTCTCTGCCAGGCTTTGGTATCAGGATGATGTTGGCCTCATAAAATGAGTTAGGGAGGATTCCTTCTTTTTCTATTGATTGGAATAGTTTCAGAAGGAATGGTACCAGGTCCTCCTTGTACCTCTGGTAGAATTCAGCTGTGAATCCATCTGGTCCTGGACTTTTTTTGGTTGGTAGGCCATTAATTATTGTCTCAATTTCAGAGCCTGTTATTGGTCTATTCAGGGATTCAACTTCTTCCTGGTTTAGTCTTGGAAGAGTATAAGTGTCCAGGAAATTATCCATTTCTTCTAGGTTTTCTAGTTTATTTACGTGGAGGTGTTTATAGTATTCTCGGATGTTAGTTTGTATTTCTGTGGGGTCGGTGGTGATATCTCCTTTATCATTTTTTATTGTATCTATTTGATTCTTCTCTCTTTTCTTCTTTATTAGTCTTGCTAGTGGTCTATCAATTTTGTTGATCTTTTCAAAAAACCAGCTCCTGGATTCACTGATTTTTTTGAAGGGTTTTTTGTGTCTCTATCTCCTTTCATTCTGCTCTGATCTTAGTTACGTCTTGCCTTCTGCTAACTTTTGAAGTGTTTGCTCTTGCTTCTCTAGTTCTTTTAATTGTGATGTTAGGATGTCAGTTTTAGACCTTTCCTGCTTTCTCTTGTGGGCATTTAGTGCTATAAATTTCCCTCTACACATTGCTTTAAATGTGTCCCAAAGATTCTGGTATGTTGTCTCTTTGTTCTCATTGGTTTCAAAGAACATCTTTATTTCTGCCTTCATTCTGTTATGTACCCAGTAGTCATTCAGGATCAGGTTTTATATTTGCTGAGGAGTGCTTTACTTCCAATTATGTGGTCAATTTTGGAATAAGTGTGATGTAGTGCTGAGAAGAGTGTATATTCTGTGATTTGGGGTGGAGAGTTCTGTAGATGTCTATTAGGTCTGCTTGGTGCAGAGCTGAGTTCAATTCCTGGATATCCTTGTTAATTTTCTGTCTCATTGATCTGTCTAATGTTGACAGTGGGGTGTTAAACTCTCCCATTATTATTGTGTGGGAGTCTAAGTCTCTTTGTAAGTCTCTAAGGACTTGCTTTATGAATCTGGGTGCTCCTGTATTGGGTACATATATATTTAGGATAGTTAGCTCTTCCTGTTGAATTGATCCCTTTACCATTATGTAATGTCCTTCTTTGTCTCTTTTGATCTTTGTTGGTTTAAAGTCTGTTTTGTCAGAGACTAGGATTGCAACCCCTGCCTTTTTTTGTTTTCCACTTGCTTGGTAGATCTTCCTCCATCCCTTTATTTTAAGCCTATGTGTGTCTCTGTATGTGAGATGTGTCTCCTGGATACAGGAAACTGATAGGTCTTGACTCTTTATCCAATTTGCCAGTCTGTGTCTTTTAATTGGGGCATTTAGCCCATTTACATTTAAGATTAATGTTGTTATATGTGAACCTGATCCTGTCATTATGATGTTAGTTGATTATTTTGCTCTTTAGTTGATGCAGTTTCTTCCTAGCATCGATGGTCTTTACATTTTGGCATGTTTTTGCAATGGCTGGTACTGGTTGTTCCTTTCCATGTTTAGTGCTTCCTTTAGGAGCTCTTGTAGGGCAGGCCTGGTGGTAACAAAATCTCTCAGCATTTGCTTGTCTGTAAAGGATTTTATTTCTCCTTCACTTATGAAACTTAGTTTGGCTGGATATGAAATTCTGGGTTGGAAATTATTTTCTTTAAGAATGTTGAGTATCGGTCCCCCACTCTCTTCTGGCTTGTAGAGTTTCTGCCGAGAGATCTGCTGTTAGTCTGATGGGCTTCCCTTTGTGGGTAACCCGACCATTCTCTCTGGCTGCCCTTAACATTTTTTCCTTCATTTCAACTTTGGTGAATCTGACAATTATGTGTCTTGGAGTTGCTCTTCTCGAGGAGTATCTTTGTGGCGTTCTCTGTATTTCCTGAATTTGAATGTTGGCCTGCCTTGCTAGGCTGGGGAAGTTCTCCTGGATAATATCCTGCTGAGTGTTTTCCAACTGGGTTCCATTCTCCCTGTCACTTTCAGGCACACCAATCAGACGTAGATTTGGTCTTTTCGCATAATCCCATATTTCTTGGAGGCTTTGTTCATTTCTTTTTACTCTTTTATCTCTAAACTTCTCTTCTTCCTTCATTTCATTTGCTTGATCTTCAATCACTGATGCCCTTTCTTCCAGTTGATTGAGTCGGTTACTGAGGCTTGTGCATTTGTCACGTAGTTCTCGTGTCATGGTTTTCATCTCTATCAGGTCGTTTAAGGACTTCTCTGCCTTGGTTATTCTAGTTAGCCATTCGTCAAATCTTTTTTCAAGGTTTTTAGTTTCTTTGCACTGGGTTCATAATTCCTCCTTTAGCTCGGAGAAGGTTGATTGTCTGATGTCTTCTTCTCTCAACTCGTCAAAGTCATTCTCCGTTCAGCTTTGTTCTGTTGTTGGCGAGGAGCTGTGTTCCTTTGGCGCGGGAGAGGAGCTCTGATTTTTAGAATTTCCAGCTTCTCTGTACTGCTTTTTCCCCATCTTTATGGTTATATCCACCTTTGGTCTTTGGTGATGGTGACCTACAGATGGGGTTTTGGTGTGGATGTCCTTTCTCTTTGTTGTTTTTCCTTCTAACAGTCAGGACCCTCAGCTGCAGGTCTATTGGAGTTTGCTCAAGGTTCAGTCCAGACCCTGTTTGCCTGGGTATCAGCAGCGGAGGCTACAGAAGAGTGAATATTGCTGAACAGAAAATTTTGCTGTCTGGTTGTTCTTCTGGAAGCTTCATCTCAGGGGTGGACCCTGGCCATGTGAGGTGTGATGTGTCAGTCTGCCCTTAGTGGGAGATGTCTCCCAGTTAGGCTACTCGAGGGTCAGGGACCCACTTGAGCAGACAGTCTGTCTGTTCTCAGATCTCAAACTCCGTGCTGGGAAAACCACTAGTCTCTTCAAAGCTGTCAGACAGGGACATTTACATCTGAAGAAGTTTCTGCTGCCTTTTGTTTGGCTATGCCTTGTCCCCAGAGGTGGAGTCTATTGAGGCAGGCAGGCCTCCCTGAGCTGTGGTGGGCTCCACCCAGTTCAAACTTCCCAGTGACTTTGTTTACCTACTTAAGCCTCAGCAATTGTGGGTGCCCCTCCCCCAGCATCCCTGCTGCCTTGCAGTTAGATCTCAGACTGCTGTGCTAGCAATGAGGGAGGCTCTGTGGGCATGGGACCCTCCGAGCCAGGCACGGGATATAATCTCCTGGTGTGCCATTTGTTAAGACCCTTGGTAAAGGGCAGTATTAGGATGGGAGTGACCTGATTTTCCAGGTGTTGTTTGTCACAGTTTCCCTTGGCTAGAAAAGGGAATTCCCTTCCCCCTTGCACCTCCCGGGTAAAGCGATGCCTCGCCCTGTTTCGGCTCTTGCTCATTGGGCTGCACTCACTTCCTGCACCCACTGTTCAACACGCCCCAGTGAGATGAACCCAGTACCTCAGTTGGAAATGCAGAAATCACCTGTCTTCTGTGTTGCTCACTCTGGGAGCTGGAGGTTGGAGCTGTTCCTATTTGGCCATCTTGGTGCAGATCCCTAGCCAAACTGTTTTTCAACGTGGTTGTATCATTTTCAATCCCACAGGTAGTGACCATTGGTATGGTCAGTCTTTTAAATTTTTTCATTCCAATTAATGTGTAGTGATATATCACTGTGGTTTTAATTTACATTTTCTTGCTGGCTAATGAGGTTGAGCATCTTGTTATGTGATTATTGGCCATTGCATTTTCTCTTTTGTAAAGTGTCCATCTGAGACTTTTTACATTTTTAAATTAGATTGTCTTTTTATTTTTGATTTGCATAGTTTTTTCACATTTTGCATGTCTTGTGGAATATATTGCAAATATTTGCTCCCAGGTCTGATAATTTTTGTTGAAGAGAAGTCAAGCTTATCAATTTTTATTTGATGATTTTTTTTCATTCTCTAACAAATCTGTGCTTGTTTGATGCTGAAAAGACATTCTCCTATGTTTTCCTCTAGAAACTTCCTAGTTTTAGCTTTTATATTGGAGCCTGCATTTCATCTTGAATAACTTCTATATAGCATGAGAAAAGTGTCAAGGCTCATTTTTTTGTGTAGGTGTCTACTTGTTCTAGTATCAGTTCTTGAAAAGTCTTTCCCTTTTCCTCATTAAATTGTATTGGCACATTTTATCATAAATCATTTAACCATATTTGTGAGTTTCTCAATTGTTTATTGAATTCAAGTGACCCATTTGCCTATATTTATGTTCATACCATACTTTGTTAATTGTTGGAGCTTTATGGTAAGTTTTAAAATCTGGTAGTGTATATGCTTCAACTTTATTTTTTTCTCAAGATTGTTTTGTCTACTCCACTTCCATTACATTTCCATATAACTTTTAGTTTCAACTTAAAAATTTCTACAACAAAGTCTTCGGGATTTTAATGGAAGTACATTGAACTTAAAACAAAATAGATCAATTTGGGGACAACTGACATATTACACTATAGAGTTTTCCAACCCATGAACATGGGGTATACACACACACACACACACACACATATGTGTGCATGGACATAAACATTGACCTTGTTTTGAGGGTTTGCTGAATTTATTTATTAAATCTCATAGTCCTTTTTTTTTCTTCTTTGAGGATTCCTTGGTATATTCTAGGTACATAATCATGTTGTACATGAATAAAGACTTTTGCTGCTGTGTGCAGTGGCTTATGCCTGTGGTCCCAGCACTTTGGGAGGCTGAGGCAGGTCTATCACTTGAGCCTAGGAGTTTGAGACCATCCTGGGCAACATGGCACAACCTTGTCTCTATGAAAAATACAAAAATTAGCCAGATGTGGTGGCATGTGCCTGTGATCCCAGCTACTTAGGAGGCTGAGGTGGGAGGATTGCTTGAGCCCAGGAAGCAGAGGTTGCAGTGAGCCATGATCACACCACTGCACTGCAGCCTGGGTGATAGAGCAAGACCCTGTCTCAAAAAATAAATTAAAAATAAAACAAAGACTGTCTTACTTTTTCTTCTTTTTTATTTTTATGCCTTTCATTTGTTTTTCTTATGCCTTTATTGATTTCTTAAAATCTAATTTTGAAATGTTTTTGGCATTATTTCTTCAAATATTTTTCTGACCTAGTAAAATCCCTTAGCCTTTGGCAGCCCTTTCTCCCCAGTTGTCCTCACTCACATCCAGCTTTTACCCCTAAGAAACTCCCATACCTTTCTATTTATCTATGAAAGGCTGGTCTTTAGGAATTCGGTTCATCAAGGCTTTCTTGCATCAACTGCTCTTCAATGATTTTTATATTAATTAGATTTTTCTTTTTACATGTATTTATATGTATTATCTCATGTAATCTTTGTGAAGCCCTCTGACATTTGTATCATTTCATATTTGATAGGCATGTGACTGAGATTTGATAGGTATGTGACTGAGACAATTAAGTCACTTTGTTAGGTTCACCCAACAAAGAGTGGCATAGCTGAGATTTGAACCCAGCTATCTGACTCCAGGGCTTGTGCTCTGGGTCACTACGAGTTTTCTTTGTGTCTTGCTCACATATTCATCACCTAAAAACCATGTGCCACATTTAGCAGCTCTTCAAATATTATTTCTACAAAGAATGAGTAAGGGGAACCTGTTTTTGAAACTGTCAAACTACTTACTTGAAGGACACATAGGGGAGAAGCTTCATGATGTTGGTCTGGACAAGGATTTTTTTGGATATGACTCTAAAAGCACAAGCAACAAAAGTGAAATTAGAAAGATGGGATTACGTAAAACTAAAAAGCTGGAATTACTCCTGTAATTCCAGTACTTTGGCAGGCTGAGGTGGGTGGATCATGGGGTCAGGAGATCGAGACCATCCTGGCTAACAAGGTGAAATCCCATCTCTACTAAAAAAAATACAAAAAATTAGCCAGGAATGGTGGCGGGTGCCTGTAATCCCAGCTACTTGGGAGGCTGAGGCAGGAGAATTGCTTGAATGTGGGAGGCGGAAGTTGCAGTGAGCCGAGATCACACCACTGCACTCCAGCCTGGGAGAGAGAACAAGACTCCATTTCCAAAAAAAAAAAAAAGAAAGAAAGAAAAAACTAAAAGGCTTCTGCACAGCAAACAGTCAACAGAGTGAAGAGACAAACTACATAGTAGGAGAAAATATTTACAAATCATATATCTGATCAGGAGTTAAAATCCAAAATCCATAAGGAACTTGACTCAATAAGAAGAAAACAAATAACCTGATTAAAAAGTGGGCAATAGATCTGAATAGATACTTTTCAAAAGAAGACATACAAATGACTAACAGGTATATGAAAAAATGCTCAACATCACTAATCATCAAGGAAACGCAAAATAAAACCACAATATCACCTCGCAGTTGTTAGAATGACTGTTATCAAAAAGATGAAAGATAAGTGTTGGCAAAGATGTGGAGAAAAGGGAATCTTTCTACATTGTTGGTGGGAATGTAAATTAGTACAACCATTATGTAAAACAGTATGGAGGTTCCTCAAAAAATTAAAAATAGATCCACCATATGATCCAGCAATCCCACTTCTGGGTATATAGCCAAGGGAATTGAAACCAGTATGTCAAAAAGATATCTGCACTCTCTCACATTCACGCAGTAGTATCACAGTAACCAAGATACGGAATCAACCTAAGGTACATCAATAGATGAATGGGTAAAGAAAATGTGGTACATACACACAGTGGAATACCACTCCACCTTAAGTAAAGAAGGAAATCCTGTCATTTGCAATAACATGGATGAACCTGGAGGACATTAGGTTAAGCAAAATCAGCCAGGCCCAGAAAAACAAATACTGCATGCTCTCACTTATATTTGGAATCTAAAGAAGCTGAACTCTGAGAGGCAGAGTAGAATGAGAGTTAACAGGGCTGGAGTGGTGGTGGGGGAAGATGGTTGAGGAGAAGTTGGTCAAAGGATACAAAATTTCAGTTTCAGATAGTAAGAATAAGTTCCAGAGATCTACTGTACAACATGGTGACTACGGTTAATAACAATGTATTATATTCTTGAAAATTGCTAAGAGAGTAGGTGTTAAGTGTTCTTACCCCCAAAAATGACAACTGTGAGGTACTGCATATGTTAATCAGCTCAATTTAGCCATTCCACAATATATATATATTTTAAAACATCATGTTGGACATGATGAATATACACAACTTTTATTTTTCAATTAAAAAAATGAATTAACATTTTAAAAGGCCTGTTCTCTGATGAGTAAGTGCTTTCTGCTCTTAAAGTTCATACTAATAATCTGGCAGTTTTAAAAACGCATTGTAAAATAAAGTATGAGATTCTATGCTGACATTTAAGTGAAAAATTTTGATACAAGACAGTGTCAGAACATAATATGCACTCAGTAAATACTTATTGAACGAGTGATCAAAAGACAGGCTAATGTTACAGTAAACCTCCCTGTAGATGATATTATATATTTGTGGCTTTTGGAGAAGTACACGATGCACATTTGTTTTCAACTCCTGCCTTATGTTCTGACTTCTTCCAGGCTTCATAGCATGCAATGTCCAACCCTGAGAAACGTTACAGGGTAGGAGGCTTGAATTGCACATTCTTTACCAGACCCCCGCATTAACTGAGATGTCTTCTCCTACTTCCCTTTGGCTCACTCTTCAGAAAGACTCTTTAAAAACAATTCATTTCCTCACCCGATCATAGCTCCACAAAGAAAGGCGTGAGCTGGTTACAGAGAGTAGAAAACCAGGGCCAAGGTGACTCTTCCCCCAGAATTTGAAGTGGTGATGCCCATCCTCAAATACGGTGTGGGCGACACAGAAGCCACCACAGGCCCAAGCTGTGGCAGCAAAGTGGTTTTCTTCCCTGCCTTTTTCTATCTCCATAGGAGAATTCTTTTGTTTGGTTTGAAGGACGGTATTCTAAATGCAAACTAAGTACTTTTCAAAGTTAAGGACCAAATGTCAGACATCAGCCACCTGGTTTATTTGCAATTTGGCGTTATCTGCACATCTGTGAATGGGTGTCTCTCAGTACATTCCTGCTAACCATCTCTAGTAACCTTTCTGAGATCTTGTTGAAACCATCAATAAATATGTCCTTCAATGGCCTTAATAGCAATGTTAGACTCTTAAAGCAAAGGTAATTTTATTTTGTAGGAACGTGCAGAGATGAACTGGAGGAAGCAATTATTGAGTCTCACTAACTTTTCAGTGGCTTTTGAGGCTGGAGGTGGAAAAGGTGCCAGGGGGTTCCTCGTGACTCTTCAATGATTAGTGCTCACCATGCTATCTATCAGCAGGGGCTGAGCTAAGAGACTTTGACTCTAACTGTCCTTAAATCCGCTGGAGGCAAAAATCATCTTGCTGACCTGGCACAGAATATGGGCTCAGTTTGTCTCTTGGGTGAATAAAAGAAGGAAGGATCATGTCGATGTGATGAGACTCGACCCTGTCCATCCCCACGTGGACTCACTGCACTCCTTTCCTATGGGCCAGTTATTTTCCATTTGTGAGCAGCATTAGCTTGAACCACTTATTGGGGATTAATGATTCCTCTTACTTACAGGAACCTGAGCTAGAAAATATTTGGTTCTAATAGTGTTGACAAAGATTCAATAGATTGTATTATGATATAGATTTTCCTGTGTTGTGTTTCTTTTTTTAAGTTACAAAAAAAACTGTTTTAGGCTTAAATGTATTCACCAGCCATTTAGTACACTCAGACACATTGCATATTTAATGTTCCACTTGACTGCCTACTGAAAGAAATAAATGCATAATAAAATGCTTTGGAAAATGCTTAATTTTTCAACTGTTGATTTAATGCATAACAGTTCAATAAGGTGGTGGATTGGCCTGGTCTACAACTACTGAAAGATAGAAAAATTACCCTCACTGGAATGTTGAATCTGTGAATATTAAGTTTGTCAATGTAATTTATGACTCTGCAGGTAATATACTGGTAATTTGCATACTAATTGCTATGGTGGAAGCCAAACGACTTTCATTCACTGAATTAGCCTGCCTAAGTGGAAGCCAGCAATTGCTTCTCTGCGCTGGGGAGCAGCTTGTTTAGGAGGGAGGAAACGGAGCTCTGGCCAGGAGGCCTCTCAGAGCCGAAGAGGCCCCCTGCTGGCAGGCTGCAAAGCCCACAGCCTTGCCTGGAGTCCAGTGTCGGCTTCTCAGATCCAAAGCCCAGTGGATTTTCCAAGTGATTCAAATTCAGAAAACAGAAGAGTGAGGTCAAAGGAGTTCGCTCTGGGCAAAAACAATACATGTTTGTGTGTCCAGTAACAGAAACAAATAGAAATTTGAAGGCAGAAAAATAATCCATCCCAGCTTCCTAAAAGGAGTCCTTTTAACGATAGGCATCTGTTTTTTAATTCTCTCAAAAAGAAGTTTGATTCTCTTTTTGTAAATAGGAGTGTGTTTGGAGGATTGTGGGAGAATCAAATGATGTTTTAAGTGTCCTGGGTGCAGTATGCATACGAAAAGATATTCAGCCTCCTCAATCATCAGGAAAGAAAGCAAAGCAAAACACGGAGGCATAGTCTTCTAGCAAAAATTAAGAAGATTGAAAGTTTTTGTTATTGTCAAGGGCATGGGGAATGAGCACAGTATAAACTGGCATATCTATGAGGTGGGTAGTGTAGTAGTAGTCATCGAAATAAAAATGCACATCTTCTTTGATGCACCAATCCCACTTCAAGAAGTTTATCCCATAGAAATACAAATGTATAGTATGAGCCATTTGAAATTACTGCTATTCAACCATTTTTTGATATATACAAACAGTAATTTGAAATGATTCAACTTAACACAAGAGTGTTCATTGTAGGAATTTTGTAATGATGACAGTTTAGAAAAAGTCTAAGTGTTCAGCAGGAGGAGACTGATTAAATAAATAGTGGTACCTACGAAGCTTTTCTTAGGTAGAGCTTACCTACACTGACATGGAAAGATGAGCATGGAAGATAAAATAAACAGACCAAGTTGTGTGACATTATACATAATCCTATTTTTGTTTCTTAAAAGTGTAGCATGTGTGTATATGTATTTTGATTTGTGTATAATGTGAATGTAGACAAAGATTGGAGGGCTATATCCTAATGTTTAACTATTGCTCTTTTTTGTTTGTTTGTTTGTTTGTTTGTTTGTTTAGACGGAGTCTCGCTCTGTTGCCAGACTGGAGTGCAGTGGCACGATAGCGGCTCACTGCAACCTCCACCTCCCGGGTTCAAGCGATTCTCCTGCCTCAGCCTCCTGAGTAGCTGGGACTACAGGGGCATGCCACCACGCCCAGGTAATTATTTTTGTATTTTTAGTAGAGACGGGCTTTCACCATGTTGGCCAGGATGGTCTCGATCTCTTGATCTCGTGATCCACCCACCTCGGCTTCTCACAGTGTTGGGATTGAGGCGTGAGCCACCGCACCCGGCCAACCGTTGCTCTCTTTAAACAGTAGAACGTGGGATAGAGTCTGGGGAGAGACTTTTTAGCCTTTTGTGTTGTTTGAATTCAACATAGCCATAGCTCTTTTTACAGGTTTTAAAAAACCCATAAAACAAAAGATAATGAAAATAAAGCATAAAAGTGATTTACTCTATTAAAAAGAATACTTGGTGAACCAAGTTTATATGTAGTAATATAATATTTGCTGTGTTTGACATATAAAGACTTTAACATATTAAACTTTTTAAAAAAGAAGGATGGACCGATACTTTATGTGTGTAAAGATATTTTAAGAGAGGTGGTAAAAATTAGGACACAGATTATATTAAAATTCACTATACATAAATCAAATGTAGCTCAGTGGCTCACAGAGTACCCAGTGTCAAGTCAGCTATTTACTATGATCGTGGTGAGCCTCCATTTTAGAAAATGGAACTTATGAAGGCTTGAAACGGCATATAAGGACATTAAAGTCACAAATGAACTAGACTGGTTCACTAATTGAAGACACTATTTTATCCTTTTTTCCTTCTTTGCTACCAGCGCCTTATTGAGGTAATTTTATACACATTAAAATTCATAAATGTATTCAAGGGTATGCTGGTAAAGTGGCCCTCTGTAGAAAGACCCAAACTTGATTTGTAGCATTTGTTGGTTTTCATGGTTTAAATACTCCCACCATGGCTGATTTTAAGCTAGCGATGGTTTAACAATTGGCTCACAAAAATTTTACCCTCAGGAGTGTAAGAGACAGACTCAGCATACTACCGATTGTGTTAAATCATGTAACTATATCCCAAATCAAGAAATAGAATGTTTTCATCACTCCACAATATTCTGTCATGGTTTTTTCTGGTTAATTTACCCCTTATCCTGTCATAGACAAACACGATTCTGGCTTTTATCACTATTAATTTTAGTTTTGAACTTCATACAAATGGTTCTACAGAGCAGATGCTCTTTTGTTCGTGATTTCTTTTGCTCAGCTTAATATTTTTAAAGTTCATCCATGTCGTTGCAGAGAACACCATTTTAAAATCATGTGTTTACCTGTAAATCAATTATCTGTGTCCTTGTATTGATCCTTGGTCTATTACTGGAATAGAACCTGGACTGTAAAATAGTTTTCCTCCTTTCAAACTCCTCTTTCTTATTTACTTCCTCTAGTTGCTTAATGTATTATGTTGGCCACACTGCACATAGAGTGTACAAGAAAGCAGATTTTATGATTATTTATTTTGAAATTTCAAATGTCACATTTTATCAAAATGAGTAGAAAAAAAATCATAGACTATCATGGGAAGCTGTTCCTCAGTTGATTTCTCTTTCTTGGTGTGCATGTGTGCATGTGTTTTGTTTGTGTGTGTTGGTAATTTTTGAATATCATTCAGAAAGCCTGGCCACAGATAGTATGCAGCAGCCAGCAGTCAGACTCAGATCTGAAAACAGCCTGACTTTGGTTCAGCAGCTGTGAGTGCTTTCCATGGCAACGCTCCAGGCTCATCATAAAGACCACACTAGAAATCAGAGGCTAGGGATAAAGGCCACAATATCCAGGCAGAGGACTCCGGGGCTGAATGCAGGAGCTTCCCAGATAAACTGAAGCCTCAGATCCCCGTGATGCCATGCGCCATCACTAAGAATTTCTGTAACACTTTACAATTTCATGGTATATTTAGTCATTGCCCCAAGATTTTCCAAAATAGCCATTCCAACTGCCCTAGAATTGCTATTTTTTAAAATTTTTATTTCTATTTCAATAGTTTTTGGGGTATAGGTAGTTTTTGGTTACATGGATACATTCTTTAGTGGTGATTTCTACGATTTTGGTGCACCCATCACTCAAGCAGTGTACAGTCTACCTAATATGTAGTCTTTTATCCCTCAGCCCCTCCTAACCTTCTCCCCGAGTCCTCAAAGTCCATTATGTCATTCTTATGCCTTTGCATCCTCATAACTTAGTTCCCACTTTTAAGTGAGAACATACGATATTTGGTTTTACAAAGAAGGAGGGAAACAATGGGATCTTGAACCAGAGGGCATTTCAAATTTTCTGTTCCCATTGGGAATAAAATGCTGATCCCCTAAATTCTGATCAGCATTCATTTAAATGCATCGGTTAGGGCTAGGTGAACATTGGGGATGGATTTCAAGGAAGAATTTCTGGGCACTCGCATTGACTGGACTGTTATGATAAGCTGAGTTAACTTTTGGGTTTAAACGAACTGCTATAGACCCAGCACACACCCCTCTCCTTTAAACCAACTAGGTCAGATTCCTGCTATCCGTGGAGCTTGCGTGCTGCCAAATGGCTGCCCCAAGTGCCCCCTGGGAGACAGGTGTGAGTTTCTACTGATTCCTGGTCTCCAGGCTTGGCCTCTCCTCTCTGCTCCGGTCTGGCTCCATGCAGGTGGTCTGTTGTCCTCTCTCCCTGTTCTGGGAGGCAGGTAGGCTGACACTGGGCAGACTGTGGAACCAGGTAAGAGGGAGGGACAAAGACAGCATTGCCACCTCTGCCGGCAATGGTGGAGGCAGAATGATGGCATGGAGGGCCCACCTCCTGGAGGCTGCTCCCTGCCAGTGCTCCATGCGGCAGAGGTACCAGAGCAGATGCGTTCCAGGGAAACATGGGCCTCTCTCCTAGCTAACTTTGGGCTGAAGGACTCCCCAAAGGCTTTGCTGAAACTGTCTTGACCTGCGTGGCAATCTAGGAAGCTTCCACCCAATCTTACCTGCCTCTATCATTCGCTGAGGTCAGACTTGCATCTTGATGATGGCTCTCCCAGCCTTTCCTGGCTCCCTTCCTGTTTCTTTCATTCAGGTACTTCCACTAATAAAATCTCTGCACTTTTTTTTTTTTTTTTTTGACACGGAGTCTCATTTTGTCACCCAGGCTGGAGTACAGTGGCACGATCTTGGCTCACTGCAACCTCTGCCTCCTGGGTTCAGCCTCCTGCGTAGCTGGGTTTACAGGTGTCCACCACCACACCTAGCTAATTTTTGTATTTTTAGTAGAGACGGGGTTTCACCATGTTGGCCAGACTTGTCTTGAACTCTGGACCTCAGGTGATCCACCCGCCTCAGCCTCCCAAAGTGCTGGGATTACAGGCGTGAGCCATCGTGCCCGGCCAAAATCTCTGCACATTTAATTCTGCCTTGACATCTGTTTTTCAGAGTATCCAGTCTATTGCAGGCTATTCAAGCACACCTTGCATGTCTACTTGTGAAAGACAGCATAGGTAGGATTCAAAATCAGGCAGGTGGTGACTTCTGATTTTAAGTTCTGCTTCAACGCTGGCATGTATGACCTACTTTTCTAAGTTCCCCTGAAATTTCTTCCCGAGCTTTGGCCAAAGAAGGTCTCCTTTATAGCATCGGCAGCAGCAGTCTTGGCTGCTGCCACAGCCACAAGGGGACTGTGGAGGAGCGACCCTTGGCAATGCATGGCTTGGTGTCCTTACTCAGCATGTGTTCTCCTCTCCATGCCATTTTTGTAGCATACAGGACACCTCCCTGTATTAAAGGCATCTCTGGGCTTAAAATCAACAATAGAGTGGGAATGAAGAGTGGATGGATGTGAAAATCTGGACCAATATCCTTAGTTAATCTAGAATCAGCCAGACAAAGGAATGCTGTCCAGACACTACTCCTTCTGAGTATCACAGAGAGCAGTAAGAGAATCTGCCTGCCAGGCCGGATACCAAGAGTAGGTAGTAGATACAGGAGGAGCCACGAAGAAGAGAGAAGAGACTAAAGATCTTTACCTTTCCCCAACATTTCTAGCTGCCATTTTTAGTCAACTATTGAAAATTGAATAGGAAAGTAGTTGAACAAAAATCCTAAAGCCTGTTTCCTCTCTTCCTGCTTCAAAGGGTCACTTACCATTAAGTCCTAGGAATATGGTCAGAATCAAAGTGGGGATAAAGAAGGCTACTCTCTTTTCTGGTGGCTCAGAAGAACCAAAGCTGGTCATTCTGGATCCTAGGGATTCCTCAAGAGCTGGTTTGTTTCAATCTGGCAGGGAAATCTAATCCCTTGTATGGAGGGCCCAGAGCCCAGCTCTGTTCGAGGCCTTGCTAGAGACAGCCAGAAGACAGACACATCTGGACCTAGCTTTTGGTCTCATCTCAATTCAGATTATACTCTGGGGACTGGGCCAACTTGTATAAGCATCTGAGAATTGGAGGAGGATTTGGGGCTAGAAAGTGAAGGATGATGTGTTCTGGGGCTCACAGCCGGGCCTTAGCACAATCAAGCTTTAGGCTTTAGTGGACCAACCGTCTCTCATTTTTTTTTTTTTTTTTTTGAGATGGAGTTTTGCTCTTGTTGCCCAGGCTGGAGTGCAATGGCCCGATCTCAGCTCACTGCAACCTCTGCCTCCCGGGTTCAAGTGATTCTCCTGCCTCAGCCTCCTGAATAGCTGGGATTACAGGCATGTGCCACCATGCCCAGCTAATTTTGTATTTTTAGTAGAGACAGGGTTTCTCCATGTTGGTCAGGCTGGTCTCGAACTCCTGAACTCAGGTGATCCACCCACCTTGGCCTCCCAAAGTGCTGTGATTACAGGCGTGAGCCACCACACCCAGTCTCTCATTCTTAAAGTGTGAAGAAGAGTCCTCTCATGAAGGGTTTCATCAGGGCTGAATCTGCACAAGTGCAACCCACTACAGGAATGTGTTTAGTGAAATTACTGGTTGTTTTACTTGATTTTACAAAACAAATGAACATTTTTTCATCCAGCAATAATTTGGGGCAATGAAACAAAAATTTCCAAACTTGGGGGACAGAGAACGGATATAGCCAAGCCATAGCAGCTTGACATGTACTTGTTAAACAATCAGGATTTGAGAGCAAAACTAAACCATTCTCTGGACCCAATTCACAAGGCAGCCCTAAGTACTTAGAGACACATGGCTAACAGGAACTGGACACACTAAATTAGCTCCCAGATGCACAGTCTAAAATATAGGCATACAATTTGAATACCAATTGTCCCTTTGCCAAACCTAGCACTAATAAGCATTATTGGGAAGATGGTCTCATTGCAATTCATGCTGCTTTTGCAATCTTCGCAGCCAGCAGAGACTTGATATATCTCTATCTTTCCTCCTCTCCAGGAAAAGCGTCATTTGCAAAGCTAAGCCCCTTGGCAGGGGCCTCTGGGGTTGCTCTATTATGGGCTGTGGGACACAAATTAATTCTTTCATTTCTATTCTGGACACAATTGCATGCATATGAATTCCACAGGTGCATGCTTTTTTATTAACAACAACAACAAAAAAAGCAAGGGAAGTGGAGTTAGACCTTGGAACAATTTGTTCCATAGAACTGAGTGAATCATCTTCTATAATGAGCAGCGTTGGCCAGAACTGCAGCAAACATTGAACATTCCCGTTTATCAATTATTCAAGGGCCTTCTGCCTACCAAGGACATTTGTTAATATGTGAAAAGCTGATTGGCTCTTTGCTCGGTTACTCAGCGTCCATCGGAAGGATATGGACTCACTCGCCATTCTTACTCAACAATTGTGTGCATTTCCATTAAAGATAAGAGGCCTCATTAAGGAGAATTTTCCCCAGAATGTCTCTCCCCATAACCGAGGACCCAATGCCACGTGATGTGGAGTCCTTTCGTGAGGATCAGGAAGCAGACGGGGGTGTGCTGTGTAAGCTTGCATCCCAGGAGCAGTTCTTGTACAGTCAACAAGTCTTTGACTGGAGAGAGGCACAGCTCTCAACAAACAAGTTTTTGTTGACTCTGTGCCAAGTCCTTGCTACCCAAAGAGTTGTCTGTGGCATGCACGTGGATGCTTGTTAGAAATACAGAATCTTGCCTCTATCCCAAACCTACTGAACCAAAGTCTGCATTTGAATCCAAGTTTGAGAAGTGCTTTAGAAAGCATCAGGGTACTGACTGCTGGAGATAGAAAGCATCCTGGCCTCTGCTTTCCCAGAGCCGCAATGAAGGTTGGGAATGTGTTAAAGAAAACTCCTTCCACGAGGGGCATGCTATGGTAGCTGTTGGTACCAAGTGTTACATAACAGAAGAGACAGTGGTTGCCTTCACCAGGGGTGACAGGAACTCTGGAAGGTGATAGTTTTCCAGGTGAAGAAGGGACAGAAGGTTTCCCTGCTTCACTGCTATCACCCTATGGCCTTCGGTCAGGCCTGAACTGTGGTGAGAGTCTCTTTGCCCCTGCTCTTTGGGGTTCCTCAAATGTCCTCTCTTCACTGTTCCCCGAATTATCTAGATAAAAACCAATCCCTCCTCTGCTTAAAACTTTTAATTGCTTACCGGGCAAAGTGCAGACTCCTTAGCTGGCGCACAAGCCTTTTGCATCTAGCACACATAGACCTTGCTAGGGCTATCTCCTGCCATTCTCTAGCCTGCCTCCTTCTGCTCTGGTTCTCCAGAACTGCCCATTAATTCCCTCACATGCCGTTCTGGTTTGGACACCTGACCTTTTCAGCAGCTGTTCCTTCTACCTGGACTGCTTTTCTTCCACGTTCACTTGGTGAACTTCTCTTCATCCTTCAAAGCTCTGCTCTAGCATTACATCCTCGGTGAGGCCTTTCATGAATGACTCCTAAAGAAAGTTAATCATCTCCTACTTTGGTCTATTTCTGCACTTTGCATATCTCTTATTTTATAGATCAGGTTCTATTTTCTATTATTTGCTTAGTGGGCGGTTTATCTGCAATGGTGGATGTAAGTCTGTTTTTTGAAGACAGGAAATATGTTGATTTGAATCCTCAGAATGGCACATAGAAAGCTTTAAGTATTGCTTTTTGAATGAACTATAATTTGGAAAAAAAAAAGGAAAGCATGAAGGTGCTGCACATGTTGAGAGATGTGCAGTTCCTTTAGTCTGGTTTCAGCACAAAACGAGTGAGGGGATGCAGATATACACTGCAAAGGTAGCTAAAGCCTAAGTTGAGAAGGGCCTGAAGTGCTCCACTAAAGAGTTTGAACTCTTAGAAATCACTAATGTTATTTGCAGCAGGGGGATGATGTTACAAGATCTTTGTTTGGATAGTTGGCTGGAGACAGAGGAATGAGGGATGGGCAGTGAGAAAAACAGGAACCAGGGAGGCCAGAGAAGCTGCGATCCTAAAAGCCTGCATAAAGAATGACAGAGGCCTGAAGCAGAGCTAGGAAGAAGAGGAAGGGAAAAGAGTCCGTGCTTGTCTCTTAGAAAACTTTTAAGAAATGTCTGTATTGTATTTGAAGACTGTTTGCCATAAATCTGAAATTTGAACCTATGTATTTCAATTTGGTATGCTAAAAAGTTCCGAATTAATGTAAGGTTTTTTGTTACAATATTGTGATCTCAGTTCAAAAGTTAACTGAAAATACAAAACCCAATGATTTCTATATAGTAAATTGAACTGTAAAGGTAACTTGTGTGTGATTCTGAATATATAGATGAATGTTTTTATTCCTCATGTTTTGCTTTGGCTTCTATCTGAAATACAGGTAAAATTTTACATATCAGCTTTATGTATATTAACAATCTTGCTTTATTAGAAAGTAAATTGATTCTGCTAAAAAATGCTGGGAGTTATGTATAGAACAATGAAATTTTGATAAAGTCCAGTATATATGTGAAAAAAAAAAGAAAAAAAGAAAAGTGCCTTTAAAACAGCCTAAACAGTGATCTTATTGTTTGACTGTTTATACTAAGGCCAGTGTGTTACTGGAAGGATTTGCTTCAGTAAACAGACATTTGTGGAGTTGGGTCAATATGGATGGGGGTTGAGTGGGGGATAGGAGGTGGGTTCTGATTAATGGAATTTTCTGGTGAACTCACAGTATTGGAAAATTCATCCTTTTTGTTTTCACCAATATTACATTTTTTTTTTCCTGCGGTAACTATTTTCCTGCCTTAAGTTATACAACAATCTTGCATTGGCCTTTGAGTGGGGCCATGGGCTAGCAAATGAGCAGAGTGGAAGCCGGGAGATTGGATTTTGGTCCCAGTTCTGTCACAGCTTTGTGCAAGTCACTGAACCTTCCTGGGCCTTAGAATCCTTCTTTTAAAAGTGAAGTGTTTTCCTCAGACATTGCTAGAGGGAATGTAAAATGGTGCAGCCTCCGTGGAAACAGTCTGGTAGTTTCTCAAAAGTTAAACAGAATGATCACATAATCCAGCAATTCCACACCCAAGGGAACTAGATGTTAAAACAAAAGCTTACACATGAACGTTCATGGCAACACTATTCATGATAGACAAAAAAGTGGAAACGACCCAATGTTCATCAACTGGTGAAAGAATTTTTTAAAGTGGTATATCCATACAATGGAATAGTATTCATCCATGAAAAGGGAGACATACTAACACATGTTACAAAATGGGCAAACCTTGAAAACCTTGAAAATGAAGTGAAAGAAATCAGACACAAAAGGCCACATCTTGTAGGATTCCATGTATATGAAATGTTAGAACAGGCAAATTCATAGCAAAAAGTAGAATATTATTTGACAGGGGCTGTGGGGGAGGGAGAATGGGGAGTGCCTGCTTCATGGGCCCAGGGTTTCTTTTGGGGGTGATAAAATGTTCTGGAGCTGCTAGGTGGTAGCGATGGTTGACAACATTATGAATAGACTAAAAACTGCTTAATTGTATTAATACACTTTAAAATGGATAAATGGTGAATTTTATGTTATATGACTTTTATCTCAATTAAGAAAACGAGAAGTTTAAACTGTCTCAAATATTTCTTAAAGCTCTAAGACTCTGTGATTTAATGACACCTTTCTAACACACAGTAAATGGTCATTAAACATGTGATGAAGTGAATGGAAAGAAATGTTGCAATATAACTCAGACTATAGACAATACTTTCCTAATGGTAAAGGTAGCTGGATCAGATGACATCTTCAGGGTCCTGATATGGTATAACCTGTAGGAAAGAATCATCTTTAAATTAATGCATTCCACCAAATGTGTGCTGGTAAAGGCTTTACAACCAGTTCTCCAAGAAAAAAATAAAATATGCAATATATATGTATGCACATTTATAAAGTTTTGCATCACCTCTCTGCAAAAATACTCGCACTCGAATCCTTGTCTCTGGATCTCCTGGGGAACACAAACTGAAATATCTGTGTAATCTATTTCCTGCATTAAATATTCTCTACTTTTGTACTTGCATAATTTCTATTTTCCTGCTTAGACTCCAACTGCTGCCTCTCCACCGTGACACGGATCCCTGCCATAACCCTACCTTTCTACCTTGCTAGGAAGGAGGAGGAGTCCTGCAAGCCCACTGTTCCTCAGAGCAGCCTGAAATATAGGTCTGAATATATATAAACAATATAAATTAAGAACTTATAAGAGGCAGAGAATCCCCATTATCATTATGCATGGCATCATTGAACCACTCCTCAAGGTCTGGAAAGTGTTTGAATCCAGCCTGTTTGATTTCAGATTCTTTCAGATACTGTTCTATGATGACTCATGCTTGGGCAAGTCTCAATGTCCTAGTCTTTTCCTTCTCAGGATTAAATGGGCCCATTCTAGCTGTCTGCTGCATGGTTCATCTGCAAAATAGGGAGCTGCAAGGAGCCTTCTAGTGAGTTTGCACAGTGCTGGATTACTCGGATGGGTGGGCTACTCAGGAGTGTATTGCACCAAACAAAAAAGCATTGGAAGAGAACTTATATTTGATATTTCAAAACTAGCATTAACACAGTCATGAGAAAAAAATGTCACAGAATTTTGTTGCATTTCATCACAAGTTTTATGACTTGTGCTTTGTCATAAAACAAACTTATTTTATGGCTTGGCGTTGTGCTTGTTTTACATGACATCTGTGCATAGTGTTGCACGACTATCAGATAGACACACAGTCCTATGTGACTAATGCCCCTGTGGTTGTGTGATGCAGCAGCCCTGGGAGAAGGAGGCATGAGAATAATTTTGATGCTGATGGCCTCCATACATTTCAGTATGCTCTTGGGTCTTTCATATACAGGGGAACTAGAAATCAAGAAGTTATGTGACTGCATGACATCCTGGCTCTTAGGAGGTCAAAGGAAGTAAATATCCAAAACGACAACAGCCAAAACCCAAGGTGTCTGTTAGGGGAAGCAGGCTTAGCAGGAAGTGCCCAGGAAAATCTGCTTGGAGTGTTTGTTCTTCAGGGAAGAGAGTAAGAGAGGAGAGAGAGCCCTTGGCTCACATAGCTAATTGCAGGCAGGAGGAAGCGAAAAAGAACATGATTAGCATGTTTCTCTCCTTCCCTCTATAAAGATGACAGAAGCAGGCAATCTGCTGTTTGTGCAGAAGGGGCACAGGGAAGGAGAGAAGAGAGCATCTGTTCTGAGAAACTGCTGTTTAAAAATGCAAGAAGAACACAAAGCAAAGGAGGAAATCTCCATTGTGCAGGACACTGGATCTGAAAACCACAAGAACTGGAGAGGTACCTGCCGAGAAAGCCTCAGATTGCCCTGACTCTGGATCTGGCACCTGGGCTCGGGAGCCTTGTCAGGGGCCTTCTTCTCTGCCCTTTAGAGCTGACGCTTTCAGTGGTGGTCCCTGGCTGTGACCTCCAACTAAGGAACAGCCTTCCTAAGGACAGACGTACCACCCCCATCTGCAGTCAGCCATCCTCACCCTTACTGACCAGGGCTGTCAATTTAGAGTGAGTTAGCAGAGCTTCCTGGCCAGAGAGTGAGTCACAGCCTCCACCCTCACACCTCCTCCTCTGTTCTCTGTCCAAGAGTTGATGCTAATTATTTTCATGGAAATAAGGGGAGCCAATGTCTCCAATGGATGATGTAACTGGGAACCCCAAAGTTTGAAGGCCTCCATGCTTCCAGAAGAACCAAGGAATGCCTTCGAAGGAGCCAGCAGAATGACCTCTCAGCCAGGCCAAATATCTGATGTCTTGAGGGTTGGTCTTGGCCTCTAGAGCCTCCCTCTCTTGTGGGAAGTATCAGGAGCAAGGTCCCCTATCACACACCTCTAGCTGCCTTTGATAGGCAAATCCACCTACTCAAAGGCCATTTATCAGAAAGGATGTAATGTGACCCCAGAGTCTGCAGATACTTTTCTATTTATATTCTACCTCATTTTATTTGTAGACTGAACTAGATTGTAAATATGTGTGGGTGGCAGCCATCCTTGCATTCCTGGTGTTGACGAGCTCAATGCTATTCTAACAGTAGATACTTAATAGTTATTTAAGTTTGTGAATAATTGGCCCTCAGATCTTGCACCTTTATCAGTTAAAATAAACCAGCCTTGCAAATAAGAACAGAAATTTGAACAATCTTCTTTTCTGATGATATGGTTTGTCTGTGTCCCCACCCAAATCTCATCTTGAGTTGTAATCCCCATAATCCCCACATATCATGAGAGGGACACCATGGGAAGCAACTGAATCATGGGGGTGGTTTCCCCCATGCTGTTCTCATGAAAGTGAGTGAGTTCTCATGAGATCTGATGGTTTTATGAGCATCTGGCATTTCCCCTACTGCCACTCATTCTCTCTCCTGCCACCTTGTGAAAAGGTGCCTTCCACCATGATTGTAAGTTTCCTGAGGCTTCCCCAGTCATGTGGAACTGTGAGTCAATTAAACCTGTTTTCTTTAAAAATTTCCCAGTCTCAGGTATTTCTTCATAGCAGCATGAGAACAGACTAATACACCTGAGTCCCAGGGGTCTTTATCCCCCTACTCACTGGAAGAGAGGATTACTTTCAAATCTATTTTCTCATAGCAAAGTGGGAGTAATAATAGAACCTTTTCACAAGGATTTAATGAGGGCAGGCATATAAAACAGCATCATATCTAATGCTAGCTGTTTTATCATCACTGTCATTATCATGTTTTCGGATTGTTATTTTTAAGATGAAGCATATTTTCTCCAGGGATTTTGTGAGCAGGGTGGGCACCCTCTGACCCTCCCCTTTGAAAGAGAACCATACAATCGTGGCTGACAGATAAGAAACCTAGCAACAGTCACACTGATATTCCATCAGCTCTCTGTCAGCCATTTCTCCATGACTAAGCACTTGCATTCCTTAGCCTGTCTGCAAATCCGGTGATATCCACAGACACATATCTTTCCTTCTCCTGCTACTCAGACCAACCATTGCCATTTCCTTGAGATAAGTACTGCCTGTAGCCCTGCCATGGGTGTGAAGGGATACTTTCATCTGGTTTCGGCTTGCTTTTAGGTCAAGATAATTTATTCTCAGGCTTCACGCTCTGAGGAGATTATTAGCAGTTGTAAAGAAAAGACTTATTGGTATACCTGTGCTCTGTGACAGCCCCCACAACAAGCCCTGAGCTGCTTTTCACCCGCAAAGTCCAAAGAGGCATGTGGTCAGCTAGGATGACTGACGGGTTTATGACCTGCCTTGCAAGAAAGGTTGTCACTGAATCACATTTTAATATTGTGTCCCAGTCTTTTAAAATCAGGGGTTAATGTAATAACAGACATTTAAAGAATGTTTATGTGTCTTCAATACAACCATCAGAGAACACATTATTATTATTTGCTGGTGCTGATACTCTCAGTCCTAGTGCTAGTAATGACATTTTAAATTTGTAACGTGTTCATTACATTACAAGTCACATTGCAGATGAGGAAATGAGGTGAGAAAGGTGAAGCAACCGTGTGGGTGGAGCTCAGGCCCAGTGCCATGGGTATCTGCGCTCAGGATCCTGCCCTCCCTTTGTACCACATTGGCTAATGTGCTGCTCTGGTATAGTGAATCACACACTAAAGTACTCTAAGAATAAGGACCAGAAGGAAACATTTTCATTGCCTGCTTTCTTGTATCAGATAATGATTTACTTTGGCTTCAGAGTGTCAGGGAGTTCAGAAGCAAATGTCAAGGTCAACCAAAGCATATCAGCCTAGGCTTCTGGAATTCAAATGCCACCATTCATTCCTATTTCATTTGATTTTTAAATTTCCATTTTAATGGTTTTTTTTTTTTTTTTTTTTTTTTGAGACGGAGTCTTGCTCTGTGCCCCAGGCTGGAGTGCAGTGGTGCGATCTCGGCTCACTGCAAGCTCCGCCCCCCCGGGTTCACGCCATTCTCCTGCCTCAGCCTCCCAAGTAGCTGGGACTACAGGCGCCCACCACCTCGCCCGGCTAATTTTCTTGTATTTTTAGTAGAGACGGGGTTTCACCGTGTTAGCCAGGATGGTCTCGATCTCCTGACCTCGTGATCCGCCCGTCTCGGCCTCCCAAAGTGCTGGGATTACAGGCTTGAGCCACCGCGCCCGGCCTTAATGGTTTTATTGTTTGTGCTTTTTATTTTAACACTTCAGTCATTTGGGAAGTAAAAAAGGAATACATGTTAAGAAAGACAAATCAATCTGTCAGTTATTTCAGTTTGACTCAGTAGAAAAAAACGGTCATAGAACTTCCCTTTTGTGCCAAATGTTTTGTTGCTCTGCTTTCTTAGGAAAGGTCTATTCAGGGTAAGGTTGCCAGATAAAATATAGGGCGCCCAGATAAATTTAAATTTTAGAAAAATAATGAACAGTTTTTGTTATAAATGTGTCCCAAATATTACATATTAATTTTTATACTAATAAGTATTTATTGCTTATCTGAACTTAAATGTATCTGGAGGTCCCGTATTGGATCTACTAAATCTGGCAATCCTTATTCAGAGCCGCAAAGATCCTAGATGTGTAACTTGTTTTTGCACCTAGGCACAGAATCTGGCTAAGGATCAAGGTGCAAAATTGAAACAAGTTTATGATAACAGTTAAAACCATGAAAATGAGCTGGGCCTATTTAAAAACAAATTTTGAACATCTGGCCTTTGGAGACCATTAGATTCACTGGCTGGAAGTTCATTGCCTAAGGCCAGAGGTGGCACATTCTACCAGGACAGGATCTGATTTTTAGCTTGAGATCCTTGAAGACCACCTGTACCTGCCTATAGTTTCCCAGAGGCTGGCAAGCAGAACTTGACTGTGCCTGCCTCTCCAGAACAAATGTTTTGCCCAGTTTTCCTGACCTTTTTTTAAATTGCATTTTTAACTCCCATTTTCCCATATGTCACATTAGCTTTGAAGATTTCACTGATTGCTTGAATCCTGCTTCCTCACTCCCACCTCCTTGTAAAGGAAGCAAAATTCTTTCTCTGTCCCAATCAAAAATATCTGCCAATTACTTGTGGGATCCTGAGAGTATTGTATTGGAACACCCAGCATCTTCTCATGGTCTCCCTCCCAGACCCTTCATCATTGTCTGTGCTGTCTGTTAAATGAGGGGGCCTGGCTGCTGGAACACATTCAGTGAGCCACCAAGAGGGCATGGCTGCTGGCTTCCTCTCCCATGGACCCCCAAGCCTGCAGACCCCTGCATCTCCTCCAACCTCAGTACCTTGCTGTGCTACAGGTGGAAAAGGAGAGCACCATCCCTCATGAACCCTGCCACTCTGCTCACACAGGGGCCCCAAATCAAGTGGGGCTGTTTGGGGCCCCCACGAGTCACAGAGTGCTTGAGCACCAGCGCTCCTTCTACTTTTTCCTGAAGTCCTCCCCACAAAGCTGAAATGACGGATACCTGGGGCCTAGCCTGGGGTGCACAGTTTTTATGTCTGCTTTCATTTCACCAGACAGCAGAGGGCAAAACCTTCTCCTAATAACAATAAAAGCCCTCATGCAAATTAGCTTAGGATGGAAGCTCTGGTCTAGAAGCATTTCCAGTGGTTTGCAAAACATGCTTCATCTTAAAATCCAGTGGGGAACAGACCCTAAAACTCACACTGTGTTCTCATGATACAAACCATGTCTGACAAGGGGACGGTAGGTAGATGGCCCCAGAGAACGTTGTGCCTGTGATCCTACTTTGTTTAAATCTGTGTTCCAAGGGATTTAGGCTGCCTGTCAGATGCTCATACCCCTTTCCCTTGATGCTGCTCTTTTGCAAGCATGAGCTGCAGATTTTTAAAGTTTACCCCAACCAGGCTAGTAGCCAATAATCCAAGATGCTGCAGAAGGGATCCAAGGGCAAAGCATCCTGCTGAGTTCAGAGTATGTGCTCCCCATTGAAGACAAGGAATTGGTGGCTAAATAAAATATTTACAGGGCACCTGAACATGGTCTTTCTTTTTCTCCTATACTTTTTGCTCCCTTCTGTACAAGTGATGGATGATGTTGCCTGTAGAACACCGAGAACCTCCATCCCCATGAGCCGATGCATCACTTCTCAGCACCGGTACTCTGACCTGACTGTGCTCTGCAGGCGCCCCTGGGTGTCTTTGTTCCATGTTAGAATCTGACTGAAAGACACTGAAAGGGACGGCTATGTGATGTGTTTCTCCCTCCTAAGGAGGGTGCCTCTCATTTTCTCAGTGTAGTTTGTTTGAATGAATCCAAGGTTTCATATGTCCCAGCCACTAGACTGTAAGCCCTTGAGGGCAGGTTCCCCAAAAAGTTAACCTTGACACAAGGATTTGGGTGCAAGTAGTTTGTTTAGAAAATGATCTCAAGAATTACAGTGAGGGAGTGAGGAAATGAGGAAGGGAATGGAGAAGAGTCAGTAAAGGGAGTGTTAATGATATTCCTGCTGTGAGTTCTAGAACTGGGGTTTAGCTTTCCTGGGGAGCCTTGGACAGTCTGGAGCACACTTCACATCGTCCCATTGAAGGGCAGGGAAGCCGGGACATTTACCCAACAGCTCCTCCCCCTGTGGGCTGAGGGACACTCCTGTCCATGGGCCACGCATGCCATGGCCAGAAAAAACCCTCAGGCAGAGAGAGGCTGGATGCCTGTGGCCTGCAAAAACCTGTGTGCTGGGGACCTTCAGGATAGGGGGATATAAGTGGGGCACCAACAGCCTCTGTGGCAGGGACTATTCCTTCTTTTCTCTGCATCCTTAACACCTAGATTAAGGTGTTAAGGCTGCATCTTTAACAGCGCCTGGCATTTCTGATACTCGGTAAACATTCTTTGAATAATCACACAAATGAATGAGGAGCACAGGTACAGAAATATAATGTAATGGTTCAGCAAATGCTGCTCAGTAGGAAAGAATTATCCAGGACCTTTGCAAAAACCAACTCAAGTGCCAATGACAGCAGTTAGTAGAGGGCACGCCAAAACAACGGGTCTGTTTTCAGTTTGAAGTTCTTGACCAGAGTAGACTGGGAAGAACCAGCAAGGTCATCAGATGCAAAGCCAAAAAAGAGTGTCTCCCCATAAAGCACCTCAGAAATGATAACGTGTGATGTCAGTTAAAGATACCATCTCATTTCCTTGCTTTATCTGGGCATAGAGGACTCAGAACCCCTCTGGACAGCCCATCTCACTATTATGTAGCTTTGGTATTTAGGCAAGCCTTTTAAAATATTTATTTATTTATTTATTTATTTATTTATTTAGAAACGGAGTCTTGCTCTGTCACCCAGGCTGGAGAACAGTGGTGCAATCTCGGCTCACTGCAACTTCCGCCTCCTGGGTTCAAGCAATTCTGTCTCAGCCTCCCGAGTAGCTGGAATTACAGGTGCCTGCCACCATGCCTGGCTAATTTTTGTATTTTTAGTAGAGACGGGGTTTCACCATCTTGGCCAGGCTGGTCTTGAACTCCTGACCTCGTAAGGGCCACCTTGGCCTCCTAAAGTGCTGGGATTACAGGCGTGAGCCACCACCACGCCCGGCCTAGGCAAGGCTTTTTATGATGTACCATAATCTGCCTCCTAATTGCTCACTGCTTTCCAATGCTTCAGATTCCTTCTCATCATTACTAGCTGTGTCGCTGTGGCTCAGAGGCTTATTTTTTTGGTGCCTTGTTTTCCTCATCTGTAAAATGCCTATGATAAGCATTGTGCTTAAGAGCTGGACTCTGACTTCCAGCTGCGTTGGCTCCACTTCAGGCTCCACTGTGTACTACTTTGATTTAGAATAGGCTTCCTTAACCTCTCTGTGCCTTTGTTTCCTTATCTTCAAAACAACATTATAGCACTAACTCATGGGGTAGCTGTAAGCACTTAGTAAGTGATACATGTGTTAGTTGTTATTTTATCTCTTAAAGGTGTTGCAGGTGTTAGATGAGACAATACAGGTAAAGCTTCTGTAGAACACAGTGTCTGATGCAGGTTCAATAAATGTCCGTTATTATTATTTTTAAACTGTAGCACTATTAAGATACTTTGCCATTTATTTGTGGCCACTTCTACCTCTCTTTTCCAGACTAATCACCTTTTCTTCATAGCACACATTGTCAAGTGTTCATCCCTATGCATGATCTGACTGACCTGTGCAAATCCCCTGGGACCATCACCCTGCCTGCCCTCTATACCTTGACTGTAAAGAGTAAAATTGCTTTGCTCCAGTAAAGTATGTTCTTTTAATCTTCTTCACAGTCACTCAAACATCAATTATCATCAGCAAATGGCACCATATTTGAGCATTTACCAAAAGGCTGGGTCAACGCAGCCTATAGCTGCACCTTATAGCATCTGCTGTCTACAGAGACCCAGCTTTGTATTTTGGCCAAATAGCCTAATTTTCCCTCCACCAAGTCCTGCCCCACTAGCCCAATTTCAAACTAAACAACAGAATCTATGTTTGGAATTGATAGAGAGATTACATGTGAGAGCAGGCTATACTCTGGGTGAACTGTGAGATTACGGGGAGGGGAAGGTGTACGTAAAAAGAGAAAAGAAAAAAAGAGGAGGGAGTGTGAGGCTCTAGCAAAGGGGCATGGTGCAGAGCTGAAGTTTTACGAATCAGCTTCACGTGTCCCCCACGAGCACATCTTGGGCACGGTCATGCATCTGACATTAGTTTTTTCTAAGACCTGACTATCAATTGCCCACTTTGAGAATTCCCCCTTTTTCAGCTTTTTCATCTCTTTGAGACCTTATACCTTTTGTTCTGTTGACTGCAGTCACCAGTCTTGTGCTCTTGCCTCCACAAGCCCTCAGGGAATCACCCCGGTTTCCCTCCTTTCCCTCTATAGCTCTTTCTCTAGTTCTGTCATGGGACTGCCTTAAATCCTAACATCCTTCTCTATGCTGTCCTTTGGTGTTCTCACTGACACCCACACCTTCCACTAGTATCCATGCTCTGACAACCTCTAAGTCTAAATCCCTAGCCCAAACTTCCCTCCTCTCTTTGAGACTGGCCCACACATTGCCAACCTCTAACTAAACATTTAAATCTAGGTTTCCTGCTGGTCCCAAAATTGACAATGTCCAATATGAAACTCTTTATTTCTTCCTATCTCCAACTTCTTCATCATGCTGTGCTTCCTGTTTTGGATAATGACACAACTGTCCAAACCTGAAACCTGGGAATCATTGCAGATTCCCTTTTCCCTCACTCCAATGGGATCCCACTGATAGTATTTATTATGTATTTCTTGCATCTGTGTCATCTTCTGCATGTCCCCTGTAATGCCATTATTTAGACATTTTCCCACTCAGACCATTCTAACAGCTTCCAAAAGATCTCCCTGCTAGCATCATCTCTCCACTTCTTTCCCCCTTCTACCTTTGTCCTCCACTAGACCATCAAAGCCACTTCCTAGGTTGTAGGTGTTGTCATCATTGACATGGTATTTATAGCTCTTCATCAACCAGACCCTCCTTGCCAATACCCAAGGATTAACATATCATTTCTCAAAATCAACCAATTAAAAATATTTTTTAAACACCTTCTATATGCTTAGGATTGTGTTAGGTCTTGTGGAGGACATAAAGAAGTTTAATAGATGTAATCTTCAACTTTTAAAGACTTTCAAAATTAACGTGAAAAAATATTGCATAATTAAGTGCTTCATTGTGTGGTATAGTCTATAGAAGCAATATGAAGTGTGTGTTTAGGCTGCTTTTCCAAGGTTTATAAAAGTTCACAAATATGTACAGTCAAGCATTGGCTTAATGACAGGGATAAATTCTGAGAAACGTTAGGTGGCTTTGTTATTGTGTGAACATAAACCTAGATGGTATAACCTACTACACAGCTAGGCCATATGGTATAGCCTGTTGCTTCTGGGCTACGCCTGTACGGCATGTTACTGTACTGAATACTGTAGGCAATTGCAACACTATGGTAAGTACTTGTGTATCTTAACAGAAAAGATACAATAAAAGTACGGTATTATAACCTTATGGGCCCACCGTCATACACGCAGTCCATTGTTGACTGAAACGTTGTTATGCAATGCATTACTGTATATGCACATAAATTATGTATGTGAAAGTCCCTGATAAAAAGTTTATAATACAAATTTGCCTTGGTAACACTAGTTATTTATATTATGAAGAGGGAAGGAAGTCACCTGTATCAGATAACACACCTTCATTAGTTAACTTCACAAGAGTACTTATTTTATTGAATATTCATTCTGTTCTCTTTTCAGTAGGAAGGAAAATAGTTTCTGCAATTGAAATCCAAAAATGGGCCATTGCTTTCACTCCTTAGAGGGACATAAATCAGATAGAATCAACATCAGGTCAGATGGGCAAGGGAAGGAAGAAAAACAACACATAGATTTAGCATAACCACCTAAATCAATGTGTTGCCTGGCTTCAAAATAAAGAAATCTAGCTTAAAGCTGATGATCTCTCAAACAGATGGGACCTCCGCAATCAAATACAAGTCTAGCTCTTCCACTACGAAGCCCAGGCAGGCTGGCCTGTTGTGATGCTCTCATCTTGTGAAGCCCCCGTGCAGAACTCCACAGGGAGGCTACAGCACAGGTACCCCTGTTTTCCTCCCAGGAGAACAGATGGACTTGGCTTTGCAAAAAGGGAATCAATTTAGAGAAAACCTGTAGTCTACGACTTTCCTTGTGCAAATTGCTCTAAGGTAAGATATCAGAAGCCCAGGGGAGTGATATAATCTTTCCTAGTTCTTGCTCATTAGCTTGTATGGGCTTGAAACAAAGTGCTAATAGGTTTACATCATGCTGGAGGGTTTTCCAGGATGGGCAGAGTTTTGGACTAGGAGCCAAGAGGAATAAGCTCTCTTCCTGGCTCTGCTGTTAACCAGTTGTGTGTGCAACAAGAAACAAAAAAATGATCAACCAAAAAAAGCCCCTTAAATTCTGGAGTCTCAGGCTCCTTATTCCTCATAAGGCCTTGCTGGTGATAAAAACATTCAGAGTAAAACATATTTCTAAGAAACAGAGGCAATCTGAGACTCTCCAAAGCTTTCAAGCACCCTGACCATTTTTATCCCAGGGCCACAACCCCTTCGTGACTTGCCTCTGTGCCTAGTTTACCATTATGGTGAGCAGAACCACCTGCTCACTTGTTCCAGGGCCAAAATTAGATTTGAAAGGACCTATCATATTAACAGAATGTTTGGAAGTTTTGAAAACACTTTCACATTTACCATTTCACTGAACCCTTACAACGCCTTTGAAATAGGCAGAGCTAGTCCTCTTCTTGTTCCTAATTTGGGGGCGAGGGAACTGAGCCTGAGAGTCCAGAAGCAGTGCACCTCTCTCAACTCCTCCCAATTCCTTCCAACTCCCCAGCCTCTCTCTCTTCTTCCCTGGGCTCCTGTGTCTGTTTTTCAGATCCTACTAGATCCTCTGTGCTTTTGAATTAGAACCTAGAATCTTGGATGTGTCTTCCCACCACCTCTAAAGACAATTTTTCTCTCCTGCTCCTTTTAATCCCAGGGAGAGAAATGAAACAACCCACCTTCTTCACAAGCACATACTGACTGCCTCCCCTATGAGGGTTTTCTGCCTGTTCTCCTCCTTTCTTCACTTTTACTCTCCATCACTGTCAAAAGCATTTATTTATTCCACAAATGTTCCCCAAGTGTCTACTTGTTTGCAGGGCACTATGTAGATACTTGGAAGCGAAGGTAGCAGGCACACACGAGGTGCTCCAGTCGGTGGGGCAGCTAGCTGCATTTTCAAGTGGTGTGCCTGTTTTATGATTGCTCTGTGTTCCTCTTCACTTGTATTTTCAATCTTGGATTGTAAAATACACAGAACGGGTCCCTGCATTTTGAACTCACCCCTAAGTGGTATATGGAGAGAGATACCTCAAAAGGGTGTTTGTTTTTTTGTTGTTGTTTTTTGTTTGTTTGTTTTTTTGCTAAGCTGATTGATTTCCATTGATATCAAAAGTCAGGACTGGTAGAAACAGAAAAACAAAACAGTTTCATCTCAAGAGAAATGCCTGAAGAAATAGTGGCAAAACCAGTATCATTTTAATTAATAAATTAATCACGATAAATGTTCTTAAGTCTATTTATAAGACTACAGAGATTCTTCTACACTCGGTGTTGGATTAATGGAAATTTTCTACAAGAACCAGCTCCATTTACTAATGCTCAATTGTGCATCTGGTACATGAAGCCTGTACTGAAGTAGAAGTTCAAGACCTTTCTAATTCATTAGTCAGTGACTTATTGATTCTGAAAGCTACAGACCCTGTGCCTTGTCATCATTTTCATAAAGCAGTCCTCAGGGTAGTGTTCACTGTAAAATATTGAGCTTATTAAGAGTTTTTGGGCCTCTGATTAACTTTCACAGCAAAAGCTATGTTAAGTAAATTAGGTACCAAATAAATCTAAAATGATTGTGGAAAGTCATCAGCTAAATTAAGACGCTGACAGCTCACATAACAAGATGCAAAGCAATAGTAATTAAGAAAAATAATCACCTCTGCTGCTGAGAGGATGGGTTTGGCCCCAGGTGAAGTAGCTCCCAAGGCATCTGCTTTCTAAAAGGAAAGTCTTGCTGTTCTGTTTTGCTGTGAAGGGGTGAGGGGCAAGAGATCGTTTTCTGTATTACAGTATTCACCACATACTCTAATGAAGTGCATTATATTTGGGAAATAATCTTATGTGAGGCAGAAAAACAGATTTGCAGAATTACCCAAGATCTCTTATAGCCCTAGTGTGGCAGACATTGGGAACTGGCCCCACCGGTACACACAACTCCTTTCTCCCTGCTTTCCTCTAATGGAGAAGCAAGAAGATGAAAATATTCACCTCTTAGACTCGTTCACCGGCAGTAGTGGTCATGTGATCCAGTTCTCCTCAATGAGATAGGCGTGGGAGTTGCTGGGTAGAACTTCTAGGAAAGCTTTTAAAATGGACAGATGAGACTGGATGCCCATTCTGCCTTTTCGCTCTTGTCTTTCTCCCTTCCTCTTGCTTGGAACATGAACAGGAAGTCAGAAGCAGCCTGGGTTGCCTGCTCCTCGCTGCCTGCTCACTGGAGGGAAGAGCTCTATCTGCTGAAGCCATTTCAGCATGGTGTTTATTGTTGGAAGTCAAATACAAGCCTAACTTGAGGACTTTTCAGTTCAGAGGATAATTTCTCGGCAGTGCTGTGGGGTTCAGTAGAAGCAAAACCACAACCAAAAACAACAACAGTATTGTATCTGTCTGCGTGCCAATTTCCATTAGTAATTTTTAGGCAATGACATGAATTTTTTTTGGAGAACTGAAAGCCAGCTCTTTGAATGCAATGCAAGCGTGCTTCTCTTTGGGTCCTTTACTCTCTTAATCTGGTGACAATTCTCTTCTCTGAAGATAACTTGTCACCAATTCCAGGGGATGTGTTTGAGAAGCAGGACTGTATTTTCCTTGCTGGCTCCTTGGAATAGTGCATCTGTGTTAGCTATCTTGAGATTTAGAATTTAAGCTTTTCCTGCTCCAAAGGATGCTTCTAAATGTATAAACATAAGATGGGGTTTCTTGGCTGTACTGCTTTTACCTACAATACTTTGTTTTTTTCTTGTAATCCTGGAAAATGAAGCAGTGATAACAAAGATTATTAATTCAGGCCTAAAAGAGAGGGAAGGAGAGAGAATCAGTGAGTGAAGAGCCTTAACTCCTTTATTATCTCCTGGGTCACATGGCCTGTTTTTCTTGCCAGTCCACATACATTTTGGACATTCCTTGCATATTCAAGGAAGAAGACAACAATATACATTCTACATTGGTCAACAGTGAAGTGAATCACAACATCTTTCCTTGCTTTCTTTTTGTATTATGGGTCCATAAAGAGGGTATATTATGATTGAGAGTCAACTTTTCTCCCTGCCAGGGGCCTAGGAGTATATGTTTTCAAGGTTTTTTTGTTTTGTTTAGTTTAGTTACTGAGCACACTTGGGATGTGGTTACATTCCTTCTTGAGATATGATTTATTTCCTGGACAAATATTTATTAAACACTGTATTAGTAATCTATTGCTGCATAAAAAATTACCCCCTAAAACTTAGTGGTTTAAAACAAACAAACAAAAAGCATCTATTATCTCACACAGTGTCTGTGGGTCAGGAATCAAGGAGCAATTTAGCTTGGCCATTTAGTTGCAGTTAAGATCTTGGCAGGGCTGCAGTCATCTAAAGGTTTGACTGGGGCTGGAGAAGTCACTTCTAAGATGGTGCATTCACGTGGCTGTGGGCCAGAGGCCTGCCTCATTTCTTCATGGGCTGTTCACAGGAGGCCTCACTAGTCAGTGTTACTCTTTCCCAGCATGAGTCTTAATTGTGCTTGGCTCCATGCTCTGAGTTCTTGGTTCTACTCCCGAGTCATATTTCTTTTTCCATAAAAGGTAGACTGTATATGTAGCTGCATAGTTTTCTCAGTTACAAGACAAAAGTGTAAATTTTTTTGTAACTTGGCTTCAGAAGTCACAGACCATCATTTCCTCAAAATCTTATTGGTTGCATAAACTAGACCTATTCAATATTTGAAGAGACCACATAAGGGCATGAAAACTAGGAGGCGAGAACCACTGGGGCCATCTCAGAGACCGATTACCACAAACATTTACCAAGGCCAAGGCTCTATGCAGGGCACACTGGGGACAGAAGACCAAGGTTCTTTTTCTCAAGAAACTTATACTCTAACTTGGGTGATTAAACACACACACACAAATAATGTGAAAAATATCACTGACTTATATAACCAAATTGCTGTAAGGAAAAAGCACTCACTGGGTATATTTCTCTGTTTGTTTCTCCCACTAGTTTTTAAGCTCTTGGCAGGGCATTTCTCATCTTTATTCCCCATGGGGCTTAGTTCAGAGCCTTGCAAAAGTAGATCTTTAGTAAATATTTTCGGAATGGACAAAACCCCATGGAAAGATCAAGAAAGTCTGAAAACTAAGAATAGGTCATTGGGTCAAATGATCAAATTTTGATTATTTTAATTTTCTAGGAAAAGAATTCTGGGAGACTCTTTGATTAAAACTGAAATTGCAAGGAGTAAAGAAGGTGGCAAATTAGATCATTCAGCAAATTTGGAAGTAAAAGGGAGGGTGGAAATGGATTTAACTTGAGAGGAATTGGTCAACAGATTCTTTTTTTAAAAGTTTAAGTTTAAAGTTTTTTTTTAAAGTTTTGTGGGCATTTTTCTAGCTAAGGGAGGAGTCATAAAGAGAAGAGAAAATGGAACTGAAGAAGAGAATGTCGATAACCGATGAAGCAACATCCCAGGAAGGGTTCACAAGGACAAAAGGACTAACCATTGAAAAGAAAAGGAATATTTCTTCTTTGGAAAAGACAAAAGATAAAGAGACATTGTAGAGTGAAGAAAAGGGAAGCTTTGTTAGATCATGTTGAATTGCCTTGATTTTTTTCAGTAAAGTTGGGGGGCAAGGTCATTCTACAGACTGAGGGGATCCAGAAGGGGATGGAGCTTGAGGACAATGGAATGTGCAGCAAACTATTGGAAGAAATTAGACAGTGAGTGGCCTAAATACTCACAGGATGGTAGTGAGGAGCGTCTGGGTTAGGAGAACCAGTATGCATGAGGACACAATGTCCTCTGTTACTACTGGAACCATGGATGGAAAATAATAGCTACCTACGCAAATGGCCATAGCTAGGAACCTTGGGAGACAGTCCAGCAGGTTTCTACCCTGACTGAATGTTCTAGTTCCATGATATAATTTCATTCTTTTGAAAATCACTAGGAACCTTGGGCTGAGAAGAAGTGGCATAATGTGTGATATGCAATGTGGAAAATATGGAAAGAGTTTTCAATCTTTCTAGCAATTCTTAACATGAACAATTTAAGATTCAGTTACTAACGAGCACTGCTTCATATCATATAAATGATGTCAATACCCTCTTCATATTAGCCGATGTGAAATCAACACTTAATTTCCATGTTCTTCTGTAAGTAAGTCCTATATCAAACTACATAAAGACAGTGGCATTTTATGGAAGACATTCTCAAATGGACAGGAAATGACTAAACTGGGGCTTAGGAGACCTGGTTCCATTCCAGCTCTGCCACTTAATCACTTGCCTAGTGATAGAAACCTAGTAACCAGTCATTTGTAAAGCTAGAAAACTGGATTAGATGCTCTCTAATTCTTTCCAGCTCGAGCATTCGATGACTCCATGGTTTCCAGTCCATGAAATCACCTAGATTTTCCCCTGTGAGTGCCACACAAGTTGGATACTAGGGGTCACATTTAGATAATCACTCATAAATACATCTGTCTGAATCTCCTGAACAGCCTTCATTTACTTCAATAGAAGGCTCTTAGCTAGATGATGATTGACCTAGTTTCTCAATACAAAGTCCTTAGATGGGATCATGCTATTTCCCTTTCTGGCTGGCTGAGAATTCTAGAGGAAAGTGGAAACACAGGTTTCTCTGACTCAGAGACTTTCATTTTGGGTTAATGCTATTTTCTTTCTCTCACACGTGACCTCAAATTAGGGCATTCTTTTACTCATGGGGCAGATAGATTTTTCTTGAAGCTTTCATGATTTCCTCCACAAATGCTCCTTGGCTGCATGGGTAGTGTCCCCATCCAGATCACATTATAAAAAATCAGAGTTGCCTCCAAGGAAAACCATTTTTGATAGCTCCTCATTGAATGATCAATATTTCTTCCACAATCTATTTCATGGCAAAATGAACAGTACTCTTTCACAATCTATTTCATGACTTACTTTGCTTTCAGGGGAAGTCAACCAGAGAGATGGGCTTCTTCCCCAGTCTCTTTGCCAGAAGATCCCTGAAGTCTTCTTGACCACGTTTTAATTAGAGCATTAGTTTGTCTAACCTAAGTCCAATTTTCCTCATTTTAAAGGTCAATTCTGAGGGAAATTAAAATGATTAGCCATCACAGGAAGGGATAATGTTATAAATAAACCTTCCCAAACTTAATAGTAATACTTCCCTTCATCTATATGGCTTTACAGTTTTCAACGGTCCTTACATATATTATCTCGTTTGAGTATCAATTGTAGTTTTTCTTTCCCCTTACCCCCCATATCTCCTTTGCCAAAGAATAAAACCCAAGAGGGGCATAGGAAGGAAGGGACAGCAGAGACGGCACCTGGCCTGGAGAAGTGGGTGAAACACTCATTGTGGCAACTTGGATTGTAACCTGATTCTGTTTCTTACCAGTTGTGTGTCTTTTGGCAAGTTACACTCACTCTCTGAGCCTGGATTTCCTCACCTGTAAAGTATGTATATGAATGTCCCCTCTACCTAGCTGCACTGCGTTATTATCATCCCTCTCTTCTCATTCTCTCTTGAAGCCTCTCCAATCAAGCTTTTGACCCTATCACTCCTCAACATTGGCTATAGTTGAGGGCACCAGTCTTGTTGCCTCACATGACATCTGTATATTGAAATACCTACATTTCTGTAATCTGGACCCCTCCTTTAAACATCAGACTCATATATCCAATTGCCCCTCCAGCATCTTACACCAATGTTTGTTGAATATCCAAATGTAACAGATCCAAAACAGAACCCCTGAGTTTTCTTCCTTCTCCCCTCAACTGCTCCCCTTGCGGCTCCCCATTTTAGTTGATGGAAACTCTATTCTTCCAGTTGTTCAGGCCAAGAGCTTTGGAGTCATCCTGGACTCTTTACTTTCACATCTAATTTATTAGCAAATTCTATCAGCTTGACCTTCAAAATATATCTGAAATTTGACCAATTCTCATCACCTCTGTTATTTAACACTCTGGTTCATGCTACCATTCCTGCCCATCTAGATTATATTAATTGTTTCCTTACTGGCTTCCCTGATTTCACCCTGGCCCCTGTAATGGTTAATTTCATGTCAACTTGGCCAGGCTATAGGTCCCAGTTGTTTGGTTAAATATGTCGGATGTTGCTATGAAAATATTTTTTAGATGTGATTGACATTTAAATCAGTAGACTCTGAGTAAAGCAGATTGTCCTTCATTATGTAGGTGAGCCTCATCCAATGAGTTGAAGATCTTAAGAGTAAACACTGAGGTTTCCTGGAAAAGAAGGTATTCTACCTCCAGATTGCAACATATGATTACCACATATACAAATGTAGGAGTTTCAGCATATAGATGTGGTATTAAGTCACAAGACTGGTGGCCTCAACTATGGCCATTGTGGAAGAGGACCTGATAGGGTCAAAAGCTTAACTGGAGGGGCTTCAAGAGAGAATGAGAAGAGCGGGGTGTAATGAGAAATTTTGTCTGAGTTTCCAGCCTTTGAACTCAAAACAGCAACATCAAGTCTTACCAGAATCTGAAGCCTGCTGGCTTGCTCTGGGGATTTTGGACTTGCCAGCAGTCCCAGTTGTATGAGGCAACTCTTTAAATCCATCTCTCTCTTGCTCTCATGTTATTTCTTCTATTAGTTCTGTTTCTCCAGAGAACCCTTCCTTCCTTCCTTCCTTCCTTCCTTCCTTCCTTCCTTCCTATGATCCTTCCTTCCTTCTTCAGTCTCCTGTCGCCCAGGCTGGAGTGCAGTTCTCTTCATATAGCAGTCAGAGGGAGCTCCTTAAAATGAAAGTCAGTGCATAATTCCTTGATAAAAAACAAACAAACAAAAAACCCTGCTCTGCTGGCCTCTCATTTCAAACACAGCAATAATCCAGGTATTTACAATGGCTTGCAAGGCTCTAATGTCATCTGGTTTACCCATTCCTTTTCTAATATTGTCTCCTATTCTCCTTTTCAAGCCAGTTCAAGTTAGACAGTGTTGTTGTAAGGATAGAGTGGGAAATATTGTGGGCACATGTGGATGATACAAAGACAGGAAACAAATTACATGTCAGCTGCCTAATGGGAATTGGAATTGGGAACTAGAAAGTTGAGGATCGGGGCTACTCTTTCTGTCTCTCAGTACTTTACAGTCTCCCCTCGCCTTGCTTCCCATCTGCCCTGCTATGTGTAGTCTCTGCTCTGCTCTGCTCCACTTTGTTCACTGTCTTGGAAACGGCTTCCAAATGGATGACTGATGGGTTGACTTTGGGTCCAAGAAGTATTTAATGAGTGTCTAATATGTGTCAGTCACTGATCTAGGCCCTGTGAAGAAAGCACTGAAGAAAACCAACAAAAAATGTTTGCCTTTCTAGAGCTTATGTTCTACGATGTGTGAGTGAGTAGACAGTGTAGAAGTTAGGGGGGAAATATAAAATAAACAAAATAAATATGCGAACTATACATATGTCACATTGTTATTAAAAAGTGTTTCAAAAACTAAAGCAGGGAAGAGGAACAGAGAATGCTGGAGAGGTGCAATATTTATCAAGGTGGGAGGGAAGGTCTCATTGAGATGACCCATGAAAAAAAATCTGTGTGAAGTAAGGAAACAAGCAAGGAGAATAGTGCGGCTGGGGAGAGTAGAAGGAGTGAAGTTAGATTGCTGAGTGGTAGACAGTGGATTAGGAAGGGCCTTGAAGGCCAAAAGGTTCTGGCTTTTATGTTGGGTGACATAGGGAATTCTTGGAGGGTCTTGATCAGAGGACTTCCATGGTCTGACTCACATTTTAACAGGATCACTCTGGCTACTACGCTGCGAATAGATGGTAGGGAGACAAGGGCAGAAGGAGGGAGTCCATTGAGAATGATAGGGGTAGCTTGGACCACAGTGGACAGTGGTAGTCTTCCACTATTCTGATGCGGGCTGGAGTGGATTCTTTGCAAAGGGTTTGTGGAATAGATAAGGAAGAGACCAAAACATGACCAAAATATGATTAAAGTCTGCTTTGAATAACCCTCCAGGTGGCTGACACACTCTCTGTGAGCAGATGATCACCAAATTTCATCACTAAAGATTCATTTTTCACCCACTGTCCTGACTCCCTAGCGTATTTGACAGCACTTGTTCTACATGAGGAAACTAAATTTTAACAGAATTCGTTCATTGAATTATTTAATTAGAAAGGAGCCTTAGCATCTTTCACTGGCTTTTATCTCTATTCGGAAATTAGTTGGTAATGACTTCTAGGAGACCTACGGCCATCCTCTTGATATGAACCAGATCATACCTGTCCTGATGGGATGCCAGAGAAAGACTGCTGCAAGGTATTCGCCACTCACAGACCTTTATCCCGTTAATGCAAAGGACCTTGAGGTAATTTTTAAAAACTTTTTCTTCCATCTTGTCTTAAGAAGATAAATGAAATGAATTGAAATGTTGGAAAAGTTATTAAGATAGTATGAGGATTATAATAAGTGGAAAAGTGAGATAACCTCTAGGAATTTCACTTTGGAGTACTCATCCATCCATTTAACTCACTGTGCCTCTTCCTTTTGTGCACAGTAGGGCTCCTCTGGGAACAGAACAGAGGGAGGAAGATACATTCCCTGAAGCCCAGATGTTCCAGAAGCCTGCACCTCATTCACAAAAATCACCCCAAAATTGCTCCAGAGTTTGGAGTTTTGAAGAAGTGGAAAGAAGGCCTGAGTAAGGGCCTGGGAACCAAGTTAGATCCTGCTTCAGTGTCAGCACATGCCAGTGATGGTGCACACAGGTGGAGAGTGGCCTGCCCATTTTTTCATGGTGCCCACAGACCCATTTAGGATGAAAGATCAGAAAATTCTCTCCATGTCACCGCTTCTGAAACATGTGAATATTAATATTTGGTGTCTAAAAGGCAATGACAAGTTTTCATTGGTTTTATCTTATTCATAATTATAGAGTTGAAAGAATATATATTCCCATGGAAATCAATGAAGACATACTCATTTTGAATGAAATAGAATATAAGTTGTAAAGATATAGAATTTTCCTGAACTGAACCTTGAACCAAAAAATCCCTCAGTTATCCTGGAACGAAACACAGGCCCTGAAGATAACAAGGAGTTTCAGGATGCCACAGGGCTGTCTGTGGAGTATGGGGCTGTTTGCCCCATGGGTATTTGCAGCACAGAGGCTACTCAGGCCCCTTTCTGGTCTCAAGGTGGGTTGGCTGAGATGTCAGTTTCTTCCTCAATGACAGCTTGGGTACAGTATGTGTAAACTGATTGTCAGCTGAGCTGAAGGGACTCTGCCCATATTGGAGTGTTCTACAAGAAGAGATGTCAAACCTAAAGGTCTAAAATGACTATGAAAGGAGTATTGTAAACCACTGGGACAGTTGTGATCACAACTGGTGGCAGCCTTCTAGTTTGGGTGAGAAAGACAGAAAGGAGGAAGATGTATTAGTCAGGGTTCTCTAGAGGGACAGAACTAATAGGATATATGTCTATATGAGAGGGAGTTTATTAAGGAGAATTGACTCACGTGATCACAAGGTAAAGTCCCACGATAGGCTGTCTGCAAGTTGAGGAGCAAGGAAGTCAGCGGTGGATTGTTCTGAGTACCAAAACCTCAAAAGGAGAGAAATCGACAGTGCAGCCTTCAGTCTGTGGTCAAAGGCCCGAGGGGCCCTGGCAGACCACTGGTGTAAGTCCAAGAGTCCCAGAAGCTGAAGAACTTGGAGTCTGATGTTTGAGGGCAGGAAGCATCCAGCACGGGAGAAAGATGCAGGCTGGAAGACTTCATATACTTTCCACTTTCTTCTGCCTGCTTTTATTCTAGCCATGGTTCCCACCCAAATTGAAGGTGGGTCTGCCTCTCCCAGTCCATTGACTCAAATGTTAATCTTCTTTGGCAACACCCTCACAGACCAACCAGGAACAATACTTTGCATCCTTCAATCCAATCAAGTTGACACTCAATATTAACCATCACAGAAGGAGAACTTCACACTGAGTCCAAACACTGTGGCCCCAGCCCCAGCTTCCCCTTTCTGGGTTGAATAACCAGACTGAGCCTAAGAAAAGGAAGAGAGTTGACTTTCTCCCAAAAGGCCTGCAGTGGGTTAGAAGGCAATCGTTTGGGGACCATACCGAGTGCCTAGGATGCTCTGGACCATAAAACTTGAAATCAAATTGTTCATGCACTTGTCATGACAGAGAGAGAGAGAGGGAGAGGGAGAGAGAGAGAATGACAGAGAGAGAGAGAGAGAGAGAGAGAGAAAGAGAAATTTCCTTTCCTTGAAGAATGGCAAAACACATCTCTTGTTCTGGGGGCTATATCTTGAAGGGTATCTGGTCTCCCCCTCCTGGGAGGAACTAGAATGTCCTAAGGCAGCCGTGGCTCCTGGAGCTGAGAGATCTTTCTGGCACTGTGTGAGAGCTACAAGGCTAAGTCTGGAGCCAGAAAAGTCCATGTGGACAAGTGCAGAGCAAGCAGATCTGAGACACATATGGAAGCAAGCTGGGCATATCCAAAAGTCAGAGGAAGCAAGAGCAGACATGCATGAGCAGACAGATGAGGCTGGTGCCCAGGCAGCAGGCTGAGGCTCTGGCTGGGCTTTGGATGCTCCTGAGAGTCCAATTAGAGACCAGCAAGCAAACCCACAGTGAGCTCTTATTCCTCATGCAGCAGGACGACAGATTAAGTACAAAGCCTTAAAGGTCTGAGTGTCTCTTTATCCTGACCTCAGGAAAGAGAGGCAAGTATCATGTTTCTAAAAGTCTGAGAAGTCTTCACATGACAGCCTACACTGAAAGAACTCAAGTGCACATCCACTGCACACACGCATGTGTGCACACATATACATGTGTACACATGCGTGCTCACACACAGCTCTCTGGAAGAGGAAGTAAAGAGACTTTATGTTTTCAACCCCTCTTGAGGAAACTTAAACTAAGTAGTCTTTCTGTGGGGTTAGTAGTGGATAGAGAGTGGGTCCGGGGTCACTGAGGCTGAGGTGGCTGGACCCAGAGGGTAGAGCTGAGGGGATTCCCTGAGACTGGGAAGATGGAGCAGAAGCAGATAGCAGATGGCAGCAGGTGAGAGTAGACTGGATTTCTCCTGAATCACCAGGTCCAGCCAACCTTCCTTTCCTTAGGGACACCTCCAGATCCCATTCCAAATGAACTCTTTCTCTGACCTTTCACCTCAATTCAGAATTTGGGAAATTTAGGCATGATCTTAGGAACACAGAGGCTTGAAACAATCTTTTCTAACCACCCCTTTGTTCAGACTATACAAGTTCTGCTTCTACATCCAGTGTCAAAAACCAAGAATCATTTTAAAGGGGAGCCATCCTTTGAAATTAAACTTCTTTTAATAATAATCAAAGACAGATTTCAGGGTTGACATAGAAGATAGCCACAATAAAGCCAATTCTCCAGTGTATATAATTTTTCAAAGTTCCCTTCCTCTTCATATACTGGTGTTCATGTACAGTCCAGAGTTAATCTACATTAAATTATAGATTGTTTTCAGCAATAATGCAAACATTTGGAAGCCTTCAAACTCTCTGATAACTAACTTCTACGTTCTCTCTGCTACTATTATATAGAAAGGGACATTTTACCTGATGTTGTTTGAGTCCTCACAATAAACACAGTGATCTGAATTGACTGAAGTGGAAAACTAAATTTTAGTTGATTTTCAAAACAAGATTTCCACTCTGAATTCCCATTTTTCACATGTGATCATACGCCTTGTTGTGAAGTTGAACTAGAAAGAAAATCCCTGCCCACTGGATTAATGCTAGAAGATAATCTATAGCATAGTAACTTCTTAGACATCACTTTATTAGCCACTAAACTTGGAATAATTATTTCTAAGTTAATTTATTAAGTCTATACCTCCATTTCTTAAAAAGGTCTGAGGCAGCTCCTTCGAATATTAATATGCATTTATTTTCACATCTCAAATAAAAAAAAATAGTTCACAGTGGTACTGTTATGTCTTCATTTAAAAAACATTTAAATCGCTACCAATGACTTTCTTCACAGAATTGGAAAAAACTGCTTTAAAGTTCATATGGAACCAAAAAAGACCCCGTATTGCCATGACAATCCTAAGCCAAAAGAACAAAGCTGGAGGCATCACGCTACCTGACTTCAAACTATACTACAAGGCTACAATAACCAAAACAGCATGGTACTGGTACCAAAACAGAGATATAGACCAATGGAACAGAACAGAGCCCTCAGAAATAATACCACACATCTACAGCCATCTGATCTTTGACAAACCTGACAAAAACAAGAAATGGGGAAAGGATACCCTATTTAATAAATGGTGCTGGGAAAATTGGCTAGCCATAAGTAGAAAGCTGAAACTGGATCCTTTCCTTACTCCTTATACGAAAATTAATTCAAGATGGATTAGAGATTGAAATGTTAGACCTAAAACCATAAAAACCCTAGAAAAAAACCTAGGTAATACAATTCAGGACATAGGCATGGGCAAGGACTTCATGTCTAAAACACCAAAAGCATCAGCAACAAAAGCCAAAATTGACAAATGGGATCTAATTAAACTAAAGAGCTTCTGCACAGCAAAAGAAAGTACCATCAGAGTGAACAGGCAACCTACAGAATGGGAGAAAACTTTTGCATCTACTTATCTGACAAAGGGCTAATATCTAGAACCTATAAAGAACTCAATCAAATCTGCAAGAAAAAACCAAACAACCCCATCAAAAAGTGGGCAAAGGATATGAACAGACACTTCTCAAAAGAAGACATTCATACAGCCAACAGACACATGAAAAAATCCTCATCATCACTAGCCATCAGAGAAATGCAAATCAAAACCACAATGAGATACCACCTCACACCAGTTAGAATGGCAATGATTAAAAAATCAGGAAACAACAGGTGCTAGAGAGGATGTGGAGAAATAGGAACACTTTTACACTGTTGGTGGGATTGTAAACTAGTTCAACCATTGTGGAAAACAGTGTGGTGATTCCTCAAGGATCTAGAACTAGAAATACCATATGACCCAGCCATCCCATTACTGGCTATATACCCAAAGGATTATAAGTCATGCTGCTATAAAGACACATGCACATGTATGTTTATTGCAGCACTATTCACAATAGCAAAGACTTGGAATCAGCCCAAATGTCCATCAGTGACAGATTGGATTAAGAAAATGTGGCACATAAACACCATGGAATACTATGCAGCCATAAAAAAGGATGAGTTTGTGTCCTTTGTAGGGACATGGATGCAGCTGGAAACCATCATTCTCAGCAAACTGTCACAAGAACAGAAAACTGAATACTGCATGTTCTCACTCATAGGTGGGAATTGAACAATGAGATCACTTGGAGACAGGAAGGGGAACATCACACACTGGGGCCTATTGTGGGGAGGGGGTTGAGGGGAGAGATAGCATTAGGAGACATACCTAATGTAAATGACGAGTTAATGGGTGCAGCACACCAACATGGCACCTGTATACATATGTAACAAACCTGCACGTTGTGCACATGTACCCTAGAACTTAAAGTATAACAATAAAAAAAACATTTAAATCATTTTACCAAAATCTGAAAAGTATATATTTATAGTATTTTAAATAATCAACTATTATTTGGTATACTGCAGTTTTCCTAAACAATATAATTCTATCGAACTTGAAATTTGCCATTTTGGACATAAACAAGTTGATCACATGTTCAGTTCTATCTGAAAACCAGCCAGAAAACCCAACGTCACCAATCTTTCCCCCGTTGTCTTGGACTAGCAGCAGGCGCCATATTAATTCTTGCTTCTCAGTATCAAGTATCTAGGAGAATCTTACCAATTCCCCTTTTACTCTGTTGCCTGGCATTGATTCTACTTTAATTGGAACTGCATCTTTGCCTTCTCAATAAGTTAGCTTTCTTTCTCATTTTCTTTCTTTCTTTCTTTCTTTCTTTCTTTCTTTCTTTCTTTCTTTCTCTTTCTTTCTTTCTTTCTCTCTCTTTCTCTCTCTTTCTTTCTTTCTTTCTGTCTTTCTTTCTGTCTTTCTTTCCTTCCTTCCTTCTTTCCTTCTTTCTTTCTTTCTTTCCCTTCCTTCCTTCCTTCTTTCTTTCTTTCTTTTTGTGTGTGTCTTCCTCAAACTTACCCTCACCCTGCTATCTCTTCCTTTGTGATTATTTCACTCTGAAGTTTTGTCACAGTTTTTTTTACTGCAGCTTCCAAGGTCATTTGAAATTTGTGTGCTCATGGTAATTACCACTCTGCTATAATGTTGGAGTAAAGGCAGAAATTATCATTCATTCTATATTGGCTTTTCTCAAACTATATTCTACAGAATTCTAATTCTTCCAGATGTTAATGTTTGTTATGAGAAAAGGTTCCATGATTAGTGTGGCTTGAGAAATGCTGGTGATTCATTACACACATTAGCATTTAATAGGCTCCAAGAAGTCCTATGATAAAGAAAATTGCTTAATTTAATTTAATCCAGTATTTCCCAAATTTATTTGCTACAAGACTCCACCATCACCACCACCACTTTCATGAAAAATAGTTTGGGACACACATATTCATGGATCTTACAGACTGATAGAATAGCCAGTCATTATCCAGAGGACACAGGTAAGGATATAGCTACAAACTGAGTTAATTACTCTTGAGGAATGGATAGCGGTTCTGTGAGAACACGTAACAAAAGACAGTGACTTAGGCTAGGGGTGGAGAATATTTTCCCAAAGATGCCACTCTTTTGCTGAGACCTGAATGGTGAGTAGGAGCTAGCTGCCTGCTGGGGGACACGGGGTGGGGGAGTAATCTTCCTCACTCGCACAGTCCATACTTATGTCTGAGTGGAGTGGCTGTCTTCTAGGTCAGCTCTGAAGACAGGGATTGGGAGCAGAGATTTCATTCTCTGTGACATATGGCCATCCATTTTCGTTTCTGTTAACATTGAGATTTCTTTAGAGAAAAGGACAGAATAGAGAAGTTACTAAAGCTTTTCAGAGAAACAAAATCCCTCACAGGATCAGGAGACAGCTGGGATGTGGGAGGTGGTAGCTGGAGAGAGTGAGGAGAGAGATACCAAATATAACACCCATTTCTGTAACAAGACTCGGTTATTTTTACAAATGATCGTATAGATTGTTCAACTGTGGTCTGCGAAATGCAGACTGTCGCTTGTCAGTAGTATGGGATATTGTGTAGTACAAACCTCAAGAGTGTAACATACTTCCCACCACACACTTGTTAATTAGATGCTGAAATTATCCACCTTTACCCATGAATGGACTAAAGTTAGTGTTTAAAGGATTGAGACCAGGTGCAGGAGACATTCACAATTAGGGAAGAAATTGTGGGTTTATTTAAAGACCATAAAGTTGAAGCCTCTGTTCTTGATTTGATTTGACTTTTTTTTTAGATTTTCAGGGAAGATGATATGAACATTCTGCTCTCTCTGGCATAGCAGCTACTTTTGAAAACTCCAACATTCACTTGCTTCTAGGCTCCTGTAAATTCAATATAGTACAGTAAGCCAGACCTTAAGTGCAACATAAAACAGATGATGATGGCTTGTCAGAGGTGACGTAGATCTTCATAAATGACCAACACAGAACTATTAATACACAATTTAGCAGGTAGACACTTGGCTTTGGAGGTCAGATGGTCAGAAATCTAGTAGGAAAAGAGAGAGAGAGGAGAGAGAGAGAGAACACAAACAAAATACTGAGACCAGGGAGTGTCAGTAGGACGGATTATCCTAAGAAAATAGGATCTCTGAAGGTTGAAGCTAGGAGAGGGATAAGAAACCAAGAGCACTAGGTTTATTGCAATTTTCCTAAATAATATAACTCCATAGAACTTGAAATTTATAATTATATTATATTATATATTATAAATAACTCTACATAACGCTATAGAACTTGAAATAATTCTACAGAACTTGAAATTTCCTGTTTATTGCTTGTGAGCAGTGGTAAGCCTATTGAGTACCTTGAGATTTCAATCTGGTTCAATAGTGTACACTCAGTTTGGTGCCATGGCAATTCCTCACCTGGTTCCTCACCTGGTAGCATCTAGTACTACTAGATTGGACATGGGGGTTCAGGAAGCAGAGTTAGAAAAGGGCAACAGGTTGTGGTGCCAGGGGCAGCCCTTAGAAATGAACTCTTCTGGCCCCATGTTGATCTTTGGGGTGGGATACTAAAAAATTAACTCTTAACCATCAGCAGTGGAAACATGTCATGGGAAGGCCTCTCTATGGGCTTGCTCTGGGGGAAACATCACTAGTTTGTAGTGAAACTTGAGAAATCTCTCTGTGATTTAACTGTCAATATAATGCAGTCTTCGGAGTGTGGGTTCTGAACACACTCTGAACTTCACATCGTCACTCTGCCCCCTGGTTAGCTATTGCATCAGTCAGGTCCGTTCAGGAAAACAGAGCCATTCCAGGTAATAGGTGAGATTTAACATGAAGAATGAGTCACAAATGGTTTAAAAGAAGTGAAACTCTAAACAAGAGACAGGAGGCCATCCAAAGATTAGCCAAAGCCAGAAAGTGCTCCCATTCTTAGGACTCGAGGGTTGAGGGCTGCCTGATGGGAGGCAACTGGAACGTGGAAGAAAGGCCCTGTCATGGGATCTGGAACATGAGGAAGGTGCAACCCTTGCCAGAGATGCTGCCCAGAACACACAGTGAAAAATATCCTGGCTTCTCCCTTCTTTCTACTCATAAATTTCCCACCAGTGACCCTCTTGGTGAACCAGAAGCCAGTTGGCAAGGGAGCTTAAAAAATAGACTTTGCTTGGCCAGCAAAGCAGAGGAAGGTGGGGAAATAGAGGTGAGGTCACACAAGCAAACAACTAGCCCATCAGTCCCATGATCCTGCTGTGTAATGTCCCGTAGCCTCAGTTTCCTCACTTGTAAGATGGAAATAGTACTCCTATCTCACAGGGCCATTGAGAGGATTACATGAGCTAGCATATGTTTCAGTTAGGTTTTCTTGAATAATCTCACTCAAGAACCTCAAGTGATTGGAGTGAAGGGAGGAAGACAGTTAGAAAGAGATGCATGAAACCAAGGAAATAAGGGTCCAAGCCCAGAGCTTTACAGTAGCTGAGGAGGAGCCAGACAACCCATCCCAAGAAGAGCAGGAATTACTGTGGAGCTGGGTCTCATGGAGACTGAGGTCAGGAAGATCCTCAGCATCCAAAGAACTCCTCTGGATCTCAGCAGAGGGAGTTGTAGAGTTTTGCTTTTCTCTTCTACATTAAGATGACCCCAAATCTCTCTCCGGGTCTGGTTTCCTCTTTTAGCTATCAGGCAGTTATCCTCCAGTCTAAAGTTATCCTTTTCTTATCCTCTAGCCTAAAGCTTTTCTCTGAATCTAATAAGTTTTTGATCTTAGAATTTCTGGCTTTGGCTTGATCATGACCCTTTTGCCTCCTCTCAAACCTAAGATCTTTCAGCTTCAGCTTCCACTGAAAATTGTTTACTTCCTCCAACATTTCCCAATTTAATTTCATTGGAACAAGAATCTTATAGGGCCAGCTCTTTTTTATTTGGTAGAACTTTTCATTCGAGATCCTCTCACAGCAGGTATGGCTTCGATGTTTTGGGGAAGCGCCCAGGCTTGGTCCAATTACCAGTTTTGGAAGGAGTTGGGCAGGGCGATGTGGTCCAAAATGTGGCTGCCCCATACCGTACCTTCAGAAGGGGCTGTGGATGGATAACTAAGAGCTTTTGTCCGCCCCACCCCACCACCACCACCTCTGGGGTAGTTTGGTTCCCAAAACCCCACAGGAGCTAGAACTGTGGGTCACCTCTGTTCACTTCTGGTTCAGACCTCAGTGGTTTCACATTCCACCCATTGTTTTCTCTTCTGATTCTAGTACATGGAGATACATATCTTGTTTTAACATGGCCATGGTTTTTGAGTTTCCTTTTACTTTTTTTTTGTTTTTGTTTTTGAGACAGAGTTTCGCTCTTGTCACCTAGGCTGGAGTGCAATGGTGCCATCTCAGCTCACTGCAACCTCTGCCTCCCAGGTTCAAGTGATTCTCCTGCCTTAGCCTCCCTAGTAGCTGGGATTACAGGCACCTGCCACCACGCCCAGCTAATTTTTTGTATTTTTAGTAGCGATGGGGTTTTACTATGTTGGCCAGGCTGGTCTCAAACTCCTGACCTCAGGTGATCTGCCTGCCTTGGTCTCCCAAAGTGCTAGGATTACAGGCGTGAGCCATCGCGCCTGGCCTCTTTTTTTTTTCTTTTTTTGTAGGTCATGGCAATCAATGACTTTGAAGCAAAACAAAGCCTCAATTTTTGAATTCACGATACCATCTTGTCTGGAATTCATGCCAACAATTTCTAAAACTTATGACAAATACAAAGTTAGACATTACCAAAATTAAGTTCTTATGAGAAACTCTTTTAAGAAGAGGGAGTGACCCAATGGAGAAAAAAGGAAAAAGTTGAAGACAACCTAGTTCGCAGATTGAGAGAACATGAAGACGATATCACTAAGGGTATCTGAAAACTATGCAGGGAATAACCCTTCAGGCATAGATAGTTTGAGAGATGGAGATGAAGATGGACTCCTTATCTTAAAATCAATAACCCTCTCACCAAAAAGCCAAAACAAACCATGAAACTCATAAACAACAATAACAATAAAAATCAATAAACAACCCAAATACGGGTATTCACGAGTGAATGAGTCAAAGTGATGAAGGGAAAATGAGCTTAGATAAAAATAATTTTCGAGATTGAAACGAGAGGGTCACTTTGTCTTCAAATTATCAGATCCTACTCGCCATCACCCCCACAGCTGGCCAAGAACCCTAAACCAACAAACAAAAATTCAAGAATGAAATGGGACTAGGCCATATATGGAACCACGTGAAAAAAGTGAACTGCTCATGGGCTTTATCATTGAGTGAATGAAGGTTCTAGGGAGAAAAGGATCATAGAGTAAGATTTTGCAAGCATATCTCAGTTTCTGTGGTGGGGTGGACAGAAAGGAGGACAAGACAGAAATAGCTGACTCAGCTCTGTCCCCCAGACTTTGGGGGTCAGTGTGGTTCAGAGCAGCACCCCAGACTGGCTGTGAATGAGGACATGGTCTTTTCTCAATGCCCCTGTGACCTGTCAGGACTTAACACTACTTCGTAATTCACCAACGCATTTGTGGTAGCCCCTTCCTTATGGGGTGGGGATAGGGCAAAAGAAGATTGAGAAGGTTCTGGCTTTGGCATTCCCAGGGAGAGAAAGGCAGGGCCTTCTGATAATTAGAATGTAAACTGTGGGGCTTTCTTTAGCTCCATACCTATTTCCAATGCATGTCAGACTTATAGAGTGAATACAGACTGACTGAAGAGAGAAGGAATTGTTTTCAAGAATGAAAACATATTCTGGCTGGAGTGCTGACTGGACAAAGGAATACTCACTTGGTGCTGCCAGAAAAGAACATTCTTGGCTGATATCTGTGGGGTTGTTCCTGGCTTCGAAACAGACAGGATATCAACTAGTTGCTTCCTGAACCTTCAGAAGGGGCTGTGGATGGATAACTAAGAGATAACACTGAGGCTGGAGAGTGGACCAGGCCCTGGTAAATCAGAATGAGATGAATGAAAGTGAGTTGAATCTAGCCTGGAGGCGTGGAGGGTTGGCTGGGGAGTCAAGAGATCTGGGCCCTCTTCTGAGTCCTGAGACTCTATCACAGTGTGGCCCAGACTTATTTTTCCTCTTCAACAAAAGGAAGGATTGGACATGATAATTTTCAAAGTCCTTCTAGCTCTAATAGTCATTCATGTAGGTGGGAAGGGGGTGGGAGGTGGGGACAGACAGGGCATAGACAGTGGTTCATTTGGGAGTGGAGGGAATAATTCAAGCTTAAAAATCAAACTGATAAAAATGGTAAAGAGAAGAAAGGACTTAATCTTTCTCTCTTTGGAAAGATCAAGAGCTTTTAGATCTGGTCTCATTAAAGTTTTTTTCTCTTTTCTCTCTCTCTCTTAAAAAAACCATATTGTAATTTATGTTACTCGTAATCCCTTGTGATGACTTTAATACTTTTTCAGCCTCTGTGTAGCTTCTGGTTTTCACATTTAAGACAGGAAATCTTCATTTAATGATCTTAAAAGTGTTGGTATGGACCCCACTAATGGCCACACTCTAGGAAACTGTGGAAGCTGTGACTGGTGTTTTTGTTACTTTTCTGTTTATTCAGATCCATCCCTTTGCTTTTTCTTCCAGATAGAATTATCCAGAGGAAATGCCTTTTTAGAGTCACAAGTCTAAAAAGTTCAGTCTTTATTCAATACTTCTTGAGAGCTGCTGTGTGTTGAATGCTAGCACTGAGATAGACGCTGGTAAGCAAGGAGAAAACAAGACAAATGGGATCCCAGTGTTCCTGAAACGTACAAGGATGTGTGTGTGTGTGTGTGTGTGTGCGTGTGTGTGTGTTTAGATGGCACAGCCTGGAAACAGGAAAGCAGAAAAATAAGTGAAATGATTATCAGACTATGTATTATGATAAGAGCTATAAAGTAGACAAAGGGCTGAGATAGAGGAAATGGCAGAGCAATGATGTGTCCATTTGGGTGTGGGGAGGTGATTATGGCTTGGATCTGTTTTCCCACCCAAATCTCAGGTTGAATTGTAATCCCCAGTGTTGGAGGTGGGGACTGGTGGGAGGTGACTGGATCATGGGGGTGGATTTCTCATGAATGATTTAGCACCATCCCCTTGCACTGTCCTCACAATAGTGAGTTCTTATGAGATCTGGTGGTTCATAAACACGTGGCACCTCCTTCCCCCACACCTGCTGCCCTTGCCACATGATATGACTGCTTTCCCTTCACCTTCTGCCATGATTGTAAGTTTCCTGAGGCTTCCCCAGAAGTCAAGTGGATGCCAGCATCATGCTTCCTGTACTACCTGCAGAACCCTAAGCCAATTTCACCTTTTGTTCTGTATAAATTGCCCACTCTTAGCAATGTGAGAACAGATTAATATAGGAGAGGTGCAAGGCGAGTGGGGTGCTTTTGAGTGTGTAGCCAGAGAAGGCCTCTTTGCTAAGGGAAGCAGCTACACCAAGAGTGGAGACCTGATTGGGTGGGTAAGAGTGACTGCAACCTCAGAGCAGCTGGGAAGATGGATGCACTAGCATCCTCTTCTCTACACACTAGAATACATGAAATTTTTATTTGTGAGATTTAGTTTAGCTCACATATATGAAGCATTGTCAAGTCTCCTTAAGGCCAGTCTGGAACTGCTCAGCAGGCCCCACCTTCTTCAGCACAGGCTCCAGCAGAACTGGGCTCAGTGTGTTGCCTCTTTCATTGGTGAAGGCCAGCCAGGATACTGTGTGCAAAGTTTGGGACTGAAAATAATCTCCACTTAAAAAAAAATCCTTCCATCAGTAGGAGATCGAAGAATGAGAAATAGAATAAAATAATAATTGTTGTCTTTATTATTTTTATTAGATTATCTAATTTATGTCAGGCTCTTTCTAATTGTTTTACGTGTTTATTTTAAGCCCTGATTCATCTGTATGAAGTAGGAATTATTGTTATCCCAATTTTACAGATAAAGACAGTGAGGCCCAGAGAGCTTGATGTGCTTGCCCAAGGTTCCAGAACGCATTCCCTTAACCTTAGGCAACACTGCTTTGGAGGGGTTAGTTTCACATGGGAATTTCAGGTAGCATACATTAGGTCACATAACATTAGAAAGTAAGAAGTTCTTTTTGGAGTTAAGAGAATGCCAGTTTTCCATTTGAGAGTGAGATTTCTAGACTCCCATCATCTCTAAATTGGAATCTCTGGGGGTAGAACTCAGGTATTTGCACTTTCAAACTGCTGCCCAGTTGATTCTAAACATTGTTTGAGAAGCATGCTTGTGTGGGCACTCACAAGTATGGAGCCAAGAGAGTAGACTCTGAATTCCTTCAATAATAATAATAATAACAATAATAATAGTGATAATAATGCTATTTCTTGAGTGCCTTCTCTGGGTTAGACATTATATTAGCTGTTTCCATGTGTGATTATATTTAATGGTGACAACTCTACAAGAATTGTATGATTTTTTACATTTTACAAATGAGGATAAATCTAAACTTAGATAAGTAACTTGCCTAAAGTCATATAGACAGAGAGTTGCAGATCTGATGTTCAAACCTCATCTGCCTGTTCATGTTCCACAACTTCATGCTTGTTATATACAATTCTGTAGGCTCATTTTTAGATTACAGAGATCAACCTAAAATGTTCGATCTTGTCTCATCTCAAAACATAACCAAATGAAAAATGACGTTTTTCCAGGTATACGGTCTTTGACTGGTTGCTTAGCTTATTTTCTTACTTATAAGATGAAAATAGTAGTGCCTACCTCATGAGTTTGTTGTAAGGATTAAATGGGATACTCCATGTATAGCCTGGAAATCACCTAGCATTTGGTAAGCAATCAAGAGAGGTAGCTGCTCTCACTAGTAACATGATTATACTGCCCAACTCTTCCTAAGTGAATTTATGCAATTGTTTCATAATCAGAATTTCTGTCCACCAATATTGATTGCTGGTTTCCTCTTGGCCATATTGAACTGAAAAAGATCAATCTACTCCTTAATAAGCAAAAACAAAGAATCCTCAAGATGTCTCTGACTATTCCTGTGTTCAAACTTCTTTCTCCCAACTGACTTCCAGGAAGATATGCTGCGTCGTCAGCTGAGCTCTAGTTGCCAATCTGCAAAGTCACTTTCTCCTTCCTGCTATCTTCCCTTTATCAGGGAAACTTACATTTTTCACCTGTCATTGACATCCTCTTCATTCAGTCAGTCATCCAGCCAGCAAATATTTATTGAAGACCTATTCTGTGTCAGGCACTCATTATTCCAGGCACCATAGATGCAGCAGTGAACAAAGATCTCTGCCTTTTTGAAGCTTACATTCTAATGGGAGCTGAGCAAGACAGACATAAACAAACAAGTTGAATATAACATGTTAGCTAGTGATAAGTTCTATGGAGGAAACTAAAGCAGGGAAAGGGGATAAGGGTTGCAGGGAAGCAGGAAAAGGGGGTGATGGGGTGCAGTTTTATGTAGCATTGTTAGAGAAGCCTTCACAAAGGGAATATTTCAGCGAAGGCTTGAAGGAGGTAAGGGAGTGAGTCATGAGGATTTGGCGGAAGAACTTGCCAGGTAAAATTTAGCACACAAATAGTCCTTGAGGCAGATACCTTTAAGTGGCTACTGCAGATTGAGTAAAGGCTGCAGACTGAGTAAAGGAGACTGTGATAGGCTATGTGCTCAGAGACATAATGGGGGTGGGTATGCATAGGGCCCTGTAGGCCACTGTAAAAGTCTACTGCTTTTAACTGAGTGGGATGGGATGCATTGGAGGGTTCTGAATAGAGAAATGTTATGCTATAATTGATATGGTTACAGGAACTCTAACTACTCCATTGAGAACACCTGCAAAAAATGGCAAGGATTGAGGTAGAGAGATGACTGCATGACTGTTGCAATAATCCAGGGTAATTTAAGAAGAAAAGAGGCCAAGTGCAGGGGCTCATGCCTGTAATCCCAGCACTTTGGGAGGCTGAGGTGGGTGGATCTCCTAAAGTCAGGAGTTCGGGACCAGCCTGACCAATATGGCGAAAACCTGTCTCTACTGAAAATACCAAAAAAAAAAAAAAAAAAAAAATAGCCATGCGTGGTGGTGCATGCCTGTAATCCCACCTACTTGGGAGGCTGAGGCAGAAGAATCACTTGAACCAGGGAGATGGAGGTTGCAGTGAACTGAGATTGTGCCAATGCACTCTAGCCTGGGCAACAAGAGACTCTGTCTCAAAAGAAAGAAAAAAAAGAAATATTTTATTCAAAGGATATTGGGTAGCTCATCATATATATCTAAGAGGTCTAAAAGCCAGCTCCATCTTAGTATAGAACTGGTCCTGCAGTGCCCTCTCCACTGCCAGCACTGCATTCCCCAATGTTGCAGCCTGCCCCCACCAATGCCTTTGATACTGGACCCATCTGTAAGAATCCCTGCCACTGCTGCATCTGACAACTGAAAATAGCTGCCATCACGTGTCACTTCTGGTCACTGAGCTTTTGATTCTAAGTCTGCGGGTTGTCTGTGCTTGGTGGACCCTGGTCTGGTAGCTATGCCCATGCCCTAGCTACAAAGGCAGCGTGCAAAATGTGTGTCTGATGCTCTTAGCTTCTGTCGGGGAGGTGGGTGATTCCCAACCATAGGGCAGGGATTCAGTTGTTAATTGGGGAAAAAAATGACAACTGCCCCCTACTGGTGGGTCCTTGTGTTCCTTAGCGGCTGCATTGCTACCTGGTTGCACACCAAATGGCAGTTTGGGGTCTGTCGTCTTGTTTTCAACAGCGGCAGCAGCAGTAGAATATCAATTCCATTGTTCATAGTATCTTACCTAGTTCGTCACTGAAGGCCTGTTGTTTCCCTCTGTCTGCTCTTATCATTATAATTGACAGTTCAAAATGGGGAATAGATGGAGAAATTGACAAGAGATGGAAACAAGAATGAGTAATAAACATCCTGGTAGTTTCACAGCTGTTGATATTTTTAGTTCAATCACTTTATCATCAGATGATTCATGTTATGAATGAACCACATGTTTGAAATAAGTAGAATTTAGAATTTCCCATTCTTCATTTATCTTAGAGACTGGACAATAAGGCATTGTGTCACTCCCTTAAAGACTCCTTCTCCTCTCTCCCCTTTTCTATTTATTTCTTTATCTTTGAGGCCCCATGTCACTCTGTCACCAGGCTGGAGTGCAGTAGTGCAACCATAACCCAATGTGGCCTGGAAGTCCTGGGCTCAAGTGAGCCTTCTGAGTAGTTGTTACTACAGGCATGCGCCACCACCCCTGGCTAATTTATTTTATTATAATTTTTTTTTTTTTTTTTTTTGTAGAGACAAAGTCTCATGTTTTGCCCAGGTTGGTCTTGAACTCATGGGCTCAAGCAATTCTCCCACCTTGGCCTCCCAAACTGCTGAGATTATAGGTGTGAGTCACTGTGCCCAACCCCCTTTTCTGTATAAATTCAATATTAACAGGTACAAAATGACTTAGGAGGAATTTATATGATTTTCAAGCCCAAAAGCTAAAATGACCCCAAAAGGCTAATTTGTAGCCTCTACTTGCCAAATGGTTAATTCAAAAGTTAGTATTTGCAGATAGTTATCAGAAAGTGGGAGTGTATTACCCTCTTCTTCTCTTGTTTGATATTGTACTTTTGATGTTCACTCCTTGCTTAAAGCTTTTGGCATTGTAAGTAAAACCATGATGGGATTTTAGAAGACAGTTTCCCTGGTCAAATAAACTAGGGAGCTGCCAAAAATACCTACATCTGGACTCACTCAAGATCTATTAAATCAGACTGCCTGAGGCCCAGCCCCTCACTCCTCCTTGATTCTAACTTACAGCCAGAGCTGAGAACCACTGGTCTAGGCCTTGGAGGCATTTGTGTATTGAATCAAAGAACAACCAGGTGGTGGCTCAGCAGGTAACTGAAACTTGACTCAAGCAAGAAATAGGAATTTATTAGGTGGCCTAAAGATAGTGTAGGCTTTAAGCACAGGGGCAGGCAGGGGGGCAGGAAGGAAGAAACAAGACAAGTTAGTGAACTTGGGGCTGTATCAGGGGTTGGGGAGAAGAGGTGAAGTTGCAGCAAACACTGGTGCTTTCTGCCAAGGTCCCACCATTCTGTTCCTGAAGAAGACCTTAAAAAGCTGACTTTCACCCAAGGGTAAAATCAGCCTTAAAAACAGATGGATTGCTGTCTCGAATGAATCAAACAATATGGGTTGAAGAGGGTGGGCCTTCCCAGGACCAGAGACAGACCTGCAGGAATAATAACAGTCAGAACTATTAGGTTGTGTGAGACTTTGATTTGGAAGGCAATGCTGCAATGAACATGGTATCTTGAGAAAGCACAGCTAGCAGAAGCAGCAGTGCCAGAAGCCCTAATAGATGCCTTGCAGGCCTGAACAGGTGGTGCAAGCTGTGAGGCCCATGCCAGCTGCTGCAGCAGGAAGAATCTGCAGGAGAATCTGGTGATGGGATTTGTGAAGCCTTTCTGGCTTCATGGCTTCCAAGCTGGATTCCCCAGCCTTTCTAGGGATTCTGGTCCTCAGCATCCCTTAATAAACAGCTGTTGTGCTTAAATCAACAGAAGCTCTGTGTTTATGATTAATATCTCTGAATGACATTCACTTTCATTTAACATTCATTCAGGCTCTGGAGCAAGATGGCTGAATAGGAACAGCTCCAGTCTCCAGCTCCCAGCACGAGCGACACAGAAGACGGGTGATTTCTGCATTTTCAACTGAGGTACCGTGTTCATCTCACTGGGGAGTGCTGGACAATCGGTGCTGGTCAGCTGGTGCAGCCTGACCAGTGAGAGCTGAAGCAGGGCGAGGCATCGCCTCACATGGGAAGCACAAGGGGGAAGGGAATCCCTTTTCCTAGCCAGGGGAACTGAGACACACAACACCTGGAAAATCAGGTAACTCCCACCCTAACACTGCACTTTACCAAGGGTCTTAGCAAATGGCACACCAGGAGATTATATCCCACACCTGGCCGGGAGGGTGCCATGCCCACGGAGCCTCCCTCATTGCTAGCACAGCAGTCTGCGATCTAAGTGCAAGGCAGCAGCGAGGCTGGGGGAGGGGTGCTTGCCATTGCTGAGGCTTAAGTAGGTAAACAAAGCTTGAACTGGGTGGAGCCCACAGCAGCTCAAGGAGGCCTGCCTGTCTCTGTAGACTCCACCTCTGGGGACAACGCACAGCTAAACAAAAAGCAGCAGAAACCTCTGCAGATGCAAATGACCCTGTCTGACAGCTTTGAAGAGAGCAGTGGATCTCCCAACACTGAGGTTGAGACCTGAGAACGGACAGACTGCCTGCTCAAGTGGGTCCCTCACTCCTGAGTAGCCTAACTGGGAGACATCCCCCACTAGGTGCAGACTGACACCTCACACAGTGGGGTACACCCCTGAGACGAAGCTTCCAGAGCAAGAATCAGACAGGAACACTCGCTGTTCAGCAATATTCTATCTTCTGCAGCCTCCGTTGCTGATACCCAGGCAAACAGGGTCTGGAGTGGACCTCAAGCAATCTGCAAGAGACCTACAACTGAGGGTCCTGACTGTTAGAAGGAAAACTAACAAGCAGAAAGGACACCCACACCAAAACCCCATCAGTACGTCACCATCATCAAAGACCACAGGCAGATAAAACCACAAAGATGGGGAAAAAGCAGGGCAGAAAAGCTGGAAATTCAAAAAATAAGAGCGCATCTCCCCCTCCAAAGGAATGCAGCTCATCGCCAGCAATGGATCAAAGCTGGATGGAGAATGACTTTGACAAGTTGAGAGAAGAAGGCTTCAGCCCATCAGACTTCTCAGAGCTAAAGGAGGAGTTACGTACCCAGCACAAAAAAACTAAAAATCTTGAAAAAAGAATGGAAGAATGGATAACTAGAATAATCAATGCAGAGAAGGCCATAAATGAACTGACAGAGATAAAAACCATGACACGAGAAATATGTGACAAATGCACAAGTTTCAGTAACCGACTTGATCAACTAGAAGAAAGAGTATCAGTGATTGAGGATCAAATGAATGAAATGAAGCAAGAAGAGAAGTCTAAAGAAAAAAGAGGAAAAAGAAATGAACAGAACCTTCAAGAAGTATGGGATTATGTGAAAAGACCAAATCTACATCTGATTGGGGTGCCTGAAAGTGAGGGGGAAAATGGAACCAAGTTGGAAAATACTCTTCAGGATATCATCCAGGAGAACTTCCCCAACCTAGTAGGGCAGGTCAACATTCAAATTCAGGAAATACAGAGAACGCCACAAAGATACTCCTCAAGAAGAGCAAATACAAGACCCATAATTGTCAGATTCACCAAACTTGAAATGAAGGAAAAAATCTTAAGGGCAGCCAGAGAGAAAGGTCGGGTTACCCACAAAGGGAAGCCCATCAGACTAACAGCAGATCTCTCAGCAGAAACTCTCCAAGCCAGAAGAGAGTGGGGTCCAATATTCAACATTCTTAAAGAAAAGAATTTTCAACCCAGAATTTCATATCCAGCCAAACTAAGTTTCATAAGTGAAGGAGAAATAAAATCCTTTACAGACAAGCAAATGCTTAGAGAATTTGTCACCACCAGGCCTACCCTACAAGAGACCCAGAAGGAAGCACTAAACATGGAAAGGAACAACCAGTACCAGCCACTGCAAAAACATGCCAAAATGTAAAGACCATTGATGCTAGGAAGAAACTGCATCAACTAACGAGCAAAATAACCAGCTAATATCACAATGACAGGATCAAGTTCACACATAATAATATTAACCTTAAATGTAAATGGACTAAACGGTCCAATTAAAAGACATAGACTGGCAAATTGGATAAAGAGTCAAGACCCATCAGTTTGCTGTATTCGGGAGACCCATCTCACATGCAGAGATACACATAGGCTCAAAATAAAGGGATGGAGGAAGATCTACCAAGCAAATGGAGAACAAAAAAAAAACCAGGGGTTGCAATCCTAGTCTCTGATAAAACAGACTTTAAACCATCAAAGATCAAAAGAGACAAAGAAGGCCATTACATAATGGTAAAGGGATCAATTCAACAGGAAGAGCTAACTATCCTAAATATATATGCACCCAATACAGCAGCACCCAGATTCATAAAGCAAGTCCTTAGAGACTTACAAAGAGACTTAGACTGCCATACAATAATAGTGGGAGACTTCAACATGCCACTGTCAACATTAGACAGATCAACGAGAAAGAAAGTTAACAAGGATATCCAGGAATTGAACTCAACTCTGCACCGAGCGGACCTAATAGACATCTACAGAACTCTCCACCCTAAATCAACAGAATATACATTCTTCTCAGCACCACATTGCACTTACTCCAAAATTGACCACATAATTGGAAGTAAAGCACTCTTAAGCAAATGTAAAAGAACAGAAATTATCACAAACTGTCTCTCAGACCACAGTGCAATCAAACTAGAACTCAGGATTAAGAAACTCAATCAAAACTGCTCAACTACATGGAAACTGAACAACCTGTTCCTGAATGACTACTGGGTACATAACGAAATGAAGGCAGAAATCAAGATGTTCTTTGAAACCAATGAGAACAAAGATACAACATACCAGAATCTCTGGGACACGTTTAAAGCAGTGTGTAGAGGGAAATTTATAGCACTAAATTCCCACAAGAGAAAGATGGAAAGATCTAAAATTGACACTCTAACATCACAATTAAAAGAACTAGAGAAGCAAGAACAAACACATTCAAAAGCTAGCAGAAGGCAAGAAATACCTAAGATCAGAGCAGAACTGAAGGAGATAGAGACACAAAAAACCCTCCAAAAAATCAATGAATCCAGGAGTTGGTTTTTTGAAAAGATCAACAAAATTGATAGACCGCTAGCAAGATTAATAAAGAAGAAAAGAGAGAAGAATCAAATAGATGCAATAAAAAATGATAAAGGGGATATCACCACTGACCCCACAGAAATACAAACTACCATCAGAGAATACTATAAACACCTCTATGCAAATAAACTAGAAAATCTAGAAGAAATGGATAATTTCCTGGACACTTACACTCTTCCAAGACTAAACCAGGAAGAAGTTGAATCCCTGAATAGACCAATAGCAGGCTCTGAAATTGAGGCAATAATTAATAGCCTACCAACCACAAAAAGTCCAGGACCAGATGGATTCACAGCTGAATTCTTCCAGAGGTACAAGGAGGAGCTGGTACCATTCCTTCTGAAACTTTTCCAATCAATAGAAAAAGAGGGAATCCTCCCTAACTCATTTTATGAGGCCAACATCATCCTGATACCAAAGCCTGGCAGAGACACAACAAAAAAAGAGAATTTTAGAACAATATCCCTGATGAACATCGATGCAAAAATCCTCAATAAAATACTGGCAAACCAAATCCAGCAGCACATCAGAAAGCTCATCCACCATGATCAAGTGGGCTTCATCCCTGAGATGCAAGGCTGGTTCAACATACGCAAATCAATAAATGTAATCCAGCATATAAACAGAACCAAAGATAAAAACCACATGATTATCTCAATAGATGCAGAAAAGGCCTTTGACAAAATTCAACAGCCCTTCATGCTAAAAACTCTCAATAAATTCGGTATTGATGGAATGCATCTCAAAATCATAAGAGCTATTTATGAGAAACCCACAGCCAATATCATACTGAATAGGCAAAAACTGGAAGCATTCCCTTTGAAAACCGGCACAAGACAGGGATGCCCTCTCTCACCACGCCTATTCAATATAGTGTTGGAAGTTCTGGCCAGGGCAATCAGGCAAGAGAAAGAAATCAAGCGTATTCAGTTAGGAAAAGAAGAAGTCAAATTGTCCCTCTTTGCAGATGACATGATTGTCTATTTAGAAAACCCCATCATCTCAGCCCAAAATCTCCTGAAGCTGATAAGCAACTTCAGCAAACTCTCAGGATACAAAATCAATGTGCAAAAATCACAAGCATTCTTATACACCAGTAACAGACAAACAGAGAGCCAAATCATGAATGAACTTCCATTCACAATTGCTTCAAAGGGAATAAAATTCCTAGGAATCCAACTTACAAGGGATGTAAAGGACCTCTTCAAGGAGAACTACAAACCACTGCTCAGTGAAATCAAAGAGGACACAAACAAATGGAAGAACATACCATGCTCATGGATAGGAAGAATCAATACCATGAAAATGGCCATACTGCCCAAGGTAATTTATAGATTCAATGCCTTCCCCATAAAGCTACCAATGACTTTCTTCACAGAATTGGAAAGAACTGCTTTAAAGTTCATATGGAACCAAAAAAGACCCCGTATTGCCATGACAATCCTAAGTCAAAAGAACAAAGCTGGAGGGATCACGCTACCTGACTTCAAACTATACTACAAGGCTACAGTAACCAAAACAGCATGGTACTGGTACAAAAACAGAGATATAGACCAATGGAACAGAACAGAGCCCTCAGAAATAATACCACACATCTACAGCCATCTGATCTTTGACAAACCTAACAAAACCAAGAACTGGGGAAAGGATTCCCTATTTAATAAATGGTGCTGGGAAAACTGGCTAGCCATAAGTAGAAAGCTGAAACTGGATCCTTTTCTTACTCCTTATACAAAAATTAATTCAAGATGGATTAGAGACTTAGATGTTAGACCTAATACCATAAAAACCCTAGGAGAAAACCTAGGTAATACCATTCAGGACATAGGCATGGGCAAGGACTTCATGTCTAAAACACCAAAAGCAACAGCAACAAAAGCCAAAATTGACAAATGGGATCGAATTAAACTAAAGAGCTTCTGCACAGCAAAAGAAAGTACCATCAGAGTGAACAGGCAACCTATAGAATGGGAGAAAATTTTTGCAATCTACTCATCTGACCAAGGGCTAATATCCAGAACCTATAAAGAACTCAAACAAATTTACAAGAAAAAAACAAACAACACCATCAAAAAGTAGGCAAAGGATATGAACAGACATTTCGCAAAAGAAGACATGCATACAGCCAACAGACACATGAAAAAATGCTCATCATCACTGGCCATCAGAGAAATGCAAATCAAAACCACAATGAGATACCACCTCACACCAGTTAGAATGGCAATCATTAAAAAGTCAGGAAACAACAGGTGCTGGAGAGGATGTGGAGAAATGGGAACACTTTTACACTGTTGGTGGGATTGTAAACTAGTTCAACCACTGTGGAAAACAGTATGGCGATTCCTCAAGGATCTAGAACTAGAAATACCATATGACCCAGCCATCCCATTACTGGGTATATACCCAAAGGATTATAAATCATGCTTCTATAAAGACACATGCACATGTATGTTTATTGCAGCACTATTCACAATAGCAAAGACTTGGAATCAACTCAAATGTCCATCAGTGACAGACCGGATTAAGAAAATGTGTCATATATACACCATGGAATACTATGCAGCCATAAAAAAGGATGAGTTTGTGTTCTTTGTAGGGACATGGATGCAGCTGGAAACCATCATTCTCAGCAAACTATCGCAAGACCAGAAAACCAAACACCGCATGTTCTCAATGATAGGTGGGAATTGAACAATGAGATCACTTGGACTCGGGAAGGGGAACATCACACACCAGGGCCTATTATGGGGAGCGGGAGGGGAGAGGGATGGCATTGGGAGTTATACCTGATGTAAATAACGAGTTGCTGGGTGCTGACGAGTTGATTGGTGCAGCACAGCAACATGGCACAAGTATACATATGTAATAAACCTGCACGTTGTGCACATGTACCTTAGAACTTAAAGTATAATTTTAAAAAAAACAACAACAACAACAAAAACAAAACATTCATTCAACCCAGTAGGATGGAAGATATTATCCCTATTTAATAGAACAGAAATCGAGAATCGGAGAAGTTAAGAAGCTTGTCCAAGCTCAGACAGCCAAAAAACGGCAACACTGGAGTCAGATTCACATGTGAATGATCCTGAAGCCCGTGCTCCTTCTCTGTCCGGCTCCAGGCCACATACTCAGTGTAGTAGTAGTGAGCCTGTCTTTGGCGCGGCCTCCTTTGTCTTCATGGTTCAGTTGAGGAAAATGACCTGAGCCTCAAGGTTGCCTAAAATTTGTCTGCCAGTGTGTCTGCCTCTTACTAAAGTTCCTCACAAGAATATGGGCTCTGATTGGGTGCTTCCACGGTTTTGTGTTTTTGTACTTCATAATTTCCTAGCAAAATGTCTCTCTGAAAAATGTCCTCCTTTCAGCATTGAACTACAGGAACAGAGATTTTTCCCTTGTCTGAGCCAGTGGCAGGGTGGTCATCGTGTGTGGCTCGGGGACCCAGTTTTAGAAGAACTGAGGCAGGTGGTGAGTGTCCAGGACAGAAGAAACCCGGGGTCACTGTTGGCCCCTCTTTCTGCGGGCTGCTCACAGATGGCACTTACCCGTGGCCACCAGAAACAATGCATTCAGACCCCAAACCACTGTACTGGAACAGCTCTATCCAACTTCCAGTTCTCTAGCTCAGGAAAGTCCCTGAATTTATAAGCTGGAAGAGACCTTACGAATCTCATTTTGCATGAGAAAACTCAGATAGGATTTTCCTGAGGTCACACAATAAGTGGCTGGGCAGGATTATTGTTTACAACAGAAACTACGGAAGCACTTTATAATTAGGAAAAAAAAAATTGCTGAAAGCAAAAAAAGCATATGGCTCTTTATGCTTCACAATTTACTTGGGAGACATATACCGAGAGGGGAGACATATACCGAGAGATGAGACATTGTGTGAACTGTAAACTTCCTACAGGAACACGGGCGTCGGGGACCAAGGAGGCCGCAGCGGTTAGAAAAGACTTCAAGGGGAGGTGAGGGGCTAACGTGGGCCCCTGGAGGACGAACAGGAGAGCCTGGCAGAGAGAGGGCGACGGCGAGGAAAGGACAGAGAGACGGGGGACCTCACTGGCTGGGCCTAAGGAAGGGGAGGGACCCCGCCGCTCCACCTCACCCCACCCCTGCTCAAATCTCTGGATCCTGGAGCAAAAATGGGAAAAAGCGCCCAGACAGCTCTGCAGCGCGGCTCCTGCGTCTCTCAGCGAGTGTAAGCAAGCCCATGTGCTGGGACGCGGCTAAGGGGATCCGGGCCTGCTTGGCGGGCGGCCGGGAGGAGGCGCCCGCCCCTGCCCGTGGCAGCCCCTCTGGGCCCCTCCCCGCCGCCCTTCGCTCTGTCCTCCGCCTGGGTCCGTGTTGTGGGCTCCCAGTCACCTCTCCACCCGCCTCCCTCGTCGGTCGCCTACTGCTGCTTTAGCCGGGAAAGGCCCAGAACACGCTGCCTTTTCCAGTTAACGTAGGGGTTGGAGGGAAGGAGAGAGCTGGTGCTCCCGTCCTTTTTCCTCGTTTGTCCTGACCTCTGCCCTGCTTGTCTAGGCGAAGGAGGCCCCGGAAAGCGGCCCTGCCCGCAGCCCTGCCGGCCTCCGCTCGCGCAGTCCACCCTTAGATCTTACAACTGAAGGTGGCGCTTTCAAATCCCAGTTTCGTTATATATTCGTGCTTCCTATTTACCGGATACCGCGAACTGCTCTTCATGCTGCAAGGGGAGAAAAAGATGCATTCAGCCCTTCAGTTTGTTTATTACAGTAATCATGACGCTGGAAGACCGGGCGTGCAATATAAAACCCAGGAAGGGAGCGATTAAAAGAATAGAAACAAGAGAAGAAGGCAACACAGCCCAGATCCCAGAAAGCAGAGGGGGCATTGCTCTCAGGTTGCTGCCTCGGCCCCGTCGCCGGGGAAAAGGGCTTTTTGGAGCATTTGTTAAGTGCCACAAAGCCCTGCCAGGGCTGATAGAAAGCGTTTTCCTCTGAGGTTTTCATGTATTCCTTGAACAAATATTTACCAAGTGCCTAATATGTTACAGACATTGTTCTAATTGACAGACATCTTTGCCCTCATAAGAACTAACATTATCATGGAGGAAAGAGAAAATAAAGCACAAACATAATAAATAAGTGAATTACATCTTGGAAGGTAATTTTTAAAAAACAGAGCAGGCTAACAGCATGAGTGTGTGGGGGTTCCAGTTTTAAAGAGAGTGACCTGGGTGGGCCCCAGGGGGAAACCTGCTAGGCACGAAATAGGCAATCCCAGATAAGCCTGCTGTCTCTGTGAGTTGACGGGCCCTTCCTTGTGCTCATACATGTGCATACAGCTGGAGACCCTTGCAGAGGGTGGCTGTCTTTTACTGCTTGAATAGGATGGGAGGTGGGGCATCAGTTATTCATATTTTAATAGACCATTGCAGCTGTGACTTCCCCTGCTTCCATTCCTAACCTCTGGAGAGCTGCGAAATGGTGCTGATTTCCAAAAACAGGTAGGAAGGTAAGGGAGGAAAAAAATCCTAGAACAAGGAGTTGTGTGCTTTGGAGGGGCACTGGGGTCCCCCGATTGGCTCCTGAGATAGCTAATGGAAGATGGATCCAGCTTTAGGGTAGGAACTAGCTATTTATCTATTAGTCAAGGGACATATTTTAACCATCCTGAATTAGATTGTGCAATCAGGTTGGTAAGAATGACAATAATAATTAAAATAGCTGGTGTTTATTGAGTACTTATTAGGTAACAGGTATCATGCATAGGTTTCACAGGTAACCTTTTAGTTTTTTCTTCAACTAGAATGTCATGTAAGCTCCATGAGAGTAGACACTTCATTTTGTTCACTGCTGTGTCAGAATCAATGCCTGGCACTTAGATGGCACTCACTGCACGAATGAATGAATGATTGCATTCTGGAGAAGAGTTTCAAGGCGCTCTTGCTCTGGGCCTTACAGTGAGATGCTGAGGAGGTTTTAGGCCCTTCCTCTTCTTCAGAGTGCAGCAAACATAACACATACCTCTTTCTTGTTATTGCTGACTGCTCTGTAGATACTCCAGGCATTGTTAGAGGGACAGTTTCTTCTCTTTATTGTGTTTTCCACCCTCCCCATCTCCTTGGTGGGCAGGTGGTTAGAGGAGGGAAAAAGGAGGGTGAGGGGAAAAGAAAACTTTGTCTTGCCTTTCATCCATGACTTCATTTACATTTAGTTCTTACAACAACCCATTTGACAGAAGAGGAAACTGAGACTCAGAAAGAGTAAGTAGTTGTCAAGGTCTTGTGGCAAGTTAATGCCAAGGAGCCTCAGCCCCCAGAGCTGTGCTCTTACCCATTACACTGGATGGCAGGGCAAAGAATGCACTATCATTACTTTGCATTTTTTCTGTTGTTTCGCTGACCCCATCTCTAGGGGTAGGACAATGTTTAGGGCAGGTTCCCTACTGTCTAGGGGGATATTTAAAAGCATGCCAAATATTTTGACAATGAATTCAAAGCAAAAGATCACATTATTTTCTTTCTTGGAATTAACAGTGAACTGGCTCAAGTTCATTATTACTAACAGTTGGCTCAGTGGTGAGGAATATTGGGCCATGAAGCTTATTTGGGCACAGGGTGTTTGTTGTTGTTCAACTGCTTACCTCCTTTGGGGTTGTCAAGGAATAGGGGTTTGTTAGTGCCTATTACATATTCGGTGCTTAAGCAAGTTACTGAGTGGGGAGGGGCAGGAAGGATTAAAATTGCAGCAGAAGTCCTGCTTAATCTGACTGCACTGATGGCTGGCAGCTACTGAAGAGAATGATAATAAAAAAGACTACTACCAGACCATCCTGGCTAATATGGTGAAACCCTGTCTCTATTAAAAATACAAAAAATTAGCCGGGCATGGTGCCGGGCGCCTGTAGGCCCAGCTACTCGGGAGACTGAGGCAGATTTGTGTACCCAGGAGTCAGAGGTTGCAGTGAGCTGAGATCCTGCCACTGCACTCCAGCCTGGGCAACAGAGCAAGGCTTCATCTCAAACAAACAAACAAACAAAAAAACTACCCAAAACATTTTTGTTTTTTTTTTTTTTAAGTGTCTCAAAAATCAGTAAAACTTTATTCGCTTCCGTTATTTCACCATTAACAGAAAACTGGAGAAAGCAAAAATGTTTTGTGTTTACAAAGACAAACGGCCTCTTTACCCAGAGATCAAAACCTCAAACGACAAGGGGGAAGATAAAAGCGCCCTTCCCACATCCCCTGAGCTGACCGTTGTCATCTTAGACAAAGCCTTTAGTCAACTGGCCGGGGACCTTGTCTCTGGCCAATTCAAGAAGACGGCCAAGAAATCAGACCCATCCATTCCCGTGATATAAAGTTGAACAGAAGCTACACCAAGGGTCAAGTGTCTGTATTTTACAGGACACAGTAACCAGGTGGCTACTTATAAAAAAAAAACAAGATTCATTTCAGGCACAACATTTTTATTTTTTTTGTTTGTTTTGTTTTTAAATCAGTAAAAGAAACAGGGTCCTAGAAGCTGCATTGATCCAAACAGCAGCAAGTTTGTGCATTCATTTTTTTTGTTTTTGTTTAAATATGTTTAAATTATCAGACTGTTGGCACTCCTCATTTGCATGAAATTCTGTACCATACTTACTAGTTGTAGTAAAGTTACCCCCCAACTCAAGAATAAAACCTACTCTGGAAGATAATTTTCACTGAAATATAAACAAACTTCTTTAAGTGGATTGTGACAAAATTATAAATGATATAAAAAAATAACATTTTAAAATTTGGCCATCAACTTTAAGAAATGGTTTGCCTATACAAATTTGTGTAATTTTTAAAAGATAATATATTCTACCCTCATATGGTCCTCAGAATTAAAGCATAATGAACAGGAAGAAAAAGAAAAAGAATGCAACTGAGTGCTAAGGCAGAATGTCTTGCCAGAAGTAATTAATGAAGGTAGAGTATATAATGAAAAGTGTAGAATTTCATAGGGCCAACAAGGTAACAGTCTATATTTTTCACTTACACAGGCAAAGTGGATTTTGCAATGACCAGTTGCGTTAAATGCTCCAAATAAAGCTCCTAAAATTGACACTATAAGGCGCCGCCTTAAGTTTTCCAGGCTGAACTGTGCATTATTTTAAAATGGTTTTCTTAAATTTATTTATTTTTTTAAACATAACACAAGGAAGGTGTTAAAACTGGTGTAATAGCTCAATAGAATAAGTATTCCGGATTCAGGAGGGATGAAGAGGGAGATATTCAGAACCCTTCACCAGATTCTCCCCAACTTGATCATAGTGGATTAAAGATATGTTTTGTGGATGTGGTTAGTCAATGACATCAGCTTGACGGATCTTTCTTTCTGCACCAAACCCCATTGAGTTATCTGGTCCCCTTGGCTGATGAAGAACCATTAGGTGAGGAGCACTGGCATCATCCAGAGTGATGTTCTTCAAACAATTGACCAACCAATCAGGTCGAGGAGCTGCAACAGCCTTGGGGCCCTCATAGACTCGCCAAACATTACAGGCGCTGCACTTGCCAGTGCGCTGATAAAGAATCACTGAGAACTCCACCTCATCTCCTGCCTGTAGCTCAATGCCACCCTGAACTTCTTTCACACAGAAAGAGAGCTTCTGGCTATCTCCTACTTCATAGTTAATGAAGCCAAACTGATCTTTCACACATTCCACTGTGGCCCTATGCAGGGGTGTGATGTTGTAAGCCATAGTTTGTGCATTTTGGCCCAGGACACACAATTGGAACTTGATGCTTTCCCCTTTCTGCAGGCAATTGCTATTGTTGGCCATCCCAACGACATCAAATGGATAGACATCACCTTTCTTATCGCCCTCCTCCACAATCTCAATCATTCCTCGGTACTCAGTCTGTGTTGGATCAACACTTCTCAGGGGCGAATGACTTTGCCAGAGTAAGTGGTGGGATCAGCTTCCTCAGTAATGCCATTCACTGAGTGTGTTTTGTTTACTTTTTCTGCACTGACTTTATTACCTTTGCCTTTGGACAAGCTATACTCGACCATGACCCCCAGTTCCAAGCTATCAACATCACCAGAGAACTCACTGTAATGGAAAAAGTTTTCCTTATCATGATTGGCTGTTTCAGTAAATCCAACGTTTTAATTGTACATATACCTGAAGTTAATATGTAAACATATGAATTCATATAAATACATATACATATAAATTCATTTGCCAGTTTTTCATGGAAAGCTAAGACCTGTGCTTTGGTTCTAGATCAGCTGATAAGAGTTCTGTATGATCTTTCTGGAAAAAATCATATCCATAGTGAATATTATTTCCAGTTTTGGTTTCTTTCAAATGACTCAACAACATAAAGACAGTTTTCATGCAAGCTGACTGTGGATGACTTGCAGATTTTTCATACATTTCCCCCTACATTATTTGATTGTCTTTCTCACATCTAATTTGAGAGTGAAGTTTTTGTGTGTGTGTGGTTCAATTTTATGTGTCTTTTCACAGCATTCAAATCAGTTTTTGTAGAAACAGTTTTTTAATTCACATGCTCTAAATTTATCTATTAAATTGTTTGTTGCCCTATGTCCTTACACTATTACTGGTGTAAGGACATAGGGCAACAAACATGGCTGATCCTTGGCAAGCTCATAACTCAAGGGAAGAAGTAGACACAGAGTGGCTTCCTAGCTGAGAGACTTCTTTATGCCATGGGCATGGAGCAGTAAGTTTTCTAGAGGAAATGGAGATCATAAGTAAATTTGGAGAGTCAGCTAAGTGGAGGTTGAATAAGGGAGCTTCTACTACACGTGTACCCGAGACATGTCACTATTCTAGCCCCTCCAGAATCTCACAACGTATTGGGAATATGTCCTAGAAATGTGTCCACATATGCCTTACTCATAATCCACAGAGGTCTCCTCCCTTCAATCATTGTTGAGAACCAAGGGGTTCTTATCTTGCCTTATCCCCCAGATCACTTGAGGTGAACACCCCACCCACAGATAGCCACCCATGCCTTGGAGTCTTTATGGAAAAGAAAAGTCAAGTCAATTATATTCCCCTAACAAGGAATTTACACTTAGGAAATAGAGAAACTCAACAAATTGGTGATGGGTGCTCGAATGAGAGGTCATGAAGTCAGGCTTGGGTAGCTATAATGGGACCATTGGGGTTTTGAGAAAATGGAAGTACAGATGGACCAGGTAAAGAACAGTGGAAATGTAGATGAAATAGTTATGCAAAGAAATAGACAATCCATAACAGAGAGGGAAATGAAGTGTGGCTGGTCTTCAAGATTCCTGGCTTTCTCCCTTCCTGGATCTTATTTGTTTTGCATGTCCTGAATCTCTCTGAGACCTTGCTATAGTCTTGCCATTTGACATCCCTTTTAACTTGAGTTAGTTTGAATAGGTTTCTGGCCCTTGCAATTAAAAAATATTAGATTAAGAGACAAGGTGAGAACAAGCTAGTGTTAAATTGTATGTTTCTATGCATTAAGAATTCCCAAGAGTTCAGAGAAGAGAAAGATCAGTTGATATCTTAATTTTCTGCTCTTCTATTCCTCTAAACTTAGAAGGTAGGCTCAAATAATCCCTGTCATTAGCTCTGCCCAGCCCATTTCAAACATTGAACACTGCATTTACCCATCCTTGCCCCTTGGCCAGGATGACGGCTCAGCATTCCATCCTTCCCTCTGTTGTTCCCACTCTGATTTTGTATTCTAGACAAGTATCTCCTGTCTCTGCCCTGTCCCCAGTGTCCACCAGTTTTAGTGTACTGGAAGTGAGATTTGCCTTTCTTCCTTCTTCGGAGCTTCCAAAACTGGTCCTACCATTGAAGCTGCTCATGTGGCCAGTTCCAGCTACTGGCTGAGGCCTCTTCCCTGACGCCTTTCTCCCTACACTCCCTCTTTATTATTGGCTATAGAAACCTCTCTTAGTCACCCAAGCTATTTCCCAGGATCTTGCCTTTCCCTGTCCTTGTTCTTTTAATCATTATCATCTCAGGAATTTCACAGACAAGGTGGGATTTGGCTGGGCTTGGAAGGATAAGTGGATGTGGTTTGGCAGAGGGGCAGGAGAAATGCGGTCCAATTATAATGGTTTATACCAACTTCATTCTCATTGGCTTTTAGACTACGACCCTGTTTTTAGTAACAGCATGATATCATTGTCGTAGGAATGAAGAGCTATCTATTTGCCATTTTGCACAGGGACAAATATATACATTTCTTAGCTGTGATACGAAAATTTTTAAAGTCAGTACTTGCACATAATGCCAAAACTTAATTCCATGAAAGGCCCAAGAAATGTATGAGTCATGTTTCCTGTAGTTGTGAGAAGTTGTGGGTTAAATGGATTAAGGAGCATCAGTAAGAATACTCTCAACCATTCCAGTTAAAAAAGGTAGCTATGCCTGTAATCCCAGCACTTTGGGAGGCCAAGGAGGGTGGATCACAAGATCAGGAGATTGAGACCATCCTGGCTAACACAGTGAAACCCCATCTCTACTAAAAACATACAAAAAAATTAGCTGGGCGTGCTGGCGGGTGCCTGTAGTCCCAGCTACTCAGGAGGCTGAGGCAGGAGAACGGTGTGAACCCAGGAGGCGGAGCTTGCAGTGAGCCGAGATTGCACCACTGCACTCCAGCCTGGGAGACAGAGCAAGACTCCGTCAAAAAAAAAAAAAAAAAAAAAAAAAAAAAGTAGCTATACTCAGCAGTAGACTCACTGATGGTAACATTACAACTGCCACTTTAACTCCTCAGGCTAAAGAAAAAATATCTACCAGTCTACTATGTCATCTGAAAGAGAATATCTAGTAACCTCTCTATATGGTATTCAGAATAAGTGAACTTTTTACGTAATTGAAAGTTATTCCTTTAAGAGGTAAAATCTTTATTGGAAGTTTATCAGATTTTCTTGCTTTTATCAAACAGAGAATGCTAAACTAAATTAATATTCCTAGGTGGCTCAAGGTCTCCCTAGACATTTTGTAACATCTGTTTGCCACAATTTCCACTGATGAGCAGGCCTAGGGTAGCTATGCTTTGAAGCATGTGACTCTCTTCCCAACTGATTGAATAAAAATGGGCACCTGTTTCAAAAGTAGCCAGTCCACAAGCTGGTCAATGATCGTTGACCTACAGTCTGGCTTAAAAAGTTGAGTTGGACAAATAGGATGCTCAGTAATTTAAGCCAAATATGGAAAGAGGTAAAGATTTGCAAGCTGAGCCTAAACAAAACCTCTGTGACATAAAGTCAGGGCTGAAGAGTCCATGATGGTCTATAAGTAAGCAAAGCTGTGAGAAAGCAGTCACTGTGGTGAAGCAGATAAAGTCAATTGAGGGAAGACTAAGGAGCTGATATGCAGAGATCTCTGTTCTTAAAAGCCAGAAGAATCTAGCTAGAATGAAGGCCCTTCCTTCATTACCATGTGTAGGCGTTCAGCCATCCTGAAGTGTTCAGGGAAGGGTAGCTAACATTGAGCGTCTCCAGTTTGCTCTTCTGTTTGGGCTGGGGCTACTTGTCCTTGGTAGTCTTCCAGGTTCCCATAAGTCCCCTCTCTTCACTCTTGGGACGTCTATTTTTTCCCAAATCAACATTTCTAGGCTTTGCTCTGGCTCCTCTGTTTTGGTCGGTCAGTTGCCATTTTTCATCACTTTTTTCAGTTCCTCCTGTCCTGGATCTCCTGAGATTCTGGGTTTTGACATTATTGTGGACTGGCTTCTATAGCCTTCAGAGATCCTGTTGTCTTAGGTGTGTGCTGTTGTCTAGAAAAAGAATCAGTTGCCTCACGTCTTCTGTAAGTCTAGAAAAAGAATCAGTTGCCTCACGTCTTCCGTAACCTTGAAGGTTGAATCTTCCCAAAGTGAACCACTGCTCACTCCCAGAGGCCTTTGGGGCTATTTCAAGTTTGCAGCTGTTCTGGAGAATAGGGGTTACCAGATGTCAGAGAAATACCAATTGACTAATAATGTATTATGTTCTGTTCTTTTCTTTCTTCTTTTTTTTTTTTTTGCAACAAAAGCTTGCCTTTCAAGTCCCTTGCTTATTTTAAAATTAGTTTGCCTTCCATGAGCTTAAACTATTTGAGCTGTGGGGGGTAAATGAGCTAAGATGTTTGTTGTGCTAAATTTCAGGGAAAAGTCAACCCGAATTAAAATTTGACCTCAGGTAATGAACAAAATAAATATCGTTAGATAATTAAGAATGATAATAGTACTGATTCTACCACAATATAGAAAATACCTGATCACAATATTAACAAACAAAATAGAATAATTAAGAGGGAGAATTTTGAACTTTCTAAATGCCAGGTGAGCAAACATACTATTAGTAAATCTTACTGCCCATTTTCTTGAGAGATTGGAATACCTGAGCTCTGTCTAGCTTCTGGATTCCTGTGGGCCTTTTATATCTGATTATCTGGAGATGAAACTAAGGGTCATAGCTTGGCCTAATAGCATGAGAAAGTAAAGTGACCCAACATCTTTAAAACACCAATCATTTTCCCCTTCATGTGCTTTCAGAAAGAAAACATGGGACAAATTGGCTCCAAGCATAGCTTCCCACCTCCCCTTTCTCTGCCCCCAGTTTAGAAAAGAAGAAAACCAGCTCTCCCTGCAATGCTGCATCTTCCTGTGTAGCATTTTTACCCTGAACTGTAAAAGACTTCCGGGTACCAAATAAAGAATTTAGACATGCATCCCTCCTGAGAGAGAGTCACAGGAAAGTAAAGGAAAAGAAGGTTTGGGAGGAAATATTAAAGATGTGGCACTGTTTCATTCAGGTGAGAAAGTCATGGTGAATTTCTGTGTCTCCATCCATCCATCCATCCATCGATCTGTCGATCCATCCATCCATCCATCCATCCATCCATGCATCCATCCATGCAGCTATGTAGCTTAGAATGAGAATTCAGAAGTAATGTTTGCTGAGGGATGTGTATTAACATGTGTATTTGAAATAATTTAGAAAACATAATAGAAAACTATGGTTATATGAAAGTAAGCCCGATTTGCTAATTAATTTGACAATGACAACAGCTTTGCCAATTATGTTATATGGTTGACCTTTTCTGTAAATTGTGTGAGCCAAACATGCAGTTTCATTGTTTTTTTTTTAAATAAAATATTTAAACAATTTATAAGATGGTAGAAATTTCACTCTTTACATTTATTTAAATGAATGGTAAAGATGTCAGCTTGAAAATGTGGATGGGTGTAGAGTTTTGAAAAATTATTTTACCCTGGAAATACTAGAACAAAAGAATTGAGTACCATTGCTGTAAGAAATGGTTAAGGGAGCTGTGGTATTTTGCTTGGGGAAGATGAAGAGAGGTGGGACTTGTGGAGGTGGTGGAGATGTGGGGGCTTGTTCTTAAACAATTCAACTAAGCAAGTGTTATAAACACTTTCTTTGTGCAGAGCACTGGACAAGGTGCTGTGGTCACACAGAGATGAGTAGATGCTGATGACATTGCCATGCCCTTAAACTAGGTAAATTTGTATCAAGAAAGATTTATGCTATACATCATTTTGGGAGGAGTAGGTGCTCTAATGAAGTAAAAATGGGGTATCATAACTCCAAAAATGTTAATCTTGGGAGTGAACCATCTTCCTCGTAAAGAGGGCTAGTCCAGTGATGGGAAACCCTGCATCAGTCTTTTAAAATAAGATCTGGCATATGCAAGAATGTTCACAGACACACTATGCACATGCTCACAAACCAAACCAACCCAAATGTCCTCTTCAGTAGAATGGATAGATAAATCACATATTTAAACAACAGGTTACTGTAGAACAATAAAACCAAGAGTCAAGAAACTGCAACTACACACAATATGGATGAATCTCACAAACATAATGTTTAGTAACAAAAATGTTATGTAAGGTTACCTACAAAATATAGAAAATTACCTCAAAAGGCCAAATCTAAGAACTATTGGTGTTCAAGAGGGAGCTGAGCAACAGCAAGGGGTAGAAAGCTTATTTAAAGATGTAATAACAGAAAAAAAATTCCCAAAACTTGAGGAAGATATACATATCCAGGTACAAGAAGGTCAAAGAACACCAAACAGATTTGATCCAAATAAGACTAATCCATGGCATATAATAATCAAATTTTTAAAGATCAAGAACAAATAGAAAATTCTAAAAGCAGCATGAGAAAACAAGTAAATAACATATAAAGGAGTGTCAATTCATCTGGCAACAGACTTCTCAACAGAAACCATACAATCCAGGAGGGAATCCTGAAAGAAAAAAAAAAACAACAAAAAAAGGTCATTTAAGAATACTGTATTCAGCAAAGTATCCTCGAAATATAAAGGAGAGATAGGCTTTCCCAGACAAACAAAAACAGAGAATTCATCACTACCAGACCCATCTTACGAGAAATGCTAAAGGAAGTTCTTTAATCTGAAAGAAAAAAACACTAATATTTTTTTAAAAACCACAAACATTTGAAAATATAAAACCTACTGGTAAAATTAAGTACATAGACAAACCCAGAATAGTCTAATACTATAATTTTGGTGTATAATACACTCATAACAGTAGTATGAAGTCCCCCATCAATCTATCAAAAACAATAATACCTATAGAAACATGTTAAGAGACAGGTAACATAAAAATATATAAATTGAGGCTGGATGCAGCGGTGTATGCTTGTAATCCTAGCACTTTGGGAGGCTGAGATAGGAGGATTGTTTGAGGCCAGGTGTTTGAGACCAGCCTGGTCAACATAATGAAACCACATCTCTATAAAAATTAAAATTAGCCAGGCATCCTGGCACACACCTGTAGTCCTAACTACTCTGGAGATTGAGGCAGGAGGATCACTTGAATTGTCTCAATGTGTATACATATATCTGTTCTATTCTTTGTGATCTAAGACCAGTTGTCATCTCTTTAAAATAACTTATTTCGATGAGATGTTTTTTGTAAGCCTCACAGTAACTACAATGCAAAAACCTATAATAGATTCACTAAAATTAAAAAACAATAAATTAAAACATACTACCAGAGGCAATTACTTAACCCCAAAGGAAGATGATGAGAAAGGAAGAAAGGAGTTACAAAGCAACCAGAAAAGAAGCAACAAAATAGCAGTAGTAAGTCCTTACTTATTAATAATAACACTGAATGTAAGTGAACTGAATTCTCCCATTAAAAGGCATAGAGTGGTTGAATGGATAAAGAAACAAGACCCAACCATATGCTGCCTAAAAGAAGCCCATTTCACCTATAAAGACACACTTAAACTGAAAGTAAAGGGGTGGAAAATGATATTCCATGCAACTGGAAACAAACAAACAAAAAAGAGCAAGAGTAGTTATATTAGGTAAAAAACTACACATTAAAGACTGTAAAAAGAGACAAAAGAGGTCATTATATGATGATAAAGAGATCAATTCACCAAGAGGATATAACAATTATAACTATCTATGCACCCAACACTGGAGCTAAGCATATAAAACAAATATAAATAGAACTAAAGGGACAGATAGACTGCAATACAATAATGGTAGAAGACTTCTACATCTCACTTTCTGTAATAGATCATTGAGACAGAAAGTCAACAAAGAAACATCAGAGTTAAACTATACGCTAGACCAAATAGGCCTAACTAACATGTCCTGGATGTTTCACCCAACTGCTGTGGAATACACATTCTGTTCATCAGCACAGGGACATTCTCCAGAATAGATCATATCTCATGCTACAAAACAAGTCTCAACAAATTCCCAAAGGTAGAAATCATACCAAGTATCTTTTCTGGCCACAATGGAATAAAACTACAAATCAGTAACAAGAAGAACATTGAAAATGTCATAAACACATAGAAATTAAACAACATGGTCCTGGACAACAAATGGGTCAATGAAGAAATTAAGAAGGAAATTAAATAATTTCTTGAGGCAACTAAAAACAGAAATACAACATACCAAAATCTATGCAACACAGCAAAAGAAGCGCTTTGAGGGCAGTTTATAGCTATAAATGCTTATATCAATTAAGTAGAAAGACTTCAAATAAACAATCTAATGATGCTCCTTAAGGAACTATAAAAGTAAAAACAAACCAAACTCCGAATTAGCAGAAGGAAAGAAATAATAAAGATGAGAACAGAAATAAATGAAAATGAGACCAAAAAAAAAAAAAAAAAAAAAACCAATACAGAAGAAAAATGAAATGAAAGTTATTGTTTGGACAATATAAACAAAGCTGACAAACCTTTGGTTGGACTTTGGTTTTCAAGAAAAAAAGGGAGAAGACCCAAATGAATAACATCAGAAATGAAGAAGAAGACATAACAAACGAGACCACAGAAATACAAAGAATCACTAGAGACTATCATGAATAACTATATGCTAACAAATCGGAAAACCTGGAAGAAATGGATAAATTCCTGATCACATACAACCTACCAAGACTGAACCATGAAGAAATAGAAAACCTCAATAAATAAGTAATAGGTAATGAGATCAAGCCATAATAAAAGTTTCCCATCAAAGAAAAGTCGAGGACTGGGTGGCTTCACTGCTGAATTCTACCAAGCATTCAAAGAACCAATGCCAAATCTACTCAAACTCTTCAAAAAAATTGATAAAGAAGAAATACTTTCAAACTCACCCTACAAGGCTAGAATTACTTTGATGCCAAAACCAGGCAGGGACACACACACGAAAAGAAAACTACAAGCCAATATCAGTGATGAACATAGATGCAAAAATTCTCAACAAAGTACTATCAAACTGAATTTAACCACACATTAAAAATATAATTCACCATGATCAAGAGGGATTCATCCCAGGGATGCAAGGATGGTTCACTATAAGCAAATTAATAAACATAATATATCACATTAACAGAACCAAGAGCAAAAGCCACATGATTACTTCAATAGATGCCAGAAAACATTTGATAAAATTCAACATTCCTTTATTAAAAGCCATCATCAAATTGGGTATAGATGGAATATATAACAAATTAGCAAAAGCCATATATGACAGACTCACAGCTAACAACATTGTACAGAAAGGGGAAAAATGGAAGGCCTTTCCTTACTTTAAAATCTGGAACAAGACAAAGATGCCCACTTTTACCTCTTTTATTCTATATAATACTGTAAATCCTGGCCAGAGTAATTAGGCAAGAGAAAGAAATAAAGGGCATTCAAATTGGAATGAAGAAGTCAAATTAGCCTTGTTTGCAGATTACATGATCTTATATTTAGGAAAACCTAAAGACTCTACAAAAACTGTTAGAATTGATAAATGAATCCAGTAAAGTTTCAAGATGCAAAATCAATATTCAAAAATTGGTAGCATTTATAATACACTGAAAGCAAATAATCTGAAAAAGAAATCAAGAGAGCAACCCAGGCTGGGCGTGGTGGCTCATGCCTGTAATCCCAACACTTTGGGAGGCTGAGGCAGGCGGATCACAAGTTCAGGAGATCAAGACCATCCTGGCTAACACAGTGAAACCCCATCTTTACTAAAAACACAAAAAGATAGCCGGGTGTGGTGGCAGATGCCTGTAGTCCCAGCTACTTGGGAGGCTGAGGCAGGAGAATGGCGTGAATCCAGGAGGTGGAGCTTGCAGTGAGCTGAGGTAGCACCACTGCACTCCAGCCTGGGGGACTAAGCGAGACTCTGTCGAGTCTCAAAAAAAAAAAAAAAAAAAAAGATAGAGCAACCCCATTTACAATAAAAGAATACAAAATACCTAGAAATCAATCTAATAAAGAAGTGAAAGATCTATATAAGGAAAACTATAAAACAGTGATGAAAGAAACTAAAGGGGATACAAAATAATAGATATTCCATGCTCATAAATTAAAGGAATTAATATTGTTAAAATGACAACAGTACCCAAGGCGATTTACAGATTCAATGCAATACCTATCAAAATACCAATGGCATCATTCACAAAAATGAAAAAACATTCCTAAAATTGATATAGAACCACAAAAGACCCCAAAAAGCCAAAATAATCCTGAGCAAAAAGAAAGAAGCTGGAGGCATCACACTCTTTGACTTCAGAATTTATACAAAGCTATAGTAACCAAATCAGAATGGTACTGGCATAAAAACAGACACATAGACCAAGGAATAGAACAGAGAACCCAGATATAAATCCATACGTTTACAGCCAACTCATCTTCAACAAAGGCAACATGAACATGTAATGGGGAAAAGACAGTCTCTTCAGTAAATGGTGCTGGGAAAACAGGGTGACTATATGCAGAAGAATGAGACTAGGCCCCTGTCTCTCACCATATATAGAAATCAAATCAAACTGGTTTAAAAACTTAAATCTAAGACCTGAAACTAGTCTGAAAGTACTAGAAGAAAACATTGGGAAAATGCTCCGTTACATTGGTCTGGATCTGGACAAAATTTTCTTGTGCAAGACCCCAAAACCACAGACAGCCAAAGCAAAAATAGACGAATGCGGTTACATCAAGCTATAAAGCTGCTGCACAGCAAATGAAACAATCAAAAGAGTGATGTGACAACCCACAGAGTAGGAGAAAATATTGGCAAACTACCTATCTCACAAGAAATTAAAAACCAGAGTATATAAGGGATACAAACAACTCAATAGCAAAGAAACAAATAATTCAATTGAAAACTGGGCAAAAGATCTGAATAGACATTTCTCAAAAGAAGACATACAAATGGCCAAGAGATATCCAAAAAAATGCTCAATATCACTAATCATTGGAAAAATGAGAAGTAAAACTACAATGAGATATCTCACTCCAGTTAAAATGGCTATTATCAAAAAGGCAGGCAATAATGGATGCTGGTGAGGATGCAGAGAAAGGAGAACCCTGTGCCCTGTTGATGGGAATGTAAATTAGCACAGCCACTATGGAGAACAGTATGAAGCATCCTCAAAAAACTGAAAATGGAACCACCATATAATCCAGCAATGTCACTACTAGGTATATACCCAAAAGAAAGGAAATCAATGTATTAAAAAGACATCTGCATTCCCTATATATTGCAGCACTATTCACGATAGCCAAAATATGGAATCAACCTAAGTGTTTATCAGTGGACTAATGGATAAAGAAAATGTGTCATATATACACAATGAAATATTATTTACCCTTGAAAAAGAATGAAATCCTGCCGTCTGCAGCAACATGGATGGAACTGGATGTCATTATGTTAAGTAAAATAAGCCAAGCACAGAAAGACAAAAATCATTCTCTCTCTTACGTGGGAGCTAAAAAGTGAATCTCATGAAGAGAGAGAGAGTAGATTGGTGATTACCAGAGGCTGAGAAGGGTAGGCAGGAGGGAGAAATGAAGAGAAGTTAAATAACGGGTACAAATGTATGTTTGATAGAATAAATAAGATCTAGTTTTAGATAGATCAGTAGCTTGACTAGACTTTGTCATATCTTTTTTATAAAGACACTTCTATAAAGCAATACAATGTCTGTTGTGTATTTCAAAATAGCTAGAAGAGAAGTCAAATGATTCCAGCAGAAAGAAAAAGCAAATATTTAAGGTGATGGATATTCCAAGTACACTGATTTAATCTTTGTCAACCATATGAACGTATTAAATTATCACATGTACCCCCAAACTATGTATATTATGCATCAATAAACATTTTTCAATTAAAAAAATAAATAAAGCTGACTGGCCGTGAGTGGTGGCTCACGCCTGTAATCCCAGCACTTTGGGAGACCGAGGTGGGTGGATCACAAGGTCAGGAGATTGAGACCACCCTGGCTAACACGGTGAAACCCCATCTCTACTAAAAATACAAAAAATTAGCCGGGCGAGGTGGCGGGCGCCTGTGGTCCCAGCTACTTGGGAGGCTGAGGCAGGAGAATGGCATGAATCCGGGAGATGGAGCTTGCAGTGAGCTGAGATCGTACCATTGCACGCCAGCCTGGGCAACAGAGCGAGACTGTCTCAAAAAAAAAAAAAAAAAAAATTAATGGAGCTGACTATGATTTGTCTTTTTATGCATATATGTTACACATCAATAACATTTTTTAAAAATAACAAAATCTCATGGTGTTCTGATGTTAAGTTAGTCCTGGGTTGAAAGGATCATCCTGTTGGTCTGGATGACTGCACATGAAGTAGGAATAAAGACACCTTAGAGGTGGAAAGCCATTTTGAATAGAGTTTAGGATTTTGCAGTGCCCATTCAGAGTTCTGCTACTGCTGCTTCTACCTCATCAATCACAGGCCATGGTCCTCCTCCATCTCCCCACCTCATCACTAGAGCTGTCAGACCTCTGGCTCTTATTCAAGCTGTGAAATGGCACACAATTTGAAACTTATTTACTGGGTCTGAGCCAAGGCCATATCCCATTCCTGCTCATGCATCTCAGTTGGCTCAGCACAAACTTCCATTCCCTTCACTTTCAGTCAGGATCCAGATAAGCCAGGACAGAGCTGGAGCGCCAGTGGCCTGATTAGAAATCTTTCCATCCAAGCTTAATGAGAGGGTTGGGAGTTTCAGCTCCTGACACCCAGTGGGTGGTTTCACAAGTTTTAGAGGGTGACTGTTCAGGTGATTGGCAGCGCAGGCAAAGAGGGAAAAGTCTTTTCTGTGAATGTCACAGGCAGGGTTGCAACGCGGTGTGAGCATGGAGCAGCCTGGCACAAAGCAGTGTTGAGTCCCCTGGCTGGATGCCGGGATGATGTCAGATCCTGGATACTGCCCCATTCAGTCAAAGCCATGCAGCCTGAAATGGCGCATGTCCCCGCGGGTCAGCTGGCCTGGAGAAAACAACACGCCCTCAACGTGACAGTCCCCACATTCTGCAGACTTAAAAGGGAAATCCTTTGGATTCTGCCTGGACTCCTGGGGCTCCGCCCTGGCCTTGCCCTGGGGCTGCAAAGAGGAATAAAATATGGGAAGGATTGTGTGTAGCTGCGATGGATTCTTCAACTAATCAGAGGTGGTTTCCTGCCTGCGAGGAGTTGGTACCCTGAGCTTCTTGTTCCTTGGATCCCTCCTTTCCTCTGCTGCTGATGCCCCCAACACCTCGCCCCCTCCCTATTGCTTCCGCTCACCCCACCTCACTCCCACAGATGTCTGCTTTTTTATTGTGAATTTCAGCTGCCTGCTTGTTTCACCTCCAGTTACTCAAAGGTTTGCCCCAGTGTTGCTCCCCCTTTAAAAGACTCCATTCCTAGGCCTTCCTGCTCCATTCTCTCATGCCCTTCCCTGGCTTTCTCGGATTTTCATTTTCATTTCCCTTTCTATTTCTACAAAAGTAGGATGAAGAAGAAGACCAGAAGAAGAAGAAGAAGAAGAATGAAGAAGAAGAAGATCAGAAGACAGAAACATACATGGCGTGTAGCTATGGACTGACTATAGTGACTAGGCACTTGTACATACGTATTACCCATTTATTGGTGATTCTGAGTCACCTAACTCTCTAAAGTCCAGCATATTTAGATGTCCCAGTGTTGGTGCACAAATGGAGGCAACTTGAAGAGGATACAGAGCAGCCATAGAGCCAAAGCCAGAATTGTAACCTATATGCTGAAGCTACCTAATTCTCACTGTGACTCTCTATCACACACACATACACTCTGCACATCTTCTTTCACCACATTTAATTTCATTTTGTTACCTGGTAGGCTGAATCAGCATGGTGCTTATGGCTATTACTAAAAGAATAAGCATGCTCCCTGCTCTTAGGTGAAAGCTTCACTCCCCATTTTAGTTTTCAGAAATTATGTGAACCGACAGACACAAAAGCATTAGAGCACATTTGGTATATAACTGAGATGGAGGAGGATCATTGTCAGATCCTCATAGTGAGTGAAGGTGGTCAGATGTCATTATCTCAAGTCACACAATAGATGGATGTCAGATGAGGTCCAATTAGGGAATCCACCCTAGAACACATGGAAAGGTTTCATGCAGGGGGTGGCACTAGGTCCTGAAAGATAACGTTGGCAAAGTGAGCAAGGAAAGATTGGCTGGCTGTCTTGGGGCAAGAAATTCAATCCTCTGCAGTGGTTAACCCCAATACATTCATTTCCATGGTAGTTGGTAATAAAGAGATTTAAATTATAGCTGAATTTGGTAAGAAACTATTGTTGTAAGTTATCCTTTATTTTTCTGTTCCTTATTTTCTTTTTCTATGTCCTTTTAAAATTCTGCCTTTCATATGGAGAGTTTTTCTTTTTTTCTGCTTATACAAAACTAAGCAAAGGGGCTGTTCACAGAGAAAGCTTCCCTTCTTTTTGGAATTGCCTGTTTAATCCCTGGAAGCCTCAACTGCATTCCCCTATATCTGTGTTGTTTGAAATTTGTGCCAATAATTGACAGAGGTGTGAATATCCTGGCTCTTTCACCTCTCAGGGAGGATGACTCTATAGCAGGTGTTCTGGATCCCAGAACTTCCTCAATGGAAATTCACTTCAGTTGCCACAGTCATAGCTGGGTTGATCATCCACTTCTAATCATCTTCCCTGTCTCACTTTCTTATCCCACTTGCCCACTTCTTACCTCCCAAATAAACTACTACCATTCTAATCCTTGCCTCTGATTCTGCTTCTAGGAGAGCCCAAACTAAGACAAACATATAAATAGATCTATAGTCAGAGAATGAAAAACAAAGGGAAATTGTATATATTTATGAATAAATTATCTTTTCCATATGTGACATAGGTTGCAATATTTGTACTGAATATGGGCTATATTGGGACAATAAACTCAAAATTTCAAATGATTAAAAATAATTTTCCTAGTTGATTTTTTAAAATGCTTTGTTATTTTCATTTGCTTATGAAAATAGCTAGTGACTTAAGAATTTTTCAGGATTTCAAATAAAATAATGAAGCCACTAATTAAAATCTCTTCCTCAACTGCCTACCTTGTTCCTACAAGCTATTCTATGTTAGAGAAGTTTTACTTTGCCCATTGATGTTAAGCACCAGCTTAAAATGCATGTCTGCTGTAGTTTTTCTTCATATTATTCCTGGTTTTAGAAAAATTATTGTTTTCATTTAGTCTCTTTTCTCCAAGGTGCTTGACTGGATAGGAAAGATGGATGTAAACAATAATATAAGCTGAATAATTTTCAAATCTATCTGCTTAATTACAAGTATTTGCCCACAGAACTCCAAACAAGGTTTGCTGTGGATAATGCATTTTATGTTTTTGAAAAGAAGTTGCATCTTTATCTGCTAAAGATATGGCCACTTTCATAGGAAGCCTGTATGTCCAGATTTCCAAGAAGGCTTGGGATGACAGTATTGGAGACCAGGAAGACACCAGTCTCAGCTCACATCTCATATTCCAAGACATGTATAAGATTCTCATCTGACCATAAATTTCTTCTGCTGGCATATTTCAGTTTTAAGTAATTGAATTTCTTTATAGACCATGCCGAAGGCTTATTTTCTTCATATTAGTTTTTATCTGTCTTGTCTCTCTAGTTTCTGAAACTTCATCTAGCTCTCTTCCTCTTTGTTATTTCCTTTAGACTTTTCTAAAAACAGTTTGTACCCAAGAGGATTTCATTATCCCCGGAATACACTTCCCAGGGGAATCTTCTAGTCTATGATCAGCTGTAAATTGCACTCCAATTGTTTCGTGCGTAATCTAGTTTTTCCTTCAGCTAGGCTGTAAGCCCTTGAAGGCAGGAATTGAAGCATCTTTTTGTATTTACCATAAAACAGCACTGAACACGTAGTAAGAATCAATACAGACTGACTTGTTGGTTCACTCGTGCACTCTAGGACAATAAATACAAAATCTGCAGGTCCTTTAAATTTAATTGAGAATTCAGACTAGGAAATTGCACATAGAATGGCACCTCCACCAAGGCTATCTTGCTTATCCAAATAATTTTGCAGCTGTTTACGGCTGTATAGCTTACAAAGCACTTTTAAATGTTATGTTTATTTCATCCTCACAGTAGACATTTGAGGTAGAAAAGGCAGGGATTAGATCTCCATTTCACAGTTGAGAAACCAAGGGTAAGGGATTTGCACATGGTTATGAGGCTGGTATATTGTGGAGCTGGAACTAAGGTCCAAGGCTTTTCAAATCAATTTATTCCTTAAAGATCTTACTACCTATAGTGCTGTGTATTAAACTGGAACTAGGCTCGAAGGAAATTTACCACATATTCCTGAGCATTGTATTCACCCAATTTTATGACCAGCCTTAAAGATGCCCCATAAAGTGCTTTCAGTTAATGCTTACGAGCTTAGGTACTGTGTCAGCCTGCCTGAGCTTCACCACTTAATCTGTGTAAGCTTCAGTTTGTTCAGCTCTAAAATGGAGACGATAAGTATACTTACCTCCTAGGCTCTTTATTAAGATTGGGCCAGACTATACAGCAAGGATTTAGCATAGTGCATCCATATATATTAGCAATTATCCCATTATTCCTTTGTAATCTTTGGACCTTTTTATCTCTGCCTTGGAAATCATAGCCATTGTTTTGAAACTTCATTGGCTTAACTCTTATATTTTTATATTCTAGTCTACATATAATAAAATGTACCCACCAGCAGTGTGTCAGAGTTTTAGTTGCTCTACATTCTTACCAATACATAGTATTTGCAGCCGCCTTCATTTTCGCCATTTTAGTGGGCATATAGTTGTATCTCATTGTGATTTTAATTTACATTTCTCTGACAATCAGTGATACTGAGCACCTTTTCATGTGCTTATTTGCCATTCGTATGTCTATTTTTGTGAAGTGGCTCCTCAAATCTTCCAATTTTTAATTGATTACCTGACTTCTCATTGAGTTCTAAAAGTTCCTTATATATTCTGATTCTTCATCAAATATATGTATTGTATTAGTCAGGGTTCTCTGGAGGGACAGAACTAATGGAATAGATAAATATATATATAAAGGGGAGTTTGTTAAGTATTAACCGACATGATCACAAGGTCCCACAACAGGCTGTCTGCAGGCTGAGGAGCAAGGAGAACCAGTCCCAGTTCCAAAACTGAAGAACTCTGGAGTCCGATGTTCGAAGGCAGGAAGCACCCAGCATTGGAGAAGGGTTTAGGCTGGGAAGCTAGGCTGTTCTCTGCTTTCACATTCCTCTGCCTGCTTTATATCCTAGCTGTGCTGGCAGCTGATTAGATTGTGCCCACCCAGATTAAGGGTGGCTCTTCCTTTCTCAGCCCACTGACTAAAATGTTAATCTTTTGGCAACACCCTCGACGACACACTCAGGATCAATACTTTGCATCCTTCAATCCAATCAAGTTGACACTCAGTATTAACCATCACAAGTATTATAAATATTTTCTCCCAGTCTATGATTTCTCTCTCTATTTTCTTAGTGGTATTTTTCAAGGAATATAAAACTTTAATTTTGAAAAAGTCTAATTTATCAAAGTTTTTTTTTTTTTTTACGACTTGTTTTTGTTTTTGTTTTGCATTCTAAGAAATCTTCGCCAACTCCAAGGATGCAAGTACTTACTCTTGTGTTTTATCCTAGTTTTATATATTAACTTCTTATATTTAAATGTGTGATCCGTTTTGAGTTAATTTTTGTGTATCATGTGACATAAGGGTTGAGGTCCATTTTTTTGCCTAGTAATATCCAATTATTTCAACACCATTTGTTGGAAAGATTATCCTTTTCTCATTGAATTGCCATGGCATCTTTTTAAAAGATTCTATTTACCATTGATGTGTGGGCCTATTTCTGATCTCTCCATTAATCTAAATGCCTGTTGTTCTGCTAATACCAGACTCTTCGGTTTCTTTAGCTTTATAGTAAGTCTTGAAATAAGGCAGTGTAAATTCTTCAACTGTGTTCTTCTTTTTCAAAATTGTTCTGGTTCATCTAAGTACTTTGCATTCACATATAGATATATAATTAGCTCATGAATTTCTTACTACACATACATACAAAAACTTACTTGGAGTTTGATTGGAATTGCATTGAATCTATACATCAGTTTGGGGAGAATTCACATCTTAACAATATCGAATCTTCTAATTCGGGTATGGCATAACATTCTATTTATTTAGGTATTTAAAATTTTTTCTCAGCAGTATTTTCTAGACTTCAGTATACAGGCATTGTACATATTTTGTTAAATTTATCTCAGTGTTCCATGTTTTTAGAAGCTATTATAGTATTCCATGTTTTAGAAGCTATTGCACACTGAATGTTAAAATTTTATTATCAAATTATTCATTGTAGTATATGTAAACACAAATGATTTTGGACTTGAATCATGTAAACTTGTTAAATTCACTTCTTAATTTGTAAATGTCTTAGGATTTTCTATGTACAGAACTAAGTTTTCTGCAAATGCATTTTTATGTATGTGTGAGTTTGTTTTTTATTGTCGAATATTATTTACTTTCATGAATATGCCCCAATTTTTAAACTATTCACTTGTCAATTGACATCTGGGTTATTTTCAGTTTTGAGGCATTACAAATAAAGCTCCTATGAACATTTTTAACAATTTTTTGTGCGGACATGTGTTTTAATTTCTCTTTGGTAAATATCAAGGAATAGAATGGCTGGATCAGAGTACAGGTGTACATTTACCTTTGTAAGAAAACACCAAAATATTTACTCAGGTGGTCATGCTATTTTACATTACCACTAGCAGAAAACTCAGTGCATTTCTTCACATTGCAAGTGAGAAATAAGGAAGAAACACTGTAAGTAGCCTCAGCTCTCATTTTGATGCTTGCCTTAGTGGTCATTTTCTTCCTTTTAACCATCTTCTGGATGACCGTCTATGCTCCAGCCACCTGCTCCCTCTCAGAGGCTTAAGCACACAAAACAGTTCCTGCCTTATGGCCTCCATGCACGTTTCTTTCTCGGCCCGGGACACTCTTCCTGTGGCTCCTGACAGGCCACCTCTTTCTTGTTGATCAGCTCTCAGGTTGTCTATCACTTCCTGCGAGGCCTTTTTTAACCACTCTGTCTAGGTAGCTCCCGCCCCCACCCCAGTGTTCTCTGTTGTTTCTTTCCTTTGTAGCACTCATTACCACTTGGAATTTTATTATTATTTGTTTATTTACTTAGTTTTGACTATCTCTCTAGCTAAACAGTAAGTTCAATGAGAGCAGTTTTATCTACCACATAAATATAAGTGCCAAGGTTAGAGCAGAGTAGATGCTCAATTAATATTTGCTGATCGAATAAATGAGGATCCCCCTCTTGGGGAACTTCAGAGTCATTGTCCTGCCTTGACCCCCTCCTCTACATGTGATTGCCAGGCTTTGTGCCACCTGACCCTGCCACCCTGGGTGACTCACAATGCAGATTCCCATGTTGAAGGCTCTAAAAGGCCCTACAGGAAAAAAAAAATTATATTTTACTCAGTATTTCTCAAAAGTATTTGATAATCGAATCCTTTCTTTGTGGCTTCTTTATTTGCTTTCTACACAAGAGCATCCTGTAGAATCTTTATTTGGGAAATTTTAGTCAAAGCCAAAGCTAGATCCCAGCTCAATTAAGCAGACTGAGTTGAATGCATAAATGATCAACATCCCTTCCTCCCCTTTCTCCTCTTCAGAAAGGATGAGGTGAAGAATATGGCGAAGAACAGTGCTATGTGTTCCACATACTTGATCAATAAAAATACCTTTTTGTATTTGATGCAGTTCAGTTCTTTTATATTTTGATGTCTCCCTCAAAATGAATTTATCAAATCAGCTGATCAAAGTGTCTTGCCTTCATTTGAATAAATTTTTCAATACAAGTAAAACGAGGCTAAATAGGATTGTAAAATAGGAATTATGAAGTTTCCTATAATTCTTGTATACTTTGAACATCTTCAAACATTTTCCGGTCTATAAATGTTTAGTACATATAGGACTACTAAAGTTGGTTGCTTCTCCTTTTGGGAGCATATTTTCCTTTAAGTCTTTGAGCACAGTTATAGCAGCTTTAAAGTATCTGTCTGCTAAATTCATCTGTGTTATTTAAGAGTTGGTCTCCCTTCATTGCCTTTTTCTCTTGAATATAAGTCACATTTTTCTTTTTTGTTTTTTGGTTTTTTGGTTTTTTTTGTATGTCTAGCAATTTTTTATTGTATCCTTGACATTGTGAGCAATACATTAAGGAGATTCTCTATTCTGTTATTAGGTTGGTGCAAACATAATTGCAGTTTTGCCATTACTTTAAATTACTTTTGCACCAACCTAATATGTTCCTTCAAAGAATATTAACTTTTTTAAAGCAAGCAGAACCAAAGTCTTCAATAGAGGTTCAGTGCTTAGCCTTAATTGGATTGCTTGGAGTCACATGATGATTCTAGAGTCAGCCAGAAATAAGAGCAGTTTATGAGCAGATTTGTGGACTCTTCCACTCTGATTCTGTTCTTTCTGGAATTTCTCCCCTCACTTTCTTTCCTTCCTTCCTTCCTTCCTTCCTTCCTTCCTTCCTTCCTTCCTTCCTTCCTTCCCTTCCTTCCTTCCTTCTTCCTTCCTTTTTGAGACTGAGTCTCACCCTGTCCCCCAGGCTGCCAGCCTGAAGTTCAGTGGTGTGATCTTGGCTCACTGCAATCTCTGCCTCCCAAGTGCAAGCGATTCTCCCACCTCAGCCTCCCAAGTAGCTGGGACAACAGTTGTATACCACCACACCTAGCTAATTCTTGTATTTTTAGTAGAGATGGGGTTTCACCATATTGGCCAGGCTGATCGCAAACCCCTGACCTCAAGTGATCTGCCCTCCCTGGCCTCCCAAAGTGCTGGGATTACAGGTATGAGCCACCGTGCCCGAGAACCCCTCACTTTCTAGCTGGTATGATTGTCCTGATCTCTGTCTCCTAATTCTTTAAGCAATAAGATTATAGGTTTCTATGTCCTGCAGAGTGTGGACCAGGTCTGCCTTTAGGCTAAAAGCTATAAAGCAAAACAAAAGAAAAAATAGGAAACTCATCTAATGTCACTGGTCTCTTCTAGATTTCAAACCCTCTCTAGTACCTTCCTGCTCTTACTTACTCTCCAATACTTTCAGGTGGTGGTTCTAAAATATTTTGTTCAGAGTTTCTCATTACTATTTGCAGTAGGACCTCCTCAGCCATTACTGGAAGTGGAAACTGTCCTCGTGGGAGATGTCCAGTTCCGACCACAATTGAAAGAAGACCTGAGTGGAGACATAACTTTAGGCTTTCTTGCAAATCACATGACAACTTATGAAAATTCGTGTATAAGTGTGACTCTAGAATGGTTTTTGTGTCTTTTTATTTATTAATTTTTTTAGACGGAGTCTCACTCTGTCACCCAGGCTAGAGTGCAGTGGCTCAATCTCAGCTCACTGAAAGCTCTGACTCCCGGATTCATGCCATTCTCCTGCCTCAGCCTCCCGAGTAGCTGGGATTACAGGAGCCTGCCACCACGCCCGGCTAATTTTTTTTTTTTTTTTTTTTTTTTTTGTATTTTTTGGTAGAAATGGGGTTTCACCGTGTTAGCCAGGATGATCTCGATCTCCTGACCTCGTGATCCGCCTGCCTCAGCCTCCCAAAGTACTGGGACTACAGGCGTGAGCCACTGCGCCTGGCCTTTTGTGTCATTTTTTAGAGTGTCTTACATCTAAACAAGTTAATTTCCTCTCAGAGGCCATTTGCCAGGGCTCCTTGCCTACACGCAGGAGAATACTGACAGAATCTTCCCACAGGCTAGGGCTGGGCAAGCAGAGCCGGGCTTCCAGGGCAGAAGTCCTTCAGAACTATTTCCCTGGAGGCAAAAGCAGACCCAGAAGCTGCCTCTTCTATGTGTTGGCCTGGACTCTCTAGTGGCTGCTCAGCTTCCCAGAAAACCTCCCTCTGTAGGCATAGAGAGTTTCACTGCCTGGTCATTAGTTCACCCTGGTGGCAGAGGCATCCAAACCCACTTCAAGTGGCAGGAATTCAAAATAGCTCTCCTGCTCAAAGACATCTTGGATATCGGAGAAGGAAAAAAGAAAAAAAAAAAAAGAGAGAGAGAGAGAGAGAGAAAGCTAATAGAGCTGGTCTTTGGGAATGCATTTTCTTCTTGGAAACCTGCATGCAACTTTATGACTGGTTCTTTCGTAAAATGTCATTAGACTGGAAATAACCCACTTGGTATGCCCTCTTGGCGTCATTCCACCCACATTGAACAATGTAACACTTTCCTTTCCCAACCCTCTCCATCTGCTTCTGCTACCAGAATATTGCCTGGCCTCAGAAAGTACACAGAGGGATGGCCTCCCTTCCTGACGTGTTATCCCTAATCCTTCCACTCCCACCACAAAGGAAAGGCCAATCATAATTCACTCTTCAAATGCATGGCCACTCAGAGGAGTCTGAAGAAACTTGGGACTCTATTGGAAAAGAGGAAGGGAGAAGAAATTGTTGCGCAGATAGCCAACTATATCTTCACTTGAATATTTTTAGTAAACCTATTTGTATATTAATATGTTTTCAAATATTTGTTAATAATTGACAACATGGATCATAATGCACTTGTTCTCAAACTTGACTGCGTACGGCAATCATGTGGGGAGTTTGAGAAAATGCTGATGCCTGGGTGCTTCCTCCAGAGGTTCTGGTTTAATTGATCTGGGACACAGCCTGGGCAATGGGATTTTAAAAAGCTCTCAGGTGATTCCAATATACAGAAAAATTTAAGAACCATTGTCATAGTCTGAATGTGTCCCCTAAAAAGCGTGTGTTGGGAACTTAATCCTCAGTGCAATGGTGCTAGGAGGCAGGGCCTCATGAAAGATGTTTAGGTCATGGGCACTCCACCCTCATGAATGGATTAATGTTGATTATAAAAGGGCTTGAGACAGTAAGTTTGATCCACCATGGATAACACAGGAAGAAGGTCTTCACTGGATGCCAGCCCCTTGATCTTTGACTTCCCTGCCTCCAGAACTGTGAGCCAATCAATTTCTGTTTATTATAAATTACCCAGTCTGTGGTATTCTGCAATAGAAGCACAAAATAGACTAAGACGTAGTCCATCACTATTTTACACATACCATCTAGAAAACAGAACCAGAAAGGTAGTTGCAGTTAAAAGCTAATGTCAATAAAGCCAGACCATTCATAAATGATATTTTTTTAATCTACTGTAATTGGTATGATCTGCTATGTGTACGAACAAAGTTAAAACTCCATTTTAGTGTTTGAAATAATCATTTGAGCCTCCTCTCTGTGCCCCCCACATGCTAATCAGTAGAAAACCCTGCCTCCTTCTCTAGGAATCCCCCTCATTCTGACCTTGAAATTGTCCAAGAAAATCTTGGCGCTTACTGAGTACCAAGTGCCAGTCCTGATTCTAATCATGGATAAAAAAATGTGGGATGTGTTCACTCTTCCAGCAGGCCCTTCGTCTTCTCCTGCCATTGCTTCTGTGCCTGCCACATGATGCCATTTCATTAAGACAGATGTACATGTGCTGTCTGCTGCTACCAAGATCCCTCTGCCAGAAGCAGCCAGCAATAGTTTTTTGACTATTATAAAAATAATAAAGCTACACTTCACTAGGTACCCACTGTGTGTTTTTATTCACTCTTGCAAGTCCTTAACTCAAAGGAAAAAAAAATTGTTTTGTTTTGTTAGCTGGTGAGATGAAACTTGAGCTAGAAAAGTTTTCTTTTAAAACTTGCTACTGACTTCTTTACCTGCCTGTAACCTAAGTATGCCCTCTTAATTATACAAACATAAGATGAGTAGGCACTTAATACTCTGGAAGTTTAAATGACATTTATAACTTAAAAAAAAACTTTACTTTTTGTTGCAGTACCTCTTTTTATGCAGAATTGGCCCATAGAGACTTAAATGTTTTATAGAGATGGAGGTAAAGAAGGCTTCTGGAATAAGAGAGAGAGAAGATCTCTCCTCTTTTGAAGTTCAATATGGTTTTGACTGAAGTATACCAGCAGGACAAGGCCTTGAGGGCCCTATCAGGGTAACCCACAGCAAGGGAAGGTGTGGAAGGGGCTCTGGCCCCTGCCCAGGGCTTGCTAGCAGTCTTGGATGTTCCTGTTTGGAGAGCTGGTTCAGCTCACCATGTGTCTGAGACTAGAACACATCCGCAACTCCCCAGGAATAAGGGGATGAGGTGAGTGTGAGCCAAAATGCTTATCTTGGGAACTCCAACAGGGGGCCTCACCCAGTCCATTAACAACCCTGAATGCAGCAGGGAGAGGGGATAGCTGCAGTCCCAAACACGCATGCTGGGACACTGTCTAGATGGGCAGCCACTAGCCACACATGGCTTTTGAGCCTCTGAAATGTGGCTATTCTGAATGGAGACATGTGCTCTAAGTGTAAAATGCATATTAGATTTTGAGGACTTACTGTAAAACGGTATCATAAAATTTCTCAATTTTTATGTTTATTACCTGTCAAAATAATATTTTGCACATATTGGGTTAAATATGCTATATTATTAGACTTAATTTCATCTTAATGGGGTTATTAAAAATAATTAAGAATCCCATATGTGGCACGTATTTGTGGCTTGCATTACATTCCTATTGGACAGTGCTGGTCTAGAAGATCCCATTGTCACTGCTGGAGCCATTTGGAAGCAGGTACTATCATTAGGATGTCTTAGTTTCAAGGAGTAACAACCCCAACCCAAAGTGGTATTAATAATAAAGAAATGCATTATCTCACAGCAGTTCAAGGCTGGAAAGCACCTTAGACTTTGTTTTGAACACCATGGCTTGCTGGCATCATTAGACCCAGTGCTTCTCACTTTCCTACTTTGCTGTCATCTGGCCCATGCGAGGTCAATGTGTATCTATCGAAGTCCCAAGCGTCCATCTAATGTCTAGAGAAAACTGGGGCGGCGGGGGGGGGGGGGGTGCCTTTTCTTATCTCTCTTATTAGAAGTGGAGACATCTTTTTAGATGTCTACTTAGCCAAAATTGGGTCACATAAGTTTTGCTGAACCACTCACTGGCAAAGTCGTTGGATGCTGAATGGCTTGGAGTAATCTACAATGAGAAGTCTGTTGGGGAGGAAAGAACCAAGGCCATGATAGGAGGAAAGAACATTTTGGACCAACTAACCCCTGATGTTCTTGGACAATTTAGCGAAAGATCACAGGTCTCACAAGGACTACTACATATTCTGCTACTGAGACAGGGCTTATTTAGTTTGAAACACAAAAGAGATGTTATTGTGTTTGTATTCACAGGCTATTGTAGCTTAACAAACAAATAACTTTATATAAATAGACAAACAAAGCAAATAAAATCCCATAGTTCAATGTGGCAGAATGGAAAGAGCACTGTATCCAAATATGGCAATCTAGAGACTTGGCTTTGCTAATACCTTGACTACTAATTTGTTGTGGCAGCTGTAAAGCTAAGCTAACTTTTCTGTGCTTCTGCTGGTTAACCTCTAACATGAATGTCCAAAGATTATGAGTCCAGATGGCAAAATAATCACATGAATCCTTCATTTATTCTCTAATACAAACATATAACGCATGGTGATAGAAATGGAATATAACACATTTTTAAAATACACGTCTTAGAGAAAACAGGAACATCTCTTTTAAAAATAAAAAAATAGCAAATATTTGGAAAGTTGAAGTTATGGGGCACATAGGGAGTAGGTGCTGTCAAATTTCCTTTGGAAATGAGGGTCAAGAGAACTCTATTCATCATGGGAGACCAAGCTCCTTGAATTAAGCAGGGGGCTGGACAGCACCTCCATCCAGGGAACTGGGACTGAAATTTTTCTGCTTGACCACATAGCTATGGCTAGAAACATTCTACTTGTGTAGAGAGGAGCCCACGTAATAAAGAGAACCAGGCTAGCACAGGGCACAGGTGTAATGCGTTACCTGCTTGAACTGAATGACTGGAACTTTCATGTAAGACTATCCTGAAGGTGTGAAGTCCGGAAGGTCAGGCTGAGGCAACCATGGGAAGGAACAGGCATTCAGGAAAGTTGCATGCAGGATGAAATCTCAAATAAAATCTACAAAGCACACAGAAAAATTCATTGCAACACAAATCCCTTATGAGATTCAACGAGTGAGAATTCATACCCAAAGAAATTGGAATGACATAAATTTCAAATAACTTTAAACTTAACATGCTTAGAATTCTTAAAGAGATTAAGGATGTATTAATAGCATTCTTTCGATATTAAATTGGAGGTTATATGGCAAGAACAAGAAGATATAAAATAAGCTTGTTGAAAATTAAATTTTATTCCTTGAATTAGGAAAAATCACACTCAAAAAATAAACCTTAATACTTAGCATAAACAAGAGACTGGGCAGACCTGAAGGCAGAACAAAAGAATTGGAAGATTACACTGAGAGGGGTCATACAGAACTTAGCCTAGACCTAGCCTAGAAAGAAGAGATAGAATAAAAGAGTTCAGGTAAAAGAAAAATAGACAGAGAAATACAGACCACACATCCAATGGGAGTTCCAGAAGGAATGAATCATAAAAATTGGGCAGAAAAACTACTTAAAAGTATAATAACAGAAAAAAATTAATTGAAAAAATATAAAAATCCTCAGACTGAAAAATCATCCTGAATGCTTAAGAGGACAAAAATAAATAAAAATAAAATTTACATTTAGATAGAGTGGTCTAAAATTAAAATGGATGTCAAACAATTAAAAAGGTGTCTTGATTTTATGAAATTATTTTGAGGCTCAAATGAACAATGGGTGGGAAGGTGCCCTGTGGAGAAGAGCGGGTAATGCTACGATGTGCTGCGGTTAGAGGTGATAATCAGTCATATCTCCCCCCAACTCTAAGTTTGGAATCAGTTGAGAAATAGTCACAAAAGATGGAGAATGAAGATACAAATATCACCTTTATTATGGATAAGCTAGATTGGAGAACACTATCCACCTTCAACCAAGATGATTCTGATACATGGGGGGCTGGCCGCAGCGGCTCACGCCTGTAATCTCAACACTTTGGGAGGCCGAGGTGGGAGGATCACTCGAGGTTAGGAGTTTGAGACTAGCCTGGCCAATATGGTGAAACCCTGTCTCTATTAAAAATACAAAATTTAGCTAGGCGTGGTGGCACGCACCCACACAGGAGGCTGATGCAGGAGAATTGCTTGAACCCAGAAGGTGGAGGCTGCAGTGAGCCAAGATCGCACCACTGCACTCCAGCCTGGACAACAGCATGAGAGACAAAGGGAATCACTTGCTGCATTCCTTTTCTTTTCCTTTTTGGGGACAGGGCCTTGCTCTGTCACCCAGGCTGGAGTGCAGTGGTGTAATCTCGGCTCACTGCAACCTCTGCCTCCCAGGCTCAAAGAATTCTCCTGCCTCAGCCTCCTCAGTAGCTGGGATTACACCTGCCACCACACCTGGCTAATTTTTAAATTTTTTTTTCAGAGAAGGGGTCTCACTATGTTGCCCAGGCTGGTCTCAAACTCCTGGACTCAAGCAATCCTTTTATGTTGGCCTCCCAAAGTGCTGGGATTACAAGTATAAACCACCATGCATGTCCACTGTACTCATTTTATATTGCTGTGTAATACATATTTTAAATTTAATAGCTGAAAACACAGATTTATGATGTCACCATTCCCACACATCAGGAATCTAGACATTGCTTAACTGGATCCTCTGCTTGGGGCCTCACAAGATTGTCTGCAAAGAATTGACCAGGTCTCCTTCCTTCCTGGAGCTCAGAGTCCTCTCCTAAGCCTAGGGGGATGTTGAGCAAGAGTTAGTTCCTTGTGGTTACAGGACTGAGGCTGGAAGTTTCTAGAGACTTCCCACAATTCCCTGCTTTGTGACTCTCAACATATGCAGTTGACATGATGGCAACTTGCTTCTTCAAGGCCAGCAGGAAAGTCTTGCTTCTTCAGTCTGCTAAAACTTCTATCACAACATAATTATAGGGTGATAGCCCTACATCTTTGTTGTATAATCTAATCTAATCAAGGGAGTGATAGCCCATCACTTTTGCCATATTCTGTTGGATAGAAGCAAGTCACAGGTTCATCAACACCTATAGGGAGTGGATTACACAGGGCTTGAACATCAGGCAGCAGGAATTATCGGCAGTCACCCTGAGGTCTGTCCAACACACTCACTGTCCTAATTTATAAAATGGGAATATTTCACAAATGGGAATATTTGTTATGATTATCAAATAAAATAATAATATGAGAAAGGACTTGACACAAAGAAAATGCTCAGTAATGTGAAATACCCTTTTCTGGCCCAAGAAGAGGGTCAGTGACGATCAGACCACAGGGTAGTAATCTAAATTTTTAGCCAATGCCTCAGTGCTGAAGCAGATTGTCCAAGGACTGTATTTTTAAAAACACAGAGAGGATATGTCATCTGCCCAAGGTCCTATAATGATAGAGCACAGACAACACGGAGTCTTTGTCTGACTTCACAGTCAGCACATCACAATGCCCACCTGCTCCTGTCCAAGGACCTGAGGCCTCTCAGTTCCCCTGTAGCCCTACAATTTATGTCACTCTAGAGGTCCACCCCAGGGCTCTGCTTTTTAAACTAAGTCTGGAATCTCTAGATTTCTTTATGTACCCCTTCCTCAAATTTGAACATACATCCCCAAAATGTGTATCTGTGTTTGATTGTTTATAAATTATACATACAAGCTATCATATTAGTTTATTATAAAACATACCCAAAAGAACTTTTCAAAGGATAGAAAACATGTAATAAACCATACGTTAAAGTTTTCTGCTAATTGCAATGGCTCTCTTCTTCATGAGCTGATTTTAGTTGGGGTTTCCATTAACGATTGATGGTTTAAATCTATACTTCAAATAACCTTCTTGATGGAGTTCAATACCCTTTGGCCTCAGTGTAGGCTTCTTTGTGGATCTGATTCAATTATCATTATTTTTATTTTGTAATATGATTGAAGGAGTAGGAAAAATGTCCGCTCTGCCATTTTCTTATTCTTTGCAGAATTATTAATTGCATTATTATTAATTGCACTATTATTCTATTTAACTTATTATGCTATTTAACTTGTAATTCTATTTAGTTTGTAATTTAGAGGGCGGGAGTCTTTTAAACAATTGTTTGTTGGCAATATACAAACTGTATTGTGTCACAATACACTAAACGCCAGTGAAGGAGTGATAGTATAATCATCAACCTCTTCACAGTGTGAATTCCCACTTTTCCTTCAGGATAGCTCAAGTTCTGTTTGTGATCCATGACCAGCTTGTATATGCACCAAGTGAGAGTACCAGTGCCATTATGTATACTAAATGTTGATCAATCTAGATTGCTTATGGGGGAGGATGAATAAAAATAACTTTGGAAGTTCTGCAAGCCTGTCTTTAGAGACCAGTGAATAGGATTTTTCAGTTGTGAATCCAAGTTAATCAATATTGGAGATTCTGGCATCAATATGAATAGTCATTTTGAAAAGGTATTTATAACACCTTTGCCACCTCTAATGTATAACATTTCCGTATGTCACTTAAGAGATCTTGCCAAGTGAGATAAATGAAGCTTAAGAGAATTCAGTTTTATCTCAGCAGAGGGCGTCCCTTCCTTCAACAAGAGGCTGTCTTAAGACCTAGAACCTAAGCAAAGAGGTCATGAGAATAATGTCTAAGTCTAAAAGGACTAAATTAAGCTCATCCATTATCCAACCTAATGTCCTCATTTCCTGTGTGAGCTGAAGTCCAGGGAACCGCTCGGAATTCCATGGTTAGCTGATGACTAAAGCAGGACTGGAATTCAGGCCTCCTATCCTCAGCTCAGGGCATTCTCCAATATTCCCCACAGCCCTTTAATGCACATTTCTTAGGAAATATTTATTAGGAATATTAAGGCTAGCTCATTTACATTTAATGGAATCACTGATAAATGTGGGTTTTCATCTAGCATCTTATTTCATGATTAATATGTTCTACCTCTTCTATGATTCTTTTTCTCATCTCTTGACTTCTTTTGGATCAACTAAGATATTTTAGTCATTAATCTTTCCCCTTACTATTTTGGAAGATTTACAATAACTATCTATTCTTTTAGTGGCTGGCCTAAAAATTATTATCATTTTCTGTTTATTATTTTATTTTTAACCTTTCATTGTTATCCAAATATAATATAACTGTTAATCTCTATCATTGGCCTATACAATTCAGAAAGCTTAGAACACTTCAATCCCATCTATCTACATCCCAATTAATTGGCACTTGTCACAATTTAACATTCTACATAATTTTTAAATTCTATATTTTTATTGTTTTTTCGTCTTCATTTCTTCCTGAATCTCACATTTTCCATCTGGATCATTTTACTTGTCCCTTAAATACATCCTTTAAATTTTTCCAAACCCATTTTTTTTAAAAAAAGTATTTATCTTTACCATCTATAATATAAATGGATATATAACATAATAATATATTAATAAATAGAATACCTCCTGGGAATAGAAATCTAAGTGAGCAATTATTTTCTGTCAACATGTTGACACTATTATTTTACTGTCTTCTGACTTATTAACTTTAAAAAAATCAGTTGTCAACTTAATTTTATTTCTTTAAAGGTAATATGTCCTTTTCTCTATGGCTGCTTTTATCATATGGTGTGCTTACTGTTCAGTTTCTTTGGTTTTCTGTGGTTTCACTATAATGCTTCTGGCAGTGCTATTCTTTACATTTATATTGTGTAAGCTCCATTAGGCTTCTTGAATCTATTGATTGATGTCTTTTATTAATCCTTAATATTCTTGGCTATCATATCTTAAAACATTGCCTTTAGCTTATTCTGTCTGTTTTCTCCTTTGAATACAGCAGAATTATTTTATAGTTTGTGACTAATAATTCCAACAGACATTATTTCCAGTGATTATGGGTCTATTTGTGTTGTCTGTTGTTTCTGCTGGTGTTGTTCAATGAACTCTGTTTCCATGTATGACTGGCTGTTTTTGACAATGTGTTGGACATGGTGTTTTAAAGATTATTTGTACTAATTTTCACAATAATTTGAGGCCTAGCATAACATCATCTTCTTCCAAAGAGGATTTTCCTTTGCCTCTGCCAGACACTTGAGGTGCTACCAGTCTGGGTCTATCTCAAACCAAGTTCAAGGCTTGCAGTTTCCTGGACCACCCAAATGACATAAAGCCAAATCAAAAATTCTTTGCAGGGATTAGCTCACTCATGATTTACCTTACCTGGATCCTTTGGGATCCCAGTTTAAAATGGTCATGGTTTATTAAAATCCTGACTTCTGAGGCCGGGCGCGGTGGCTCAAGCCTGTAATCCCAGCACTTTGGGAGGCCGAGGTGGGTGGATCACGAGGTCAGGGTAGAGACCATCCTAGCTAGCATGGTGAAACCCGTCTCTACTAAAAATACAAAAACTAGCGGTGGTGGCCCTGTAGTCCCAGCTACTCGGAGGCTGAGGCAGGAGAATGGCGTGAACCTGGGGCTGGGCTTTACAGTGAGCAGTCAGCGCCACTGCACTCCAGCCTGGGTGACACAGCCCGAGACCCGTCTCAAAAAAAAAAAAATCCTGACTTCTGGTGGATCACAGGTCTTGCCTTTTGCCTCGTGGTCCCAGGAATTTGCCAAAAATACATTTCTTTAGGATTAGCAAATGTTCCTAGGGCAAAATCAGATTCAGATGTTGGTCTTACTCTCTTGGTTCTCCTCTTCTAGATTTTGATTTTGTAATTCCTCAATATATTGTTAATACTTTGATTCTTTTGAGAAGATTTTTAATACTTCATTCAGTTCTTTATGTTTCCTTAGTGGGAGGATTGGTCCAAATTTTCTAATCATCAATTGTTGTGAGTAGAAGTTTCAGTTTATGTATTTATTAGAAGAAAGAATATTTTTCATAGTTTTCTATTTCTACTTTATGTTTATGAAATTGTTAGTCACTATAGAGCACTTTATATATACCAAGAATATGTGTGTGTGTGTGTGTATATATATACATATATATATGTAACATATCCTACATAACCAAAATTGTTATGTAGCATTTATCAAGTCCCTTTAAAGGACTCAATCTGGTGTAATATGAAATTATTTATAAGATAATTTTAAGTTGTGACTACTTCAGGTGTTTGATATTCAGTATGATAAATGTGTGCTTTACCAACTCATAAAAATATAATGGAAGATTCAGGGATCTGTATGTAACATACATACATAATGTCATATCTCACCAAAGGTGCTTACTCTTCCCACTGAATGAAAGTGTCTTCCCCTTCCCTGGTCTCTTTCAGGTCTTTTCTCTATCCTCATTTTCTCAGTGAAGCCTTTCCTATATATCCTATTTAAAATTGCAAACTCCCCCACCCCATTCCTGCATTTCTTAATCTAATCTTGTTTTTTGCTTTTCTCCATCATACATACTTATATACTAAACATTGTATATCCTGGCTCTATCTATCACTGCCTCTCCAATCTTGATAAATCTACTTAACCTCTCAATTCCTCATTTTCCCTAGATGTAAAAGAGTGTGAAGAAAAGCATCCCACTCTTTTTCATCTGAATGTCTCACATTGAGTATGGTGATAGATCACAAAGAGGGTTAAATTTTAATAAGATCATTACCATTATTGTTGCATAATAACCTTTTTTTATATTAATGTGCTGGATTGTAAGAAATGACCAAAAATTCCTCCTATCTATATATGCACACATACAGTCTAATCTCCATTCTTTTAAATCTGGATAGCCTTATGACCTGCTTTGTGGTGGAAATGACTGTATGTTTTAACTGCAGGCTTCAAGAGCCTACATAACGTCCATTCTTACCCTCCTAGAACCCTGAGACATTTATGTGAAAAAGTCTGGGTTAGCTTCCTTGAGAATGAGAGACCACATGAGAAGAGAGGCCCAGCCAACTTCTTGCATCAATTACCGGTGAGTGAGAATGTCTTTGACCATATAATCCCAGTCAAGCCACTAGAAGAATGCAACCACAAGTGTAACAATAAACAAGACCAGCAGAAGAGCTGCCCAGCAGTCCAAGCCCCAACTGCTGACCCATAGAACCATGAGAAAATAAATAGAAAACTGAAACAAAAAGTATTTGCTAAAGAGCAAAATTGGCTATGTCAGAAAATATTTGAATAGTTATTTGTTCAAGAAGCAAAAGAATAAGAGTTATACTCCCTTTTATAGTAATAAACCCCTACCTAACCAACTTTTCTGCAGATAATAATTTAAAACTTTAGAAAAACAGAAAAATATCTGAGGGGAAATAAAAGCAGGCAGATATTACAGAAGAGTCTATACTTGAAGAAGGAAATACCATGAGTTAAGTTTTATGTTTTTCTTTTTTACAGCTTTTATCCTGAGAGCAGACTATAGCTGGTGTGACATGGGGGTCACTGAAACTCAGATAGAAACCCACAGTCTTCCTGGCTTGCAGAACCAAATGTCAGAGTTCAAGGCAACCACAGCTTCTTGAAAATGAGAGGGAAATTCCATGAAGGAGATAATCACAGAGAGAGAGAGAGAGACAGAGAGAGAGAGAGAGAACACCCAAATGCTGCCTAGAAATTTCTGGTTGAATCCTATGTCTCACATTTGTGGGACAGAGCTCAGGTCTCTCAGCTGAGGCTAAGAAAACAACTTGGATTTGAGCTGCTGCCCAATTCAGGGCATACAGAATTTGCAATTTGAATTCAGCCAAGATAACTACCTGCCTAGAAAAAGCTGCACAATATTCTTCAGAATAGCATAACAGAACACAGAGTCTCTTCAATATATCATTTATAATAGCCAGAATACTTTCCAAAATTGCTCAACATTTGAAGAAGAAAAATGTGACCCATTCTCAAGAGAAAAAAACAATTTAGAGATAATGCAGGTGATATAATTGGCAGACTAGATTTTAAAGTGGTTATTGTAACTATACTCAAGGACATAAAGAAAAACATACTCCTAATAAATGAAAAGATAAGAAAGCTCAATAAAGAACTAAAAACTACTTTTTTTCTTAAAAGAATCGAATAAAAATTCCAGAATTAAAAATTATAATATCTAAAATAAAAAATTTACTGGCTGGCCTTAACAGTAAAATAGAAATAACAGCAAAAAGTTAGTAAGCTTTAAAATCATTCAATAGAAGTTATTCAATATGCAGAGCAGAGAGGAGACATTGAAAAACAATGAGCAGGTCCTCTGGGAACAGTGGACAATATCAATAGGTCTAATACATATGTAACTGGAGTCAGAGAAGGAGAAGAGAAAAAAATAGGTCAGAAAAAATGTTTGAAAAAAAATGTAGGTGAAAATTATTCAAATTTAGAGAAAGGCATGAAGTTACAAATTTGGGAAGGAGAGCAATCCCCAAGCAGAAGAGGATTAAACACACACTTACACACACCCCCCACACACAGGAACATCAGAGTCAAAGTGCTAAAAACCAGAGTTTGGAAGAATAATCTTGAAAGAACACAAAGGATCTTATTGTAGACTCATTCTACACCAAATAAAATACTACATCCAGAGTTTCATGAACTGTTTTTATTCAGGAAATTTTCAGTGTAGGAGAAATTGTGGCTTTTCACTGGAGAAACAAATCCTGGGTGTGAGAAGCTGATCCACACTGTCAGAGACCAAGGAGGTGGGTGGCCGAGGAGGAGACTAGCAGCCTTTCACTTCCATTTCAGCTGGGGAAGAGCTTCTGGAGGAGACAGGATGCTGTGAGCTCTCTGAAAGACAGTAAGATTTTGACATAAATAACTCTAAAATCAGGGAAAGAGAAGTGAGATCCTCATGGTAAACTTGAGAATGACCCAACCAGAGAATCTAGTGCCTTGGAGCCAAGGGAGTTTTTGAAATGGAATTAGTAGAAAGAAATTTGGGGGGAATGGGGAAGGCCCAGAAGATTTTAATCCTTACAGCATGTATTTCCTCATATGCTTTCCCTCCTTTCTCCCACAATTTAGCATAACCCTATTCAGGGTGGATCACTTTGAAATATAAGGAGGTAGATTCTTTCCCTTCCTTTTCACCAATAGATCAGAGATGTCTGGAGGTAGCTGCCCTGGGGAATGTGTGGCCTCGTTTTGACAAATGTGGACCTCGTAATTCATAGAGAATGATGTTAATAATTGAAAACAAATAAATAAGAAAACCTCCAAATGTAAACCCAAAGTTTGCTGCTTGTTATAATTACGTTTTTCATACTAGACTGGAAATAAGGCTATTGTGTTTTTGTTTGTAGTGTAAGCCTCTTTTTCTCTTTTTATTCCCCCTCCTTTACTTCCCCATCCCTCCATCCCACACCATCTTGTTTTAGGGGCAATATTCCCAAGAGAGGGTAGTAGTCCAAGAAATAGCTGGAGGCTGGTTGCCTGAGGTTGAGGCAAGGGCCTGGTGTGATCCCAGGCTGAGCACCAGTGGGGAATAGTGCAACGCAGCAGCATCATGGCCGGTCTTCCAGCCCGTCTGCAGCTCTTCCTGGAACACAGGCCTTTTCCTGTGTTTGAACTCACCGCCAGTGGCTGTCCTACCAAAGGTAAACAGCAGCAGTCTAAGCAAACTACTCTGTTTCCAAAAGAAAGCTTTTAACTTTTCTTCTGGAGGAGGCAGGAGGGGGTTGTTTGAGGACTGGGTGGAGGAGAGAGAGGAGGTTAGACCAGAGGAAACACAAGTGACCCTGGAGCCTTGCCCTGCTGTGTTTCTTTCTTTTCTTTTCTTTTTTTTTCTTTTCACTGCTCTCATTATTTTTGGCTGGCTCCTTTGTGCGTGCTGCCTCTATTCACTGACAGCTGCTTTGAACATCAGTCATATCAGGTCATGTGCCAAGCTGTGCGCCTCTGGTCACATCGCTCTGAGGCCTCCGGTTTTTCAGCTTCAAAGCACCTCACAAGCAGCGACTCGCCTCCTTCGGGGAGGGTGTTAAAAAAAGGGGAAGCCTGGGACAGACTCATGAAATCTCTGGTGTTAACGCTGGAAGCTTCGATCTCATTTGGCAGAGGAAGAAATTAAGACCGAAGAAGAGCGACAGAGGCCTACTTGCAGGGTCTTGTGGTCAGTAAATTGAAGGATTGGGGGTAGAAGCCAGATCTGTTCTTGTCTAGTCTGAAGGTATTCTTCTCACTCTTTGGATTTCAAAACATATTTCTTAAGAAGTCTTAGCCTACCTCAAAAGTGCCTCATTGATGATGACGTTTTGAGAGTGAGATGGGTGAAGGGGTGGGGAAAGGAGGATACTCCATGGACAGAACCATCCTCCTCCAAGTGGAGCCTCTTCTCTTTGGCCTCATTTACTCACATATTCATTCATTCAAAGTTGCTTGTTGAACAAATTTCACATGCCAGGTGGCTTCCAGACACCGGAATACAGCAGTGACCCAGCAAAGTCTGATTCCCATGAAACTTACATTCTGTTGTTTGAATTTATTTCCAACAAGGATTATTTTTTGGTGAAAGAGTTCTGTTGATTTTTTTTTTTTCCTTTAAGGAAAATAACATCTTTTCAACATCTAGCCTTCAGAGTATTAACTGGTATTCATTAAGCACTTGCAACACTAAGTATAGTCATCATCTGAAGCAAATTAGCTGGTGAGCTTCTAACCCATGGTAATGGAAAATCTATAAAGAAAAGACACCTAAAAAGAGAATTTGCCTAGACAGCATCACCTCCACTCACTAAAAAATATGGGAAAGAAATAAACAAGTTGATGGCATAGATGGTGAGTTGAACTCCTGTGGCTTGTAGTCTACAAAGGGACTCAATACATTCACTTTTTTGTTATCCCATACATGATATAGGGTGGTGAAAAAATATGTGACTATTTTACAACAGACCCCCTTCACTGGTGGTGTGGTGAAGGCGGATGCAGCAGTTAACAGCCTTAGTTAGTTTCAGAGTCAAACTTTGAGAGCCACCCACCTGTGAATATTCCTACCTGGGATTTTTGGTTTGAAAAGTTAGAGCCAAAATTGTAAACTAGCAGCCTCTCAGCTGCTGAGTTTATCACTTATCTTTTGCTGCATAACAAATTATACCAAAACTTACTGGTTTTAAAATAAATGTTTATTATCTCATAGTTTCTGTGGGGCAGGAATTCAGAAACAGCTTATCTGAGTGGTTTGGCTGAGGAGCTCTGATGAGGTTGCATTCACTGTGGCAGGGGCTGCCATGGTCTAAAAGTGTGCCTGGCCTGGATGCTGGATCCATTGCCAAGACAGTGCACTCAGAAGGCTGTTAGTGGGAGCCCTCAATTTCTCTCCATGTGACCCTCTCCAGAGATTACTTAGGTATCCTCATGACATGGCTGCTAATTTTCCCCCAAAGCAAGCAATCCAAGAAAGTGTAAAAAAGGAGGGAACCCCAATGCCTTCAATGATTATGTCTTCTAAGTCCCTTAGTGTCACTTCTGCCTTATCCTGCTTTTATGTCCAACTCACACTGAAAGAATGGGTAATTAGATGTAATCTCTCAAAGAAAGGAATATCAAAGAATTTAGAGATGTATTTTAAAACCCTAACACTAGGTCCCCTTCACATATATAATTTATTTTTTTCTTAAGTTATTTTATTTTATTTTGAGAGGGTCTTGCTCTGTTGCCAAGGCTTGAGTGCAGCGGAGCAATCACTGCTCACTGCAGCCTTAACCTCCCAGGCTCAAGCAATCCTCCCACCTCAGCCTCCCAAGTAGCTGGGACTACAGGCATGCACCACTCTGCCCAGCTAATTTTCTTGTTTTTCTTCTGTAGAGACGGGTCTTGCTACGTTGACCAGGCTGGTTTCAAACTCCTGGCCTCAAGCAATTCTGTGGTCTTGGCCGCCCAAAGTGTTGGGATTACAAGCCTGAGCTACCATGCCCGGCCCAATTCTAAAATTTTTAAATTGTAGATTCCACATAAATATTCAGATTTTTTCTTATTTTTTTTTAAAAAAATCTGGTCACACTAGGCCTACATGCTCACAAAGCACTTTATATTGAACACAAACTCTTCAATTTGCCATACTCCCCACCAAATCCTCTGTATTAAACATGGCACACTTATTTAACACATGTGTGTTACCTGCTTGCATGATTTAAATAGTTGAGTTTAGCTCTAAGTACTATCTAGATCTAATGAGACTGGAAGACATGGCAATGGAATTGAAGAAGGAAGAAAGCTGACCCCCGGTGTGAGTTGAATCCCAGAAGATTGGGAAATGAGACAGGTTGTAGGTTTTCTTAGAGCGACAGCAACCTTGCATTATACCTGCATAGGGCTGTAGAGATGACAGGGGCAACTGTGGCAACCTGGGCATGAGGCAATAGGTCAAACAGACTTGGCAGATGTTCCTGTGATGGAACCTGACACTGAGTGTGTAGAGTCACCAGGGGAACCAGCCCCCTTTGACAGGACCATGAATGACCCAGCATGGATCAAGGCTTGGCGCTGTCTTCCTAAGACTGCCTGAGCCCTAGGTCTGGGACAACCTAAGGAAGGGTGTGGGATCCATGAAAAATAATGATATAGAACTGTTAGCGAACTTTGTCAAGCAGAGGAACTCTAATCATATTTAATTTAATGTATAAAAATAACGAAAGTTATTTCCTGTCCCTGGTGTGCCACAAACACATAAATAAGCATTTAGAATGCTTAAAGAGAGCCTACAAGCAGAAGAAAAGTCCCTTACAACCTCTCTGGAGGAGACTGTGAAAAGGTGAGCTTCATTGAATTACAGAAATGAAGACTGCAGAATGATTGGCCTAATAATAAACCCACAGTTGACAGTGCAGTCAAAAGGCTGTTAGTAGGAGACCTCCATTTCTCTCCACGTGGCCCTCTCCCTAGGTTACCTGGGTATCCTCAAGACATGGCTGCTAATATCCCCCCAAAGCAAGCAATCCAAGAGAGAGTAAACAAGGTCATGCCTGTAATCCTAGCACTTTGGGAGGCTGAGGCAGGCAGATTATTTGAGGTCAGGAGTTTGAGACCAGCCTGGCCAACATGATGAGCAATCTCTACAAAAATACAAAAGATGGCTGGGCATGGTGGTGCATGCCTGTAATCCCAGCTACTAGTGGCAGCTGAGGCAGGAGGATCACTTGAACCTGACAGGCAGAGGTTGCCGTAAACTGGGATCGTGCCACTGCATTCCAAGCTGGGCAACAGAGCGAGACTCTGTCTCAAAAAGTAAATGGGAGGTTTTAATATTACTACAACCACTCCCCAGCTAAAAATGCCTGTTTGCTCGTATCAGATATTTGAAGTTCAGACTGCATGTTCCTTGGTTAAGTCCACAAGCCAGTTGTGATATGGTGAAATATATATTTGGCCTTGGTCCCTATTTCCTGGCACACAACTCCTAAAATCTTTGGAATCTTCAAAATGATGTGTCTTTTGGTATGCTAATGAGTTTACAAGTGGCTGGCAACCCAAGGTAGCCTCAGGATGGGGGCTGGTCACAGGAAAGACCAAGTTGTAATTACAGAGTTGGGACTCTCAGCCTCACCCCCCAACCTCCAGGAAGGGGAGAGGGGCTGAAAGTTAAACTGATCATCAATGGCCAATGATGTAGCCAATCATGCCTGCATAATGAAGCTTTCATAACAACCCAAAAGGACTGGGTTTGAGAGCTTCTGGATGGCATGCCCAGAGAGGACATGGAAGTTCTTCCCTATTCCTCCATATTTTGCCCTATCCAACTCTTCATCTGGTGTTCATTGGTATCCTTTGTAATATCCTTAGTAATAAACCAGTAAATGTAAGTAAGTCTGTACCTGAGTTCTGTGAGCTACTCTAGCAAATTAACTGAACCTGAGGAGGGAGTCATGGGCACCCTGATTTATAGCTGATTAGTCAGAAGTACAGGTGAAGCAACCTGGGGCTTTTGACTGGCACCTGAAGTGGAGGAAAGTATCATGGGACTGAATCCTCAACCTGTGGGATCTGATACTGTCTCTAGGTTGACAGTGTGGACACTGAATTGAATTAAAACACCCTACTGGTGTCTGCTGCAGAATTGGTTGATTCCTAGGTGTGTGGGGAAAACTCCCATACATCTGGTGTCAGAAGTGTTCTGTGTTGTGAAAGAATAGCAGGAAAAATGGAGTGTTTTTTCCTATATCCTCAGACCAGTTCTTAAAACCATAATGTGCTGGAACTCTGTTATAACACCAGCAATCTACCAACTGTAACAGTTTTCTTAGAAATTTCAGCCTGGGTTCTACACGGAATGCCTAGGGTACATTTTCTCCAATGCTAGTAGTTCAAACACTGAGTTCTACTCCATCCCTCCCACTTACCACTCCTGGGCTAGCTTGGAGGATGCCACTAGCTTTTTGGTAACAGCACTGGGTGTGTGTTAAAGGAAAAGGAGCTCTCCGTTGGGTGAGTGTTGAGAAATTCAGACATGGGACAATGACAGCAAGGCAAGCAGACAGGAGGCTGGGGTGGAATAAAGAGGGGTGGGCACTCAGCTTTGGAGGCTCTGGAAATTGGGGATGGCAGGGGAATGGTAGATATTGCTGTTTGAAAGTAGGAAGCTTTCATAAGCCAGTTATTCTTAGGCCAGGCATTGCCTATATTCATTCTCCAATAGACTCTGTTCATACAACATCCAAGTGCAGCTCTTAAACTTGGTCGTCCTATGACATCTCCAGGCACCAACATTGAAACCGCCTTTGCAAAAATTATAACTGAGGAAATTATGACAGTGAAAGAGATCAGACCTAATTGACTCCATCTTGCTTCTAACCTTTAAGCTATCCTTGTTCATTCCTGGGCATAGGCTGAACTAACTTTGGGAAGGAATTCAGCTCATGGTTTGACTGAAACAAAATTGATAATAGCCCTTTCCGGAAAAGACCCCCTTCTTGCCTGGGGACCAGTCTGCCTTTACAGGACTAACAAATAGCTACAGGATTAGAAATTACAGTTTAGAGGTCATGTAGCCCCTGGCTCCAAGAGTCTGAACCTCCCCAGATTGCTCCTGGGGACAACATCACTATTGTCAAGTCTAAGATCAGTGTGTGAGGTATTTTGCAAACTGCAGTGGATGGATCAGCTGACACCATCCAGACCAGTAATATGGCTCAACCAGTTCTGCCATCCCACCCAGGAACAGAAGACAGCAAGAAGACCTGACTTCCACCCGCTGTGATTCCATCTCCAACCTGACCAATCAGCACTCCCCACTTCCCAAGCCCCTACCCGCCAAATTATATTTAAAAACACTGATCCCCAAATGCTAGGGGAGACTGATTTGAGTAATAATACAACTCCAGTCTCCCTCACAGCCGGCTCTGCGTGAATTACTCTTTCTCCACTGCAATTCTTCTGTCTTGATAAATGGGTTCTGTCTAGGTAGCAGGCAAGGTGAACCCACTGGGCGGTTACAACATGTCCACCTATGTCTCTTGATAGGCCTTACTGACAGGATCGAACTTAGCCTAGACTTTACAGCGGCTCATCTGCTTCCACTCTTGCCCCCCTTCATTCTTTGCATAGTGACCAAAATAGTCTTTCTGAAATGGAAACCTGATCATTCTATCCCCTTAGTAAAATCTTTAATGATTTCCCACCCTTCTCAGGATCAAGGTCACAATTTGAACCCAGACCTGTCCGACTGGCCCTTGCATGAGCTGCCCCTCACCATCTTCCCTGACTCATGGTCATTCTTGAGGTCTCAGCTGACATGCCATTTTCGGGAGGAGCCTCCTGACATTCTTGTCCACATTTGGTACCCTGCTATATGCTCTTGTAACTCCCACACTTAATCTTCAGAGCACTAACCGCCATGGTAACTGTTTAGGTATTCAGGTATGGTTTGTTTGATTTTTTTTAATGTATCTCTCCTCTACGAGGCAATAAAATCCAGAAGCACGTTAACCACACCTAGCATGGGGCTTCCTGGTCCTTAAGACATGCTTATTAAAGAGCTGCCCAATGAACCTTTGTGTCTTTTATATTATAAAACATGTGGTTCTCCAATTTTAGGGAGCAGTCATTAGTTTTTACCATGCGCCATGCAGTGTTAGTTTAGAGAAAAAGGTAGGTTAGCTTTGTGGTTAAAAATTAGGGCTCCGAGCCAGAATTCCCTGGGTTTGAAATCTTACTATTTGTGTGGTATCAAGGAGGTAGTATGATGTCTCCTTTGCTCAGTTTCTTCATCTATAAAAAGGGCAAGGGGACAGTGGATGATAATAGCACCTACTTCATAGGACTGTTGTGATGACTAAGTTGGTTTGAAGTGTGAAGTGTTTAGAAGTGTCTGGCACATGGTAAGTATGTGAAAGATGTTAACCTATTCTTATTTACTCCAAATACTGTAAAAAATAGATGTGTTCTTATCCCCACTTGTCATATGAAAAAAACTGTATGCATAAAATAGACTTGCTTCAATAACCTGTCTAAATGAATCCTTCCTATCATCTTTTCATGCTAAATAAAACTTAAAAGGAAGAAAGAAATGAACATTCTCACATTTTTGAGAGTTGGGACTTGGAGGCTTTTGGGGTTTGGCAAGTTGAAGACAATAAATCAAAGAAACAAAGGAAGTTTCAAAGCAGTTTCAGTCCGGGGACTGCGCCATCCCTCCTGCACTTTGATATAACAAAACTTAGCATGTTCGTGAGAAACCCAGAGCAGGGAGGAGAGACATATTTTCCATCAAATCTGTAGTGGAGATGGGGAGCTGCTGGAGCGTGACTCAGAGCAGCAGGAACTAGCATCTCCAGGTTGCTACAGGAAGTGAGAACAGTGGCTCCTAACCAGTGCCCAAGCGCCTCAGGAACTCTGCCAGTGTCTCCAAAGGCATGGCCATGTCCTCAAATCAAAGTCATTTGATTTCTTTTTTTAAATCTATGCTACGCATCCCCTTTGAGAGGAAGTGGGTGCCAAAGGATACCAAACAGAAAGATTGTGAGTCACTGGAGTGGCCAGTCTTCCTGGAGAGAGATGAGTCCTGCATCAGTCTTCTAAAAAGACATCTGGCAGGGACAGGGATATTCCTGGCAGCTCATTTGTAATGGCTCCAAACTAGAAACAATCCCATGTCTGTCTTAAGTAGAACAGACATATAAATGGTTGTATATTCACAGAATGAAACCCTATCCAGCAATGAGAGTGAATGAGCCACAACTATACTCAACAACAGGGATGAATCCCACGAATATACTATCGAGGCAAAGAAACCAAACGAAGTGCAAGCCAATACCATTTTCATGTAGATTCAAAACTAAGTAATGTGCATCCATGTCAGGTGCTAGAAGTCAGGGCACCGGACAGGAGGTAGTGACAGGAGGGGCTTGGGGGCCTCTGTCCTCTTTCTTAATCTGAGCGCTGGCTACTCAGATATGTTCCTTTTGTGAAGTTCCCTGACTGGTACACTTATGTTTTGTGCACTTTTCTGAATAATATGTTCTATTCCAAACCTTTCTCCATTCTCTCCTACCCTGCTACCTCCATGACCTGAAATCAAGTTAGTCTGGGAGTCAACAGATGACCCCAGAGTCTGTGTCACTGGAAACTGGTGCCATACAAATTAGGACACTTCAGAGGCAGGACGCCATTTTGGGTAGAGCTCCTATTTCTGTGGTGCTGGTTCTGAGGGTTGGGGTCACAGCATTGTCCTCACCTTGGTTTCCCTCCTGTCCTCCTATCTAGTCCCAGGGGTGGGCAGCCCCTCTCTCTATTCAAGTGATCTCTATAATACGCTTTGCAACATGGGGCTTTCCTGAGGGGTGAGAGCCAAGGCCATATGCCATTCCTGCTCATGTGTCTCAGTTGGATCCTTCACTTTCAGTCAGGATCCAGATAGGCCAGGACAGAACTAGAGCTCCAGTGGGCTGATCAGAAATCTCTCCTGCCAAACCTAATGGGAGGGTTGGGAATTTCTGCTCCTGACACCCCGTGGGTGGTTTCACAAGTTTTAGAGGGTGACTGCTCAGGTGATTGGCAGCATGGGGAAACAGGGAAAAGCCTTTTCTGTGACTCTCACAGGCAGGGTTGCAACGCAGTGTGAGCATGGAGCAGCTTGACACAAGGCAGCGTTGAGAGTCCCCTGGCTAGCTGCAGGGATGATGTCTGATCCTGACTGGATGCTACCCCATTCAGTCAAAGCCACACAGCCTGAAATGGCACATGTCCCCATCCAGGCTGTCTGGGTGGGTCAGTTGGCCTGGACACAACAACACGGCCTCAACGTGACAGTCCCCACATTCTGCAGACTTAAAAGGGAAATCCTTTGGATTCTGCCTGGACTCCTGGGGCTCAGCCCTGGCCTTGCCCTTGGGGTTGCAAAGAGGAATAAAAATATGGGAAGGCCTGTGTGTAGCTGCGATGGATTCTTCAAATGATCAGAGGCCGTTTCCTGCCTGTGAGGAGTTGGTACCCTGAGCTTCTTGTTCCTTGGATCCCTCCTTTCCTCTGCTGCTGATGCCCCCAACACCTCGCCCCCTCCCTATTGCTTCTCCTCACCCCACCTCAATCCCCCAGATGTCTACTTTTTTTATTGTGAATTTCAGCTGCCTGCTTCTTTCACCTCCAGTTACTCAAAGGTTTGCCCCAGTGTTGCTCCCCCTTTAAAAGACTCCATTCCTAGGCCTTCCTGCTCCATTCTCTCATGCGCTTCCCTGGCTTTCTCGGATTTTCATTTTCATTTCCCTTCCCATTTCTACAAAGGCAGGATGCAGAGGAAGGCCAGCAGAAGGCAAAGAGCCCGAGAGCCGGGATCAGGAGACAGGAACGTGTTGGCGTGTGGCTATGGGCAAACCATAGAGACTGTCTCTGGTCATCCATGTTCCCCACTGTTGGTGAGGCTGGGTCACCCAGGCCAGAACTCCAGTGCTGTGGGGTGTGCCAGTGTTGGTGCTGTGGTGGATGCAAAGAATGGGACTCTGCCCTGGCTTGTGCACACCTACGGAGTAACAAAATCTTCATGTCTCTCTCTAATACATGCACACATATTCAGGTAGCTAGGTAGACAGAGAGATAGATAGATATGTAGCTAGATTAGATAGATGATGGATGGATAGATAGATGATTGATAGATAGATAGATAGATAGATAGATGATAGATAGATAGATAATAGAAAAAATGTGTCAGAATAAAAACATAATCCTATAGGCCAATAAGGACTCAGTCAAAATCTTACAGGGTCACTGAATCAGAATCATTCTTCCCCTTAACTTACTTTCATGACTCTCTGCAATCAGGTGTATCTGTCCACCCCGTTTTTTTCACAATTGAGTGAAATGAGGAAGTAGTGTAAGGCTGGTTTTTCTTTTGCTGCCACAAAGGTCTACATAGCTGCTGGTTCCTGTTCACAGTGAAAATGGTCCTAACCAGATGAATGAGGGACACAAGAGACATAACACAAATCAGAGAAGTTAAAACCAAGCTTATTCCTAAATGCAACTAAACCTAAGCAGAGCTCATGCCTGCCTGCTGAAGCCCCAAGTCTTCTACGTTGATAAAGGGTGCGCCCTCCATTTTCTCTGCTCCTGCCTCCCCCATCTTTTTTCAAACACCGTGGCTGATTTATCTAAGCCCTATGCTGCCTCGCAGTATTTTGAAAACAAATTAGAAAGCTCCTTCCAGTTTTCCAGAGGTGATTAAATCCAAGAAGCCTTAGGAATGTAGAGGATAGAATAATATAAACAACAGATCTGAGATAACCATGTCCGGCAGCAGTTGCGGTTAGTTGCTTCTTTTCCTTTTTCGTCCATCAGTGATGGAAGCTGGATTGAGTCCATTGCGTAAAGTTCGGTGGGCATAAATCTGCTATTTGATCCTGGAAAAACTCTGAGGATCTAGAGTCAGTGAGGAATTGCAGCAATGCTGGAGTTTCAAAGGGCCTAGGAAAAGCCAGGAGTCCTGGCTGACCAGCCCCGACACTGTCTTACAGGCTGCAGGTTTACCTCGGTTAGCACAACAGGCCAAGCTCTCCCTTGCTCTAAGTCGACATGACATGATTTGTTCCCTTTCGGCTGTGTCAGTTCTGCAAACCAGATAGCAGAGGCTGCGGGCTCAGGAGAGCCTGCCTGTCTGGAACACCGTTTGTTTGGACAGGCCAGGCCACTAAGGCGTTTCATCTCTTTAAAACTCCCAGGGCAGACAGCATATTTGAGGAATTCCTTTTTTCAAAGATTTTTTTTTTTTTTTGCCCCTTCCAACATTTTGTTTAAGAGAAAATGAGATGTCTATCTTCTGTTTCCTTATTTTTTTTCAGGAAAGCAAAGGGTTGTTGACTTCCTCCCTCTCCCCTCCCTTCCTTCCTTCTTCCCGAAGGTACTCATCTGAGAAAAAGAGAACGAAGTATTGTTCCTGTTCTCTTTCTTAAGTCATTCGAAACACTGTCCCTGCGAGTTCTTTAAGTTCCCTGCAATCTGTACACAAGAGAAAGAGGGAGAGAGAGAGGGAGAGAGACAGAGAGAGCAGGGATCAGGTAAAGGAGTGGGGCTGCTGCAGCCATTCAGACCTCAGGAGCTGGTAAGTTACCCATGCAATCATTTCTGCTTCCATTTCAAGGTTCCTGGGTGGATACTGCTGTGGGCATCTTCAACAGAAAATACCTTACTGGGTATAGTCCTTAACCAAAGGATATGAGTGATAGATGGCCCAGAATTTAAGCTAATACTTTTTTTTTTGGTAAGAGAATACTGATGCCTTGCAGAGCTAAGGCTTGCAAAACTAGAAATAGAATTACATTGGGACTAAGGAGGACACTGCGTTAAATCTGAATTTTGGCACAGATCATGTGGCTGGGTGAACCAGGAGCCACTGGCATGTGAGATGTGTCCCACTGGAGAATTTGCTTTTCCTCAGTACTGTGTCCTGGGAATCTTATCAGGGTATCTGTCAAGGACTGTGGGTTTGCTCTGGGGTTTTTGTTAACACGTTGCCTGGATTGAGGTGTCCTTCTCCTGTTCTTTTCTTTCCATTCAGCATCCCCCTAAAGGAGGACTGTTAATTGTTGTATGATGGGTATTCTGCATCACTGAAGTAGGAGGGAAAGAGAGAAGGGAATGTCACTTGGAAATAGTTCTGCATGTGGGGAGCTTATGTGTTCAGGTTCCCCATGCGCGTTGAGTGTAAATTTATTATTCTCTGTCAGTGGAAGATGTCATCTGCCACATGACAGAAGGCAAAGGTTTTGGGGCATATAGCTTTAGTTTTGGAAAACGATATGCAGCTAGAATGGGAGGATTAAGATGGATTGTTTATGTCAGTAGGTGGGAAAAACTAAGTTATAGACGCAATTGAAAAACATTCACCCAGTGCCTGGTTTTCCAAGCACCAAAGAGGGCATAGCAAGCTAGTTAAGCTTATATACACAACTTGTTTTTAAAAGTCTAACTTGCTTCGATTAAATTTGTCATAAAGGATAATGTTACCAGGAACCCATCATCACAAGCCATGAGGGAGCCGAAATCATGTTGTCAAAAATAGGTCAGCAAGGTCACTCTGCGAGACTCATTATGTTTCCCAATATTGATACTTTAATTCAGAGGGATGTCGAATGGATAAAAGCCAATGGCCATGCATACTTTTAAAAAATATTCACTGCTATGAAATTTACTGATTAAAATCATCTGGGATGTGAAGAATAAGATAAAAATAGCTGGACTCTCATTTTTAAAATTAATTTGGCTAGACTATGCTTTAACCACATTCTAGTAATTAATCTTTATTCAAAATTGAACCATCATCTTACTAAGGATGAGAAAACATGATAGAACTAGACTGTGATGTAGCTTTTGTTCCATTAGTCAGACCTCTTTTTTCTTCTCCTTTTTTTAAGAGACTTTCTTTAGGAGCACCATAAAATGAGCAATATAAAGAGACGTGAATAGTGTTTGCCAGCTTGCGGATGCAAAATTATTCTAATAACAATTGAAAATTTTTTACAGCTACCCTACCACCTCCCCTAACTACTTCATTTTCATAGATCTTCAGATCAAAAGGTAGCTGGAATAGATTGTCGAGGGCATTTTTGCATCATTTATCAGCAACTGTGGCCCCAGAAGAAAATGCAGGTCTGCGATCTTGACTTGCTCCTTTCAGTTTCATTTCTCTTGATAATGTATTGAATTTTGTGCTCAACAAAAACAACATCACAGAACACATTCTAGTTTTGTTTATTGAGTAAAAGCATCAGATGCAACACAATAGGAAACAAATGACAGCAGAGTCATTTGTTAAAGACAAGGAAGGCAATTAAATTAAAGACAAGGAAAGCACAAGATGGGTAGGCCAGTGGCTCAGAAAACAGCCCCAATGCTAGCATTAGTATTCACTGTGGCTTGAGATTAAGAAGCTGAGGATATGCAGTTTTCTTTTAAAGAAAAAAGTGTATTCAATATTTCCATTTAAGTTGTTAAGTCATTGCTGTGAAAATATTTCTTGGATACCGGGGGAAAAGAATTTTGGCTACCCGAAAAATAAAAGCCATCAACTAGTTTAGTCTAAGTCACTACCACTCAATCTATCTTTACTCACTCAACTCCAAGGAGTGAGTTGGCATTTGTGGAAACTTCCAGTGTGTGATTCTTTGGGGGTCATCAGAGGGCTCTTTTGTGATATCATTGGGGGAATTCCAGTTTGAAGTGATCCAGAATTTGAGACACACAATATTTTATTCGTTAATTTCTGCCAAAAGTGTACACATAACTAAATTGCAATTTCTTATGCACATTTTAAGTTATGTTAGGATGTGTGTCCTGTAGATCTGTGTGCTGGGATGTGAGTCAAATTAGAGTGAGTAGAGCACAGGCTCTGTTGTTATACTAATTTTGGTTTGAATTTCAGCTTCATTGCCTACTGATTATGGCCCTCAGGGCAGGTATTTAACTGTTCTAAGTCTCAGTGCCCCCAAATGTAAAATTGCATCAACATAATGGAGTTGTGAGGATTAAATACAACTATTGACATAAAACACTTAACATAATGTTTGGCAAGTAGTAGGAGTCAATCAGCGTCAGTTATATACTTTTTAAGAGTCATATATTAACACTTAAGAGTACTGTATTTTGTTAATACAGAGAATAGAATGAGTCTCCTATAATCTGTGTCATTATTCTTGCTTGATACTATATCAAGGATCTGACAGAGCAGATATTATTCCTCACAGCTTTAGAGTTGGGCACACATTGAGTGAAGATATTCTGAACTCTAAATTCTTATAAAATAAAAGAGTGTAGAGTTTAGTGTATTGACATTCATCTTCACTAGTGGCAGAAATGGCAGATTTAACTTCATTGAATGCAGCTATATTCAACACAGCTCAATGCAGGGGCAAGTTTGTCTTGGGATAAAAGTTTTCAACTTAGATGAACGTGCAAAGAGACTTCAGTTATATTGTAGACATTTTATTCTCCCTTTCACCCACTTCCCCAACTGCTTGAGCTCTGTGTTATTGGTGACCTTTTCCCTGGTTGTGGAGGGCTGGAGACACTTTTTTTGGAGACCATCGTGGTTGTACCATGACTCAGCTAAAGAGAAAACGACTTAAAGTGACACATTCTCCTCCTGCCCAGGGCTGAGCACACTTGGGGTTCTCTCTCCTCAAACATTCTAATAGTGAGCCACTCGCCTTCACACAGAGAAGTAGAACACTGTATCACCATGGGTATGCGTGGGTGTGCGTGTGTGTGTGGTGCCTGATTGATCCAACTGCTATTTTTCTTTCACTCTAAAATTTAAGACTTGTATGACCATTAGTTTGTCAAGTAACAATGATACTTTTTCTTAGGTCTTAGTTAAATTTCTCTCCACTTTCCAAAAGCAAAACACACAACAGCAAAAACAACAAAAAAACTACCACCAATAACCAAAGCCATTCAGGTCCTTTTGTTAGACTGAGAGCTTGTGATACAACAGATACGTATTTGGACACTTAACCTTAGGGACAAATCAAAGCTGAGTTGTTCTGCACTAACTTGTAAAAGGTGCCCTCTCATGCGGCTTGGTGGAGTAGAAAAAGACCAGATTGGGAGTCAGAATGCTGCTGTTCTCATCCAATCTCTGCATTTCCTAGATGCATGACTCGACAGGTTTCTTTACTTGCTTGGACCTCAATTTTCTCATCTGTGAAATGACAAAATGGGATAAATAAGTAATTTTCGAGGGGTGTGTGTGTGTGTGTATTAGAAGTCACCTGGGGGCTTGTTTACAGTCTCCCCCTGCCCTACCCACTTCATGGGATGATCTATGAGACTCTTGCTGACATGCTGTGATTCTCTAAAACAGATGGTCAATGTCTTGCTCCGTCTTCTTCAGGGTGGCATTAACTGTAAATGCTCGTTTGAAGAGCCATGCTTTCAAATGGAATTCTTATTCAGCACTGGATGTTCTCTCTAGAAGGTAGTTCTGAGTATATCAAATGTTATTTTAGAAGCTATTAGTATTATGAAATAAGGAATGTCCTAGCCGGTTGAGCAATCTGATGATAATGATCAATGTTCTAGAACCATATGTAAATCACAAGATCAATTACTTAGATCTGTAAACATTATAAATCAATATAAATAGCACTTTTTTTTGAGACAGAGTCAGGCTCTGTCACCCAGGCTGGAGTACAGTGGCACAATCTCAGCTCACTGCAACCTCTGCCTCCCAGGTTCAAGCGATTCTCCTGTCTCAGCCTCCCGAGTAGCTGGAATTACAGCTGCCTGCCACCGCACCTGGTTGATTTTTTGTATTTTTAGTAGAAACGGGGATTCACCATGTTGGTCAGGTTAGTCTTGAACTCCTGATCTCAAGTGATCCACCCGCCTCGGCCTCCCAAAATGCTGGATTACAGACATGAGCTACTGCGCCCTGTTGAATAGCACTTTTTGATGTATCCATTCCTATATTATTTGCATCTTAGAGTGAGCATGTATTTGTTAATCAAGAAAAACACAAATACTAAGCTTTTTCTATTCCCTTTAAAAAATATTAGTAGATTCTATTTCATGAGGTTTTGTTTCTTAGTTTTTTACAATGTGTGCTGAGATGAGCCTATTTTACAAGTTAGATCCTTGTCCTTAATTTAATGGTGATGTAGAAAGGCAAAAAGATTGATAATGGTGTTTGAAAAACCAGCATTCACACATCATATTGTATGCTTCAGTTATAAGGAAAATATAAACCTTATAGAAAAAGTTGTTCTAATTTTCCTGATTTGGTTTTTACCTAAATCACTCAATTTTTTCTTGTATGATTATATGGATAATGAAGTAAAGCAGTAATGGACACAGATCTCCCTCTGACAGTAACATAGAGGCAACAAATAATCTTAATGTGCACCCTCAGAAACAACTAGCCTAATGATGTCTGTTCTTTTTGACTACTCAAAAACCAAATACATTTACATAAAGCAATGGTATTTACATAAAAGAATAAGAACACTTCTTCATCCAGCATTATGTGTAATATAAGGTTCACAAGAAAGTAAGCACCACGAGGACAAGGACTTTATTTTGTCCACTGTTGTTTGCCCAGGGCCTACAATAGCACAGAGCCTGTCATAGATGCACAATAAATATTTGTTAAATAGATGAGTTCATGAATCAGCGGGCTGTAGAGTGAAAGATGCTATCTTTATACAAGGCCAAATGAAGCTGTTAATTTGTTAAAAAAAAAAAAAAAGAAAAGAAAAAGAAAAAAAAAGAAAAAGAAAAAGTTAGTCAAACTTTTTTGGAGTCTAGACAATGCCAAACTGCCAGCTTGATGTATTTATCCCTCACCTGAATTGACTGGAATTATATGGGCTTGTTCTGCTGTTGTGTGCATGGGGCTGCTACATGTGTATTAAAATGTCATCTTGGCAAGCACCCCCAACCATTTGTTCATGGGAAATTAACATTTATCAGATAGATACACAGAAAAGACTGTTGTTGCATTTTATTTTCCATTTATTTTCTGGGCAGATGATGGGTTTGCAAATTGTTTTTGGCGAAAGAGAGCACGGTCATTTGTTTTTCCTTGACTAAAAGAGCTGTGAGCCAGGATCCAGCCTTGTAGGAAATGTTCAACTCTCTGGTTTGTTATAGGCAAAGGCTGTGAACCCAAGCTAAAGGAATGCCACTTGGGCTGAACTGACAAAACACCATGGGGTAAATTCAGGGAGAGAAATGTGATACCCTTGTTGAGCACAATGCCCTTTCCTTTCTTTAATTCAAGGCAATTGAAGAAAGCCAAAACCACTGGATCGAGGCAGTTTTATACTTACTTGGCAAATTTAAAGTGGCAAATCTACATGCCTAATACCAAAAGTTGGGATTTTGGATGATGCTTTTTACATTTAACAACATTGGGGTTCTAGGTGTCTGTTAATTGGAGTAGAAACCGAAAAGGCTCTTTCTATTAACATTGATAAAATCTGTCTTTAGTGTCAAGTACCAGGGCACACAAAGATAATTCTGGACAATTCTCCTATATTCCTTTGATAGATTATGGCCCCACTCTGACCTTATTCTGTGATGGCCACTGATACTAAATGGGAGAGTGATTTACCAACAGCGGCACTACCACCACCAGTGCCAGCAATTAAGGAGCAGTCATTACTAGGTTTGGGGCCTCCTCAGAACTTTAGACACTTCATTTCACTTACCCCATTCTCAAGTACCTGCCTTATTCTCCTCATCTTAGAGGTGAAGAAAGGCAACCACTTTGTTTAACAGATAAACTAGAGAAAGTACGTGATTTGCTCAAGGTCAGTAAATTAATGTTCCTTGTTTTCAGTTTCCTTAGTAAGGAAAAAGTGTCATCTGTAGCTAATAATTTCTTTAAGAAAATGTGTATCCTTTAAGGTAGTAGCCTTCAAATGGGGTCTAAGGACCAACAGCATGACACCACCCAGAAGCTTGTTAGAAATGTGGAATCAATCCCAGCTCCACCGCAGATCTACTGAAGCAGAATCAGCATTTTAATAAGATCTCCAAGTGACCAGTTGCACATTCAAGTTTGAGCAGCACTGCCTTATGGTTCTGAACTGTTGCACACAATTTGATCTGGGAATGTAGGTCCCTATTCCAAGGAGTTACAAAGCCATTTGTTAACTTTGACCTTGTCCAAGACAACATACCTCCCTATTAAATAGTGGTATTACTGTACCAGTCTCCCATCTATTCAGCTGTGAGCAACAGTAGGCATGATTTCTGTGATCTCCCCCATGAAGTTAACTCCATTTCATGGGATCCTAGCACTCTCAGAGAGGAAAGGTTGATGGTATTATTTTCAGGTACTTTCTGAGCACCAATCATCAGAGTTACCTGAGGCAGATTTCTAGGCCCTTCCCCAGATCTAACAAAGTTGAAGAGGGGACCAAGGCTTTGCTTACTATTCAAGCTACTGGCTCAGGGTAAGAAAGCCCCCAGGGAGGGTAGTGATGAGTATTTAAGGGAGATTACCCTAAAAAATAGTTTAGCTTTTTTCAGTAGCTTGAAAAAAGCATTTAAAACAGCAGTGCATGTTTTAATGCTTGAGGGAACCGCAGAGTTCTTCCAGGAAGAAAAGATACTCTGCCGGTTTCTTCCTTTGAATGCTTGAGAATGGGGACGAGAAATCTTGCCGTCTGCCCTGTGTCTTCCTCAGGGAGAAAGGGAGGATCCCCTTCTCTAGCATCACAGCCAAGGAGGAGACGCCAGTCCACACGCCTCCCTCTTCCCAGTGAGAAAACTCTGTGGAAAGAATCTTTAGAGTTTCCTTTGCACTGGGGACTCACCGTTCTCTCCTGGAACAGAAATCAAGAGGGGACTATTGTTGGAGGGGTGGGGGAAGGAAGCAGCGCCGGAAGAGAGCGAGGGAGAGGACCGGAATCGCCTCTGGTTCGCTGAAGCCCGGACAAAATGGGGCCTCTGCCCGGATGGAGCCCATGGCATCTCTCCCGTTACTGAGGCCCTCTGGCCACCTTCCATGGAAAGTGCAGGGAGATGAGGAATTTCAGGTTTTCAGCGCTGTTTGGTGGAACACCTACCTCCGTAGGGTCCACCACTTGTTTCTTGCTGTTTTTCTAGTTCAGGCATTTTCTTTCCCACAGCACAGTGGAATTTCCTCCTTTCACCCCTACTTCCAGGGAATTTTTTCAGTTGTTTTTTCTCTTTTTTAAGTACAAAGAAGGGTCTTCTAGCATTATCCTAAAAAATGTATATATTGAACATTTTTAGGGTACTGAAGAGTTCTATGCGTAATCTATAAAGGCACGGTTCCTGAAGTGCTAGAATTTGAATTCTTAGGGTGAGGAACATGTGAACAGTTCTGAAAGGTTGCTGGCAGGTATATCCAGAATCTCACCTCCTACCTGGCTTTTCAGAGATCTGGGCAAGGAGGGACTATTCCTGGCATTGTCTTTCTTGACATTCAGGAAACATTCAGTGATGCAGCAGGCAGGCAAGCAGGCGTCTCCTCCAACATGGTCTGCAGCCCTCCTGGCACCCAGTGATTTCATGGCACAATCACCTGTCTCTGACTGGGAGAAGTCTCCAGGGGCAGAGAGTTCTTCTGGTGGCAGCCTGGACCCCAGATCTAAATGGGGATGTTTGTGAAGGAATAGAGACACCAGTTTTGTGGGTAACAAAGTTCTGCTCAAAACTGCATCATTTTGCAGAAGGTAATCCCATTCCATGTGTCTTCACATCCTCCATATGTTCAGACACATCCCACTATTTAGAATGACTGACATTGGCTCTTTTCCCCCTTGAGTCTCCTAGGAGAGAAATTTCAGCATCACATCTTTAATACATGCAGTTGGGAAGGACATTTAATGGTGAGAAAATCCCATTTCAGAAGGATTAGGACATAAAATGCCAAATGTATTTGCTCTTCAAGCAATATGGATATTTTGGGAGGGGTCGTGCTTTGCTGAAGTGCTATCACTATGTACATGGTACATGTACCTTATGCTTGTGTATACATACACACACTGCCGACACAAAATCATTGGCTCTTATAAAAGATTATGAGCCAATGGGTTAGCCCCAAATTGTGTGACTCGAGAATGTAGTATCTGATGTTCAATCTCTTAAACTTCCAAACAGATTTACTGTCCTAATTATATTTTTCTTAGCGATGTTAAAAAGAGTTTGAATATTGTTAACTAGTGGGGGCAGGGAGAAAATGAGAGAAGATTTAAATGTTACTACAAGCAATTCATAAAGCACTTCATTCACTTACTGTGTGTTGTTTTGAGAATGTGAGTAACGCAGGAAAGAATGCTACTTAGAGTCAGAGAATAGAGGATTGAGTGTACATACTGACACATGAATGGAACTAAAATGCATATGGGAATTTAGTATATCATAAAAATAACATGTATATCAGTGGAGAAAGTTAAATTATGTAATTAACGAGATTGGGACAACGGGGTAGCTATTTGGAAAAAAAACCTTATATTCCTACTTGATTTTTTAAATTAAAATAAATTCCAGATAGATCAAAGACTTAAAATGTTAAAAATAAAAATATATGTGAACTTAAAATTTTGCTTTAAAAAGTCTTAAATGAAACAAAGAAAACATAAAAACTGTAGAGATTTTTTTTTTTTTTTGAATTGCAGAGTAGGAAGGGCCTTTCTAGTTTTACACAGAAGCCTTAACATTTATCATGCATTTTATTGCATTACAATAAAAAGCTTCTGCAGGGCCAAAACTCAATAAACAAAGTCAAAAGACAAACAAAAAACCGGAGGAAGCATTTGCAACATGTATCACAAAGAGCTTAGTATAAACAGAAAAATGAGCAAACGACATGAAACACATACGTCACATAAAATGAAATATAGTTGGCTTATCAACATGCACAAAATAAAAGATATTTTAATTCATAATAAGAAGATGCAAATTAAAACTATGAGATACCAATTTTTATTTACTTTATTGGCAAAGATGAAACATTTGTTAACCCATTTTTCTCTGGGGTTCTGGAGAGAGCTATCAGATATTTCTGGTGTAACTGTGAATTAGCAGAACATCTACAGAGAGCAGTTTGTGAATGTCTATCAAAATGTAACATTGACTCCTCTTGAATTTATCCTATATAAATAAGATGCAAAAAGACAGACCTACAATGCAATGTATCTTCCACAGCATTATTTGGACAGAAAATAATTAGAAATAGCACAATTGTCCATCAATAACAGACGAGTTAAATTAGTACAATGGAATATTGTGCAGACCTACCAAATGAGGGAACATAATAGAGTCCAGAAATGGACTCTCGGTATATGTTCCATTGATTTGACAAAGGTGCCAATGAGGGGAAAATAGTCTTTTAAACAAATGATACTGAAACGATTCCATGTCTATAACAAAAGAGAAAATGAACTTTGGCCCTTATCTCACACTATACACATATATTAACTTGGAGTAGATCATAGGCCTGAATATAAGAGTTAGAACTATAACATTTCTATAGGGAAACACAGGAGAAAATCTTTGTAACTTTGGCTTAGGCAAAGATTTCTTAGTTATGACGCAAAACATGAAATACATGAAAACATTGATAAATTGGACTTTATCAAAATTAAAGACTTTTGCTCTTCAAGAAAAAGATACCGTTATAAAAAAAAAAAAAAAAAAAAAAAGACAAGCAACAAACTAGGAGAAAATATTTGTGAAACGTATATCTGACAAAGGACTTGTTTTAAGAATATCTGATAAAGGGCTTGTTTTATGCATATTTTAAAACTCTTAAAATTCATAATAAGGCAAACAACCCAATTTAAAAATGGACACACATTTTGAATAAATACTTTAAAAAGATATAGAAATGGCAAATCAGCACATTGAAGATACACAAAATTGTTAGATTATGAAAATGCAAACTAAAACCGTGATGAGCTGTCACTACACACCCAGTAAAATGTCTGAAACCAAAAAGATGGAAAATATGAAGTGTTGGTAAGGACGTGGAGAAACTGAAATTCCCATATGTTGTTGGTAGGAATGTAAAAGGGTATTGCCTCTTTGGAAAACAGTTTGGTAGTTTCTTAAATAGTTAAATATATGCTTACCATACAACTCGGTCATTTTACTCCTGGGTAACTACACTCAAAAACTGAAATCACGCGTTCCCATGAAGACTTGTGAGCAATGTTCACTGCAGCATTATTCATAATGCCCCCAACTGGAAACAATCCAAAGGCTCATAAATTGGTGAGTGGATAAGCAAAAGCTGGTTTATCTATGCAGTGGAATACTACTCAACAATAAAAAGGAACTATTGACATATGCAACAATGGATGAATCTAAAAATCATCATACTAAGAGAAAGAAACCAGACACAATATTATTAAAGGAACCAGACACACAGTACATGTTGAATGATTTTGTTTATAAGAAATTTCTAAAAGCACAAAACTGTAGAGACAGAAAGTAGATGAGTGCTTTCCTGGGACCAGGGGTAGGAGCAAGATCAGCTGCTAATGGACATAATGGAACTTACTGGAGTGATGAAATTATTCCAAAATTGGATTTTTTTATGGTTGCACAACTGTATAAATTTTCTAAAACACATCATACTGCATATTTTAAAACACATGAATTGTATATCATGTAAATTATACCTCAATAAAGCTGTTTAACTTGAAAAAAAAAATGAGGCAGCTTTATAAGTTCTGATAAGGGAGCAATCTCCAACCTATATAGTTAAGTAAAAAGGCCGGGGTACTCTAATTCTACAGTGTATCATTTTTGTTAAAAAAAAAAAGAAAGAAAGAAAAGAAAAAAGAAAACAAAGTGTATTTTTCATGTGTATAGAATATCTCCAGAAAGATACAATAGACTTGCTGATAGAATTTACCTTTGGAGGAGGGAGTAGGATGGCTGGGAGACAGGGATGTAAGGAAACATTTAACTATATTTCCTTTTTGTACCAGGGTGGGGTGGGGTTTTTGAGACCCATGTGAGCCATACCAGCTCTTTTATAGTGGGCAAATGTCTGAGCCTTTGTTTTCTCATCTGTAAAATAAAGCCAATCTTTAAAGATACTTCTGATTTTAAGTACCATGCTCTGAGAATTTCTTTAGGGATGAGCATCTCTCGCCTGCCGACATTCTTCTCGTTCTTTCCCTGCCAGCATGTCACCAAATGCCACATGTAAAACCACAACCAAAGGCTTTGTTCCTTTTCATTCAGTTGCCTCTCAGTTTATTGGGGCCATGTTCTCTAGTCACATATGTAAAATATGTCAACCACAGTGAAACGGCAGCCTAGAAAGCTAGGGGCAAACACACAAGACAGTATACAGTATACAGGAGCAGTTACAACCATGTCCTAGGGGCAGCTGCTTGAGATGAAACCCCAGCCACCTTGCTTGCTGGCAGCGTGACCGTGGGGAGTTCACCTGTGCGGTTTCTTCATCTGTATAACAGGTATAAAATAGCATCCCCTCTTTGGGTAGGAATTTAGAGTGATAATTCATGTAATTAGTAATATTAAATAAGCAGTTAGCCTTTTTAATTATTAATCTGAACTCCCCTACTCATGGGACCAGGAGCTTTCCTGGGAGTCGGGGAAAGAAAGGCATGTCAGTTAACAGGTTGTATATTCATTACCACTGTGAACTGGGAGTCCTGGCAGTGATGAAATGGCTTATTTTTTCATGCAACAACCCAAAGGGAGAGGCAGGAGTAAATTCTGCTCCCCACAAGCCAATATCAATGAGGGAAACTTCTTCAAGAAACTTCTTCCAAGATTCTATCTCCTGGAGTCAGTTTCATCCTGAAAATGTGAAGAAGGCAAGCTGTAAAACTACAAGATTGTGACATTATGCGGGGGGGTTGAGCCAGTTAAGTTACAGTGAGTTTCAGTTTACATGATAAATGTGCCTTAAATTACATTTGGATTAAAATATTACTGAATATTAATATGGGGACACTTGCATAACCTCCTTGCCATGGTAGTCATTTGACAAAAATGAGTTGTTGCTTCAAATCAAACGAAACCAAGCCAAACACCTCTAATTACCATGAAATGTGCATGCCCCTGTTTCCCAACTTCAGTCTCAGTGCAGAAGCAAGGGTTTTATCTAAATCCAGACAATTATCTGTGAATCCCTGTAACTTCAAGGGTCTCAGTCATGGATAGTAGCCCTCCTGACACCAAAAGAAAAAAGAAAAGAAAAAAAAAAATCTCTGACAGCTTTTAAAGGAGCTGAATTTCCCCTGTGTGTATAAGGTGATAGCAGACTCCTTTTCATGATCAGATCACATTTTAGAACCGGATTCTAGAAGGCACAGTTCAGTTTAGTGGTTGCTGTGCTTAATAATTCTTTCGTGTCTGTCTTTTCTTAACTACATCAGAACTGTGTTTGTCAGGAACCGTATTTTAAATGATGTTTGTACTCTCTAGGACAAGAGGCTCTCCAAATTCTTGCTGGTCTCACATTAATTCTTTCAGATCCTTTGAAGAAATAACAGCTCTTATTATCCCCGTTTTAGAGATGAGGAAACTACGGCTCAGAGAGAGCAAAGGATTCGGCGAAGTCATATAGCTCCATGGATCTTCAGGAAAATGTGAAGTAGGGGAATGTAGAGTTATTGCAAAGAGTCTGTATGTAGACGTCAAGTGCTTAATGTTTTTGGACTGACTAAATAATGGTTTAGAAGTATATGGACCTCTGTTTATGTTATAGTACATGTTATGTTATGGTTATGTTACAGTAATTAACTCATTCATTGATTAAATATAAATTTTAAGACTGGGCGTAGTGGCTCATGCCTGTAATCCCAGCACTTTGGAGGGCCAAGGTGGACGGATCACAAGGTCAGGAGTTTGAGACAGGCCTGGCCAACATGGTGAAACCCCACCTCTACTAAAAATACACACACACACACAAAGCTGGGCCTGGTGGCTGACACCTGTAATCCCAGCTACTTGGGAGGCTGAGGCAGAGGAATTGCTTAAACCCAGGAGGCGGTGATTGCAGTGAGCTGAGATCATGCCACTGAACTCCAGCCTGGGCAACAGAGCAAGACTCTGCCTCAGGAGAAAAAGAAAAAAAAAATGTTAATGTTACTGAATTCAAAATAGCTTTTATTTTGTATTTTTCTAACTTATTAGTAAGGTGCAAAATGGGTTTATTTTTTAAACTTACAAGAGGTCCTTGATCTGAGAAGTCTGGAATCTGCTGAAGTAGACCAAAGCTAGGGCTCACTAACAAACTGCAGAAGGTGTGTTTAGAAGAATCTAGGTCTTCTGGTAGCAAAGAACATTTCTGTTCTTCAGTTGCTACCTATAATAGGTTTGCATACTTGATCAAAGTCTAGAAAATGGCAGAAGTATTGATCATCATTGTTTAATTTCTTCCTTCATCTAACAACTATCTCCCAAAAAACTTCTAATTCTTTCCTTTATTATCTGTGTGACCTTGGGAAATTTGCTTAACTTATTTGTGTCCTAGTCTCCTCATTGACAAGGTAAGGAGAATAGTAGTACTTACCTCAGAGGGTGCTGTGATGGTCACATGAGTTAATGCCTGTGATGTCTTTAGCACATTCTTGTCACATAGGAAATACTCAGCAAATATTATTGTTGCTGAATACTTGAGACTGTTTTTGACACATAGTTGGGGCTCGATAGACATTTTTGGAATGAATTAGTAAATAAATGAAAATGTGAAGTACGAATAAGGGCAGTTCTATATATATAATTTTTTAATTACAATTCCTTGGTCACAGGCAGGCAATTAGGACAGCTGCTTTTGTGCCGAGGCTACATTTGGGGAATATTCATTTCGGTGAGCTCAAGCTAGAGAGCTGATGATGTTTCTGTATTTTCTGGCCCAGCAGACTTTACAGGTTTATCAGCTTTATCTGCTAGATGTATCACAACGTGCATTTAAGGGATCAGGCGGGAAGAATTTGGGCTTGGAACTGATGTGAAGTAAAGGCTTTATTCCTCATTAAAAACCATAAGAGGGAACAAGGCCGTTAGACCCTTCAAATGGGAGAAGAGAAGCGATGCTTTCTTGCCACAAACCAAAATGCTGAGGACCACAGCTGTAAGAAGGTCAAAGGAAGTTAGAATGACCTTTCATAGCAGGCTCAATGTTTAGCCAGCTTAAGATTTTACTTTCAGATCATCCCAGGATAGCTATTTGGTTTACTACATGAATAACCTTCTAGCCTTATAGAAGCAGTTGTTTTTGCTTTTGTTTTGTTTTTGTGAGGTTTTGAAAGTAGAAACAAAGAACCTATTGCTTGACTTTAAAAGATGAGCTGTCCTGAGTTTCAGCACTGGCTGACATGGTTGGTTTTTATTGTTGTTGTTGTTGTTTATTGTTTAATAAAGGTACTTGGCAAATGGGCCAATGAAGAAAAAATCAGTTTCTCAGACTCCACTGCTTTTACCAAGACTAGGTAGTAATCAGATGACAAGTCATAGTGATACCCTGTGCTGATGCTACAGACACTAAAGTAAGACCCATTTTCTCCCTTACAGAACTTTCTAGGCATAGTTACAATAAGGGACGTTAATATGCTTCCCTGTCACCTATATTCACTGATCCCGTGTCTACCCACTGGGATCAAATGAAACAAATCAAGTTCTTTTAAATGTCAGCTCTTAAGTATTTAAACATAAGCCATCAAGAATCTAGGTTTCCAACACACTTCCTTATTAACATACTAGGGAACTCTAGCCATCTAAGTAAGGTATGGTTTTATGTCTCCTCACCAGTAGGTCACATTGCTTTGAACACTCTCTAATTTGTTCCTCTCCATAATGTTTGACCCAGAACCCTCCTCCACCACCACCATCCCAGTGGTTTTGGCCAGTACAGAGTGGAGCTGGGCTCTCCAGGGCCAATATTCAGTATTCAGGGTCAGAGCAACTGCTGGAATTCTTCCTCAAAAAGCCCAGTGAAGGGACCTGGAGTAAATAAATAAGAAACTTGAAACAAAATGGTTGATTTTCTTTATTATATTTTTAGATCCCCAGCCCTAATCTTGTCTCAGGTCTTCCTCCTTTCTCTGTGGAACCATGAGAATATTTTCTAACCAGTGTTGTTAGAAAAACCAAATACTAGTATACTTGCCGTTTATTAAGTGTCTTTTTCTGGTGTTTTAAATTTATTATTTTATGAAATCTTATAATAACCAGGCAAGTTGGGTTATTAGTATTTTTTATCCCCATTTTCCATAGGAGGAAACTGTGGCTTAGAGATTAAGTAACTTGCCACAGTTCTAGAATTCAAACCCAGGGCTGCCTAACTCCAAGCTTCTGCTCCTTCTCACACATCACTCAGTGTCTCTGTGATATATTAATAACATACTTGGACATAGTTAGTACTTTGGCTGGTCATGCTAGGTGCTCAATAAATGTTAGTTTCCCTTTTTCTCATCATCCTTCCTCTTCTCCCAAATAATCACATGCAACCTAAAAATGAAGAAGAGGGCTTAGAGTGGACACAAGTGTGTGCCAGGTTCCCAAAGTGGTCAGATAACATGAATTCTGCAATGGCGTGCCTTTGGCCATGTACACCCCTTCTGTGGGGCTGTGGGCCAGCTCTACATCTATTAACATGTACTAGGCCAACTCGTTTACTATCAAGGAATGTCTGGCAGTTCTTTCTAACCAATCCCTACCCAATATAGTTTCTCCTTATTTCTTCAAATAATTCTATGCACTCCCTAAACCATTCCATTAAATCCAGTGACTTTTGAGAGCTCCACAGCAGCTCAGAGCTGACCCTGTCTTTTTTGGAGTCAGAGTCCACAGGTCAGGGAAAGATGTAGATAGCACATGCCATCAGGGAGAAGAGGGTCTCAGGGCAGATTTCTCTTTGGCTCCTCCTACCATTGCTGGGGTTCTTTGCGCTCCTCTGAAAGCTGCATACTATGTTACGTACAGCAACTATCATGCTCAAGTTCAGTAGTTCTCAACTGGGGGCAGTCCAGTGCCTACAGAGGTATTTGGAAATAGGGAGGGTGCTTTCTGGTTTTCACAATTACTAAGGGGCACTTTTAGCATCTGGTGGCTGGGGGTGGGCAGGGATGCTAAAATTCTGCAATGCACACAACAATCTGGCATGATGAAAAATGGACCCCAGGCCGGGCGTGGTGGCTCACGCCTGTAATCCTAGCATTTTGGGAGGCCAAGGCAGGTGGATCACAAGGTAAGGAGTTTGAGACCAGCCTGGCCAATATAGTGAAACCCCATCTCTACTAAAAATACAAAAAAAAAAAAAAAAAAAAAATTAGCCGGGCATGATGGCATGTGCCTGTAGTCCCAGCTGCTTGGGAGGCTGAGGCAGAAGAATCACTTGAATCCGGGAGGCGGAGGTTGCAGTGAGCTGAGATTGCACCACTGCACTCCAGCCTGGGTGACAGAGCAAGACTCTGTCTCAAAAAAAAAAGAAAGAAAGAAAAAGAAAAATGGACCCCAAATAGCAATGCTGTTGCCCCCATTGAGAAGGCCAGAGCCACCACTGTCTTCTTGCCATTGTCCCTCCATGCCCAGCACAGTGCCCATCCCTTCACAAAAACTAAGTACAAATCTCATGAATGAATGCTCTCCTTGGTACCTTGCCATCTTTCAGCATGTCTCCTCTCCCACGGGAGCTGTCCTGCTTGCCTATCATTTCTGGAACCGACTTTAAAAGTGAAGGCTTTATTCAGCTCTATCTCATCTGTTTTCCATTCCTTTTTCCTTCCCTTATTCTCAAAATGTTCAAAATTGACCTTCTAAATTGACCAATTATGATTTACCCTTTGAGTAAAACTCAAAGACGTGGCTTTGTAGGGTAATTTTAGGTAGGAGCTTTTATCTCCACAATAGAAGTAAACACTCCAAAAAAGTATTTACCTTGATGGTCTAATTGACTAGGTTGTTAAATGATTAAGTGATTTGGCCAAAGCAGCAACAGTGGCCCTGTTGACTTCCCTTCTCTGACCCTTGAAGCTACTCTTGAAGCCTGGAACTTGTGGAGGAAGGGAAGGGGTCTTAAAGAGTCAGCAAGGAAGAAGCTCAAGCTCAAGCGCTGACCTCTTCATCATCCCTGCTGAAATGTCAGGAAAGCTGGTACTAAGCAGACCAAGGACTGCAGCTCCCTCCTGACAGATAACCTGCTGAAAGAGAGTCAGAAATGTGTCCCCATGAGATGCCTGTATCCTGATTCCAGTTAAGTGATAGGAGCATGATGCTGCTGTAGTATGGAGCATTATCTGTGGTTGGAAATTTTCAGAGGTCATGGGTTTTACTTTCTGGCTGATTCCCTTGAGAAGACCCTTAGCTTTTTTCTTTTTCATAAATTTCAGAGAGAAGGTTCTCTTCCCATCATGGGAATTCCCAACTCTGCTCCATTCAGGGGCTCTCCCATTTTCTTAAAGGGTATTAGGGAATACTTTTAAAGGTCTTAAAACAAAGTTCATTCTCATTCTTCTCAAATTGAAAACAACTTTCTGAAGGGTAGCAAAGCTCAGGGCTGGTAAGTGTGGGCTGGGAAAAATCATGGAGTGGAGAAATTTGGTAAGAGGGGAAAGAACAAACATTTACTTAGCACTTGCCATGTGCCATGCACATTACCTATTCGGTACATTATTTAATCTTCCTCCAGTTCCACAAAGAAATACATTAGTCTGGATGGACGAGGTTATGCTCCATTAACAAACAACCCCTAAATCTCCCGGCTTTTTAAAAAAGAAAGAAAACAAGAATATATGCCTTACTTGTATTACATATCCACTATATGAATCCAGATCATCTTACCTTTAGGCCCTAGACTGACAAAATAACTGCTATCTGAAATGTTTCAGGTTGCTATGGCAGACAGAGAGAAAATAATATGAAATTGTGCACTATTTCTTTCTTTTTTCTTAATTTCTTTTTTGAGATGGGGTCTTGTGTTGCTCAGGCTGGTCTTGAGCTCCTGGGCTCAAGTGATCCACTCACCTTGGCCTCCCAAAGGGCTGAGATTACAGGCATGAGCCACCACGTCTGGCCAGAATTGTGGGCTATTTGTTAAAGATTCCACAAGGAAATGACACATGTCACTTGTGCCCATGTGCTCACATTTTTTTATCCAAAGCAAGTCATTTGCCATGCCCACCTATAAAGGGATAGAAAAATGCAATACAATCATGTGCCCAAAAGAAGAGCTAGAAATATTTCATGAATAAAGTATTCTTGTCTCTGTTTTATAGCTGAGGAACTGAGGCTTAGGAAAGTTAGGAAGTGATGGAGCTGGCTTTCAAGGCCAAGCGTGTGATGTCAGCTCCTGAGCTCTTTGCTCTGCTATAGTGGGTGCATTTCACAAGCATGTTCCGTACATGGTATCCAACCTCTTCTCCAAATACAGTTGCTGGGCTAAAGTGTTCTTGGGGCTTACGGGGGTATGCACATGCCCCAGATGTGGACAGGTTAAAGCAAAAGCTAAATCACTGTGGCTCAGCTATTATTTCATTTTACCCACTTCAATTCTCCTTCAAGGGATTCAACACATTCGATGCGAAATCATATGTAAAAGAAGTGGTATCTTTGACCACATGCTAGATTTTTCTTTTTAATCCTAGTCTCAAGTATCATAGATTTCCTTGCTTATTACTTTTATTGGTTAAATAATAAGAGAGCAGTTGCTCTATTCTTACTTTCGTAAGGCTGCTGCCTGGTGGATGTTCATAACCCAGGGAAAAGAATGTCCCCAAATTCCCTCTATTTCTTTCACCCAAAACAGTCTCCAGGAAAGAAAAAAACCTTTGTTCAAAGGAGCAATAAAATAACAAGACTTGTTGTCACCCAGGCAGGACTACAATGGCGCAGTCTCAGCTCACTTCAACCTCTGCCTCCTGGGTTCAGGCGATTCTTTCCCCTCAGCCTCCCCAGTAGCTGGGACTACAGGCATGCACAACCACACCTGGCTAATTTTTTTGTATTTTTAGTAGAGATGGGGTTTCACCATGTTGGCCAGGCTGGCCTCGAACTCCTGACCTCAAGTGATTCACCCACCTCAGCTTCCCAAAGCATTGGGATTACAGCTGTGAGCCACCGCACCCAGCACCCTGTTATGTCAGTTCTTCTCAGATGTATCTATTTCTAATGGGAGGGAAAAGTCTGAAGAAGAAATCCTAAGCAGCCAGCCACAGGCAGAATTTCAGACTTTAACCTCTCCTGGTATTTCGCATTTTGCTCTGTAACATACCCATATTTGTCCACTACTGCATAACCCAAAAGACACTCTAACTTATTCTGTGGTTTCCACCACACCTAGGAACTTGAACTTAAGCCTTCCCCATCTTTTAATGTCAATATGCTTACCATCTGAAAGTGGGTCCCTGAGGGAGAGGGACAAGGGTTGCTCTCAGGCTAGGGGCATGGCGGTTGCCCCTTGGTAGCTAGAGTATCCCAGAAGCCAAAGAGGATGAAGGAAAGGAGGAGGAGGGGTGGGGGATTGGGGGGAGAAGAAGAACTGTGAAATGATATCAGAAAACTAGGAATAACCCCAAATATGGCCTAAAAAAGCACATGGAAATGACTTGGAACCAAATTACTGAAAACATAGTTGTTAGGGGACTACATATATTATTCATTATATTGTTCTGATTCATTAAAGAAGACAAAGTACTTTGTCCAGAGCAAAGCAGGTTTTAGCCTGAGGCAAATTGTTTAACCTTGCTAGGGTCCAATCCATAAAGCAGAGCTCAAGCGCTGCTCAGCCTAATGAGGTGTAAAGTTTGCAAAACTCTTTGAAGGCAGAGAGCTCAATTTGACTATTATGCATTATTGGATAAAATGCCAGTTTAGGAAGGAAACTCTCCAGTAGCATTATATGCGCCTTAACTGGTAGCCAACCAGTAGAGCTGGTTGTCGAAGCTTCATGACAGAAAGAACCCAATTGTTGATCACTTAAAATGGAAAATAAGCATCTGGGTGTGGTGGCTTATGCCTGTAATCCCAGCACTTTGGGAAGCTGAGGCGGGTAGATCACCTGAGGTCAGGAGTTTGAGACCAGACTGGCCAACGTGGTGAAACCCCATCTCTACTAAAATACAAAAATTATCTGGGTGTGGTGGCACTCGCCTGTAATCCCAGCTACTCAGGAGGCTGAGGCAGGAAAATCGCTTAAACCCGGGATGCAGAGGTTGCAGTGAGCCCAGATCGGGCAACTGCACTCCAGCCTGGGTGACAGAGCAAGACTCCATCTCAAAAAAACAAAGAAATAAGGCAGGCAGTAACAAATGGCATGCACCATTACAGCATTGGCTTGGTTCGGAGACAGATTCCTGAGCTAAAGAAGGCCTCATTTACTGGAATGGAAAAATATAAGGCCAGGAAATTGCTCAGAGGTCTCCTGTCTTTTCCTGTATACATGGGATACACTAAGTGTTGGCTACTGTTTTGGATCAGAATCTCAGTTTTAGAAATAGCCCAAGTCTGTCCTTGGGAAGGGAGAGAATGTTGTGGTATATTTGCGTGTGGTGGTGTGGGGCAGGGGAGGTACAGAGGATGTTGGGAGGAGCCAGTTAGACCCTCCCTGAATCCAAACTGTTTCCTTGGGCCTCACAGTCATCAGAACTGAGCTGTAAGATTGGGCGGCCAATCTGAGTGCAGGGAGCCTCCAAGTCTCCTGAACTAGCACCGAGGTAGAGCCGAGTTGGTCCCACTGACAGCACAGGCCAATTCTGCATGTTCAAGTCCAATGGCTGGTCTCAAGTCTGCCTATTTTTCAGGTGCATAGGCTGAGCTTTAGTCTCACAGACAACAGATATTTGCCAGGCAACAACCTCTCACCAAACATTATTTTAGACAGTAGGAATATATAAGGAAACAAAAGACAAATATTCCTGTGTACAGGGAGTTTGCATTCTAGTGGAGGAAAATGAACAATGAATACAGTAAGGTACACAGTGTGTTAGAAGATATGGAGAAAAATTAAATCGGGAAGGAGAGAGAATAGGGAGTGCTTGGCAGCCGGAGTTCGGGTGGCCTCACTGCAGACGCGGTATTGAGCAAAAACTTGAAGGAAGCAAAAGAGGCATGTGGGTATCTGGGGGAAGAGCTGTCCAGGCAGAAAGAACAGCAAGTGAAAGGCCCTGGGGTGGGAGAATGGCTGGTGTGTGCCAGGAACAACCAGAGGCTGGAGAGTGGGAGTGGAAGAAGCAAGTGAGCGGGTGGTAGGGCATGAGGTCGTAGGAGTAACAGGGAGAAACTTCATGTAGAGACTTGTAGGCCACTGTGTAGACTGTGGCTTTTACTCTGAAATAGATGGAAAATCACTAGAGAGTTTGGAGCAGGAGAATGACAAGATCTGATTTACATTTTAATAGAACCTGCCTGACTATTGTGTTGAGTAGATAGGAGCCCAAGGGAGAAGACAGGAGAAGAGTCAGGAGGCTGTTACAGTGATCCTGGAAGGAACCTCTGGTGGCTTGACCAGGGTAGAGGCAGTGGAAGTGGTGAGAAGTGCTTGGATTCTGGACAGATATTGAAAAGGGAGCACATAGGATTTGCTAATTCATATACCAGGGTACTCAGGTGGCCTGTCCAGGAACACATTAGTGAACTGGGAAGAGGTAATAAAGAAGGAAGGGACATAGCTAGAGCAGGCAGGACTCCAGTTGTTCTTCCTTTGTTCCTTTCTTTAACTGAGGGTCTGTTAAAGAAAGGGCAGGCACAATAGTGACTGTGAACTAACAGGATCCCTGACCTCATGGAGCAAACAGTATGGAGAGAGTCAGACATTAAGTGAATAATCACACAACAAATCCATGTAAAATGACACTCTAACTTAATGTGCTGAGTGTCGGTGTTGAAAAATATTATTTCAGCATTTAATCAAAAGAATACAGTAATTACTAAATATTTTAATTTTTTTTTACTAAATTTTTGAAATCCAGTGTGCATTTTACATGTACAGCATATCTCTATCCAGGTTAGCTGCATTTGACGTGCTCAAAAGCCACATGTGGCTAATGAGTACTGAATTATACAGCACAGCTCTAAACCATCAAGCCACACACATTTTAAAGTCATGAACAAAGCGCTGGAAATATAGGTCCTTCTCCAGTAATTTTAAAAGTAGGTAATACCTTAAATAGAGCCTGTTGCATTTTAAAATTGAATACTTTGTCGTTAATTAGCTGTGTGCATTTGGGGACATCAGCTTACTACCCTTTGCCTCAGTCTGTAATAAGGAAGTGTGATGGGGCTGGGTAATGTGTACCTACCCTTTCAGTCTTAATGATCATTGACTCTGGATAAGGAAGTCCAAATAGTTTTTCCTTCTCTTGTCATCACTCCTGAAGAGACCTTTCCTTTCAACCTTAACTCTTCTATGGTATCTGAAAGGTGGAATTTGACTAGTTCAATAGTGAACTGACAAAACTCCAAAATGGCCTTCACTGCAAAGCAAAGAGTTGAATTTTTCTAGAGAAATATGAATACTGACTATTTAAATGATTAATGAAACTATTGAGTTTTAGGTATAATATACTATTGTGGCTAAGTTTTAAGAAAAAGTCCCCATGTTTAAGAGATATGTTCTGAAATATTTATAGATGAAATAATATGATGTCATCTGCTTCAAAAGCGTCCCAGTTGGAAGGTGGGGAAGGGAGTGGGGTAGAGATGAAATGAGATTGGTCATGAATTGAAACTAAGTATAAGCACAGATATTATCCTGTCTACTTTCACAGTTTGAACTGTTCCATAACAAAAAGTTTTTTTTAAGTAGATCTTCAGACTTTCTTATATTTTAAACTTTCCTTTAAATACTGTGTATCCCTCATGGTACGGATGAGAAAATCTGCTTGAGGGCCAGGAGCACGTGATTCTTACTTAATACTCCAGTGGGATGAAGCCCCAGGCCCATCACTCCCATCATAGTTTAAATATCTCTGGCAGTTTTAGCGGTAACACAACTTTATTCTCTCATCCTTCCCCCATACAGTTTAGGATCAGTATTTAGAAGTGAAAGGCTGTCTCCACTGTGATTCAAGGATAACCCCAAACTCTGCCAGAGCCACACAGGTGTCCAGGGAGCATGGCGATATATCGTGGGTTTGTACAAAGTACACTGAAAATCTAGAAAGGTGCAGATGCTTGACTCACAGGCACAAATAATGTTACTTCTTCCTCATATTGTGGAAGCTACATGCCACAGAGACAGGTAGGGGCTATCTGAGAAAGGATCTCAGAAGGAATGTGACCTCAAAGGCCAGGAAGTCAGCATCTGGGACCCACCACAGGGGTGAGTATAGGTCTCTTGTTACCCTGGGTTGCCTGGGCATTATCTAAATGTCTGGCATAATGCTCTAAGTTCAGTGGGAGCTTTCTGGTCTCACCTGTTCACTTTACCCTCTCAAACATCATGATAGAGGATGAAGAAGCTGGACCTCATCTCTGAGTTTCTACCCAAGACATTGTGAGGGGCTGAATGGTAAATGGAGACCAAGGGACAACATTGCAGGATTGACACCTTCAGGTACCTTTGCCTGACCGGCATGGATCTTCTAGCTTCAACACCACTAGATGCCTGACTTCTCACCATGAATTACAGCATTCACTCATTTTTACTTCCAAAGGAAGACTACTGCTAATTTCTTTAAAACAGTGTCTACAAAGAAAGAGAACAGGACTCAGTCTGGGAATGTTTTCCTTTTGCATTTTCATCAGCCAAAAAAGTATTGAGTTTAGGGTACCAACATACGGTGCAAATGTTAATTTTAAGGGAAATTGGCACACTCAGCATGCTAAACTGTGCTACTTTCTACACATGTGATACTTGGCTTCAGTGGTGGCAATACAGTGCCAGATTTTCTTAAATGTCAGGCATTTTAAGAGATGGTTTCTCAGAATTTAAAATCACACACATACACACACACACACGCACACACACACACACACACACACAATAGAAATGCGACTCTGATGTTTCTAAATAAAATAAATTTGACCCCCATAGGAAAACACGGCAACAGCTCTCTGGAGCCTGTGGTGGACCATGGGTTGACTCTCAAACACCTACACAGTGCTGTTTTAAGCTATGAGCAATATATTGTAATCCCATAGTACATTAACATGATGATAATCTGCAACATAGCATATCCAAACTTTACAGCACATAGATGGTTTCCCTTGAAGGTGCCCCCTGTCTGTTGAAAGAACTCACTTATGGCTGGGCACTGTGACTCAAGCCTGTAATCCCAGCACTTTGGGAGGCCAAGGTAGGTGGATCGGGAGGTTAGGAGATCAAGACCATCCTGGCTAACACGGTGAAACCCCGTCTCTACTAAAAATACAAAAAATTACCCAGGCGTGGTGGCGGGCGCCTGTAGTCCCAGCTACTTGGGAGGCTGAGGCAGGAGAATGGCGTGAACCCGGGAGGCGGAGCTTGCAGTGAGCCAAGATCGCACCACTGCACTCCAGCCCTGGCGACAGAGCAAGACTCCATCTCAAAAAAACAAACAAAACAAAAAACAACAACAAAAAAACTCACTTATGCTACCTAAATCAGAGAAGCAGGTGAGAATTATCCAGAGGAGTCCCAGCAAACGTCAGCATTTGGTAATCCTTATTGTCAGAATAGTCTAATACTTTAATACATTGAGCTGAGCCTGGAACCCCACACTTCTTCTTACTAAACTTCCCCTTGACTACTTTGGTTTATCAAGTTTATCCTAAGCACAGATCTGACTCTCTCAACTTCATTGGCTCATTACATGATCTTGGGGGATCTTTTCTAGGTCATCACCCAAGTCATAGAGAAAACATTCATTTTAAGACTGTTTTGTCTCTACTTATGAGTCCGAGTCCAGATTTCTAGCTATTTTCATACTCCTGGAAGAGCAAGAAACCTAATGGTGGACTTCCCAATGGACTGATGAAACAGTGCAGGGGAGGAGGAAATTGAGAAGGATACAAAGCTTTACAGGGACTAGGATAGAGCCAAAGTCATCCGGCAGGAAGGAATATACGAACTGAGATTCCTGACACGAGGGCTCTAGAACTTTAAAACTCTCATATCTTGCCCATGCCTCTATCATGAATAAACATGAATCAAAGCTGAATTAGAGGATATCAGAAATGCTTTCCCATGCTCTAAACATTCTATAATTAAATATCTTCCCCTCAGGGGTTTTGGGGGAACTAAACGTACTAATGGGTATGAAAATTTTTGAAATAATTGAGAGTTATCTCAGTGTAAGTTAGCACAACGTCATGAAATAATTATCTCAATAAACCTAGAATTGTTTCTTTTTCTTATTATAATGTTGGGTCAAATGTAGGAGCTTACTTAATGTCAGGTGGAAAATAAAAGGTGTCATAGAAGACAAAAAGACACATTTATAGAAATGAATAATATAAGTATAAATTAGGTTGACCTTTTGGGAAAACAATTTAGCATTATGTATTAAGACCTGAAAATTAATATACTTTCACTCTGTAATTCTATTTCTAGATAATCTAATCTAAGGAAATGATAGAGACAGAACAAGGATTTATGAACAAAGTTGTCTACTGCAGTGCTATTTGTCTAATGCATAGAGATATGTAGTAAGTAGTGCTGTAAAAGAAAATATATTCATACATAGTAAAAGAGTTGAAAGAAACAGACCAAAATATTAACACAGTAACTCTTGGTGGTAGCATTATTGATTATTTTAATTTTCTCTCTTAGGTATTTCAGCATTCTATTTACAATGGTAATAAATTTATACTATTTAAAGGTCATTAAAAATAAATTGTATAAACTTGTTCACCTTAATCTAATCCTGGTACCAACACATTTTGTCTTTTAATATGTCTGATCAGTAGCCAGCTTATCTGAACTGCTTTCAGGGCTTTCTTCTGTTCTTTGCTAACCATGAGGCTACATGGGCTTTATATTATGGCTATTATTTGCCAACAGCCCTCTGACACCCAGAGAGCTGAGTCACCTGTCCGTTTTAGGGTGTCCACACATGGTGTTCCTTCCGTCCTTCAATATTCCCTGCATTCTTTCTCCACACGAAGTTCACAAGCTGTGAAGTGGCCCAGGGCTCACTTCTTCAGCAATATGATATACAGGAGCTCTTCAAGTGTGGCTTGCTTAATCCTCCCTACGAAGCAGTCTTCACTCACGTTGAATTTTCCATTAATTTCTACAGAATAGCTATTTACTCTGAGAACCCAAAGGTTTTAGAAACTATAGGCGATTCTGCAAAGTCTAGATTGAATTTGCTCATATTTTGTTGTTATTAAAAAGACTCAAATGAATTCTCTCTTTCCAGGTGAGACCCTCAGTAGAAAGGTATTTTGTTATTTATTCATTCCATTATTTATTTATGCATTCAAATTAGTTCTGTCTTAGGTTCACCTCACCAGTTCTTCAATCAGCATAAATGAAGATGAAAACTTAAAAGGTTCATTTCCCAAATGCCCATTAAATGTTATCTAACATACTCCTTTTATAAGGAAGCTAGAGAAGGTTAGTGATGAAACAGAATCAGCCTGTTACTCCACCAAGACAAGGGGATTGTGGGGAGGGAGGGAGTACAGGAAGGGAGGGATATTGATTGAAATCCACCAGAACCAAGTCATTCCAAACCACTAAAAGTCGAAAAGCTCCAAGGAACAGAAAATAAGTTATAGGAAATCATTTAAAAGAACTCTTTCTTTTGCCAAACCTTCCAAGAAAATATTCTTTATGCAGAATCTTCTTCTAGATTCAGTCTGTGGCATCCAGTCTCTCAGAATAGGCCCCTCAGTGTCTTAACTGGCTTTCCCTCAGTACCTCATCAATTTGTCACACAATTCTTATTCAATTTAGATCCAGCTATTTCTGCACACTTTCACATTGATTTGGAAAATGTCCTTCACACTTTGGTTTTAGTCTCTACTCATGAAGTGTCATTTGCATTAGGATGATTTAGTTTCATGAATGGATTTTTCTTATGTATGATTTTGCCTTAGATGAGCCTTGGAACGCATATATCACATTCCAGCCATTGCTGCAAAACAAGACTTTGTGAGCCTGCTTGCATCTCCTCCTTAAATATATCTGTTTTTTCACCCTTTGTTCACGTTCTCAGGTTGAAGTCTTGGTTATATTTGTATGTGTTGTTTTCACAAGTTTTAAACCTGAAATTCAGTCCAATCTCTGTCTCCAGTCTTATACCCTCCAGTCATCTAAGCTGTCTCAGGCAGGTGTGTGTTTACATAGGGAGATTACACATGCTTGTGCACACACACTTGTGCAACTTAAATATGCCAGATATGTCCTGTATATTTTGTCTAAACATCTCTATTACTGGTGATTCCATGGTAATTAGGTATCTGGTGTTACTTGAAACTAGCCCCCAGAAAAGTTTTAAAACATTTGTCATTAGTATTGTTCTTCTACATTGCATTTTGGTGGCTGTTGCCCAATTTTCCACTTTAAGTTGTCACTTTTCTGATTGATTTACAGAAGCTTTCAGACATTGAATAACGTTAATTATTTGTCACATGTTGAAAAAAATTTTTATGGTTTGTCATTTCCTTTTAAATTTTATGTGATTTTTGACATACAGGATTTTCTTATTTTAATTTTTTTAATTTTTAATTTTTTAATTTTTTTAATAAATAGAGACAGGGTCTCCTTATGTTGCTCAGGCTGGTCTCAAACTCCTAGGCTCAAGCCATCCTCCTGCCTCGGACCTCCAAAGTGCTGGGATTACTGGTGTAAGCCACCATGCCCAGCCAGGATTTGTTTTCTTATATAATCAGGTTACTCAACCTTCCTAGTTTCTGACTTTTATTCAGAGGTTTAAAAAATCATAGGGGTAAGGCAGACTCACTAAAGCCATCTCTACCAATGAGTTGGAGCTTTGGACTTAGAATGAAGCTTTTACAGTGTTTCCTATTGCAATAGTATTGTTGAAACAAATGGGCAAGGGTTAGGTCTGGGATAAAGGGTTAGATTTACACTCATCCTCAGGAGGAAAAGCCCAATTGAAACTAGAACAGAAGTAGAAGGAAAATCTCTTGGAGGAAAGCAGGGAGGGGGGCGGGGATGGTGATCAAACAAGTGTTTATAAGAGTCATTTATGTGACTAGAAATTGGATGACTATTCTGTAACCTTTTCCAAGTTCCTGGGCTTTGGACTGATTTCAGGGGATTTTTAGAGGCCAATGTCTTCCCAGACTTGAGCCATCTGAATGATTCAGTAGACAAAGTCCCCTTGGGGTGGGCAAACCCTTTCAATGGCCAGTTCCCTAGCAGGTGCTACCACTTTACATTTGCAGAATATTCCCCCCCTTTGCAAAAATCTTTCACCTACTCTATCTTGCTTGATTATTACAGCAATCATGCAAAATGAGTAGATTTACTAGGACTTCCTTTTCTTTTCAAGGGGTGAAAATAAATAGAAACTCAAATTTAATTGACTTTCCAAATTCAGCGATTGAGTTAAGCAAGGTGAGGTGTGCAGTTCACTCTAAAGGAGCAGTATGGACTAATGAAAGGTGTACATGTAAAGAAATTGGGCACATTTGGGGTGGAATGCCAGCTCAGTCACTTACTCACTCCCTGACTTCAGGCAGGCCAGTTCCCCTCTGCACTTTGATTTCTCATCTATAAAATGGAATAATGGCACCTGTCTTGCAGGACTGATGCAGGGATTAAATAATACAATGCTTCATTTCCTTCCATTATTCTATCTTTGTAGTTGTGTATGTTTTTGTGTGCCACCTTGAAACTTGCATAGAAGGGGTGGTATATCAAGACACTGAATAAATGGGAGAGTGTGAAGGGCCCCCACACAGGGCCTGGTCCTCTTTCACTGCCCAGCTCACAAACTCCTGTGAGCTATGACGCCCTTGGAGGCTTTCCCCTGAAGGTTTCTTATGTAGTCTTACAATCCTACTCACTCAAATGTCTTTTACCGCCAAAACATTAAGAGTATTGTTGGAATTCAGAAATAGGATTCATTTAAAAAAAAAAAAAAAAAAGACCCTCAATTATTTACCCAGAAGGCCATTATATAAGTGGGCTCAACGACTGTTTGCAATAGTTCTTATGTCATGACTAAGAGCAGAAATTGGCAAACTATAGACCCCGGGTCAAATCTAGCCCACCACTTTTTTTTGTTTTTTGGTTTTTTTGTAAATAAAGTTTTATTAAAACACAGCCATTTTCACTTGTTTATGTGGTGACTGTGGCTGCTTTCATTGCCACTGGCAGGATTGAGTAGTTGCAACAGAGACTGTGTGCCTCAGAAAGCTGAAAATATTTACTGTCTGATCCCTTATAGTAAAGTGTTGCCAACCCATGGCTAAGAACTGCTACTTCCAGGCTATGTGACCTTAGATAAGTCATTTACATTTGTTGTGCCTCAAATTCCTTATCTAGCAAATAGGGATAATTGTACTCATTAAACCATAGAATTCATGTAAAAGACTTGCATGTGGTAAGTCCCCAGTTAATAGCAGCTATCATTACTATTACTAGAATTGTTGATTTGCAGTGAAGCTCTTTGGGTAAAACACTAACCCAGGAACAGAAACCTATTTGGTCACGCTCAGTTTCAAAGTTCTCTCCTGCAGATATCAATAGCAGCTAGAATGGTCATCCTTCCTTGTCACAAAAAATGTTTTCTTAAGATCAGCCATTTCAATGCTATTAGCTCAACTTCCAGGACATTAAAAGCATACCCTGCCATTCCTCCACACTTAATGTAGATGTTTGAATCAGTGCCACTGGATATTTTCCAATAGTCTGTGTACCCTCTCTGGGAGAGAAGGAATTGAATGAGGCATTTTGTTGAAATTAAATGTCAAGAGTACCAGCTGCTTCTTTCTAAAAATATGAGCTAGATATTCCAAAAGGTGTGAACCATCAATCAAAGTACAAGGGAAGATTTTGCATTTAGTTGTTTGTTGTTAGAAATTTTTTTTAATGTTGTAAAGAAAACCAACCTTTTGACAAATGGCATTGAAAGCCATTAAGGGAGTTGAAAAACCAGCAGTTCCACTTTGTCTCCTCTATATGGTGGGAAATGCTTTCTCAATGTAAAGAAATCGTATCCAGCAGTCCAACCAGCATATGGAGGTGATTTCCAAGACAGAAGTGAAAAAAAAAAATCCCACAGCCCAACCTTTCAGAAGTATCATAGTCATGCAGACAGAAAACGTCCTGCCCTCTTCCTCATTGTTAAACTTTGTGGGTTAGAAGAGCCATCGCTGTGGGGGTAGCATATCTCCAACTCAGCTTCTCATCTAGTGGCTGGGGAGGGTCTTGATGTGGGATGGAGAGAAGTCTTGACTCAGGACTCACATGCATACAAATGGTGCACCTGTGAGCACTCCCCACTGCCACCAGGGGAGAGCACAACCTGTTCAGGACCTTTCCTTTGTGATTACCCGGACCCCAGATGGCCATTGTCTGGGCTATGCCTCATCAACTCAATCTTGACATACAGAAAAATTTTCTCCACACCTCCAACACCCTATCATTAGTATCCTGGGTGGGTGGTGGAAAGGGAGAGATGACTGCAAGTCATAGGGCTTCTTCCATCAGAATGTCTCCTCTGCCATGCTCACCCACTCACCATGACCATTCACACTTCCCTTATTGTAGAGACTTGTCGTTTACATTGAACAGAGATTCACTGAGCACTCCCTACAGTACTTTTCAGCCTAGGATGGCCATGAGAATCACCTACAATACAAAGCTCTTAAAAAACATTGATGCCTGACCCCCATCAAGAGATCCTGAGGTGATTTTGGTCCGGGAAGGAGCCTAGGTTTGCATTTTTTAAGGGAGGTGGGCATTGTATGTTTAAAACTTCCCAAGTGATTCTCGTGTGCTGACCTACCACGTGCCAGCCATTCTTCTACAGGCATACAACAGTGAACATAGGCCAGGTACCTGGTCTCATGAAACTTAGAATCTAGTGGGGCAAATCAGATGATAAACATATGAATGGCCAAGATATTTTTTATGGTGCTACCAGGAAAATAAAACTTGAGGCTGAGAAAGAGAGAGCCAGGGATGCAGAGATTTGTAACTTTAGAGTGGTCAGGGCATCATTGTTATGGAGTCATACTTTGCTGCTTTGCACGTGATGAGCTCAGTGCTACAACAGGGCAGCACTCAGATCCTGCTCCTTGTTCATGATGGCAAGTGTCACTGCATTCCCCAAGCCCAGATTTTACAGGCTGATGGACAATGAGAGCCTCTGATTGGGCAGATCAGCCCAAATCAACCACTGTTGCTGGAAGCCACCTTAGAGGGCATGGCTTACCCTCAGTGATTTGGTTCCAGAATGCTACAGCCCTCTTTGTCTTTTACCTACTACTAAATCAATAGCAGAACTTCTTTGACTACCTCACTCCAACGTGATATCCTATTATCAGTATCATCTATTGAATACAATTTTCTGACTTGTATATTGATAGTACTAAAAGCAGATCAAAACTCACTTATTCTGTACAGGCCCTCTGCAAGATAATGGTCTCATTGAATGAATTGCTAAGGTAGGCGTTATTAGCTGAGTTTCATAAATGTGGAAACCAAGCCTCTGAAAGGTTAAGAGAATTTAGTGCGGCTTACCTCTGTACTCCTTTTAGGTTCCTTCCGGCTCAGACAATCTGTGGTCCTATGATCTTTAGTGAGTGGTAGCAAGCCTCTGAGGGAAGGCATTTCATCGTACACGTCTTTCTTCGCAGAAGACCCCCTTCTCTCCCACCCACCATAGGCCTTGCTTGTGGTGGGCAGCAAATATATCAGAGACCAGTCCGTGAAGGCAGCTTGATGCTCATCTTGAGTCCCTGAGCCCTGTAGGAAGGTCTTCAGGCTGCAGGCTTCAGGATTACTGCTCATAAGCTCTTGTATGTCAGAGCAAAGATGGTAACTCTGGCTTTTCTTCTCAAGACTTCAGGGTGAAGTTCTCAGTAAGCAACTTTGAGCCTCTTCAAAGAAGCTCCCAAAGCATCTCGCAGGCTTTTGTAAAGGCTTCTGTGGGTCTTTGCCCCAAGATCTGTCCCCTGGACAGAAAAAATTCACCAGAAAAATTCTTTTATGCTACCCCTCGTTTCTTTCTAATTAAATTTTTAAAAATTGAGATTAAAATGCCAAATAAAGAGTCATTGGAATTCCTAGACTAGGAATTGTTATTCAATAAGGCAGACTTAGAATTCCAAGTAGTAAGTGGATTCTGTGGTTAAAGATGTGGAGGATTCCATACAGAGAAGGAAATTCCAGTAAGGTTACTAAGGGAACTATATCTTGGAAGGGATCCCCGTATTTTGTAATGTAATGCACACACAAAGAATTGGCAACTTGGATTACTTTACATGGCTTGTGTGTGTGTGTGTGCACATGCATGAGTGTATGTTTGAGACAAAAAGAAAGCAAGGTTATGAATGTGATGAAATCTCATTAAAAAAATTAATGTAGAAAACTGAGAAATTACAGTAACCTTCCTTTCTGAATTTGGACTTTCCCTCCCTTACTCTGATATCCTTTTTGATTTTCACAGTTTAAGTCCCAAAAGAGAGATACAAACCTGTCCAAGATATAAGTCTTGTGATTATTTCAATTTAGTTGAAGAATATTTAAACCCTCACAGGTTTAATCAACAGTGTCATTTCCCCCCTTCTCCTGTCCTTTCTCCTTTGTGTGCAGTGGAGGACCACAGCCCTCCAAGGAGACTTTCGGGATGGCTTAGCTGCCCCAGCTCAGTGCCGGAGCCTGAGAGCTCCGAGCCTTTTAATTGACCTTTGTGGTGCTTCTGAGACAGTGTCTGTCAGAAACTCCTGATCTCATCTTCTTGAGGCCAAAGACACAGATTGAAGGGGTTAAACGTTGATCCCCACCCCCAGTACCAACAAATGCTCTTTAAACAATGTGCAAATTCAACATAGTGCTCACAGCAATAAATAAGCCATAATGATAATGTTTGCTGCTGCAAATTTCTCCACGTGGCAAATTAATTCATTCTGATTCTGAACTGGCAACCAATGGCAATATTAATTTACCAGATGGAGATACAACCTAAATTCACATGTGCTCTTCAAGCCACAGACAAACCTCTGTTCAAAAGCAGATACAGCAATGCATAGTAAGAGGATCACGACCAAGCAAGGGACATCTACTAAGTATCTTCATGGTGATCAGTAAAGTGCAATGTGCGATGACAGAAGAGAGTATGAATCCTAGGCTGCAGGGAGCTTAAGCACTGGTTCAGCACTAAATCTAAACACAAAATAATCAGAGTGCAATATAGGGGGAAAAACATACATTTAACCCAGGGATTAGTGGGTTTAATGTCATAGGATTTGAAACAAGAGACAGATAACTGAGTAGGGAGCAAAGGTTTCTGGGAAGAAGCTGAACTTAAGTTCAGCCTGGAAGAATGGAATGGATTAATGAAAAGAACATTCCTGGATGGCCAATCAATCTAAACAAAGGCAACGAGGAAGGTATTATTATGCCCCTTGTAGACAACAGTGAAAGTCTGATCTGACTGCAGTTGGCAGGATTTTAGAGAGAAGGGGAACAGAGTTGAACTTGATCATGGAGAACTTTGACAGTCAGGTAGAAGAGTTGACATTTGATTTGCTCTGTATATCAGATAAAGATTGTGTTTAGCTACAGGCCATAGAACTCTGAATACATTTGCTTAACCAAGTAAAGGATTCATTTTCTCAAATAACAAGAAGACCAGCACCAAGTGGGCACAGGAGCTCCACACTGACAATCTCCCCCTACCTCTTGACCACATATGGTAGGAGGCATTGTTGCTTCATGGTTCCAATAAGGCTGCTCCTCCTCCAGTCTCATATCCACATTCCAAGCAGTTTTATCTACTATTTATTGTTAAAAAAAAAAAAAAAAAAAAAAACCAGAACAAAATCCTCTTAAGACTAGCAAATTATAGCAATTTTAAAATTCGTCACTTAAAAATGTTAAGTACCAGTCATTGTATAAGATAGTGACGATGCAGAAAGGTTTAGGAAATGGTCCCTGGCTTCAAGGAGATCCCAGTGTTGTGGGAGGTTAGATTATGCAATATCCCATGAGGAAGCTCCCTCGAGGGTGTGGGCACAGTCTGTGGGAGCTGAGAGGAAGGGGGACTGATTCTGTCTGAGGGCTGGGGCATGCTTTGTACTTTGTGGTTCTACAGTGGTACAAATAGGATTGGACTTTTCATTTACCCTGAAAGCAGCTTTTAAGCAACTCAACTACATTAGGGACCTGGGGAAGGACTTTACATTGTCAAAATCTAAAGGGCTCACCCTTGACATGCCAGAGTGCCTTCTCAGCATTGGAGAAGAAGTCAGGGAGAAACTCGGAGAGCTGGAATGGAGAAACTGGATTAATCATATTTGCAGTGTGTAATTCTGTAATTACTGTGAATGTTTCCAGCTGATTATTCTTTATTTCAAGGATAACTGAAGTTCATTTTTGGACTTACACTTACTGGCTTTCTTAATGCAGTTAATTGAAGGTCAGTCTAATTTTGCAAGTCCCCAAATTCTTCCTCTGTTCTACAGAACATACTGGTAGGGAAGGCTGTGGCACTGGTTGGGAAAGGGGAAACTTTTTCTGTCAACCTTCACATCCAAAGATAGTCCTTCATCCTTTTCATGTTGTTTTAACTGACATTTTAATGAGTAAGAAAAACAAACAAACAAACAAAAAAACACAAAAAAACAAGAGAAAAGAACATTTTGACATTTTGAAAGAAAATAGTTTCTGATGTTAGTCAAGGAAATGTAGTTCTTCTTTTTGTTCTCTCATGTTCAGTAAATCAACCAACCAGTTCAATATTCTTCTAGTAGCTCCTAAAACATTTTGCGCCACATCTGGTTGTCAGTTCCTTCCACTAGATGGTGAGTTCCTTGAACCTAGTGTTCGGTTTATGAGACACTGTCCTCCTGGCACCCAGCATAGTGCAGACACAGAAGAGACACTTGAAGCAGTTTGCTGAGTGAATACTTGCAGGGAGGTTCCTCACAGTCTGAGTCTTTATTGTGGTTTGTATTTGTTTTCCTGATGATACAAGCCTGTGTCATAAAGCTGTATGCCCAAAGTATAAGCTAGGGTGAAGTCTGACAGAAGCATCCAAAGAACTTAGGCAGAGACTGAGGTTGGAGGATCACTTGAGGCCAGGAGTTCAAGACCAGCCTGGGCAACAAAGTGAGACCCCATCTCAATTTTTTTTAAGATCCTGGGCAGAAAAATCAAGAAGCCCATTAAAATGCCTCAAGGGAATTTTTCAGAGCTCAAAAGGAAGGGAATCCCAAGCCTAATTTTGTCTGAGTGTTTGCTGTTTGAAAACCAATATGAATTTTTACATTTTTAATGCAAGTATTTGAATAGCTAAGTCATCTACAGTGTATAGAAGTATAAGTTGCAAAAGTATACCATTGAAAATTTCCTTTCTACCCAGGGCACTGAACAGCTGCAGAGTCACCCACCTACAGACTATGATGGGAACAGCCCCTCCATAAATTGGTAACTCAGCTGCTTCACTCCCAAGCCTTCCTCCTTCAGCCATACAGTCCTTTTCCCCAGAGACAGCAGATAATATCAGATTCTTCTATTTCCTTCTAGAGGTAGGCTATCTGTACATGTACACAAGGAGATAAGTGCATGTATTTTATAAGTATGTATATTTTATAAGAATGATTTTAGTGAGCAGAATCAATAGAAAAAAATCAATATGAAGCAGATGAATGAGAAGACTTGGAACTATAAAAATGTCAAGTGGGGAGAAAAGGTATCCAGATGCAGAGTGATCATTCATCAGAAGGCAGAAATATAGCAAGAAATCTATCTACATAAAATAAAAAGAAACAGTGAACAGTGGGGTCACAGACCCATCTGCCCATGAGGATGGGCTTTTCCACAAAGCGAATGAGCATTTGCATGGAGAGTCATGGGGAATCTGCAGCTATTGAGTCAGTGAGGGAAATCATGGTGGCCTGCCCTTCCAGGACACGCTGTGTTTGCGGGAATGTGGGCATGTTTTGCTCTGGTGGCATACTCACTCAGAGACTCATTGGCATTTGCCCACCGTCACCTTGGGCATTTTCAGAACCCTCCCACACTCCTTTATGCTATTTCAGTGAAACAGGACGTTCTATCTTTCATATCAAAGAAACACGCCACTCATTGGCCAAGGAGCCTGAGCCAGGATGAAGCAGGGGCCATCCATTCTGAGGAGCACTACCCCAGTCCCTGCTATGCTGTGGCTAAAGCACCTTCCTCATGGGAGATGTTCTTAGCAGTTAATTTATGTGAGGTTGACTTGGGATAAACTGGGACAGGACAAGTCAACCAGTTAGTCCTGTCTTCTGGAAATAGCAAAATTTTGCTTGGGATCAGGGAGCAAGAGAAAGCTAGGACATGGTTATTTGTCAAGTAAATTTTCAAGTAATGATGAGATTTGAACCATACATGAGGCACCAGGCAAGTTTCTGACTTTCTAACCAGATTATATTAGAAATATAGGACATCTACCCACACAGAAAGGTGACAGGCAGCACAGGATCCTGCCAATGAGTGGAACATCCAACAATTGTGATAGGCTTCAGAGAAGTGAGGGGTTTGCTTCTGGCTCTTGTGGAAAGGAAGGTTTCACCTAGAAGTCTCCATAAAGACTCCACTAGGGAAGGTTCTCTCCTTCTCCTGCCCTGCAGAATCTTGCAACAATATGGTGGATACAGCCAATGAAATGTCAAAGAAAGAAAGTAGCTGACTGCTCAGGTAGGCTGCATGGGAGAGCAACATCCGGTGGGGCCATGGCAACTTAGGATTTGGCGGGCAAGTGTGGAGAATATTATAATAAACAACTTCCATGTTGTCAGAGAACTCAGTTCATCAAGCTTAGGGGAAATGATGCACCACAGTGACCTATCAATACCTATCTTCCGATTCACAAGAAGTAGAAGTATATTTTCTAATGGCCAGAATGATCTTGTCCACTGATACTACTTTATTATTATTATTTATTTTTTAAATCGGGGTCTTGCTGTGTTGCCCAGGTTAGAATGCAGTGGCATGATCATGGCTCACTGCAGCCTTGAAATCCTGGGCTCAAGCAATCTTCCCACCTCAGCCTCCTGAGTAGTTGGGAATGCAGGCCCATACCACCGTACCTGGCTAAGTTTGTTGTTGTTGTTGTTTGCAGAGACAGTGATCTCAAACTCCTGGCCTCAAGCAATCCTCTGGCCTCAGCCTCCCTAGTGGCTAGGATTACAGGCGTGAGCCACTGTGCCAGGCTCTAGATGATTTTGCATTTCAAAGAATGTTAGGGCAATTATAGAAGACTGTTTACTGAACGTGCAATCAGGGCAAAAGACTACCTTGAAGGATAACTTAATGCATCATCCCTGCCCCCACAATATTCTTGCTGAATAGACTACACACACACACAAAAATGCTGGTATCTGCCATATTCAAAGTCTCCCCTTTGAATAGAGCAGGAATTAAGATTATTAAATTCTCATAACCCCGGTCCCCTCTGTATATATTATATGAATATCATTGGACACATTCCACAAATATGAATTGATTATTGGGTGGGGTCTGCTCACCTTGACTATTGCTGGATGTTTTCCAAATATCCTCATACACACTTTTAATAACAGTGTGCAGAATAGCATTTTTGTATATTTCTTTTATATTTTTAAACTTATTTTTAATTTAAATTCAGTAAAATTCATTCCTTTGGTTCTTTAAATTTTGACAAATACAGAGTTGTGTAATTACCACCAGAAGCAAAATACAAAATATTTCTATCAACTTCTCCCCACCTAATATTTCCTTGAGTTATACTTTTAAAATAGGTTCTTTCCATAGATGGCTAACCTCATCAATTATGCGTTGATTCTCAGCACTTTTGCTTGCAGATTGTAATATTTTCTGGTACTATCTACCAATTCTGGAGCCCACCAGACTGAATATGCTGTCATTTTCAGAGGTGGACAAAAAGAAGGTTTCTAACATGCATATGTATTTTTTGTGTAGCTAGGAGTAACTTTATCAAATTTATTTGTCTGTGAACATGAACAAACAACATATATTCTAAAGATATTCCCTCCAAAGAAAGTTGGAGAAAAATTCTAACATTCTACTTAGAGCACCATCTATTATAGATATACTAGCTCTGAGGTTGGAGAAGAGAACTGCTAAGTCATATCTCCAATTCATTTCCTTCCTTTAAATGGGTCACGAGGACAGAGATAACCCCAACATGCTGGCAGCTGTTCCAAGCTCAAATGATTATATTCACTCCTGCTTTCCAGAAACTAGGTCTAGGTATTCAGCACTTAAAAGAAAAACTTCTCTTTCCCATATGAAACCCACATCCATTTTAACCTATGCAAGTTAGTAGCTGGATCTGTTGTTGATAATTTTTTTACTAAGAGCTTCTTATCAATGTATACATTTAAGATATACAAATGGTAAACATGCAAGTTAATTATGGACTATTTAAACAATACACAATTGTTTATATTATGTCTTTATATTATGAACATATTATATTATGTCTTGGTTGTATTTAGGAACTTTCAAAAAATTGATTTTGTGAGTTCAGTTGGCTATTTCACATGTGAACAAGTTTCATCAACAATTCATGTTTTCTGGCCACCTAGAGGACTTGGCCCACATCATGGGCTGACAGATTATTTTTATGACAAAATGAGAGGAATTGGGGTTTATAAATTAAATGGGGGCCAGAAGGGCATCTGGAAGGGTCCTGGGGCCTGCTCCAGCATCAGGTTACCTCTTTTTGGTTCTACCACTGACCCAGAGAGTGACGAGGCAGAACATTCACTTTTTTGACCACATACTGCTCTATCTGCCAGCTATCTTTCGAGACCCTTCTATTCCTGCCAATCACAGGAATGCCAGACTGAATCATTACTTGTCAAACATCTGCAAATGAAGAACTCAGCAGTATAAGTTCATATATATTAAGATAATTATGCTGAAACGTTAGAACATTACAAGACTTAAAAATCCCTCTTCAGAGGAGCCTCACTAGGAGATCCTTTGTATGAACACAGAAGATAACTGCCAGTTCATGTCTCTCCTCCTCTGCCTTCCTGTGGTCCTCCCCACCCCCTACCCTTTGTTTCTCTTCACACTGCTGTTTATTCTCACCAATTTCCTTGACTCTCACCTTTTCCCTGCTTCCACCTCTGTTGAGAACAGAGCTCTGGGGCACATCACATAAGTAAACTGCCACTCTCATATTACAAGGGAAGTCAGGGCCTCCAAGAGTAAAATGTAACATTTTCCAATGAAAATAGGAAAGCTTCAAGGAATGAAGAGTTCATTTTCTCTCTTTCATGGAAGAGTGAATATTCTTTTGTGAATTTCAGGACCAACAGAAGTCAGTGTGGTGGAGGAGGGATAAAGAGATTTGCCCCTGGCATGCTGGCTCACTGTGACTCTTTCAACAACATTTACTGGAATGACCTTTGATTTGAATGAGAACCACAAAATACCAGTAATTTTATCTGGGGAATATTTATATTTTGGTGCAGTAGGTGAATTCCCAATTAAAGACCATTATTAACAGCATATTTCCCCCCAAACTAAATGTGGTTTTGTCTTGGTTAGGCCTTGGATTTCTCTCATTGGTCCTTATGGGTCAAAGAGGAGATTTTGGTTTTGGTTTTAAAATTCATTCATTCCCTATTTCCCTATTTCTTCGTAACGAACTCCTATGGATAATAGCAGTTAAGGAAGCTATCTGAGTCCCAGATTCCTTTAACACAGATTAACCCAATAGGTTCCTTTTTAAACTATTTGTTTCTTGATTTATAGCCTATTGGGTTTGGGTGATGCATTGTAGAAAGCCAGGGACCTTAGAACAATGTCTGACCATAACAATGAAAATGTATGATTATTTCAAAATCTTCTCCCTCTTATTAGTACAAAGAATGGGCTGCTATTAATTTCCCAAACATTTTTTTAGGTGGAAGAGTGCAGGGTGACCACCCACTCTTGCTTTACATTTCCCTTTCTCAATCCAGGAATCTTTCTTTCTACCCATGACTGCCCTTTGGACTTTTCAGGAATCTGTTTTCTGGCTGGGTTGCAGAATTTGGTGGCACTTTGATAATGGCTCTCCAGTGTTAGTGTAGCCAGGATTTAGGGCTTACCCTGAATCTGAGAGTTAGTTCAGAGAATAGTGCCCTTGAATGAGGAGGGTAAGCAACAGCTCATACAAAGCCTGTGTATCAAGTTCTTTTCATAATAACTACCTAATAACTTATAGATATGCTGATGATTTCATTAGGGACATACTGAAAGTCATCCACAGTCTAAATAATGCAAGATAAAATTATACATTTTAAAACTTCATGGGGAGACTTTAAAAACAAGAACCACCCATTTCTTCTTTCATCCCGAAGCAGTTGATTGGGCATCTACTTTGAGCCACGCACCATCCCGGGAACTGAAGATGCAGCAGTGACTAAAACAGACCCAGTCCCTGTCTTCACAGTCTAGCAGGAATTGTAAGAGCTGATTTGCTAATGTTGACCCAGCACTATTCTAGTGTCTGAGACTTTGGGTTTGACAAACAGGTCCTCCTGTCCCTAGGAAGGTGACCTCTGATGTTAGATGTGGGGCATTGTTTCAGTTTCTCACACACTGGCTGAAATAGCTCATGAGATCAGCCTTTGCTTCAAATCCTCATTCATCAAAGCAGACTATTATTAACATAAGCTTGAAAACATCTCCGTAATAGCAAAAACAGCCATAGAGAAGGGATGGGGAGGTATTCTTTAACTGTATGGTTTATTGCCACATGGTATGAATAACTCACCCTAGCCTTATCCATGGCCTTCTTGAGTGTGGCTCACCTTCGCTGCTGTGACAAGACCAACTCAGGATAAATGGGTAAAGTCTTGGTTAACTTGCAAGGCAGAGGCCCAGATGCCATCAGTGGTGATCAAGAGCTTCAGCTTAGAAAACAGACATGATGTCAGACAGCATCAAACCACTGATCACAACCCAGTCCCCCTCTCCTGTCCACTCTTTCTCACTCCTTAAGGGCAGCATACTGTCTAGTGTTTAACATACTTTCTCACACACATTGTAAATTTCCAACTACCCTATGGGGATATCCTAACTTCCATTTCATGAATGAGAAAATCAAACCTCAAAAGTAACTTACTCAGTCTCCCATAGCTGCTAGCACAAAGCCCACATTCAAACCTAGACCTTCAGGCTCCAAACCAGCACTTTTTCCATTATCCCACACCCAGCGGCTTTTACATTTTCAGTTCTTCTTTCTTTTTGCATGTTGTTTCAACTCTTCCTGGTGGGGAACTGTCTTACAACCTGCTAGTTTTCTCCAGGGCCTCTGGAGGCAGCCATGGATCAATGACTTAGCAGCGCTTGCCCCACCTCCTCATGTTTTGGGTCTCCTAACCAGATTGCCATCCCCAAGCCTCTCCTGCCTCCTGCATAAGAGTCCTGTCAGTTTTATGGGTGCCTGTGGGTCTACTGTAACAAATAGAGGTGAGCATGTGGGTGGTACACATTGTGGTTTTCTATGAATCTATTAATATTTTTGCGGAGGACACCCTGAATTTTAACTTGACTAATTTCAAGATAAATTACCTCCTCAGGAAGATATCCTTCCCGGCTTTTCCCTTCAACACTCCCCTTCCCCAGGATGCATTTGTTTGCTAGATTTTGTTGTTGTTGTTGTTGTTGTTTTACCATCTAGGGCTTCTCCTTATCACCTGGTGCTGGTGCTCAAAGGCAGGGATATTAATAGCTAGAAGCAGCCACAGCTGATTTCTGTCTCAGGCAGGCCAAAGGGAAATCAGATCTACTTCTCCTTGACCTCTGTAGGGACTGGTGATGATCCTTAAGGTCCTTATGCATCTGTATTCAGAAAGGGACTGCTGTTTTAAATGTCTGTAAAAATTTCCCTGGATAGATCCTACTTTTTTTTTTTTTTTTTAGACAGAGTCTTGCTCTGTCGCCCAGACTAGAGTGCAGTGGTGCAATCTCGGCTCACTGCAACCTCCGACTCCTGGGTTCAAGCGATTGTCCTGACTCAGCCTCCCAAGTGGCGGGGATTACAGGCGCCCACCACTGCACCTGGCTAATTTTTGAATTTTTAATAGAGATGGGTTTCACCATCTTGGCCAGGCTGGTCTCAAACTCCTGACCTCGTGATCCACCTGCCTCGGCCTCCCAAAGTGCTGGGATTACAGGCTTGAGCCATCACACCCGGCTGAGATCCTACTTTTTAAAAAACTTTCTGGGTTTCTGATTTTATTCTAGTGTGCACAGACTACTATTTTAAGAGTGGGAGAATCATTATATATACACACAGAAACTGGGGGAAATTAATATTATGAGATTAAAATATATAAAAAATTAAAATGTATGCACCTAAAGTCACTGCATTTGGGGACATAATTGTGCCATTTATGTTTAAAAAAAATAACCACATCATCTCTGTTCAACATTTTTTTTTTGCTTTACCAGGACAATGGTGATAAAAATTCAAATGCTGAAAATAACTATGCTTTTGAGATTAACATTATATTAGGAGTATATTACAACTCCTAATGTATTAAAAGGAAACAATTAGTTGATTATGTCATAACTAAAAACAAAAATATTAAACAAAGGCAATAATAACGTGCATAGACTGAAATACCTTCCATTTCAAAATTAGTGATAACATTCCTTTCCAAGTCAGTAGCTTTCCAGTATGAGCTACAGCCCGTTGTATAAAGATACAACACGTCATTAGCCACGTACTTAAGAAGAAGTACCTTCTTAATAATAAAATACACAGGAAACTCAGTGCATTTTGGCCCAGGTTCTGACATGTTTCTTTTTCACTAATTCTCAACCCAAGCTCTCTAGTATGTACTAGGAATTATTGCCTCTTTTAATCAGAGCAGAACTTTAAAAGAGAACCAGTTTGCTTCTCGATGGGCTCTTCAACGGTTTGCCATAGGTACTTGTAGTCTGGAAGAGACTTTTTCAATCTGAGCAGCCTTTCTACTAAAAGAAATTTATCTCCCAAGAGGTTATAAAATCAACTATGTTCCAAATGAAATAATAAGGAAAGGATCTGCCGTTTTCCCCTCCAATTCAGCAGGACCCATTTAGTCTTGTTGAAAGTCAATTATTTTTATAGATGCAACAAATTCTTGGGCCTGGGCCACACCCTCTATAACTCTATGTGAATCTAGAGATCAGGACCTTCTGGATTGCAAGCTAAGAGATGATTTAGTAAACAAGAAAAGCCATCAAAGAGCCTCTATTTCCCCATCCTCCTGCTGGTCCTTTCTGATAGCAGCAGCACGACTCTCATTTCACCCACCCACACCCCTCCGGGTCTCATAAAGCTAGACATTTCATTCTCCCACTGCCCTCGTCACTTCCTATAATTGCCTGGCCCTTGAGGCAGCAATAGAAGAAGATCTAGCACTGCAGTAAGAATCTTTTAAGACACAGGTTGGGCCTCCCATTTGCTGAACACACAAGCTCTTGCTCATAATTACTAAGCCCCAAACCCACGGTTAGAAAGATAAGCCAGGGCTATCTTTTCACTCACATAAACACAAAGCAAGTATTAAGTATTATTTTTTAGTTATCTGTCCAGTTTCACAAACAGCTTTAAATAGTGCCCAGATAGTTATATAATAAGGCACATATTTTTTCCTCATTGGATTGTCTGTGTATAGACTAGGTAACCAAACAAAAAAAAGGCTCATTTTTGTTTTAATTGCACTGCAGCTCTCAAGCCTCCCAAAAAGACACACATGCTATTTAAGAATTTAAGAATATCTGGATCATTGTAAAAGCTGTATCTGACTCACCAAGGATCATAGAAAATCACTGAAAACTGTTGGCCCTCTCACCCCTGGGACCTTCACCCCATATTGCCTTGTTTGTAGACAATCCCGGGGGCTAGAGCCCTGAGTTAGTCTAAGACTCTATATCAGCCCTGTCTCCACTGGCCCTACATCAGACCTTACACCTGGCCAAGCCAACTGGCTCCATGGGAGCCTCTGATGAGCAAAAGGGATAATCCCATTCAAACTCAGAGGATTTGGGTAGAACTGACCCTCGCTGGAAATGTGGAGTTGCACTTGGTTCATTCTGTCAGTATCCATATGAAGAAGACAGAAAACTGGCAGGGCCAGATGCAGTGGCTCAAGCCTGTAATCTCAGAACTATGGGAGGCTGAGGCGGGTGGATCACTTGAGGTTGGGAGTTCAAGACCAGCCTGGCCAACAAACCCCGTCTCTACTAAGAATGCAAAAATTAACAGGCCATGGTGGTGCACGCCTGTAATCTCAGCTACTCGGGAGGCTGAGGCACAAGAATCACTTGAACCCAGGAGGCAGAGGTTGCAGTAAGCTGTGTGCCACTGCACTGCACTTCAGCCTGGGTGACACAGCCAGACTCCATCTCCAAAAAAAAGAAAAAAGAAAGAAAGAAAACTGGCAAGGAGACATGTGAAAAACACAGCCCCTGGTTCAGACTCTAGTCCCACCACCAGCTCTTTCAGACAGGCCTATGTATGTCATCAGGACATAGTAACTGGCTGTGTCAGCAGGGGAAGTGTCAGGCACCACAGGAGTCACCAAGCCTGCCCTTTCTTTTGACACCTATCTGAAAGGAGAGACCTATGTGTGGCTTTATTTCACATAATAAAGGAATATTTCATTCTAGCTTGCTTCAGGTTTAAGACTGTAATGTGTGCATTGCCAGGGTGACTTTATAACATTGAGCTACTCGATATGCTTTCTAAAATCATGTTTATGTCATTAACTGAGTAGCACACCTTACTCAGAGTGGATATTCAGAAATGATTAGATCTGAGTTAAGCATTAACATCCCTTCTCCCATGAGGCTTTGAATATCCTCATTTCCAGCAGCAAAGGTCCAAGCAAGGGAGTAGCAGTGAAAATTGGTTTCCTCACAAAAAAAAAAAAAAAAAAAGACCCTAAAAGTCACTTTCCAATCACCATTAGTAGATGCAATTACATGTCAGATTGAAAAGCTGCAGCAGAATGGGTCTGGTGCTCACTCCTTCAGTGAGTACCTGTGTAACCTGAGAATGTCATTTCATTTGTCTGGACTTTGGTATCCTGATCTTAAATGGGGACAATGACCAGATGAGTTCTCAGGTTTCTTCCCAAACTAGTCCACTTCCCTTCCTACCATCACCCCTTTTGGTTTTGTGGCTGGATTTACACTGGAGCCCAGGTCGATTCAGCCCTAGGGTCACCCCAAGAGGCCAGTGCTACCCATATTGATAACTGGATTTTCAAGGAGAAAGAAAAGCGATATTTTGAACAGCCCTATGATAAATGAGGGTTCATATTAAGCAAGTATTACTCTTCATAAATTAGTACTGATAAATAGCCAGAACCCTTAAGGGAAAAGAGGATTTAAAACAAAACCAAATCAAAACACACAAGTTTATTTCTCTTTAAAGGAAAATTGCCAAGGATGCAGAAGGAAATGAAGATGATCAAAGATGAGGATGTGCATTTCAACTTGGCTGTGAGGAAGACCCCCTCCTTTCCCCACTGCCTGCAGCCAGTGGTTTCTCGGGGAAAGGCTCCCCAAAGACACCCCTTCCCAGAAGCTCTCCGAGGGCCATTTTCCCAGTTTCGGTATGAACCTCCTCCAGGAGACCTAGATGGGTTCCCCGGGGTCTTCGAAGGAGCGGGGTCTAGGAAACGGAAGAGCATGCCCACAAAGGTGCCCTATAACCACCCTGCAGAAGAAGCCACCCTCGCCCTCCACTCCGAGGATAACAAAAACCACGGCCTTCCCAACCTCCCTTTGCTGTTCCCGCAGCCCCCGCGCCCCAAGTATGACTCTCAGATGATCGACCTGTGCAACGTGGGCTTCCAATTCTACCGCAGCGTGGAACACTTAGGGGGCAAGACCGTCAAGCAGGAGCCCATTAAGCCCAGTGCCGTGTGGCCCCAGCCGACGCCGACTCCATTCCTGCCCACGCCCTACCCCTACTACCCCAAAGTCCACCCGGGCCTCATGTTCCCCTTCTTCGTGCCGTCGTCCTCGCCCTTCCCCTTCAGCCGGCACACCTTCCTGCCCAAGCAGCCCCCGGAACCTCTGCTGCCCCGGAAAGCCGAGCCCCAGGAGAGCGAGGAGACCAAGCAGAAGGTGGAGAGGGTGGACGTGAACGTGCAGATCGATGACAGCTACTACGTGGACGTGGGCGGCGCGCAGAAGCGCTGGCAGTGCCCCACCTGCGAGAAGTCGTACACCTCCAAGTACAACCTGGTCACCCACATCCTGGGCCACAGTGGGATCAAGCCGCACGCGTGCACGCACTGCGGGAAGCTCTTCAAGCAGCTCAGCCACCTCCACACGCACATGCTGACCCATCAGGGCACGCGGCCCCACAAGTGCCAGGTGTGCCACAAGGCCTTCACCCAGACCAGCCACCTGAAGCGCCACATGATGCAGCACAGTGAGGTGAAGCCGCACAACTGCCGCGTGTGCGGCCGCGGCTTTGCCTACCCCAGCGAGCTCAAGGCCCACGAAGCTAAGCACGCCAGTGGGCGCGAGAACATCTGTGTGGAGTGCGGCCTTGACTTCCCCACCCTGGCCCAGCTGAAGAGACACCTCACCACGCACCGAGGCCCCATCCAGTACAACTGCTCCGAGTGCGACAAGACCTTCCAGTACCCGAGCCAGCTGCAGAACCACATGATGAAGCACAAGGACATCCGGCCCTACATCTGCTCCGAGTGCGGCATGGAGTTCGTGCAGCCGCACCACCTCAAGCAGCACTCCCTCACCCACAAGGTACTGCGGGGCCCCTGGTGGGGTGGGCGGGGCCTTGGGAAGAGGAGTGGGGCCATGAGCAGACCCCTGGGGAGCAGGACGCCTGTGCCGCTCTGCATCTGACCCCGAGGAGCTAGGCAACCCCGGATAAGCCGTCCCTTGGCTAAGCCCTGAGGTCCTTCCTCACGTTTAAATAGGAGAGAACGATTCTCAACCAAACCCTTTCCCCCACCAGCCTTCTAGACTCTAAGGTAGGCCTAGAAATAAATAATGCAGACGTTTGCAGAGGAGGATGAGGAAGGATGCTCCCTAGCCTCCAAGAATCTTGCAGATTCTGCTTCTAGAAACTTCATCCAAGGCACTAGAATGAGTGTGTCATCAGACCCTAAATCAGCTCTGTGCCTGGGATGTGCCAGGGAGCACCTTCTGGAGAATTCTCTTGGTCTCGTACTGTTGAAGCAGTGGAAAACAACTTTTTGCATTGCTTTCTCCCTCAACTGTGAGACCCGCTTCATATGCAAGCTCTCCAAGGGAAGCAGAGCTTGGCCAAGGCTGGCAGGGCCTATGCCTCCCTGTGTTGAACCCGTTCCTAGTTGGGTGAAGGGCCCTGTGGTTTATATTGTAGGAGGCATGAGAAAGCATCCTTCTCTGGTTTTGTTTGATCTTCTCCGTGCTCAGGTCTTCAAGGCGAAATACAGGCCCAAGAGTCTAAGTTCAGCCCAGTTTGCAAACATAGCCCTAGAGTCATTCAGGCTGAACTAAAATAAGGCCCTAGTGGTGTCCCTAAAATCTTACCCCAGCTAAACTATGGAAACTGCTTTGAGCCTCCAAGAGGGATTTTTGCCCCCACTGACTCCTACTCTCACACCCTTAACCTCAAGTCGTTTTCTTGGCAGGAAAGACTTCTAGCAAGCCAGAGCTTCTAAAGCATTCTTTAATTCTGAAAGGTCAGCAGAGGACTTTGCCCAGTCAAGATAATGTTTCTACTGTGCTATAATAGGTTTCACTTGTTAGGTTAGGACAACACACAGGATATTTTCTGGCTCTGCAGCTGAGATGAAATGTGTGGCTGCCTTGTGGGCTCTGCACAAACAGGTCCTGCCCTACAAAAGGCACCTGTAGATACCATCCAAAGGGGAATCACCTGCCAAGTGCAGGAACCATCAACAAAGGACCCAGACTGGGATTCAGTCGCAAGGGGGACCATTCGCTAACTTCAGGGGCTCCTTTATATGTGGGAAAGGAATCAAAAGTGCATTTTAGAGTATATAAAGATCCTGTAAGATGGTAGAAAATGAAGTCAAAACGGGAGAAACAGCCTGGTGTCTGAAATAAGTTTCATTTGAATTAGAAAACAAAATATATTTTAATGAGAGGTGTAAGCAAACAGTGAGAGGTAGTATTTGTTGAACACTTGCTGTATGACAGGTGTTTCACTCTTTATTCAATCCTCATTTACTTCTCAACAACTCTAAGAGCTACTCCCCATCTGCAGTTGAAGACACTGAGGCATGGCAGGTCACTCAGGAATCTCTGGCACAGACATCTGTGCCTTGGCCACTCTATGGTGAGCACTTCCTCTTTTCCACCTGCTTCTCTGTTCACACCGCTGACCACCTGACAGGCTCCGACTCTGTGATTCCACTATCTTATCAGAGAAATAACAGCTTCCTTTGTTGCTTCAAAGTTGCGTCCAGGCTCCTGCTCATTTGCATTCTAGGCCAGCCCACAGGTGAATCTTACTTTGGACACAGAATTCTCTTTAAAGAATTCTGAAAACAGTGATAAGAAAATTCTCCTTGGTTTCAGGACACATGGATCAGAGCCAAGCCCAGAAAAAATCTTGAGAGAAGAAAGATGCTAAAATAAAATTTAAAATCCATTAAGAAAATGTTTTTCATAAATTTTATAATTTTAAACTCAGTGTTTAAATATGCACTACATTTTAAAAATTCATCTCCTTAGGCAGAATCAAAGTTTAATTTCTAAAGGAGGTTGATTTCTAGGTCTCCTTATTAATATAAATGCATACTCATGTAACATCATCTGGACTAGACAGTGCTTGAGTTAGAAAGAACCCCAGGGTTCTCATGACCCACTACTTCATCTTGAGATGAGAAGCCTTCATTAAAAAAAGCCACAGGACTCATCTAAGGTTTTACAGTCAGGGAATAGCCAGGCAGAGACCTGAATCCACCCTTTAGTACCATGGGCCCGCCAGAACTGCAGAGTGATTCTTTCTTACCTTGACTCAAAGTAAAGAAATGGAAACATAGACAGAGAGAGTCAGAGATGAGCTTAGAATCCCTCCTTCCCTCCTTCAGCCACTATGACTATCAGGCAATATGGATTTCATCAGGTACAGTTGTTAACTAAGCAACTTGTTCCAATCCTATGGTAACCTTCAGTTTAGTGCCCTGGTTCTCTAAATTTTTCTTCCCAAAAGTCATTCTGGGTCAAGACCTCTTGCAAAGGCCTTTGCGGGGAAGTAATGGATAGTCAGGATTAGTGAATGCCCGGCTTAAGCTGTGAGTCCCTGGAAATGCTCTCAATTAAGGGCCTTGGTTCAAACACACCTTCATGCACAGAAAGGAAACAAGAAAGCCTCCTGTCCTGTTCCTTAATGCAGAAAGCTATCTCTTGCCAAACTTCTTTATAAGAAGGAGCTGGCTTAGGGGAGGCTCCATAACCATGTCATTGTGGAGGTCAGTGTGGCCTGTGGGAACCCAGGGGACCAGCTTGAGAGGGTGATTATCAAGTTGTAATTTACTGAAGTGTGGATATAAGATGTTCTTGGATTTTCAAGTCCATTAATGAGAACCCAAGAGAACACTGGTTTCCATAGAGTAAATAATAATATCATTTTGGAAGATTTTATTTTTTCATTATCATGAAAGCTGGATTATAGACTCGTATTGCATATCAGCCCACAGTGCTCTTAACAAAAGCCTGTTAATCCTCAATAACTATCACTGGAGACTTAACCCCAGCAGCAGCTGGAACAACGAAAGCAATAGCTTTCTTTTCCTCTAACAGTCTGGCTAGTTTATGGTTTTCAGAAGGGGAAAAAAAGGATTATATAATCAACACTTTTCCAGAAAATAGCAATTTAACAAGGCTGAAGCTACACCATTTGAAACTCAACATCTATCACCAAGCTCTTTGTGGATTGATGTAGCAGAGAGGAAAATGAAGTCTATGATCCTGATGAAAGCATGCTACCTGTCAATCACCACTTTTCTGAATCTTCCCTCCCTGCAGGGTGTGAAGGAGCACAAGTGTGGAATTTGTGGGCGGGAGTTCACCCTGCTGGCCAACATGAAGCGACATGTGCTGATCCATACCAACATCCGCGCCTACCAGTGTCACCTCTGCTACAAGAGCTTCGTGCAGAAGCAGACCCTCAAGGCACACATGATCGTCCACTCTGATGTGAAGCCTTTCAAATGCAAGGTGGGCAGTGGGACTTGAGAGGAACCAGAGAGTTGCACAAATGCCTGATAGGAAAGGGTCCCCAGGGAGCCTTCTACTCTATTTCATCAGTGGGGCTATGGGGGCTCAGAATAGGTCTGTGGCCAACCCCAGGTCCCATCTGCCACTCTGCGCCTCTGCACATCCCACTTATGTCATGCCAGGCTGGAGGTCCCTAAGGAGCCTGCCCTGTTTGTCTCGCTATGGCATCAGTGCCCAGGGGTGGAGCCAGGCACGAGGGAAAGGTCTGAGCGTGGAAGGCCCTTTTGAAGAAGGAGGCTGTTAAGGGCTGCAGGTGATGTGGAGAGCCTTTGTTTTAGAGAGGAGAAAGCAAGTTTAGCCTTCTGCTTACAAGGCAATGAACAGGAAATAGAAAGGAGTCAGAGAAGCTTCTAGCACAGCTTCCCCCCTGCTGCTGCCTCCACTCCTCTCCTTGCCTCTTGACACTTGGGCTGAGCCATATGTATACTTTGAGGGCAGGCCTCCCAGAGAGGATGAGAGGGACTTCAAAGCTAGCCCCTCAGAGGCCCTCAGAAATGCTTGCTGGGGCTGTGGAATAACTGTGAGCACAGTCACTTCAAGTGCCTTTCACCTACTGCTAAGTGCCATGTAGCACAGGGATGGAGCATCTTAGTTAAAATATCTGTTAGACTAATTTGGTTGGGTTTGTATTTCATCAGCTGAGAAAATGTGTGAGCTGGAGATTGGTAAAGCCCAAGGCGCTGATGGGCGTTACTCAGAAATGCTCCGGCTCCCCGAGGCTGTCCCCACCCCACAAGAGTGTTTCCTCTCTCTACTTCTAAATGAGGAGAGAGCATTGGCCATGACTGGGTTTAATCCGAGTGATGTACTGGCCAAGTGTCATCCGGTCATGAAGAAGGCTGAGGGGGAAGAAGAGGGAAATTACCACATTCAGATATCATTAGAGCCCTTCTGTTTGAAATGGAGGTTTTCTCTCTATGCTGCTGGGTGCCTAATCGGGTTCAAATGATACTCTGCTGATCCACACTCCTGAAGTGGGGTTCCCTGCTTCCAGGGGCTGTTCCTGCTTTAATACCTCTGCAGTGTGGCCCCACTTGAAGGAATCCCCTGTGAAGCTGACTTCTTTCCTGTGTTGGCAACTCTTGGAAGGGGTGAGGGGTCAGACACCAGAGCTTCCCTAGACCTGTGTGGGCATTGTCCAGAGGTGGGAGAGGGAGGCTTCTCCCTCCAGCCCTTTTCCTGCCACCCACTTCTGTTTCCCCTCCTTTTCTTCATGTTCCCAGTGGTTTGAAAGTCAATTTACATCCGTCTAAAGCGAGAGTCAGCTTCGTGCAGGACAGGCCACATATTTTTCAGGACTCAGTGCAAAATGGAAATGCAAGACTCCTTGTACAAACATTACTGGGAGTTTCAAGATGATGAAAGCAGAGCATTAAGCCAAACTCAGGAGCTTTCTGACTATGGGACCCTGTGTGATATGCCCATGAAGTGAGGCCTTGGCTGCATGCAGCGATGGACTCCATAGCCTCCTCTTCTCTCTCTCTTTGGGGACTTCTTTCATTTCCTTCCCACTTCATTGAGCCCCTAGAGCACTTCACATTTCACAGAGCTATTTCTTCTTGTAAAGGGTTTGCTGTCTCCTACAATGGAGTTACAAGCAGGTCTCTTTGCCATTCTTCATTCCTTATGTTGAGTTTACTCTTGGGCTTCAAGCATTAACTGAATTTTTTATCTTATCAACTGATGGTGGTGGAGCAAAGTTGTTAAAATATGAAGGGAGCCATTAGCATAGTTTATAATCCCCTGAAAATTCACATCTGTCCAGTCAACCATCTCCTACCTCCACCTCGTCAATTCTGGTCCAGTGGTAGTGGTAAAACCAGGCAGAAAATGTTCCTGAAATATAGGGTTATGTCAGCAGGCAAAACGAATGTAGGCTGTGTGTGGCTTGAGGATACAGAGGCATTCTGCTTCTCTACCCTCAGGGGCTTGGAGGACTTCTTGGACCAGGTAGTATCTGAGGATCTGGAGGGTTCTCTCTAGTGTCAGTGCACAAGAGACTGCAAGGTGCTATGTAACCTGGGCCCTTGATGCAATGAGCAATCCCAGCTTGATGTTTAGGGCTTCCCTTCACGAACGATGGCTCCTTCCTCCTCCACTCCAATGATGATGCATCTACATGGTCCAAAGGGTGTCAGATGGTCAGCTTTACAGTTCAGAAACTGTTTTATCCATTTCTTGAGGTTAGATTAGGCTCCATGTCTGGTCCACACCATCAGAACCCATAAGAGAGTGGTTCATAACGTAGAATGACAGCTTTGAAACAATGGTCCCCTTATATTTTACAATGGGAGAGATGAGCCTGGCGCAGGAATTGGACTGGTCATTTGCAAAGGTTGCTTCTTCCTATTGGTAAGTCCTCTCAGGAGACCACACTAGAGGTCAGGAGGCTCCCTAGAGAGTGTCATCTATCATCAGACAAAAAGAACTGGATGTGAAAGGGCATTCTTGTCAAACAATGGAGAAGGTGGGCCTTCTCCATTCTTAGCCATTTGTGAAACAAGAACAAGTGTCAGCCACCTTGACTCACAGCCCTCTGTCTCCGAGACAGTCCTCAAAGCATACAGTCAGGGCCTTCCTCTCCCTGTCCCCATCTCCTGTCAGTGTCACCCTGCTGGGTGCCGTTTTTGTACCATTGCCCTTCTTCATTTCAACAGACTTGCAGAGCATGTCTGGATTTACAGATTATGTCACAAGGCTCTTTGCATTTGTAAACTAGCTCCGGGTCACACTGTGGGGTGAGCCATCTCAAGATGCTGTCCAGTGGTTCTTGCTTCCCAACTGTGCTGTGCTAGATTCTTGGAAATTCGGCCTTGGGTGAAGGTTGTTGGGGATTTGAGAGTTGACAGAGGGATGAAGGGCCATTTGCCCGTTGCAATGCTGTTCACAGTCATCTGAGAGACATGGCTGGCTGGCTGCTCCGTGGTGTTGGAGGACAAGCCCAAGCAACTGAACTTGTGTTTTGTTGCTGTAACAGGGAAAACCATCCACTTCCTGTCTCGTGATTGACATGGCTGGGCAGAGAGGCAGTCTTCACTCTCTCCTTTACCCAAAAACTCACAGCAAGGAAGAGGCTTTTAGCAACCGATTCTAATTTTTTGGGATTCTCACCATTAAAATTCCTTCTTAACATACATCCTTCCTCCTGTCTCAATGTGAACTGATCTTCTCCAGGCCTGTGCTCAGTGGAAACAGCTGTCCCTAGCAAGCAGAAATGTTCACTCACTGTGGGATTAGGCATTAACAATAGGATGGAAAATTAGAGGAGAGGAAAGGTTTCCATTCCATGTTTCTTTTCTTTTTTTCGTTATAAAAAAGTTACTGCCCTTCTGGGCTCTTTTGCTATTGGCTGGACTTCTGGACTCGTGCTTCTTGGAGCCAGCTGGAGTTTTTCCAGAGACCTGCGCCTGTAGACTTAAGCCACTTTTCAGAAATATGCTTCCCAGATTCTGGGTAAGCACACAGGGGTTGATTTGGATCCTATCCTTGTGGTGGCCAAACTCCATCACAGCAAAGAACCAGCTGCCGTCTTTGGGAAACCTGTCCAGGAAAAGCAGCCGTCCAGAATTTCCGGGACAAATTCTCTTTTGAGATGGGTGAAGCCGGGAGCTGCCTGAGTTATGAATCACCAGGTCATCTGAAACCTTGTCTGTAGCATAAGACTGAAGGCCAGAGGGCAGAGCTGTCAGAATAGGGATGAGGTCTCCCCGCGGAGGGGCCCACCACTGTCGTCAAACTGGCTCCATTTTCCCCTCACTTTCTTTGATGCTCCAAGAAGGAAGAAACCAGATGCGGGGCTTTGAGGGGCCCAGTGCTTGGGGTCAGAGTTTTCAGGCTGGCATGGAGGGGGTTAAGGCAGTGACCAGATAGCAGCCTTTGGCAGCAAAGCCCTCCTCAGCAGAAGGAAGGATATAGCTGTATGAACTGCCTGCTTAACAATGCCTCACATGTCCCCAGGGGCCCGCCTGCAAATAGATTTCATCTTGCTTTCTCTTGTACTTTTCAAAGCTTCCTGTTTTCTCACGGTCCTTTTGGACAGTTTACAGTCTCTCTCTCCCTCCCTCCCTCTCTCTCCCTTTGAGGAAAGGAACACCCTTCTTATTAAAAGAGAGAGAGGGAGAAGAATGTGCGGGAAGGGCAGTTTCACGGAGGCCATTCTCCTCAGCTGCAGGCCACAGCTCTCTGACCTCTTCTTTCTGAATAGGAAAACACAGGCTTCCTGGTGCATCTCAGTTCTGAAGCTCACACCAGGCCGGCTGGGGCGAGGTAGTGTGCTGCTTCTGGCCCCAGCCCAGGGGCTGCCCGCACTATCACCCTGTCTCTGACCACGGCCGACTTCTCCATGGCTGTCAGCATGGCCACTGGGGTTCATGGCAACTGCCCAAGGTGCCTCCAGGACCTGGACCAGGGAGGAGAAGGGTGCCAGGAGGCTGGGATGAGGAGGCCCGGAGCACACGGGCATCCGCCAGCTGTTCAAAGGGCAGACTAAGAATGGGGGAGCCAAATAACTCTGCCCTCTCCCAGCCCTGAACCTTGGATGGAGCTTCTCTTTCCATCAGTTCCCAGACCTGGGGCAGGCACAACCGCTTACATTTCTACTACACTTCAAGCAGCCTAGTGGGTATTTAGTCAGCGGATTTCTTATTTGGCTCTTCCTTTAATATTCCCCTCATCTTCAAAGACCTTTCCATTTCTGGAATGTAAAAGAATCTACTATATACACAATAATGATAGTAAAAAGAGCTAATATTTATTGAGCTCTTACTATTTGCCAAGCCCTTCTTGTGAATTATCTCACTTGATCCTCACAACAACCTTCAGAGGAAACGATGATTATTATCAACATTATACAGAAGAGAAAATGGAGCAAGCTCTCTGTCCTTCTGGGTCTGCACCTCTGCTCTCTACTCTGACATCTCAAAGCCTAATAACCCATGCGACCCATGTTTAAAGGGCACTTTAAAATATTTGTTTCCATTTTTTATTAAATTTTGAGGTCCATCTCCACCTCAAAAAGTGGGTGGATGGAGAAGCTGAGATTTCACGTTGAAACACACTGACGGTGCTCCTTGGAGCGACCGAGAGGTCAAGCGGGGGCACTCTGGTGGAGAAGCGCACCTGTGCAATGAGATCAGAGTCCTCCCCACTTCAGTGGCTTCCTGAACCAACATCCACTCCTATTTTCATCTCCACAGACCTTGGCAGAGATGATTCAGCAAGTCCTGCTTGGGCACACTTTTAGCTTCACATTGCATGATTTAAGGAGGCCTTGACTTCAATGGCTGCTTTTCTCTGGAGAAGAAGCTAGAGATTTGGTGGTCCCTCCCATCCATTGCTCCTCCCTCTGGTCTAACTCCCCTCCCCTACTGTGACAATTCTGCTTAGGGCTTACATCTCAGACTCCACCCAAGAGCGCCGTGATTCACTGGCCCCATCCTCTTTCTCTGGCCTCTCTTTACTAACAGTGTCTGAGAGGTTTCTCTCTTGAGTTTCACAGACATAAAATACCTCCATACACTTGGGTGTTTTCACATGAGGACAATCTTCTGAGAAAGATGAGGTGGCCAAGTGTTCTGGATAAGAACCAAAAGGCTTGGTGGAGAGTCAGAGGCTGAGAGGAAGAAGCTAAGTACCTACCGCCCAGATGTGAGTGGAGCCCGAGTATCTCAGGTCCTGGGTTAATTGACTCTATCCTGCCACTGAGGAGTTTGGTTTGAAAATGAATAGGTTTTGTGGAAAAAGGATGAGAGCTGGTGATGGCTGCTTTTTAGAATTTTGCATGAAGTAATGCTATTTCCCTGACTTGTTTATTTCCCAATCAAAGACTTAGGCATTCATGAAGTGCACTACATGTGTAGTCCTGTGCTTGATACTGAGTTGGCTACAAAGAAAAGGAAGTCAGCTTATTGGAGACTACCTGGGATGCTGTTTAGAGCCCAGACACCGTTTTACTAGGTGCACACCTCTGTGCATGGAGTTGGGGAAGGGAAATAGATGGGACACTGGGGCAGGTGAATTGCAAGGTCTGTAATACCCCAAGGTCCCAGAAGGTGTGGCAGCAACAAGAATTTGATTGAAGTGTCTGAAAATGTCTTATGAAGAGACTTTATCTTTGTGTACAACAAAGTGCACTTTACACATTTTTCATGGTTAGGCTAAAATTCCATCCCCTTTACAAAACCTTCTCAGACCAGTTCAGCCTCTAAGGCTTCAGCAACCACAGATAATAACTGAAAGAAGAATTTCTCTCATCATGTGAGCCAAGTGCAAAAGGTGCTTGTCACTTCTTTTCAATGGACTCTTTCTGGCCTATAGGACCACGAGACCCCGTTCATGCCTGGACTGGTATACTAGCCTAATTGATCTTCTGGCCTTCAGCTTCTCTCCCCCTACATGCCTTGTCCTTAACCACTCATGGCTTTTCATTTGATCCGTTCTTCCGTGGCTGTGTTTCCCACCCCTTTCCTCACTCAGCAGATGCTTACTGAGGAACTATGATGTGTCACACAAATACTAGGCAGATAATAAATAAAAAAGCAGACAAAGCTTCAATGCGTGTTGCAGTCTCCTGAGTGAAAATATATATGAACCAAATACTGGTTATGCTCAGCAACTGTAACAGCAACTTCACTCCAAATAACCAGGAACCATCCCACAATCCAAATAAGGTATGCTTTTTCTAAAAATGACCCATGACTGGAAATTCTTAATGTAGAATCTCTAGCTTCAAAGCTTCTTTTTGGCCTAGCATGGTGGCTTACCCCTGTAATCCCAGCACTTTGGGAGGCTGAGACAGATGGATCACTTGAGGTCAGGAGTTTGGGACTGGCCTGGCCAACATGGCCAGAGAAACCCCATCTCTACTAAAGACAGAAAAATTAGCCAGGCACCTGTAGTCCCAGCTACTTGGGAGGCTGAGGCACGAGAATCTCTTGAACCTGGGAGGTGGAGGCTGCAGTGAGCCAAGATGGTACCACTGCACTCCAGCCTGGGCAACAGAGCGAGACTCTGTCTCAGAAAAAAAAAAAAAAAAAAGAGAGCTTTCAGCCATGATGGTGGAGAAGTGGGCAAATTAAACTAATAAGCATAACTCTAATAGAACTTTTACACATATGCATGACTGAGCCACAGATTGATACATCTTAATAAATTATCTCAATTGAGAATAAAAGAGTCATCTATCCTGCATATTGCTTCTCTTGCGAAAGTTGGAATTAGACCAGTTCTGTCATCCTTTTCTCCTCTTAGGTCACCATTTTCAAATGAATGTGGCGTGCAGATGCTCTGTCTGGATGCTGAGCTTGGAACCCCACCCAGTAGGCCAAATTCATTCATGCTAGTAAGAGAGAGCAAAAGCGGGGAAAGTACTTACAATTCTCAAACATGAATCATTCAAGAATACAGAGCCAGCCATTCATTGTCCATACATGGACCCAGCATTCTTCTAGGCTAAACTCCCCAAATCATCATTGGAGAGGTCTATCTACTCTTTCAAGACGAGCTCAACACTCATCTTCCGTAGCCAACTAATGAAATTGTTGCCTTCATCAATAAAAATTTAATCCAGAATCCCCAACATTGGCCCTAAAAATATATCTCAGTGAGGAAGGAAAACTGGTGTAAGCTCAGAGGATGCCTCACCCTGAGGGTCTCTGTGGCCTCTCTCACTACGTAGTGCTGCCCCAGCTCCACTGGCCTCTGAGGTTGGGGAGGGAAGGAGAATTCTTCTCTCTTAGCATTCTTGTCCAATCACAGACACAAAATCACTGTTTACATTCCTCCTACCACAGCCTGAAATGTTCCTGTTCTAGTAAGGCTTGGGGACAACAAAAGCTCCCCCAAAGCAGTCTGCTTCTGGGTTCCTCTTTCTGCATATACAAAATCACCTGTGAGAAGAAAGTTCTGCTCTTCTTCCAAAAGCAGTTGGAGAACCAGTTGTCCTTCATGTATTTGCAGTTCGATTGAAATAGAATGATGAGAAAGAAAGAGTAAAACATGTTTACTTTTTGTACACTCTCACTACTTCAAATTTCTACCCAGAGAAAAGACACATTCCTTCCTGAGATGATTTCTCATTTTTTTAACTTTGAAATCCATACCAGTGATTAGAAAATAAAGCAATTTAAAAAGCATTGTGTGATACATCATATATAATAATACAGTGTATTCTTTTATTCTCTTCTGCCTGATACAGAAGAGTTGTGCTGGGAGACACACAATGTGGTCTGGTGGTTGACCATGTGGCCTCTGGCATCTGATGGCCTGAGTTCATTAACCCAGCTTCAGCACCCACTACTTGTGTGCCTTGGCCAAGTGACATAAGTCCTCAGATTGTGCATCTGTAAAATGGGGATGGTAACAGCAACCATCTCATATGATTGGTGTGAGAATTAAATAAGATATTCCATGGTAGACTTAGAACAATGCCTTCCATATTGCAACTGCTGCATAAATATTAAACACATAATCACATTCTTATTATTAAAGGAGGAACACTCGTAGCCACTGCTTTTCAGATCAGCTCTTCTCCTTTTCCAAAGCTTTTATTCAAAAGAAGTTTTACAAGCTTTGATATTTTTACTTTGTATTTAAAGGTTTCTAAACTCCAGGAACAAATCTCATGAATCTACCCCTACTTGCTCCACCTTTGAGGCTCCTTCCTGATTTCCTTATGGACATTTTCCTTGCAAGTAGATTAAAATGTCAAGGTCCAAACAAAGTAGAAGCGGTATCTGTGCTCCAGGGGCCTGGATGGGGCTTCACTCAGGCAGAGTAACCTGTGTTCTCATTCCCATCTTTGACAGCTTTGTGGGAAGGAGTTCAACCGGATGCACAACCTGATGGGCCACATGCACCTGCACTCGGACAGCAAACCCTTCAAGTGCCTCTATTGCCCAAGCAAATTCACCCTGAAGGGGAACCTGACACGCCACATGAAAGTCAAGCACGGAGTCATGGAGCGGGGCCTTCATTCCCAAGGTAATCACTCTTCTGGGAAGCCCCGCGAGTCAGTCCAGTGGACAGCAAATGGGAGCTGAGTTCATTTTATGGGGCATTACCTTGAGGGTTACTCTTGTCAAGACCACAGCAGAGTAGCAGGAGTAGCCTTCTAATGTTACTAGAAAAAAATCTGATGCTAATTTCTGAAGGTAGTAAGTACAAGTGAATTAGAGTAAATAGGACTGTCATCATGATGCCAGTTGGTACCATTATTGGTTCCTTTGTTCCAGACACTACATCAGGTGCCTTGTCACTAATATTCATGGCAACTCCAGGCTGGAAGAACTTCTATTATTTCTATTTTACAGTGGGGCAATGAAGGCTTCAAGAGATCAGTTTGCCCAAAGTTGCTCTGCTGAAAAGTGGCAGAGTCAAGATTTGAACCTAGGCCTTTCTGACTCTGCAGACTTTATTGTACCCACTTCATGGCATTGCTGTGAATGGGAATGCAATTTTTCTTTCCTTTTTAGAAAACAGATGTGCAAGCCCTACTGTTAGCAGAACTATGTTGGTAGCAGGCTAGGTGTTTCCTACTTGTTCATGACCAGACACACCCAAGGACAATTTTCCTGCTTGGTAGGTAGGGCTGATTGGCCCATATGCAGAGCCGGGGTTTACACCTCCCCCACTGAGTCCTCACTGAACTAATGAAAAGTTCTTACCACCTTTACCTTCTCAGTCCCAGGGCCCTTGGGAGTGAAGAGTTTATGTTCCAGATCTACTGAATTCAGCCGGGTTGCTCCTTAACTGTCTAATCAACCAGTCCTTCAATAAACAGGCAATAAATGCCCCTGTGTCCAAAGCAGTGAACTACACGCAGCAGCAGATACTAGGGGAAGGAGACCGTCTGCCCTCTAGGATGTCTGTGCATGGGGAGAGAAGACAATTTTATGTGTAATTTACAAAATCATCTTAATAGCTTTTCGGTCACTAGTATCATCAAAGCACAGGGTGAGACCCCTTAGGGACATTATTGCTTGGCCCTACAATGCCATGAAAGAGACTGTGTTATTCTTATTTTGTATAAGAGGAGACCAAGGCCTAGAGATGTTAGATAAACTGCTCAAGGTCAAACAGCAAGTCTGAAGACAAAACTGGGATTCCAACTTAATTTCTGAATCAAGCCAGTGCTCACTACCCTAGGCAGAAACATGGGGTGATTTGTTTGTGTGCTGTTTCACTCACCTCCTTACAAAAGAGATGGTCGAGTGGGTGAGCATATTCATAAATAGATACACATATGCACACACAGTGTGAAACAAAATGGTTGTAACTTTCAGGTTTTTCACAGTACCCACTGAGTTTCTAGTAACTCCTGGATGACAGGGAGCTGTGGTCACAAAACAAGAGCTGGAATTTGTTCAAAAGCCCTGAAAAAAAATGTAGCTAAAACAAAAACAATTTTGTTTTTCCTGCAAACGTTTTTCTCTTGAATTATTCACTGAATCTCTAGTTGCCTGAGCCACTTCCCCAAGCTAGGCCTGGATTTTTCCAGAAGAAGTGAGGTTTGCTCTGTCATCAGGATGGGAGACATACAAGTCAATGAGGAGACCACACTCCATCTGAAAGCACGAACTGGTTGCCATGACTTACCCCACACTGCTGCTCAAATCCTAAAAGGCACCTAACAGCTCTGTTGTTCTGGAAAAATAACTATCAGAGGGTTGCTTTGAAAAATTTTAACAGACTTTCAACAATCTTAGTGTTTTCATCTACAAAGGGTATTAGCTTTTATTTTTCACTCTAGCTTTTGAAATCGCTCAAAAATCATTAAAAAGATCTTTCCTGTCCCCTGACAAGATTAAAGATACAGACAGTTTCATTGCCTGACAGCATCAAAAAGTGAACACAATTGAACATCATCGCCCCTACCCTTCTTTTTTGCATCCCGCTCCCAGAAGCCTGGTCTAGCTGCACCCCAGGACCCCTCCCTTGCTGTTGCCCGTCCTCAGTGTCCAGCCTGTCCCTGGAGGCCTGCCTATTGACTCATCAAAGGTCAAGGTCTTAAAGATAGGATCAAATGAAACTGCCATGCTGAAAAGCCCATCCCTACAGCCCTGCAAACTGAAGCCCAAAGTGAGGCTTCCTTGAATCACTGTGCCCAACAGCAGGGACACTGGTGGTCAGACACAGGGGCTGTGTGAGCTCCTCAGAGGACCTCTTCGTGCCACCTCTACCCTGTCTATGAGTAGGCTGTTGGCATTGGGGCCACAGTCCTGGGGTGGTGTCTGCTGCCCCAAATGGGATATCTTTGTTTTGTTCAAGATGAAAATGCCTTTATTATTGATTTACTTTTTTTATGATAAAACGTATGCTCATGGTAAAAAAATAAAACAATAGTACATTAAAAGTGAAAAGAGAATGTTTGTTAATTTTAAGATTTTGACATACTTCTTCAAGACATTTTTTTGATAGAGATGGCTAGCTAGATAAAATCAGGTCTGCACTATAAATAAACACGCACACACAAACTTACATATATATTTTGTTTTTACTTAAAATACATAGCAAATATCTTTTTGTGATCATTAGTAGGTCTCCACATCACCTATGCATGGTTCACTATATGGATATATCATTATTTATTTAACCAAACCTCTATTATTAAATACAAAAATTTTTCACAGTTTGACTGTGATGAAAAATATGGTGATATGCATCCATACACGTGTTTTGTGCACCTGCCTGTCTATTTTTTCAGTTTAAATTCTCAGTAGCATAATTGCTAAGTCAAAGCTTATTTTTAAAGCTTTCGGTGGATGTTGCCAAATTCACCTTAAAGGGATTAAACCAATTTGGACACTGTCTGTGACAAGCCTCCCATGACCACATCCTTACTGGGAATGATCTATTTGTAAAATACGCAATCAGAATACATTAAACGGCCCTGGGCTGCTCCCCTTCCTCAAGGTTCCATTGCCCCAGCATTTCCTCAGGTGCATGAATTCTTACCCTGCTCTTGTAGGTCTGGGAAGGGGGAGAATCGCCCTGGCACAGACAGCCGGTGTCCTGAGGAGTCTGGAGCAGGAGGAGCCCTTTGACCTCTCTCAGAAGCACCGGGCCAAGGTGCCCATGTTCCAGTCAGACGGGGAGAGTGCCCAGGGCAGCCACTGCCACGAGGAGGAAGAGGAGGATAACTGCTACGAGGTGGAACCCTACAGCCCTGGCCTGGCACCCCAGAGCCAGCAGCTCTGCACACCCGAGGATCTGTCCACCAAGCCGGAGCATGCACCGGAGGTGCTGGAGGAAACCTGCAAGGAGGAGAAGGAGGATGCATCCAAGGAAGAATGGGAGGAGAGCAGCAAGGGCGACCTTGGGGCAGAGGGTGGCCAGGAGAGAGACTATGCAGGCAGAGATGAGTGTCTCAGCCTCAGGGCTTTTCAGAGTACCCGGCGGGGTCCCTCTTTTTCTGATTACTTATACTTCAAGCACAGAGATGAGAGTTTGAAAGAATTACTGGAGAGGAAAATGGAAAAACAAGCAGTGCTTTTAGGTATCTAAGTGGACAGTTTTAAAATTACATTTGGAAAATGAGAACGAGGCAGTTCAAATATAGCTTTCTGCATGAACTGTCATTTTCTGGAGACTGGCAAATAGTACCAATCTCTACAAATGGCTTAGACTAAATGAGCAGGGATGTAGGTAATGGAAAGCCTTCTCAGGTCATTCACGGGGCCCTTGATACCCTTCACACATGTGCAGGGTCTTCTTCAGTGGCGTTTGATGCATCGCCAGTATAATAAACTGTGAGTATTCTTCTAGATATCTAATCGTAAGCTGATGCTGAGGTGCTTTTAGAAATTCTACTTTCCTCTGATTTATATGCAATACATGGTAAATTTCTAATTGCAAAAATATGGTGCTTGAGGTGTCACCTTATTAATAACTAGGTGAATCCGTGAAGGTTATAATATTTTCCAGATAGATGAAAATATTAGTAGTTGTATATATAAAAATAGCCTTTATTCTATAACCAAAAATGTCAGAAATGGCACAGGAGGATGAAATGTTGAAGAGAATGCTCTCGAGTAGTTGCTGCAGATATAAGGTAAAATTTCAGGAGAAGAATAATTTTGACTAGGGAAACTGGTGACCTAGAATACTTAGATTCTCTTGTTCTATGTTGGCTGTCTTCATCAGATTGAGCATTTGGAGCTTTTTTTTTTCAGATGCTCTGATGATGTTCAGGGTCCTGGTTCCTCAGACAAACCCCCACTTCTCAAGCAGAGCTCCCTCCTGGAGACCACTGCTGTCTTGCTCTGAGGCCTCATGCCGCATAAGACAGAGGCAGGGGCCGGGCGCAGTGGCTCACGCCTGTAATCCCAGCACTTTGGGAGGCCGAGGCAGGCAGATCACTTGAGGTCAGGAGTTTGAGACCAACCTGGCCAACGTGGTGAAACCCCATCTCTACTAAAAATACAAAATTTAGTCAGGCGTGATGGCGGATGCCTGTAGTTCCAGCTACTCAGGAGGTTGAGGCAGGAGAATTGCTTGAACCCAGGAGGTGGAGGTTGCAGTGAGCTGAGATCATGCCACCGCACTACAGCCTGGGTGACAGAGTGAGTCTCTGCCTCAAAAAAAAAAAAAAAAAAAAAAGGACAGATGCAGGAAGAGTTGTCACCAGTGACCAGGGGGTTTCTCCTCAGAGCTAGAGCTGGGGGGTGACCTCAGAGAATTCTCCCAGAAATCTAACCTCTGACTTATTTGGGTTACTAGAATAGTTGACAGCTAATCATAAGTAAAGAAGACTCTGGACTATGTTCTCAGTGCTGGCTGTACATTAGAATCATCTGGGGTGACCTTTGAAAAAAAGACACCAAACCAAGGCCTCACCCATTAAGATTCTGATTTAATTGATCTGGAGTGGAGCCCCAGGACTGGAATTTTCCAGACTGCTCCAGGCAATTCTTATGTGCAGCCGAGATTGAGAAGATTGAGGGGACTAAAATAGAACTCACCATTTCTGTGGCTTCCAGGACACTTCCCAGAGACTTCATAAGTATTTCTGTTCCTAGCCTCAGACTCTTTAAGGTTGAGAACAGGAGACCTCACAATCATACTGCTGACTTAGGCCTTCTTACCTGTCTGTAAGAGCCATATGAGTGGACACACACTCTCTCTATATAGACACACACTTTTGACATTATACTAGAAGATGATGCCTGTGATGTTTATGGTCACTTACTATGTTGAAAAATGCATGGCTGGCCTATGGTGACTCATTATCTCTTCCCAGACTCTTGAACTATGATGCCAGTGAGTGGAAATGACTCTATTGGGTGGGATGGGCCCAGCAGGTCGGCCTTACTTAGGCACTGGCACTGAGAAAAGCAATACTGACCGGGTGTCATGTACGTGTGACTGCCCATAGCAATAACCCTCTGGTACTGTGTCTGTTTATGTAAAAACCTCTTGTTTGGTAGTTTTGACTCTTATTTGTAGAGCTAGGTACTGGTTATTATTGTGCTTCATCCTATCCCAGACTTCCCAATACATTCCTTTAGAAGACATGTCCATCTCCAACTGTTGGAGGCTGGCCTTTTCTGTAGGCCAAGGTTTGCTCCATTAGCCCCACCTGGTTGTCATCACTCACCTGTGTGTTGTGTCCATCTCTGACCCATTTCCCCTGCCACCTTGCCTAAAGCTTCTCCTGTCAGACTCCCCACCACCATGAAGTGCTAAGAGTACTGTGTCCTGAGGTAAGGGCACCTGCAACGGAGATGGTGAAGAGAAGACTGTGGGTTTTTGTGGTTACAAGCACAACTCTGGGTCAAAAACCCATTCCAAGTCCTCAGAGGGGCAAGTCCCTTCCACTCATTATTAATATAGCTCATCAGTGCCTCTGATGAAATTGCCCAGGAGGCTGGCAGAGTGGCCTGGGAGGTTTCCAGCTCTTAGGGTTCAGTTACACATTTATTCACACTGTGGCCATGTGTTGAGGACCTACTACGTGCTGTGTTTGACCACATGTCCTGCAGAATGCCATTTGGTTCTGAGTATGCCTGGCTGGAATGGGAACCAGGAAATTCTAGAGTAACAGGCTCTAGTCCTTTCCAACCAAAACAAACCACATGGGAATGTTTGAGGGACCAGTTAATGTTGAGATGGAGAGAGTATGGTCTAGAATGGTGGTTTTCAGATTGTGTTTTGAGGAGCCGGAGGTCATCTTTAGGCCTCTGAAGAGTGGTAGGGAGAGGAGAAACTCTCAACTCCCACACCCACCTCACTCCAAGCAGCTCAAGTTCCATCTGATTTATATGTTAGCATTCTAAATAAAATTTTATTTGGAGGGAGTAAAAAGGTCTAGGAGAAATAAAAACAATTTGTTATGGAGTGTATTCCAGTGCCTGTTTTCAGTTGTTGACTCTGGGCATAAGACACTTAATTAGATCTAACCTAATGATTAATACAGAATTAACCTTCTGAGCACCAAGGCTAAAACCTTGGTTTTGTATGCTGTTGAGTGACCAACATCCTGGTTTGCCTAGGATGATCCTGGTTTAGACCTGTTGTCCCAGGATAATTATTCAAGTGTCACCTTAATTCTCAAAAGTATTCCAGTATAGGCGAGAAATTACATGGACACCTTATGCATGAGCACAGAGTTAAGGGAAGGGTTGGCCAGCCTTGCCTAATGAGCTGATGAACCAGAAGGCAAGCCTTGAAGAAGAGTCCATGTGGGCCATCTCAGAGAACTAAGGGATGAAGCCTTCCAAGATTACCAGCATTCCAAAACCAGAATATCACATTGTGAGACTCGGAAAATAGGTCACTACCAAATGCTTTCCAGCCTTTTGACCACTGTCACTTTGAACCAATCAATGGACCAGCCAAGTGGCATATTTTTCTTTTATTCTTTTTATTCTTTCCTATGATTAACCCTCATGTTGCCTTTCAATTCCTCTTTCTCTCTCTTTTTAAAAATTTGACTCCCCACTGGCCATGAGACTAAGGCTGACCTTTCATGAACCCACGAGAGTAACTGGTATATTTGTATATGAGTAGTTGCATGAGAAAGCTCAATGTGCATACTGTATTTATTAAGCCCTGAAGGCATTTAATAAAATATTAACATGGTGTTTTGAATTATGATCTTTGTCTGCTTTGCTGGAACAAAATATAACAGAGCTAACATTTGAAATCCTTCGCATATTTGGACAACATTACACCAAATGTTGATTTTGTACAGAACCCTAGCTTGCTATTTAAAAACTAAAACTCTAAGTATATAGCAGCCCAAGTTGTGAATATTGCTTTCTGCTTCACTGAAAAAGCAGTTTACCTGAAAAGAACATGTAACCTATATTTTGTTAATTTAAGCAAATAAAGACATGTTGAAAAAACTGAGTTAATTATTTGCAGATACCTGAAATTTTGCAAGGTAGCTGCCATTGTCAACATATCACTCCTGCCATTATACCCTTGGCCAGGGTGGTTCCCAGTGCTTGGCTCCTCAGCCCCAGGAATACAAGTGTGTTTGATTCTCCCTCCCTCAGGGCTTCAGAAAGAGATGAATGAATTCCAATCCATCTGCAGGAAGGTGACATCTTCCTCATCTGTTGCCCTTTCCTATTCAGAAAAAAATTATTCTGGAAGGATGTCACAGGCAAGTGGGAGGTGAAGGCAGGATTGTCTCATTCTGCCTCACATTCTTTGTAAAATGAAGTTCAACAAAAAGGCAGTAGATGCTATAAGCAAAAGCTCAAATTCTGCTCCCAGGTGGCCTGTGTTCAAAGTGTTCAAAGCCCAGCTTTCCCACTTCCAATCTTTGGGACCTGAGACCAGTTCATGAACCACTTTGTGCCTCATTTCCTTATCTGTAAGATGGGACTAGGAACTCTACCTTTTTTACTGGGTTGTTGAAATGACTTAAAACATGCAAGACACTTGGAATGTTCTGGGCTCATGGTGATGCTCTGTTAAGAATTAGGCACTGCAAGGCTGGGCACGGTGGCTCACGCCTGTAATCCCCGCACTCTGGGAGGCCTAGGTGGGCAGATCACAAGGTCAAGAGATCGAGGCCAGCCTGGCCAACATGGTGAAACCTTGTCTCTACTAAAAATACAAAAATTAGCTGGGCGTGGTGGTGCGTGCCTGTAGTCCCAACTACTTGGAAGGCTGAGGCAGGAGAATTGCTTGAACCTGGGAGGCAGAGGTTGCAGTGAGCTGAGATCGCACCACTGCACTCCAGCCTGGCAACAGAGCAAGACTCCATCTAAAAAAAAAAAAAAAAGAATTAGGCACTGCGATTGTCAACAATGTGGCCAAAAGACTGAGCACTCAGCTTCCCATCCTCAATAGAAACCTCACAAAGTTGTGTCAGCACGGGGGGCTGTCCATTCCTGGGGAGCTTCCCTTTAAAACAGCAAAACTGCAGCACATATTGAACACTGTGATAGGCCAAGCACTGTGCCAGATGGTTTACATACTCGCAAACATTATCCCTATTTTACCAAGAAGGAAATGGAAGTCCAGGAGAGTGAAATAACTTGCCCCAAATTACCTAATTGGCAACTTACTCCTTTGTCTGTAGCAGGTAAAGCATATAGCCTATAGCATGTTGGGTTCTCCGGAAGCAGATGCTGAGACAAATTTGGATGGAAGCTACTTATCAAGGATGAATACCAGTAGGAAGAGGGAAGAGGAAAGAAAGGTTGAGCAGAGGGAGAAAGCAACCTGCAGTGCAGCCCTAACAAAGCCTCGGCTACTGTGGTGGGCAGCTCTGGGAGCAAATGTTGCCCATCAGAGTTATGCCAATTTGAACAGAAATGTCCATTCCTCTACACCCCTGCCTGGTTCAGTCACCAGATGTGGGCTTCCCCAGAAAGGGTGTGACTGTCTGCAGCTGGGCCAGACCCTGAGGGAGCTGGCAGCTGGAGGCTGTCTGCCAACTGCACTCTCATAACTCGGATGCAAGTACTTCCTTGAAGAGAGACTGCTCATCTCTGCCTCACCCCTGTCCACTTATTAATGCACATTCATGAAGCATCTCCTGCAGGTTCCAGTGGGCTTCTCTTCCTGATTGAAAACTTAGAAGAGAAGGTGAGCACAAATTTCAGCCCCTACAGCTGCAATGAGTCTAGGGACCAAAAGTGATACTCATTTTCTCTTTCTCCATTACCCAGTCTAGACTCTCCTCACCATCAGATACCACCTATGGCAGTCTTGGTGGCTTTCCTAGTGATTTCATCCAGGTTCTCATCTGCAAGAGGTCTGAGCCCTTGTCACCATGCTACTATGGACTGAATGTTTGTGTCCCTCCAAAATTCATATTTTGAAACCATAATCCCCAATGTGATGGTGTTTGGAGATAGGGTCTTTGGGAGGCAATTAGGTTTGGATTAAGTTATGTATGGGGCCCTCATGATGTGATTAGTGCCCTTAGAGGAAGAGGAGGAGACTAGGCCTTCTCTGTCTCTCCCATGTGAGAAGGTAGCAATGCAGCTGTCTGCAAACCAGGAACAAAGCCCTTACCAGACATTGATTCTGCCTGCACCTTGATCTGCACTTCCCAACCTCCAGAACTGTGAGAAATAGATGTTTGTTCTTTTAGCCGCAGAATGAGGTTGCTGTGCCTGTTCATTTAACATCACAAGTAGGCCAGGAAGTACCAAATGAGCCTAAGTAGGTCGTTAGGTTCCACACTATACTTCCTGGCCCACTCTGTAACAACAGCCCTACTTCCTCCTGATGATCAGGTCAATTACCTCTGCCAAGATGGTGACTCCTCTCCTTGTCTTCTGCACCCTAGAGGGAAGGAACAAAAGTGTCTGCAGCTGTAGCTTATAATTTAATGATACTCTTGCTATGTTCCAAGGTGAAAGTGTACCATCTTTGAGGATGGAAGTTTCTAACCTTGCAGAGCCCAGAGTTATGTGATAAGAAGTACAACACCCCCCCCCACCGCCCCGGGCAACCCGCCAATCACCCCAGAGTGTTATTGGGATTGATGGCAAGTGGGACCACTCCCACTTCCACTCCTGGTCCCCGGACCTATGCAGTCTTTCTATTGGGACATAGCACCATATAAAAGTATTTGATTCAATTATATACCAGAGGGTGGCACCCCATCCTTCCAGAGTATTTCCTCCAAGAAGCACCGTAGGGAGCTAGCCACTTCTGGGTGGTGCATATTTGATATGATCAGTAGATCCTGTGGCCAGGGCTCATTTCTAAACCTCAGTTACTATAAGCTGAAGGTCATGGCTTGATGCGATGTTATATAGGATTCTGTGCCAACATAGCAAGCATTCCATAACCCCATCCCTTGCATAGTAGTGCTGGCTAAGTTCCCACGAGCAGGAAAGCAAACATATACTCAGAGTATGTGTCTATGCCTGTAATAAGGAACCACTGGCCCCTCAGGATGAAACGAGCTCATTGAAGCCAACATCTTACCAAGTGACTGACTGGTTTTCTTGAGCAACAGTGTCATATTAGAAGCCCATCACCAGTCCTCATGGTTGGTATGTTGGATATTTAGCAGTGGTAGCAGCTAGATCAACCTTTGTAAATGCAGTTCTTGCTGCTGGACCTGTGTATAATCTCTACCAGTGTGGCTACTTTGTTCACGTGTTCTTTGCTCCAGCACTGGGGTGGCTAAAGTCAACTGGTGAGGTCATTTTTGTCTGCTGGGTTATTTAATGTCTATTCCATGGTAGATGCTATCTAATGATGTGTATTAACATGTGATATAAAGATTTTCCTACTTTGTGTTCACTCTCATATGTCTATCCACATACTCTACCCTAGACTGAGAATAATAGTGAATGCCTACTTTAAGTAAGATGGTGAAGAATTGCCTTTCTGAGGAAGTGAAATTTAATTTGAGAACTGAAGTAGAGAAGAAACAGGCCAGGGAAAGAGGGAAGAGCATTCCAGATGGAGCAGACGGCAGATGCAAAGGTCCTGTGAGATACGTATATGTGTGTGTGTGTGTGTATATATATATACGTGTGTGTTTGTGTGTGTGTGTGTGTGTGTATATATATATATAATGGCCGGTTTAACAATTCATTGTATTAAGCATTTTGGCAAATAATTTTGTTTCTTCTTCTAGGAAACTGGTATCAACTTTGTGTCAACTGAGGGGATAGATAAGGTAAAATCTATTCATCATCTTCGACCTGCACAGACTGTTGCTGTGTCATTTATCATTGCTGAAGGACAGCTTCCCTTCCAACCTGCGGCAAGTCTAGTGAAGAAAACAGTTTCACTTGGAATGGCAGGTTACCCAACTTAGGACAATATTTAAAATTCTCAGCAGTAGTTTTGCAAGAGTGTCTACATACAGGATTGAGTCGATTACCTCTTTTCACCCCTTAAGACAGTGTGGTAGAGCACAGCAGGACAGGGTGAGTGCTGCAAGGTGAGGCTAACATAGAAAGCCATTGAGAAAGGAGGTGAAATAATGAGATTCAGTTTTTTTGAAAGTTCATTCTGACTATAGTGTATAGGGTTGGAAGAAAGCCAGGATGATGTTGGAACACCATCAAAAGGCAGTTTCCATAATCTCTGAGAGATAATACTGGCCTAGATTAAGGAGGTAGCAAATAATTTAGAAATGAATGGTTCAAAATCTGGTGTGGAGGTCCAATGGACTTGTTATACTGAAGGTAAATTGTAATAAGATGCATATTTTTCTAAGTTCAGAATAAAATGCCACTTGATATAAAGTCCATCTCCTCACACAGTGACTGAAGGGATCAATTAGATTTTGATGCTGTCATAAAAACCATGCTTTTCATTTAGTTGGCAGGAGGGCATATTTACTGAGTAATGTATGTAAAACTAAGTCCATCTGGTTTCTCTCAGTTTTGCCTACATTACAACTGGTGAAGAAGTAAATAGTCCAGACTGAGGAAGGCAACGAGGCGTCTCAGACACAGATTCTGGGAAGAAATGACAGAATAACAATGCCAAATGAACACGGAGTTGGAAGATCAGAAAAGTCACAGAAAGGCTAGAATTTCAAGACCATCATGTGAGGCTGCAGAGTCCTTTTCATCTCCATAGACCTTGAGGACATCTTTGATGCAGCCAATAAAATAATACACCCATGAACATGAACTTGCACAAAGAGTTAACCATCTCTATTGTTTTTATTCACTAAATGGAGTCCAAACACATTTCCATTTTTAAAATACAGTTCTCAAAGGATGACAGTCCAGTTATCTGGAAAATTTTATCTAGTGATCATCTTAGTTAGCAATGGTGTAGAAAAAATGAGATATTGTCACATTTTAAGTCCCAAAGTTAACTGGCCCATGGCACCACTGATGGCACCTTAAGAAGAAACAAGAAAACAAAAGCATGTGGAAGGAATTTGTTCCTGCCCTTAAGGAACACACTGTTCTTAGCTGGCCTGCTGAGGCTGGCAGGAACATGGCTAATGATTTCTGAAATCTCCTTTCTCCAAATCTCCAAGGCCTTAAAGCTAAAAATCTCTGTCCTGTGAAAACCCAGGTGTGGACACAGCCTGGTTCCCTGAAGCTCTGTAGCATTTCTTTTTCTTTTTTTCTTTTTTCTTTTTTTTTTTTTTTTGAACATCAGAGCTGAGCCAAGAGTAACTTCCATTCCCGTTAAAAACTCACTCTGCAAGTGGAGGAAGACATGCTCATTTGATAGCTGGGGAGTGACCCTTATGGGGTCCCTGGGGACCCAGTATCAGTGGCGCTCACTGTTTCCTCTTCCCTGGATGCAACAATATATTAAGGGAGAAAACAAAAAAAGAGGAGGTTGGCTCTTTTCATGATTTTCCTTTTTAATTTTTGTTGAAAATGGAACAGTGTTCTCTTGATCCTTCAAACAAATGGAGGGGAAGTGGAAGCCCAAAAGGTTCTCTTACGTTCCCCAGAGAGGGTGGCTGTGTTTGTAGTGTGATGTGGGAAAGTCCTTGTGTATCTGCTGCATTGTCATGGGGTACCAATGTGATTTGCAGTAGGAAGTGTGGGATGAATAGAATTTTTATGTAAGAGAAAGTGATGGAGCCACATTCTTTGAATCAAAGATTTCTATTTGCCCTTCATCTCTAAGACGTGCTTCCCCTGATGCCACCCCTTATCTTTATTAGCCGATGAGGAAAAAACCTAAGAGTGCTCTCTGACCTGACCCAAACAACGAGTCCCAGCAGAACTCCTTGCTACTCAGAATGCACTTGGGCAATGAAAGTGAGAGAGGGAGGGTACTTGGCAGGACATGCCAGAGGTCACACAGGCAATGTGAAGGGGAGGCGGAGGGCTGTTACAATTTCTGGCATCATACCTAAAGAATCATTTTAAATGGACATTTGAAATACACCGTGTGACTCTTTTCACAGAGTGGATCTTAATAAACAAATGGTCTTTGGAGGAAAATGGATAGATATATTAAGAGACATCAAAAAGGATTACAAAGATAGTGCTTTCAGTTTAGAGATTCATCATATTAAGCATGCTGGCAAATGGTTTTGTTTCTTCTTCTAGAATGTAGCAGTAAAGAAACTGGTCTCTCCTGTGTCAAATGAGGCAAGATCTATTCATCATTCTGGACTTGCAGAAACAATTGCTGTGTCATTTATCATTGCTGAAGGACAGCTTCCCTTCCAAACTGTGGCAAGTCTAGCGAAGAAAACAGCTTCACTTGGAGTGGCGAGTTATTCAAGTCAGAATAATATTTCAAATCTTCAGCAGTGGTTTTACAAGACTGTATACATACGGCATGGAGTCAATTGCCTCTTCTCCCTCCTTAAAAACCAATTGAAAATAAAAGAAATATAAAACCCCCAGTACCGGCAAAGTCCTTATAGAAAAAAAAAAAAAAAAACAGCAAAAATCAAAGCAAAGTTATGCAGAGCCTCAGAAACAGATAATTACAACGTTAGCCTCCCCAAGGACATTCAAAAAACATTCGTCAGGTATACTGATGCATCTCTCTGAAGCACACTGTTAACAGGGTCTAATCCCCTTCGAAGTCACTCTAAGCCCCTCTCTGAAGACACAGGTGATTTTGTGGATTTCAAATGGCTTTATTTCCAAAAGCTCCATATGCCTCCATGCTATTAATCTCCTTACCTTCCTGCAGGGATAGTTTACTTTTGATCTCAGGTTTGTCTACTCAAACGCTTTGCCTTATTCAGACTGTTAGCTCTCTGAGCAAAGGGCCTGGCTACTACTACACCATCTTCAGCAAGGTTTTAAATATACTTGTGATTGGATACAGCCGCTATCTCTTCTTCTCTTTAGAATTCCATCAGACCAAGATTGATACATGAATTTATCAGGAGAAGCCTTCAAAAGGGCCTCTACAAAATGCCTCTGTTTTAAAAGATGCATTTTTCACTATGGTTAATTAAAACTCTTTGAGGAAGAGAGGAGCTTCCAGAATGATAATATAACGATGCCTTTTCCACTATGGTTAATTAAAACTAATTAAAACTCTTCCAGAATGATAATGTAACAATGCCGGTGAAACTTCTCCCCCAGGGAGACATCTATTAAACAGGTAAAAGACAGTCATTCAAAAATCTCTGGTGATTGGCCAAAGGGCTTACAACAGTTTAGGGAATATTTATTCAACAAATCTACAGAAACTCTGTAGTATCAATGAGAGGCCATGGCAATCAAGCTAGGATCTTCACCCTTCCACCTCCCCAGCTTCCAGATGGCTTGTCCAGTGGGCTTGGCAGCCAGGTGGCAACTCCCACCTCCCCAGCCTATACAGACAGATCTCTCCTGGGTGGGTATCCAGGCAACAGTTCCCCCCACCCTCAGCTGCTGCTCAGTGGGGAGGAGCTGAGTGGAGAAGCTGGTGAGGAGTGTAGTCCCTCTTTCCTCGCATTTCTGTGTTTTGGTGGAGCTGTTCTAGTGGGTTCGGCTGTGCACTGTGGAAGACCTACGCTGAAAGAGGTAGCAGAGCATGGTGGTGATGGTCGTACAACATTGTGAATACAATTAATCCGTTCATAGGTTTTACAACATCATCTTTATTATAGTAGAAATACAGGCTGGGTGCGGTGGCTCACGCCTGTAATCCTAGCACTTTGGGAGGCCAAGGCGGGCAGATGGCCTGAGCTCAGGAGTTCGGGACCAGCCTGAGCAACATGGTGAAACCCCTTCTCTACCAAAAATACCAAAAAAAAAATTTAGCCGGGCGTGGCTGTGTTCTCCTGTAGTCCCAGCTACTCGGGAGGCTGAGGCAGGAGAATTGCTTGAACCTGGGAGGCCAAGGTTGCAATGAGCCAAGATCGCGCACTGCACTCCAGTCTGTGTGACAGAGCAAGATGCGGTCTCCAAAGAAAAAAAGAAAAAAGAAATATATACATAAAATAAAATTTATCATTTTAAGTATATAATTCAATGCAGTAAGTATATTCTTAATGTTGTGCACTCACCCCCACTATTTATTACCAGAAAATTTTCATTATCCCAAACAGAAACTCTGCACTCATTAAACAATAATTCCTACTATCTCTTTTCCCCAGCCCCTGGTAATCTCTATTCTACTTTCTGACTCTGAATTTGACTACTCAGGTACTCTATATAAGTGGAATTACACAGTATGTGTCCTTTATGTTAGGTTTATTTTACTAGCATAATGTTTTCAAAGTTCATGCATGTTATAGCACATGTCAGAATTTCCTTCATTTTTAAGGTTGAATAATATTTCATTATATATATTCATACTACATTTTGTTTATCCATTTATCCATCAGTGAATGTTTGGGTTGTTTCTACCTTTTGGCTGTTGTGAATAATGCTCCTATGAACATTGGGGTACAAATATTTGTTTGAGTCTCAGTTTTCAGTTCTTTCCATTTTGATTTTCAGTGTATACTGTCTTGATTCATTTTCTGCTGCTATGAAAGAATACCACAGACTGAGTAATTTATAAACAATACAAGTTTGCTTGGCTTATGGTTCTGGAGACTGGGAAGTCCAAGATTGAGGGACTAGCATCTGGTGAGGGCTTTGTTGCTGCATCATACCATGGCAGAAGGCATCACACCATGGCAGAAGGCATCACATGGGTGAGAGAGAGAAAGGGGCCAAACTCATCCTTTTATCAGGAACTCACTCCCAAGATAATGGCATTAATCCATGTATGAGGGCAGAGCCTTCAGGACCTGACCACCTATTAAAGGTTCCACCTCTGAACAATGTTGCAGTGGGGATTAAGATTCCAACCCATGAACTTTGAGGCACACGTTCACACCATAGCATATACCTAGAAGTGGAATTGCTGGGTCATGTGGTAATATTCTATGTTTAACTTTTTGTGGTACTGCCAAACTGTTTTCTACAGACATTGCACCATTTTAAATTCCCTCCAGCAATGCACAAAGGTTCCATTATCCCCACATCCTCATTCAACACTTGTTATTTTTCATGTTTTAATAATAGCCATCCCAATGGGTGTGAAGTGTATCTCACTGTGGTCATAATTTTTTTTTTTTTTTTTTTTTTTTGAGACGGAGTCTTGCTCTTGTCGCCCAGGCTGGAGTGCAGTGGCCGGATCTCAGCTCGCTGCAAGCTCCGCCTCCCGGGTTTACGCCATTCTCCTGCCTCAGCCTCCCGACTAGCTGGGACTACAGGCGCCCGCCACCTCGCCGGGCTAGTTTTTTGTATTTTTTAGTAGAGACGGGGTTTCACCGTGTTAGCCAGGATGGTCTCGATCTCCTGACCTCGTGATCCGCCCGTCTTGGCCTCCCAAAGTGCTGGGATTACAGGCTTGAGCCACCGCGCCCGACTGGTCATAATTTTTTAATTAAAGCCCTTGAATTCCTTTATATATTCAGCTGTTAATGCTGGGATCCATATTTACTTTCATAATCTCCCTTCGTTTCACATGAATATAAAAATAGAAAATAAAAGATGAACTGTACCTGTTCCTTGTAAATAGAAACTGGATGCCCAGTGAATTATATGGGGTTTATTCCTACAGCTGTGCTGTTGTTCTGTACTTCTTATTCTTCAAACAACAAGGAGCCTATCTGGGTTTTGAATAGAAGCTTTGTCTTAGTCCATTTTGTGTTGCTATAAAGGAATATCTGAGGCTAGGTAATTTACAAAGAAAAGAGGTTTATTTGGCTCATGGTTCTGCAGGTTGTTCAAGAAGCATGGTGCCAGCATCTGCTCTAGTGAAGGTCATAAGCTGCTTCCACTCACGGTGGAAGGTGAAGGAGAGCCAGCATGTGCAGACACCCCATGGCAAGAGAGGAGGCAAGAGAGGAAGGAGGTGCAGACGCTTTTCAATAACCAGCTCTCTCAGGAACTAACAGAGGGAGAATTCACACCTCTCTGCCCAGGGCAGGTGGGCACTAGTCCATTCATGAGGGAGCCCAACCTCTGCCATGGCCCAAACACCTACCATTAGGCCCTACCTCCAACATTGGGAATCAATTTCAACATGAGAATTCAAGGGGAAGAACATCCAAACTATATGAAGTCTTTATTCCAGTTAGGGCATTTTCTTCTGCTTTACCATTCCATTTTCTGTTTCCACCCTGCATCCTATTTTCCCTTTATCCTGAGTGGCAAGGTGACCTAATAGCTAACTGTGCCCTTGGTTGACCTCCATAAAATTTGCATCACAAATATTGTGGGTTAATCTTTCCTAGGACTTGTCTGTGAATAGTAGACAAGCACTGCATCCCCTTTGTGGGGGTGGAGGTGGCGATGTGCAGGCACAGGGAAGTAGCGGAACACGTATCCAACCAGGATTCAAGTTCCTGGGTCTACCCCTTTGTCGAAGTTTGCACATTTTAAACTGTAAAAGCTTCAGAAAGCAAGCAAGCAAAAACCCCAAAAAACCTCTATGGGGCTTTTGTTTGTTTAGAGAGAAAGAACCAATGTGGCTAAGTACTCACATGAGGCATTTAGTGATAAAAGCCTATACTTAGCCACTGAAAATATGCTATAGTCATCATATGCAAAGCCTTGATACTTTGTCTGAAAGTTAAAAATTTGTCTGTAGTATTTGCCGACCAAGACTTTTCCCTTTGAAATCAAAACAAGAGGACCCACAGCTTCATTTACTCATTCAATGAATGTTCACTGGGCACCTGCTACATGACAGGCACTGTGCTGGGGAGGCTCTGGAGACCCCAGAATAAGCATTACAGACGCAGTCACTGTCCTAAATGAACTTAACAGTTTTGTGAGGCCATTATCAGTCCGTCAATCTGACTACCCTAATAAGCAACAATACATCAGCTATACAGAAAGCTCCCAAATTATAAGCAGAATGATTAAATTCCTTTCAAGGCAATGATCTAGAATTCTACTTATGTAAATTAGGTATAATATTAACATCTATTACAATTATTACTTAAATTCATACAATAGGTTGAGGTTGTCAATCTAGACACCTCTCCCCTACCCCAACTTTTAAATGTCTTCCCTGGCAGTAGAAATTCCTTTTCTGATGCTTTCCATGGTAACACTGGAGAAGGACGTGAGTGCTAAGTATTCTAAGAACCATGAAACATGATTCCTGACCACAAGCAGTTTATTTCAATTCATGTAAGCAATACAGTATAACATTTCTCTTGGCATAAGGTACATGGTTTAAGAAGGAATTTTAAAAGTCAGGTCTTACATTTATATTCAACTTTAAAATGTCCAAATCCCTCACACCTTTAGCTTTGATCCTTAGGGAGCTCATAAAAGCCTATTGACTTGTACAGTTATTTGTATGAAGACACAGAATGATTTATTTGAGACCTCATCCCCTGGGCCTTCACCCCCCGGCAAGCTTATGGAGAGTCAACACTAGAATACATGTTTCTCAATAGCAGCCGCAGATCTTTCCATCCTACCATGTTCAAACTTGCATTCCAGAAAGAATCACATTTCCCCTTAAATTACTCCTGGCCACCGTGGGCCCAGGAAACAGCAGAGCTGAAGGGTTCTAGTGAAAGAACCTGGCTTTGACTTCAAGACAGACTCCTTGTGAATCCTGGCTCTGCCACCTGTTAGCTGTGGAACCGGGGTTATGTGCACTTTACTTATTCTTTTTGAGCCAGTTACCTCCCCTACAATAATTCAGGGTGGTGGTGACAAGCACAGGCTGTGGACTAGGGAATACCTGGGCTCTGGTCCTGGCTCTGTCTTACACTAGCTGTGTAGCCCTGGGGAAATTATTCCTTCCATCTAAGCTTCAGTTTCTTCATCTGAAAAATTGGGACTCATATAGTATGAACCTCATAGAATTGTGAGACGTAAATGGGATAATGCCTGTAAATACCTGAAGAAAAATAAGCACCCAATACATGTTAGCTCTTATTACACCTACTCCAGTGACTACACAGGCATGTGCCTAGTGTGGGGCCTGACACACAGCTGACCCACAAACCATCACATCAGTTTCCCTCCTCTGTGTCCCCAGGCTGACCAAACACAAATGTGAGATCATTAATATTACTCCAGGTGTGATGGCATAATGTTAGGGAGAATTCTTTTACATCTGCCTTCTCATTTTACTCTATTCCCCAGGATTCCCCATACAAGCAGATCACTCTTGCTAGTGACAGACACACACACCTCTCCCCACCACGTAACCCAATCAGCTGCAGGGAGACAGATTCTTGGCCTAAGCAGACTAGCATTTGCATTCTCTTCCTGTGAACTCCATCAGAGGGCATCTGGAGGGAAAGTACCTCTCCAGCTGTGACAGACAGTCAAGAAGAATGACAGAACCAGGTGCACTTACTGACATTTCTAACACCAGCCCCAAATGACAGCACATTCATGCCGACTTATGAGAAACTCTTGGATTTATGTTGCTTCCAGCACATTTAGCAGGGATAGCTTCTAACTTTTAGAGGAAGAACAAATCTAACAAGCAGGGCTCAAAGACTTTTAAGGTTTTTATTACACAAGACAAACACTTGGATTTTACTCCAGGCCTGTAGTGTGGCATAGAGAGTGGTGTTTTTAAAACTGCAGGTCATGACCCATTAGTAGATTGTAAAATTAAGTGAGTTGATTCCAGCATTTTTACAAAATGGAATAGACTAGAATAGGAACTATCAGAAAGTATTATGCATAATAAGGCTAAGTGCTTTTGGTGAGGCTTTTTTAAAAGATATACGTAGATGGGTGGATGGTTGGATGGATTGTATTGTCAATGTGTTTCATACTGTTAGCCATGGTCAAAATAGACTGGAAGTCACTGAAACACTAGATGTACATAAAAGCATATGTGCATTTTATCAAAACAAAGAAAACCACTCTGGATTAAAGAAGTACATGAAGATAGTGGAAAACTCACATCATTCAGCCAATGCCCTCTAATCGTAATAGTATAATTTTACTTCATCACAAAAAAAATTGTGTCTATGTGTGAGAGAAAAATGAAAAGATAGAGGGAGTTCACCCAAGAATGTATTCCTATCCTCAGTGACCTCAGGGCAGTTTCTCCCCTGCAACTGGAGCCGTGTCGTTGAGGGAGAAAAACCAACTGATTGGATTTAGCTCTCTTGAGTCCCAGCTGGTGGGGATAATTGATCTTCAACTTCTGAAGGGTGAAGACCAAGTCTTTCATTTCTTTTTGGCCCTCACACTATGTTTTATCACATTAGGTGTTTGAGAACTTTTTATTGACCTAAGAGTCTATGTAGGACACAGTAATGGACTTGTTGAAATAGTGCTGTTTTACTGTTTTTAATAACACACTCATAAAGTTTTTAGCTATTTTCTCTGAGTTTACATAAAGTGCTCCTTGTCTGATGAGCACAGTAGGGGCTCCAGGCAGCTTACAGTAGGTAGAGGTTCCCGTACTTGAGTGAGAACCAGGGGTAGGTAGATGATGCATAAAAGATCAGGCAACTCCTGTAGATACTGAGTGAGAAGCCTGGATATCAGCAATTCCAATTCTACAGATTTGTTCTGTGTTTTTATATGTATGTGCACAAAAAGGTGATCGTACACATAGGTACCTTGAAGCATGCTTTTAAACACTAAAATAATCTAAATGTCCATCCATAGGGGATTGTCTAAATAAATTGTTGTACCTACCTCCATACAGTGGAATACTATATAGTTGTGAAAAAGAATAAGGAAGCTCTTTATGTACTGATATGGGACAGTTTCTAATAGGATTAAAAATAAAATGGTTATATTTTTAAAAAATAATAACTGTGACTCTACAGTATCATCGCCGCTTCAGAAGCTCTCATATGGCCAGCTGAGGACCTCCTTGAAACTGCATCCCAGCTCAACTTCTACCTTTGCCCAAACCTATTTCTTTCTCTTCTGTTCCACAGGTTCAGAGGCATAAAGAATCACCCCAAAACTTAGTTGCTTAGGGAATCACCCCAAAACTTAATTGCTTAAGGAATCACCCCAAAACTTAGTTGCTTAAAACAACAATACGCATTAAAATCTCATGGGTCAGGAATTGGGGAGTGGCTTATCTGGGTTGATCCGGCGTGTGGTCTCTCATGAGGTTGTGGTCAAGGTGTCAGCTGGGTCTGTTTCCCCCACCCCAGGCAGAAACTGGTGGGAAGTGCCCTTAGTTAAGCTGACTGTGCTTATCATGCCTGAGGGATGGATGGGTAGTGAGAACACCAATGAAGCTGCAACTAAGCCATTTTGGAAAAGGAGCATGCCTTCAGTTCTAACAGCCTGCAGAGGAGGAAATTCTGTTACCCAGATCAATCTCCCCTCTGGCCATGGCTTCAGTCTGCCTTCTTTTATTGTGTCTACCGTGGGCATGGAGAACATGTGCTCATCATTATTTCCCCATTATCCTTTTTAGACTTAGACGGTGATGAACTCCTTTCTCTAATAAGGTTAAATTATCTCATTCCTATTATATCTCTTTTCCTCATTCTTTTCATTCTTTTCATTATTTTTTCTACTTGCATGGGTAAAAGTGGAAATATAGCCTGGAAATCTGAATTGTACTCCCTTTAAATAATTTTTGTATATTATATTATTGGGGTCGGAGTGTGTGTCCTGTTCTCCTCACAAACACCTTTTTCACAGTTCTCTGCATCTTTTTCAGCACAACTTAATCATCAGTGGAGTAAACTAATCTAATTGTGAGGAGGTGGGTTGAGTATTCTTGCCTCTCTATAGCCATTAGATCACATCTCCTTCAACCTTGAAGCTACCCCAAAATAAATACAAAATCTAACTGAATCTGCCTTAATTAAGCCCCCTAGTCCCTTCTCCCAACAACATTTTCAACCCAGAGATCATCCAAATAGATGTTTAGGAGTGGCTGCTGGTCTTGGCATACTGCATGATAAGCCAAACCTTTGACTTTCCAGCGTCTACTCATTAAGGGGAACAGCCCCTGATAAGATTCTAGAGCTCTTCATTTTTACTTTGCTTCAGGTTAAGAGAATGGAGGGTGTTTCTTTTTAGGGGATTAGTTGTTCTTATTGGTCTGCCCAGTGCTTTTAACATAGGTGTCGTACCTCAGAGAGTCACTTACATAAAAGAGAAATCTCTCATCTCCCAGCTCCACTTATGGCAAAATGGCCTTTCTTTAGTCCTGCCTTTTCTACTGTCTTCTTGTGCTGTTCTCGAATTCCTGGACCACGGATCTGGCCTCCCTCATTTTGACTCTTAGATACACCCTCTTAAATGTTGTTTCACCTTCAGCTTCCTTTATGTCTAAGTACCCCAGAAAGTGACCTTACCTAGTAAATGCCAGAGCCTGGGATCCACTCCATGGCTGCTTGCTTGGCCATTGTCAGATCTTATGACTTCATTAAAGGCAGTTGAAAGGAAAGGAAAATTGGATCATGAGCAAGTTTCACATTTCCAGATTAGCTGTCTCGAAAAATAAAAGGGCATCCCGATGACAGATTCCAGAACAATCTCCTCATGGGAATCACCATTTATCTTAGCAGCTGTGGTTTCTCAAGAGTGACCAAAGTCCAAGCCTTTCTGGGGTTGATGACACCTGTGTATGACATTTAGGACTTCTTTTGTTCCCTGCCTCAGTCTCAAATACAGTGCCTAAAGGTCAGAAGGCTTTACAAAATAATCTCGCAGTTCAACTGTAATTCTAATTTGCTGGGCAGGGGAGAGCTCCAGGATAGCATGAGAAAACTCACTAACAGGAATATTTCTCAAGGAATCTTGCTTTTCCTATTACCATGTTACTCCCTTAATCTCATTCTTCCAACCCCTATTATCACCTCTTAGCATTTTGTCTTTGAATTAATGATTCTAAGAATTACTTTCACTCTTCCAACATCTATATGCCCACTAATTTTCCAGGTGGAAGATGTGTTTTGCGGAGCTTATCCATAGTGAGAATAAGGAGATGACACAGTCAATTCAGAACTGTGTCACCTGTTTGACAATATCTGAAAAGGAGAGCCCAGCCTAAGCCTGCTACCACCCATCTATGTGCTCACATGGGAACAAGTGATAAAGTCAAGAGAAATTTACATCTGTCTCTATTCTAGATAGGAAATTTAAGAACTAGGCACCATTTTTTTGTCCTTCTTGTTGAAGATTCTGTCTTTAAAAGAAGACAGTTGTGAGATGTGAGTGGTAGCTACATGGCTGGTATACCATGGCTTAGGATAAGTTCCTGGCAAAGATTGAGAGCCACTTACGAAGGCTTGAAGGAATTAATTTAAAAAGAAAAATAAATGGAAACCCTAAAATCATGAGGAAGAAGAAAAAGTCTAAGGAAAACTATAAAGATATGAAACAAAGATGCAACAGAATATTGAGTGCTGGGTGGTCAGCATCCATATGGGAGAGATTATTAATGTTATTGAGGGGACAATTAACAATTTTCAAGAAGAAATAGTGGGAAAGTTTCAGGGATAATATTTGTGATTCCCAATGGCTATAGAATAAGCCCCAAATGTGATTGATTGATTGCTAAAGTAATTTAATAGGTTAATATGAGGCAAATGCTTTTGTTGATACTCCTTTCTAAAAGATTTGGGGCCACACAGCAATAGAATTTTAGTGGTATTGTTAAAACTGGCACAGATATTGCCAGTATTCTGGGACTTCTACCACTTGGATACTGTGGGAAGTCTCATCCTGCTGAAAGCAGAACATCTCATAAATTTCTAATATCCTTTGCTAATAACATCTTTTCTCAGGAGCAGCTGGATCAATAAAGGAAATACGGCCAACTCTTAACTCTGAGCAAAAAGGTAGAACTTATTAGTAAAGTGGAAATGAGGTGAACCTTGGGAGATAGTAGCTACAGTGGATATCAGTTGTTCTTCAGCATTCTATCATGTATTCACCCCACTACAGGTAATTGCACCCAATTTCCTCTGGGGGCATTACCTCCTCCCCATTGCATGTAGCCTTATTGGACATGCAAATCAGAATTCCCTAGCCTCCCCTAGCCAAGAGCTAGGCATCTGACCTATGCTGGGCCAATCAGACTCACCATCTCTCTTAAGATTTTTAATCTGAAGTATATGAAGGGTCTTCAAAATGTTCATGGAAATGCATATTATGAAAAAAAATTCAGTGAATTTCAATTTTGTGTACCAAAATAAATTTGTACTAACTTGTTATAACATATCTGAATAGGGTCTGGTCTGAGTCATGTGAAGGATAAGACTTCAATTTGAAAAGAAGACATATCAGAGCAACATGAAATCTGCTAAAAATGAAGAAAGAACAAACATCAAATTTATGATGAAGCTTGGGTGGCAGAATGGTGAAATCATCGATGCTTTACAAAAAGTTTAAGGGTGCAATGTTTCAAAGAAATCAGCAGTTTACAGATGGACAGCTCGTTTTAAGAAGGGATGGGACAGTGTTGAAGATGAAACCAGCAGCAGCAGACCATCCACAACAATTTGCAAAAAAAAAAAAAAAAAATCTTGTTCTTCCCATAATTGAAGAGGGCCAACAATTAAGTGCCCTAATTGAAGAGGGCTGACAATTAACAGCTGAAATAATGGCCAACACCACAAACATCTCAATTGGTTCAGCTTATACATGTGACTGAAGAATTAAAATTGAGCAAACTTTCCATTCAATGAGTGCCAAAACTGTTGTGCCCAAATCAGCTGAAACAAGAGCAGAGCTCTCAATGGAAATTTTAAACAAGTGGGATCAAGATCCTGAAGCATTTCTTTGATGAACTGTAACAGAAAATGAAACGTGGCTTTACCAGTACAATCCTGAAGACAAAGCACAATCAGAGCAATGGCTACCAAGAGTGGACCAGTCAAGAACAAAGGTCATGGAAACAGTGTTTTGGGATGCTCAACTCACTTAGCTTGTTGACTTTCTGGAGAGCCATATAACAACAGCATCTGCTTACTATGAGAGTGTTCAAGAAAGCCAAAGCTTTAGCAGAAAATAAAAATAAAAATAAAAATAAAATAAAAAAATAAAACCACACCTGGGAAAGCTTCACTGGAGAGTCCTTCTTTACCACAACAATGCTCCTGCTCATTCATCTCATCAAACATGGGCAATTTTGTGAAATTTTTGATGGAAAATCTTTAGGCATCCACCTTACAGTCCTGATTTGGCTCTTTCTGACTTCTCTTTGTTTCCTTACCTTTAAAAAAAAAATTAAAGGGCACTAATTTTTGTTCAGTTAAAAATATAAATTAGACTTCATTGACATGGTCAAATTTCCAGGGCCCTCAGTTCTTTAGGGATGGACTAAATGGCTAGTATCATGGCTTACAAAAGTGTCTTGACCTTCTTGGAGCTTATGTTGAGACATAAAGTTTATATTTTTTAATTTTTATCTTTTAATTTTATTTTTCCACAAACTTTTGAAATCCTCTTTTATTAGCACCAGGACAGATTAATTCCTGCTGAATAAACTCCTGGAACCACCCTGATTCTGAATGTTGTATAGCCTGATTCTGACCATCAGCTTTAAGCTTCTTGATAATCCTCCCAACAAATTCCATTTTTGTTTGCTGTAGCCATAGCCTGTTTCTGCTGCTACTAACCTAAGAACCTTATTGAATGATATCTATACACTCTCCATTGTGTCCAGAAGAAAACAGAAGGCAGAATGAGGCATCTCTCTGAGATTTCAAATATTCAAGGGAGAGATAGCTCTGTTAATACAGCTGGAGCCTTTATATAAAAGGAGAGGTGGCCTAAGAGTCTATAAAAAATGTGAAGATAATATTTTTAAAAAATGATCTTGGGGTAAAGGAAAAGAGACAGGAAGGTAAGGAAGCAAATGAGTAGCTAAGGCCACTTCAGTGGAATCAGATTGTAAAAGATCACACACACGCACAAGATCAGAGAATAGTACCTGACCAGGAGAGAAAAAGAAAGATTGGTGGAGAGCAGTCAAAATCATAGCCAGAAGGCTAAAGCAAAGAAAAAATGAATCAAACTTATGAAAAAATCTAGAGGCATTGAAATGGCTTTTGTTGGATACAACCAGAGTGAAAATGGCCAGAATTGTGTAATGAGGCTCACGTTCTAAAGCTAATGGAAGATGGTGAGTAGAACTTCTTTACGGCTTCTATTTTGCTTCTGTCTTCTCTCTGAAAATGAAACAGCTTCAAAACCTGAAGGTGTAGAACAAACGTGGTTGCACTGAAGTCCAAGATAGGGGCCAAGATAGTAAGAAAACAGGGAGCCTTCATGAAAGACTTTGATTCTTCAGACTTGGATAAATTCTAGCTCAAGATGTAACAACTAATAAAAATAATTGTAGAATTGCTGCCATTAATTTTTGGAAAATCAAAAAGGGTAGAAAAAGGGCCTGAAAATTGGAGATGGACAAGTGACTTTATTTCTGAAAGCCAGGAAGGTAATACAATTTTTTAAAATTATATATAATAGAGACAGGGTCTTACTATGTTGCTCAGGCTGGTCTTGAACTCCTGGGTGCAAGTGATCCTCCTGCCTCAGCCTCCCAAAGTGCTAGAATTACAGGCATGAGCCACCATGCCTGGCCAGTAGTACAGTATTGAAGTTTGGAATCTACAAATAGTCAATTTAATATGAAGCCCGGTTATTTGGGAATTACAAGAGTTAGATCACTCTATCTCTAGGCTGCATATTGTCATAACTTAAACAGATAAAGCCACTGACACTATCCATCTGAATAACATAGAAAACTGGACTAAGAGTACAAGTACATGAATTTCTAACTGGTTGAAAACTGCTACACAACAAGTGCTGAATTGTGAATCAGTAGTCTTCCGGAGGGAAAAATATTGGGCTACGAGGCAGGATTCTGTTTTTGTTTGTATCACACAATATTTTATCAACAACATGCACAGAAGCCACTTTGTGGCTGACTCAGAGCTAGAAGGTATAGTAAATACACTAGATGTAAGACTGAATCTCAAAATTACTGCTATGGGTCATTTATGTATGGAAATGTGTTTATGGATAATTTAGAAGGATATTTATTAAGGTTCTAGAAAGATATATACCAAAGTATTCACAACGATTAACTATGGGTGGGTGGCATAATAAAATTTTAATGTTATTTTTTGTTTATCTGCACTTTATAATATTTTTGTAATGAGCAAATATTCCTTTCATTAAAAAACAATAAAAAAGATTTATTTCAAAAAGAAAAAACTTATGTTGGTTGATGCAATATAAAAACAAACCAGATGAAAATTAGCATGGATAGCTGTAAAGTCCTGCGTCAAGGTGGAAAAAAAAAAGTACTTACATAAGCATAAGACGGAGGCAAGAAGGGTCTGAAAACAGTTTATTTGAAAAATATTTGGAAATCTTGGACACAAAGTGAATACATACCAAGAGGATAGACTAATGCAACCACAGGCAGTATTAATAGAATATCAAATTCTGGAAGAAGGAAAATGATGAGTCCAATGAATTGTCAGATTCCATGTGGAGCACTATGTCTAGTTCTGAGCCTCCATGGCCTACAGAAAGGTCAGAGGAGGGTCTTCCGGATAGTCACAGGTTTGAAGTCACTGTTCATTAAGACTTCTCTGGCCTAAGACAATTCACCTAGATCAGAAATTCTCAGAAGCCTTTTTAAAAAAATTATTTAAGACTTTAATTAAAAGGTCCTTGCAGTTTGTCGACTTTTTTGAAAAATCAAGTCGTAAACTTTTATTACAAATTAAAAATGAAGTTCTTAAAAATCTCAACTTGACCAGATATGAAACAATTTAAAAACCTTAAAGGTATATTGAAAAAAAAGGGAGGGGGGCTTAAAAATGTTTGTTATTACCAAAAGAGATGTCTTTAGGTAAAAATAGTTTTTAAAAAACTGTCTGGAGGCAAGCGGATCACTTGAGCTCAGGAGTTCGAAACCAGCCTGGGCAACACGGCGAGACTCCCCTGCCCAGTCTCTAACAAAAAAGTGTAAAAATTAACCTGGCATGGGCCGGGCGCGGTGGCTCAGGCTTGTAATCCCAGCACTTTGGGAGACCGAGGCAGGCAGATCACGATATCAGGAGATCGAGACCATCCTGGCTAACATGGTGAAACCTCGTCTCTACTAAAAACAGAAAAAATTAGCCGGGCGTGGTGGCGGGCACCTGTAGTCCCAGCTACTCGGGAGGCTGAGGCAGGAGAATGGCATGAACCCGGGAGGTGGAGCTTGCAGTGAGTCGAGATCGTGCCACTGCACTCCAGCCTGGGCAACAAAGCGAGACTCTGTCTCAAAAAAAACAAAACAAAACAAAAACAAAACCTTAACATGGTATACGCGTCTGTGGTCCCAGCTACTCGAGAGGCTGAGGCGGGAGGATCTCTTGAGCCCAGGAGGATGTTGCAGTGAGCGAGATTGCACCACTGCACTCCAGCCTGTGACATCGTGAGTCCCTATCTCAAAAGCAAAACAAAACACCATGCTGCATAGACAACGCAGATAGTTCTAGTTGTCTGGTCAACGGAAAAAAACAAGCACTCAAGATCTTCAGCTCCAATCTTTTGTTCATTTCTTGTTGCCGGAATTTTGTATTCCTTTCTTCTTGTTGGATGATAACCAGGATGATGGAAGAGATGGTAAGCCCGCATTTACTCAGCCTCGGGATCCGGATTCTCAGCTGATGGGTTGTTTTTGTCTCTTTGCCATCTTGTGGTTTAGGGTTTTCTGGGTGCCTGTGTCGGTAGTTGTTGAGGCGGTTGCTGACCTTGGGTCTCACCCCCTTTATTTTCTTTATCCTCTTGGTCGGGGTCCACTGCAGGCCGTCTCTGGCGAGGAGAATCGGGGTGCGAGTCCCGGATGCACATCCTGCCTCTCTGGTCTACCCTGTTCTCCTGCGCCTGGTGGTGGGCACCCCATCCCTGCTCCTGCAGGAGGGCTGGAGTGGTGGTCCGCACCGGCGGGTCTCCGCAGGTGGTAAGGGGGGCGCTGCGCCTGCAGCCGGCGCATGGTTGGGCCTGGTCCTTGGGCGCGCTCCCATCCCTTGTTCTTCACGCACGCCCACTATACTGCTCATCCTGCTGCTAAATGCGCGAGTTCCCTGCAGCGCGGACGGCGTCTCAAAGGGTTGCGGTCAAATGCATTTATCAGAGAGGTCTTTCCTGCCCAATCTATTTAAAATATTACAGTCCATCCCAGCTTCACCTCCATTGTCTTACCTTAGTTTACCCACGGTACTTACTGCTTTCTAACATACCATACATTTATTTGCTATTGTCAGTCTCTCCCAACTAGATTATAAGTCTCATGTGTGCAGGGAATTTTTGTTGTTGTTCACTGCTGCACTGCCAGCTCCTAGAACAAAACCCGAGACAGGATAAAAACTCAACAAATATTTGTGGAATGAATGACTTGCCAGTCTAAGACTTTTCTTAGACTTAGAGGGAACTCTTCTCACATTCTCATAATTCTTAACATGTTGGGGTGGTGAGATGAGATTAGTAGTGACGTACAAGTGGGGCAGAGAGAGGAATAGGAGCTGTAGCCCCTTCTTCTGGAAGTCTTAGTCAACTACAGGATACTAATGTGACAAGAAGAGCAAGGAACAGCAGAAACTAGCTGAGAAATAGCCCAGCACCTCCAGTCTATGTCTGGGTGTGGGGTCTCTTAGCATAGATGTTGATCACTGAGGTTTCCCATTGAGCAGTTTGGCCTTCGAATGGAGGAAAAGAAAAAACACTCTTGAACAGCAAGCTCAGTTCAATTTCATAAAAACTCTAGACAAGAACAGCCAGAGGTATCTGCGGTACAAATGACCCTTTCTCCTCCACGCCTGCTTAGGGGCAGCCACACTTCTGCAACCGCAATGTCTTGGCCCTAGTTCCCTTTACTCAGCCTTGTTTTCCTAGGTGTCCTCTGAAATACCTTGTTTAGACCGAATACCAGAAAAGATTCTTCTCTCATCTTCCTTCGTAACTTCTGTTATCTGACGTCCTTCACAACTTGCATGTCATCTGACATGACAGCAAGCATTATGGTGGATTGTCTGTCTCTTTTGGAAAACAAGTGTCTGATAATCACTTTAAAAGGCTCAATGAAGTTGCGAAATGCCTCCTACCCCTTATAGTGACCATGAGCCCTTTCTGTCATCACCTTCTTAACGTGGGAAAGTAAAATACAAATCAGGAGTCCCACTAAGTTAAGTTTCCCAGATGGGAACTTAAAGGTAGTCTGTGCCTTTGATTTGCCTGAGCCTCTGATATCTCGCCTAGAGTGGGCCTGAAGGTGGGCAGCCAGCAAGCTGCTGTCTCTGCCTGAACTGTCTGCAAATGGTTATAAGCAAACTTCTTCTGCGGCTTGCCTTTCTGCGGGCTCCTGGAGGCTTTTATTTACTTAAGGAGGCTTGTCCTCTGGTCTGAATACTGGATGTGTTAATGGATTGCTTTATTTGAAATCTATTTAGACACAGACCTAGGGGGCTCCCTTGTCCTGGAAGAGTAAACTCTAGCACCTATGGAATATTTCAGATCTTAGGACAAGTCTCTGTTTCTGAGACTATTACCAAGGGGCAATAATTTCATTATGCTATTCTGGGAGAAAATTATTCCTATCTTATTTTTGCATTTATATAACACTGATTGTGTTGATGTGGTTAATTTCAAAAACACTGTTCATTCTCATGCTATTCATTCTCTCATCATTAAATACAAACACACACACACACACATTGAACACCTATTATGAGTCTTGAGCAGGACTAACCTTGAGGATACAAGTTAAGAAGAAAGGGTCTTCCGAGGGCTTGCGCTCCAGCAAGCTGAATCACTAAGTCAGGGACCTGAAGGCAGAGTCTGTGGGATTCCTTGCTGGATTTTTGAGTTGCATCATGATGTATATTTTAACAGTGATGTAAGTTCAAGAGTTCAGGAGAGCAAATATTAAGTCACAGTGAAATTTCAACGTTCAGAAATAAAACGAGCCACTTGTGAATAGCAACTCTCACTTTGCGTGTAATAGCGCAATTAATACATAATTCCATTCCAAGTCTGGAATATTTATTGAGCACCCACAGATGTGTATGAGGCACATGGCAGGGCTGCAGTATTTCTCAGACTTTCCCAAGGAAGTGCTCTGAAGGGCTCAAGGAAATGAACTGGAGACCCACAAATTTGGGAGTTAGAGGTCTTTGTGGCCAATGTCTGCTGCAAGCTTGACATTTCTCTGAATTTCTGTGTTTTGTTTTAAATATTCATATTAATTTTCTTCTTTCTGTTCAATAATACGTCAGAGTCTGTTTTAATATAAAATGTTGTTTTCTCCAAAACCTTCAATAAAATGTGTGTTCTAAATAGGTGCTTATACGGTAGCTTTGAATAGCCCTGACACCAAACAGTGAATACAAACACTCCAATTTGACCAGCACAGCTCTCGGGGCTACCCGGTGGAACTTGGTAAAGCACTGACCCTCACCTCAGGCGTGCTCCAGCCAGGCTCAAGATTCAGATGTCACCCTTTCGGACCGTCCCTGACTGCTAGCTCTACAGTAGTCTCCCTTTCCCCCAAATACCATGTTTTTGTTTTCACAGCATTTATCACCATCTGAAATTATCATCTTCTTTATTTTTAAGATTTTAAACAACCAGAAAGTTTAATAACAGGAGACAGGTTAAAACTATAATATACCCATATTATAGAATGCTATCAAACAATTTAACATTTAAAATATTTTATTATTTTCTCAATACATTGTTAAGACTAAAAGTGAAGCTACCGAATAGCATGTATAGAATACTATAATTTCATAAAAGAAATATATATACATACATATATGTTAATAGTGGTTGCCTCTGAGTGGTAAGGTCAGAGAGGACTTTGATATTTTTCTGGTTGCTTCTCTAATTTCCAGATTTCCCACAGTAGTATCTATTGCCTTTGCAATTAGGAGAAAATATTATTTATTACAGGGCCATGGAGATGGGAGGAAAAGAGAAGGTGGGTCCCCATGCTCTACCTCAGATGGCACCTCTGAAAGTCACTGCTGAGGATCCAGCTTCTGGCCACCAGGCTTGTCATGGTTCTAGATCCCATCTGATGCCCATGACTCCTGATGTTCACAGGAATGGCAGTGGCTTCACTCCTCAACTCTGGATTGTCTCGCCTTCCCTGTTGGCTCTGCAGCCACTTCTAGCACCTGTGTGATCTTTCTTTCTTTTTTTTCTTTTTTTTTTTTTTTTTGCATTAATTCCCACACTGTTACAAAAATATAAAGGGAGTTTTCTGTTTTCCTGGTTGGACTTGAATTGATACTCTATCTGACTCGTCATTCAATTCCAGTAATCTATCATAAAGAAACAGAGAGGGTAACATCTACGAGTTATGTAAAATATTGCAGCATTGTCATTTGGAAAAAAATAGAAATAAACATAAACATTCAACAGGAAGTGTTGTGGGTTAAATTGTGTCCCACCAAAAAGATGTTCAGGTCCCAACTCCCATACCTGTGAATGTAACCTTATTTGGAAATAGTGTCTTTGCAGATATAATCAAGCTTAGATGAAGTCATACTGGAGTAGAGTGGCCCTTAATCCAATGACTGGTCCTTATATAAAAGAAGAGAGAAATAGAGACACAGACACACAAGGAGAACAACACATGACAATGGAGGCAGAGATTGAAGTGATGCAGCTGCAAGACAAAGAATGCTCGGGCTGCTGGCAAACACTGGAAACTAGAAGGGACAAGGAAGGACTCTCATTACAGCCCTCAGAGGGAGCATGTGCCTACTAACACCTGGATTTCAGGCTTCCAGCCTCTAGAACTGTGAGAGAATAAATTTCTGTCCTTTCAAGCCACCTAGTTTATGTCAACTTGTTTAGGCAACACTGGGAAACTAATACAGTAAGTTAATAATAAATGTTTTAGGAGAACTGGAATTTACCCTAACATTGCTGTTAAATATATATGCACATATACACCCACATATGTACATAATCTATCTAAACAATAACACAAAACTTAATGAGAGAGCTTGTTTACAATGTTGCAATGCAGTTTTCTGGGCCTCCATGTAGGTATTCTGATGCAATAAGCTTGATTTAGCAGCCAGTAATGTGTTCTGGAAATCTTAGCCATTATCACATGGTAGGCTTCTCAGCTACCCCTGGCTGGAGTCAGTCACAGACCTTAATCTTGTTTCCTAAGATATAATTTAAATGATTTAAGAAGGAGAGAGAGAGAAACCACTTTTCTTGGTTTCTACTCTCAGGTAGTCTCAGACTTCAATGGAGCCTTAATTTCCAGTGAATTGACCTGTCAATCTTACTTAGAAGAAATTAGTTTACTTTAATCAGCATTGGGAAGATGTCACTGAAGCCTGAAGAGACATTTTCCAGCTTTCCACTGTCTTAGATAAGGTTCCTCCAGTTCCAAATTACAGAAACCAACCCTAGCTAACTTAAACGTAAGTAAATAAGTAGCTAAGTAAGTAAATAAATAAGAAAATCATAGGAGAATCCAAACAGTCAGCCTGGGAGAGGACTGGGCCCAGGACAGATCCAGTCATCAGCATCAGCGTCAATTCCAGGCCATTAACCTCCCTTGACCACATGGACTCCTGAAACCAATCAATTCAAATCTCCAAATTCCTCAGAGACAAATCTAATTGGTTCCACTTGGGTCAGGGGTCCCCTGAACCACTGGTTATGGTTAAAAAAGAGTAGGTTCATGTGATTCAGATGCAGCAGTTTGGGGTCCATTTATGTGAGCGAGGGCCAGTTCTCAGGAAAGGGGAAATGAGAGAGCAGCAACATCTGCAAGAGGCCTCTACTCTCCCGACTCCCTTCCTTAACTCCTAACTCTTAGTCCATGCCCTGAGAACAGATCTTAAACTTTCTCCTAGAATAAGCCATTCCTGTCTTCCCTTCCCAGTTCTCCACATTCCATTCCAACTCAAGGCATTTCTGAAATGCCTCCCAGGTCCCCTTTCCTTACAGGTCCCATCCATGTGGAATTTAGACACTTGTTCATCTTGCTTATTTATGCACTTTGGTGAAATCCCCTCTCTAGAGGGAACTCCTTTAAGATCAATTTAGATGATACTGCTCTTTAGATAAATGACACAAGAAAGTCAGAGCCAGTAAGTTCTGGTTTGGGTTATTTTTTCTAGTGGCAGCGATGGGTTGTGTTGAGTCACCCATACTAGTTTCCCTTTTGACTACTATTGCATAATGAAGAGCAACCTGGGTGACTCGGGGGTATAGTCTATGGCTAACCACAAAACATGGTTTTTCCCAGTGGAAAGGATGGCTGTCCGCTGTAGGAGAAGGAAAGTTTATTCAGGCACAACAGCATGACACCTTAAATTGAATGAGTTACCAATTTTGAAAACAACTTATGTCTATATCAATGTCAAGTCAACTCTCCTGCCCCTACTCTGTCCTTCAAGGATGAGCTGACTACAATGTTAAAAAAAAAAAAAAAAAAAAAAAATCAAAGTTTCTTTGGGTACCTTCCTACTATATTCTGTCTCCACAGAAACTATCTTAGCTATCATATCATCGACCATCATTAATTATGATGACACAGTTATCCCTTAAGACTCATGAAAAGGTGCCGTGAAACTCAGACATGTCCTCTGAACTGAACTAAGAAAAACACATATTGGAAGTGCTTAGCTCACACTAACTGTGTGTCACTGGGGCCAGTTACATAACCTCTCCAAGACTGTTTTCTCACTGGTGAGATGTCATAATAATAATCCCTCCCTCAGGGGATTGCTGGGGAAATTAAATAAGTATCAAAAAATTAGAACAGTTCCTGTTTTGGGTCAACTGCTTAATAAATGTTAACTATTATAACCATCTCCTATCCCTTGAGTAATGTCTGATACACCTTCTCTCTATGAAACATCCTGCATTGTAAATATCAACCTACTTGTCTTTCTTCACTGCTAGACCAGGGCACTAGGTGGGAGCCTCTTCCTCCTGTGTTTCTAGCACCCAGGTAGCCACAGTGATGCTGGCTGCATCTATGGATGGTGTCTCAAGAGCTGAATGTGTGTCATTAGGACTGGGATGTAATGAAGAGAACTGTGACCACCCCCAACAAGGCTTTTTAGCCTGTGTGAAGGCATTCATTGAAGGATTTTCCTGAAAATCATAAAGAGGGAGTGGAGAGGAGAGTTAGGAGTTTTGTGTGAACTTGGGAAAGCTCTTTCACCATTCTTAGCTCCAGTTTCTTCATCTGTAACATGTAGATAGGAAGACTTGCCTTACATCATTGTGTGAGAATTGAATGCAATAACAGGAGTACCGTGCTTGGCCCATAGTCAGCATAAATAATAACTATACAAGTAAGAGGCTTCTTACCAAAAGATATATTGATAAATGCTGTTAACATCACCAACTATGCCTCTGGCTTTGACTCTACTTTTACCAGGTACCTTCTAGATAGTAATTTTGTTTCCTCTACAGATTTAACTAGAGGGGAGAGGGGACTTATCAGCCAAGGGGAGTCCACTTTACTCTGGAGTCTTGTTTAAACTGGGCAGGCATTTGTAAATTTTCTTTGAGAGCCTCACTGAGTTGGAACAGATCTCAGTGACAAAAAGGGGTGTTTCTGGGTCTGCAAAGGTCAAGACCTGATACTTGTACAGAGCACCCCATCTTACTGGCCACTCAGCCAAAGTGTATTTACCAGAGGTACCAGCTCATCTCCTGCTTCTCTTTAACAATAAAAACCACTATTAGATGACAGAATCAGATAGAACAAAGCTTAGAAAGTCAACATTACTTCACAGAGGAGCAAGTCATATGGGAATACTTTCATTCTGGGAATACTCTTTTGGAAAGCACACTGATAATTCTGGCCCATATTTTTGTGTAAAATATCTTATTTTTAATAGTTTGAAAGATATATTATTAGCTTTTTTTATTATACTTTAAGTTCTAGGGTACATGTGCACAATGTGCAGGTTTGTTACATATGTATACATGTGCCATGTTGGTGTGCTGCACCCATTAACTTGTCATTTACATTAGGTATATCTCCTAATGCTATCCCTCCCCCCACCCTCCCCACAATAGGTCCTGGTGTGTGATGTTCCCCTTCCTGTGTCCAAGTGATCTCATTGTTCAATTCCCACCTATAAGTGAGAACATGCGGTATTTGGTTTTCTGTTCTTGCGATAGTTTGCTGAGAATGATGGTTTCCAGCTGCATCCATGTCCCTACAAAGGACACAAACTCATCCTTTTTTATGGCTGCATAGTATTTAATGGTATATATGTGCCACACTTTCTTAATCCAGTCTGTCACTGATGGACATTTGGGTTGATTCCAAGTCTTTGCTATTGTGAATAGTGCTGCAATAAACATATGTGTGCATGTATCTTTATAGCAGCATGACTTATAATCCTTTGGGTATATACCCAGTAATGGAATGGCTGGGTCAAATGGTTTTCTAGTTCTAGATCCTTGAAGAATCACTACACTGTTTTCCACAATGGTTGAACTAGTTTACAGTCCCACCAACAGTGTAAAAGTGCTCCTATTTCTCCACATCCTCTCCAGCACCTGTTGTTTCCTGACTTTTTAATAATTGCCATTCTAACTGGTGTGAGATGGTATCTCATTGTGGTTTTGATTTGCATTTCTCTGATGGCTAGTGATGATGAGCATTTTTTCATGTGTCTGTTGGCAGTATGAATGTCTTCTTTTAAGAAGTGTCTGTTCATATCCTTTGCCCACTTTTTGATGGGGTTGTTTGCTTTTTTCTTGTAAATTTGATTGAGTTCTTTATAGGTTCTGGATATTAGCCCTTGGTCAGATGAGTAGATTGCAAAAATTTTCTCCCATTCTGTAGGTTGCCTGTTCACTCTGATGGTAGTTTCTTTTGCTGTGCAGAAGCTCTTTAGTTTAATTAGATCCCATTTGTCAATTTTGGCTTTTGTTGCCATTGCTTTTGGTGTTTTAGACATGAAGTCCTTGCCCATGCCTATGTCCTGAATGGTATTACCTAGGTTTTCTTCTAGGGATTTTATGGTTTTAGGTCTAACATTTAAGTTTCTAATTCATCTTGAATTAGTTTTTGTGTAAGGAGTAAGGAAAGGATCCATTTTCAACTTTCTACTTATGGCTAGCCAATTTTCCCAGCACCATTTATTAAATAGGGAATCCTTTCCCCATTTCTTGGTTTTCTCAGGTTTGTCAAAGATCAGATGGCTGTAGATGTGTGGTATTATTTCTGAGGGCTCTGTTCTGTTCCATTGGTCTATATCTCTGTTTTGGTACCAGTACCATGCTGTTTTGGTTACTGTAGCACTGTAGTATAGTTTGAAGTCAGGTAGCGTGATGCCTCCAGCTTTGTTCTTTTGGCTTAGGATTGTCTTGGCAATGCGGGCTCTTTTTTGGTTCCATATGAACTTTAAAGCATTTTTTTCCCAATTCTGTGAAGAAAGTCATTGGTAGCTTAATGGGGACGGCATTGAATCTATAAATTACCTTGGGCAGTATGGCCATTTTCACGATATTGATTCTTCCTATCCATGAGCATGGTATGTTCTTCCATTTGTTTGTGTCCTCTTTTATTTCACTGAGCAGTGGTTTGTAGTTCTCCTTGAAGAGGTCCTTTACATCCCTTGTAAGTTGGATTCCTAGATATTTTATTCTCTTTGAAGCTATTGTGAATGGGAGTTCATTCATGATTTGGATCTCTGTTTGTCTGTTACTGGTGTATAAGAATGCTTGTGATTTTTGTGAGGTTGAGATCTGAGAATGGACAGACTGCCTGCTCATGTGGGTCCCTGACCCCTGAGTAGCCTAACTGGGAGACATCCTCCACTAGGTACAGACTGACACCTCACACCTCACACAGTGAGGTACACCCCGAGACAAAGCTTCCAGAGCAAGAATCAGACAGCAACACTGGCTGTTCAGCAATATTCTATCTTCTGCAGCCTCTGCTGCTGATACCCAGGCAAACAGGGTCTGGAGTGGACCTCAAGCAAACTCCAACAGGCCTACAGCTGAGGGTCCTGACTGTTAGAAGGAAAACTAACAAACAGAAAGGACACCCACACCAAAACCCCATCAGTATGTCACCATCATCAAAGACCAAAGGCAGATAAAACCACAAAGATGGGGAAAAAGCAGGGCAGAAAAGCTGGAAATTCAAAAAATAAGAGCGCATCTCCCCCTCCAAAGGAACGCAGCTCATCACCAGCAACAGAACAAAGCTGGACGGAGAATGACTTTGATGAGTTGAGAGAAGAAGGCTTCAGTTGATCAAACTTCTCAGAGCTAAAGGAGGAACTATGTAACCAGCGCAAAGAAACTATAAACCTTGAAAAAAGAATGGATGAATGGATAACTAGAATAATCAATGCAGAGAAGGCCTTAAAAGAACTGATAGAGATGAAAACCATAACACGAGAACTACATGACAAATGCACAAGCTTCAGTAACTGACTCGATCAACTGGAAGAAAGAGTATCAGTGATTGAAGATCAAATGAATGAAATGAAGCGAGAAGAGAAGTGTAGAGAAAAAAGAGTAAAAAAGAAATGAACAAAGCCTCCAAGAAATATGGGATCATGTGAAAAGACCAAATCTACGTCTGATTGGGGTGCCTGAAAGTGATGGGGAGAATGGAACCAAGTTGGATAACACTCTTCAGGATATCATCCAGGAGAACTTCCCCAACCCAGCAAGGCAGGCCAACATTCAAATTCAGGAAATACAGAGAACGCCACAAAGATACTCCTCGAGAAGAGCAACTCCAAGACACATAATTGTCAGATTCACCAAAGTTGAAATGAAGGAAAAAATGTTAAGGGCAGCCAGAGAGAAAGGTCGGGTTACCCACAAAGGGAAGCCCATCAGACTAACATCAGATCTCTCGGCAGAAACTCTAAAAGCCAGAAGAGAGAGTGGGGGCCAATATTCAACATTCTTAAAGAAAAGAATTTTCAGCCCACAATTTCATATCCAGTCAAACTAATTTTCATAAGTGAAGGAGAAATAAAATCCTTTACAGACAAGCAAATGCTTAGAGATTTTGTCACCACCAGGCCTGCCCTACAAGAGACCCTGAAGGAAGCACTAAACATGGAAAGGAAAAACAGGTACCAGCCATTGCAAAAACATGTCAAAATGTAAAGTCCATCGATGCTAGGAAGAAACTGCATCAACTAGCGAGCAAAATAACCAGCTAATATCATAATGACAGGATCAAATTCACACATAACAATATTAACTTTAAATGTAAATGGACTAAATGGTCCAATTAAAAGACACAGACTGGCAAATTGGATAAAGAGTCAAGACCCATCAGTTTGCTGTATTCAGGAGACCCATCTCACATGCAGAGACACACATAGGCTCAAAATAAAGGGATGGAGGAAGATATTTAACCCCAATCCCTTTCTTGATATACAATGGGCTGGTTACCACTCAAGGTGTTAGTGTTAGCCCATCCAGGAATCCCAGGATGATGTGAACAATTATTTATATACATGCAACTCTTCACATTTACAAAATAAATTAATATACTTTATCTTCTGGAGGAAACTTGATAACATACATTTTTAACAAACATCCAAGATAATTTTCATATGCACCAAAGTTTGAAACCAACAAATATCTCATTTAATCCTCACAACAACCTAAAAGATGGCATTATTAATCAGATCTTATAGATGAGAAGCTGAGACTCAAAGAAATTAAGTGATTCCCCATAACAACACAGCTAGATCCCAGGCCTCTAGCTTGTGAATTCAGCTCTTCAATATGAAGATAAAAGTCTTTAATGGTGGTATTTTAGGCACCAGAGACAGGAAAATGGGAGTATTTTTGCCTAGATGATCACAGTTGGCGCCACCTGATGTCCAATGGGTGAGTTGCATGGGAATCTGGGAGGCCGATTGGTTAGTTCTGATGTAATAGGGTCTGATTCTGTGGCAGTTAACTTATGAAAGGATGCACCTGATCCAGGTGTCTTGCGGCCTTTCAACTCTGAATGGCTGACCAAATGCCAGTTGGCTTTCTGGAATGGAATATTTAGTGACTGGGCTGACAGACAACCTTCCACCTTTTCCATTCCTTCTTTTATAGCTCAAGCCTTAATAAGGGAAGGATGCAGTTGTTCCTAAATGTGGCTCTGGAAAAATCTTAACCCAGGAAAGAACAAATCTTGGCTTGGAGCTTTACAAGTGGGGATGGCCACCAGCCAACAAACTACCCGTTAGGTTATTTATACTGCAAAAGGAAATGATTTACTTGCAAGCTACTTCTTTTCAGCTCATTCCTAATCCAAAATATTGTTCCAGAAATCAAAACCTGGGGTTGAAATTAACAAAAAATATTTAGTGGACATCACATGGCTTCCTATTATAAATTCACAATTCCATGTAGTTACCTATGACAGATGCTCACCGTTTAAGTGGCCATTTTTAATCAAGACTTGATTCTCTCTCTGACCTTCCCATCCTAGAACCTTATTTGCTTCTTGGAAACTCCCTGTGAGCACATGTGTAAGGAATGCCCCTCAGGCTTCCATGGAGATTTTTTTGTACTTATTTATTTTAAGTAAAAGATATTTGAGAGGAACATAACTATGGACAAGGGCACTGAAACTAGCCAAGGGAGAAATTAATCCCCAACTTGGTACAGAGTTCAACAACTGGAAATGGGATTCTTATACTTAAGGACACTCAGACCAATGTGGGTGTGGTAGCAAAATCATGTAAGCCAAAAATTTCCCCATGAGCTCTGGGAGGGAAATTCCACTTTCTCATCAAAGAAATGAAGCTTACTCCCTCTACTTCCAACTGGAGACAGAGCATGATTTTTCTTGATGTTGGTATCCCAAGAATTCATAATAAGCCCCACTGGGAAAATGACACCTGAACTCAGAGTCAGATCTGGTGTTGCTGGCAAAGAGCTTGAATAGGTTTGCCTATACTAGACTGCAAAATACTTCAGGGCTCAAAACCACCTCTTCACTCTCCTTTTGCAGGTGACTATGAGCCTGGATTGAAGTGCGTGGTAATGAACTCTTGAAGGAAGCAGTAACTGTGAAATAGATCATTTCTGCATTGTAGACATGGTGAATTTGTGGTGTTCACAGACCATGGTGAAATCAAATTAGAAACATTAGAATCAAGGTCTCAACTCTAGCTGAAGATGCAAAGCGAGAGTTTATAAGCCTGGTGAAAGAATGAACACATTTTCTTTACATTATAAATTTCTCCAGTTGAGGGTGAAAGTTTTTAGGAGGAATATCAAGTAGTTCAGTCATTTGACATCTACGTGGAGCTTGTCTCCTGCATATGAACAAAACCACTCATCTTGAGCTATTTCCCTAAAGGTGGGTTATTACTTAGCCAGCTGAGATACATCAGCTACTGAAATTCTCAGTCAAGGAATCCAAGACAAGAAATGACTCAGGGTCCTTCTTTATTGGTGTCAGTCCAATTTTACTTAATGCTAGACCTGTACTAATTTGCACTATAGAATTCTTTTTAAAAAATAATTTTTATTTTTGAGACAGGGTCTTGCTGTGTCGCCAAGGCTGGGATGTGGTGACATGATCTGGGCTCCTGGTAACCTCCAACTACCAGGCTCAAATGATTCTTCCACCTCAGCTTCCTGAGTAGCTGGGATTGCAGGTGTATGCCACCATGCCCGGCTAGTTTTTTATATTTTTTGTGGAGATGGGGTCTTGCCATGTTGCCCAGGCTGGTCTTGAACTCTAGGACTCAAGCAATTTGCCTGCCTTGGCCTCCCAAAGTGCTGGGATTATAGGCATGAGTCACCATGCCTGGTCTGCCCTACAGAGTTCTGAAATTAAACTCTAGAATTAAGCAAATCTGATGCATACCATAATGATGAAGACAAATACAGAAGACTGGGTATTGTGACAATAAAAACAATTTCTGTGTAATTCAGAAATGTGAGTGATAGATTTGTTTATTCAGTCATTCATTCAATAAATATCCAATGAGCTTCTGGTCAGGGGACCACTGTACAACCCTAGGGCATACCATTCATCGATATCTCCATGCTGGGGAAACAAGGGACACTTCCTGTAACTGCCCAACAGGTTCCCCTTGCCTGCTGTCCAGATAAAGCCAATTTGTCAAGACAGGGGAATTGCAATAGAGAGAGTTTAATTCACGCAGAGCTAGCTGACTGGGAGACAGGAGTTTTATTATTCAAATTAGTGTCTCCAAAAATTCAGAGGCTAGGGTTTTACAAGGATAATTTGGTGGGCAGGGGAATTGGTGCACTGATTATTTAGGGATGCAATCATAAAAGTGTGAAAAACAGTCCTTGCACACTGAGTCCACTTCTGGATGGGGGCCATAGGACCAGCTGAGCCAAGAGTTGTGGGTCTGGGTGGGGACATTTGCAGAAATGCGAAAGCCTGAAAAGACAGCTCAAAAGGCCAATCTTAGATTCTATAACAGTGATGCTATCTGCAGAATAACTGGGGCAAGCTGCAAACCTTGTGACCTCCAGAATAATGGCTGGCGATCATTTATGCCTACCTTTTAGCAGATTCCAGGCTCTTCTCATCCTCCTAACATGGTAGTCTTCCATTCGTTTTGCAAACGCAGTTTATTTTGGGGAAGGGCAGTTCTCATTTAAACTATAAACTAAATTTCTTCCAAAATTAGCTTGGGCCAAGCCCAGGAATGACCAAGGGCAGTTTGGAGGTTAAAGGCAAGATGGAGATTGATTAGATCAGATCTCTTCCACTGTCATACTTTTCTCACTGTTATAATTTTTGCAAGGCGGTTTCATCCCTGCCTTCAAGGGCCTCATGGTGCAGTGTGGGAAGGGACAAGCAGTCAGGCCATTCAATACAGAGTGGAAGGACCCAAGATAGCGTGGTTAGCAACTGTGATCCTGGGATCTCACAGGTGGGACACTTATCTCAGACTTAGGGGGTCAACAGAAGTTACCTGGGAGAGGCTGTACCTGAGAAGACTCTGAGAGAACAGAAAGGACCTAGTCAGGCTAAGAAGAGGGAGAACAGTCCAGGGTGAGGATGCAGCCTATGTAAATTCAAGCAAAAGAGGGAGACAAGGTGGGAGAGCTAGAGGAAGCCATTTTAGACCAGCTTAGTAGACAGACGAAAAGAGATTTGCCAAGAAAGAAGAGGAGACAAAGGGAAGGGAGGGAGTAGGAAGGAAACAGGAGGGAAAGGAAGAAAAGAGCAAGAGGGCAGAGAAGAGGATTTAGCCAGAACCCAAGGCTGCCCTGGTTCTCACCCTCCACACAGCCTAGTGATCAGATTCCCCTGAGTTTTCAGCCTGTGAGTCCTTTTCCTGCATTAGCATGTGACCACACTGTTCCTTACAATCAAAAGAATCGTAATCCTAACAATGGCTCTTGATATTCAACAGACTGAAATGTAAGTAGGCCTTTTCATCTTTTAGCATGTAGAAAATAACCATGTGGTTTTGAACACAGTAATTCCAACTTTGCCATTTTGATAATCTGAGTACAAACCATTCCTGAGGACTGGAGGTGCAAACAGCTTGTTTTGCCACATTATTTCCCATCACTTTACATTAAGCATCCCCTTTGCCACTTTGCCCTACGTCTGCCCACTTGAAAAAAATGCTTCCTCTGAATCCCTCCCTTCTAAGTCTTTGCTGCTTAACAGTTGAGCACCCAACCAGTATTTTCTCTACTCATCTCATAGTTGTTATCCCATAGATAACTATATAAAATACTGGTTGTGGATTTTTTCAACAGATTTTAACCAGATTTCAACTTAACAATGCAACATATTCTAGTGGGAAAAGTGCTACAAAAGAAGTTTTAAAATGACAAAGCAAGCCTTATATTTTCCCAAATATCATTTCCTTTATCTTCATAATTCCTAAGCTTTAAAAATCAAAATATGAAAACCTAGTTTGGTGAATAATAACTGCCTAACAACAATAACAAAAATAGCTTAACCCTATTTTGAAGAATTAATTTTCTTCTCTCCATTTTAGCACTTCCTCGTCAATCATCATCTATTAATTTTTTTTCACACCACACTCAGAAACCGATAACACAGTTAGTGAATGTAAACATCTGTAGTCTACCTCTTTTACAGTTTTGTTCCTCATTTTTCTTCTCACTTCCCCTTAAGGAGGATTTTTCTCTCTTTCCTAAACGGGCTCAAACTCCTAATTCATCCTTTAAAAGCTTTTGCAGGATCTTATTTTCTCATGTACAATGCCTTTAGGGCTTTAATCCCAACACAAAGATCTTCAAAAATACAGTGGCTATTTTTGAAAGAAAAAAAGGAATTCTAAGAAGCCTGGTTGTAATTATTAGAAGGTTCTGCAAACAGTTACAACCATAAAGTAAACAGAATAAATTTCACAGATGGTACTACTTGGTAAACATCAATGGTTCTCATTTTCTTAGCCAAACCTTCTAAACATCATCATCATCTTCAATTATTTAAAAAAAGACAATGTACCATTGGGGTCATTCATGTCCCTTTTCTCACATCATGCCTTCTATTGTCTACTTAATCTTGTCTTATTACCAGTGGGTTTCAGTCCGTCCATCCCACCACTCCTTTGCCTTTACACTGAATGGGTCATGCCTGAGGGCTTAACATTCAGCACCCAGCAATCAAGGCCACCTCTCTTCATTCCCACTGTCAGCCATGGGTGACACTTGTCACCCTCTGGCTGAAGCCCTCCCTTCACATTCCCATGGTGTGTGAACCACATTCTGTCTCTACTTCTCCCTGGAAGTTTCAATTCTTAAAACTTGGTAATACTGAATCTTTTCTTAGTTTCCCCCCAAGTTGAATTCCTCTCTATGGGTACATTTTTCTCTCAGAATTAAAAAAAAAAAATCTTGTTTCATTCTTCTTGCTTCCCATTCTTTAAGCATATTTCTAGCTTTGGATCCATTTTATGTAGGTATGATTCCTTTCTGCCAATTTAAAATAGGCAAGACAAAAGCTAACTCTTTTTCTCCAACCTTCTTTTTATATCTGTGAAAGGAATTAGAAAAAGAAGTCGGGACCCCAGTTCATCATGCCAAAGGCAAAAAATTAAGCTGAAAGCTGAGTCATACAAGAAACTGCCATTCCTTCTCTTCCTAAGCAGATAGCTGTAGATAACAGGTTCCATATCTCCACAGGTAGCTACTCTGTCTTCATCCTATCTTATGTAAGATGCCGATTTTCTGAGCACCAGAGGAATACGTAGTTGGCTGTTCCCCTACCTGCTCCTTCTCTCTCGCCTCATGTGGATTAGCATACCCTCCCTCTTTCCCCTCCAGCCTGCTTTTCCCCTTTAAATATCGAAGCCCTCAAATTCATCTTTGGAGAAAGGCACAGATAGCCAACGGTTTCTGTGATTGCGGGGTTTTTCTTCTTCTGGGCATGTCCTTAACCTTGGCAAAATAAACTTCTAAATTGATTGAGATCTGTCTCAGATACTTTTTGGTTTACATATCTTAAAAACATCTGAAGAAAATTTGTCCTGCTTATTCAGTTTCTTATAAAAATATGCCAATCAGTGATTATTTCTGAGGTGTGAGAATTAGGTGGTTTTAGGTAAGAATTGACAGGGGAATGGCATGCTTTTGCACTTCATTTTATATCTATTTTTCTATTTCTTGAAGTTTTTATAACAATAACATTATTTTTACAATGAAAAATCTTTCTTTTCTGTATTTGTTTACTTGAAACAGGGTATCACTCTGTCGCCCAGGCTGAAGTGCAGTAGCGTGATCATGGCTCACTGGCAACCTCAACTTCTCCAGGCTCAGGTGGTCCTCCAACCTCAGCTTCCAGGGTACCTGGGACTACAGGCACATGTCACCACACCCAACTAATAATAATATTATTATTATTATTGGTAGGGACGAGGGTCTCACCATGTTGTCCAGGCTGGTCTTGAACTCCTGAACTCAACAGATCCACCCATCTTGGCCTGCCAAAGTGCTAGGATTACAGGTGTGAGCCACCGTGCCCAGCCCTTTCTTTTCCTTAAAAACACCTTTAAGTTATTCAGAAGGGAAAAAAAAATGATACCTAATGCTTTTTAAAACTCCTCTAAGATTATGGTTATTAAGCTTTGTATCACTAAATAGTTACTCATTGAAAAGAAGAGGGGAACAGACCTAGTGGGAGACTAAAGCTGGGGGAGTTTCAGTGAATTGTGCCAAGCCGGTGTCCCTTGACTCGTCTTCAAGCTGTGAATGTATAACCACATTCTGTGAGCATCATGCTTTGAAGGCTGAGTATGGAGAAAGTTTAGGTTAGTTCGAAATAAAAAATATTTAAGTAACTTTGATGCCCCTTTAGGAACTTCTGATTCAAAACAAAAATCTGACTCAACTTTTTTCTCCATACAATTCGATATATTCAGGGTTTTTTTTTTTTCCAAATCAGCACATGTTGTTGTAGTAATTAAACACACAAATATACACACACAAATAAATAAATGGAGAAGGGGAGAAAAGAGAAAGTCTCAAAGGACATACCGTAAAGTGTCAGCTTTGGCTAATGGAATTATAAGTAGTTTTTACTTTGTAGAAATACTGTATAACTTGCTATTGTGTGGGCTTTTTGCAGTTAGTATGGATTACAGAGATATACAATAAAACTCTTACTATTTCACACACACAGAAAGACCTGCAGGCAAAGAGCTCTGCATCCATAACACAAGGGGCTTTCTGATAGGGATGTCATTGCCTAGAATCAGGGTTCATTTATCTGTTTTTTCCTTCCTTCTTTCCCTTAAGTTTGGCCTTGAGGAGGCACAAATGTTATTTACAGAAATACATTTTCTTACAAAAACACACCACACACACACACACACACACACACACATCCCAAACAAAACTCCCATTCTGACTCTCCTGAGGTTGATAAATGTAATCAGCATTCTTTTCAAATGCCTAACACTAAGATGTGGTGGTGTTCATCAGGGTCCCACAGGAAGCCAGAGAGCAAAAGCCCTGATTGATGCAAACCGTACAGGACAAGCCTCCCAGGGCCAAGAGCAGCGCGGTCACCAGTGGAGAGGAAGAACAGAAAACACCCAGCACGAGTGTGAATGTTGAAGTTACTTTAGTAGTTTTTATACAACATCGTATTCAACTATCGAAGCACATATTTTAGAACTCAGCCACAGCCATTTTATATGCCACAAATAAGTCGGCTTGGTGAGTCTAACCTGGGAGCTAACAACCAGATTTGCAAGCCCAGAGAATGAGGGGGAAACTTCCAATCCCTGAAAATATTATTTTCCATGACAATCTATTTAATTGTAATATTTGTGGTTAACAGGATTTCTCCAAGCCTAGGTGTATAGGTCCAGATCTATTTGCAAATATCCAGGTCTTTCCAAATTTAATTATTATGTCTAACATTGCAATCTGAAAACTACCCACTTCCAGTATCATATTCCAAATTATTGGCTTTTTCTGGATTCCTATTTAAAGGAGATTCTATCTGCAGAATTAAAACTTGTCCTTAGCATTTTTTACATGTGCATTTTTGTTTGTTTGTTTGTTTGAGATGGAGGTTCGCTCTTTGTTGCCCAGGCTGGAACCTCCGCCTCCTGGATTCAAGCGATTCTCCTGTCTCAGCCTCCTGAGCAGCTGGGATTACAGGCCTACCACCACGCCCAGCTAGTTTTTGTATTTTTAGTAGAGACAGGGTTTCACCATGTGGGCCAGGCTGGTCTCAAATTCTTGACCTCAGGTGATCCATCCACCTTGGCCTCCCAAAGTGCTGGGACTATAGGCGTGAGCCACCGTGCTCAGCCCACATGTGAATTTTTAAGTACCGGCATGTATCTTAAGGCAGGAATTCTTTATTTTTGCTTTCTTACTTCTTTCAAAATACTTTCCCTCTTAAATAAATTTTTTGAGCAACTCCATCTTACCAACCACCTTAAAATTTCTTCTGGAAACGCTCTTCCTGGCAAGTAAAGTCTTACTTCTATGAAGAGTTCTTCCTTGCTGTGGAATCATAAACAAGAAATAGTCTCAGAGGTTATCTCAACCAACGTCTTCAATTGGCTGATAAGAAAAATTCTTCATGCTTTTTTCTTTTTTTAATGATAGTGCTTAGATTTCAGCTAAACTCTTTCGCTCTCATTTGTTCTCTGGTATCATTTATCTTCAATTATTGTTTAAGATCTCCCACACCTCTAATAACTTAAGATAAAAACAGAAATCTACGGAGTTTCTTTCTCTCAGAGAGCTTTTCCCGTATTCCACTCCCTGTGTTAGATGACTGATGAGCCTGGGATTCCTCGTCTTAATGTCTGGTTAGGTTTCCAGAGGAAATGTTGACTTTTGCCACGAATGGTGGCAATCTCTAATCTTCTGGGACCTCATGCTAGCACACTCTTGCCCCACCTAGAGGTGCTTTGGTCCAGAACTTTTCTGGATCTTTGTGGTACAGACCTCTGGGTTCCTACAGTGCAGCGGGCACATTCACAAGCAACTCCCTCAACCTCACCCCCATCTGATTCTGCTATAAAGAGGAATTATTGTTTGCACATTAAAGGGGAAGAAACAATGACTCTGAGATCAAGTGTCCTGACGGAATTCTGCTAGTTGGGGCTATAGCTGGGATATAAGCCTGGGTTTTCTGACTCCAATTTATCTACATCGCTATTTTCTTTATCTATTGCTAGGCTTTTTCCTCCTGTCTTTTACACTCTACCAACCAGCCCCATCCTGTGCCGCCAGAAAAGAGATGAGTGAATAACAGGGAAGAAAGCACTGCCAGTCCCTCCCCTTGGCCCATCTGGAGTTAAGAACCTCCCTCCTTAAACAGTTAAGGCCTCTGTTTTTTCACTTATTATCCCCAGAAAGAATCAATAATGTTACACTGTTTGTTTTTTGAGACAGGGTCCAACTATGTTGCCCGGGGTGGTCTTGAACTCCTGAGCTCAAGCAATAATAACGTTAAGTTTTAACCACTTCTTCCCTTCCTGCTCATCTGGATTGTTAATAACTCTTAATATTAATTTAATGTTAGGTTTAATGCAACATTTATCTCAGAATAACTTTCTTGCTGTGTTTTAGGGTTTTTTCTCCCCTTTATTCAAAGCAAGGTCATTTTTCTCCAATCTCAAAACAATGCTAGAGACTGTGCCTATCTGAAACTCCCTTATCACTATTTTTCCTCAGTAGGATACTTTTGAGCCACTTAGGGATATAGCAAAACAGAAAAAGGAGAATATATGTTCCCACATACCCATTTATGGTAGAACCATTATTTTTAAAAAGTCAGTCACAGCGAAAGCATAATTCCATAAAATACAAATATTGATAAATTGGACTTCATCACAATCAAAAACTTTTGCACTTCAAAAGACCCCACTAAGTCAGTAAAAAGACAAGTCACAGGCTAGAAGAAAATACTTGCAAATCATGTATCTAACAAAGGACCTGAATTTAGAACATATAAAGAACTCTTATAACTCAATATACAAGAAAACAAACAACACAATTTAAAAATGGACTAAATAAATAAATATTTCACCAAGAAGATACAGGAATGTTTAACAAGCATATGAAAAGATATTGGATGTCATTGCTCACTAGAGAAATGCAAAGTAAAACCACAATAAGTTACTATTCGATACACTAGAAGGGCTAAAATAGAAAAGATGGACAATAAAGAGTGTTGGAGAGAATATGAAGCAATTGGAAAATTGCTGATGGGGATGGAAAATGGTACAGCTACTTTGGAAAATGGTTTGGTAGTTTCTGAAAAAATTAAACATAAACTCTCCATACAAACCAATAATTCCACTCTGAAGTGTCTATCCAAGAGAAATAAAATCAAGTGTCTATACAAAGACTTGTAGGCAAATATTCATTGCATGATTATTCATAAGAGCCAAACTTTATGCTAACTTAAAGAAGCTAGATGTGCACATGAATACATATTGTATCTCATTCATATGAAATATATAGAGACAGAAATTAGATTAGTGGTTGCCTGGGGCTGAGGGTGGAGTAGCGATTCACTGCAAATGAGCATGAGGCAATTTTTTGAGGCAATGAAAAAGTTGTAAAACTGGGTGGTGGTGAATGGTTGCACAATTCTGCAAAAATAATTGAATTGAAAACTTGAAACAAATTGTATGGTGTGGAAATTAATCTCAGACAATTTCCTTACTTCAACTTTGCTAAGTGCTTATCTTTAGCTTTATTTTACTTATTTGAACCTTTGAGCCCACCTTAATTTGCTAGGCATTTACTCATTTCTGGGCAAACTAGCATCAGAGGAGACGGTCAAAACACAGTACATTATCACCTGTTGCCGTTTACCCTCGCATGAAAACTGAGCAACTTATACTCCATATAGACTTTTAAAAGTGTATGTTGATTTCCTTTAGTGGTGTACCAAATTTTGCCAATATTAGTCAATGTCTTCAAACTCTAATATCGAATAAACAAATACATTTGAAATGCTAACTCTTAAACTTTAAAGAATGGTGTCACTTTGTTCATTCAATTAAAAAATTTAAAGAGAAGAAGTAAAAAGTGGCCTCCTATTTTGCCTTTATCAGAGTTAACATTTTTCATCAAATTCTGGATCCTCTTTTACTTACCAGACTGGTCTTCCTGCCACTAAGAGGGCATTAACCTACTCTAGTTTCCTGTTGATAGAAGGTCAAGAATGTTTGCCATCTGCCCTGACTCCATTCAAACATCATGTGGCCTGCCTTAGAGCTGTACTATTTTAGTAACGAGAATTATCCACCTGGGAAAGAGGCCAGAGTAGCTGAAGAAACCAAACCAGAAGTGGCTAACAGACAGAATCTCCTTGTTTGACTTTAAGTATTTGTAATGAAATTAAACTTTCTTGTCAGAGTATTTACACAAATGCCAGTTCCACATAGGTTATAACTAGACTCTGTGCTGCACAGTTTAGGCAGTTTACTCATCACCTCCCAAATATGCTCTACCATCTTAAGGTAAGAAGTTATATAACCCTTTGCTTGGCAAACATTTTAAGCAACAACAAAATAGCCATGAGCAACAGAGGAAATTAGGCTGTGATTCATTAAACAACTCCAACTTAAATGCTATGGTTTGCATGGACTCGAGTCCTCACAAACATGAATTCCCCCTATGTCTTGAGAGGTCATTTGTGCATTTGGAAATGGAAAGAAATCTGATAATAGATGTCTCCAAAAGTGCACCCAGCCAGCTGGCTCTTCCATTTTCCTTTGTTTTCATGATGGGTCAACCTGGTTCCAGTTGGCATGCTCTGCCAGATACAATCATTTCTAAGGGGCCTGGAGTCACTCTATCTCCTTTAGGATATCTGAGTGTCTCTAGTATAAAGCATGATGTATTGATTTGGGAGGCTAATTTATAATCAATCTGCTGAACAAGAACAATTCTTAGGATGTAACCACCAAGCAATTGTATCTTCTGCCCCCAATGACTCTAAATTAACTCTTCAGACTAGTTCTTCTCCAGCTCCTGGAAGAAGTCTCAAACAATCCCATGCTATTTCTAGTCACTCTCTGGGAATAAAATATAACAAGTTATAATCTCAATTCAGTAAGCAAAAATATTCAGCTTTATATAATCATTGAAACTCTAAACTCAGTTTAAGGCTAAAACACTCTTCTCCCTCCCATTTGCAAGTTACCAGCAGACAGAGGAAGGGACTTGGCTTCTCACAGTCTGCTTGTGCTATCTTTATAAAATACCATAGACTGGTGGGCCTAAATAACAGAAATGTATTTCTCACAATTCTAGAGGCTGGGAAGTCCAAGATCAAGATGATGGCCAATGTGGGTCCCGGTAAGGGCTCTCTTCCTAGCTTACAGACGGCCACCTTCTTTCTGTGTCCTCAGATGTTAGAGAGAGAAAGCAAGCTCTCTGCTGTCTTTTCTTATAAGTACACTAATCCTATTAGATAAGGGCTTATGATTTCATTTCACCTTAATTATTTCCATAAAAGCCTTATCTCTAAACATGTCCTCATTAGGAGTTGAGGCTTCAACATATAAATTTGGGGGGACACAATTAAGTCCATAACACTCATTTTCATCACCTTTCATCTCCTCCTTCATTCTCTCTTGTACCCACAGTATCTGACCTTTGAAGTATGGGGAGAGAGGAGATTAAAGGAGGCAGGACCATTGATACTGTCTGAAGCTGGTGTGAGCCTTCAGCATCCTCCCCAGGCCTGGCAGGCAATAAACCCAATTCCTTTTCTTAGGGGAAATGTTTGGAAATGCTTTGCTCTCCTCCTGTTCCGTGCCACACCTCTTTCCTCACCTCTAAAGAATTTCATGGCTGACCTCCAGCCTCTTCCTGGTGAAGCCCCTTCTCCTCTTCAGACAACCCACATGGACAGACATTAATCAACCACATGGACAGACATGATTCAATTCTACATCAGCTCTCTTTGGAGTGTGGGCCATCAGTCCATCAGAAACCTTCATGCTTCCTTTTACTTTCTTCCTCTTGAATCTGAAGCTCTAGAAGAACAGGCCAATCATGACGCAGCACCAAATTTCTTTGCTCCTGCAGTCAGAGTGTCTCTCATTTTTACATTCCCCAGGCAGGAGTCAGAATACGTCCCACCCTAACTCCCAAACTGCAGAGGACACACTTCTAGCTTTCAGGGTAGTGTCCTTGAAGCCCTTCTTTTTTGACCTGAGAGAAGGAGAGACTCACTCTACTAAAATCATCCCCCCAGTTCTCTCTTCTGTAACAGTTGTGATGAATTGGTCCTCTGCACCAATTCCAACCCATTTTCTTGGGTGCTTTTCCTTATTGCAAAATTGAAAACAATTACTTTCAGATTCTTTTGAAGTTAGGATTCTAGATGCAAATTACGTTCTGTCAATTGAAGGTACTTGAGGCCTGGCATGGTGGCTCACGCCTGTAATCCCAGCACTTTGGAGCACTTTGGGAGGCCGAGTGGGTGGATCACCTGAGGTCAGGAGTTTGAGATCAGCCTGGCTAACATGATGAAAGCTCGTTCCTACTAAAAATACAAAAAATTAGCCAGGCATGGTGGCAGGCGCCTATAATCCTAGCTACTCGGTAGGCTGAGGCAGGAGAATTGCTTGAACCGGGGAGGCGGAGGTTGCAGTGAGCCAAGATAGCACCACTGCACTCTAGCCTGGGCAACGAGAGCGAAACTCCGTCTCGAGGAAAAAAAAAAAAAAAGGGTACTTGGACAAGATTTGGAAGGCAGACAGGGTTGGAGCTGGGAAAGGGGGTGGTCTTCCCACTGCATGCAACCCAGGGGAGAAGACAGTATTTTTCTGCATCTGTGTTCCAGAGTCCAGCTTTGTTCTACCCTGAAGTAGCAGCCCCGCTTCCTTCTAACTTCTCCCCACCTCAAACATCTCAATTACCTAAACAAAATGGATTTCCACTCCCGAATCCTAGTAAGCCACAGATTTCAGGGCCTTGAGAGAAAAAATACAGTTAAATGGAGTTCTTGAGTTTTCTTTTCCTTTACTGTGTTCAAACCAAATTATGCTGTTTTGTATAATTAATTCATTACCCAGAGAACAGGCCCAAATAATGCCTCATAGACTATAGCTTTGGTAGGCTGATTTTACCAAGTTATTTATTTCAAATCTGTTATAGTTGCTGCCAAGGAATTTTGATGTCATTTGAAGTATACTATGGAGAGGTTTTATACTTATGTCAATAAGTGAAGCCATTTCTCAGTGACCCTTTTTATTAATGGAGTTTCCATGAACTTGTTCTGTCGACAGCTGGCTATGGTGATGCATAAGCTATTAAAGCAGCAAGTCATACTAGCATGCTCACACACACACACATGCACACACATCATCTTCATTTACTACATCCTCCCAAGGTAACCTGGAAGGGTTACCTATATCTTCCCAATATACCTTTAATAAAAGATACCTCCCACACAGACCCAATACCCCAGCCAATTTTAAGACAGTTGTACATAGACAGACCTGTTGCCCGCATGGCAGCCTCTGCTAATCACGAAGAACAGGAGTTTGCTTGGCAGGAGAATCAGTCACCATCTCCCAGTTCCTACGCTTATGGCTGGTATGGGTGTTCTCTTCTGCTCAGATATGTGAGGATTCAATGAAAAGCACCTGTCAAATCTATGCATTATGTGGAAATGAGACATTGTTCTGTAATGTCAGTGTGTGTTTTGAGGATGACATTGCCTGTACGACACTCAATTCTCATTATTTTAAGAAAGCAGTGATCTAACTAGGAGATATTTTTAAGTCTGCGTCTTTAGATTTACACCACCTTTCTTCCTGAGGCCCACAACCTCCAGCCTTATAGAAGCCACCATTGTCTCTCACTGGACTACTGCTTTGTCTCCTAACTGGTCTCCCTGCTTCCATGTGGGCCTCACTACAGTGTTCTCCACATCAGATATAGAACAGTCACTTAAAAATGCAAATCAGTTCCAATCCTGACCTGGTTTGTGAACCCCTCAGTGGCTTTCCACTGCACTTTAAATAAAATAGATCTTGGCACTGGGTGTTGTCCTCCCTGTACCCCAGCCAGCCCGGCTGAGCCAAGCTTCTGAGACTGTGCCAAGTTCATCCTGCGCAGCCTCTGCCTTGCTCTCCTCTGCTTGAGTCATCGTCCCTCCAGGTCCTCCCTGAACTGACTCCTTCCTCTTTCTTCAGTTCAGTCTCCTCAGTGGGGCCTCCCCTGACCAACTACCAAAGCTAACTTCTCCTTATTCTCCTTACAGCTTCCTATTCACTTTTCTTTTAATGCATGTTATCTATCTATAATTATGTGTTTATTGTCTACCTCCCCTACTTGACTGAAAATTACATATGGGTGTGGACCATTACCACTTGTATTCCAAACACTTGTATTCCAAACACCATCAGTGGATGTTCAAGCATCCACTGATACCCCGAGAGGTCTGGGAGCCCAAGTTCCCAACTCCTACCATACCATCGGTGTGTCATCACCTGCAAAATTTGCTTTAACATTCTTGTTAACATCATCAACCTAATTTTACTGAACAATTTGCCAATACTCAAAATTTGTTAACTTTCCCAATAAAAATCTAATAAGGAAAGCTTTTAAGTTGACAACAAGGAAGCCAGGATGTAGAAAACAGCCAGCTTTGACACAAGAGTGTGGCTTAGATGAGCCTTCCATCAGTTTGAAGGTGCTATAGCCGATTTTTGTGGTAAGCTAAAGATCAGAGTGCAGTTCCACGGGATAGGATGCAAAAGCATGACTCTGCTGTCTCAACTCAGATGTTTTTACAATGACCTCATCATTTTATTTGAAACAATGAGAATTCCAGGATCATTGGAACATCCGTACTCAAAAATCATAAGGAAAATATGTTAACCTTTTATTCAACTCTTCCTGTCAATGTCTCCTTCCATTCATATACATAACCGGTATGATTTCTTGTAACACATAAATAAAACTATTAAAATAACCAGTTTAAATTTTCTTAGTTTTTAACAATAAAATTATTTATACATTAGTGAAGATTTAGTCAAAGTCACAGCTAAGAATTATTGTTATTTTATGGAGACTTATATTGAAATATAGAAAATCAGGCATGAAGCTATTACATGAAGCCATTTTACAATGGCTACATAGTTACACAGCTTTGGGGAAAAAAACCAGCTATGTTTATCACCACTGAAAAAACAGAAGGCTAATTAAGACAAGAGCCTATTGTGAATGTCATTAACTAATCAGCTGAATTGGCACATGTTTATTGAGCTTCTACTATGACCTTAGGAAGTGTAAGACATGGTTCCAGCTCACAAGAAGCTTAAGCTGAGGGATGAAAGGTAGCACAGAGGCTATTATATTGTATATTTATTACATTAGTAAGTGTCTTCTTACATTTATGAGGTGCTTACCAGTTCCAAGTTCTCTGCTAAGATTTTTTGCATGCACTATTTCATTTTATTCTCACAACAACCATCATGTTCTTTAACTACACAGCAATATAACTTTTAAGACAACTGAGACTCAGAGCAATTCATTGGCTGTCTACTGACATACAGCTAGTGAGTGGCTAAGTTAGAATCCCACCCAGATCTGCCTGATTCAAAGGTTCAGAGCTCTTTCTACCATCAAAAATGTGCTGTGGTCAGGCTTTCCCCAGGAAGGAATGCAAAAATAAGACCAGATAATAAAATGAAAACGTGAATTTCATAAGGGTTGGACCATGCTCATTTTGTTTCTCATTTTATTTCCCAAACCCAGGACAGTACCTGCACTGATTAGTATTTTTTGAATGAATGGCATCTGACAATTAAGCTTTGAAAGCAACAGATTTTAACTCAGAGCAGAGAGGCACTGGGGGAAGCTTAAAAAGACAACTCCCAGGTATATAAAATCTGGGAGAGCTGACTGAACATACTGTCATATTGGAATAAAGATTTAAATCAGTCTTCAGAGAGGCTGGTTAGCCTTGAAAACATAGAAAAGGAGAGTGAAACTAGAGAGGTGAAAGCTGATCTTTTTTCATCCAGTTTATTTTTCCCAAATTTACCAAGGAGAGAAGCTACTCCATCTTCCTGGGGGCTGAAAGAGAAGAACTGAGTGAAAGGGGGAGAGGAAGAAAGGCCAGGCCATTATAGCAACTGATCTTCACCCACGAAGAGGGAAACAGCAGGCAGGAAAGAAGTATCCCCACGTAAACTAGACAATAAAGCCACATGAGTGTGACAGGACAACCTGAGAGTTGGGACACCCAGGAGATCAACCAAGGAGAACTCAAGGCAATGGGCTGGGATGTTATAGGACTTTAGTTGGAGAAAGATGCATGAACAGAATAGCACAGACTAGAACATAGAAAAATGAAACCGTGTGTGTGTGTGTGTGTGCGTGTGCATGCGCGTGTGTGTATGTGTGTGTGTGTGAAAGAGAGAGAGAGAGATCTGTTAGGGTGACCTAAGCATTGACACTGTGGAGCCAATTTCCCTTGGTTTGTACCTCTAATAAATTGTCTCACCCTACCCCCACCACTGCCCACCCCCTCACCATAATGGTATATTTTTCATCATACAGGAAAAGAATCAGCATTCTGGTTTGTATCTATCAGTCTCTGTAGCCTCAGTTAACATACATAATCCCAAAGAGGAGAGACCTCATCTGTATATAGGACAGATAAAGTCCTATATCTGGATGGCTGACACAATACCTTAAACCCTTGTGAATTCCTACGGGATAAATGCCACTTGGAAGGGCCTCCTGACAGCCAACCAGTGCTCTCCTGTGCTACCGTACACCCCCTCTCCTACACTGGGGCCAATATTTCCTTCTGAACTGACATTATCAAATAGTACATAACCGCAAGAAAGAACATTTTAGTTCCAGACTAAGAGGAGATCATCAACCGCACAAACACAACACAAAGGTTATGGTACAGTATATGATGGGGAGTGGGGAGGGAGGAAAGAGAGGAGAAGAGTTGACATGTATTCAGTTTCTAGCTTGTTTTTGGGAAGTCTTACATACTTACCTTACAAAGACAATAACCAGAGAACTAGAGGCTTGGTGAGGGTAAGTCAATTGACCAGAGTCACTCAGCTACTAACTCTCAGGGATTTCAAACCCAACTAGCAACTCTCAGGGATTTTTAAACTCTTAGGTATTCAAATGCAGGCCTGTCTAGTTCAAGGGTAATAATAACAATGAGTACATAATTAGTATAAAAACAAATAGAAAAGACCCTTGTAATAAGACTTAGAAATTAGAATGCACAGTTACCTAAGAGACACTGCTCTCTTTCAAGTTCTTTTTAAAATATTCTATAGAAGACCAGGCGCAGTGGCTCACACCTGTAATACCAGCACTTTGGGAGGCCGAGGCAGGTGGATCATCTGAGGTCAGGAGTTCAAGACCAAACTGACCAACATGGTGAAACCCTGTCTCTACTAAAAATACAAAAATTAGCCAGGCAAGGTAGCATGCCCCTGTAAACCCAGCTCCTTGGGAGGCTGGGGTAAGAGAATCACTTGAGCCTGGGAGGCGGAGCTTGCAGTGAGCCAAGATCGCACCACTGCACTCCAGCCTGGGACACAGAGTGAGACTCCATCTCAAATAAACAAATAAATAAATAAAAGAATACTCAATAGAAATGTGCTGTTTGGACTCATTTTTCAGTTCTGTGTGAAGTCAAAGAAAAAATAAGTGAAATGAGAAACTATATCAAAGCAAGCTATAGCGTCTAATTCCTCCCCCTGCCCCTGTTCCATCCACAGTGTTTGTTTGCACAACCGGTATATAGGAATGTTTGGAGAAGTGATGGAAACTTTACAGGAATTTATATGAATTGGGTTTTTCCCTTGTGGATTTTATAAGCAGATTAAATTCCACATTCAAATTGCTGTACTGCAACTTATTAAATATTCACTTTTTAAAATAAGTTGATGCATTATTTATAGCAGAGCAGATTCAATATTTAAATTGTTTTCTCGAAGAGTTCCTGTCTAGAGCGTGTCACCAGCACCTTCCTCCTGGACCAGGCGATGAGATGAAATGAGTCTTATTTGGTGCAAATCCTAAGAACAAAGGCTTAACCTGAACTAGAAAGTCAGCTCTGGTTAATGCCAAACTCCAGGCTGAATCCACTTCTGGACCTCTGACTTGCCTTCTTCTTGGCTTCACACAGCATCTTGTCCCTCATCAGCATTTCTCACACTAAAGGCATCTGGCCACTTGGGGTGGAATCATCTGGGATGAGTTTTCAAAATGCGTTGGCATTAAAAACAATCATTTTTAAACCTCAGGGTTGAGAACCACTGCTCTAACCAAGGTAGTGCCTAATCAGAAAGCCTTCTTAAGCCTTATCCTAGACTCAGAGTTCAGACTTTGTCTTGTGAGCTCTGGGAGACACCAAAAGGGTTAAAGCAGAGAAAGGACATGTTCACATTTTGCAGTTTAAGAGTAGTGTAGCTGCAATGTGGAGAATGGAACACTCGGGCAAGGGAGACCAGGTGTGACAGTGATCTAGGCGAGAGAGGACGTGGACCCAAGGTAGAGCAGTGGCCATGGATGGATTTGAGAGGAACTTAGGAAAGATAATCAGTGGAGCCCAGAGCCTCATTGGATGGAGGGTGGGGAGGTCAGCAGGTGACAGAGAGGAAGAAAATAAAGGAGAACTTGCTGTGTTTAGGGTGGGATGTGCTAACGTGAACACTACTTGTTACTGCAAGACTCAGATTATAACCTCGATGTTCTGATATCTAGGGTTTTACAAATATACTCTGCTTTCCTAAAATCAATTAAGTGGTTGAGTTTTGATTTATTTTACAGTTAACAAAAGGACATTCTTTGAAGTTCTTTTTGGTATGGGGTGCTAAATAATATAGCGTAAATTAAAACTATGTATCTAGGATCCTAGTGAAGTTATTTCTCTTTAGCTTCTCTGAGAAGCTGGGCAATGAACCAAAGCCTGGGCTTTCATTCCATAGTACTGAAAATACTCAAGTCTCCTAACCTCATATTTGGAAGCACTGTCTTTTTAAAACACTGGCAAGTCATCTCCTCCTTTTCCTCTCTGTCTCACTCCCTCTATCCTAGATTTTTCAGGCTTTATTTGGAGATTGTGAGTCCACAGATGGGTGCTGTCTAGCTGGAACTGGAGAAATGTATAGAGGACAGAATATAGCAATAGTTGTAGGACAAGAGGCAAAAATCTGATCTTTTGATCTCCTCATTTTTCAGTTGTAGTCTGTATAGTTGCAGTGTTCTTTTTTCCTAATCTTAAAATAATTACAATTTATTATCATTATTAGGAATTCAAACAATTCAGGAAAGTATGATACAGAAGGTGAAAATGCCCTGACACCTCAGCCTCAGGAACATCCGTGTTAACAGTCTGGTGTATACCCTTCCAGATTCATGCAGTAACATAGGATTAAGGTGAGGAATTGGGCAGGCACCGAGCAGGAGGTGAGGGCTCCAGGCAGATGGAGAGCACGTGTTCTTAAGAGAATGCACGACACATCAGGGAAGCCGGAGGTTCCCTATGGCACTGGAATCCGAAGTGTGAAGTGGGGGCGGCGAGATGCAAGGAATGGAGATTGGCAAGGACCCTTTAGAGTATGTGTGTACATGTGTACACCTTTTAAGAAAATCAGATCATACTGTGCATTATCTTCTAAAACTTGTTTTTCCACATGGAAATCTTCCCACATCAGTGCATTTAGATATAATTCATCCTTTAAAAAAGGGATATGTATAGTACTTTATTATTTGGATGGACAAAGTTTGTTTAACCAACCCACTACCAATGTGAGTAGCTTCCAGTTTTTGCTATTAAGAGCAAATCAACATTATTAAGTAAATACCCACAGAAGAATATCTCAAGGCTGAACTTCTAGGATTGATATTGCTAGGTCAATGGCTATGCCTATTTAAAATTTTATATTACCTACTGTACATAGGATTGGCTAATTCCTTACACCGTTACCGGCACTGGATGCCACTTATTTATTTGTTGTCACTCTTATGGGCAAAAAATGAAAAGTCATTTTAAATGTTATTTTAATGACCATTGCAGTTGAACACCTTTTCATATCTTTCTTTCCTACAGGTATTTATTCTGTGAATTACTGGTCCATGTCTTTTCTATCTATTTTATTGATTTATTTATTTAATTTGTTTTGAAACAGTTTCGCTCTGTCACCCAGGCTAGAGCGCAGTGGCGCAATCTCGGCTCACTGCAACCTCCGCCTCCCAGATTCAAGTGATTCTCCTGCCTCAGCCTCCCGAGTAGCTGGGATTATAGGCACAGGCCGCCACACCTGGCTAATTTTTGTATTTTTGTAGAGATGGGGATTCACCATGTCGGCCAGGCTGGTCTTGAACTCCTGACCTCACGTGATCCACCTGCCTCAGCCTCCCAAAGTGCTGGGATTACAAGCGTGGGCCACCACACCCAGCCTGTGTCTGATTATTTTAGATCAGCCATGCAGAGAGGTGGTTGATCTAAAGTAATCAGATATAATAAGCTACTGTAGAGTTTATTAGTTTTTGTTTTTGTTTTTGTTTTTTGGCGGCACTAGGACTTACCAGGCCATGTCTTAGTCCAGGTGCTGGGGCTTGCCCGTGGTGCTCTCAATGTATAAAGCCTAAAGCCTGGACATTCTGCCAATTCACCTTGAGCAGTGACACCAGGAAGCTAACATCCAGAAGGATGTTGTACACAAGCTCATCATCTGTCATCTTCACATGGCCAATGGTCATGGCCAGACACAGCACCTCCATCTGGAACTTGATTGTGGACTTCATCTCATCAACTCTGGCCACCAAGTTTTTCATTGTGCATGAACAGGGAAGGGAATTTGCTGGTTTTATTCAGGCTGGGGCTGAGGGTGTGTTTGATCAGAGTCATCACACTTTATGGCCAACTTCTTGATGAGTTTCTTTTTCTGGTTGAGTTTCTTCAGCACCTCGAAGTTCACATGGTGATAGCCACAGCCTTGGCTTCGTCAAAGTGTTGTTGGTCCCCAGCGCACACACAGAGAGCTTGGAGCAGGGAGTGGACTAAAGCCTTCAGGGGAAGTACCTGTTCTTCCGAGTTCATCGTTCTTCAAGGTGATCTTCAACTATACCCAAAAATGTCCAGTGCTTGCACTGGTTCTTGTGCGAGACGCCTAGTACAGAGTATCTCAAGAGGCTTTGCTGCTCTTGGTGCCTCATGACGCAGAAACAAGAAAAGAGTGTTACTGTAGAATCTTTTTTTTTTTTTTTTTTTTTTTTTGAGACGGAGTCTCGCGCTGTCGCCCAGGCTGGAGTGCAGTGGCCGGATCTCAGCTCACTGCACGCTCCGCCTCCCGGGTTCACGCCATTCTCCGGCCTCAGCCTCCCGAGTAGCTGGGACTACAGGCGCTGCCACCTCGCCCGGCTATTTTTTGTATTTCTTAGTAGAGACGGGGTTTCACCGTGTTAGCCAGGATGGTCTCCATCTCCTGACCTCGTGATCCGCCCATCTCGGCCTCCCAAAGTGCTGGGATTACAGGCTTGAGCCACCGCGCCCGGCCTACTGTAGAATCTTGCACCTTCATTTAACTAACTGGTGAAGCAATGAGTCACTGACCTTCAGTATCTTGGAGTCATATGTGCCTTTAGGTTTTTACTGAAATTGCAGGACATTAAACTTCTTTTATAACTAGCCGTGTTTGTTCTTGGCTTTTTCTGTTGGCCTCTACCACCGTGTCTATGGACCTCAAAACTTCTGATTTCCACCAATAAATTTAATATTTTTGAGAAGGACATTTAAGATACTTCTCAGAATCACTTTGGGAATCGCACCTTCACTTTCCATTTATGGATTTATAGTTTTCTGGGAAGAGGACACATCTTTCCTTTGAATACGGCCTGGTCTGTCTTCCTATTTAGACTTCACATTCTCCATCAGCAACCAGCCCTGATCTTGTGCCATTAGGAATACAAATTAGTCCACATATCTGTTCCAACTAGTGCTGGAGTGAAACTCACACCAGATTTCCCCCCGACATTCTTTACACTGAGTCTGTAGCTGGACAAATTGAAAGAAATAAGTTCTCCTAGAAATTGTGGCACAGACTGCTTTCTACACAGTTAAGGGTGGGGAAAAAACACAGTAAAGAATTTTAAATACAGATGTCAAGAGCCATTGGAATCATAGGTTGAGGAATGTTTAGGTCTTAGAATCACAGAATTTGGAGTGAAAATGCCCTTTTGATGAGACACAAATCAACTTCCTCATTTTGTGAGTGAGAACAAGACAAGTCAGACAGCTGCTCAGCTTGCCCAGCCAGCAAGTGACAGGGCCGAAATGCAGCTTTCCTGACTCCTGGTCCACAGTCTTTCTTCTTCTAGGCTGCCTCCCTTCCTAATCTAGTGAAAGAAGACATTTACTTAGAAGATTCATATCCCAGAAGTCACTTTGCTGGTCACCTATCACAAAGGAGGAACTGAGTCTCAAGGAGATGAAGTGACTCGCTGAGGGTCACGGGGCTAGCAGGTGCATGCCCATCCCAGGGCACAGGTTGCGCTACTTCTCATTGCCAAGGAGGGCTCTATCAAGTCACTCTGGCATTTTCCGTCAGGGATGGTCAGAGTCCTTGGAGCAGGTGGAAACATTCCTAAAGTCTCACACTCTAGTGGCTGCTCTCAGAAATCCTAAGAGACCCCCTTCTTCCAATACTCTGAGAAAACAGTCTGTCCTTTAAGATAGTCTAACCCTGCACCTTGTGTCTTATTGAAAATAAATCCTCATGATTCTCCTGGGTTTGTGACTTGTGTAATAGTGCATGTGTTCAGAGTAGTTGTATTTCATTTTCTTGCAGTAAAATATGTCACTGTTTTCCTCCTAAGTTGGGTTCTTTTGTTTTTAAGGAATACTGCTGTAAGTGAGCTTGAGACCAGGGGGTTTTACTGTAGGAATTGAGATAGCATTAGGGACTGAAGTCACCTGAGAGACTGGCCAGCTCTGGGGACCCGGTGCTGTCTCCATCGCTTTCTCACGGCTTCTTCTTCTTCCTCGTGCTTCTGCTCAGATCTCCTCTCTACCGCCTGGCTCACCCTGCTTATTAGAGGTTTCTGAACCTCCCTAACTGGAACTTACTCATAGGTTTTGCTTGCTATGTCCCTGACTCTCCCTCAGGGCATCTCTAAGGATATAGGAAAAAAACAAACTCTGTTTCTCCCACTGTGCTCTCACAACATACAACGCTTCTGCGACCAAATGTGTAGGTGTATTGTCTCAACACCAAGCAAGCAGTAAGTTCTGCAGCAGACACCAGCTGGGTATCCTCTAACTCAATTCAGTTCTGACACTGCCCACCTGGAGATGGCGTCAGGTCCCACAGGTCCAGGGCTCAGTCCCACCAGACTGCCCTCCACTTCCAATGGCAATCACAAGTTCCAGCTTGTTTTACCTGTGCTCTGACCAGCCAGCTATAAATCAGGGGTCCCATGGCCCCCTCCTTAGGTTTGATTAATCTGCTAGAGTGGCTCACAGAACTCAGGGAAACACTTAGGTTTAGTGGTTTATCATGAAGGGTGTTACAAAAGATATAAATAAAAGCCAGATGAAAGAGAGGCGTAGGGTGAAGCATGTCGGAAGAGGCAAGGCGCTTCCATGCCCTCCCCAGGTGAGCCAACCTCCAGGAACCTCCCCCTGTTCGGCTATCTGGAAGTTCTATGAACCCAGTACTTCTGGGTTTTAGGAAAACTTCATTTAGGCATGATTGACTAAATCACTGGCCATTGATGATCAACTTAACCTTCAGCCTCCCCTGAGGTTAGAGAATGGGGCTGAACGTTCCAACCCTATAATCCCCCCTTGGTCTTTCATGGGATCAGCCCCCATCCTGAAGCAACCTAGGGCTGCCAGCCACCAGTCATCTCATTTGCATACAAATGATACTCTTATCACTTTGGAGATTTCAAGGATTTTAGGAGCTGTATGACAGAAAATGAGACAAAGACCAAATATATACTTTATAATATCACAGCATCCTTGCAGTTTCTGTTCTCGTTGCTATGGGCTCATTCCTTCTGTGTTTCCTAGTTTTAGGAAAGACAGAGAACATGGTTGGCTCAGCTCACCTTTTTTGTACTAGGACATAGCTCATAGTTACTGTCCAGCCTATGGGAAGGGCTGCCCTTTGGTCAGGTGCCTACCATTGCACCAATCAGAAATGGCCAAAGAGGGCTTTCATCACATGGCAAATTAAGCATCTGTTGGTGGGGCAATTTTTTTAGAAGGGGAAGAGGAATTGTAAGCATGTCTAATGTATCTGCTTTAAAAAAAAAAAAAAAAAAGCCTCAAGTGCCATGGAACTGAATCTGCTAATTGGCATCTTTTGTAAATTTCTTGGGAATTACAAAAAAAAAAGTTATTCAGGAACTCCTTCAACTATCTAACAGTGAGTCATGGCAATGGTATAATTTCCCGTCTGTGAACTGCTTGGCTATTTTCCAAGTACTCCTATTGGGTTCCACTCCCCTGAGGCTGAAATTTCAGTGTGCCATTGGCAGAGAATGAACCCATATGCCTCGGTCGCTGAGCTTTATCCTGAGAAGGTCTTATGATCTCTGTATTGCTAACCTGGCCCATTCCTTTATGACACCTTTAATGAAGAGAGGTGAATCTGCAACACTGAACATAAAACTTATGCTCACATGCAAACCCTCTGCTATGGCCGATATTATAGAAATTAGTGGATTTAGGAGCTTGGGAGGATGCATGGGAGTTGGGTAGGTATGCAGGAAAAAGGAGCTAACCTTTACTGAGCATCTACCATGAACATGGTGTGTATAGAGAACCTGGTGTATAGACGAGGAACCTGAGGTTCAGAGAAGGTGAGACACCTGCCCAGCAACACACAGCAAGCAGGTAGCAGAGCTAGAATTTAACCCAGATCTCTCTAATTCCAAATCACACTCTTTGCATCATACGTTGAAGGTAGTGGTTGAGAAGAGGTTAGAGGGGGATATTCCAGATGAAGAAAATGGAGACCATTACAGATAAAGATGTGACGGTGGGTAAATAGAAAGTGGTGTGGGCACTAGAGTGACAGATTTCTGTTGGAATAGAGGGAGATTAAATGTCAGATGCAGCCAGATTCTTGCACAATATAAAGGCCAGGCCAGGGCGTAACTGACGTTTTTGGAGGCCTTGGGGAGTCACTGAAGGCAAGGCAAGGCATTACGTCTCCAAGGCAGCTGTTCAGATTAGAAGGATTAGCCTGGAGACAGGTGTCAGATGGATTGGAATAGGAAGAGACTCGAGGTGATTTAGGCACGCATAACTGTGGAGAGCCCCTGTAATCTCAGAGAATGTTTCACAGCTGGCTTCATCTTCTTACGCAAGGACTCTTTTTAGTCCCTCTCCCTCCTCATCTCTGTAATAGTCACGAGCTTAAAATTGCCTGTCCTCCACAGAAACTGTTTGCTATACAGCATCACCTTTGATGAAGAGAAATGCTGTCAATTTTTTTGTAATAATTTCTATCTGAAGCCTCCAAATGCTGTGTTTTTGATTTTTAAAAACAGAACTACTCCAAAGGGTAGCGACTACTGGGAAGCCAAGGCTGTGGTCTAAATTTCCCCTGAAAGTCTTAACCACGGGTAAGATTTTGTATGTGTATCAATCATACCATTTCCATCCTCATTCTCTGTTCCTGTCACTCCAAGTGTGAGAAGAGACAGATGATTAAGATAAAGTCCAGTTCCTAGGACTTTACCTTCTATTTCTCCTTTTTCTTTTCCAAAGTAAAATCACCATGAAATTATAAGATGTTGCAGGCAATTTGGCTAAGGTACTTGCAGATTTGCTTTGGGAAGAGTAAAAATCAGCAAATGTTTTCTTCCCTGCATTTTGCAGCTATTGAGGGTACTTATATAATTTGGGCCTGCCTAACATAAAGAGTATTGGTGCTGAAACATGTCTTTCCGTTACCAGAGATTAAGTATCAAGTTTGGGCATGAATTAGTTTGTCAGTTTTATTGATGAGAAAACTGAAGTGGAATTTAACCCCTGGACTCTGTGGGTCTCGGTAATCGGGTAGGTGGAAATCCAGTGGATAAAAGTGGCAGCAGGATCGTGGCACACCTGTAGTCCCACCTACTTGGGAGACTGAAGAGGAAGAATTGTTTGAGGCCAGGAGTTCAAGACCAGCCTGGGCAACGTAGCAAGACCCCATCTCTACAAAAAATTTAAAAAAAAAATCAGCCGGACATGGTGGCAGGTACCTATAGTCCCAGCTACACAGGCGGCTGAGGCAGGCAGATTGCTTGAGCCCCGGAGTTTGAGTACAGCCTGGGCAACAGAGTACCTGTCTCTAAGAAAAAAGAAAAATGGCCACAGGTTGCTCTGCCATTTTCCTTTTGCCCTAGGCTAAGTTTGGAGCCCCTCTTCCTTGACATACTTGAAGTAATAAAATTTACAGCTTTGACAAAACCACTGGAAGAGGTCCTTCAAGCAAAAGTTAAACTTGTGGTCCCCCCATCCAAGGAAACAGCAATACAACCAAATCAGAAACCTTAATTGGCTACCCTCAGTGTGGAAGGTATTGTGCTAAGAGAGAACTTAAATAACTTTTCCTTAAGAGTGTAGTGTCAGAGAAATGGTTCACTATAATAGCGACAATCTTCACTGAAGCAGAGGTGAGTTGTTCTATTTAATAATTCCAAGAACACACCCTTTACCCAGTGCTTTCTCTGCTGAGTGTGAAAAATCAACTCACTGTATTCTTTAGTGTTTAAAGCATAGGTCATTAGACTCACTACACCCAGGGACTCAATGAAATGACTACATTTTCAGGGGACTCTGAAGATGTCAAGATGTGAAAGCAACCCCTCACGGGGCTTTGCTGTCAGGCCTGGGTCAGGCCAGATGCTGGGTGATTCTCAAACCAACACCTTCGAATGGTCTGCTGGTTAGGATCATCATGTCCCCTCACGGTCCCATCACAGCTGGATTTGGGCGGACCTATGGAGCACTAGAGTTGTAGGTAGGAACGGTGAGAAATCGTTCAAACAGAATTGAATTGGTCAAGGCCAGATTTGTGCACAGTCCTATTTGGTATCTAGTTCAAATCCAAGGAGGTCATCATGGTGGGGTCTCATCTATATATTTGCACCTCTGGGAATTTGGGGGAGCCAAGGCAGACTGGCCATAATAGAACTAATGACTATTGGTGTTTAAAGTCCTTGGAAAAAATAGCGGGAACTTTGGGATTCTTGAACAAAGAAAGGAGGCTTGGCCTGTGTCAACCACTCAGAAGAAAGGAGTGCCCCAAGCAGGCAGAGAATTCACCTTCCGAGGTGAAGGAGGGACATAGTTCATATTCCCCATATTGAGACACTTTTTTTCATAGTCAAAGGATGCTTTTGAGTATGACAAAGAGCTGTCTTTCTGTCCAGGGCACTTGTAAATTCCTACATTGAGGTTGTCTCAAGTGGCCTTAAAAGTCTTTGGTCACTTAAGGGTCAGACAACTCAGGGTTACCTGAAGGAATTGTATTTGCTTGGGGTGGGGCTGGGGTCCATTCTCTAGTTTTGACAGGAATAGAGCAGATCAGGGACTGCAGGAGAACTGAGGACGGGAGGAAAGAATGACAGCAGTTGTTGAGAAATGGGATATCCCAGAAGCAGCAGCCAAACTCTAGGCAGATAGCAAAGATCGCTGGGGAATCTGGGGGTTTGGAGATTCCAACCCCCCAGGGGACTGGGGGTTTGGAGTTATAGTAACATGACCATGTGAGAACTTAAAGCCAAATGTCTCTGTGCCCATCACCCAAGCTGTGAATATCGCCAAGGCCTGTGTAGCCTGAAAAACCAAGGGTTTCTCTCAATACTTTGTCAAATATTGGCTGCTTTAAAAAATGTGACTTACCATTTTCATCAGCTTTGTGATGTGAAAGGCTTGGGAAGGTGGACTCATGCTAGGGATTCATCTGGACAGTTTGCCAGCTGCTGGGAGTGGGGAAAAGAGAGGGGACCCCAAGATTAGCTCTTGGGGCAAGACTTGTCCCTCTATGTTAAGAGATGACCTACATACAGGTCACAGTTAAGTAAGAGGAGATTATCTGACTTGGTGTCCTGCTGTATTCTCTGAAAGTTCGTCTGATGTGGCAGATAGCACCAAGATGACAGGCTTTCTTACCTTCCTCAGGTCAGGTGAGGATCTGAAAATACTAACTTGCTGAGACTGTCCTCCTTAGTTACCTCTTCAGATTTGGGGAAGGAGAAGTCCTGATTTGGTTACACCAGTCACCTTGCCCTGTAGCTCCTGTGAACAGAGATCAGTCAAGAACCAGAACTGACCATGTAGGAGGTATCTCCATTGATATTTGTACAGCCATTTACAATAAGCATGTATTATGTATTTCTTGGTAACAAGTTATCCCCAAATTTTGCAGCTTAAATCCACAATAAACATTTATCTCATATAGTTTCTATAAGTCAAGACTTCAGGAATGGCTTAACTGGCTCACTTGAAGTTGCAGTCAAGAAATCATCAGGACTACAGTCATCTGAAAGCTTGACTGGGGCCGGAGAATCAGTCTACAAGATGGTTCACTTGGATGATAACCTCATGCTGGCAAGAAGCCTAGCTCCTCACCATCTGGACTTCTCCATAGGGCTACAGAAGTGTCCTCACAACATGGTGTCTGGTGTCTCGCTCTCCCCAGATCAAGTGATCCAAAAGAAAGTAAGACAGAAGCCTCAGTAATTTTTGCAACCCACTCTCAGAAGTCACACTCAGGCAATTCTCCAATATCTTATTGGTTACATAGATCAGCCCTATTCAGTGTAGGAGGGGACTATATACAAGGGCATGAATACCAGGAGGTCAGAGTCACTGGGCCCACCTCGGAGACTGGTCACCAAAAATAGCCTCTATCTATCAAGAGCTTACTGTGAGACAGGCACCTTGCTAATAACCTTACATACAGTAATCCTTCAGAGTTATTGTTTTCTTACTCTCCCCATTTCTGCAGATGAGGACACGAAAGCCTTGCGAGGGTACATGACTTCCAAAGGATTTTCCATGCTGAGCTTGCCTTTGGTTTGCACCTCTAAGGAATAAAGCTCAAGTCGTGTTTTCATTCAGCACACAGACATTGAGTGTCTACTATGAGACAAGCACCGTGTTAGATTCAAGAATATGAGTAACAGCCAGACTCAAGCCCTGAGGTGTGTGAAAAAGTTACAGGCACAAAAATGGCCTTGTGTTTAAGGTATAATCTGGCTCTACAGAGGGAGTCATCAATTATTTGAGGATAGGAATAGGTCAGAAAAGCCTTATTGTAGGGGTGGTGCTTGAGGTAAGTCTTAAGGGGTCAGGAGCATTCTCAAGTGGGAATGTGCCAGATCTTCAGGCCTGGAGTGCGAGTGGGGAGTTCTGAGTGATTCCGGCAGAGCACGTGGGAATCTCCCATCTTCATCTTCTAGCTTTTGGTCTGTGTTTGGTGAAGCCAGATGATGCTTTGTCATACGACCAGCCTAATGGGGCTGGGGGTGGGTGTAGGTGGGGCTAGAACCAGGAGACTCAGGTTTTATGTGTTGTTTTCCCATCAACCCTCTGTGTGATCTCTGGCAAATTCTTAGCTTACATATGCTTTAGTTTTGGCTTCTGTTAAATGAGAATAAAACAATCTTTCCTCACATTGTGAAGGGTGATGAGCAGGGAGCATTGTTGTGAGGATGTCAAATGCTACTGAAACATTCAAAGCTCTCCTTTTTACATGATCCAAAGTCAGAGCTACTTCCACTGCAACACACTTCTTCTCTGCTACCCCACTCTACCTGCACCAAACAGACACAGATGGGCTATAACTTAAAATTTCATTTTTAGTTACTTTTAGCCAAGGGAAAAGAATCAACAGCTCCTGAGGATGTTCGACACACTAGGCTCCCTCTGAAAAAATGTGCAAGCGCTTCAGTTGTCCATCTAAAATTGTTACTGAAAAAGTTGGATGATGGGAGAAGAGAAAGAAGTCTACAATTTGCAACTGTGCCATTGTCATCTGTGCTTTGTGCAGCTCTTCCAGGACGGCTATCAGGTGGATGACACTACGATTCTTACAGCTGCCATGCATTTCATTCTCTGAGAAGTCAAGCACATTCTTTCTTTTGATGCAATAATGCTGTAATTTATTATTATTATTGCAGAAGCATCTGAGCAATATTTTTCCTGTGAACAGCACTCTCATGTATATGTAAACCACAGTCTGCTGTTCCTCAAAAAAAAAAAAAAATAGAGAGGGATGAGAAATATTCTTACTCTCAACTGGATGCATATAGGGTACAATTCAATGTAGAGGTCACCACTGCCTTCCCAGGCATACCCTGGGCCCCCGTCCTCACCATCATCAGCATAGGTGAGCAACTAGATATTTTGGCCAAGTAAAAAAAATCTCCCAGAAGTACTGATCATTTCATATACGAGTGAATATGTTGATACTATTCATATGAATAATACACACAGAATATTGACCTCTCAAGCATCATTTTCATTTCATTTTGCTCTTTTCCTTCTCTTGCCTGAAGCCTTGGAAAGCTAACCCCACACACTCCTTTAGTCTCTCCCTTATCACTTCCCTGAGCCCCTTTCATCTGCACAAGAGCATCAGACACAATATTGTGACCTGTTCACAACCTCAAAGTGTACTGGCACATTTGTTCCAGTATCTATCGATTTCTAAAATCATTTCCTCTCTTCTGGTCAAGAAAACTCAGACAATTCTGGGGTGGAATTTGGTAATCGGTAATCCTAGATTGAGAAGTGAAGATCACCTTTTTCTATGGAAAGTGAAAGAGGAATTGAAGTAAGGAAGCTAAAGTTCTTCATGTAGTTCCAGAATATCGACTTTCTCCTCTCCTCTTAGGCTTTTCAATTGCCACGAATAGTCAAGGCCTTGTTGCCTGGTGCATTTTTTAAATTATGGCTTTCAATGCTTTATTGTGGTTAGAAGAAGATGGGCAAGTATTAAAAGCCCATCATATTCTTCAAAGACTACTTGTTTTGCTCTTTAACAAACAGTAAAATCATTTTTTTTGGTGTACAGTTTTATGAGTTTTAAGGCATGTATGGATTCATGTAACCAGCACCACAATCAGGGTACATAACAGTTTCATCATCCCCCAAAACTCTCATGCTGCCGCCTGTATTCACACTCTCCCCCCAGCAAACCTTGCAACCCCTGATCTGTTCTCATTATTGTTTTGCCTTTTCCAGAAAGTCATGTAAATGACACTTGCCAGTTATGTACTGGCATCAGCCAGTATGCAGCTTCTGAGACAGTCTTATTTTCCTCAGCATCATACCTTTCAGATTCATCCATGTTGTTGTATTTATCAATAATTAGTTCTTTTTTATTGATGACTAGGATTCAAGTGTTCTCACGCATATTGAACTCAGCGATTTTCAGTATAATACAGACCCCACGGGGTCCCGGGAAGAAAGGCCGGTAACCAAGCGACGAAGGAACTAAAGTTCATTCTTCAAGTTTTATGGTTACTTGTCATAATCATGTCGGGTGATTATCTGGAGATGAAGAGGCACCGCGGTTTTTATTCAAGACCAAAAGCAGCCAAGAGAAAGCCGAGGCCCAATCACCTCAGGCTTTCAATAGCCCCCTTCCTCCATGCGGCATCTGCGAGTTCTTTTTTTTGTTCAGTTTTGCTTTGTTTTTGAGACGGAGTCTCGGACTGTCACCTGGGCTAGAGTGCAATGGTGCGGTCTCAGCTCACTGCAACCTCCGCCTTCCAGGTTCAAGCGATTCCCCTGTCTCAGCCTCCTGAGTAGCTGGGATTACAGGTGCACGCCACCACATCCAGCTATTTTTTTGTATTTTTAGTAGAGATGGGGTGTCACTATGTTGGCCAGACTGGTCTCAAACTCCTGACCTCGTGATCTGTCCACCTTCGCCTCCCAAAGTGCTGGGATTACAGGTGTGAGCCACCATGCCCGGCCGCAAGTTCTTAACACACTTCACTTTCAAGCTGCCTAGCATCTTCCTGACTCTGGCTAATGTTGCAGTTCTCCACAGGAGGTGATATTGCCCCTCACAAAGCATTTGACAAAATTGGGAGACATTTTTGGTTGTCAGGCCCTGGGGACTGCTACTGGCATCCAGTGGATATTGAGTACCTACTAAGTGCCAGGCAATATTCTGTGCTGCGGATACAGGTGTGGACACAAAAGGCAGAGTTCCTGCCCTCATGGGGCTTACAGTCTAGAGCAGAGGTTGGCAAACTTTTTCTGTAAAAGGCCAGATGATCAATGTTTTCAGCTTTGTGGACCATTTAGTCTCTATTACAGTGTGAAGGCCGACAAAGACAATGTGCAAACAGATGATAGTGGCTGTGCCCCAGTGCAACTTGACTTACGAAAGTAGGCAGCTTGTGCGATGTGGCCCTCAGGCTGTAATTTGCCAACTCTTCTTCTAGTGAGAAGACAAATCATTGACAAACACATATAAAATTCAAGTAGTAAATGCTATGTATATTTTTAAAGGCAGGATAAGGGATAGAGAGGAGGAAAAGTGCAATTTAGACTAGGTGGTCAGGGAAGCCCTCTCTGAGGTGACATTTGATCAGGCACCTGAATGACATGCCGGACTGAGCCACAGGGAACTGCAAGTGCAAAGGCCCTGAAGCAGGAATGTGCTGGTATCTTCAAGGAACAGAAAGAAGACCAGGGTGGCAGGAATACAACACAGAAGGTGTGGGGAAGCTGAGGTTGGAGAGGTCAGTGGGGCCAGGACATGTTAGCACGTGGACTTTGGAGTTGATGCTCAGGGTGCTGGGAAGCCTTGGGGGCTTTGGGAGAGGGATGCCATGTTCTACCTTCTCACCATCAAGCAGAAGAGGTCAGGTGACTTTTCACGGCCTCCATTCATCCACATGTGGGTTTGGGTGAATTAGTGAAAGGTGCCTCTCCCTATTGGCAGCAGCAGCCTTGGATCCTGGCCTCTACTCCCCACCTCTGCCACATGCCCTTCGTTGGGGAACAACTTGCACAGATGTACATTCCAGTCCTTGGTCTTAAGTGCTGCTGAGGTTACTTAAACTTTAAGCAAATGGTATTCTTCAGACTTGCTAGGACTTTAATATATTTGGTATGCAAATTATTATTATTAGGCAGTGGTTTCTGGGGCTCCAGCTCGGTGTTCCAGGGCCGATTGGAGGACATCTAATCTGAGGGTGCCCTTCCTTTTCCCTTGAAAGGAATCTCGACCCATTACTGAGGCCTTTCACCGCTGGGACCAGCAGTCCCCCTTCTTCGCTTTGAGGTAATGCAAAATGGTATGAATGAGGGAAACAAAGAGTAAGTAGCAAAGGCATATCTCTAAGTTATGGAAACTTGCATAAAAGGAACCTTGTGGCAATAGTGAGGCCTTTCATTTCCTATTCTTTATTAAATGACAGGTTGCCAGGAAAGCACTGTCACACATTTGCATGCAGGTTAAATTTCTCAAAATCTGAGCCCCTACAGTGAGTGACAGTGGGAAGTGTGAAAGAAAGGTTTGAGATTCGCTGCTGTGCTGTTGTTATTGTCAATGGGTAAATTTCTTTAGTAACTTGTGGTTCTGTTGGAACTGACTGGAACAAATCCAGCCATGAGCTATTTGTTAGTTGGTTTTATTTTCTATTTATAATTGTGAACGGAGAGCATGATAACCAGGGATAAATAACGAAAGGCATTTTCGTTATCATCATTAAATACCAAACATAGGTGACTACAGAAATCCTAAAATAACTAGACGAGCTCATCATGAACCAAATCTTTCACTTTTCTAATGTGCGTTTGGAGGTTTTGACACCAGGAATGCAACAGTGCTTTCCAAATAGTGTGGACTTTACCTAGAAGTATTATCGACTGAGTCATAATGAACATGATGGTTCATTCTTTTCCCATGGTTGTCTTAATTGGCCTCACAATTTTCCCTGATCTCACTTGAAACAATCTTTAAATTCTTACCCAGAGGTTTGATTGAGCATTTTCTATTCATTTGTCAATTCTAAGAAGTAGTTACTGGGATTAACTTACAAATGAATATTCCTTCCCTAATTGCTGCAGACAAATGCAGTTTGGCTGCTTCAACTTAAAACAATAAAGACGAAAGTAATAGTATAACAGAATTAGTTCTGTGGTAGTAAGCATCTTCTAAGCTGTAAGTAGAGGATGAGACATGTAGTTCCAGAGTTGGGCTTTAAACTTACATCTAAAGTTCATCATTATTAGGAGGTATCTGAATATTAGGCCTGGAAATATTGAATTGGCAAACATTTTTTTCTGTTTTTAATCTTTCCTCTATGTTTTCCAGGGGAAAAAACTGATATTTGTTAATATTCTCTTTCAAACAAACTGGGAAAGTTAAAATGTACCTTGGGTTGCAGTAAAAGATAGTTGTACTAGGTTGATCTTCCCCATGCCTTACCTTGAGGGACTTTACTCATGTCAAAGGTTGCATAAGATGCTGGGCATGAGAGATACATTTGGGGAGCAAATGGGCAGCTCCAAGTGTCCCTGTCACCTTTCTATAGGATGTAGCCCAAGGGCAGCTGGTGAAGAAAATGATTTTTAGGCTTGTTGCTTGCTTTTCTCAACTTGGCCTATATGTCTTCTCCCTTGAAAGAAGAGTTTTAGGCTTGGGAGAAAACAGGACTGGACTCAAAGCACACCTCTGGCTTCTCCTAAGTTCCAGGAAAGCAGCCTCTGCTCTGAGTCAGTGAGTGAAAGAGTGAGAACACAGGAAGCCAAGCTCTGTCACAAAAGAACCCGAAAAAGGGACCTAAAATATTGTTTTTCAAAGGGAGAAGCATTAACAAAATGATGGGGAAGACACAAAATAGAAGAACAGAGAAAGAAGAAAGAGGAAGTAGAATTCAAGGAGAAAAAAAAGCATAACACGTTAGTTTATCTGAAATGTGAACAGACGGCAAAATTGCACACGGCCCATTCTAGTCCAGCTTGCTTGCCAACTCTTTTACTCAAAGACACGGGGACCTATTCCACCTATTTGGCTCACAACCTTTAAAATGGGGTCAGGAAATTTGCTACTTGGGCTTAGCAATGTGCTGGTTGTCTTTGTCCCCCACTCTGCATCTATCTAGGTGTTGTGCATATAAGAACATTTCAATAGCACTAAATCATCAACAACCTAAAAGTCATGTCTACACTTGCAACGTGAAATGTGGGATTGAGACAGTTTAGAAAAGAAAAAGGGATTTTTGAAAACAGACTCAAATAGTCCATATCAAAAAAAGATTTATACTTTTGGGCCAGATTCATGGCCCACTGAATTCGATATTTTGACTCGAAGGGTGTATCACAGGCTGTGGAATGAAAGGGGTATAGGAGCCCAGAGCCACTCGATTGGCTCACTGGTTAACCGCCCAGCTCTCCACTTTGTCATGGTGGGTCCTGCAGGAGTCAGCTTCATGCTCCTGATTATTTACTTGCAAAATGAGTGTTGTGCCTTGGTGATACCCCCGCTCCCTATGCAGTGCAGTAGAACACAGCCTAACTGTGGTCCTCCCTCCACCTCTAACACATGAATGTGATAAAAGCCTGCTTAACACAGCATGTAAAGAAAGACTGAGTTCTGGCCACTCAACTCCAGACTCCTAGAGGTGTTTGACTGAATGGCCATCAACCAGGTGTTTTGGTTTTTTTTCATTTGGTAAGTGAGGTAAATCATAGACATTATGTAAGGAATATGTACAATAGGATTTTCCCCAAGATTTTTTCTAGTACCTTTATCCCTGAGCTGGTGTGGCCAAACCATACCAACTCTGTGGGCCACATTGTTTAGAGCCATTAACAGTTTGTTTCTTTTACCCCATCAGTTGTTGTACAATGCACAGTTGCACTAGGGTCTCCTCCAGGTACTTTGGGTGGTTTTCAAGAATGTATCTATCGATGCCCACGAAGAAGTCATCTTGAGCAAGGGCATCTGTCTTTTCTTCCTCCCAAGCTCTGGTCTCTGTCAGGGATATCTCTCATCAGAATCCCCATCTCAGCTCCAGTATAGTTAGTGCTCTGTGATGTCTCAGTACATCTTAAAGGTTCATGATAATGGGAATTTCATCTTTGACCTATTCTTAGAGATGGGCAGTGATAAATACACCGGGAAGCCAACATTTCCCTCACTTAAATGGAGAACGCTCCAAGATTTAGTCATTCCTGATGATGGCAGGAACAGACAGTCAGGTTGACCATCATTTGATGAATTTGGAATTGTAGAGAGACAATCAAAATAACCAAGATCCTAATTCCTTTTTACTTCTTTCACACACAAATGTGATTTTAGTTAATAAAGGCAAACAGTTAATTGGGGGGATTTTCCGTCTCAATTTGGGAGGAAACCCTTTCTCAAGTGAGACAAATGACCATCCTTTTTCTTTCATAAGAAACTGAGTTGTATGTTTTCTCACAAAACATCTAATGTGTGTGTGTGCATGTGTGCTCGTGTGTACACACACGGACACATTGCAAGATACTTACATTGGTCTACTTTCTGCAGAGGATCAACTTTACTGCTTTCTGTCTTTTAGAAATATCCTTTCAACACTAAATATTTCTTAACCTGTGTGAAGGCAATATTCTATATATTCCCTAAAGTCTATCTACAACTACCTTTCCTGTCTAGCCTGCTATGTGGACCTCTGTTCTCTCTGAATTCCAGAAATGCTTTTGAAAACTAGCACCTTTTAAAAATAGTGACTCTGGACGCCCTCTGCCGTCTATTGTAAGTTCTTCAGCTCTGCTACTGACAGCAAAGCAAGAAGTTGGCCAGGGATTATTGAGAATATATGCACACAGCCACCATTTGGGCAGGCAATACAGAGATGGGGTTAAAAACATGACCGCCAGCATCAGACCTCCTGGGTTCAAAAACTGTCCTCTCCCGCTCTCTAGTGTTATATCCACAGGCAAGCAACCAAACGTCTCTGAGCTTCAGTTTCTTTATCTGTGAAATGGGATAATAGTACTTTATGGGGTTTCCTAGGGATTAAATGAGATAAAGTGCTTTGTACAGGACCTGGCAAATGGTAAGTCTTATTATTATTGTGACATAATTTCGCTCTTGTCACCCAGGCTAGAGTGCAATGGTGCAGTCTAGGCTCACTGTAGCCTCCGCCTCCTGGGTTCAAGCAATTCTCCCGTCTCAGCCTCCCGAGTAGTTGAAATTACAGACGCCCGCCACCACGCCTGGCTAATTTTTTTGTATTTTTAGTAGAGAGGGGGTTTCACCATGCTGGCCAGGCTGGTCTAGAATTCCTGACCTCAGGCGATCTGCCCGCTTCGGCCTCACAAAGTGCTGGGATTACAGGCTTGAGCTACCTCACCCGGCTAGTAAGTCTTACATGTTACCTATTTTTGTCTATAATCTTTGTAATTTTATGAACCCTGGCTTTTTGTAAGCCCCGTTTTTGTTGAATTCTCTATCACCTTAGGACCAATGTGTTAAAAATCAATTATGCTCTTCTAAATTGGAAATGACATTTCCTCTGCTCTCTATAGCTTTTTATATAACGACAAGCTTTTTAGGCCAAAGCCTCATGATGCATGAAGCCATCTTGGCACCAGCTATAACCAGAACATACTCCTCACCCTACCTGATATCAACCCAGTAATTTCCAGCTATAAAACGGAAGGTTAACTTAATCCTCTTCAATCTTCATGGCTACATGTGTCTACCTGGGATTCGGCAGAACACATCAGCAGGTTCTGTTACTATTAGTTACCAAGAATGAGACTTGCATTTGTGGATTCAAAATCAAATCGAGTTGTAGGGCAGTCCCTTTGCAGGGGTTATGCCTTCCTTCATGTTGTCAATTGTAACAGGTGATGTTGCTGTCTAGGAGTAAGGGCTACTTGGGGGATTAAAAGACAGGGTGATGCTGTGCTCTTCAGGGTGAGCATCTTGGCCTGACTTGGGTCAGGAAAAATGAATCAGGGAAGACAAGGGATTTACAAAGCATCACTCTAATCCGACAATACATTTCCCAGCAGGCCCACAGTTCAGACTGTGATGCCTTGCAGGACAACTCAGAGGCCCCTGGTTCTCTCTCTTCTCCACCTGATTAAATGAGGCCTTCCTCTCCTATCGCAGAGCAGCCAGCTCTGCAGTGTTTCAGTGGCAGGGCAGTGATTAGCAGGTAAGCATGTGGTTCCCTTTCCCTCTGGGCCTTCTCTCCCCCTCCCCATCTTTAATGGCCGTGGTAATGCTGCTTCTGAGGCCCTTGGAAGAAAGTCAGCTGAGCAAGCAGGCCAAGTGGGGAGGTGAGCAGTTCAGCAGCATTTTGATCCTCTTTCATTAGCAACTTGAAAGTCACTTGGAACCGTTGTGCCCACCGCCTACTCCCCCAAACCCTAGCCAAATCGCTTCGTTCTCAGATTAGCTGTGTGCTTGCAATGTCTGGGGAGAAACTCCCATGGATACATTACTGCAAGATACAGGGGCTCTGGTTCAGTACATGAATGCACTGGCCAACCCAGGACCCCCGCACAGGCCAAGTCATTCCACTTCTCTGTGTCTTGGCTCTGTCATATGTAAAACCGGGATAGAAACAGCAACCAGTTTGAGAAAACAGTGAAGTGCCTAAAGTATATTGTGGCAGACTGTACATATTAACTAAAATCTGCCATTAATTGATGAAATCACGCTTTCAAAAAATATTAAGACCCCACTAAATGTATAAATAACATGCTACATAAGCACCTTGGGGTCATACAAAACAAATGTAGAATACTCTGTTCAGGAGAGGCCAGATATGGAGAAAAAGATTTGTAACAATACATGGCAGTGTACTTTAAGTGTTCAAAGAAATGACACAGACAACTGGTTTTACAAAACACCAGCAAAAGGTCTTCCTTTATATACGCGTGTGTGTATGTATATGCACATGCACGCACGCGCGCACACACACACACACACACACCCCACTTATACATGCCACAGGGTGATATGAATATTACCCTAGACTTAGCATTTATCCCAATTGCAATCATGTGGTCATTTGCCCAGTTATCTTTTTGATGCCTGTTGCTCTTGCAGAATGCAAGCTCCATGGGAACAGAGGACATTTTAAAAATCTTCTTGTTTTGACTCCATCTTATTGAATAGAACATATCTCAATCAGAATACACCAATTTCCATTAATTTTTGTTGAGTACACTTTTTTGAGCTAATGCCATTTAAGTCAATGTAATTCCTTGATTCATTTTCTATGCAATACAATTGAACCACTTCCTTTTAAAAGGTATCATTTCACTTTTATTTTTGTGCAATCATTTCCTTAGAATCAATTTTACCACGATTTGGTTCCTTGGTTTCTTATGCATATCAAATGTTACTGATGATAGCTTTTGCCACTGTAATCTTTTTTATGGCTAGTTTATCTATGAAGAGTAATTTCTCTGAATCAAATTTATAGGTAGAAATGTCATGAAGGAAATTTGAATTGTGGGTTACTTTAGTCAAGCCTTGTGTAGTTTTGCCACAATTGGCCTTAGTTTATATGGATTTCTTTATGCATATTGGAAAAAAAATGGATATATATTTTCATTGTCTTTAAATCCTAATGCCCTGGAACTCTGGATTCAATTAATTCACTGGTGGGCTTGGGGTCAGCATGAGAACAGCAGAGGAAGGGTACTTATTATGTGTAGGGCAGATGGCAGAGAATACAGACCTCTGCAGTGGGTGCTGGCATAATGCTCTAAAAGGCCTGTTGGGCCCAACACTGCCTCAGCACATTATTTACTCAGGAGTCCAGAGACAAGGCCTTGTCTTGGACTCCTCTCTTCCCCCTCCTCATAACTGAGACAGAGGACACAGAGGATGAATCTGAAGCCCACACCTACTGTCCAAATGGACACACAAGCTTTCTGTTATACCAACTATTCTTAAAGTGTGTTGCCCAGACTAGCAACAGCATCATCTGAGAATGCATATGTAATGCAAGTTCTTGGGTCCTGACTCATATGTATGGAATCAGATTCTGGGGGTGGGGCCCATCAATCTGTATTTTAACAAGCTCTCCAAGTGATTCTGATGCATGTTCAGGTTTGAGAGCCACAGCCTTATACTCAGCTATCATCCTGGCTATGAAAAGGTAGGAGGAAGATATGCAAAAAGATTAAACATTTACCTCAAAGAAATCAAAGACTAAAATATCCTATAAGCAAGATCAAGTCTCCCATGACTCCTGTTTTCAGTATAACCAAAGTTTATAAGAAGTTTTAGTTCACTGCAAAGAAATACAGAAGCCTACATTTTTGCCTACCCAAATTGTAGCAGGCAAATCCCTACCTCCTCATTATAATAGCCCAACAATATTCATTATGAGTAGTTAAAAGTTTGTATTTACTTCCTGAATCATCCTCAACAAAAATATCAACAAATACTGCCCAGGATTGTTTTATTTCACAGCCAAGTCCATTCTTCAGTAGGAATTTGACCACTCTGTAATGAGCACCTCCTACAGAAACAACAAGCAAATGAATGGGCCAAAAGGTCCCTGGGAGTCAATGTGGCAGGCTAAAATCTTCTGTGTTGGGACAGAGTTCTTGTCTGTCTTTTCCCTGTGGCATGTAAAGAGTCTTTCGTAGTGCCTTGTCCTTTGTAGATGCTCAATATAGATATGGTGAATGAATGGAGAATCCTTGAGGATTTAAACAGCTTGCAAATGCCTCATTGAAAAAGTGACAGAAGTTAGACCTTGAATAATGGGCAGAACAGGATAAAGAGTGGGGATACTTTAGTTGGGAGGAGGAAGGGATACACAGTGGGCTGAGCAAAACTTGGGAGTCAGGTCTAAATGTGGAAGGTTGGGACTGGCTGTCTTAGTCTCTTCAGGCTGCTATAACAAAATACCAAAAACCGGTGGCTTATAAATAACAGAAATATATTTTTCACAGTTCTGAAGGCTGGGAAATCCAAGAACAAGACGCCAGCATTTGGTGTCTAGTGAGAGCCCACTTTCTGGATCACAGAAAGTGCCTTTTTGCCATGTCCTCGCCTAAAGGAAGGGGCGACCAAATTTCTTTGGGCTTGTTTTATAATGGCACAAATCCCATTCATGAGGGCACCACCCTAATTCCCTCCCAAAGGCTACATCATCTAATACCAACACCTTGGGGATTTAGATTTCAACATATGAGTTTGGGGGGACATTCAAACCCTGCACTGAGTGTATGGTATTAGAGAGGAAAAGCTGTCCATGGGGGACCAATATGACCACCAACATTGTTATACAATATAGTTAAATCAGCTGGTGAGTTAAATAAGTACTAATCCTCTGTTACATTCCCTACTGTGCTAGGCACCCAGCAAACAGAGAAAGGACAGACATGGCACCTGAGTCTAGTGAAGAAAACAGACAGTGACAGGCATATGATAAACGCTTTGATAAGTGAGGTACATGAGGCACATCGGGAGTTCACCTAACCAGGTGAGCTAGACCAGAAAGCCTTCTCAGATGAAAAGATGTCTAAGCTGAGACCTGAAGGATGAGTAGGAATTAGCCATTCCACAAGCAGGGAAGTGGGGTGTAGAGTAGCAAGAGTTGGAGCTGGATGGACAAACGTGGGCCAGATTAGGAAGGACCTTCTAAACCACGTTGGAGAGCCTGAGCTTTATCCAGAAGCATGTGAGGTCCTCAGGAAGTTAAACAGGGGAGAAAACAGACTTATCTATGACAGTTTCACAGAATTTATTCTTTGAAATTCCTACCACTGAGATGGGATATATGCTCCCTCCATTTGAATTGGGGGGAGGGGAGGGGCATTGGGACTTTAGTGGAAGTGATGTTATGTGACTTCTGAGAGTAGGTCATAAAAGGTAACTGCTTCTGCCTGGTTCTCTTGGGACAGTCACTCCTAGTACCTAGCCACCATGCTGTGGGGAAGCTACATGTAGATATGTTCCAGCCCCAGCACTAGCTGAGGTCCTAGCATCAACTGCCAGAAATACTAAGGAAGCCTTTGAGATGATTCCAGTCCCGGCCACAATCTGATGATGACTATAACTGCATGAGAACCTGAATAAGAACTGTCTGGCTGAGCCCAGTCAGTACTTAGGATAATGAGAAATAACTCAATGACTGGTGTTGTTTAAAGCCACTGAGTTTTCAAGTGTTTTCCACACAGCAATCAATAACTAGAACTATCCCTGATATCAACTAATTAAGAAGATATCTTTTTGTCTCCTCCAGTATTGTGCTGAACTCACCATACTGATTTTTGGGACTCTGGAGCAACACATGTCTACAGTAAGTAAAAACAGTCTACAAAAGCACACAACAGAGTTAAGGAATAAGATGTTCTGTCCAATCAAATATTTTCATTAATGGGATAAGTAGGCCAGGTGCAGTAGCTCATGCCTGTAATCCCAGCACTTTGGGAGGCCAAGGCAGGCAGATCACTTGAGGATAAGAGTTAGAGACCAGCCTAGTCAACATGGTGAAACCCCACCTCTACTAAAAAAAAATACAAAAAATTAGCCAGTGTGGTGGTGGGCAACTGTAATCCCAGCTACTTGGGAGGCTGGGGCATGAGAATTGCTTGAACCCAGGAGGCGGAGGTTGCAGTGAGCTGAGATCACACCACTGTACTCCAGCCTGGGGGACAGAGCGAAACTATGTCTCAAAAAAAAAAAAAAAAAAAAAAAAAAGCAAAAAAAACCCAAAACAACCCCAAAGCAGAAAAAAACAGAATAAGTAAATGATGTAGGCAAACTACTGCTTACAAAGAAACACCATTTTTTCAAAGTAATTACTGAGTTTTAAAGAATGAAATGCCCATCATAACCTATATTGAACACTTTTTTATTGGAATTTTTTAGACTTTAGAATTATCTATTACTTTGGGGTGAACATTATGCATATTAGTTACCTCTGCACTAAGGTTTCTGGGACAGGTGGAATGGACCAGTTTTTCCAGTCAGCTGAGCACCAGCCACCTGCTGCTCAGGGCAGCAGGGACTGGGAAGCTTGTTGCTATTTACTGCTCACAAAATTTGGTTATTTTGCTAATGAATGGTTGTTAGCTAACAACCAGGGCCACACTCACCCACAGCACTGGAGCCATTTGAACTGTGAGAGTTGAAGATGAAGAGTAAGTTGCGGGGACAGGAAGCAACTGAGACTGAAGGTGGAGAAATCCAAGCACTTTTTTTTTTGGCGTGTGTGCAAAACACCAGACACATACAGAAACAATTAGGATTCTATGAGGGCAGAGAATTTGTTTCTCTAAATGGGGCTGTCCAGTGTTTCACAGAGTACAAGGAAAAGAAATTCAGTATTTTTGAGAAGGAAGAACTCATTTGTTTTTATAATTCCTTAACTAGTTTCAAACATATTGCATGTACTATGTGCCAGCCACTATCTGCTTGCTTTATATTCCCTATCTCATTTCATCCTCACACCAAGCCTAAGAGGTAGGTACTATTATCCCCATTTACCAAATGAGGAAACTGAGGATGCCCAGGGCCACACAGTCACGGGGGCCCTTAGTATTCTATTTCTTAAGAGCTGCTCCTTTTTCTCCTCTGCAGACATAATGTGGTACAGTGGGAAGGTACTAGACTAGGAATCTGGATTCTAATCTCAGCTCTACCACAAATCAATTATGCCAATTTGTGACTCTCATATGTGGATCCTGTCCTCAGGTGGGATTGTGATCTCAGACCTGCATTCAGCAAACACCTGACGCTGTGATTCTCTCACTGGGACACAGTGTACAGGTGAGATTAGGGATCTCTTGCATGGATCATTTCCTTCACCTGAAAGATGAAGGAATTAATTAGGAGACTCCTCCTAGTCTACAGTTTCTGACTCTATAATCCTTGCCTCAGAACAACCACCAAGTGAACAGTCTTAGTTTTGGAGGTAGCAATGAAGAGTCTGCAGCACTCTTGGCAGACAGCTCCTGAGGTCTGAGCAACCCTCTGGGCTTTCTGAAACAAAAGGAGCAAGTGAGGTGGGGTCACTGTGTATCTTCTGCTCACTGGTGAACAGATACGGTAAAATTCAACACATACTATATTTCAGACCATCATAAGTATGAAGCAGGTTTGAACTGCTCTCATGGTACATTTTTTTTTTTTAGTATGAGGCATTCAAGAGAGAAAAATCATTAACAAATAAGATAAACTATAGGACTAAATATTATCCGCATAGAAACCTAAGCATTATGTGGCTTTTAGTGGCACTTATTTTGAAAAGCACATGGCTTACCCATGATCAAAGCAGTAATCATTTAAATTTGGCTTACTCAGCAGTCCTAAAGGCTAAATTCTGGTTTTGTTTGTGCTGCTGAGAGAACAAAACAACCACAATCCCATCAAGTTTGCTTATGAACCTTATTTATCTTATTTTTGAGAAAATCTGATCCTACCGAACCTTGAATGAAGATTTCAAATCTATATGCAAATACACATAGGCATTATTGTTTTGCAGATGGAAAAATGAGGGCTCTATTAATAGATATATATGATGGCAGAGCAATGAGAAAATCCTGGGCTGTTTTCTAACATGGCAGAGTAGGGTTTTAGACCTCCTGAATTCAGCAAGGATGTAATTTGCAAGTAACTACTCCCTTGAAAATCAGAGTTGTCCACAGTTGTAGTGAAATTCATTCCTGATGGTGCTTACTGGGTTCCACTCTGGTGCCAGAAGCTGAACTGGAGACTGACCATGTTCCTTCAAGGATCCTCAGCAGTGCAAAAGGGAAGCGCCTTTCTGAGGGAGCCAAGCTTGCATCTAGACCTTCACAGTGATGCAACATAACTTCTCACAGGTCGGCATGGTACCATTCAGTGAATCTGGGAATTTCAGGAGGAGACCAAGTGTCAGCACAGTGTCTGCTGAAGTGCGATGCCTGACTTCTTAGGAAAGGCAATAACTCACTAGAAGCAAGCCCCTCAGATCCATAGGTGGACTGAAACCAGGGTTACTCAGCCAACAGGGACTGGTTGAGTGGCCGGAAGGTGCGACGGCTGACCATCCTCTTGTTTAACAGCAATGTGTGGGATTTCTTGTCCCTGGGGGTGTAGCAGAGCACAGCATCCAAAGAATAATTGGTGACCTGGCCACTGACGTGTAGTTTCCCATAGATCTCATCAAATTTGGCCACAAGGGCAGGCACATCCTTCACTTTTTCCCTCACTTTGGCCAGCTGGAAAAAAGCAAGAACAGATCATTACATCTCTGCAAGATTTCTTCCTTGTTCTTACTATAACTCTTAGAAAAAGAAATGGAAATGAACAAAAATGTATGGTAGGCCAGATGCGGTGGCTCATGCCTTAATCCCAGCAATTTTGGAGGCTGAGACAGGAGGATCACTTGAGCACAGGATTTCTAAGCCAGCCTAGGCAACACAGTGAGACTTTGTACAAAAAAATTTTTTAAAAATTAGTTGCTGTGGTGGGAGGATCACTTAAGCCCAGGAGGCAGAGGCTGCAGTGAGCTGTGGTCATGCCACTGTACTCCAGCCTGGGTGACAGAGTGAGTCTTTAAAAAAAAATTATGGTATGTATACACCTAAAATGGTGAAAACCAGGGTAGTGGGGCACACAGACGGAAGTATTACTATGAGGGATTCCAAAAGCTACACAGAAAGTCCAAAATTAGTACTTGAAAATCATACCTAATATACAAGGGGGGTTCAAATAACACATCATATATAATGAAACACACCAAGTAAAGGAGGTCATACACCAGTGGAATCAACTTTGTTCCATGTAATGATTAGAGCAGGAGGAGGCAGGCCAAATTATATAGGGCTTTATATACATTTCACAGTAAGTTTTTTGAAATTTATTCTAAAAACGCCATCAGAGCATCTAAAGTGGGATATGATCTCATTTATGTTTAAAAAGTTACATAGAGAATGAACTGGAGTGTACAGAAATGTGGAGACTATTCTGGAGGCCCACACCACAGCCCATATAAGAAAGGATGGTAGTTTAGATTGGGAAAGGTACAGAAAAGATGGAGAAGTACACATATGTGAGGTATATTTTGGAGTTTACACTGAAAGGACTAATTTTTGAATAGGTGAAGGAAAGGGAGGAGTCAAAGCTATCTTCTCAACTGGGGCTTCAGTAGCTGGATGATGGGTGCTACCATTTCCTGATAGAGAAGACAGGGAGGACGAGATTTGGAAGGGAAAATCAAGAGCTCTGTTTGGACCTGATTGAGATGGCTGTGAAACATCTAAATGGGTATGTCTAGAAGGTTGTTGGATATACAAGTCTGGGACATGAAGGAGAGGTCTAGGCTAGAGGCATACATAGTAGAGTCACAAGTATATGGTGGTATTTAACCCCAAAAATGGGTGAACTAGAATGGAGAATGTGAAGCTACTTTCTGAATAAAATCAGTATTTTACTTAGTTCAATCCTTATCAAGGGTAGAATCTCAACACATTTCTTGATGGAATTGAATTGGGATGAAGCTTCCTAACAAATCCTTTGGCCCTCTTCCAAATATATAACACTATTTGCACCTGCACATCTTCCTTTGTGACAAGGGTTCCCAACTATACCTGCAGACAAGCAGCTTAAGCACTTCTTAATGTTCTTAAAAAAGAATAGCTTGTTTAGTCCTCATGTTCAAGGTGAAAATGACTTAACGTGCAGCATATGGCTTCTAAAAGCAGCAGAGCAAACATGCCAAGCTGGAGGTAATTTTGATCTAAAAACTGTAACAGTTCTGTTACATAACTACAGAAATAAATCAGCAATTCTTTTCAATAGTCCTGTGGTGGTATAATAGCACCTATGATACTTTATAGTCTTATCTCCCTACATGACACATTTTAAATAACTGTTGGCATAAACATTAAATCCACCATTTGTAAAATGCAGACTTTTACAATATAAGACTCCACTTGCAATCTCACACATATATATTTAGAACTAGCTCCAAAGCTACTGGAATTACATGAATCAATCCATTTCTCATCAAGCAGTTCCTTGAGTGGTCCCACAGTAACCAGAGGGAAGACACTGAACTGGAGGTTCATTTTCTAAGTAAGAGAGTCTTATGAGAGTATTTTTCAATATGAAGTTTGTTTGGGTGCTTTAGCCATACAAATGGGTGACAATGTATTGATGGATCAGGTCTAAGGAATGATTGTTAACATCAATGCTGCTGAGAAAACGGAAGTTGCATTTGACATGTACGCATACATACAACTATGCACTTTAAAATCTGTTCATGCTTCTACTTTCCCTACTTTGCTAAACTTACTCCAAAAGGGTTGGGTGGGTCACAGCCTACACAGAGCTAAGACCGCAAATAGAAAGAAGCTTTAAATCAACCATATCCAGTCAGTCATTTTCCTGACAAGCTCCCTTTTATCAGCAGGAAGAAGCCTTTGGGTGGAAGTGAGGAAATGGAACAGGGCTGGGAAGGCAACACTGAGCAGGAGGAGGAAGCAGCCACTGCCCTCTAGTGCCAATCCTGCTGCAGCCCGGACCAAACTATAAAAGGGAGAGGCAGGAGAAATGAGGGAGGAAGGGAGGACCAACCAACAGGTCGCCTGGTTGGTCAAAATGACAATATCAGTATTATCACTAACAACATGATCACTGTCAATAATGTACAATTTCTTTACACTTCTTTCACCTTGTTACATGCTATGAGACATACAAATTACTATATTTCAAACGACCTACAAGAATTCCAATTTGTGTACTTAAGTCATCAATGTGACACATGGGTTCATTTGTTTCATTTCACTTTCCATTTTTAGGAATTGCTTTTTCTCTTCGTTTTTATTTAACTCTGCTTTATAGTTCTGCAAACATTTAAATAGTTCCTAAGTTAAATATACAAACAAGGTACATTTGGAGAAGTCATGCTTCAATCCCTCACTTTCACTTTCAAAACTTTTATTTCTTAATTTTTTTAAGTAAATTAAAAAAATAATTTGTCAATTATTTTCTCAAATAATAATTGTGTAAATTTATGAAGTTCAATGTGATGTTTCAATCTATGTGTACACCATAGAAAGATTCAGTCAAGCTAATAAACCTATTCATCACCTACCAATGTGTCTTTTTCTGCAGTGAAACATTAAAAATCTACTCCTTTGGCATTTCTGAAATGTGCATAATAATTAACTGTGGTTCCTAAAGTCTCAACCAAAAAAACCTTTAGAACTGATAAAGTCAGTAAAGCTGCAGGTTACAAAATTTACATACAAAAATCAGCAGTATTTCTATAAAAAAAGATCTGAAAAAGAAATCAACATAACCACTTAAGTTTTGCTTTTTCCATCCGTAGTGTTTTCCAAAAATGTAAATGTATAAAAATAACTATATGGTCCCACCTTCTTAACGCATACCACGCATAGCCATTTGCATCTTGCTTTTGTCACTTAAAAACATATTTAAGTGATCCATATAAATGGTGATCCGTAACAGTGTATGATGTAGCTGTTCCTCATTTCCTGTGAGTTACATGGCAGTCCTTTGTACGAACAGACCCTAATTTGTACAACTAGTCCTTTACTGATGGAAATTTGGGCTTTTTTCCAGTCTGCAGTTCTTACAAATTGGCCTGCAACAAATAGCCTTGTACATACAACTTCTTTATATTTGCCAGTATGTTTTTAGAATATACTCCAAGAAGTGGGAGGATTGAGTCAAAGGGTGAAATTATTTGTAGTGTACCAATCTGTATTCCCTCTAGCAGCATCAGATGAAAGTGCCCATTTCCTCAGAGCCTCACCAACCAAGTAGGCTGGCAAACTTGCAGATTTCTATTCAAGAGAAATATCATAGGGTAGTTTTATTTTGCATTTCTCTTGATATGGTCAAGAGAATCTTTTCTAATGTTTAAAGGCCATTCACGATTCATTTTTAGTAAATTCTGTCCACATCTCTTACCCATTTTTCTTTAGGGTTGTTGGTTCTTTTCTCAGAATTTTCAAAAAGAGCTCTTTTTTTTTTTTTTCCCAGATGGAATCTCATTCTGTCCCCAGACTGGAGTACAGTGGCGCAATCTTGGGTCCCTAGTTCAAACGATTCTCCTGCCTCGGCCTCCTAAGCAGCTGGGACTACAGGTGTGCACCACCATGCCCAGCTAATTTTTATAATTTTAGTAGAGATGGGGTTACATTTTGGCCAGGATGGTCTCGATCTCCTGTCCTCATGATACGCCTGTCTCAGTCTCCCGAAGTGCTGGGATTACAGGAATGAGCCACCACACCTGGCCTCAAAAAGAGCTCTTGAAATATTAGGGCTAGTTAGCCTTTTGTCAGTATGATTAAAAACTGTACTTTCTTCCAATTTGTTACTTACCTCTTGACTTCGCTTGTGGACTTTTTGCCACACGAAAAAACAGGTTTTCACATTTTTTAGTCAAATTTATCACTACTTTTACTGATTTGGGTTTTGACTGAAAGCTAAGTTTTTCCACTCCCAGGACATTAAATAATCTACTAATGTTTATATCTACTACTTGTGTGTTTCAATTTAAAAATTTAAATTCTCATCCATTTGGAATGTATCCTGGTTTGTGGTATAAGAACATATACAGCTGTATCTTTTTCTATTGGCTCTCTACTTATCCTAGTACTACTTACTAGTCTATCCATTTAGATTGATTTGAGATGCTTGCCTCTATGTTACGCTAAATTTGTATCTGCAATTCGGTCTCTATGTGGACTTTCTATTCTGTCCCAGTAGCTGCCTTATTCATGTTCTAAGCCACAGTTTGCATTGTAGAAGCTTTAACATGTTTTGAGATCTGCTAGACCTAGCAACTCTTACTGCCCCTCTTTCACAGGGCTTTTCTAGCTAGTCTTGTTTGTTCAACTAACCTTTATAGAAAAAAAAAAACAGAGTGATATTTTTATTGCAGTCATACTACATTATCACAGTAACTTGAAAAAAACAGTTTTTATGAGGGTAGGTCTTCTTATCTAAACACATGGTCTGTCTTTTCATTTGTATACAAGACTGTTTTTCTTTTTTAAGATGAGAGATAGTATATCCTACTATTCGCTGACAAGAAGGAGTCACAGGGAAGGGGATACTGATGATGTCCAAAAGAGTGAGTCAACCTCTGGACTGATGCTGCGGAGTGGGTCAGAGGGGATGGGATCCAGTGCACTACTGGAGAGGCTGGCGTTGAGAGGCGTATCCAGTCGTCACGGGATCACGGGTATATAGGGTAAGGGGCCAGAGGTTGTCCATGTAGCAGTCATTGTCTTTGGATTACTTCTATTTTCTCCATGAAACAAGAAATAAGGTGATCAACTGAGAGTGAAAAGTGAGGAGAAGGTATTGGAGGCTTGAGTGAAAAGGAAAAATGTGTAAAATTGTCCTCTAGAAGGAAAAGAGAGCCAAGGCCCATGAACACAAAGTGTGGAGAAAAGAATAAGGTAAAAGGAAAAAGTTTCCTAGAATTTCAGAGGATATATTCTGTTGGAAGAAAAAAAAAATCTTTGCACATATACATGGAAGTCTTAAAACAGGAACAACAGAGAAGCTGCCATATTTGACAATTTCTTTAAGGTAAGCTTTAGAATTGAGAAATTAGTGAACATTTTTAAGAGTGTCCTTTCACTTTCAAATGATTTCTGCAGCACTTGCATACTCACCACTTCCTCTGAGAACATATGTCTTTTCACAAATTTTGATAAATTTCCTTCCGCAGCATTTGTTAGAGTCTCTATCAGGTTTTCCAATGCATTTGACTGGATATGGATTATAACCTGAATATTAAGAAGACACAAACAAAACCAAGACTTAGTCAGTGTCTCAATGCTAAGAAATGCACCTGGTTAGATAAGCCTTCATTTACAGGCACCTACCCTGCTTTGATCCTACTTCCTAACTTATTTGCTTGCACAAGTTCAAAAAAGTGCTTTAAATGTACGCTCACGAGCCAAAATGTGCTTTCCAATAGTTAGTCAAAATACTACAGCTTTGCCTGTAATCCCAGCACTTTGGGAAGCCAAGGCAGGCAGATCACAAGGTCAAGAGACAGAGACCATTCTGGCCAACATGGTGAAACCCCATCTCTACTAAAAATGCAAAAATTAGCCGGGCGTGGTGACACGCACCTGTAGTCCCAGCTACTTGGGAAGCTGAGGCAGGAGAATCATTTGAACCTGGGAGGCAGAGGTTGCAGTGAGATTGTGGCACTGTAATCAAGCCTGGCAACAGAGCAAGACTCCATCTCAAAAAAAAAACAAAAAACAAAAACAAAAACAAAACAAAAAAAGCCTACAACTTCAAAACTTGTTTAAGGGTAACACTGGAGAGAGCAGAGATTTTGGTGCCTGGATACCTGGGCTGAAATCCAGACACTGGCAAGTACCAGCTAAGTGACTCTGGACTGGTACTTAATCTTCCAATTTAAATGCCCTCATTTGTAAAATGGGGAAAATAGATTTAGATCTCACATTTTGGGTTTTATGAACATTAAATAAAATACCAGTATACTCAGCGAACAAAAATATTGGTTTCCTCCTTTCTACATCCTCTAGATTCAGAGGATAAGACAATCAGACAGTCTCATAAGACTAGTGATATGGTTTGGCTTTGTGTCCCCACCCAAATTTCATCTTGAATGGTAATCTCAAGGTGTCAGAGGAGGGACCTGGTGGGAGGTGATTGGATCATGGGGATGGTTTCCCCCATGCTGTTCTCATGATAGTGAGTATGTTCTCATGAGATCTGATGGTTTTATAAGTGGCAGTTGCCCTTGCTCTCTCCCTTTCCTGCTGCCTTGTGAAGAAGATACTTGCTTCTCCTTCGCCTTCCCCCATGATCGTATTTCCTGAGGCCTCCCCAGCCATGTGATACTGTGAGTCAATTAAACTTACCCTTTCCTTTATAAATAACCCAATCTCTGGCATTTCTTTAAAGCAGTGTGAAAACGGACAACCAGAACTGGCTAGGGGCAAATGGTACCTTCAGCATTTTCTGTTGTTAGGAAGTTGCAGACACACAGGTTACTGCAGGCATAGAGCGGAAGCTGGGGGAAATGTTAATGAGGCACTCCTATTTACACTATCTATTAATGAACTTTCAAAACTGGGTGCTGTAGTGTGCTTTCAAAATGACACTATCACCTATCTTCCACCAGATAGGTTCAACTAACACAAGAAAAACACATTTCCTCCCTAATTACCAATATTCACTAGTATAATTCAAGAAAAAGTTTAAAGAAAGTGCAAATAACTGAGAATTCACCAACTGATGTTACAACCACTGTTTATAATTTGATGTATAAATCTTCCAAACCCAAAATGTGATTCTACTTTTGGTCAATTACTATACAATAGACATTTATTTCCTCATAGCATTAATATTAGAAAAAAGAAACCTCACTTTTTAACACATACATAGCAATTCATCATGGAAATATACCATACTTTATTATACTGACCAATGTGTACATATGTACTTTGAAAAACTGGTAATGTCTTAGACTTGATTCCCAGAAGTGAAATTACTAAGTCAAAGTATAGAGATATTTTTAAGGCTCTTGATCCTTACAAAAGATACTTTTCCTGGAAGAGATTTACCTTTCTTATATTAAACCAGCTGTTTTCTCACCAGTCTATTTGGTAACATTTTGTGTTTGTTTAGTAACTTATCAGGATGAGGGGTTGTCTTTGGTTCTGAAGAACAGAACGAAATGATCCCAGGTAGACTAAATACAAAGAACATAATTTAAATTCAGTGTTCTAAAGCCCAGGAAAAATCATGAGCACACCCTTTTTGGGAGACAACTCTCCATGGGTCGCTCAAATTTCTGCACGCCTTGAGAGCAAAAGCACTGACTGCTTTTATTCCAGACTACCTTTTCAAGGATGTTTGTGGACAACAGACACAGTGTCACATCCAAAGCAAAGGACAGGCATGCTTACTGGCCATCATAAGAGATTTGGGTTTTCTAAGCTCAGGGTTCCTCTCTTGAAAGCAACTTGCTATGTGTGCAAGAGGCACATAGAGCTTTTCATGTCTCCCTGCAGGAACTGGGGCTCAGGTAACTGAAGCAAAGATGCTAATATTCTGGCCACTGCTACATAATAAATTGTCCTTTATTTCTCTTTGTCTTGTATACTCCACTAGCATCCATGAAACTGGGGCAGGCTAACTCATTAGATTCCAAGTGGGAAAAAATCTCTGACTCTTCACAGTTCTTAATACCTTTGTTAGTAAAAGCCAATCAATCCCAATTTGGTTGACGGTGGTGTCCTCTCCAAGGCAAAGGCAAGTCTGCCTTGTTCAATGCAATGCTATGTAGTACAAGGCACCCGGCCAACCCTCAATAACAATAAACAAGAAGAGGAGCTTGGCTCCCCCAGCAATTTACAAAAACAAACCATCTAGAGCCCTCTGCTAGAAACGATGTGCTCCCTGGGAGATTTCAATATTTCTTCCTAAGTTTTCCCAACTTCTCTTCCTCCCTCCAGCAACTATCTCTGATTCAGTAGGGACTTCAAAAACAAGGCTCACTACCTTAAAATATATTGATGAAGGGCAATGCACACGAGGCAGTCACTGATAAAAGGCAAAGAGAAAGTTTAAAGCTAGGGGCTTATCTCAAACCAGTCTCAGGGTTCAGCTAAAGAAAACGAAAGTAGGGTACAGCACATTGCCTTAATCTTACAGATTTCAAACAAAAGACTGGGAAACTCAGTTAGTAAGGAACAGGGGAGATTTTGGTAAGAAAAACTATTTAAAGAACATGTGCTTCCTGCCTCTTTGATTTTCTGAGGCATCAGGAAATACGTTACTAGATACCTTTGAACAAAAAAGGGAACAGAAGCCCTGAGGATGCAGAAATTTACATTTCTTGTTTCTTTTATTTTTGTTTTAGGTTTGCTATATTCGAAGTAGAATATCATAGTGTGGTAGAGGCTGCCAGTTTTCTAACCAATATCCATTCTCTCCTCCTTTTTTGATAACAGAACACCCAAACCTTAATAGATGCTTTCATGTATGTATGAAACTCAAAGACTATTTCTCAGTATTCTTTGCAATTAGGTGTGGTCATGGGATTAAGTTCTGGCCAATAACACCACCAGTACAAGTTGCTGGATGAGACATTTGAAAAAGCATCTTTAAAAGGGATGAACTTCTTTGTTCACTCCCATTTTTTCCTACTTCTTGCTGGACCGGGGATGCAATGAATGGAAGTCACGTGTTAAAGATGGTAGAGTAGAAACATAGAAAGAGGCTGGGTTCCTGATGACATCATGGAATGCCACACCAGGCGTGGATGGACCAGACTCGTTTTCCACATGGAAGAAAAATAAAGGCTCTAATTTGTATAGGCTTTTATTTTTATTTTTGGAGACTACAATGTTCCCAAACAAATGCAATTCTTAACTCACACATATGAGTAAGATGCTGCCACGAAGGAATTTGTGAGAAATGAGTCCTGTCTCCTTTCCTCCCTGTGCACCCTAGACTTCCCAGCATAAGCTAGAACTGTAGGGTGACCTAAGTGGGTAGGAGAAAGGGGCATTAAGACATTCACCCGTATTAACAAATAAATGATAAAAGCAGCAAAACCACTTGTCAATTCCCTTGCAAGGTAAATTCAATTCCAAAGTGGATCTCCAATTGGAGACAAGCCAGGTTTATAGACAAACTATTAGAATTCAAATACAATCAGTGGAAAGTTACCCTGCATGGGTCTCTGCTACTTTCAGACATATTCGGAAGTGGAAATTAATTCTTTGACGTGAAGCAGCATTGCTAAAGAGGGTCTATGTTTGAGATAAATTCAGACTGAAAAGGCAGCGTCAACATACATGTGTTTTGATGAGATCTGTTAAAACAACGCAGTATGTATTAAGAATTAGCTGGGAAAATAGGAAACTGGGCCCTTTGGGTCACACTGGTAACAGGAACAATTTAATAAAACAATTAAGTTAGGGAGAAAATTTGTAAGTTCAAAATTCAATTGACAGCAGCAAAAGATTTTAGCATAAGGCATTAATTTTTAAAGCACATCAGAAAAAAAATTTCATTTATTTCTGTGAATACTGACTAAACAGACTCTACTCAGCCTATCTGTCAGTTTCCATCGCTCAATAATTAACAACTTGCCTTTAAGGATTTCAAGCAGATGAGTCAGCCTTGGAGAAGGTAAGGTCCATGCAGTCATTTTTTAAACTGTGCTCTACTAACAGACACCTAGAATCTAAAAGATTACTAAACTTGAGAATGGCAACCATATCTTTTTCATCATCCCCGAGGAAGATGACATAGGCTTATATTGCAACATGAGAAATTTGGGTTGAACATTTGAAAGAATTTCCTGAGAATTTTTAAACACTGAAACTATCTTTAAGTTTCCCGACAGTGGGTAGTTCTGTGACGCAGTTCAGAAAGGATGATTCATACTCAGTATCACTTCAAGGTTCCTTGCGGAGTCCTTGCCTGAAACACGCCCATCCCACTGCATCCATAGGCTGACTTTCTTTTCCAGCCCTCAGAGGAAAGGAGCTGTTCCTGCTGCCTGGTGGCAAGCACATGCTTTTTTCACCATGCCCTGCATTGCTCCTCCTATTGGGAATGGACAATCTCATGCTCAGCAAGCTCATGTTTAACTCCACCAAAGCACCTTCTCATTTGGCGGAAAAAAAAAAAAGAAATCAAATCATTACTAGATTCTTTCGGTTGTTGTTGGAGACAGGGTCTCATTCTGTTGCCCAGGCTGGCGTGCAATGGCGTGATCTCCACTCACAGCAGCCTTGACCTCCCAGGTTCAAGCAATCCTCCTGCCTTAGCCTCCCAAGTAGGCCAGGATTACAGGCATGCACCACATTCAGCTAATTTTTGTATTTTTAGTAGAGATGGGGTTTCACGATGTTGGCCAGGCTGGTCTTGAACTCCTGACTTCAAATAATCCACCCACCTCAGCCTTCCAAAGTGCTGAGGTTACAGGCATGAACCACCGCACCCAGCCCATTACTAGATTCTTATAACTGTGAGAGATAGGCCAGGATGGAAGGAGATGAGAAATCTAAATCCAGAGGTGGATTACATGCACTAGTGGGATTGTGTTTTCTGACATCCAGTCTTGTGTTCTTTTTATTACTCAAGAGGAGACACTAATCCTAGTCCTGGATAAAAGAGACACACCTTTTTCATCTCTGTAGGTCTGGAGTGGTAGGGAAATCCTAGGCTTCACAGTCAGAGTTGTTGGTGTTAAAACTCTGACTCTGCTATTTAATTAGTTGGGAGAACTAAGGTAATTTCCTTACCCTTGAATCTTCATTTTCCACATCTATAATGTGGAGAAAAATTGTTTTGATAAAGTTGTATAACAAATCTAAAGTACCAAGCATGATACCTTAGATAAATTAAATTAAAACCCTGCTTACCTCAGTTTGATTGCTTATCACCAATGTGTACCGAAACCCTCAACTTTGCTTGAACTCTAGGAAAAGTGACCAATGATCCAAGTAAAACACTTTTCCCCCTGTTCTCCTTTCTTTCCTACCTGATGTTATAAGAGACTTGGATAGCTTTAGCTTTAGTGAAAGAGTATCTTGCTAATCCCAGCAGTTATATTCTGTCCCATCATGATAGATGGGTCATCTAAAGGACACACTCTCAGAAGCAGTTATATACTGGAATACCAGAGCTGTCCATATCCAGCAGGAAGCAGAGAAGTCAAAGACATAGTGTGCCTGCTGGAAGACCAGGCTTCCCAGTCTGTTTAGCTTACTGATATCACTTGCTCAAATGACCCAACCTTCTGGACTCTGGACCTTTGCCAACCTTGGCCTCCCAGACCTGCTTTAGCCTATGAGCTTTTCAGGCTGACCCACCTGCTCTGACCTGTAGTTTCTGTTTCAGCCCCCAAGATGAACAGCAGCTACCTGCAGCAGGCTAAGACGGGGAGGGCTCTCAGCCTCTTGAATTTCTACAAAGCTGCGAGTCCTTCCCTCTCTTTTCTGGTGCTTCCCCTGCCTCACCATTAATGCCTTATAAACTCATTTCTGAGCCCTCATACTTCCCTGCTTTCTTATGGCATTCATCAGTTCATATCAAATCCATTATCAGGTATATTTAGTTGAGTTCATGCCCTCCAGGTTTACGCCCTTTGAAACTAAAAAGTCTCTTTGTCGATATTTTTCTAGTATTTTGTTTCTTCCATTCCAAATTCATTTCATTTTTTCAAGTTCTCTGTTATCACTGTCTCCATTTTTCTGGTTCGTTGGGCTCACCTTTCTCTCATGTAAAAGCATTTTGCAAAGTAAAGTTGAGGTCCAATATGAGGTATTCTTATGGCATACTTCTTGCCTGACCTTGTTCTCCAAAATTTACCATAAATGCTCATCTAGTCATTCTCTGAAAAATCACCTGGGCACTGGTGTGGGATGACATTTGAAGATAACTACTACGGGCAGAACTGAAAAGCATTATTATCTTTAAGTATGACTCTTTCAGAAGTTTGGAGTTATGCATAATTCCTGTTCACTAGGTTCTAGGATTTGGTACAAATGAATATTCCTTTTAATTTAACTCATGTCAAACAAATACTATTAGTATTAGCAAATACTCATTGAACACTGACTACCTGCCAGGCACTATGCTAACTATTTTATATGCATTATTTATTTTAATCCCCACAACAAAAAGATAGCTACTATTACTGTTTCAGATCAAAGGAAATTGGGGGGTTTCCAGGGGCAAATTAACCTAAGGACTCAGAGCTAGTAAGAGGTGGTTACAATTCATAGTTCATTTTTTTTTTTTTTTTTTTTTTAAGACAGAGTCTTGCTCTGTTGCCAGGCTGGAGTGCAAAGGCGCGTTTTTGACTCACTGCAACCTCTACCTTCCAGGTTCAAGCAATTCCCCTGCCTCAGCCTTCTGAGTAGCTGGGACTACAAGCAAACGCCACCACGTCCGGCTAATTTTTTATATTTTAGTAGAGATGGGGTTTCACCATGTTGGCCAGGATGATCTCAATTTCCTGATCTCGTGACCCACTTGCCTTGGCCTCCTAAAGTGCTGGGATTACAGGTGTGAGCCACCGCGCCCAGCCACAGTTCATATTCTGTTAAATAGAAGCTCCACCAAAGCCAATCTCCCAACAAATAACACCCTCCACGTCATTCCCTCCAACCCCACAGTCCTGTCTTCCTCCAGAGCACTACTCAGCAGGTACCTGCCCTAAGGGTCCCTCACATTGCTCCTGCTGGCCACCCCGACCCCCTTCATCTCCTCATCTTGGAATACTCCATTGATTGTGACCTGTTATCCTAGTTGTGTCATGCTAATGCTTACACATTTCCATTCTTCTGAAAATGTTTTCTTCATCTCAATCCTTTGACTGTTTCAGAAGACTATAAGCGCCTGAAAGTTTTTTTCTTTTGCAACTCCCTACACACAAGCAGACGCAGTATACAAGGAGTCTCAATATGAGCAGGCTGAATGGGGACTATGGTGTCCTTAATGACAAGATAGTCTTTTATAATTGGTCCAGGAAGGTTTCATGACTCACTGCTCAAACTCTGGAAGTGGTGATAAGCCTCAAACTTTATTATTAGCGTGAATCTAGCGAATCTGAGATAATTTTTTTTCCTTTGCTTTTAGTTTTAGGGATTAAGGTTTTGCATGTCTTGGTGATATGCGTGCAGCCACTTGCTGACCCAGACCACAAGGTCCCAAATAAGTGTCCTGGGTGGCCCAGGTAAGTTAATGGGGAAGAGGACCATGGCATACTGGCAACATAATAAGAATGACAATAGATAACATTTACTGAATGTTTACCACATGTCAGGCACTATTTTGTGTACCATAAGTATATAAGCTGATTAACTGCAACAATGCCATGAGTTAGATACCACCAATAATATGCAGTTAGCACATAGGTTTCTCTCAAGGCTTGGTAAAGACCCTGGAGGATCTGTCTCCATCCCCTCCTCGTCCCTACATCTACAGCTTTCTTAGCCACGCCTCATGTCTTCAGCATCTAGCCATGTCTTATATATGAGCATATCTACCTCTCTCCTACCTGTTTAAAACTCCTGGAAGCAACAGCTGTGTTGATTCTTCTCACAAGGGTGATACTGTAATTTTTCACATAGAAGAACTCAATAAATGACTGTGGATTTGAATGAAAACCTTGGCAGATCAAGTCATTGTATACAGCCAAAAAATTTAAGCATAATTTTATTATAATACATTTATTATAATACATTTCAAGGCTTACCTTAAACCACAAAGAAGTCACTTACATTTAAATTAGTGCAGGCTATGCTTTCTGGATTCATGATTTGAGAAAAAATGGACACAGCTTTTGCCAACTCATTCTAGAAAGAAGAGAAACAAATCATATTCCATATCATAGGAACTAATGTTATTGTAAAAGTTCACTTAGAGAAGGCAGTATATTCCTATTAAGGTGACCTCAGGGTTTTGAAGTCCACAAAGAAAAAATGTTTCGGAAATCAAAACTGAACACTCCATAAAACGCTCCATCCAGTCGCATATTGTTGAATGTTTTAACAGCCTGCCTGAGTCCAGTTCTTAAGACGCAGGCATAAAGTTGGCATTTCCCCTTCTCCTATTGGAATCAGCTTCTAAAAATAGGAACAAGGAACAAAGTGCAAAGCCTGTCTTTGACATACATAATTAGAACATAGAAACCTCAAACCACAGCAGAGCTGGAAACACTGCCAGAAACATTGGAAATGGAGGCTGGCAGGGTTCAGGAGAAAGCAGTCAGAGGTGGACAGTGCTCTGTATCTCACAAAGAACCTACAACAGTACAACTCTCAAAGGTAAGGGCACAACCTGAAGTACAAAACCTAAATTCCTATTTACAATGATGAGAACAGAGTGTAGGACTAGTAAAGAGAACTTCCGTGGATCCTTGTGGTGGCAGAGAAGAGGCTAGTCAAGCGTTTCCGTAGACAAGCCATATTCATAGGAAGCAGGAGGTTCCTAAGACGGCAGCAGCAGAGAAGAGACTGCATACCAAAACCTACCTCAGTGCCTATTTCTGTTGACTTAAAAAAATGAAGCCTGTGTATACTTGTAGATAAACTCTGGCTTATATGAAGAAAAATCCTGCTAGTCTAGAACAGTGCTCTGGTGTCCCGCTCTGTTGTTCTCTCTCTCTCTGACATGAATCTACAAATGACTGATCTAAAAGAAACAAGTTTTTCTTTTATTTTTGAATTTATTTATTTATTTGTTTATTGAGACAGAGTCTTGCTCTGTTGCCCAGGTTGGAGGGTAGTGGTGGAATCATGGAGCCTCAAACTCGTGGGCACAAGCTATTTTCCTGCCTCAGTCTCCTGAGCAGCAAGGACTACAGGCATGTACCATGTACTACTGCACCTGTTTTATTTATTTACCTATTTTTTTGTAGAGACAGGGTCTCCCTATGTTGTCTTGGCTGGTCTCAAACTCCTGGCCTCAAGTGATCCTCCCCTCTCCCAAAGTGCTGGGATTACAGGCAGGAGCCATTGTGCTAGGCCTGAAACTTACACTTTTCAACGATGAATAGTCAAAAAAGAACCACCACATGACACTCATAAAGAAGGTATTTTCAAAAGGAGGAAAGGAACACAGTAGAACAAAATTAAGAAAACAACTGGTACAGTGGCTCACGCCTGTAATCCCAGCACTTTGGGAGGCTGTGGCAGGCAGATCACTTGAGGTCAGGAGTTCAAGACCAGCCTGGCCAACATGGTGAAACCCTATCTCTACCAAAATACAAAGATTTAGCTGGGAACACACCTACTAAAACACAAAAATTTGACGGGCGCATGCCCGTAATCCCAGCTACTCAGGAAGCTGAGGCAGGAGAATCACTTAAACCCAGGAGGCAGAGCGGAGGTTGCAGTGAGCCAAAACTGCAACACTGCACTCCAGCCTGGGCGACAGAGTGAGACTCTGTCTAACAAAAAAAAAAAAAAAGAAGAAAGAAAAGCAAAGAATATAACTGGCCACCAATGAAGAAACCTTAATTGAAAAATATTTCCATGGATATAGAAGATAGAAATGAGAAAAATGAACAAGATCACGTCAATCAGAAGTGGAAAAAAATCAGGCAGGCCTTAGATTTCTCCACAGCAATATTCTATACCAGAAGACAGAAAAGCAATGTCTAAAAGTACCTCAAGAAAAGCAAATGTCACCCTGAAATTGTAAATCTGGCCAAACTGTATGTAGTTCAAGTACAAAAACAACAGGCAAATAAAATAATTTAAAATACCAAGAACTCAAGGGATATTGTTCCTCCAAAGAATTTACTAAAATACTCACTTCAGCCAACAAAGAGAAAACTGGAAAAACAATTAGCACCTAACAACCTGTTTAGCTATACAAAGGACTCAAAAGTGGGGAGTATGGCTACAGAACAGAGCGTAAATGTTATATGCCTGGACAATGAAGCAACGTTAACACTAACGAAAGTTAGAAAGAGAAGGAAAAGAGATGAAAGGTGAAGAAGGCATTCCCATTTCCTTATCTTTATTATCAGCAGGCCAAAAAATATCACTGAAAACTGACAAATCAAGTACATTTAAGAGTAAAGTGAACACTATCAAAGTAAAATATGAGCTAAAATGGGATGTTGGAGGGGGAGGAAGAAAATAAGATGAAAAACAGAGGAAATACACTGTTTTCACCATTACTTATATTAGGGAATTAACAGGTCTTGTCCAAAGAATTAAAGAATTAAGAAAATCAAAACTATGGTTTTAAAGTCACCACTAGAGCAAAAATACCAACTAGAGAAAATAACCACATGGCATAAGATAGTAGAAAAACTTACAGAAACAAAAAGCATCAAATGAAACCTAAGATCAAATATGTCATATTAATATAAATGGATATTAAAAGATTAGCATCATATTATAAAGCAACATAGAAATTTATGCAGTATATAAGAGATAAAGTTCAAACAAAACAATTCAGAAAGATTGCAAAAATAAAGGATAGGAAAAGTTGTATACTGGGCAAATGCAAACCTCATCAAAACAAAGAGAGAAATAAGCAAAAAGAGGGATAGAGTTATTAATATTAGATAAGGTGGAATTCAGGGCAAAAGCAGTAAACATTCCTAGATAGGCACTTTATAATGCTACAGGGAGGGATTCACAGTGATGATGTAACAGTGATGATGTATCTGTGCACCAAACAGTATAACTTAGACTTAAATAAAGAAAAACTACAGGAGCTATACAAAGAAAGAAAAACACATGTCTTCGAAGAGACTTTAATTCACTCACTCACCTCATGACAGATTAAGAAGACAAAATAATTCCCCTGGACAGCGAGAGAAGCTTAGAAAGTTAAAAAAAAGATCTTGGCCCAGCAGAGGCCTAGAAAGTGTATAATCTCTTAAGTCTCGTCCTTCAGTGACTCTTCCCAGCAGTATATGGAAATGGATCACCCTCATGTTTTGATTTCTAATAATAAAGAGTTCTCCAGCTATATTTTACCAGCCAGGAAAACAACCTGGTTTGGTTACTATTTTTCTGCTATAAAATTTCCTTTTACCACATAGGAAACATATAAAGCATTTCATATTTTCTAGGCTCTGGAATAGGAAATCTCAGGAGAGGCTCTTCCAGAGGGATGTGTGTTCCAGGGTTCCAGCTCTAACTCTGGCATCACTGAGGCATGACCTCAGGGAGGTCCCCTCTTATCTCTGGGTCTCTGCTACCTCCACCTGTCCAGTCAGGGGAATGAGGCTAAATGATCACTAAAGTCACCCAAATAACAGCAGTAGTTGGGTATAACTATGAAGTATGTGATGGATCCCACTTCTACAATGGGTTGACACAGCAGTCTTCATTCATCTGAGGCTAATTCAACTTTGGAGAGCATTAAATTAAACTGTTCTCTGAGAACGTTACAACGTCATCCGATGACTTGCAATTTTCATTTTAATTACTTGAGAAATTTCTCTACCCTTCTATTTAGAAATGCATGTTAGGTCCCCAACTGTAAATATAAACATTCTTTGCCGGTACAGGTATAGATATAGGTTGCCATGGCAACAAAGGCATTGGTCTCTTTATGGGGACTACTTCTTTATGATGCAGTCAGAAGGAAAAAAGTAAAAGCAAGGACAAATAAAAGTAATGAAGTCCTGGCCACTCCCAGTTTACTTATGTACACCACAAAGCTTTACCTGATTCAGAGCTAATGCCACAGCAAAACAGGATGCTCTCCTGGAGAGAATTTCTCCTTTGAGTAGAGCTTCTTCTCTTAATGTAGTACAGATTTTGAAAGACTCAGGGCTATTCTGTGAGGAGACAGGATTGTTCGATTAATGTTATAAACCTTTAAATTCAATAAAATGATTAATAGTGCTCAATATTTAGAGTTCCTTTTGTAAGGATTTCCTAGAGCCTACCTTAAGCCACTTAAAAGATTAAGCCCCATATAAACACTATTTGCAAATACACCAGGCTACTGATATGTTAGCAGGTCAAATCTAAATTAACTTTATTTTTAAAGCTCATTTTCAATTTTCTGAATCGGGGCAGTTTTTACCAGAAAATAAACACATCTCTTTGTATCTGGGCAGGCTAGTTTCTAGACACAGACCCCATAGTTTACAAGTATAAAGGTTCTGCCTGCTACTATATTAAATAGCTGATTAAGGCTCAACAACACCAGGAAACTTTTTCTGGGGAATTTCCAATCTGAAAATATTCATATGTCAAATATTTGAAAACATGAACACTAATTTGAACATAAATTATAAAAGAATCCTCTGAAAACAGAAACCTCAAAAAGAAAAATCCAAGAATGTCAGTGATATAAAAACAGCAGTGGTAGAACCAAATCCTCTTCCTTTGTGCATGCTGTGGGGGATTAGGTTTATGAGAGCAGCCTGGCTGTGCAAACTATGTCATCTGTCATGACAGGAGTTGCAACTCCTGTCAAAATAGAGTTCAAATGGGATGAGAGAGGACAGTTCCCAGAATTGATGTGGAATTTTTACTGGCTGACCAGATCACTTTTTCAACTCATCTCTACTGGGTGAAACAAGTTATTCTTGGACACAACACAGGGGAGAAAATCCTCTGGCCTTTCCTAATTTTTTATTTTATTTTTTGAGACGGAGTCTCATTCTGTTGCCCAGGCTGGAGTACAAGGGCACGATTTCGGCTCACTACAACCTCTGCCTCCCCAGTTCAAATGATTCTCCTGCCTCAGCCTCCAAAGTAGCTAGGATTACAGGTATGTGCCACCACTGGCTAATTTTTGTATTTTTAGTACAGACAAAGTTTCACCATGTTGGCCAGGCTGGTCTCGAACTCCTGACCTCAGGTGATCTGCCTGCCTTGGCCTCCCAAAGTGCTGGGGTTACAGGCGTGAGCCACTGCGCATGGCCTCTAAGCAGAACTGAAATTCTCATCATTGCAGCATACACTCAGGGAGGCATCCCTAAGTGGAAGATGAGAAGGCTGAGAATTACAATGCTGAATAAGTGATGCTCTAGTGCTGTGTGGTTTTTTTTTTTTTTTTTTTTTTTTTTGCCTCCTAGAATTGCAGAATGGTATGAATGAAAGAATTATTGAATCCAGAGGTCAGCAAACTATGACGCTTGGGTTAAATGTAGCCTACAGCTAAGAACGACTTTAACATTTTTAAAGGCCTATAAGAACAAAAACAAATAATATGGGGCAGAGTTCATATGAGGCAAAGACATACATGGCCCCCAAAACCTAAAATATTTACTATCTAGCCTTTTATAAGAAAAGTTTGCTGACTCCCAAATCTATCTCATTTGTAAAATGAGATAGGTGATCAGTTCACAGCTATATAAGCCATATATATAAGCTATATAATACCAAAGTGGAGACTAGACTCCAAGTTTCTCAATTTCCAGTTGGTTTTCCTTCCACTATAACCCAGCTATCCCCTTGTTTTGGAAAACTGGCATTGCTACACTCTTCAGGAGGGTTTTTCAACAGCCCATGTTCTTCCACTTCGCTTAGTGTTCCTTTGTTTTCAGTACAAAGAGGTTTTGTGTGCCAGGTTTCCAAAGTTTAAATGGTATGAATGACAACAGTAATACATTAAACATTGATCATTTCACTATTTCAATAATCATTCACTAAACATTGAAGAAACAGTTTCTGTAGGCAAGAAATAATCCTGGTACAGTAATAATAAAATAACTTTTTTTTTTTTTTTTTTGAGACAGAGTCTCACTCTGTTGCCCAGGCTGGAGTACAGTGGCACGACCTTGGCTCACTGCAACCTCTGCCTCCTGGGTTCAAGCGATTCTCCTGCCTCAGCCTCCTGAGTAGCTGGGATTACAAGGTGCATGCCACCACGCCCAGCTAATTTTTTGTATTGATAGAAGAACTTATAAGTCATGGTCTCTGTCCTCAGCGTTCACTTTCATGTCACATATGTTTATTAAAGAACTACTGGATAGCAGGCACTGTGTTAGGTGGTAGGATACAAAGATGCCTCAAGGAGCTCACATTCAAGTGGAGAGAATGGAACGTGCATCTACTAAGTACAACATTAGGCTGTGTCAGAAGTACCAGGGAGGTGATACAAATAGAGCACAATTAAGGGATATCTGGAGGTGACAAACATCACTTCCAGTTTCAGTGACTATAAAAACCTTCAAATATGAAGACAAAGTAGTCCTTGAAAGCTCAATGAAGGAAGCTAAGATTTCCATAGACAAGGACAACAGGGAAGATGGATCTAGCAGAGTCCAGCATGCGAGATGACTTTAAAGCAGAGCCCGAACCCAACACATTGCCTCTTGTTCTCACTATCCACACAATCACCAGAGAAGAGTGAAAGATGAAAAAATTACTTTTCCCATAAAACTGTCTGATAGGGCTAACTTGAGTTTTCTAAAAATAAATACATTTAAAATTAAAACATTTGCACCAGATGGAAAACAGACTTCAGAGGAACTGAATTTTATTTATAGAGAGAAAAAAAATCCTCTCTCAAAGACTTCCCACAATGCTCTCAAAGTTTAGGGGAAGGAGTCTTACCAGTTTGTAGCAAATTGCAAAAGCAAGAACATAGGTATCTTTGGTGAACTTCACATCTTGGTTTTTCATCTCTATCAATACTTCCAAAGCACCTGCCAAAAGTGAGAGTGGATCACAGTGTTAATCAGATTTCCTCTACTGTTGGCCCCCAAAGCGCTCATCTGTTCAGCACTATCTACAGAAAAGTGTATTTCAACAAAATAAAAGCTATTTCTCAAGTCATTTAGCAATTAGCTAAATGTTGAAATAAACTATGAGGTCAAACAGGAAGAACTAATGTTTTAAAAGCTGCTTCACAATTTTAGCATAAGTAAAATCTGGGATATTTAGTTTAAGGGATGATATGCAATACGATGTTTTCAAACTTCATAAGGTCTCCAGAATTCAGCCACTTATCAGGGATATAAGAATCATTTTTGCATGACTCATTTTCTCCCCTAATTCCCAGGCCAGCAAACAGCAGAATTTTTCAGCAAATAGAAATTGCAGTACTTACTTTCATATTTGCCTTTGATAAATAACATGTCCATCAAAATATTGAATGATGTGGAGTCTGAGAAGAAACCTCGTAAATGCTAATGAAGAAGAACAATACAGTTTGGTTAAAAGTTAAAACTATTTATTGAGGAGGTACTTTTACTGTCTCTTATCTATCCAGGTCTCATTTTTCTGCATACTTTGCTCATTTGGCCATCTGAATTCTCTAATATATTTTATATACTCAGGTTTTATTTTTGAAAAAAGTTGGCCGGGCACGGTGGCTCACGCCTATAATCCCAGCACTTTGGGAGCCCAAGGCAGGTGGATCACGAAGTCAGGAGTTCAAGACCAGCCTGGCCAACAGGGTGAAACCCAGTCTCTACTAAAAATACAAAAATCAGCCAGGCATAGTGGCAGGCGCCTGCAATCCCAGCTACTCAGGAGGCTGAGACAGAGAATTGCTTGAACCCAGGAGGTGGAGGTTGCAGTAAGCTGAGATCGTGCAACTGCACTCCAGCCTGGGTGACAGAGCGAGACTCTGTCTCAAACAAAAAAAAAAAGAAAAAAGTTAAAATGCTTTCCACTCTCTTGGCTGTCATGCTGAGAGGTACAGCAAGAGATCTCTGGGTTTCACAACTACCATGAAGGACGTCTTTAAGGAAACGTCATCTGTCATGCTTAGGAGAAAAGAAACTAGCTAATTAACCCTGGCAGAGTGGTCCTAGAAACTAGGTGCCAGCTATTAACATGAAATGGTAGCTATAAATATACTTGAGGACTAAGGCAGGAGGGTCTCACAACTATGGTCTTTTTTTGGCAACGGATAATACAGAATTGATTACTCGCCTTTTGAAATAATTCTCCAAAACAGTGGTTCTCAACATTTTTTTCCAACTTGTATGTATGTATTTAATTGACAAATAAAAATACATTTGGTGGCTCACGCCTGTAATCCCAGTACTTTGGGAGAGAGAGGCGGGATCGCTTGAGGCCAAGAGTTCGGGACCAGTCTGGGCAATACAGCAAGATCCCATCTCTTAAAAAAGTAATAAAAATTAAAAAAATTAACTGGGTGTGGTGGCACAAGGCTGGAGTCCTAGCTACTTGGGAGGCCGAGGTGGGAGGATCACTTGAACCCAAGAGTTACGAGACTGCAATGAGCTATGATAATAGTGCCACTGCATTCCCGCTTAGGTGACAGAGCAAGACCCCGTATCCAAACAAAAACCCAAAAAACAGTACGTTGTTTTGAAATATGTATATATTACAGAATGGTTAAGCTAAGCTAATTAACAGATGCATTACTTCATGTACTCATTTTGTGTGGTGAGAGTACATAAAACCTGTTCTTAGGCAATTTTGAAGAATACAATACATTGTCATTACCTATAGTCACTATGTTGTACAGAGAAATCCCTTGTACTTATTCCATCTAACTGAAATTTTGTATCCTTTGACCAACATCTTGCTAACATCTCAACATTTTGTGTGCCCTGATAATGGGACACATGGTATTCAAATGTGTCATTAAACGCCTTGCTCAAGTCCACTCTTTTCTGAGCACCTACTACGCAGACCCTGTTCTAGGTGCTGAGAATAAAGAAATGATAAACAGGACATACATACACCCTGCTCCAAACCCAACTAGGGTTTGTAATCCAGCAGAGCTTAAATTCTGGTGGAGAAGACAATGAATAAGACAAGTGAAAAAAAAATTAATTTCAGCTATTAGTGAGGTCTATGAAGAGCAAGTAGAGAAGACAGATGGAAGGTAGTCAGGGAAGGCACTGTGAGAAGAGACCTCAGTGAGGTCAAGGAGGGAGCCTCACGGATGAGGATGCAGAATGTTCCAGTTAGAGGCTGTGAGCTCGCCATGGCTGAGGAAGAATACATAGGTCCAGAGTGAAGTCAGCAAGGGAGAATAGGGAGATGGCACAATGGGCCCCCTAGGTCAGAGTCAGGGGTCTGGGTTTTCTTCGAAGTGTGAAGGAAAGCCACCAGAGCAGCCCCAGCCAATGGAAAAGTATTTTGAGTCACCAAGGATATTTCAGAATCACAACATATGTGACTCTAAATTTTCAATTAGCCTCACTTAAAAAAGTAAACAGAAATAGACTAAATCATTTAACCTACTATAATGTAATTTCAACATGTAATCAATATACAAATTATTAACATACATTGCATTCTTTTTATAACAAGTAATTAAAATGTAAATTTGAGTTAGCCACAGTTCAACGACTCCATGTGGCTACCATGTTGGCAACACTACAGGGTTTTAAGTAGGGGATAAGAGAAGTTCGGGTAGAAGCAGGATTAGGTCCTATGTCACTTACTTGAATTTGTTCATCCTACTCCAGAAAAGTTACTTATACGTGAATTTTTCATATACAAGCAGGCTAAAAAAAACACTTTGCTTTCATCTTTTTTTTTGTTTTTATCACCATACTCGTGGCTATGATTTATTACAGTGGGAAGCTTTTGTTTTCCTTTAACTGAAACATTAACATATGTTTATTAAAAATAGTAAAATAATACAAAAATGTATAAAGTAAAAAGTGAGAATTTTTAATAATTCTACCCCTAAAGATAAAGTGAGTTAGTGTATATCTTCCCAGTATGTACGAATTTATATTTTGTTAAAATGTTAATGTTAGTATGTCTTTTTTTATGGAAAAAAAAACAGGATCGAACTATTTGTACTGTTCTAAAACAACCTTTTCTCTGCTAACTAATATATTATGGTCATCTTTCTAATACACAGGTGTCATTAAAGAGGGGCAAGCCTAGAGTTAACATGCCCACCATGTACAGAGAAAATTTTGTAGGAAAAAAGAGTAAGAGGCAGAAAAACAACTCAGCTTGTTATGTAAGTTACTAAATATACAAAAATGTACCTGGTGGTCAGCTGTGGCCCCAAAATTTAGCAAATATTTCTGATTATGGGAAACTCAGTCTCATGAAAAGCAGTCTAAGCTTATACTCCCCCAAAGTGATATTTCTGTCCTCTACATGGTCTCTGGTAATCAAAATGACTTTATTATAAATGAGTGAATTTATAATGTCTCTAGGTCACAGTTTCTTTATCTACAAAATGGAAATCTACCTTATCAAGGCTATTGTGAGAAACAAATAAAGTGAAATATTTAAAGTACTTAAACACAATGCTGAGGACATAGTAAATATTCAATGAGTAGCTATAAAAATAATTATTCGGTGAAACCCCGTCTCTACTAAAAAATACAAAAAACTAGCCGGGCGAGGTGGTGGGCGCCTGTAGTCCCAGCTACTCGGGAGGCTGAGGCAGGAGAATGGCGTAAACCCGGGAGGCGGAGCTTGCAGTGAGCTGAGATCCGGCCACTGCACTCCAGCCTGGGCCACACAGCAAGACTCCATCTCAAAAAAAATAAATAAATAAAATAATAATAATAATTATTATTATTATTTACTTTTGTTTTTAGGAACAGAAAGTCAGAATATGTGAGGGAAAGTATTTTGAAAATAGAAAAGCACCTCCCAAATGTAGTCTTCAACCAGAAAAATACCAATACAAAATCGAGAAGGAACACAGGTAAAGGATAGGAATGTCAGTCTTTAAATGGAGACTGTCTTAAGCTCTTCTCTATTGAAAGCCCCTAAAAGAGCAGGTGTACAACCCACAATGATACACATCCAAGGTAGGATCATCTGTACCTATACCTCCTCCACACTTGTTCTATATCACTCCACCCCTCTTTCACACAAACTGACTGCAAAGAAACTTAAAAATGCAGAGAAGTGCTCATTAGGCCCAGCAGCCTTTCTTTGAAAATCGTTTAACCCAGGAATAATGTGCATGGAAGAGATGCCTTTTCCAATATCACCAAAAACACATACATTGGCAGAGAAAACAATTAGGAAACAATCACCTGGTCTTTCAAGAACTCCACTGCAGATTCGTCGAGATCCAACTCATAACACAGCCTCACAAAAAGCGGTCCAAACTTATACTCCCCCAAAGTGATATTTTTGTTCTCTGCATGGTACCTGGTAATGAAAATGATTCAATGAGCCAAAAGGTAGGACACAGGAAAAAGGACAGACACAGACTGTGGCATGTACTATGCCAGGTGCTGGGACACAACAGAGAATAAAGTTCTCTCACAGTCTGGAGGAGGAGAAGTGGAGATTTCAGACAATCAGGAATCCTGGAGTGCAGAAGTATACCAACCATTTAAATAAACAGAGTTTATAGCAGACTGACATAAAATAAAAGAAACAGGAAAAACGTATGTTGTAATCATTCTCTAAATTTAGAAACAACCCCGAGACTGAGTGTGAGCACATCTTAGGAAATAGCAGGAGTCTAGTAGCATCTGTAAGTGCATCAGAATGGGCCCCACCCAGAGGAGAACAAGGGAAAGAAGCGGGGGTGATGCTCTGTGTTCCTGGAGGCTGGCTTCACCCTCATATAGGATGGCAGGCAACCAACAGTCACATTTACAATTTACAGCAATCTCTCTGCTTTTCTAAGTTTGGGAAAGGTACACAGGAGTTACGATCACCTGGCTAAACAAATTAAATGTAGTTTCCAATGTTTACGTTTTAGGAAAAGGCTAATCTCAAAGACAATGATGTGTTCTATGTGGCTTGAGATTTCTACAGGCAGCCAGTCTGTCAGTCAGAACTGCATATCACTACTGTAAATTTACTTTCAATAACTAACTCTTTTTACTTTAGACACCAAGAGGACAATATGTGACAAATATCAACAACTCATGATTACACGTAAATCGGATTTGAGAAAGATTCATTATGAATCTTCATATTCATATTTATTTTAGATTTAGATTCATAAAATGAGTGAACCTAAAATATCTTGGGGAGAAGCACTGACGACAAAACAGGATACTTTTTACCTTCTGCTAAAAATCATCGAGGAGTTAGAGTAATTACACTAGTCTATTCTAAATGCATATACTACAATGATACCATAATAGAATGATGAGGTGTACTTTGATACATTTCATTATCCACTTATAGAAGTTACAAATAGGCTGGGCGCGGTGGCTCACGCCTGTAATCCCAGCACTTTGGGAGGCCGAAGCAGGCGGATCACAAGGTCAGGAGATCGAGACCATCCTGGCTAACACGGTGACACCCCGTCTCTACTGAAAATACAAAAAAAAAAAAAAAAAAAAATTAGCTGGGTGTGGTGGCAGGTGCCTGTAGTCTGAGCTACTCAGGAGGTTAAGGCAGGAGAATGGCCTGAACCCAGGAGGCAGAGCTTACAGTGAGCCGACATCGTGCCCCTGCACTCCAGCCTGGGCGACAGAGCAAGGCTCCATCTTAAAAAAAAAAAAAAAAAAAAAAAAAAAGTTACAAATAATATTCATTGCTTCATTACAACACTTATAAATTGAGTTGTTGGAAGGCAAAATAGGATAGTGGTTAAGGGTTTTTAGGCTCTGAATCCAAACTGATCATTCAAATCCTAGCTCTTCTACGTGTGTGATGATGAGCAAATTAATTAACTATTCTGCACTTCCGTCTCCTCATCTGTAAAATGGAGGGAAGAAGAGAACCCAACTCAGTTTTTTTTTGCGACGATTAAATGAGATGATGTGCCTGGCACATAAGTCTTCAACGTATGTTAGCCCTTATAAAATGTAAGGCATGCTAAGGAAAACATCTTCAAACATCAACATATTTCAGTAAATATTCTCATGAGAAACTTGTGCCAGATTAAAAGCAAAAGAAAGCAAAAACAAGTTTTCTGATTTGACATTAACATGCTAAATGACATTCACATTAATAAAAGTGCTAGAAAGTCACTGAGATAATGAATTGCCTTCTGGACAAGAAATATTCAAGAGGATCTAAAATCCCTCAATAAACCAAACAGCATTTGGTCATCATAACGAGGGTATTAAGATGCTCCCCATTTTTGGCTCAATAAAAAGCTTATGTTTCAGCTCATGACTCTCCTTTCCCCGTCATGGGCTGCCTGACTCAGGGAGAAAGAGAACATGTTGGTTGTGCCTTGGATCTACCCATCTTTCCACTTGTCCAGCTGTCTACAACCAGAGAAGGAAAGGTCAGCAACTAGGTAGAGATTTATTAGCATTAGTAAAGGAATTGAGCAATACTTTTGAATATTTATGATAAAAATAAGAGTAGAAAGAGTGCTCAGAATATTTATCTCATTTTACTACTCTTACAAACATTGAATAGCTTTGTGTAGTAAAATGTGTGAGAGGAAAACATGCCAGAGGGAAATGATTTAACTTTGTGAAACTGAAATACAGAATTAAGTGTGCAGATACAGTGTGACTTTAAATTAGCATAACACTTTTGGAAAATAATCTGACAGTTACATATTGATAAACTTTAAAAAGTTCATACCCTCCGATCCCCAAAAGGAAACAAAGAGTAAGTTTTAAGGAGCGAGTTTCTCATCATGACATTATTTATACTGGTGAAAAATTAGAAAAAACTTCAATGCCCAACAATATGGGCATAGTTAATGAAACTACTTAACGTACAATAAATACTATATTGTCATTAAACTATGATTCCTAAGGATATGATTAACAAGAAAATATATTAATTTAGAAAATAATTATACAGCAATAACTATAACAAATCTTTCAAAACAACGAAATCTTTGCATCTGTGGAAAAAAAAAAAACTGCAAAAATATTAACAGTGGTTTCTTAGATGGAAGCAACAGGCCCCAAAGATGGCTGCCATCAATTCCTTCCCTCTCTGTATGTGCATATGGCTCCATCCATCCATAGGTAGAATCCTTTTCCCCACCTCTTGACTTTGGTCTGGCCAGGCAACTTGCCTTGACCAAGAGAAGCCATGCCAATTCTGGGCAGCTCTATCATGCCTGGCAGCTCACATCTGGGTTGTGGGCCAGTGCAGCTCAAACCAACAAATGAATGATGAGGCACTCCAGAAAGAGGGGGGGAGGCCACATGGAGGAGCAATGAGGCATCACAAACTCAAGAGAGGCCTTCTTGGACTGTGCAGTACAGCCCAGCTATCACCTGACTGCAAATGAGTGAGTGGCTTCATCTGACACCAACCAAGAACTGCTCAGTGGAGATGGGCCTGAATTCCTGATCCAAGGATTATAAGAAATAATAAATAGTCACTGTGTTAAGCCATTAAGTTCTGGTGTGGTTTGTTATATAGCAACAGACAACTGAAACAGCAGAATTTGTGATATATTTCTTCTCTCTACTTTTTGGTGTTTTTCAATTTTTCAATGAATTTTTAAATTTTTTTTTTAACTTAAAAAAAGATATTTTTTCATGTTATAAAATTAATGTCCACTGTAAACAAGTTTGAGAAATCAGAAAAATATACATTTAGACAAACAAAAAATACATAATCCATAATTTCCAGAGAACCAGTTAACTTTTGGTAGACAATCTTTCAGTATTCTTTATATGATTATCTTGTATTTCTCTCTATAAATGTACATATAAATGCAGGTTCATATGTAGAAACAGATCTTTTAAAAATGGAAAGGAGGGCTGGGCGTGGTGGCTCATGCCTGTAATCCCAGCCTTTGCGAGGTTCAGGTAGGCAGATCACTTGAGTCCAAGAGTTCGAGACTAGCCTGGCCAACATGGTGAAACCCCCTCTCTATTAAAAATAAAAAAATTAGCCAAGCGTGGTGGCAGGCGCCTGTAACCCCAGCTACTTGGGAGACTAAGGCAGAGAGAATTGCTTGAACCTGGAGGTGGAGGTTGCATTGAGCTGAAAGATCGCACCACTATACTCCAGCCTGGGTAACAGATCGAGACTTCATCTCAAAAAAAAAAAAGAAAATAGTTAAAAAAAAAAAAAAAATGGAAAAGAGCAATGAACGTAATTTCAGAAATGAAGTCTATTGATTTGATGTCATACTGCTCCCTGGTAAGTGAAGCCTTTGCTGGCTTTCCCAGTGGCAGGCTATGCTTACATGTGAGTTCTTTCTGACATGGGAAACTTTAATAATGGATCAGAAAGGCATAGCAGGACTGGAGAAGGGAGAATAGTTAGGAGTCCACTGAAAGGATTCAGGTGAGAGACATTAAAGCCTGAACTAAGACACTGCCAATGGGGAGAGAGAGAGAGGAGGGCTGGAGCTGAGGGAGATACCAAGGAAGCGGAACCAAGAGGATTTCTTACCCTATCAGGAAAGAGAGGCAAATGAGATGAGAGTAAAGAGGCTCCAAAATATCTGTCCTGAGTGACTAGCCAGTGAGAAGGAAAACAGACGAAGAGCAATGAATTTGCACATGTTGAATTTGAAGACCTAGGGGATATGTCAGTGGAGTTAGTGAATAGGCTGGTAACTTCTTTAGACATAAAATATCTGCTTTTCTATCCTCAGCACCCAGCATGTAGTAGGAACCCAGTAAGTGTGTGCTCAATAAGTGAATATAAGTGTCTGGAGTTCAAGGTAGGCATCTGAACAAGAGATTTGGAAGTCACTGGTGTAGAGGTGGCAACATCTTCGAAGTGGATGAGACTGCTCACAGAAAGGAACAGAGTAAGAAGGGATGAGGGTGGCAGCATTCCAAGGAAATGCCTCACCTGTAAATGACATCTTTAGCCAGCTCCACGTGGTCCCGGGACTCACACAAATGAAGTAAGGTTATCAACTCCTCCTTCAAGATGAGCTTGTTCTGGGTCAGCTTCTCTTTCAAGTTTCTAAAATAGGTTTCTGGAAGAAAGCACAGTATGGTGACCATCACTCAGGCTGACTGGGAGTAGAAGGAGTCTGACCTCAGGAAGATGGGGAAGCCCTACCCCGCCTCACTGCAGAGGGGTACTGAGAGGGGCTCAGGGATGCACAGCTGCCATCACTGGCCAATCTCCTCTGGAACAGTGTCAGCAGATGGCATCTGTCATAGGAGGCAGGGGCATGGGCACAGGGCCAGGCCCACTCAAGACTCTCTAAAATAAAATCTCTGGGGTAAGAGCTCAAGAATTGGCATTTTTGATTCCCTAGGTGATCCTCTGGTATACTAAAGTTTGAGAATTACTGTCCCAGAGGCTTGGCTCAAATAACTGAATCTATAGGTGACTCATGAGAAAAAGAAAGAAAATGTAGCCAGACACCCAAACCGTCAATTGGCAGAGAAACAAACAGGAAAACTAAAAAGAAAATGTCAGTTGAAGGTAGGTTTGTCCACAATGGTGGACCCACATGAGTCATGTTTCTTTCATTTGATTCAACTTCACCTCTTTTTCATTCGTCTCGGTCTCATTTTACTCAGCTGTTAGAAGGCATGCTAAAGTACTATGTAATGGGCAGGGGGGAAAACAGTCCTCAAACAGCAGCAAACAGTTTTTCAGTGACAGAATCGTTTCAATGTCATCACAGTCTATCATTCTTCCTTGTCTTTGTATCTGATCAACTGTGGGGACAAAAACCAAAAGGAGGCACCTCTTCTTGGCATCAATAAGGGGCTTTATTCCCATCAAAATGTGGGGTGAAAAGCAAAGCAGGCACTAACCAAGCATCTGCTTTCCAGAAGGCAGAACTGTTGTCAGTATCAGACGCTGCCAGGAAATAGCTATAGGATTCGTTCCAAGGCCCAGAGCTTTGAAGGAATGTTGCTGAAAGGAGAGGCACAAATACATCTAAAACACAAGAACTAGAAGCAGAGGCACTGTTCTCGATTTAAAAGAAAAGACCTACTAGGTTTGAGATAATGCAGTGGATCCTCCAATTTTTATTTGCAGAACCACGTAACCGTTAAAGGCTCTAGAGATGGAAGGACCTGGGCTGAAATCTAAGGTCGGTCACTTGCATTCTGATGGAGACCCTTGTCTCTGAGACTTGATTCCTCATGTATAAAGTAAGGATCGTGGTACCTTCCTCATAGGGTTATCTGAGATGATAGACGTAAAGCATTTGCCATATGGTAACTGCCAGTAAATAGAAACATTATTGTTCTCATTTTCATTCCTTCTGTCGCCTGTTAGATCTACGAGGATTTAGTCTATTAAATATTTCTAAGCAACTTCCAGTCTAAAAAGTCTCAAGTCATCAAAGAGATGATGTTACATCTTGTACCTCTTAATCTGCCTTAATAAACCTTAAGAGGCTGGGCACAGTGGCTCATGCCTGTAATCCCAGCACTTCGGGAGGCCGAAGTGGGCAGATTACTTGAGGTCAGTAGTTTGAAACCAGCCTTGCCACCATGGTGAAACCCCATCTCTACTAAAAATACAATAAGTAGCCAGGTGTGGTGGTGCACGCCTGTAATCCCAGCTACTGGGGAGGCTGAGGCACAAGAATTTCTTGAACCTGGGAGGCAGAGGTTTCAAGGAGCGGTGATCATGCCACTGTACTCCAGCCTGGGTGACAGAGTGAGACTCTGTCTCAGAAAAAAAAAAAAAAAAAAAAAACCTTAAGAATCCATTATTTCAACAGATATAACTTGTGTTTTAAAACAAATCAATCAACACTTGTTTGTCATATAATCATACTCAGAAGTATCCTTCTTTGTGTGTGAGACACCAAGAAGGATAAGGAATAGTTCCTGCCCTCAAAGAACTTAAAGCAAGGCAAGCTAAATTTATACAAAGCTACCTGAAAACGATGGAGGAGGTGACACGTGAATGACTATAAACACAATAGGACTCTTCTCTCCTGTTACGACACCTATTACAACTCAGAGTGGACAGAAGAGTCCTGTTACAACCTTTATTATTATGAGTCAGGACAGACCAGGTTGGTGAAAGTGGAGGGGTACCAGTGAGACAGGAAAGGGCTGAATCAGGTTGGAGAAATGGAGGAGGGGAGCATTCTACGTAAGGGAATCAGCATGAACAACAGAAGAGAACTGGGAATGGAAGGTGTGGAGGGAACAGCCGTTGACTAGATCAACCAGAAACCGCCCTAGAAAGGGCAGAGTCCATCACGGGAAAGCCAGGATGCCAGAGGGATGAGTATGTTAATGGTGTGGTATACAACAGAGTACCACTGTGGGCTCAAAATGACGAAAGGTTGACAGGACTTTAAACATAGCAGTCTGACAACAGAGCAGATTGGCACTGACTATATTAATTGCCTTTCAGAACATGTACACAACTGCCACAGCCTTACGAAGACTATGACAACTGGAAATCACAACTGGATGACATGAAGTCCTAACTGCAAACCTCAAATAGATCTAAAATACCTGGGGTAGAAAGAAAAGACTAAAGTGAAATCTAGATTGAGCCTACTCAACTGGGGATAAATATATTCCCCCCATTCCAAAGGTTTATTTTTTCTGCCCCATATATGGTATTATATAACAGTACAATTAGTGGAGCAGCAAGAGAACACTGATTTCTGGAGGACTGAACTGTGAGGGAATGGAGGGAGAAAGTATCAGGATGGGTACAGTGGCTCACGCCTGTACTTTAGGAGACTGAGGCGGGATACTAGCTTGAGCCCGGGAGTTTGAGACCAGCCTAGGCAACACAGTGAGACCCTGACACACAAAAAATTAAAAATTAAAAATTAGGCAGCATGGTGGCACTGTAGTCCTAGTTACTCAGGAGGCTAAAGCAGGAGGATTGCTTGACTCCAGGAGTTTGAGGCTGCAGTGAGCTACGATGGTGCCAACTGCACTCCAGCCTAGGTGACAGAGCGAGACTGTCTCTTAAAAAACAAACCAAAACAAAGAGAATATTAATGTGTTAATCAGGGGTTCACAAACATCTGGCAGTGAGAGGAAGGAAAGCTGGGTCTATAGCTTAAAAAGTCAGTGGGGACACCAAGAGTTATTTTAAAAAAAGGAAAGTCTTGGATGTGTTCATAAAGAGGGATCAAGCGGGTCTATCCACAACCCCCAGGGACCACGGCTGCATCCACACACAATAAACAGTATGAAATGCTGGGAAGAACTCTATGTGCAGGAGGGAGACAATGAATGCAACAAGCTTCCTCAGGTGCTGAAAGGAAAAAAGACCTAGGGTGGTCTTCTTGCTTTTAGCTTTTAATAACAAAAATTTTCAAACATACCCAAGAAATGAAAGAACAGTATAATAATCCCCCTGAGTGCCATTACCCAGCCTCAATCATTATCAGTATTTTGCTAATTATGTTTCCTCTACTCTACAATCCCCAAACACACTGGATTTTTTTTCAAAGCAAATCCCAGATTTATCTTTTTGTGGAGACAGGGTCTCACTCTGTCACCCAGGTTGGAGTGCAGTGGTGTGATCACGGCTCACTACACCTTAGACCTCCCAGGCTCAAGCAATCCTCCCAACTCAGCCCCTAGAGTAGCTGTGACTACAGGCATGTACCACCACGCCCAGCTAACTTTAAAAAAATTTGTAGAGATGAGGTCTATGTTGCTCAGGCTGATCTCAAACTCCCTGGCTCAAGCAATCCTCCTGCCTTGGCCTCCCAAAGTGCTGGAGTTGCAGGCATGAGCCATCATGCCCAGTCAAATCCTACTTTTGGCAGTCAGGTTTCTCTTGTTTTTTAAGAAATGTTTTATCCTATTGACTTTTCTAGCACAGAGTGAAAAATGTCAAAACATAGCATCACACATAGTACTGTTTTGTTTCATTTGATTTCATTTATATATAGATATGTTTGCGTGTACTGAGATACAGCATAAAATGCATTTTTCACTGAAGGTTACATCAAAAAGCTTGAAAGCCAATCATCTCAAGTTCTTAAACTTTATTGTGCATATGAATGATCTGGGGGCTTTCTATCTGCATTTCTATCAACCACCCAATAGACGCTGATGCCGCTGGTCCTCAAACCACACTGTCAGCGGCACAGATCTAGACGAACAATCGCAGCACTAGCTTTAATATTTCTCTGGGATTGTAAGAGAAGGAATAAGAGGAGAGCTGTAGACTTTCTAGCGACAAAGTGTGAGATGCAAAATGAATGTAAGAGTTCACTATGAAACTAACAATAAATGGTCTCAACTTTTTCTAAGGCATAATAAAGTCACTGAAGGAGACACTGAATAGGGAGGGATAAAGACAGAGAAACTTAAATGACAGATAAATTACAGAATTAACAAAATAGATTCCATTACCTTTAGTGCCAGGAAGACTGTATGCAACAGCCACTTTCTTTTGCTGAAATTCTTTCAATTTCACCACATTATCTGTAAGTAGGTATCTTTTAGCTAAAAATCAGAGAAAGAAAAAAGTAAAGTCATTTTGACTGTTTTAGAAGTTAGCACATGAGTAGAGCTTGACTGCCTCTAATTAACATCTATTATAAATAACCCATTAGACAGGTACAAATATGACTGTACAAATATAATTCCTGGGAAAAACCATTTATGAACTATCAGAGAATGCAAATCCTCAGCAAAACAAGTTTTACTTCTGTGTGTGAATGAAGCTAGTGATTAACCATAGCTAGTGAGAAACCGTGTGTAGGGACTGGTTGACAGGACGTTGGGATTTGAAGTACAAATGGGCATTCGCCATCTGTTAAAGGGTATCAAGGGCATTAAAAAAAAACCAGTAACATTTAAATGCAAAACAGGCATATTTAGTTTTGGTTTATTCAGGGAGAAGCATAGAGTAGTGGAAAAAGCTGCAGCGTGATCACTGGAACTCCCAGTTTTGTCCTCTGTGAAATGAGGGGGTTAAGGCCTCTCAGATGTGGACTCAAAATACATCTGAGATACATGGAAATCACTGATCACAGCTTACTAGATTTGGGAAACATCATCCTTTCTTTAGATCCTTGGCTATGCATGACATAAAACGGATGAAGCTTGGCCAAAGAATCACGAACTAACAGTTCTCTGAGCTGCAGTAACAAGGTAACAATAAAAATTGCTATTTATTTACAGAAAGGCAGTCCAATGAAGTGGTTAGGAGTAGGTCTCTCTATTGTTGGTTGTGTTCAAATCCCGCCTCTAACAGTTCCCTCTGACCTTGGGCAAATTACTTAACCTTGTTCCTCCTCTGTAAATGGAGAAAAGAATGGTACTTCTCTTGCTGGGTGTTGTCTAGAGAAAAGGAATTAATGTATATAAAATACATTAAAGTAATGCCTGACAAACATTTTTACTATCACTCACTAGCATCTTCAAATTTAACTCTTTTCATAGAGATGTTAAAGGATAGTTTTGAAAAATGAAGAAACGTGCTAAAGTCTTTTAGATTGTTAGCAGAACTCAGACTCCTTAAGACCTCTGCTCCCAAACTCTGCAGAAAAGAAAAAGGACGGGCGCGGTGGCTCACGCCTATAATCCCAGCACTTTGGGAGGCCGAGGCGGGTGGATTACGAGGTCAGGAGTTCGAAACCAGCCTGGCCATAGTGAAACCTGTCTCTACTAAAAATACAAAATATTAGCCGGGCGTGGTGGCGCACGCCTGTAGTTCCAACTACTCGGGAAGCTGAGGCAAGAGAATCGCTTGAACCCGGGAGGCGAAGGTTGCAGTGAGCCGAGATCCTGCCACCGCACTCCAGCTTGGGCGACAGAGCGAGACTTCGTCTCAAAAAAAAAAAAAAAAAAAGAAAGAAAATAATGTCTCCCAACGCTGGAGGGGTGTTCCTGAAGACCAAGGTCGCCCCATATGAGGGTGCATTACAGCCCCAATGTCAAGACCCCAGCAGTCCTTCGATTTGCAGGCACTGGGGGTATCCACGACCCCCAGGGGTCACCACTGCCCCCACGTGCAACTAGAGGGCGAGGGTGCGCTCCAGGCCAGTGAGTGACTTAGGAGCTGTGGCTGCTCCAAAGAGACGCTAGCTGGGGTCTAACACTCCCTTCTCTCCCATCCCTCCCCTCTTTCCCTAGGCTAAGGCCGCGGATACCTCCGAGAGGGCAGCGGCAGCTGACGGAGCCGGAGCCTCCCACCCCAGGATACATCGAAATCTGCGATGCCTGCAGGAGAACTCGACTCGAAGGCCGAAGTGCCGCAGCCATACCGTCTCGGACTATACCAACTACTGGAACCGGGGCGAGGAGGCGGAGCGTCGGTCCTGGCGCCGAGAGCGACAAACGGGATTCGTCCAATTCTGGGCGCCCCGAGAGGTCGAGCTGTAACCCCGCCCCTTCCGCCGCTTCCTCTGTCCGTAACCCGTTGGCCCTTCGTTTTGGTACGCTCCAAGATGGCTGCCTCCATAGTGCGGCGCGGGATGCTTTTGGCGCGGCAAGTGGTTCTTCCACAGCTCTTCCCTGCAGGTTGGCGGGACAGCTTCTTTAGGCCCCTGATTATTCTCTTCTTTGAGTGAAGGGAGCGGTGGGCTTTCAAGAGGAAAGGAAATGTTTCTGGAATCTGATTGCTAGGGACGCCGTTTGGTGTGTTTGGTAGCGCAGAAAAAGGAGACAAGGTCTCTGATCCGTTTCCTTCCCTAAAATAACAGTATGTGCTTGTCCAAAGGTATGAAGAGCGGTGGAAGGTTATATAGCCTGAGGGAATTTGCGTATGATTCGCCAGATTTATGTGTTGGGGTGGTCGTGCTTTTTCTGACCACGAAACCCAAATGTGCGCCGGGCGCGGTGGCCCACGCCTGTGGTCCCAGCACTTTGGGAGCGCTAGGCGGGCGGATCGCCAGGAGTTCGAGACCAGCCTGGCCAACATGGCGAAACCCCATTTCTACTAAAAAATACAAAAAAATTATCTGGGCGTGGTGGCGCGCGCCTGTAATCCCAGCTACTCGGGGGGCTGAGACGGGAGAATCGCTTGAACTCGGGAGGCGGAGATTGCAGTGAGCAGGGATCGCGCCACTACACTCCAGCCTGGGCAACAGAGCGGGACCCTGTCTCAAAAAAAAAAAAAAAAGGAAAAGGAAAAACCCAAATGTGTCCATTCCTGGGGCTGGTACATTTTTCTCCCATCTGAAGTTTCTTTAGAGGGACGTCTGATAAACATTTTTACCACCACCATACTTAGCCGGACCCCTGGTCTTCGTGGGAGAATTTTTCAGGATTAATCTCATTTTATCTGATGACCTTGAGCACAACTTTTGATTGACCTTTCTTTGCTATAGTTTTCCACGTGTAGATGATAAATGCTAATAGTTACTTGTAAAGTACTTTGATATCTGAATTAAATGGCAGCCCACTCAAAGCCTGCATAGTGGATCTAATAATGAAAACACTGGAAAAAGTTTTAAAGTATTTACAGAAGCCAAATTTGCAGTAATTCTAACCACATAATCCAGACAGACATATTTGATAAAAATGCAGTAATCACAGTCGATTTTTCCAATGCCGCTTATCTTCCCTTTCCAACCTACCTCCCATCCTCTGTTTTTTAAAAATGCACGCACTTCTTTAGGAACAGCAATTAAACATCAATGTGAAACCTCATAGTTGGCCACCAGTTTTCTGACGATTAAGTGGCTGACCTGGTGAAAACGTTTAACATCACACATTAGGCAGTGTTATGCACAATGCTTGCCACCTTAGTAAGAATTAGCTGTTGTAGCTATTTTCTGTTCATGTGGTTTCCATGATCAACTACACACAGAGGGCATTCTGGGAGTCCTGTCTTTCTCCACTATCACCTCCCCAGCCTTTTTTTTTTTTTTTTTTTTTTGAGATGGGTTTTGTTTTTGTTGCCCAAGCTGGGGTGCAATGGCGCAATCTCGGCTCACTGCAACCTCTGCCTCCCGGGTTCAAGTGATTCTCCTGCCTCACCCTCCCGAGTAGCTGCGATTACAGGCATGCGCCACCACTCCCGGCTAATTTTGTATTTTCAGTAGAGAGAGGGTTTCTCTATGTTGGTCAGGCTACTCTTGAACTGCCGACCTCACGTGATCCACCTGCCTCCGCTTCCCAAAGTGCTGGGATTACAGGCGTGAGCCACCGTGCCCAGCTGGCCCAGCTTTTTAATCTCCCAGTTCAGAACTCTTGAGCAGTGATCTAGATATTGTCCTTTCTGACTTCAGAATATAGAAGGGTGATTAGTTATGCTAGAATGAAGCATATGCTAGAATGAAGGCATAGAGAATAAGAGATAATAAGTAGAGAGTAAGCAAGTCACTGGTATCTGGGAGTGCAGTTGGCTTCCTTATCCGAGCATTCTGCATCTGCAGATTCAACCAACAGCGGATCAAAAATACTAAAAAACAAAACAAAACAAAACTTAACAATAAAAAATAATACAACAGCAAAATAATACAAAGAACAATACAATATGACAACCACTTACATTGCATTTATATTGTATTAGGTATTATAAGTAACTTAGAGATGACTTAAAGCAGCTTGTCCGACCCTCAGTCTAGGACAGTTTTGAATGTGGCCCAACACAAATTTGTAAACTTTCCTAAAATGTTATGAGATTTTTAGCGTTTTTTTTTTTTTTTTTGCCCATCAGCTATCATTAGTGTTAGTGTAGATATATGTATGTGTGGCCCAAGACAATTGTTCTTCTACCAGTGTGACCCAGGGAAGCCAAAAAATGGACACCCCAGACTTAAAGTAATGCAGGAGGATGTTTGTGGGTTATTTGCAAATACTATGCAATTTTATGTAAGAGAACTTCTGCATTCTCAGATTTTGGTATGCAAGGGGGTATCCTAGAACCATCCCCCTGGGGCAGGAGAATTGCTTGAACCCTGGAGGCAGCACTCTACTACACTCCAGCCTGGGCAACACAGCGAGACTCCATCTCAAAAAATAAATAAATAAAATTAGGCTAGGTGTGGTGGCTCACACCTGTAATCCCAGCACTTTGGGAGGCTGAGGTGGGCGGATCACCTGAGGTCGGGAGTTTGAGACCAGCCTGGCCAACATAGGGAAACCCCATCTCTACTGAGAATACAAAATTAGTCAGGTGTGGTGGCGCATGCCTGTAATCCCAGCTACTCAGGAGGCTGAGGCAGGAGAATCGCTTGAACCCAGAAGGTGGAGGCTGCAGTGAGCCGAGATCGCGTCATTGCACTCCAGCCTGGGCAACAAAAGTGAAACTCCATTTCCAAAAAAAAAAAAAAAAAAATTAAATTAAATAATTACAGTCTTTTCTTAGTTCCCCTTTTGAAACCGTCTTTGGAAACCTTATTGTTGTCTCATTATTTAATCTGTAGAACTCAAATTTAGATATATTATTCTAGTAAAGATCTGTGCTCACAGTAACAGAATGATTGAACTGTGTAGAAATTCACACGAATGTGTTTGTATTTGTTTATTTGTTTGAGTTGTAAAGTAGGTAGAGAATAACAACAGCATTCCAATATTGTGTTTAATCAGCCCCCATGCTATCTAGTTATGTTGGGCTTTTGGTCTGCTGTGACCTCAGCATAATTATCTGTCAGTTTTTCTGTTTTTCTGTTTTGTTTTGTTTTGTTTTTGAGACAGTTTCGCTCTTGTTGCCCAGGCTGGAGTGCAATGGCGCGATCTCGGCTCACTGCAACCTCTGCCTCCTGGCTTCAAGTGATTCTCCTGCCTCAGCCTCCCAAGTAGCTGGGATTACAGGCATGCACCACCACGCCTGGCTAATTTTTAGTAGAGACAAGGTTTCTCCATGTTGATCAGGCTGGTCTGCCCACCTCAGCCTCCCAAAGTGCTGGGATTACAGGCATGAGCCACTGCACCTGGCTGTATTTCTATTTTTTTAAACAGGGTTATTGAGGTATAATTCACATGCCATAAAATTCATCCATTTAAAATATACAATTCAGGCCAGGCGTGGTGGCTCACACCTCTAATCCCAGCACTGTGGGAGGCCAAGGCTGGTGGATCACCTAAGATCAGGAGTTTGATACCAGCCTGGCTAACATGATGAAACCCCGTCTCTACTACAAAAAATTATCTGGGCATGGTGGCACGTGCCTGTAATCCCAGCTACTTGGGAGGCTGAGGCAGGAGAATCACCTGAACCTGGGAGGTGGAAGCTGCAGTGAGCCGAGATCACACCATTGCACTCCAGCCTGGGCAACGAGCGAAACTCTGTCTCAAAACCAAACAAAAAACAACAAATGAAGTATACAATTCAAAGGTTTTAGTATAAAGACAGAGTTCTGGAGCCATCATCACAAGCAATTTTAGGACATTTTCATTATCCAAAAAAGAAATTCCATGCCTATTTGCAATTGCTCCCAATTTCACCTCTAGCTTTCCTGACCCCTACCTTTAGCCCTTAGCAACCATGAATCTACTTTCTGTCTCTACAGATTTGCCTATTCTGGATTGTTCATATAATGGAATCATATAATATGTGGTCTTTTGTGACTGGCATCTTATTTACTTAACATGTTTTCAGGGTTCATCCATGTAGCATGTATCAGTACTTCATTTTTTATTGCCAAATACTATTCCATTGTAAGGACAGACCACATTTTGTTTATCTGTTCATCAATTGATGGATATTTGGGTTGTTTCCACTTTTTGTCCATTATGAATAATACTACTGTGAACATTTGTGTACAAATTTTCTGTGGACACAAGTTTTCATTTTTCTTGGTTGTAAACTTAGGAGTGGAATTGCTGGGTGATTGAGTAACTCCATGTTAACATTTTGAGGAGCTGCCAAATTCTTTGAAAAGCAGCTGTACTGTTTTATGTTCTCTCCAGTAAGGTATGAGTTTCTGGTGTCTCTGCATCCTCCCCAGCAGCTGTCATTATCTGTTTTTTGATGGTGGTCATTGTAATGAGGATCATTCGTTTCTCCAGGTGATTTTGTTTTACATTTCTCTAATGGCAAATTATGTTAAGCATCTGTCCTTATGATTATTGACTATTTGTGTGTGTATACATATATATTTTACTTTCTTTTCTTTCTTCCTTTTTTTTTGGAAACAGAGTCTCACTCTGTTGCCCAGGCTAGAATACAGTGGCATGATCTTGACTCACTGCAACCTCTGCCGCCTGGGCTCAATCGATTCTCCCACCTCAGCCTCCTGAGTAGTTGGGACTACAGGTGCACGCCACCGTGCCTGGCTAATTTTTGTATTTCTTGTAGAAAAGGGGTTTCACCATGTTTTCCAGGCTGGTCTTGAACTCCTGAGCTTCAGTGATCCACCCACCTCAGTGTATATATGTTTTTAAAGGTATACCTGTTTAAATCCTTTACCCATCATTCATTTGGGTTGTCTTTTATTTTTGAGTTGTATTTATTGAAATATTTTGGATACAAGTCCTGTACTGCATAAATGTTTTGCAAATGTTTTCTTCCATTCTTTGGGTTGTACTTTCACTTTCCTGAGATTGTACTTCGAAGCACAAAAGTTTTAAATTTTGATGAACTTGTCATTCATTCTTTCTCATTCACTCCTTGAGCTCATGTTTGTTAAACACTGCCAAAGGCTAGGCATTGTGCCAGGAGCTAGGAATGGTGGTATGCTATCTTGTATGTTACCTCAGCTTTGGCTTAGTGAGTTTCTTTAATTTACCACTAGGGTGCTGGCTCATTGGGTAAGATACTACTCTTTGCTTTATGTGAAATGAGTGAAACCTGTGGATCTAAGATGAAAATATTTTCAGGCATAATAATTATAAGGCATTTAATTAATGAGTTAAGCAACAGTTAGCAGGTGTTTTTGATTCTAAGAAGGTGTTCTAGGGCTTGCCTGGGTTATAATTTACTAGCAACAAGTGGCTCCTAGTCTTAAAGTTATAGGAACAAAATTATCAGCAGTTTTATCCATAAAATTATGAGCATAGCACAGTGGTGTGTGTCTGTAATCCTAACTACTTGGGAGGCTGAGGCAGGAGGATCACCCAGGAGTTCTGGGCTGTAGTGCACGATACCGATCAAGTGTCCACACTAAGTTTGGCATTGAAATGATGATTGACCCCTGGAGCAGGGGACTACCAGGTTGCTTCAGGAAGGGTGAACCAGGTTGGAATCTGAGCATATCAAAATTCCTGGGCTGATCAGTAGTGGGATTGTGCCTGTGAATAGCTACTGCATTTCAGCCTGGGCTATAGCAAGACCCTGTTTATTTAAAAAATTATTGTGAAAATTATCAGTTTTTCTGCATCTTCCACTTGGTAGGGATTGAATGTATTTTGTTCTTCACTGAATTGTCAACTATGCAATATTGGTTGCTGTACTGTATTCGATTTTTTAAAATATATAATCTAGTAGTTGAAAGGATAGCAAAGATATATTTAATAAAACATATAAAATGAACCTGTTGTAAAACCATGTGTGTCGAAATAATTGTCTATTTTCTCAGGTAAAAGATGCCTGCTTTCTGCGGCCTATGTAGACAGCCACAAATGGGAAGCAAGAGAAAAAGAACACTACTGTCTTGGTATGTACCTATTGGGCTATTATATGTGTCATTTTCGGTCACTCTGTATGTCTTCCATCATTTATTCATATAATGTATATATGAAATTATGCTTTTATGATTATTCAATTCAGATAAGTATGTTTTAAGTCTTAAACAGTTAGACTTTTATACATGGCAAAATCATTTTTATCCTGTTCATTTCTAATATTTCATTTTCACCTCCATGAGGAGGAATTTGAGGAGCTGCCTCAAAGGAAATGTAAACAGTTCCTTTCTTTTGTTTTTTGTCCATTTTTACCATATGGTTTCCATGCAGCCTGTCTGTTTTACATAATTTCGTATTTTATATTTCGTCCTGTCTTATTGTCAATCTCTTTATTTTCTTAACTCCTCTTGTGGTCTTCAGAGCCCTTTTTGACTCTTATTTCATTACCAGGTGACAGGTTTGAAGGCAGTTACAATCTCATGTAAGCTGTTTAGGCAAATAGTTGGTTAACATCTTCCCAGGCTTTGGGCTTGTAATTATACTTTCTTTTCTCCTGTTCCCTATGTCATATTACACAGACAACAGCCTGTCTTTTGTAAAGTACCAAGCCCCAAAAGAAATCACTGACTCAATGAGCAGTTTTTAAAAATGTACATACTTTAGACTTTTGGTACTGCCTGCCCTTTGGTATATATAACATCATCGGAACATTAATAAAGTAAATAGATTGGTGATAGTTTTATGAGACTGATGTAATTTTTGGATCAATTCCTATGCTGATCTAATATATTCCCTCAGATTTCTTTTGCTGTTTTTTGGGCTTATGTCAGTTCAGAATAAAGTCCCCTGTGTTTATGGATTTTTCCCATAAGTGCAGGAGACATTGCTGTCTGTAATGGTACCTTATTGGAGTTTTCAAAGATCTCATCCTTTTCTTTACTGATGATGTGATTGCACAAGCAGAGTTGGTTGTGGCTCTGAAATGGGTGTATGTGCACAGGCCAGCGAAAGCAGAGCTGGGGAAGATCTGAAGATAAGTAATCGTAGCTTCTCCATAAGAAACTTACATTCTGATTCTCTCTGTAAGAGGCCTAGGGTAGCCTTCTTGTCTCTTCTTTTACCATCTTGAAACCGAATTCATAGTTAATATAATCTATCTATACTTACTGTTTTAAAAATCAGTATATGACCGGGTGCGGTGGCTCACACCTATAACCCCCGCACTTTGGGAAGCTGAGGCAGGTGGATCACAAGGTCAGGAGGTCAAGACCAACCTGGCCAAAATGGTGAAACCCTGTCTCTCCTAAAAAACACAAAAATTAGCTGGGCACAGTGGCAGGCGCCTGTAATCCCAGCCACTCCGGAGGCTGAGGCAGGAGAATTGCTTGAACCTGGGAGGCAGAGGTTGCAGTGAGCCAGATCGTGCCACTACACTCTAGCCTGGGCGACAGAGCAAGACTTGGTCTCAAAAAAAAAAAAAAAAAAATCAGTATGATTCCTTCGCCATGATACAGAGGAGAAACAAAAGGGGAGTAACTTAAACAATATGTATTTCAATTTGTAAACAAATGTCTAGGCAAAACTATACCAAGAAACAATGAAACAAGTAAATATTGCATATAAATGTGGAATAATTGTAGACATGGAAGAAGAGTAGATGGGTACAGATGTGGTATACTGGTGAATTCAAATACCAGGAGTGGCAGTATCATAATGACATAATTTTATTTATAGAATGAACAACTCTTGGTAAAGTTCTGACTGATTCAAAGGTCTGTCTTCCTTCAATATAGAGTTGCATTTATGGAAAATTCACCTTATTTTCCATAAAAAAATACTTTGCTTATATGAAAAATGGAGTTAGTTCCATTAATTATAAACGGGTTGTTTTTGGTGGTGTAATTAGTGTAATTGTTATGTCACAAATGGCATGGCAAATTTTTTTTATCTTTTAATTTGGAAATAATTTTGTTGTTATTGTCATTGTTGAGAGAGTGCACTGTTGCCCAGGCTGGAGTACAGTGACGTGATCTTGGCTCACTGCAACCTCCACCTCCTGAGTTCAAGTGATTCTCCTGCCTCTACCTACTGAGTACCTTGGGTTACAGGTGCAAGCCACCATGCCCAGCTAATTTTTGCATTTTTAATAGAGACAGGGTTTTGCCTATTGGCCAGGCTGGTCTTGAACTCCTGGCATCAGGTGATCCGCCCACCTCAGCCTCCCAAAGTGCTGGGATTACAGACTTGAGCCACCGCGCCCAGTGGGAAGTAATTTATAAAAATAATAACTTATAAAAACTGCAAAGAACTCCTTTATATCTGTCCTAGTTTGTTTTCTGTTGTTTATAACAGAATACCTGAAACTGGATCATTTATCAAGAAAAGGAATTTATTTCTTACAGTTAGAGAGGCTGAGAAGGCCAGCGTTGAGGGGTGGCATCTGGTGAGAGCCTTCCTGCTGGTGAGGACTCTGTAGAGTCCTGAGGTAGCTCAGGGCATCACATGGAGAGGGGGCTGAGCATGGTAGCTCAGGTCTCTCTTCCTTTTACAAAGCCACCAGTCCACTTCCATGATAACCCATTAGTCCATGAATGGATTAATTCATTCATCAGGGGCGAGCCCTGATGATCCACTGGCCTCTCAATACTGTTACACTGGGGATTAAATTTCAACATGAGTTTCAGAGGAGACAAATATTTAAACCACAGCACTACTTTTACTCATGTTCACCTGTTGTTACCATTTTGATTCATTTGTTTTTGCTTTCTCTCTCCTCCTTCCCCGTGTATACACACTTTCTTTAATCATTTGGCAGTTTGTTTCATATATTATAGCTCTTTATCCTGAATACTTCAATGTACATTACCTGAGACAAGGATATTCTATTGTATAATCATAGCACAGTTACCAGCTTGAGAAATTTTGACATTAATATCATACTTTACTATTCATATCCCAATTTTGGAAATTGACCCAATAATGTCTCTCATAGCATTTTTCCTCATCCAGTACAGGATGCGGTCTAGAATCATAGTCCCTTATCCTTTCTTTGTTTCTTATGACATTGTCCTATATATTTTTTAAAAATTCAATCTCTTTGTAATAGAATATTCCTCTTTTTTGGATTTTTCTGTTATTTTCTCATTGTTATGCTTCCCCAGCCAGAATACTCTCAGTAATGTTGTGCTCCTGCCAGGGTATCACATGTGGACATACCTGATACCTTATGCCTTCACTGGTGATGTCAACTTTGATCACCTAGTCAACTGTGTCTGATTTCTTCACTGTAGAGTTACTGTTTTTCTCCCTTCTTATTAATGGGCTATTCTTGAAGAGACACTTTAATACAATGCAGATATCTGTTGCTTATCAAAAGTTTGCTCTTAGATTTAACATCCATTCATGGCTTTAGCCTGAATCAATCTTTACTATAATGGTTGCAAAGTAATGGTTTTCCAACTCTGAAAATTTCTCCAGATTTACTAGCTAACACTCAGTATTCTACTATAAGGAAGAACTGCTCCTTTTCTCTCATTTCTTTCTCATTTATCTGTTTATTATCATGCATTATGTTTAAATCATCAATTTGTGAATTTTTTAAATGATTCATTACCCTCAATTATTTTGATGGTTTAATTATCGCAGACTTGGCTGATAGAAGCCCTTTCAAGCTGGCTTCCATTTCCCCCCAACCCCCTCTTTTTTGATAACTTACTTTCTCTCATATAACAAGGTGTTTCAGGCTCACTGTGCACCTTTCCTGGCCTACCCCTGGAATCAACCATTTCTCCAAGGAGCTCTGGTTACTTTTGGTGAGGAATAGCAGTAGAAACCAAGATCTAGGTGCTAGGTGTCCTTTTGCTACTGTGAAATTTTTGCTTCTTGGCCCATTCAGTGGACAGTTCTGGAAAAAAAAAAAATGAATGCACATACACATAAACACATACATGTACACATATGCATGTACATATACATATATATTTTGCAAATATTGAATTCATACCAAGCCCAAGTTCATCCCCATGGGATTCTTCTTGCCTTGCTCCAGTCCGTATTTGTATCTCCTGTCTTCCATACTGAGAGCTCTGGCTCCCACTAGAGACAGTGTTTTGATGTACGGGACAGTCTCAGCATTGCAGGTCATCTGAATTCCCTGTTTTCTGTCCATTAAGTGCCAGTAATGCCTTCCAGTCATTGTGACAATCAAGAACAACCTCCACATATCCTAAAATGCTCTATAAGGCCAATACTATACCTTTAGGGAACCACTGTTCTAGTGATCAGATCAGTATGGACTCATAGTTCTACAGCAAGGCGTGTTCTGATGTGCCATATATGAATTATAAGCAAAGTACAGTGAAGCACAGATGAGGGAATGACGAATTCCAGGAAAGCTTATTAACACTTTCCTAGGTATGTAGGGATGATTAGGAAATGAGGCCACTAGGTTTGGTGTCTTAGTGTTGGGTATAGTCAGTCACACAAATCCAGGGAACATTGTCACGGATATCTGAGTAAGCAGTAACTGTTTGCCAAAGAATGAGTATAATAATCTGCAACAGGGCTGCACGCAGTGGCGCACGCCTGTAATCCCAGCACTTTGGGAGGCTGAGGCAGGCCAGCCTGGCCAACATGGTGAAACCCCGTCTCTACTAAATTACAAAAATTTGTCGGGCGTGGTGACGCACACCTGTAATCCCAGCTGCTACGGAGGCTGAAGCAGGAGAATCGTTTGAACCCGGGAGGCAGAGGTTGCAGTGAGCCAGAGATCACGCCGCTGCACTCCAGCCTGGGCGACAGAGCCGACCCTGTCTCAAAAAAAAAAAAAAAAAAAAAAGTCTGCAATGAGTAAATATAACATGGAGACATTTGTCCCCTTTTCTCAGTTAAGACTAGTTTTCTTGGAAAAGCAGTACTAGCCACCATTTACTGAATTCTTTCCTGCCACCGTGACAGCTGTCCCCTCTGCCTAGAATATCTTTCTACATCCTGAATCTCTTCAGTCAGAATCGATATTTCCTGCCCTATATTTCAGCACTGTGTGCCTTCCTTGTGTGTGATGTGCTGAAGTCTGTACTTGGGAGGCCGACTTCTGGGTGTCAGTCCCAGTTCTGCGGCTTTCAGCTGTCACACTTGGTTTCTGTGCCTATAAATTAGAGATGATGGTAATGCCTGCCTCGCCGTCTGACATGCAGGTGCTTCAGAAATATGTGGACCAAGGAGTCTCTAGGCCCCTTGTTTTTAGCCCTATATAAAACGCGTGAGGTGAAATAAGGTTTTGGAACTCACACTGCTTGGAAGAAAGAGAGCTTTTGAGACTTTTTCTTACTGTGTACTGGAATGTAATTGTTGCTGCTTTTTTCCAAATGGACATTGTTTTCGGTTTTACTCGACATCACTACTTGCTTTCCCTCATTTTTATTTGAGCGTTTGGGTTGAGCTATTGGCACTGAGCAGGTAGGCCGCAAGGTAGGGAGAGCGCCCGTGGCTCCAGCTCTGGAGATGGGACAGTAGGTGGCAGTGTGGCCCCTGCGGGAATCCGCCGCCCCTCCGGTGGAACGTGGCAAGTGGGCGCAGGGCTGTCGGGTAATGTGCGCACGCAAGGCCGCGCCCGGCATGTGGAGCGCTGTGATTGGGCGCCGCCATCCAGAGGGCCGTGAGGTGCTCGGAGCGGGCTCGCTGATTGGGGGAGGGAGGAGGGCCGATATGAGGCTTTCACCGTTCCCATCCCCATTGGAGAGCGAGGCAGCAAGGGACACTGTGGCGTGTGGGTGTGGGCTTCATCTGCCGGAGCGCCGTCTCCCCTGAGCCGTGCCCCGTCTGGAAGGACGGCGACAGAGACGTTCTGGCCTCTGAGTCTGCGTGCGGTTCCGGTTCCCCCTCTTCGTCCTCGTGGCTGATTGTGCCAGAGAGCTCCTCGGGGAGGGCCCTAGCGTAAAGGCAGTTTCCCAGCGCCAGGGACAATGCCGCGTCTAGGACCTGCGCCCGCGCTGCGTCCCGAGGGCCCCGGTGCGAACGTCAGAACGCCGCCCCGATCCGCGCTCTCAGCAGCCAGCCAGGGCCGCTACCCGTTCCACTGTAGAGAGGAGGAAACGGAGCGAGAGCCTGACTTTCCTTTCCGCCCAAAAAGGTTTCTCAGTACCTGAGACTCTACCATAGGGTCTTCCGTCTACATTAAAGTAGTCGATTTCTTCTTCAAAATACTTCTATTAGAGTATAATATACATACTAAAAAGTGTGCAAGTCATAATATAGACATAAATGAATTATCACAAAGCAAGTAAACCTGTGTAGGAAGCAGAGCATTCCTACTACCCCAGAAGCCCTTATTGTGGGCCCCACTTAGTCTCTCCGAAGGTAACCGGTATCCTGACTTCTAACGCCACAGATTTTTTTTTTTTTAATGTTTTAACATTTGACACCTTGGTATAAGGAGCTCCCTTTACCCATCAACTGGCTTCAACAATTATCAGCTCTTAGTCTTTGTTTTATCTTTATTACTGTTTCCCCATCCCGATGCTTTGGTTAATTTTGAAGGAGATCCCAGGCAGTAAATCATTTCATCCGTAAATATTTTGATATAGATCTCCAAAAGATAAGGATACTTTTCAATACCATTATCACACCTAAAATATTAATAGAGTTGTAAATATCACGAAATATCCAGTTAGTGTTCAGATATCCCTGATACTCTTTTTTTGAGACGGAGTCTCCCTCTGTGGCCCAGGCTGGAGTGCAGTGGCGCGATCGCGGCTCACTGCAAGCTCTGCCTCCCGGATTCAGGCCATTCTCCTGCCTCAGCCTCCGGAGTAGCTAGCTGGGACTGCAGGTGCCGCCACTACGCCCGGCTAATTTTTTTTTGTATTTTTAGTAGAGACGGAGTTTCTCCATGTTGGGCAGGATGGTCTCGATCTTGTGACCTTGTAATCTACCCGTCTCAGCCTTCCAAAGTGCTGGGATTACAGGCGTAAGCCACCAGGCCCTGCCTTTTTTTTTTTTTTTTTTTTTGACACGGAGTATTGCTCTTGTCACCCAGGTTGGAGTGCAATGGCACGATCTCAGCTCACTGCAACCTCCACCTCTCGGGTTCAAGCGATTCTCCTGCCTCAGCCTCCCGAGTAACTGGGATTACAGGCACCCGCCACCACGCCCGGCTTTTTGTGTTTTTAGTGGAGATGGGGTTTCGCCTTTTTGGTCATGCTGGTCTGAAACTCCTGACCTCGTGATCCGCCCACCTCGGCCTCCCCAAGTGCTGGGATTACAGGCGTGAGCCACCGTGCCTGGCTCAGATATCCCTGATACTCTCATAATTTTTTTTTTTTTTTTTTATGATTTCGTTGAATCAGGATCCAAATAAAGGCTCGTGTATAATACAGTTGGTTGCTATGTGCCCCCCTTAACTCTTTCGGAATCTTTTTAATAGAAACATACAGAAGTAGAGAGAGTAGAATAAACCCCTGTGTACTGTCACCCAGCTCCAGCAGTTATCAATTCCCTACCAATGTTGTTTCATCCCTCCCCACCTGTTCACCAGATTACTTTTTAACGAACTTAATTATCGGGTTATTTTGTATGTATTTTGATATGTACCTCTAAAAGATAAGGATTTTTTAAAACGTAGCTAATCATACTATTCTAAAAAACTAGTACTTCTGTAATATTAAATATTCCATTAATGTTCACATTATTGGGAAGCTCCCTGAGTTCCATGAGAGGAAGTTTTCTTGAGTCTCTCTGCCAAGGAGCGAGCACCCAGGTGACTTGAGCTGAATTGGATTCATGAGCCCTACTGGATTAAATATTTTATTTCTTATTTTTCAGATCACAAATCTTGGGACACGTTTTGGTTTGGGTTACTCTTTTGCTTGTTTGTGTTGGTTTCTGTTGGTTTGTTGGTTTGTTTTCTGTTGATTTGTTTTTGGAGAACCTCCTTTTTGAATCCAAAGAGTATTTGATTGACACATTTGCATTCAGGTCTGTCTCTTACAGACACTTCTTCCATTTTAGCTGAGATTTCGTTTTGCTGTGTCATTTTGGCTCTAGGCGCCTTTGGCTTTTTGCATGAATATTTCAGATCCTGCTCTTGAGGCCTGATGGAGATTTTCTGAAGTCTGCTTTCTTAACTTTTGTCAGTTCCATATTTGCATCTCTGTGGCATCTATTCATTTTCCAGTTTTCATATTTGCCAAGTTCTAGAGATGGGTCTGACTTGTGCATATCACCCTTCTTTAATCTCAATAGTATATATGTACACAAAGCTTGCTTTCATGTTTTTCCTTTATTGGATTTATTTATGTTAAAGCTTCTGATGACAGACAAATAGAAGGAAGTCTAAAACTCTATGTCCAGATTGGTTGCTAGGCTAGTTTTCCATACTTCCTTCTGTATATTCAGTGCATGATATATGTCATGTGTCCTCATTTTTCTTTTAAAATGTGGGAAACAAAAACAGTTTCAGCCTGTATTTTTCAAGATCAGTTCTTCTAGGACGGACAATAATAATCTGTATCTGTTTCTTTATTACATAAATTAGATAAGGTATGCAGATGACCATAAGCCCAGAAAGAGTTTAGTGTTGCCTGAAAGGGTAACAGTAACGTGCAGTTATGTAGAAAAGAAAAATTGAAACCGTTTTTCACCCAAAGCTACCAGGATTCAATAAAGGATTCATCTTTTTCTTCAGTGAACTTCATTATCACAGCTTTGCCTCAGAGACCACACACTTTTTTAAGGCTTGTTTTTCAACACATCTCTACTACAGATTTTGTGACAGAATTTTATGTACTGTGAAGCTGCGTTACTTTGGTGTGCACCAGGTTAAAATTATCTTGGCAAAATGAATTTTTGGTCATTATGCAGTGACCCACATAATCTATAAAACTGCTTTTTGCCTGTAATCTGTTGTGTCTGATATTAATGCAACTGTACCAGCTTTATTTTGGCTTCCTAGTGTGTTTTTAATACATTTTCAACTCTTCTGTGTTTATATGATTTATATAGCTAGCTTTTATATTTTTAACCAACCTGCCAATCATTATCTTTTAACTAGAAAGTTTCATCTATTTACATTGTCATTTCATGATTACCACTATAATTGGATTTATTTCTGTCACATTTTGTGATTGGTTTCATCTTTTTTTTTCCTTTTTTATTTTTGGATTGATTTTTACTTTTGGATTATTTTTGTTTTGTACATTTTTTTCCCCTCCACTGGTCTGGAGATTATATCCTCTACTTTTTTTGAGATCATTGCCCTTTAACTTCTAAAATGCATATTTAGCTTAAATTGTGATGCTCATCACACTCTACTATCCTTTAGAACACCTTAGGTCCACACACATGTCTAACCATATGCTCTTGTCTAATAATAAAGTCTTATCCTTTAAAACGCACATAACATTCTTTTAAACAGTCAGTTTCCGGCCCCCCCCCCCCGCCCAATTTAACCAATTTTATTTACTTACTGTTCTTTCTAGCATCCAAGTTTTCCTTAAAGGATGTTTTTCCTTCTTCCTAAAAGAAGTTTCTAAGTAACTTCTAAAAAGTTCCTTTAGTGAGTTCTAAAACGTACCTTTAGTGAGTATTAGTTGCTAATACATTATCTGTTTTTGTTTGTCCAAAAATGTCTTCATTTTGCCCTTATCCTTTATTTATTTATTTATTTATTTATTTATTTTTATTTGAGACGAGGTCTTGCTGTGTTGCCCAGACTGGCCTCCAATTCCTGGGCTTAAGTGATCCTCCCACCTCAGCCTCCTGAGTAGCTGGGACTACAAGCACATGCCAGCATACCTGTATTTTGCCCTTATTTTTTAAAGATAGTTTTGCTACATATGCAATTTTAGGTTGATAGTTTATACTTGCAACATTTTGAACATTTTTTTCTATTTTCTGGATTTTATCATTCCTATTTAGAAAACACCTGTTAGTATAGGTGTTTCTTTCTTTGTAATTTCTCTTTTCTTTCTGGCCACTTTTGAGATCCTCTCATTCATCATTTTCAAAATAATAATTTTACTTTTTTGACTTGAGACTGTATACATATCCTGAATCTAGAAACCTATATTTTTTATCAGTTCTAAAAAATTCTCATCATTGTCTCGTCATACATTCTTATTCATTTTTCTATATTTTTGCTCTTTTACAGTTCTCATTTTTATCTTTGTAGCATTCTGTGTAATTTTTTTTATCTGCCTTTCAGTTCACTCTCACTTCACCTGTGTCTAACCTGCTTTTTAACTTATTCATTGTTTACTTTTTACGGCTTTGATGAGGTATTCTTCACATAAAATAAACTATGCGTATTTAAATGTACAATTTGATCAGTTTTGACCAATGTACAGGTATATATGTCCGTAAAGACATCACCACAATCAAGATATTGAGCATATCTGTCACCTGCTGAAGTTTTCTCCTATTCTTTAATCCTTTTCTCCTTCCACTTCCAGCCCTACACCCCAAATTCCCAGGCGACCGTGGATATGCTTTTTTGTCACTGTAGAATAGTTTACATTTTTTAGAATTTTATATAGTAAAGTCAACTCTTTAAACAAAATTCTCAGCTTGAGAATTTTGAGAAGAGTGGGTTAAATCCCCCAAAGAGGCATGAGGGCTGACTTTGTAATTTATAATCCTCAGGGGACAAGAATCCTGGTTGTTTACTTTTTAGGGTACGTTATTGTAGTGATAAGTTTTACCTTTTCACTTCAGGTGTAGTTCCCCTAGGTGGTCCTGGCTTTACCTGAGGATCTCTGAATGAGTTTCTCATCTTACAAGTATTGGTTTTATCCTCCCTTCCCTGTAAGTCATTGAAACTAAAGCTCTCCATCACTGTAGATCATCATATGCTCTCAAAAGGACTGCTCCCGTCAAAAGGACTGCTCCCTTGAATACTCCAAGTTTATGTTCTCATCTTGCCTTTGGCCTCTGACAGTTACATCTACCTTCTTGAAAGCTCAATCATATGTTTGGGGGGAAAATGGATATTTTGTTTTATTTTCATAGTAGGAAGAATTTTTTTAAAGATATTTAATTCATCTTATTCCAGCAATGGAATTCCTATTCAGTATCTTCTTTGAGCATAGGAGCAACATCTAGGACTTCTTCTGTATTCCCTCCCATGGTTGTTTCCAAACATAACTGATGATGTTTCATTAACTACAATCTTCTGGGGCTATTGTTTAAGTCTCTGGCGCTACCTCAAACCCAGAGAATTAGAGTCTCCCTCTGGGTGAAAAAAATCCTAGGAATCTGAAGTTTTAAAGCCCCTCAGGCAATCTGAATCCTCACCCAGGCTTGTGGGCCATTATACTCTTACTGGGAATAGTGCGGGGTTCTCAATAAAATCTTATGTATTCTGAGATCGTTAATAGTATTGGTTTCTTCAAAGGGGAAGGGCATTTTTAGTGTACATTTTATTTTCTGGACATGCTTCCACATTGTCTAGCTCTAAATTTTGTTAAATGAAGAATTCAAATTTCAGATCCATTTTCCCATATAGTCTGTTGTCCACAGCCATCAGCCACCATATGTATTCCTGAGGAGCTGAGTAGCAAGCAAAAAAGTATCTTCTTTGGCACCTCTCTTTGAACAAAACCTGGGCATCTGCTGGTCCCTCACTGAAACGTGAGGTGGGATATTGACTGTGGAAGCCCACAGTCCAGAAGCCTGTGGCGCTGGCCCTCTGCATACCGCAGCTGCCCCAGCTTTCCTGGCCGTCCCTGCTCTGTGCAGTTTTCTGCCTCATTCATCATGGCAGCGCTATACTGTGAGGTGATTGGCCACATAATATATTTAGCAGCAAACCTTTCTCTGACTTGGAATATGCAAATGTTATTCATTAGATGCTGGCTTTGCAGCTGTTACCTTTTCTGAGGCTCCAGCCAATTTCACTTGACTAAAGATTCCTTGGTGGGAAGGATTCACATGCAATCTTGAGTTACCACACTACAGAGGTGATCAGTGAAGCCACCTCATTCCAGAGTTTGGTTATACATTGTGCACAATGTGAAACCCACAAAGAAATGATGGGTTTTTCATTTTAATTAGGCCATAGATCCTGCTCTTGCTATTTTAAGTTAAATTGTAAATTTCGGGTAGAGGGAGGTAATTTCTCATATTGCCTATCATCTAAACACAAGAGCCTTCATTATGAAATGATCATAAAGATTTGCTATTATGAGAGAGACGTTTAACGTAAACGTCTACTGTAAACAAGTAGATTTAGTGCTATTAAGTTGCCTTAGTGTGAAGGGGGTTTAAGGACTTTTTTGTTTTTATTTTGTTTTAATCACTTGGCTTCAATCCTTTTAAGACAGTCATAAGAAAAGCTAATTGCTTTTATATCATATCAAGTTCTAAAGTTGTTTTCCCCCAGTAGGTACTGAGTCATTGAGATCAATCCCTCAGGGAAAAAAGAGAGGAAAAATGGTTAAATGCAGAATAGGTTTTCAACAAATGCTTATTACTTGATCATTTCTGCTTGTGTCCTTATTACCTGATAAACCAATTTCTTCCACCAGGGAGTAAACAAACCTTGGAAACCCAATTGCTTTTTTGTTTCTTCCTTTTCTTCCTTTGATTCATTTCTTTAGGTATTTACTAGGTGCCTTTTATGGAACTGTTCTAGGGACTGAGAGTGTGTATCTTAGTAATTACATGGATTTTATTTTTAGTGTGAGAGACAGAAAAAACAACACAAATTAGCATTTGTTGGTTTTTATCCTGATTGGCTGATTTATCTTTTAAAAGGCTCACTCAGACTGCTGGGTGGTGATTAGATAATAAGGGTGGGGACAAGAGTTAAAACAAGGTGGAGAGATGAGAGATATTGGCGGCTTAGCAGTGGTGGTGATGAGAAATATATACTTATATTTCAAATCTAGAGCCTATAGGATTTACTGACAAATTGGTTATAGAGTGTGAAAAGAATGGGGTCAAGGATGATGCCTACATTTTTAGACTGAGTAAACCAGCCAATATAGTGGTCATTTACTGAGATGGGAAAAGCAGATGGAGAGTGGAAGTTTGAGGAAATAAGAGAACATGTGATGTTTATATACCTATTAGACACCCAAATGGAAATATCACCTATGCAATTGGAAATGCAAGTCTGAAGTTAAAGGGAGAAGTGTGGGTAGGTATGTCCATGTGGAGCCAACCATCTATAGGTGATGGTTAAAGCTGTGGCAGAGAATGAGATCACCTAGGGACTGAGCATAGATGGTGAAGGGAAGTCTGCAGTCTACTGCTGAGTCCTAGAGGCACTCCAACATTTAGAAGTCAAGAAGAAGAGGAGATCTTGCAAAGGAAGGAGAGAAAAAAGAGAATATTTTGTGAAGGATAGAATGGTCAGCTGTATCAAATGATAGTGAGAAGTCAAGTAAGATGAGGACTGAAAATTAACCACTGGATTTTAACAATGTGGTAGTGGTTATTGGTGTCAGTGGAATGTGTTGAAGACTGGGAGCTCAGGAAGTAGTAACAGCTGTATCTGAGATGACTCTTGAGCAGTCTTGCTGTTAAGAGGAGCAGAGAAAAGGAGACATAACTGTAGGAAATATGAGGGCAAGGGAGGGCTTTTTTGTTTAACACTCTTCAACCTTTGTAACAGAATAGAGGACAGAGAATATGGGCACAGATGCTAGTAACCTGGTAGACATGATGCTCGAAGGATAAAGTTCTCTTTGGATTGCTTCTGTTTTCTCAGTTAAATGAGACACAAAATCATAGGCTGAGAGTGAGGAGAAGGGGAAAGAGGAATTGTAAATTTGAAAAGCAACGACAAGATGTGAACTAAACATTTTGGAGAGTATGCTGCCTAGGATTTCAGACATTTTCAGACTCTGAGATAAAAGTGTGATCTCAGAAATACCAAGTATTCCTATGGATATTCTGCTGAAAGGAACCAAAATAGGAATCATTCAGGCCAAAAATCATTAAGGATAACCAGAGTGCTGCTGTCATTTGTTCAGGGTAGGTATAAAAGTCACTAGATACATTTCAATTTTTTAAATGTTTTGAATAGCTGATATACATCTATAACCTGATATATAGCTAATATATTTCAAAATACAAAAGGAATAAATGTGTAAGCAATGAAGAGTCTTCTTCCCTGGATCTCATCTCATTTCTTTCTTTCTTTTTTTTGTTTTTGGAACCTATCAGGAAATACACTTGCTTGTGTGTCCTTCCAGAAATATTTTATTGATCCTCTCCCCGCCTCTCCTCGTCCCAGGTCTTTTATTTTTCTTTTATTTTTTTCTTTCATGAGCTAATTATATTGAACTTCTTTATTTCCACTTTTATTTTAGATTCAGGGAGTACATGTACAGGTTTATTGCATGGGTATATTGCATGGCACTGAGGTTTGGGGTGTAAGTGATCCCATCATCCAGGTACTAAGCATAGGTAGTTTGTCAGCCCTTGCCCCCTTCCCTCTCTCCTGCCTCTAGGAGTCCCCAGTGTCTACTGTTCCCTTTATGTCCTGTATACCTAGTGCTTACCACCCACTTGTAAGTGAGAACATGTGGTATTTGGTTTTCTGTTCCTGTGTTAATTTACTTAGGATAATGGCCTCCAGCTGCATCCACATTGCTGCATAGGACATGGTTTCATTTTTTTTTTTATGGCTGTGTAGTATTTCATGGTGTATATGTACCATATTTTCTATATCCAATTCACCATCGTTAGGTTGATTCCATGTCTTTGCTATGGTGAGTAGTGCTGCAGTGAACATTGAGTGCATATGTCTTTTTGGTAGAATATTTTATTTTCTTTTTGGTATATACCCAGCAGTGGGATTGCTGGATCAAATGGTAGTTCTGCTTTAAGTTCTTTGAGAGATCTCCAAACTGCTTTCCACAGTGGCTGAATTAATTTACCTTCCTACCAACAGTGTATAAGCATTCCCTTATCTCTGCAGCCTTACCAGCATCTGTTATTTTTTGACTCTTTAATAACAGCCATTCTGACTGGTATGAGATGGTATCTCATTGTGGTTTTTATTTGCATTTTTCTGATGATTAGTGATGTTGAGCATTTTTTCATATGTTGCTTGGCTGCTTGTATGTCTTTTGAGAAGTATCTGTTCTTGTCTTTTCCCCATTTTTTAATGGGGTATTTGGTTTTCGCTTGTTGAATTGTTTTAAGTTCCCTACAGATTCTGGGTGTTAGACCTTTGTTGGATGCGTAGTTTGTGAATATTTTCTCCCATTCTGTAGATTGTCAGTTTACCCTGTTGATGGTTTGCTTTGCTGTGCGGAAGCTCTTTAGTTTAATTAGGGTTCCACTTGTCAATTTTTTTTTGTTGCAATTGCTTTTGAGGACTTCGTCGTAAATTCTTTCTGAAGGCCGATGTCCAGAATAGCAATTCCTAGGTTTTCAAACTGATCCGTTTTTTAAAAGCTAAATACATGCTAAGAAGTTTTTTTTTAAATAATTCTCAACCCAATTAAATCATTTTTTAAATATTTTAAAGAATAAATATTCTTTTTTCCTCTTTAATTTGTATAAAAATAATTTCTAAAAAGCAAGAAAGAACGTCTCTTTTAATACTTCATGTTGGCAGCCATCTGGCAAGAATTGTAAAAAAATAGGTATCTTTAACAAGGTTTTTTTTCCTTTTTTTGTCTTCACAGCTGATCTTGCATCTTTAATGGATAAAACATTTGAGAGAAAGTTGCCTGTTAGTTCTTTAACAATATCACGGGTAAGAAAATTTTAACATATATATTTTCCAAGAAGAAGGAAGAAAGCCAGAAAGGCCCTTCATGTAGATGAGGCTGTGTAAATAAAAAATACTTTGCATAGGAAATATATTTCAAGACTATGGTATGTTTTTATAGTTACTAATAGATATTTTTATAGTGTAGTAGCAAATTTCTTTGGCTGAAATAAAAGGTAGTACATTTACCAGATTCTGATATCAGTAATCACTTTTGTTTATCTGATTTATTTTATTTTTTTCCAGGATATGATATTCTGCTGTATGATACCATCAGTTTTTTTAAGTTGATACGTCCTTCAAAGTAATGATATTTACCCGTTAGTATTGGAAGTGTTTTTGATAGCCAAGAAAGTCTGTAAAAGAATGGATATTAATGTTAAAGTTAAACTGCAGCAGAGTAATGGTTGGAAGAATAATGTTAGGTTAGGAATCAGGAATAGTAACCATTACTGAGCACCTTCTATGCCAGTTTTGAATGTATTAGTTCCTTAACATACATTATTTTTAAAATTCTCACTGCTCCCTATGCAATAAGCAGTCTATGTAAGACATCGTTTAATAACTTTTCCAAGTTCACATAGCTTGTAAGCGTGGAAAAACTGAGATTCAAACCCAGATAGCTAGGTTCTCTTCTGTTGCCTGCTTCAAATATATCTGGGCTTGTCTTTATCACAAATTCACTTTATGACACTGGGCAATGAGACCCCTCTCAATTTTCTCATTTTCAGCATGGATATGGTTGCATCTTCCTCCCAGGGAATAATGGGATGGTAAAATGAGATTTTAGCTGTGAAAACTTTTTACAGAAATTAATGGCACCATAAAATTTAAAATATTGTTAAATATGGAAGAGAGAGAGGAAATAAATTACCTTTCTTTTGAATCCTGGTCCTTTCTTTATGCCTTTTAGTTGAGACACAGTTTTACTGGTCATAAGTTACATTTAATAGACTCATAATTGGCATATTAGAGGAGAATGGAAAGGCCATTGGTTCATCCCTTACATGATAGGTAAAACTTCTGTATGCCATAATACTTGCTATTTATTTAGGTAGTACTTCAAGGTTTACAGCTTTTATGTACATTTTCTCATTGGTGCCTTATACTCTTCGGGGCCGGTGCCTTTATCCTATTTATGCAGATGGTGCAACCAAGTCCCAGAGGGGCTGTGCCATCTGTTTATGCCATACAGCAAACAATCAGAGCTGTTTCTCAAGCTCAGGTTCTGTGTTTGAACCACATTTTATATGCCCTTAATGGATTTCTAAGTCAAGTCTAGAAGTGCTAGGGATTTTTAGAAAGTCTCCCTCTTTTTACTCTCCTCTCTCTTCTATGAGGTTTTCATTATATTCACAACATGCATTGTCTTCTATGCTTTTTTTTTTCTTTTTTGCCTCCGAGTCTCTATTTTAGAATAGAATCTGTCTTTGAAATAATCCTTTTTATTTGTTTATTTGGACCATAGTTAATGAGCATACTCAGAGATTTTATGGTTTGAAAGGAGAGTTTGTTGGTAAAGGAATCATAGGTTTACTGTTGCATAGCAGAGCTTAAATCAAAGTAGGAAAAAATGGTTGCAAGACTGAATTCTCTAAATGTAGATGTTTATGTTCTGGGCAATAGTTTTTTAGCCATCAGAGTCTTCATTCTTTCAGCCATATGTTCCCGTGTTTGGAACATAAAGAAAATAGTATCAGGATTTAAAGATAAAGGAAAAAATAGGTAACTAGTTATAATCAGTGGAACACTCCTTGTTCTGAGCAAGCTTCATGTTTGGCTTTCAATCCATTTTCTGATCAAGGTTGTTCCACAAATAGAAAAAGAGAAGCCATTGTATATTCTTTGTTTGCATTAGCATAAAGGGGTTTCAAGGATGGAGCCATACCACGTGAACATTTTTCCACTAAGCATCACCATCGTTCTAATAAAACGGGTGTCCTGTGTTTTGTAAGGTCAATGTGTGATCTAGGCCCTAGGCCAAATATATGACATAATTTATATTCAACCAAAGGTTTCTTTTTTTGTCTTTTAGCTTGTAGACAACATTTCATCTCGGGAAGAGATAGATCATGCAGAGTATTACCTTTACAAGTAAGTTTTCCTTTTGATTTGGCTGTGTACTCTGTGATTTCACACCCTTTTTTACATAAAAGTTGGTATATGTTATGTATAATTTTGACACCTTCTAAGTTTATATTTTAAAGATCTTTTCATATGAGTATAGAGTTTCTGATTTTTTATAACTACATTTTTTTCCATACCGTGAATGTATCATTTAAACCAGTTCCCTTTTTATGGACCTCTAGATTATTCTCTTTTGTATTGTATACAATGTTAAAATTGATAACCTTATACGTATGTAATTTTTCACCTAATTTTCATGAGTATATGTATTTATAGTTTTAATCGCTATTGTCAAATTGCTTTCTGTTGAAGTTTTTACATTCCCACTAGCAATGTGTAAGAGATGTATATTTTTACAGCTTGGCCAATAGTTAGGTATTTTCACATTTGCATTTTTTTGCCAATCTGATCAGTGAAAGTTTATACACACACACACACACACACACACACAAGTTGAGTATCTCTTACCTAAAGTGCTTGAAACCAGAAGTGTTTAAGATTTTGGATTTTTTAAGATTTTTGAATATTTGCATTATACTTACTGTTTGAGTACCTCTAATTCGAAAATCCACAATGCTTCAATGAGCATTTCCTTTGAACATCACGTTGGTGCTCAAAAAATTGTGAATTTTGGAACTTTTCAAATTAGAGATACTCAATCTGTATGTATATTTCTTCTCTCCTTTTTTTTTTTTAACAGGTGGAATTATACCCGATATGAACTGTTATGTACCTATTTTCAATTAACACTGTTATAAAACCTTTTCTACATTACCACATTTACTTCATTCTTTCTCAGAGCTGCTGACAATTCCATTGTGAACTACTCACAAAACTCACCCGTGTGTACAAAAAGTATGTTCAGTACAGCATCATTTATGGTAGCAAAAGACTGAAACAACCTAATGCACATTGAATAAAGAACTGGTCAAACAAATATCTGTCAGAATTGTACCTTACAACTAAATTTTTATTGTGATTCCAGTTTTTAAAATCTGATTTGTGATTTGATCCAGTTCCTATGTTCCAAAAATAGACTCAGATTGAAATTTTAAATGTTTCCAGTAAGCATTGCGTTAGGGTTTCCCATTTGATCTTGCTTGTTGTGCTCAAGAGAATTTTTAGTTATTTCTGTCTAGATGCATTTTCATTTTTTGTTGTTTTTGGGGGGGGTAGTTTTTTTCTAGATGCATTTTTTAAAGCTTACTGTATTTTAGTGAAAATTTATTCATTTTTCTTTGATTTTGCTAAATAATAATGAGGCTTCTTTTTTTTCAAATTTCTGAATTGGGTAGATGCTACCACTTTTTGGGTGTTTTCTATTTAAACCTCAAGTACGCTAGATTCCGCACCTTAAAAAAACATTTATTTTAAACCTCAGATTGGCTGTAATGGTGTCCTAAGTTGAAATTCTAGGTACTAACTTAGTTGCAAGTCATCTTAGTTGTAAGTGCCCTCTTTTACTTCATTAGGATAATGAAAAATGAACCCCTTGATGAGAGCTATCCCTGCCTTCCTTTAGTGGCTCTTTGGGACTGTAGGACTGCTTTGGTAGTTATTTTTTGTCTATGGTGAAGGGTGTATTTGGGCTGGCATCTGGCCAGTTCTCATATTTTTATTTATAGCAAAATGCAGAACATAGTTTCAATTTCTAAATATAAGCTGTTTTTTTAGAACTTCATCCTGTGAGATACAGTGCCATAGTATTGGGAGAAGTATGTTCCAAATTCATAAGTACTTCTGTAGTATATCATTGATTTCAGTGACTCAGCATTTCAACAAGTATTTACTTAGCACTTATTATGTGCCCAGGCCCTGTCCTGGGTGCTGGATATCTAATGTTGAATAAGTTATTCATTCTCCAAGTATTACTGAAAAGTTGAAGTTCTGTTTTTAATATCTTCTATGATTAATTCTTCACACGTTCAGTTTTGCGTGGCCTGGGGTATAACTGAAAGTTTCGTAAGATCACTGTGTCCTATTTCCTTATAGATCATATAAAGGACTCTTGTCCGTCGTAAGTCTGAGCCACTGTTTAACTGGACATCCCATTTCTTGCTTTAATCAAAACTAATTCTTTAGCTATGATTTACCATTTATCTTAGTTCTTTCTCCTCCCTTCCATTACCAAGAAAATTGAAATTGACTCTCTTTTTATCAGCTTTTTTTTTTTTTAAGACAGAAATGTTTTTATGACTTCATGTGCTTGTATATATATGAGACTAGGTAGAACTCTACAAAGCTGCATTGATACAATAGAGATTGGCTGGGTTCTCTCGTTAGCTAAGTGCCTCACTCTTGCTTTCTAGCCTTAGAGAATATACAGAATATACTTATGCCTTAACAAAATTAAAAATTACAAGTTATAAACTCTTAGGGTTTCTCTCAAGTAATCAAAATCAGGGATGTTAATCCTGAAGACACCAAGGACTTACTACTGTGTAATATTTCTACCAGTTAGGGCTTCAATCATTATGATGCCTAACACTCCTCATGGGATGACTTTAGACATCTTGGAGTAAACTTAACAATTCGAGATCTAAGGTGAAGAAATGAAGAAGGAACGTCTGTCTTAATTTTAGATAACTCACAGCTTGCAGGCTTGGGGTTAGGATTTCTCAGTCCTTAAGCAGTACTGTCTTTAACAGTGAAGCCCACAGAAGAACTTTTGCATTGGTTCACCTCTTTCTCTGACATGGCCTGTGAACACCAGGCTCTGCTAGCAGGAGTGTAGCCGCCACATCTTCTCCTCTTCTAATGATCACATTTCCGCAATGATTATGTAAAGTCTAGAGCCAAAGAAGTTTAGAAACCTTGAATGATCAGTGAAGAGCTGATTGAGCTTCTGCCATTGCATCAGGCATGCAAGTGAACAGTTCCAAGTTCCAGCAGCTCAGGGTGCTGCTGGTACCTGCCAGCTTATTATCACCCTATCATCCCAGCAGAATATTTGAAGCTTTGAATCTCCCAAGGTACATGGGCTTAAATGTTTAGGGACTTCAACATTAAAGGGATCTTTTAAGGAGAGATAGAAAGGCTGCTGTTCAGTCAGCAGACGGGAGAACAAATTCCTAAGTACTTTTATTTGGGCCATGGTCTATTCTCTGGGACCTGGCAATCCTATGATCAACTTTCGCCTTCTGTTTATAAATAAAAAATGAAAACACCAAGGAAAGGGTGAAACTCTACCCAAACAATAATGTGAACTAAAAATGGTTAAGGCAATACCAGAAACTATATTCATTGGCCAAAACAAAAAACAAAAAAAAACTGATAATACTCATATAACAGGAAAATAAACCAAAAACCAAGAGTAAAAGTGATTAAAATAGCAACAAGGTTAAAACAAAGTAAAACAAAATAATAAAACAAGGCATACTGTTTGGCTGTGACAAATACAGAAAATGTAAATAAGATAATAAAAAATAAATACAGTAAAATGAAATAAGGATTTGAGCCAGGGACTTTATATGATATGTACAGTTTAAGCTGGGTGATTGGGAAAATAGGCATAGGTGTGCTCTTGCACAGATAATACTAGCAGGCTAAATGGTAAACCTCTTTATGAGTAGGTTTCAAGCTGTCTTCTGAGAAGCCCTGAAGCTAGTTTCTTACAGGCCCTCTAGGGCGTGGCTTGGGGGAAGAATAGGTCTGGAGAGAGGCCAGACCATGCTGCCACGGGCCATTTGCTTTTGCTTCTGTTTCTGCCAGATAAACTGTGCCTCCAGCTGCCTTATTGGAGTCTACAAAGAAAATTCAGAGAGGACTGTGAACTTGAATAAGAATAAAATCATATTTTATTTTCACTAACCTCAATAATATTTAGCATTTCTTTCACTTATGCATGTAGGCAGCAGATGACTATAATATTAACGGCATCTGTGTCTTTCTTGCCAATAAAAATCATTGATTTTTTCATATCACATTACATTTGTTACAGATATCATCAATGCTTAGAAATTATGTTAGTAATTAAATCTACCACTAGCTAGTGTTATTTCATCCATTAATAAAGCAGCACATATGTTACCATATCCCAAGGATTTCTTAATATCTTGACAATTGTATTTCAATATAATTGGTTTCTGTTGTAAAATACTAATTCTGAGATGCCTTCATCAGACTGCCAGAGGGTTCGAGACAAAAAATTCTTAGGAACCGTGCTGTGAGATCTTGTTTGAAAAATAGGTTCTTTTGCTTAGACTTATTTTTATTTCTTCTCTCGGGTTTTTTGGGTTTTAAGTACTTTGGGTCTTTGTTTTCTCTTCTTACAAAGAAGACTTTCTTAGTTTAGACCTTACCAGGTAAGACAAGCATATAATTGATAGGTTTTCTGTCTTCACAGTGAAAATTTAGATACAGCCAGTCTCCCAAGTTTCCCTACAACACCAGAAAAAAAAGGTGTGGTGAGGAGTGAGAAGATTTGGACAGGCCCTGAGATGCTGCATGTCAGACCAGTGCTGGCAGGGGGCTAGGCAGGAAGATTTCCGCTTTATCTTGGTATCACCATCACCCAGTGCTTGGTGAGGTGAGAAGCCATGCTCTTTCCCAGCGGTAGCAGCATAGGTTCTGTGACACAGAAAAGAGAGGTAAGAGAACATCTCAGCTAACAGCTGCTGACAGGAAATGTCTGCTCAGTGGGCATAAAAAGACTGCATTTATTTTTTATATTTGTTTAGAAGAATTTTTATATCCCATGTTAATTTTAAAAACAGTTGAGCAAAATACTTTCTTTCTCCGGGCAAAGGATTAATTTCTACTTCCTATCCATATGCCCTCTCGTTAATATTTGGAAGAGAAAAGGGCTCCTACCTTTGCTTTACTGTAAACTTACGCCATTCCTAAGAATTAGATTTGCATCTTTATTTTACTCATGCAGAGACTAAAACATAGAGATTGGCTGAGCACACGCAACATAGAGACTGAGTATAAGCCCCTGCCTGTCCTGAGAGGGAAACCACAAGGATCAGATGTGAGCAGTGGGGCAATGCTATAAAAACAATGCAGTGCTGTCTCAGTGCAAGGTTTTATCATTAAGGATCCCAGATGGGGCTACAATTTCTTTATAGGAAACTAAGGCAGAAGAAATTCCAGAGAGACCAGGCTTTGCTGTTCCTCTACAAGAGATCCCCTTTTGGGATCTGTCTGCCTGGGGTCAGTTATGGTGAGTGTATGTGGAGTTTTATACAATGGGAACTTTTTCCTTTATCATCTTGTAGAGAGCATCTTTCCTAGGCCACCTAGTCTGTAGTTCGGAACTTTCCCCCCGTAACCTCCAAGTCCACATGCCCAGTGTATACTGCCCAAATGCAAACAAGTGAACCTTGGGGCAGGCTCTGTGTCTCCATTTTCAGGAGATAAAACAGCATGTTGCTGGTAAAATTGTGCCTTTGGCAAAAACCATTATTTTCATGGTTATGACAAGCTTTAACCATTCTTGTGTTAGTATTTGATTACTGCATTGCTAAAATGCAAACTCAAGCCATAAGAATTTGTTCTTCCCACTTAGTGTCCTCATCTTCACTGAGGATGTTTGCAAATTGCATTTTGAAAGACCTATATAGGCCTTCGAATCATGTTGGGACTATGGTAGTTTTGAGATGCATGAAATTAGACTTGCTTCTTCTACTATCAGGGCGTCAATAATCAGAACTGATAATTTGATCTGCAACATAACAGTGATTCCTGAAGGATATGTCATAGAAATTTCTAACACATACAACATATACTCTATATTAAGAATATAATTTTTTTTTAGGCCAGGCACAGCAGCTCATGCTTGTAATCCCAGCACTTGGGGCAGACGGATTGCTTGAGCACAGGGGTTTGATACCAGCCTGGGCAACATAACAAATCTTATCTCTATAAAAAGATACAAAAAATTAGCTGGGTGTGGTGGTGCACACCCATACTCCCAACTACCTGGGAGAATGAGGCAGGCAGATCACCTGAGCTTCGGAGGTCGAGGCTGCAGTGAACTGAGATCACACCACTGTACTCCAGCCTGAGTGACAGAGTGAAACCTCTGTCTCAAAAAAAAAAAAAAAAGGATATAGCATTCTTTTAAAGCAGCCCTTTGGTTTTTAGCAAACAGGTAGGGAATGCTGAATTGTTATACAATAAGAAAAGATTGTTGCAAAGCTTTGGGGAAGGTGAGTTTTTCTCGGAATACAGCTCTTAATGTTGCTATGGAGAGTGGCATGCCACCCAGTAAGAAAGGAAGTTCAGGTTGCATGGCAAGCTGTGTACTGCCAACACATTCATCCATGCTGTACGTGGGTCTCGAGTATCTTTCACTATTTGCTTAGCCGACCTGGCAGATACCAGGTATCCTTAGTTGGAGATGGATAGCAGGTCAGGAACAGCTGGGGCAAGGCAGATGGCAGCCTGCATGTCTCCAGGTCCTGAGTTGGCAGCCATCCTAAAAAGGAAGGACCGAAATAGCTTCATTTTTCATGAAGCCAAAAATACCCAGTGGTTCCTTGGAAGGCTATAGCACCACCCCAGGCCTATGTTGTAAAAATCCATTTCTGCCTGTGGGAAAAGGGGAAGATGGGAGTTTATTAAGAGGGATTATTAAGAGGGAACAGCATGCATTCGTTTATGCAGCAGTGATTTTCCTTTGAGGGCATAGAGACTGTTTGTGTTTCACAGCAATAAAAAGTAATCTTAAATTTTTCTGTTAGCATATTGCCAGGTTGCATTATGACTGAACATTATTAAGAAAAGAGTAAGAACCCAAGAGGAGAGAAATGAGTGTAACAGCATTTTTAGTAACACTTCTATACTTTAATATTGCCTAGTTCTTTATTTAGTTCTTATTTGCTGATCCTTACCACAGGCCTGGGAGAGTGCTTGTTATTGTTAATAGCTCTGTATTGGAAAATAGCAGATCATTGGTCATAGTGCATGCCTTGCGAGAGATCATGGGAGCTTTGTGATAAGGATTAGAATTCTTGGCTTCCACGGCTGGGCATGGTGGCTCATGCCTGTAATCCCAGCACTTTGGGAGGCTGAGGCAGGCAGATCACTAGGTCAGGAGATCGAGACCATTCTGGCTAACACTTTCAGTGAAACCCCGTCTTTACTAAAAATACAAAAACAAAATTAGCCTGGCGTGGTGGCAGGCGCCTGTAGGACCCAGCTACATGGGAGGCTGAGGTGGGAGGATGGCGTGAACCTGGGAGGCGGAGCTTGCAGTGAGCCGAGATCACGCCACTGCACTCCAGCCTGGACAACAGAGCGAGGCTCCATCTCAAAAAAAAAGAATTCTTGGCCTCACTGCTTCAGACTCTACTTCTCTTCCCACTGGTCTTGTTATTTCATCTAGAGCCGCATCATAGGAGGAGTGAACCTTCAAGGTATTTTTTTGGCTTTGGCTTAAGCATTCCACCTAGCTTTCCCGGAATGATCTTATACCTTAGATGGTTATTCCATTTTATTCCTCTGGTGCACTGACTATGTACCTCTGCAGGCTCCAGTCCTGAGTCCCTAGGAGTATGTGCTGCTGCATACATCCATGCACAAGTATCTGTAGAGATACATGCTTTCATTTCTGTGGGGTAAATATCTAGGGGTAGAGTGATTGGAGCATATGGTAAGTATATGGTTAACTTTTTAAGAAACTACCAAATTGTTTTCTGAAGTGATTATATCATTTTATAGTCCCAAGAGCAGTTCCACTTCCTCCACATTTTTGCCAATACATTTAGCCATACCAACATGTGTTTAGTGGTATCTTACTGTGGCTTTAATTATTTGCCCAATAAGTAATGATACTTCCTTTGATAAAGTGTTTGAATCTTTTGTCCATTTTAAAAATTGAATTGTTTCTACTCTTCTTGGGTTTTCAGAATTCTTTTTCTTATAGTTTTATCTTTTCATTCCCTTAACAGTGTTTTTGAAACACTGTTTTGTTTTTTGTTTGTTTGTTTTTTATTGAGATGGAGTCTCTGTCACCCAGGCTGGAGTGCAGTGGCATGATCTTGGCTCACTGCAGCCTCCACCTCCCGTGTTCAAGCAATTCTTCTGCCTCAGCCTCCCAAGTAGCTGGGATTATAGGCACCTGCCACCACGCCCAGCTAATTTTTGTGTTTTTGTAGAGATAGGGTTTCATCATGTTGGCAAGGCCGGTCTCGAACTTCTGACCTCAGGTGATCCACCCACCTTGGCCTCCCAAAGTGCTGGGATTACAGGCATGAGCTACCATTCCCAACCTGTTTTTATTTTTTATGTAAGTCCAATTTATCAACATTTTTTTTTTGTTAATGGATTGTGCTTTTGGTGTTCTCTAAAGTAAGGGTCACCAACCCTTTTGGCACCAGGGACTGGTTTTGTGGAAGACAGTTTTTCCACAGCTGGGGGTTGGTGTTGGGGATGGTTTGGGGATGAAACTGTTCCATCTCAGATCATCAGGCATTAGTTAGATTCTCATAAGGAGCATGCAACCTAGATCCCTTGCAAAGGGAGAGTTCCTGCTCCTATGAGAATCTGATAGCACCACTGATCTGACAGGAGGTGGAGCTCAGTCGGTAATGCTCACTCACCCACTGCTCACCTCCTGCTGTGCGGCCCAGTTCCTAACACTGGTACCAATCCACAGCCTGGGGGTTGGGGACCCCCTATCTAAGGAATCTGCTTAACCCAGCACCATACTGATTCTTCTTCTAGGTTTTGTTTTAGAAGTTTTATAGTTTTAAGTTTTATAATTAGGTCTGTGATCGGCTTTATTTTGGTGTCACCATCACCCAGTGCTTGGTGAGGTGAGAAGACATACTATTTCCCAGCAGTAGCAGCAAAGGTTCTGTGACACAGAAAAGAGAGGTAAGAGGACAGCTCAGCTAACAGCAGCTGACAGGAAAGGTCTGTTCAGTGGGCATAAAAAGACTGCATTTATTTTTTATATTTGTTTAAAAGAATTTTTATATCCCATGTTAATTTTTAAAACAGTTGAGCAAAATACGTTCTTTCCCTACAGATTTATGATTTTGAATTTTTTGTGTGTGTATGTTATAAGGTAAAGATCAAAGTTAATTTTTGGGCATAAGAATGCCTAATTGTGTCAACACCACTTGTTGAAAAGGCTATTTTTAAATTGCCTTTGTACCTTTGTTGGTAATCAGTTTATATTTGTGTGAGTCTATTTCTGGACTTCTTTGTTCCATTGATCTCTGTTCTGTTATCTATTTTAATGCCAATACTACTCTGTCTTGATGAGTGTAGTTTTAAAATAAGTCTTAAAATTAAATAGTGTAAGCCCTTCAGCTTTTGTGTGTTCTTTTTCAAAATTATTTTGGCTAATGTAGGTCCTTTCCATTCCATATCAATTTTAGAATCACCTCTTGTATATGTGTGTGTGTATACACACATACATATTTAGGTATATACACACACTCACATGCATTATTAATGTAGAGAAATTAGGAACAATATCAATTCAAGAAATATGTATTGAATGTATAGTATATATTTAGAAACTAACAAAGAAGATTATAAGGAATATTAGGGAAGAGACTGATTTTGCAAAAGTCATTCTTTTTCTATTGCGGGCAAATTTAAACTGCCCTAACAGGATTTGAGATGAAAATAAATGAGAACAGATTCATGTCTGTAAGACAAATGATTTTCAGCTGTTTATAAGGGACATTCTAAAGCCAGTAGAGGCTTTAAGAGTATTTTTTAATGCACTAAAACTGTGGTATATTCAAAGGAAGGATATTATATAATCCCAGCAATTAAAAAAAATTACAACCAGGTGCAGTGGCTCATGCCTGTAATCTCAACACTCTGGGATACTGAGGTGGAAAGATCCCTCGAGGTCAGGAGTTTGAGATCAGCCTGACCAACATAGTGAAACTCCATTTCTACAGAAACATTTTTAAAGATTAGCTAGGCATGGTGGCGTGTGCCTGTAGTCCTAGCAACTCAGAAAGCTAAGGCTGGGCCTTGTTGTCCTAGCTACTTAGGAAGCTGAGCCCAGAAATTCAAGGCTACAGTGAGCTATGATCAAGCCACTGCACTCCAGCCTGAGTACTAGAGCAAGACCCTGTCCCACCCGCCGCCCAAAAAAAAATTATTAGATGGTTGAAGATCATTAGATATGTGAAACAATTCAAAATCAACACAAATCCAGGATATGATAAGTAGATAAATGTGCTGAATTTATGTAATAAAATGTAAGTTTTAGAAAAAACATGTTTGGAGCAGGCTAGAAAAAGGATTGATGTTATCTGCAAACATTCATAAAAGAGGTAGAACTTAAGATAGCCTTGAAGGTTAGATGAGTAGAGGAAACAAGAACAAGTGTTCAAGATGGAACAAACCGTACAGCTGGAGTTAGAAGGAAGGAGTGAGAACTGGCTTTATGGAAACTGCCTTAACCAGAGAGATTAGGGTTTGTTGGGGAGTAATGAGAAATAAAGAAGGCAGATCAGAGAGAGAATAGAATGTTGGCAGGAGAGAAGGGAGAGTTCAAAATCTGTCATTATCATACATTGCTAGTGGATATATAAATTGGTACAACTTGTATGGAGAGAACTTTGGCAGCATCTGTCAAAATTACAAGTACAATACCCTCTGGCTCAATAATTCCACCTCTAGGAATTTAACCTCCTGATATACTCTTATTCATGCCAAAAATGTCCATTGCAAAAAGTAAAAGATTATGTCCATCAATAGAAGCCTGTTTAAATTATGCTACAGCCATACAGTGTAATACTGTGCAGCGATTGAAAAGAATGAGGAAGCTTTATTTGTATTTCCTATTGAATAAATTGTGAAATGTATTGAGTGAAAAAAATAAGAGTAGGACTTAGTGTGTGATGTAGCCACTGTGGTTTATGTGTAATATGTATACATGTGCTTTGATGCTTATGTGTACATGTGTATGTGTGTGCATGAGATGTCTCTGGAATGATACCCACAAAAACTGGTAACATTGGTTTCTTTTGGGGAAGAAATCTAGATGACTTCTCATTGAATTGTCTCTTGTAACTTTTGAATTTTATATCATGGGTATATATTACTTATTCAAAAAATACATGTTTTTCGTTTCTTCCCCTCCCTTCCCTCCCCGCTTCTCTTTTTCCATATCATGCACACACACACACTTACAAGGAAATTAACCAAATTTTTTTTTTCTTTTTTTCTTTTTTTTTTTAATTTAAAGACAGGATCTCACTGTGTTGCCCAGGCTGGCATGCAATGGCAGGATCTTAGCTCGCTGTAGCCTCAACTTCCCAGGCTCAGGCAATTGTCCTACCTCAGCCTCCCAGGTAACTAGGACTTCGGTGTATGCCACCATGCCTGGCCTTTTTTTTTTTTTTATTTTAAGAGATGGGGTCTCGCCATGCTGCCCAGGCTGGTCTTGAACTCCTGGACTCAAGCAGTCCACCTGCCTCAGCCTCCTAAAGTGCTGGGATTATAGGCATGAGCCACCACACCTGGCCTGAAAAATATTTTTTAAAAGATCCTCAAGATAGCCATCTGCAGATTCTTAAGAAGTATGTATCACAATAAAGTATTTCAGAAAGATTAATAACAGGGTAAATTTTTTATTAAAATAGGTAAATTTTATAGGGAAATTATGCATATAGAGGAAAAAGACCTGTCCTATGGTAGTTGACAGTGGAAATAAAGAGAGAAATGTACATAGCAGGGGGAAAAAATGGATCAGCAGGATTAATGGCAGGTTGAATGTAGAGACAGAAAACAAGGAGTGTCAAAAATGAACTGAAAATTGAACCTCAGTGGGGAAGTGGCTTGTACATGATAGAAGTATTGAATTGGAAGCAGATTTAGAAGGCAGCAAGAGGGTGAGTTTTTCTTTTGCCTTTTCTTTGTACATACACATGTTTCTTTCTAAGCTTGCTGGATCGTATTTTGCCTACTGACTATACTTGGACTGTTTGACAGGAACTGGCCACAGACCTTTAGAGAAAGAACAGTTGCCAAAATATACCCATTGGGTCTTCCTGGTGTATTGGCACTAGTTGGAAAATTTTGGACCAGATGACTTCTGATGTCATGCCAACTTTTGGAATCTGAAATTGCAACCTGGATAGACTAAATAATTCCCTTGGAGCCATGTGACAAGTCTAAGCTCCAGCTGTGGATGGGGCTTGACTTCACGTTCAGAGGCTCATCAGCTAGCCCAGTGTATCTCTTTGTGTCAGTTCTTTTTCCTAAGCAGTTTCAGTAATATACCAAAAGATATAGACTCAATGAATATTTTAAAACCTCATAACAGTGTGACATAGAATTAATTAAACCTAGAAAAAAAAACTAACATGAAAAGAAATTCAATAATGAAAATGTATTATCTTGTGGGGGAGGTTCTCAAAAGACCCCGAAGGAATTAGGATGAAAGGAAAGAGGTGACTGGAGTCTTAGGACCAGTTTAGTCCCCACTTTAATCTGTAGCTTCGAACTAGTTAGTGAACTCTCTGGACATCAGCTTTCTAGATGAGCAGATCATCTTGGATGCCTCCCAAGGCACTTTCCATAGCTAAAACATAATGTTTCTTAATGTCACTGATAAGATTTTGTCACCAGACGCCTCAGACTTTGAAAGCATGAAGCTCTCGCTTTTTTAGTTTTTCACGCAGAATTTTATTCACTTTAAACAGTAAAATTGAACTTCCAGCCACCTTAACCATGAATATCAAGAGAAAAACTAATATGATGTAAAAGTAAACAACAGAAAGGGTAGAGGATCTCTTATTCTCTTCTGGATTTAGGTGACAGACTTCATTTACTGTCTTATTTGTGAATATATTTAGTAAATTTTGTCATATGAGAAGTTGGGTATCCACTCTCATTTATCCTCTAGCTAACTAATTTTTATACCATATGTACTTGCCTTTTTCCTGCAAGGCCCACAAACCACATGTTTTTGATGCCTTGTATATACATGAGATTTAAAAGGAGAAGGCTAAAGTAAATCTGTTCTAATAGCTGCAGAACCATTTGTAAATTAAACCTTAAACTCCTAAAATTTCATATAAGAATATGTATCCAAGTTGGCTTTTATTGAAAAATGTTTCTCCTGGCTATTTTTGTAATTGTAAAGTCAAATCAGGGTACCAGGAATTACAGCTATAGGGCAATGAGAAAGGCATAATTAAAATATAGTCTTGTATTTATTATATAAACCCTACTTCAGTAGGGTTTTAAGTGTAAGACAGTTTGATTTGAAGATAATTAAGAGATCTTTTCAGAAACTGGTACAATATTTAAGGGAGAGCTGAGTAGATAAACAGAAGCTTCAAGGAGAGATTTATGGGAACAGAAGTTTCAGTTGATTGCATCATGGTTTTTGAGGCCAAAGGCAAATAAATTCCTGAGTATTTCCAGATGCTGTGTGTCTAGGCAAGAGGACATCTGAGGAGCTAGAAGTATTCGATGTGAATTCTTTTTAGGGATCTAGGCTGCTTTCATTTTCATGACAGATTTCCAGGTATGTTTGTTTTGAACAGCAGATTTTACATTTTGAGGTCTATTTTGTTTTTTTAATAGCAATGCTGATTTTAAGACAAATAGTATCACCATTTTATACCTAGTAATAGGCAGAGCTGGGACTTAAAACTAAATCTTCCAACACCAGATCATTACAGCACATGAACAGTATATTCATTATGCACTGACTGTTACATAGTTCAGTGGTGGACACTACCAAGAGGTGAAACTCAATCATTAGTCTTCACTAGTAAAAATCTTGGCAGAGTTTTGATAAGTCAAACACTGAAATTATTTATTGTTCAAGTGAGAACTTTGTGCGTCTCATACATACAGATTAGTATAGTCCTCCATTTGCTGAATAATAGCAGGTAATAACAGACTTAGATACTTACACAGTGCTTTCAGACTCCAGCCGGAATGGACAACTATTCTCTGAATGTGCCTTCTACTTTCATATCTTGCCTATGCTCTTCTCTCCCCACTACCTCTTTCTAACAGAATACAACCTGTGTTTTAAGGCCTGTCCCAAATTCTGCCACACTCATAAACTTACCCTGATTTTCACGGTTGAATGTGATCTCTCTGACCCGTCTATAAAATTTTGTTTTTCCTATTCAGGGGTGCTTACTGATTTTATTTTGTCTTTTGTCTAATCAAAAATACATATTTCTTTCTCTTTACTTGAGATACGGTGTAGTATAGTAGATAAGAGTATATACTTGAGCCAAAGTGCCTGAATTTGAAGGTCGAATGTGCCATCCATTTCCTCCCTCATAAAATGAGTGTTAAAATAGTGTCTGTGTTTTAGGGTATTTATGAGACTCCAAGAAATTGATACATTATAATGCCCTCAGAACAGTCTTGGGACTAAGAAGGTCAGTGCTCAATAAAATTTAGCTTTATGTTGACTATACTAGATTGTACATCGTGAGAAGCAAGGAGTATTTATTTCCTATATTTCTCTCTTAAGGGAAAATGTATTTGATTTCCAGTTTAGGTTTCTAAGACCTTATTCCCTAACCATCCACACCACCCCCACCCCAAGGGCATCAAGGTGTAAGGGCCATCAAGACTCAGGAATGTGGAGAAGTAGATGCTTAGGAACACTAGTAGTTCAACACACATTTAGAAAGCATATCACATTTTGGGGGAAGCTTTCTGACCCTAAAAGACAACTAATCAAGGCTGTCATGTATGTACCTATGTTGCTAAGCTTACCGCCACAAACCAGAAGGGGGCAGCAGAAAGTCATCTGCTTACTATCTGTGAAGAAGTGAGAAGCCTCAAGAAAGTGATTCTCAGTTAGGAAAAAACTGCACCATAACTGATCTCTGATAACGTGTTATTGAATCAATAATCAAGATACAGATTAGACACAAAGAGAGAGGTCTGTTCTGTGGGCTGGGAGCATGTAAGCAGTTGAAATAGAAATTGAGGAACTGCTTCCAGAGATTTTAGTTTTGATATCTGGAGTGCACAAGAGCAGCTCAGAATGGCTAAAGTTTTTTAATGTTGTCAGCATTCCCCACTTTTATTTTATTGGTTTTTGTAGAAGCTGTACAAGAGTTTCTATTTGTATAGCTGATTCTTATATAGAAAACGGGGCTGCTGTGGCCTTACAGGTTAGAATGGAATATACAATTTTTTTCATATTTTTACAATCATTTCTTGTTTATGGAAAAAATAATTACATATTCTTTTTAAAAAAATACTTATAAAGGAAAAATCACTTGTTTTTAGTATGTTTCTTGTCAGTCTTTTAAGTATATCTTTCCATTTTTTTGTTTTAAACTATTAAACAGTAACTCTCACATTTCATCTATAAATTCAGTGTAGTTCCAACCAAAATCTCAGCAGAAATTTTTGGGGAACCTGAGAAGATGACCCTGAAATTCAAGTGAAAGAATAAAACCAAGAATAAGACAGTTTAAGAAGACTAACATAAAATGATTGGTCCACAAGGTAGATAACAAGACTTATTAGAAAGCTGTGAAAAATACAAATGAAGATGTTGACTTACATGTAGACAATAGACTAGTGAAGCAGAATAGAGAGAACCCAGAAATGGATATGTACATATCTGGAAACCTGAGATATTTTTTACATCAAAGGGCAAAGAATGGATTAGTTAATAAATGCTACTTAGACAGTTGATAATCTAACAATTATATGGGAAAATTCTTTCTTCTTACTTCAAAATATATGCACATACCCACACATATTTTTTTTAGGTAGACTAAAAACTGAAGTGGAAAAAGCAAAACTTTTAAAAGGAAATATAGAAGAATATTAATGGTAGTATAACACTGGGGACGCTGAAGGATTTTTTTTTTTTTTAACAAGACACAAAAAACAGACAAAAGATTGATAATTTTTTTGTTTTGTTTTATTACTAAATGATAATTTGGGGGTTTTTTGTTTTGTTTTTTGTTTTGTTTTGTTATCTTCCATGATTCAGAAAGGGTTTTTTGTTGTTGTTGTTGTTGTTTAATGCTTGTTGCGGGTTTAAGAGACAGGGTCTTGCTGTGTTACTCAGGCTGGTCTCAAACTCCTGTCCTCAAGCAATCCTCCCATCTTCACCTCGTACATGGCTAGGATTATAGGCATGAGCACTGCACCTGCTCTGATAAATTTTAATGCATTAAAATTTTAAAGTTCTATTCTACAAAAATTTTGTTACCACCAGTAACAAAATTAAAAGACAAGGGAAGATTTGCAATGCATGTAGCTAACAAAGA